>NC_142762.1:5007500-6257500 GCF_054948205.1 Urtica dioica subsp. dioica
GTAAAGCTTCAGACAAGGAAGATTGAATGAACGTTTCAACTTTTATTAATAAAAAAGCAGTTACAAGCAAGAGTCTTCGTAAGACTAGATGACATCAAATGTACATAAATACACACTACAACTCTTCTTGTGGGCACCATTGAGAACAGCGAGTTCGCTGGGAATCGGCGGCCGAGAAAGCGCTTCGTATGGCCGAGTAGGCGTCCCGGGAGAAGGTGGAGCAGGCGGCTGACACCTTCTTAGGGGAGACGAAGAAGCTCCAGGCGGCACTTTCAAGTCGGGATGAGGAGCTGAGTATCGTCCACGCTCGACTATCGGCGAGCGAGATCTCTCGGGTCAAGGTCGAGAGGGAGAGGGATTCTTTGCGGGCGCAGGTGCAGACCCTCGTCGAGGAGAAGGACGACGCCGTGTGATCCAAGACGGACTTGGAGGACGACTGGGACCTCGCGCTGGAGGTGGCTCGTTATGAGGCGGCCATACGGGTCCGAGACGCGACCGCGAAGGAGAACGCATCTCGTGGGACCACATTTTCCTTCTTCGACGCCATGTTCCCCCCTTTGGACGATGAGCCACCGGTGGACGACTCGCTCTCTCACGTTCCCACGGAGGCGGCTCAATCGACGAACCGCCTGCTTTACGGAGAGGCGACCGATGGGTCGGGAGCCCCCCATCCTGAGGACGATGAGGAGCAGATCGACTTTGGCTCAGAGTAGCCAACTTCGCGCATTTGTTTAGCGCTCCCATTACGTTTCCTTTCGGATATTCGTTATGTTTCTTTTGCTTGACATTCGATGTGTTTTTCTTGTTGGGTTGTTTATGTGACTTTGTTTGCTTTGGTTAAAGCCTTTCTTATCTGTTATGCGTCTTATTTTCTCGACTTGCTATGCTTTAGCGTAATCGATTCGCACAATCCAATTAGTGCGCGTCTTACGAACTCGGCTTACTATATCTAGCATAACCGGTTTGCACAGCTTACTGCCACCCCTGGCGGCGAAGCATCCCGCGGACGCTGGCTAGACCAGTTTCGCCCGGCGGGGGCGACTCTTTGCCCTCCATTCGTGACTCGCTACCTATCGGCGTGCGCGAGCTGGGTGGCCATTGCGCCCATCTTCCGGCGAGTATGCTACCTATCGGCGTGCGCATTACGCGTCGGGACGGGCTTGTTGTAAACGCAGTTCCCAGTGAGCATGGTACCTGTTGGTACGCGTGTCACGTTTTGGGTTTTGGCTGCCGGGATCGGCGGTCCGGTGCGCGGATGCGATCGGCCGACGCCCAACCACCTATCGGTAGGTGGGGCATCGAATCGTGCGAGAGCGTCGCGCGATGGTCGGAGGTCCGATGCGCGGATCCGATTTGTTGACATTTCGCTACCCTTCGGCGCGTGAAACATTGAGTCGCGCGAGTGTGTTGTGCAAAAAATGTGCCTGTTATCCTTATTAGCCCCCCGTGTTTCTTGTGTATTCGTAGAGGAGACTAGAAATGATAATGCAATAGGATAAAAGTTTCGAAGTGAAATGTAATTCAATTATTATGTCGAAATAGTTTAAAAATTACATTCCCAGGCCCTTGGCCGTACTTGAAATTTAAAATTGCTTGTTGCTGAAATTGAAAACAAGACGAAAATAAATGAATGTCGGGGAAGCAGTGCCTCTATTGGTAGTATTGCCGCAGGTGCTCCGCGTTCCACTGATGTGTGAACACGAGTCCCTCCAAATTCTTGAGCTCGTACGTGCCGTTGTGGATGGCTCAGCGCACGCGGTACGGACCTTCCCAGGTGGGGCCCAAGACTCCCGCCCCTTGCACTTTGGTGTTTTGGAACACCCTTCTAAGGACAAGGCTTCCGTCGGCGAACTTCCGCAGCTTGACCTTAGAGTTGTAGTACTTCTCAACCTTCCTCTTTTGTGCAGCAAGGCGGGTGAGTGCGTCCGCCCTCTTCTCGTCTATGAGGTCTAGCTCGAGCCTGATTGCGTCGTCGTTGGCGGCTTCTCCATACTCCTCGATGCGCAAGGTTGGTAGCTTTGTCTCGACGGGTACCACGGCCTCGACGCCGAATGTGAGCGAAAGGGGTTTCGTCGGTCGCATTTCGTGCGGTGGTTCGGTACGCCCACAAGACCATGGCAAGCTCGTCGGCCCAAGCCCCCTTTCTTTCTTCCAGTTTCTTCTTTAGGTTTTCCTTGATCGTTTTGTTGACCGCCTCGACTTGACCGTTGGCCTGCGGATGACGGGGAGAAGAGAAAGTCTTGCTAATGCTCAATTGCTCGCACATTTCTCGGAGGCGCGCGTTGTCAAATTGCTTTCCGTTGTCGGTCACAATTGACGCGGGGATCCCGAAGCGGCAGACAATGTTCTTCCAGATGAAGCTCGTCGTGTTTGCCTCGGTGATCTTTGCCAGCGGTTCGGCCTCTACCCACTTCGTGAAATAGTCGATTGCCACGATCGCATGCTTGTATTGCCTCGGGGCCATGGGTAGCTCACCGATGAGGTCGATTCGCCATTTCGCGAAGGGTTGCGGCACGATGATCGGGCATAACGGGGCCGGAGCTTGGCACGAGATGTGGGCGAACATTGGACATTTGTCGCATTTTTTGGCCCACTCGTGGGAGTCCTTTTTCAAGGTCGGCCAAAAATATCCGAGCTTCAGTAGCTTTAGTGCCAAAGATTGTCCGACGGCGTGGTTCCGGCACACCCCTTCGTGTATCTCGCGGAGCGCTTTCTTCGCCTCGACTTCGGTCAAGCAGCGGAGAAGGGGCATGGAGTAGCCTCTCTTGAACAAGTTGTCCTCCCTCATTATGTATTTCGGCGCCAAGCTTCTCATCTTTTTGGCCTCTTCTTTGTCTTCGGGGACGACTCCTCGTTTGAGAAATTCCACGAGCGACGTCATCCATGAGGGGGGCGGAGTTCCGTCAACTACACCTACGTCACCCCTCGAGACGTAGGGTCGAGTCAATACTTCAATCGGAACACTGCCTTCTCCCTCCTCGTCTATGCCGGACGCAAGGCGTGCCAGGGTGTCAGCATCGATGTTCGCCTCTCGGGGAACTTGGACGATCTCGAACCAAGACATGGCCTCTAGATTCCTCCGGGTCTTTGACAAGTACGCGATCATGTTTGGCTCTTTAGCGGCGTAGTTGCCCTTAACCTGATTCACAATCAACTGCGAGTCGCAGTGGATGCGCAGGTTTTGGACGTCTAGCTTGTTCGCTAGCTCCAAGCCAACGATCAGAGCCTCGTACTCCACCTCGTTGTTGGAAGCCTTGAACTCGAACCGCAGGGCGTATCTCAATTTTTCCCTATCGGGATCTGTGAGCACAACGCCGGCGCCAGCCCCCCGGGCATTTGACGCGCCATCTACGTGCAAGTCCCAGACCGGCCCTATTGGGCTGTTGGTCCTCTTCTTCGACGACTCACTGTGGTCATTCTCCTTGTCCTCCTTGTTCTCGTTGTCTCTTTCACCCTCGTCAGTTGAGGGTGGGCCTGTGAATTCGGCTATGAAGTCGGCGAGGGCTTGGCCCTTGATGGAGGTTCTCGGTTGGAACTCGACCCCGTACTCGCCCAACTCCTGGGACCATATGGCCATTCGAGAGGAGGTCCCTTTTTGCAGGGCCTTCGCGATGGGATGTCCCGTGCGCTCCCGTGCGCACCACGATGGGGTGCACTTGGAAGTAGGGTCGGAGCTTTCTCGCACTCATGACAAGGGCGAGGGACAATCTCTCGATTTCCGGGTATCGGGTCTCGGCGTCGAGGAGCGCCTTGCTAACGTAGTAGACCGACCATTGCACCTTGTCTTCTTCGCGTATGAGAATCGCGCTAACGGCCCTATCGGAAACCGCGAGGTAAATGTACAAGGTCTCGCCATCCTTCGGCTTTGTGAGGAACGGGGGGGGGGGGGGGGGGAGATGAAATAGTCTTTCATTTCGCGGAACGCTTCCTCGCACTCCTCCGTCCATACAAACCCGTCGGTCTTCTTTAGTGCCTTGAAAAACGGTTGGCACCTATCGGTGGCCTTGGAAACGGATCGCGCCAGGGCGGCGATCCTTCCCGTCAAACTCTGAATTTCTTTCACTTTTTGCGGTGACCTCATCTCTAAGATCGCCCTAATCTTCTCGAGGATAGCCTCGATCCCGCGGCGGCTGACCATGTAGCACAAGAATTTTCCGGACTCAACCCCAAAAGCGCACTTGTTGGGGTTGAGCTTCATCCTGTAGCGTCGTAGGGTCGTGAACATCTCTCTAAGGTCTCGAACGTGGTCGTGGGCCTTGAGGCTTTTGACGAGCATATCATCCACGTAGACCTCCATATTTTTGCCAATTTGATTGGCGAACATTCGGTTCACCAACCTTTGATACGTAGCTCCCGCGTTTTTGAGGCCAAAGGGCATGACCTTGTAGCAGTAGAGTCCGCGGTTCGTAACAAAGGTGGTCTTGATCTGATCCGGCTCGTGTATGTGGATCTGATTGTAGCCTGAGTAGGCGTCCATGAAGCTCAACAATTCGTGGCCCGCCGTGGCGTCCACAAGTTGCTCGATCCTTGGGAGAGGGAAGCTGTCTTTCGGGCAGGCTTTGTTGAGATCTTTGTAGTCGATATAGATCCGCCACTTCCCGTTGGGCTTCTTGACCATCACCATGTTGGACACCCACTTGGGGTGCTCCGCCTCTCTGATGAAGTCGGCGGCGAGAAGTTTGTCAACCTCTTCACCAATGGCTTGGTACCTTTCTCCGCTGAACGTCCATCGCGGTTGAACGTGCTCAGTCACTCTCTTGTCGTCGTTGAGACGGTGAACCATTATCTCCGGGTCGATCCCCGGCATGTCGGCCTGTGTCCATGCAAAGACATCTTTGAACTCGCGGAGGAAGGCGGCGAGTTGTGTTCGGACCTCAGACGGGAGTTGGGCGCCTACCTTGACTACTTGGTCAGGCTTGGCGTCGTCCGACACAATGGGAAAGAGGTCGTCTGGTGTCTCCACCTTTCGACACCGACATCGTCCCTTTGGTCCAGCTCTCTGAAGGCGTCTCCTTCCTTTGTCTTGCATGGGAGCTTGTCCCCGAGCTGGAAGACGGTGCTTACCATCTTTCCCTTTTCTTTCCCGTCCACGCCTTGAATGTAGCACATTCTTGCCATCGATTGGTCTCCCAACATCATGGCTATTCCCTTGTCAGTCGGGAATTTCATCATCAGGTGGTAAGTGGACGTAATGGCCTTCAATCGGTTGAGGGTCGGGCGGCCGATTATGATGTTGTAAGCTGAGGGCTAGTCCACGACCAGGAACGACACGATGTGGGTGACCTCGAGCCCCCCGGTGTCCCAAAGGTTACCGGGAGGTCGACGGTTCCCTCCGTCATGACCCTCTCTCCGGAGAAGCCGAAGAGTGGGGTCGAGATCGGGGTCGGTCTCATTCCAGATAGCTTCATCCTGTCCAGCGCCGACTTGAAGATTATATCGGCGGAGCTTTCATTGTCGATTAGCATTCTCCGGACTAGGTTGTTGGCGACCGTGGCCGAGACGACTATCGCGTCGTTGTGTGGGTGGAGGACTCGCGCCGCCTCTTGGCCAGTGAAAAACATGGACTCGAATGGGGTCGGAGGAGGAGCCTCGTACGTGTGGTTGATGTAGTGCGCTATTTTCCCTTGGGAAACTTCACGCACGTACTTCTTCCTTAGCGTGGCCCAGTCTCCGAACTCCGTCCCGCCCATGATTGAGCCCACGACATGTAGTTGTGAGCTCTCTGGTTCTTCAATTGCTGCTCGGTCCGTGACGGTCACCGTCGCCGGACCCTTCCTTTCTTGCCGCGGGCGTTCCCCGTGCGCCGCAGCCGTCCCGACTGTTCTCACGACATATTCTTTCAACTTCCCATCTTGAATCAGGGCCTTGATCTGACGCTTGAGTTGAAAACATTCGGACGTCAGATGCCCGTGATCTTGATGGTATTCACAGTACTTGCTTCGATCCCGCTTCGCGGTATCCTTCGTGAGAGGAGTTGGACTTCCTAGCTTGTCACGGTGCAGAGCTAGGATCCGCTCTTACGGAGTATTCAAGGGGGTGAATGTCGAGAACTTCCGGAAGCTATCGACATGCGATGGTCTCGGCCTGGGGAGGGAGCGACAGTTAGGGGCCTGACCTCCCTTGTTCCTCCTCTTTCGAGGGTCGGGGCGATCTCCATCCTGGTCGTCGCCGCGGCGGCTACTCTGTCCCCTTGACTTCCGGCTGTCTCGGCCATCGAGATAGTCCTCGATTCCCATATACGTACGGGCCCTTGACATTAGCTCCGCCATGTCACGCGGGACTTTTCCAACAATAGACTTGAGGAAGTCGCTCGTGCGAACTCCCTCGGTGATTGCCGTGATGGCATCCTTATCGTCGAAAGCGAGCGAGGTATTGTCTCAACGTCTCATCTCTCCCTTGCCGGATGGAGAGGAGGTGGGTCTTTGATTTCTTTTGCGCCACATGAGTGGCGAATCGCGCAAGGAAAGCCTCACGCAGAGCCCGGAAGGATGAAATGCTCCCCGGTCTCAAGCTTCGGAACCATTCAAATCCCGACCCCGTAAGGGTCAGGCTGAAGGCTTGACAAAGGGTCGCGTCCGACTGTCCTTGCATTGTCATCCACGTCTCGTAGTGTTGGATGTGGAAGTTCGGGTCCGTCCGCCCATCGTAGGGGGGGATGGACGGTAGCTTGAAGTTCCCCACGCAAGGCTGAGCGAGGATTTGAGCGGCGAAGGGAGAGTATGACTCCTCAATCCCTCCGTACGGCCTCTGCCTCCCTGACTCCCTCATCTCGATGATTTGGTTTTGGAGGCTTTGAATCATCGTGACCATGTCAAGCCCGTTAGTTGGGCTGACCGCTGGGACCGCGTGAGTCGCCTGTTGGCGCTCGTTGGACGCGTGGTCCCCGGCGTTGGCCTGAGGTCGGCCGAGAGTCAAAGCGGGGAGAGCGTACCTCCAAGAATTGAGCCTTTGGCGGAGATCCTCCCCTCGGGAATATCTCTGCACAGTCAAGCGTTCTCTAAGGTCCACGCTCGTCGCTCGGCGGGGCGAGGTCGCCCTTGGTCGGGTCGTCCAGCGAGCGCTTCGAATATCGGCCCCATCGTCCACCAGAGTCGCTCTCTCCCCGGCGAGGGGTCGTGTCCGGCCGCCTCTTGAAACCGAAGGGGCGAGTCCCCGGGAATATGAGTGTGCCTGCTACCGCGCCGGTCCGGCCAAGTCACCGTTCGCCCTCTCGGACCGCGACGGGGCGAGGCTTGGTGTTGCCTCATCGGTCCTTGACTCCCCCACATAGTCGGGGTCGGTGTCATCTCGGGCGGACCTATCCTCGACATCGTAGCCGAAGAGATTGGTGATGAGCGAGCCGTCAACGTCAGGACGGTCTAGAAGCTCCGCGAGCCGCTGGGCCGTGTCCTCTCGGAGCGCGGCCTCGGGGTCGTTCGCCGAGTCTTGGGGCTGGTTCTCGTTATCACGAGGTTGCCCTTCAAGACAGTGAGCGAGGTTTCGGAGACCGTACCTTGAGCTCGTCGCTCGAGTGCCAACGGATGTCGTAGGAATGTGACTCATTTTTCGAGAGTCGAAGATGTAGTGAAGGTGAGGAATGGAAAGGAGAGCGCGCTAAGGTCGGCCAGAAACCCCTCCTTCTAGCGCCAAAATGTTGTCGCTATTTTTCGGACAACTATTTAGAAGCCCCAAACGGTTCGACCCAAGGTCGGACCAAGTGGTCGCATTCGGACTTGAGCGTGTCGGACTCGGTATCCCGAGTCTTCCCTTAGCTGTGGTTGGTGTTTGCCTCGTCCGTCGTTTGTCCTGCAAGAGAAGGTAACGATGAACTACAAAGGGGAAACAGAGGGGTTGCCTCTGTTTACCTCTCCGACACTCAACATTAGTAGGATTGATGTGGATATAGATGGTTTAGGTGTTTAGAGGCCGAGACTTGAGAGAAACGAGCGAGGTACAAGTTCGACAGCGTTTCAGTACTCAAAATCCGATTACCTGCACCGAGGAAAGGACCCTCGTATTTATAGGCGACCAAGGGACGTTTTGAAAGTCCCTTGGCCGAGTGAGGCTGAGTCGGCCATCGGCCGGGTGAGACTCGGTCGGCCGATGGACGAGTGAAGTTAGGCCGCCGAGTGAGATTCACTCGGCCATTGGCCGAGTGAACGCTGGATGAGGTTCACTCGGCCATTGGCCGAGTGAATGCCGGACGCCGAGTGAGATTCACTCGGCCATTGGCCGAGTGAACGCTGGATGAGGTTCACTCGGCCATTGGCCGAGTTAATGCCGGACGCCGAGTGAGATTCACTCGGCCATTGGCCGAGTGAATGCTGGATGAGGTTCACTCGGCCATTGGCCGAGTGAAAAGCCTGGGCCGAGAGAGGACTCACTCGGCCATTGGCCGAGTGAACTTGGTGGGCCGGCTGAGGGTTCACTCGGCCATTGGCCGAGTGAGCGTGATGGGCCGGTTGTGGGCTCACTCGGCCATTGGCCGAGTGAATTGCTTGGGTCGGCCAATGGCCGAGTGAACTGGGCCGGGCCATTGGCCGGGCGAGCTCGTCCGGCCGCCCGAAATGCCGATCGCGTCGTCGGGCCAATAACATGGCCGTAAAGTGAATCTTGGCCGCATCAAAATTTGGGGTTGCCCCGCACACGTGCTAAGGCAAAAGACTGGCAAGATGGCTAGTAGGTCAGAATTGTGTCTGTTCGTTGGGTATCTAAAGGGAACAAAAGGTTTCACATTCTATAGTCCCGAGGACGATAAGACTTTCGTTAACATGAATGCTCGTTTCCTTGAGGAGGACTTTATGAAGGATGCAAAACCTAGAAGCAAAATTGTGCTTGAAGAAAAGTTGGGTGAGGAAGCTTCTACCTCATCTGTAAGAACTGTTCTTACCCCAACTGAAACACAACCTAACTCATCAGAATCTCGTCAACTAATACTTCGACGTAGTGGGAGGGCTACTCAAAAGCCTGATAGGTACATGTCCTATGGAGACTCTCTCGTAGCCGTCTCTGACATGGATGATCGTGTTTCCTATAGCCAAGCGATGGCTTGTTCTGAATCAAACCTTTGGCTTGACGCCATGAAAGTTGAGATGCACTCGATGTATGTCAACAAAGTCTGGAAACTTGTAGACCTTCCTAAAGGGATTAAACCCGTAGGGTGTAAGTGGATATACAAGAAGAAAAGGGGTCCGGATGGGAACGTCGAGACGTTCAAAGCACGACTTATGGCGAAGGGTTATGCCCAACAAGAAGGGATTGACTATGAAGAAACCTTCTCGCCAGTCACGATGCTTAAATCCATCCACATACTCCAATCCATAGCTGCAGCTCTCGACTATGAGATCTTGCAAATGGATGTCAAGACAGCCTTCCTGAGTGGCAATCTTGACGAGCGCATTTATATGGCTCAACCAGACGGTTTCATGAACGAAGGTCAAGAGACCAAGGTTTGTGAGTTGCTTAAGTCCATTTATGGATTAAAGCAAGCATCTAGGTTATGGAATATTAGATTCGATGAAACTGTGAAAAGCTTCGGCTTTGAACAGTCAATAGATGAGCCATGTGTTTACAAGTTAATAAACGAAGGGAAAGTTGTGTTTCTGGTACTATATGTCGATGATATATTACTCATAGGTAACGATGTGGGTAAATTATCTGAGGTTAAGGTCTGGTTAGCAAAGCAATTCGATATGAGGGATCTAGGAGAAGCCGCGTACATTATGGGAATCCAAATCTTTCGAGATCGGAAAAACCGGACCTTGTCCCTCTGTCAAGCATCTTATATTGATAAGGTGATGGATCGCTTCTCGATGCAAGACTCCAAGAAGGGCCAAACACCCTTTAGGCATGGAGTCTCACTCTCTAAGGACCAGTCTCCTAAGACTGCACAAGAGATTGAAGACATGAGGAAAATTCCTTACGCCTCTGCCGTAGGAAGCCTCATGTATGCTATGCTTTGCACTAGACCTGACATCTGTTTCGCCGTTGGCGTAGTTAGCCGTTTCTAATCCAACCCTGGACTCGAGCATTGGATTGCTGTTAAGCATGTTCTTAAGTATCTTCGAAGAACTAGGAACTTGATGCTTACATACTCAGGTACTGACCTGACTATGACGGGATATACCGACTCCGATTTTCAAGCGGATAAGGATTCCACTTCAGGATCTGTGTTCATCCTTAATAGTGGAGCTGTTGTGTGGACGAGTATTAAGCAATCTTGCATTGCTGACTCCACAATGGAAGCATAATATGTGGCTGCTTATGAAGCATCCAAAGAGGCTGTATGGGTTAGAAAATTTCTCAAGTATTTGGAAGTTGTTCCAAACGAGGACGAGCCCATGACCCTTTGTTGTGATAATAGTGGGGCTGTCGCTAACTCAAAGGAACCTCGAAGCCATAAGCGCTCTAAACATATTGAGAGGAAATAGCATTTGATTCGAGAGATCGTGCAGCGCGGAGACGTGGAAGTGAAGAAGATCTCAACGGTGGACAACCTAGCAGATCCATTCACCAAGGCCCTAGCAAACAAGGTCTTCGACCAACATCGAGAGGGATTAGGCATGAAGGACTACACACATCTTATTTTAGTCAAGTGGGAGTTTGTTGTCAATGGTGCCCACAAGAAGAGTTGTAGTCTTTATTTTGTACATTTGATGTGATAAAGTCTCACGAAGACTCTTGCTTGTAATTGCTTATTCATGAATAAAGAGTTGAAACGTTCATTCATTCTTCCTTGTCTGTTTGAAGCTTTATGATAAAACATTAGTCTTTAGTCCATAAACAAACTTAACAACTTACGAAGAGACAAATGTAGATTTGCATGAACAGACTCTTCGTAGTTTGCTTAAAACGATATATTCGCAATCTAAGGGTCAAAGGACTATTGACCTCATTGTGATTGTTAGGAGAGTCTATGATGTTCTGTTATGGGGCATTGAGAGTTGTAGACTCTATAGTTCTTCTAGGTATCTTCTGAAGGTACTGAATTGACCAGTGCAATTCTAGAGACAAAATAAGAATAAACCATTTAACCTCCTATGTCTCGAAGTCACTACGTATGAATTGCATCCTGCTTACCTTAATCCTGAAATGAGACATGCCATTTCACAGCTTACGTATTCTCATTTGAGAAAGTCAGAGTTCGTACTCACTATATGATTCTGAACAGGGCCTATTGGTGAAGTACTAAGTTGTGAGAATGTCATGAGTAACTTTGTGAAGTTCTCATAGATATGGAATTCATGTACAAGATTGCTGAAATGCAATGTATATCACCTCATGCTTTGTTCCTTGGAATTTGAATAAATGAACTGGCCAGTGTCCAAATTGAGTCTTGACTCGTTTGGATGAAACAATGTGACTTGTTAGCTCCTCGTCAATACATTGTTTCTAACTTATTCACAAGCGACAAAGGAGCTGAGAAAATAACAGCTAAAAGGGTAAAATGGTAATTTTGTAAATCCCGACTAGCTGATGATATTCATGAAGGGTAAAAATTGATAATATTCTGTGGATCCACTTATTATAATTAATTTGAATTCTTGAGTAGAAAATAAATTCATTTGATCCGAGGAATTTTCAGTGTCAACTCTTAAGTGGAGTCAGTTGACAGTAAGCTAAACTTGGAAAAGGTTTGTGAACTTTTGAGTCCATGTATTTAGCTTAAGCTTTGTTCATTTGGATCCATGAGGTCACTGTCACGAATCACATCGAGTAGGAATAGTTAAACTAGAAGCTAAGTCAAAACAAGAACGATACAAGTTTTACGAAAATTGTCAAAAGGGTATTTTTTTCTTTTGAGACATAGGATGAAATGAATGTCAATAAATTTTGACATGGTCCTTTGATGACATGCATCACTCGGCCAATATTAGTTTTATTTGGCCTTGTGGATTAATTTCATTTCATAAGAATTTTATTGAAAATTCTTAATGGGCATTTTTCATGTTGTCATGAACAAATGAAGGAGCTTCTAGAAGCCCCTTCTAGAGAGCATATGGGCGCCTACTACCAAAGAGAAAAGAGAGAATATTTTGTGCATAAATGTATCAAGATACTTGCCAAAAGAAAAAGAGGAAATAAATTTCCCATGCATGCATAAGGGAATTCGGCCAAGTGAGTCAAAGGCAAGGCAATGAACAAAAAATGAAACAAATCCAAGCCTTCTAGAAGGCTGCCTTGGCCGTGTGACATAAGTGGGAAGGAGGCAATATTTTCTCATGAATATGTGATATTCTATAGAAGAGGAAACTACCTTATTGAAGGTGACACCTCTCCTATAAATAGGAGCCTCATTCTTCACATTTCAATCATCGAAGTTTTAGAGATTTTGAGAGCTTCTCTCTCTAGCTTGGCCGACTCCTCTCTCTCTCTCTCGCTCTAGTCAATTTCGGTTTTGGTTTTGGCACCTAGGACCTCATTTGACCTAGTGTTTTAGCTCTTCGACTTTAAGACTTGTTCTTAAGTCGTAGTGTTTAAAAGTGCCCACTCACTAATTCATTTTCTCTCCAGTGATTCTTGTGATAGAAACCATCGTGGTTGCTCGTGTTGCTGAGGAAAGAAGAGAGACGTGATGCGAGGGAGACGAACGTTATCAACCTTCTGAAGGCTCACCAACGTTCAAGCTTCTAAAAAGGTTAGTAACTTATTTATGCTCATAATAGTTTTTATTTACATGTGCTTGCTCTTTGTCTAGGTTAGTAAAATTGTTTTACTTGTCAAAAGAAAATTTTTAAAATTCCGCCGCTTACAGAAGCGTTAAACTTTTTCTTAAACCCTAGATCAATTCCAACACAACGACCTCCGAGAGAGGTTAAATGCTTGCAAGGGTCATAACCCTGCGGCCACAATCAATGGGGACCCTCGCATGGCTCAGGGGTCGAATGAAAGGCGCCAGGTGGCTCCTCGTGAACAGGTAGTGACCCCCAACACTGGCCTCGACGTTGTCACCATGATTCACAACCTTCGTAACAAAGTACGTGATCTGCATGAAGGGGGCTTGGCCGGTGACACATACGGGGTCATAGAAGAACATTCCTCTCCCTTCACTGCCCAAATCCTTGCTGAGGTGTGCATGGGAAACTTCAAACTCCCGAATCTCCCTCCCTACAATGGGAAAACTGATCCTACTTATCACATCCAACATTACAAAACTTGGATGACAATGCAGGGCGTCTCACCTAGGGCTCTACGCCAGGGTTTTAGTCTTACCCTCACCAGACCTGGTTTCGAGTGGTCTAAGAATTTAAGACCAGGGAGCGTCCAATAGTTCAAAGAACTGAAGGACATGTTCCTAGCATGATTTACTACATCGATGGTTCAAAAGAAAACCAAGATGTACTTATGGTCAATCAAGCAAGACAATAACGAGTCCTTGAGACAGTATCTCACCCGGTTTACCGCAGAATCGAACAAGGTAGACCGCTTTGACGACAGTGACGCGATTACAACCATCATTGAGGGCTTGCGCACTGGAGACTTCTTAAAGTCCGTCGTTGGCAGAGTTCCTTCTACGATGGCGGAGTTAATGAACCTAGCCAAGACCTTCATGGGGGTAGAAGATTACCTCGACGGCCGCAGGAGCAACAACCAAAGCTCCCGCCGTCGGGACGAGTCTGGCAACGAGGCGAGCAACCCCCGCAAGAGAGTGAATAAAGGAGGTCAAGCTTCCGAAAGCCGACCCCCTACATCTCAAAAGCCACGCCTAGCGAACAACTTCAGAGACTATTCACATTACACTCTTTTGAACGCCCCGGTAGAACAAATCTACGATGTGGCGCGTGACAAGTTTACCGCTCCGACTCCAATGAAAGGCGACCCCGCATCTCGCGATCGGTCCCGTTATTGTGAGATCCACTAGGATTATGGTCACATGACCGCTCAATGCTTCCAACTCAATAGGCAAATTGAGAAAAAAATCAAGAAAGTCGAACTCAAAGAGTTCATTCTCCGCATGATAGGTGTTGCGGTCATCACCAATGACAGGCCACAGCCTGGAAAGGGTGGAGGAACCAACACCAACACCGAGCGTCCCACAGTCACGGCTACAGCCGATGCGCGACTCCACATCGTCACCACCATACAGTCACGGCAAAGAAAAAAGCTTCTCAGGGCTGCCTCTCAAGAAGGCCTTGCAGGGCAGGTTAACCTCACCTATGAGGAACCTCCGTCCGTACCACACGAGATGATACAATTCACCAACGAGGAGGCCAAGCGAGTCGTGCACCCGCATAATGACGCAATAGTCCTCAAAGCCCAAGTGGCCAACAACCTGGTGAAGATGGTTCTTATTGATAACGGTAGCACAACCGATATAATCTTTAAGACCACCCTAGAGCGCATGAAGCTAGGGGGGCTCCGCCCCGTCTCGACTCAGACACCTTTGTTTGGGTTCACGGGAGAAAAAGTCATGAACGAAGGAATCATTGATTTACCGGTCACCTTCGGAATTACCGGAGGTATCGAAGTCGTTCACATGGTCCCCTTTCTTGTGGTTAACCAGGAGTCGCCCTACAATGTTATCATTGTGCGACCCACGTTGAACAGACTAAGGGCCATCACAACCACATATCACCTACTGGTGTAATTCCCCACCGAGGAGGGAATTAGCGTTATGGATGGTGATCAAAACCAAGCGAGGATATGCTACGTCCAAGGCGTTGATGGCATGCCCACAGAAAAAAGGGTTAACACAGTCTACCAGGTAGAAGACGACTACCCGTGTGATCAAAAAGACGCACTGCAGCTCGAGGAACTAGACCCCCATGATGAAATCGAGAGGTTGAAAGTTGACACCCCCAATGATCTCACTTCGATCGTTCTCGATGAAGCTAAGCATGACCATGTGGTGAAGATCGGTGCACAAATCCCTCTCGCCATCAAAACTCAACTCGAGTCCTTCCTTCGGGAGTTTAAGGATGTCTTTGCATGGACACATGCAGACATTCCTGACATAGACCCCGATGTGATTGTGCACCGATTGAACGACGACAAAAACATCATCAAGAAAGTACAAGTTAGACGCACGTTCAACCCTGAACAATACTTAGCGATAAATGAAGAAGTCGAAAAGCTTCTCTCCGTCGGCTTCATCCGACAAGCCAAGTACCCCAAGTGGATGGGCCAACGTGATCATGGTTGAAAAGCCTAATGGGAAGTTGCGCATTTGTGTAGATTACAAAGATATTAACAAAGCCTGCCCAAAAGATTGTTTTCCGCTCCCACGCATCGAGCAACTGGTCGACGCCACGGCAGGACGTCAACTACTAAGTTTCATGGATGCCTATTCGGGCTATTACCAAATACGAATGCACGAGCCCGATCAGATCAAGACGACCTTCGTCATTGATCGCGGCCTCTACTGCTAAAAGGTCATGCCTTTTGGCCTTAAAAATGCAGGGGCTACTTACCAATGATTGGTAAACCGGATCTTCGCCGACCTAATCGGCAAGACTATGGAAGTATACATGGACGACATGCTCGTTATAAGCCTACTGGCTACTAATAACGTAGACAACCTAAGGGAGATGTTCTTAATCCTCCGCCGGTAGAAAATGAAGCTCAACCCCAACAAATGCGTGTTCGGGGTCAAGTCCTGGAAGTTCCCAGGCTACATCGTTAGCCGGCGAGGAATCGAAGCAAACCCCGAAAAAATCAAGGCACTCATTGACATGAAATCTCCTCGACGTGTCAAGGAGGTCCAAAGTCTGACCGGCCAGATTGCCGCCCTCTCACGTTTTGTGGCTGAAGCAACCAACAAGTGTCAACCATTCTTCAAAGCTATAAAGAAGACAGACGACTTTATATGGACGGACGAGTGCGAGAAGGCCTTTCAAGAAATGAAGGCCTACTTTGGGACACCTCTGTTCCTCACCAAACCGAAGGAAGGCGAGATGCTCTACGTCTACCTCGCCGTCTCCGAACGGGCCGTAAGCGCTGTGCTAATCCGCGAAGAAGATAAGGTTCAATGGTCTATCTTCTACTTGAGCAAAGCCTTACTCGATGCCGAAACGCGTTACATAGAGATAGAGAAACTCTCTCTCGCTCTTCTCATAGCTGCCAAAAAGCTACGTCCCTACTTCCAAGCTCACCCAATCGTTGTCCGAACAGGACACCCCATCAGTAAAGCTCTTCAAAAGGGAACATCGACTCGCATGGCGATCTGGTCCCAAGAATTGAGCGAGTACAAAATCGAATTCTACCTGAGACCGGTGATAAAGGCTCAAGCCCTAGCCGAGTTCATAGCAGAATTCTCCTATACTCTCGACATGGGAAGAGCAGAAGATGACTCGACCGACGACTTGTCAGCTCGAAAGAGAAAGGTCGACCCGAAGTGTCACATCTTTGAATTGCACATAGACGGAGCATTCAATGCCCAAGGAGCTCGCACTGTCATAATTTTAACCAATCCTGACCAGGAAAAGTTACGTTACGCCCTCCACTATGGATTCCAAGCCTCCAACAACGAGGCCGAGTACGAAGCCCTCATCATGGGGCTAGAGCTCGCTCAAAAGCTCATCGTGCAGAATTTACGAATACACTGTGACTCGTAGTTGATCGTAAATCAGGTTAAGGGCGACTACATCGCCAAAGAGCCTAACATGATCGCCTACCTGGCAAAGGCAAATGCCAAGCTAGATGCCTTCTCTTGGTTTCAGGTCATCCAGATCCCAAGAGAAGAGAACGCCGAGGCTGACTCTTGCTCGCCTCGGCTCCGGTATCACTGGAGCTAGGTTAGGAACTATCCCAGTCGAGTCTCTCTCGCGACCATCCGTCTCACGCGACGACGTTGGAACGATTGAGTGCATCGCCCATCCGACTTGGATGACTCCGCTTGCGGACTTCTTGCGAAGACGAGTGCTTCCCGAAGACCATAACGAAGCTGAAAGGCTAAAGACCTTCACATCTAAATATGTGTTGAGAGGCGAAGCCTTATACAAGCGCGGGTACTCTACCCCGCTGCTCCGATGCCTCAATAGCATTGAATCGACCAAGGTCCTCTGTGAAATTCATGAGGGCATCTGTGGGAACCACTCCGCTGGGAGATCCCTCGTGCTCAAAGCGCTCCGACATGGCTATTTCTGGCCCACGATGAAGAAAGACGCCTACGACTGGGCGAGAAAGTGCGACAAATGTCAACGTTTCTCTAACGTTCCACGGTAATCGCCATCTCCCCTTGGTAGGATCGTCGTGCCACGCCCCTTTGCAAAATGGGGCGTAGACATCATCGGCAAGCTTCCGAAAGCTCCGAGACAGTATGAATACGCCATTGTTGCTATCGACTACTTCACTAAGTGGGTCGAAACCGAGCCTCTAGCTAGAATCACCGAGGTTAACACAAGAAACTTCATCTCGAAGTCCGTCATATACCGCCACGGCATCCCTGCGTCGATTGTGACCGACAATGGCGCACAATTCGACAATGCCCGGGTTAGGGAAATCTGCGCCCAACTAGGGATCAGTAAGACATTCTCATCCCCGTGACACCCACAGGCTAATGGCCAAGTGGAAGCCGTCAACAAGATGATTAAAAGCAACCTCAAGAAAAAGCATGAAACCAAGAATGGCGCCTTGGCTGAGGAACTACCATTCATCTTATGGGCCTACCGAACGACTATTCGAAATGCCACCGGAGAGACCCCCTTTTCCCTAGCCTTCGGGGTTGAGCTGTGGTCCCCGTGGAAACCGAGGTCCCCACTTACCATGTCGACACTTTCGACGAAAAGGAAAATGATGAAGCCACGCACCTCGAAATGTATATAATCGACGAGAAAGATCCGAGGTTCTCACCCGACTCGCCGTGCAAAAGTGAAAGGTCGAGAAATACTACAACGCCAAAGTCAAGAGGCGAGTCTTCGCCATCGGTAGCCTCGTACTCAGGCGTGTGTTCCAAAACACCCAAGTACAAGGCGCCGGAGTCCTGGGCCCGAATTGGGAATGAGCGTATAGAGTTCGACAAGTCATACATGACGGAACCTATTACATCGAACATACGGATGGAACTCCGATCCGACACCCTTGGAACGCCGAACACTTGAGGCAGTACTACTAGTCACTAAGCTCCCCCATTTATTGCTTTGATTTCCCTTATTCAATAAGGCGCACGTGCCGATAATTGAGGATGTTATCTATTAGCAAAGAATAATAAAGTTCTAGGTTTTTTTCTCTCTTCAAAAAATCCGCTTTATTAAGTTTTTACTCATCCAGGCACGACCTCTAAACTAAAAACTTGGGGGACTCGCGATTCCTGTGACGTACACTAAAAAATTCACGGCCCTAAAAAACAAAACAAAACCTTAAACCCCCCACACACACGTGGGATACCGAGGCTTAAGAAGCTCAAACCTCGACGACCCATCGAGCGTACGGGTTTGAGAAAAGTCGTCGACCTAACTCGATGGCCCTTCGGTTGCCAATTGGCGTGAAGCGTGAACTCCATATACACGCTTAAGTCTCCCGCACACGCACGAGAAGACAGAGTTAAGAAAAATAACCAAATATAGGCTTAAGTCCCCCGCACACACACGAGGATACATGATTAAGAAGCTCGAACCCCGATGTCCCTTCGAGCATACGGGTTCGAGTGAAATCGTCAGCCTTCCCGGCGTACCCCTTTCATCTAGGCTTAAGTCCCCTACGGGGATACAGACGTAAGAACCTCAGACCCCGACGGCCCTTCGTGCATACGGGTTTGAGTGAAACCGTCGGCCTTCCCCGCGTGCCGTAAGTCGCGTAAAGGCGCAGGTGAAAGTCATCACCCAGACGCATGTAAGTCAAGTAAAGGCGCTGCTTCAAACCCTAAAACGGCCAAATTTGAGCCATACACATTCGGTCGCCAATGGCACGAAACACACAGGGTTTGAGTAAAATCGTCGGCCTTACCCGACGTGCCATAAGTCGCGTAAAGGCGTAGGTGAAGGCACGAACCCAAAGTCACCGGCCTGACTCGGCGCAACATACACGTTCGGTCGCCCTATGGCACAAACCCAAAGTCGCCGGCCTAACCTGGAGCAACATATACGTTCGGTCGCCCATGGCACGAACTTAAAGTTGCCGGCCTAAACCGGTGCAACATATACGTTCGGTCGCCTATCGCACGAACACAGAGCCCCTCGTCAAGTAGGGGAAACAAGGTGTTAAAGAAGTCGAAGGTGACCCCCCGGGCCTCGTTTTCAGCCGCGGTTGCCTTCCGACACTCCACCGCTCTGGCTCAATGGGCCTCCTCGGTCCCAATGTCGTAGTCATCCTGCAAGTCAGACACCCGTCGTTCCGCCTCGGCAAGCTGGGAGGAAAGGTGGGCATTCTACTCCGCCAGAGAGTCGTGCTCCCGCTCCGCCCGAACACGCGCTGCTTTACTCGAAGTAAGCTGACGGTGAGATATATCCAAGGTGTCGGACCGGGCGTCCAGCTGTCTCCAGAGGTCGGCGGCCTCGGTGCGAAAAATCTCCACCGATCGGGATGCCACCTCACAAGCTCGCCGTTCTTTGGACACCTCCCCTGCCTATTTGGCCACCGACATTTGGCCTCTGTTACGCTGATCCCGGGCGATCTGGAGTTCCACCTTGGCCTCGCGAAGTTGGTTTGGAAGTGTCTCGAGTTCCTCCCCCAGATGCGAACCTCGCTCGACCTAAGCCAGCCTAGACATTGTTTGAGCAAGATCTTCTTGGGCAACCCCTAAGCGCCGGATGAAGTCATGCAGAATTGTGCCGCTCCGCATGGCTCTCGCATACGCCTGGGATGACAAAAGCATGGGTTAAAAACGGACCTATGCTTATAAGAGAATGGATATAAATATTGACCCTTTGAGCGTCCGTAACCCCTGCCTGGTAGAAGGCGATGTCGCTCTTTGACACCACGCCTTTCCACCAAGACTGGGGGGACTCTTCGAGACGTCGAAAGCAGTCGCCTCGGGACTTCATCGCCTCCAGTTCCACCACCGAGTTCACCATCTCGGGCTAAGAGCGCTCGTCGGAAGGCACTGAGGTCGAAGCCCTCTTCAACGAGGCACGAGCCTATTGCTCAATCGGGCCAGCAGCCTCGACACGGTCTTCTCTCGCCCTGGGGTCAGCAACCGTGGAGCGAATCTCCGTCATCCTCTCAGGGTTCCGAGAAGCAGAAGCTAGCCTCCGAGCTCGCCCGAGAAGCAGAAGCTAGCCTCCGAGCTCGCCTCTTAGCAGATGCACCAATGAAAACAACAAAGGTCAGATTTCAGTTAACAAAGGGATTTTAGACCACAGAATTACCTCGAGAAGCAAGGATGGCTGGCTGAGCCTCAGGGCTTCATGGCCTGCCCGCCCGGCATGCCTCCTCGGTGCCCGGAGCAAAGGACGGGAACCACCCAGTGAGCACCATCAACTCAGGAGAACGGAACTACTCACCTGCCTTGCGGGCCTCCGACATCCTCGATATCTCATTCACAAAAGGAAGCTCTGCCGCCCCCTCATCCGCTGAGAAGTCTGCCAGACAACCAAAACAAAGAGGCGCTTCACCGAAGGCATCTGTCGAGACCCATACCCATGACCTACGACTAGGTGGGTCGTTGTCGTCAACTTGCCTCATATTGCCCCTAGCGCGGGCCATGTGGAAGCCCGGCTGCCCCGGCGCTGGGAATACAACAACCAGATTGCGAAAATCGTGCACAGTCATGGCACGCTGTGTCTAACAGTGCCATGTTGGAATTGATCTAGGGTTTAAGAAAAAGTTTAACGCTTCGTTAAGCGGCGGAATTTTAAAAATTTTATTTTTCAAGTAAAAACATTTTTTACTAACCTAGACAAAGTGCAAGCACATGTAAATAAAACTAATATGAGCATAATAAATTTACTAACCTCTTTAGAAGCTTGAACGTTGATGAGCCTTCGGAAGGTTGATAACGTTCATCTCCCTCGCAGCACGTCTCTCTTTCTTTCCTCGGCAACTCGTGCAACCACGAAAGTTTCTATCACTAAATCACTCGAAATAAAAGGAATTAGTGTATGGGCACTTTTAAACACTACGACTTAAGAACGAGTCTTGAAGTCGCAGAGCTAAACTCTAGGTCAAATGAGGACCTAGGTGCCAAAACAATAAAACGAAATTGACTAGTGAGAGAGAGGAGAGGGGCAGCCACAAGGTCTAGAGAGAGAGGCTCTCAATCTCTAACTTATGTGGAATGAGAAAAATGAGAAAAATGAGGCTCCTATTTATAGGAGAGGTCTCACCTTCAATAAGGTAGTTTCCTCTTCTATAGAATATCACATATTCATGAGCCAATGTCCTCTTTTCCTCTATTAGATACTCGGCCAAGGCAGCCTTCTAGAAGGCTTGGATTTGTTTCCTTTTTTTGTTCCTTGCCTTGTCTTGACTCTACTTGGGCGCCCACCTTGTTTCCTCTTAGGGGAAATTTGTTTCCTCTTTTTCTTTTGGCAAGTATCTTGATACATTTATGCACAAAATAATCTCGCTTTCTCTTGGGTATTTGGGCGCCTATAGCCTTCAAGAAAGGGCTTCTAGAAGCTTTTCCATTTGTTCATGACAACATGAAAAAGGCCCATTAAGAATTTTCATTAAAATTCTTATGAAATGAAATTAATTCACAAGGCCCAATTATTCTAATTTGGCCGAGTGACATTAAGTCATCAAATGAACTTGTCAAAAAATTTATTGACATTCATTTCATGCCATGTCTCAAAAGACAAAAATACCCTTTTGACAATTTTCGTTCCTGTTTTGACTTAGCTTACAGTTTAACTATTCCTACTCGATGTGATTCGTGACAGTGACCTCATTGATCCAAATGAACAAAGCTTGAGCTAAACACTTGGACTCAAAAGTTCACAAAACCTTTTCCAAGTTTAGCTTAATGTCAACTGACTCCACTAAAGAGTTGACACTGAAAATCTCTCGGTTCAAATGAATTTATTTTCTAGTCAAGAATTCAACCTAATTGTAATGAGTGGATCCACAGAATATTATCAGTGTTTACCCTTCATGAATATCATTAGCTAGTCGGGATTTACAAAATTACCATTTTACCCTTCTAGCTGTTATTTCCTCAACTCCTTTGTCGCTTGTGAATAAGTTAGAAACAATGTATTGACGAGGAGCTAACAAGTCACATTGTTTCATCCAAACGAGTCAAGACTCAATTTGGACACTGGCCAGTTCATTTATTCACACTCCAAGGAACAAAGCATGAGGTGATATACATTGCATTTCAGCAATCTTGTACATGAATTCCATATCTATGAGAACTTCACAAAGTTACTCATGACATTCTCACAACTTAGTACTTCACCAATAGGCCTTGTTCGGAATCACATAGTGAGTCCGAACTCTGACTTTCTCAAATGAGAATACGTAAGGTGTGAAATGGCATGCCTCATTTCAGGATTAAGGTGAGCACGATGCAATTCATACGTAGTGACTTCGAGACATAAGAGGTTAAATGGTTTGTTCTTATCTTGTCTCTAGAAGCGCACTGGTCAATTCAGTACCTTTGGAAGATACCTAGAAGAAATATAGAGTCTCCAACTCTCAATGCCTCATAACCAGACATCATAGATTCTTCTAACAATCATACTGAGGTCAATAGTCCTTTCACCCTTAGATTGCGAATATATCGTTTTAAGCAAACTACGAAGAGTTTGTTCATGCAAATCTACATTTGTCTCTTCGTAAGTTGTTTAGTTTGTTTATGGACTAAAGACTAATGTTTTATCATGAAGCTTCAAACAGACAAGGAGGAATGAATGAACGTTTCAACTTTTTATTAATGAATAAGCAATTACAAGCAAGAGTCTTCGTAAGACTATATTACATCAAATGTACATAAATACACAGTGCAACTCTTCTTGTGGGCACCATTGACAACAAACTCCCATTTGACTCAAAGAAGATGTGTGTAGTCCTTTATGCCTAATCCCTCTCGATGTTGGTCGAAGACCTTGTTCGCTAGGGCCTTGGTGAATGGATCTGCCAGAGATCTACTTCACCTCCACGTCTCCACACTGCGCGATCTGTCGAATCAAATGGTATTTCCTCTCAATATGTTTAGAGCGCTTATGGCTTCGAGGTTCGTTTGAGTTAGCGACAGCCCCACTATTATCACAATAAAGGGTCATGGGCTTGTCGACGTTTGGAACAACTTCCAAATACTTGAGGAATTTTCTAAGCCATACAGCCTCTTTGGATGCTTCACAAGCAGCCACATATTCTGCTTCCATTGTGGAGTCAGCAATGCAAGATTGCTTAATACTTCTCCACACAACAGCTCCACCATTAAGGATGAACACAGATCCTGAAGTGGATTTCCTGGAATCCTTATCCGCTTGAAAATCGGAGTCGCTATATCGCGTCATAGTCAGGTCAGTACCTGAGTATGTAAGCATCAAGTTCCTAGTTCTTCGAAGATACTTAAGAACATGCTTAACAGCAATCCAATGCTCAAGTCCAGGGATGGATTAGAAACGGCTAACTACGCCAACGGCGAAACAGATGTCAGGTCTAGTGCAAAGCATAGCATACATGAGGCTTCCTACGGCAGAGGCGTAAGGAATTTTCCTCATGTCTTCAATCTCTTGTGTAGTCTTGGGAGACTGGTCCTTAGAGAGTGAGACTCCATGCCCAGAGGGTGTTTGGCCCTTCTTGGAGTCTTGCATCGAGAAGTGATCCATCACCTTATCAATATAAGATGCTTGAGAGAGCGACAGGGTCCAGTTTTTCCTATCTCAAAAGATTTGGATTCCCAGAATGTACGCGGCTTCTCCTAGATCCTTAATATCGAATTGGTTTGCCAGCCAGACCTTAACCTCAGATAAGTTACCCACGTCATTACCAATGAGTAGTATACCATCGAGATGTAGTACCAGAAACACAACTTTGCCTTCGTGTATTAACTTGTAAACACAAGGCTCATCTATTGACTGTTCAAAGCCGAAGCTCTTTACAGTTTCATCGAATCTAATATTCCATGACCAAGATTCTTGCTTTAATCCATAAATGGACTTAAGCAACTCACAAACCTTGGTCTCTTGACCTTTTTCCACGAAACTGTCTAGTTCAGCCATGTAAATGCGCTCGTCAAGATTGCCATTCAGGAAGGCTGTCTTGACATCCATTTGCCAGATCTCATAGTCGAGGGCTATAGCTATGGATAGGAGTATGCGGATGGATGTAAGCATCGCGACTGGCGAGAAGGTTTCTTCATAGTCAATCCCTTCTTGTTGGATATAACCCTTCGCCATAAGTCGTGCTTTGAACGTCTCGACGTTCCCATCAGGACCCCTTTTCTTCTTGTATATCCAGTTACACCCTACGGGTTTAATCCCTTCAGGAAGGTCTACAAGTTTTCAGACTTTGTTGACATACATCGAGTGCATCTCAACTTTCATGGCGTCAAGCCAAAGGTTTGATTCAGAACAAGCCATCGCTTGGCTATAGGAAACAAGATCATCCATGTCAGAGACGACTACAAGAGAGTCTCCATAAGACATGTACCTGTGTGGCTTTTGAGTAGCCCTCCCACTACGTCGAAGTACTACTTGGCGAGATTCTAATGAGTTAGGTTGTGTTCAGTTGGGGTAAGAACAGTTCTTACAGATGAGGTAGAAACTTCCTCACCCAACTTTTCTTCAAGCACAATTTTGCTTCTAGGTTTAGCATCCTTCATAAAGTCCTCCTCAAGGAAACGAGCATTCGTGCTAACGAAAGTCTTATCATCCTCGGGACTATAGAATGTGAAACCTTTGGTTTCCTTCGGATATCCAACGAACAGACACAATTCTGACCTACTAGCCAACTTGCTAGTCTTTTGCCTTAGCACGTGTGCGGGGCAACCCCAAATTTTGATGCGGCCAAGATTTACTTTACGGCCAGTCCATAGTTCATAAGGAGTACCAGGAACCGTTTTGGACGGAACTTGGTTGAGAATGTAAGCGGCTGTTTCGAGGGCATATCCTCAAAAGGAAAGAGCGAGTGATGAGTAACTCATCATTGATCTAACCATCTCCATAAGAGTTCGGTTTCTTCTCTCTGACACTCCGTTTTGTTGAGGTGTGCCAGGTGCGATAAGCTGAGAAGCGATTCCTTCTTCTTTAAGAAAGTCATCAAACTCTCTAGACATATACTCACCACCTCGATCAGATCGAAGTGTTTTGATCACTTTGCCAGTTTGCTTTTCCACTAAAGTACTAAAGACCTTAAATACGTTAAAGGTCTCGGATTTGTGTTTGAGCAAATAGACAAAACCATATCGCGAGTAATCATCGGTGAAGGTAACGAAGTAATCGTATCCTCCACGTGCCTATTGGTTGAGCGGACCACATACATCAGAATGTACTAGTTCCAGCAACTCAGTGGCTCTTTGACCCTTATCGGAGAAATGGCGCTAAGTCAGTTTTCCTTCTATGCAGGATTCACAATTAGGTAGTGAACCTATTGCAGAGGCTTGGAGTGGACCGTCCCTCACAAGTCTCTCAATCCTATCTAGACTGATATGACCAAGTCTTAAGTGCCAGAGGTATGTTGATTTTGTTAGATCCGAGAATTCGGAAAGTTTGATCCTCTTTGGCTCCCTAATAAGATCATTATCTATTTCGGTGTCTAAAAGGGAAGGTTGAGTGGGATAAATGTAAAAAAGAGCATTCTTCATACATGCATCAGTGACAAAAGAATTATCAGGAAACGAAATACGAATTCCATTCTTAATGAACTTTAAACAATAATCTTGCTCAAGAAGACAAGCAACGGATATTAAGTTCTTCCCAAAGGTAGGAACAAAATAAACATTATTCAAGTTTAAAGTGCGGTCTTCAAAAGACAGCGTCACGGATCCCACAGCCTTCACAGACACCAGGCTCCCATCACCCCATTTGAAACAGAACTCGCCTTCCTTTGAGCTTTTGGTTTTCTTGAAACCATTCAAGGAACATCAAATATGGTTAGTAGCAGCGGAGTCAAGAATCCACGTTGATACATTATCAGCTACTAAGCATGCTTCGGTAACTAGTACAATACTATGTTCCTTTGCTTTGAGATAGGCAGGACAGTTCTTTTTATCGGCCTTGTGAGGTCTCTTCTTAGTTCCAGAGGCGGAGGCTTTTTGCTCAGTAGCATGTGCCTCTCCTTGATTCCTCTTTCTCTTAGTGAGACCTACAGCAGTATGAAGTTCCTTCATAAGCTTGGTAACAGTGTACTCTAGCTTGTTTATGGAGTAGTTCATCTTGGAGGTATCAAGAGACGCGGGGAGACTTTCTAAGATCATATCTATGACATTCTTCCCATCAATCTCAGATCCTAGGATTTCCATTTTATTCAGATGACTAATGATCAGTATCATAAAGTCTCCAACAGGAGTCCTAGCCTTCATGTGACAGTTCATAAACTGTCGGACTGCGTGTTGCCTTGCTTGACGCCTTTGCCCTCCAAACATCTCATGGAGATTGTTGAGCATATCGGCGCCAGTCTCGATGTCACGATGTTGCTCTTTTAGCATATTGTTCATAGATGCTAAGATATAGCACCTCACAATCTCATCGGATGGAAGCCAGGCCGCTAAGGCGTCTTTGTCCTCTTGAGTCGAATCATCATTCGTCGAAGGAGGACACGGGGTGGTGAGTACCCATTTGTGCTTGTTAACGGTAGGTATTATGTCGAGGTTACGTTTCGAATTAACGTAGTTTTTTGTTTCGAGTTTGTTCGAGGAAAGGATGATTGAGAGATGGTTGAGAGACATGTTGCTTATTAAGTTGAAACAAGTTTATGATTAGTCTTTGGTTTAGGATTTAAGTATGTTTAAGACTTGATAAAATCCCAAGGTGTTATAAACTAAACGATAATTTACTCCTTCGAGGGAAGGCCGCAAAAAATCTCCATTTATAAGTAAATGACACATCATTAATGCTTAGCCAAGATGTCAATACACCAATTTTGACCAGCCACCTTTTAAATTTGTTTGATCACTCACATCCTTTCGCAGGGCCTCGAGGGAGGATTACTAGGGATTGAGTCTAAGTGTGTAACCAACCACTTAGTCCAAACGATTGACTTTGAAAAACAATCCGCCGAGGGGAGGTCTTGTCTCATTGTCTCACTTTCGGATATAACTCATTGAGTAATGATCAGTGCAAAGCGCCCTTGAGTACTCTCATTTAAGAGAGGGCCACGAGGGTGGCTCTTAGTCTAGCGACAATTGCACTTTTCATTAGTGTTGGGGATCGTGGGTTACAAACAACAAGTATAACCCTCCCACTTAGTTTTTGGAGTTGGTACATCGACTCTTATAAGTTCGGAAACGGTTTTCCTAGTTATAGAGCGATAGAGCAGACAACTAGAAGAGAATCCTAGATATTCATGAGACCTCCCACTCATGAAGAGACCTCCCACTCAAAGACACCTCCCACTCAAATTTTCAAGAGCATATAGATTTTGAACATATGTGATATAGATATAGTTTTGAAAACATTTTGAAAACTTATTTGATTTGGATGACAAAATATTTTCAAGTTTGAAAACGAAAACGGTTTTTCAAAATTCAAACTAGTTTTGTAAAAATTCAATTTCAATTAAATTCTCAAAAATCAAAACATTTTAATCTTTCACATCATGTTTATAATCTTATGAAAAACATTTTTGCTCAAGAAATTTTTCTCATTAGAGTTCTATAACTCATGGTAGTGGGGCTGAAAATCCGGAATTCTAAAAAACTGGACTTTCGGAACAGCCGCGCACCTCGGAGTAAAATCGCTATAACTGGCGACTCCGATGTCCTTTTGACCTGAAACCGGTGGCATTGGACAGAGGACAGACAGAGCTTTAATTTGATACAAGAATCATTAAATTTATATTGATGAGCAGAGAGTTATGTAACGTTTACTGCGGGTTTTACTCTGGCTCGAAGAAAAAGAAATAATTAAAGCTTGGTCCTTTTTAGTTGCGAAAAAGAATCGAGTGTAACGGAACGATTTAGGTCGTTGTTAGATTTTATTTGTGTTTTATTAACAAGGTAATAACATGGTATAAAAGAAATAACAATATGCATAAAACGATTCAAGTAAATAAAAAGAAACTAGCAAGACAATATAACTAGTCACAAAATTAGTAAACTTTCGAAAACGATATTCAAGCTCATAATTTTAAATAAATGTACATGCATATCTTTGACCATAGCTCTGATACCATTTGTTGGAATTGATCTAGGGTTTAAGAAAAAGTTTAACGCTTCGTTAAGCGGCGGAATTTTAAAAATTTTCTTTTTCAAGTAATAACAGTTTTTACTAACCTAGACAAAGTGCAAGCACATGTAAATAAAACTAATATGAGCATAATAAATTTACTAACCTCTTTAGAAGCTTGAACGTTGATGAGCCTTCGGAAGGTTGATAACGTTCGTCTCCCTCGCATCACGTCTCTCTTTCTTTCCTCGGCAACTTGAGCAACCACGAAAGTTTCTATCACTAAATCCCTCGAAATAAAAGGAATTAGTGTGTGGGCACTTTTAAACACTACGACTTAAGAACGAGTCTTGAAGTCGCAGAGCTAAACTCTAGGTCAAATGAGGACCTAGGTGCCAAAACAATAAATCGAAATTGACTAGAGAGAGAGAGGAGAGTGGCAGCCACAAGGTCTAGAGAGATAGGCTCTCAATCTCTAACTTATGTGGAATGAGAAAAATGAGAAGAATGAGGCTCCTATTTATAGGAGAGGTCTCACCTTCAATAAGGTAGTTTCCTCATCTATAGAATATCACATATTCATGAGCCAATTTCCTCTTTTCCTCTATTAGATACTCGGCAAAGACAGCCTTCTAGAAGGCTTGGATTTATTTCCTTTTTTTGTTCCTTGCCTTGTCTTGACTCTACTTGGGCGCCCACCTTGTTTCCTCTTAGGGGAAATTTGTTTCCTCTTTTTCTTTTGGCAAGTATCTTGATACATTTATGCACAAAATAATCTCTCTTTCTCTTGGGTATTTAGGCGCCTATAGCCTTCTAGAAAGGGCTTCTAGAAGCTTTTCCATTTGTTCATGACATTAATTCACAAGGCCCAATTATTCTAATTTGGCCGAGTGACATTAAGTCATCAAATGAACTTGTCAAAAAATTTATTGACATTCATTTCATCCTATGTCTCAAAAGACAAAAATACCCTTTTGACAATTTTCGTTCTTGTTTTGACTTAGCTTGAAGTTTAACTATTCCTACTCGATGTGATTCGTGACAGTGACCTCATGGATCCAAATGAACAAAGCTTGAGCTAAACACTTGGACTCAAAAGTTCACAAAACCTTTTCCAAGTTTAGCTTAATGTCAACTGACTCCACTAAAGAGTTGACACTGAAAATCTCTCGGTTCAAATGAATTTATTATCTACTCAAGAATTCAACCTAATTGTAATGAGTGGATCCACAGAATATTAGCAGTGTTTACCCTTCATGAATATCATCAGCTAGTCGGGATTTACGAAATTACCATTTTACCCTTCTAGCTGTTATTTCCTCAACTCCTTTGTCGCTTGTGAATAAGTTAGAAACAATGTATTGACGAGGAGCTAACAAGTCACATTGTTTAATCCAAAAGAGTCAAGACTCAATTTGGACACTGACCAGTTCATTTATTCACACTCCAAGGAACAAAGCATGAGGTGATATACATTGCATTTCAGAAATCTTGTACATGAATTCCATATCTATGAGAACTTCACAAAGTTACTCATGACATTCTCACAACTTAGTACTTCACCAATAGGCCTTGTTCGGAATCACATAGTGAGTCTAAACAAGGTAAGCACGATGCAATTCATACGTAGTGACTTCGAGACATAAGAGGTTAAATGGTTTGTCCTTATCTTGTCTCTAGAAGCGCACTGGTCAATTCAGTACCTTCGGAAGATACCTAGAAGAACTATAGAGTCTCCAACTCTCAATGCCTCATAACCAGACATCATAGATTCTTCTAACAATCATACTGAGGTCAATAGTCCTTTGACCCTTAGATTGCGAATATATCGTTTTAACCAAACTACGAAGAGTTTGTTCATGCAAATCTACATTTGTCTCTTCGTAAGTTGTTTAGTTTGTTTATGGACTAAAGACTAATGTTTTATCATAAAGCTTCAAACAGAGAAGGAGGAATGAATGAACGTTTCAACTTTTTATTAATGAATAAGCAATTACAAGCAAGAGTCTTAGTAAGAATATATGACATCAAATGTACATAAATACACACTACAACTCTTCTTGTGGGCACCATTAACAACATGCCACTCCATGAAACCCATAGCCAACAGGCGATAGAACGATCGGTGGGGATGGGAGACACAGCCCACAGATTAGGCTCCCAATCTTCACGGCCGCAAACCCATTCCTCAGGCGTGAGGGCCTATCCTCGGGGGCAAGCTGAGCAACCCCACCGAGGAACGGATGTCTTACATCTCCCGGAGCGCGCTAAAAACTCGACTAGTAAGCGTGCTCGTAGCATCGACCCCATTGCAGTCTAGGCCCTCTGGGGCAACAGAGTCGCCAACTCCGTACATGCGAGTCCTCTCCAAAGACTTCGCGTAAGTGTAGCCTGCAGACTCTACTGATACAAAGGCCGCCCTGGCGATCTCCAGTACTTTCCCGCTACGCTTCGCCTTCCCCATCGCAGGGGATGTTACCGGTCATTTTCGGAACACCGGAAATTCAAAAACAATTCAAGGCCGGCTGGGCTTTGCCGACCGGAAGCCCAACGGGCCCCGGCCCACCAGGCCCGAGCGCCCCGACGTGCTTCAGGGCACGAACCCAAAGACGCCGGCCTTACTCGGCGAGCTCGGTCGCTCAAGCAGCGCGAGCTCAAAGACGCCGGCCTCACCCAGCGAGCTCGGTCGCTCAAGCAGCGTGAGCTCAAAGACGCCGGCCTTGCCCGGTGAGCTCGATCGCTCAAAGCAGCGCGAGCTCAAAGACGCCGGCCTTGCCCGGCGAGCTCGATCGCTCAAAGCAGCGCGAGCTCGAAGACGCCGGCCTAACCCGGCGAGCTCGGTCGCTTAAAATCACGGGCTCCAAAAGACGCCGGCCCAACCCGGCGCAACTTGCACGTCCAGTCGCCAATGGCACGGATGCAAAGCCCCCGGGGACTACCCGGTACGACCTCTTCGATTGCCAAAAGGCACGAAGCGAAGTCACAGGGCCACAATAAGCCCACAAAGACAGCACATGCGAGAAAAAATAGCTCGAAAAATGAGATATGCATTCAACTTGAAAGCAACAAAAATGTCTCATAAATAAATAAAAAAAAAGAGCCACGGCTCTGATAAACACGTGCTAAACAAAAGTGCGTGAAAGATAAATCCTAGAAAGGGAAAAGAAACAAAGCGCTAAACATACGCACTGAAAAAGAAAGCCATCTCGGCTCAAGGAGCACCCCCGTCCAACGAAGGGAACATGGTGTCGAAGAAGTCAAAAGTGACCCCCCGAGCCTTGTTCTCGGCCGCGGTCGCGTCTTGACATTCCACTGCTCAGACACGACGGGCTTCCTCGGTCTCTATGTCGTAGTCATCTTGCAAGTCACACGCTCTCCGCTCCGCTTCAGCAATCCGGGACGAGAGTCGAGCGTTTTCCTCCGCTAGAGAGTCGCGCTCGCGCTCCGCCCTAACTTGCGCCGCCTCGCTCGAAGTAAGCTGGCGGTGCGACGTCTCCAAGGCTTCGGATCGAGAGTCCAGCTGCCTCCGAAGGTCGGTAACCTCAGTGCGAAAAATCTCCGCTGATCGGGTCGCCAGCTCGCCAGCTCGCCGCTCTTCAGTGAGCTCACCCGCCATCTTGGCCACTGACAGTTGGGCTCCGTCGCACTGGCCTTGTGCGATCTGGAGGTCCACCTTGGCCTTGGTGCGAACCTCGCTCGACCTGAGCCAACCTAGCCTTCGTCCGGGCGAGCTCCTCCTGGGATGCCCCTAAGCACCGGATGAAGTCATGCAAAATCCTGTCGCTGCGCACGGCCCTTGCATACGCCTGCGACGACAAAGAAGCAAAGGTTAAAACTAAAAACCTACGCTTACAATAAAAGCAGAAGTACTGACCCTCTGAGCGTCGGTAACACCCGCTTGGAAGAAGGCGATGTCACCCTTCGACACCACACCCTTCCACCAGGATAGCGGGGATTCCTCGAGGTGGTGAACACAGTCCCCTCGGGCCTCTATCGCCTCCAGCTCCACCGCCGAGTTCGCCCTCTTGGGTTCGGAACGCTCGTCGGGAGGTGCCGATGTCGAAGCCCTCTTCAAAGAAGCCCGAGACTCCGGTTCGACCAGACCGGCGATCTCAACGAGCTTGCACTTCGCCTTGTGGTCAGCGACCCTAGAGCGAATCTCCGCCATTAACTCGGGGTCCCGAGAGGCAAGGGCCTGCCTCCTAGCTCGCCTCCTCGCAGCTACACAAAACAAAGTGACAAAGGTCAAGTTCCTGTCAAAACGACAAGTTTTACAAAACCATAAAGATACCTCGGGAAGCAGGACCGGCTGATTGAGCCTCGGGATTCGGGGACCTGCTCGCCCGGAGCGTCTCCTCGGTGCCCCGAGCAAAGGGCGGGAACCACCCGGTGAACGGAACCGCTCGCCAGCCTTGCGGGCTTCCGACATCCCCGACCTCGCCATCGTGTTTCTGCTTCCCCCTCGCGGGAGGAGCCTCCGAGTCCTCCTCAGGAGCATCCGAGCCCGACCCTTGGGGATCATCAGAATAGATCTCGTCCAAGAAAGACTCGGACGGCACAATCGCAAGCTTGACACCCGAGGCGTCCAAGTTAGACGCCCGGGGGAGCTCGGCACTCACCACCGCTTCACCCCGCTGCTTGAGCAGGGGGCGTCAAAGGACGCCACGCGGGAGACCAAGTTGATCACCAACCTTGACGAACGCGGGCCGTCGTGCCCCTCGTCCTCCCCTTCGGGGCCGCACCCGGTAGGTGGGCCGCTCTTGGGCCTCTCCAGCTCGGCGATCGCCGCGGCATCGGTCTCCAACTCCGCGAGCCATTGGTCGGCCACGCCAGAGTCTTCCTCGACGAAGATGGGAATCCCGTCGAGTTCCTCAAAGGGACCCTTGACCGCCCCCCCAAAATTTGGGAGAGGGCAGGTAGGGTCGACCTCGGGATCATCAACACGGGGAACAAGCTCACTCCCCATCGACGAAAAAAGAAAAAAAAGATGAAAAAGAAGAAGGTCAACTGTTCGGGGGAAATTTCAAATTCAAAAGAATCTTCCGATTACCCGCAGGCCGCCAGTGTAAACAAGAGAGAGCGGGAGCTCTCCTATTTATATATCGAGGAAGGAGCAAACCCTGCTCCTTCCCCCTGCGCGCGCGACACGAGGCCCGGCCCGCGAGCCGGCCTCGCGCGCGCGCCAGTTCCCCAGCGCCAGGCCGCGCGCGGGTCTTGCGGCCCGACCACCCCGGTCCGGCCCGCAGGGGTCCGGCCACAGGAGATATGCGTGCGGACGATCACATGTGATCGAAGGTGAAAAATACCTCAACGCCCTTCTCTTTTCTAAAGTTCACGACTTACGTCCCGTAAGCCGTAAACTTGGGGGGCTAATGTTACCGGTCGTTTTCGGAACACCGGAAATTCAAAAACAATTCAAGGCTGGCCGGGCTTTGCCGGCCGGAAGCCCAACGGGCCCCGGCCCACCAGGTCCGAGAGCCCCGATGCGCCCACGGCGCACGCGCACCCGCGCTCCCGGCCCTTAGGCCCCCGGCCCAATGGGCCTCAACGCGCCCTATCGCGCCAGGCTCGCGCGCACTCTGCGCCCCGGCCTCCCGGCCCGTGCGCGCGCTCCCGCGCACCCCGACCTCCCGGCCTGCGCGCGCCTTGGCACCCCGGCCGAGCGCCCCTGCCGCCTCAGCCAGGTGTCCCCGCCAGCTCGGCCACCTAGGCCGAGCGCCTTCGCCAGCTCGGCCACCTGGGCCGAGCGCCTTCGTCAACTCGGCCACCTCGGTCGAGCACCTTCGCGACCTCGGCCGAGCGTTCTTGCCACCTCGGCCGGGCACGCCCGCTGCCGGGCACGTCACGTCCGGCCAAGTCCCGCGCTTGGCACGCCCCGCGCCGATCCAGGCGACATGTCCCACGCGCCCTGCGCCCCCTTAGATGTGAGGCCTCGCGCGCCTCGCTCCCGGCCACCCGGTGGGCCTCAAGGGGCCGGCCCAAGGCCTCCCCTCAAACACTATAAATACCCCCCCTTTGGGGAAGGAAAAGAACCCCGGTTTTGGACACAACTTACATCCTGGTTGATGCCAACAACACTTCTCTTCTCTCGAGAACTCTCTCTCGCCCTCTTGTGACATTTCTAAGAGTGCGCACTCCTCCTCCCTCAGCTCAGAAAGTCAAGGACCCCCCTCCACGAGAGGGAGCACGCTCCTCTTCTGCGACCCGAGCCTCTGCAGTACATACTGCTCTCCTGCTTCTTGGCCCTTGAGCTAGAACTCCGAGCTACGAGCACGGGACCCCTCTAAAGCCTTCACTAGAAGCTACGAGCCGGGCCCTACTCTAAAGCCTTGGATTCACAAAGCCTCCGAGCCCAAGATAGCCTCCCCACACAAATTGAACTACGTTCTGACCTGATCCCTACTAAAGGGTACGCAGGCAGCCAACCTTTGGCACGGTCACACCCCCCAAAACACACCTCAGGGTTTGGAGGGTGTAGCTCGGTCTACGAACTCCCGTTTTTGGCCCGGGCGTGATCACTTGGTCCGGCCTTCGATCGAACTGCCCGAGGTATTTAATCGTTGTTCATTTTCCTGCGACAACAGGGGAAGCCTCAAGGTCCTCTCCAAGGCCTTCCGAGCCCGACCCTAGGGGGTCATCGGAGTAAATCTCATCCAAGAACGATTCGGACGGTACTATGACAAGTTCGGCACTCAAGGCCTCTAAGTCAGACGCCTGGGGAAGCCCTGCACACTCGGTCACCTCATCCCACTGTTTGAGCGAGGGAGCGTCGAAAGACGCCTAGCGGTAGACTAGATTTCTCACCAGTAGTGAAGAACGCGCATCTTTAGACCCTTCGTCCTTCCCTTTGTAGCCACACCTAGTCTCCAACTCCGAGAGCCATTGATCGGCCGCGCGAGAGTCTTCTTCGACATAGATGGGAATCCCATCGAGTTCCTCAAAGTGTCCCTTGGCCGCCATCCCAAGATCTTGGGAAAGGCAGAAAAGGTCAACCTCGGGACCATCAACATGAGAAAAAAGCTCACTCCCCATTTAAAGGGTAAAAATCGGTAGCCCAAAGGAAATTTCAAATTCAAAAGGAATGTTCCAATCTCTAAAAGGCATGCAGTGTGAGGAAAAGAGGAGAGCGACCTTCCTATTTATAGGAGAGGAAGGAGAAAACCATGCTCCTTCCCTCCCCCCTCACGCGCGCATGATGGGCCCGGCCCGTGCGCCAGCCACGCGAGCGCTAGCCCGCCTGCGTCATGCCGCACGTGGGCCATGCTGCCCATCCGGCCCGATCCGACCCCCATGGGTCCGGCCAAACTAAAAATAAATGATCGCTCATGATCAAGAGAGGCCAAAAGACCTCAACGCCCTCTGAAATTAAAGTTCACGAATCGCGACCCGCTAGCCGTAAACTTGGGAGGCTAATGTTACCGGTCATTTTTTGCAAACCGAAAATTTAAAAACAATTCAACTCGGTCGGATCACCCAACGGGCCCCAGCCTATTGGGCCCACGCGAGCCCTAGCACACTCACGCCCCCGGCCCACTAGGCCCGCGCGTACTCTAGCGCACCCGTGCCCTGGCCTGCGCGCGCACCTGCGCCCCCATCTACCCCGGCCCGCGTGCGCACCTGCGCCCCCAGCCCTCCGGCCTGTGTGAGCCTGCGCATGCACCAGCGTTCCCCCGACCGTCCGGCCTGAGCTTGATCCTGCGCTCTCGGGCGTCCGGCCCACGCGCGTGTTGTCAATGGTGCCCACAAGAAAAGTTGTAGTCTTTATTTTGTACATTTTATGTAATAAAGTCTCACGAAGTTTCTTGCTTGTAATTTCTTATTCATTAATAAAAAGTTTAAATGTTCATTCACTCTTCCTTGTCTGTTTAAAGCTTTATGATAAAACCTTAGTCTTTAGTCCATAAATAAACTTAACAACTTACGAAGAGACAAATGTAGATTTGCATGAACAAACTCTTCGTAGTTTGCATAAAACGATATATTCGCAATCTAAGGGTCAAAGGACTATTGACCTCAGTACGATTGTTAGGAGAATCTATGATGTCTGGTTATGGGGTATGGAGAGTTGGAGAATCTATAGTTCTTCTAGGTATCTTCTGAAGGTACTGAATTGACCGGTGCACTTCTAGAGACAAAATAAGAACAAACCATTTAACCTCTTATGTCTCGAAGTCACTACGTATGAATTGCATCGTGCTTACCTTAATCCTGAAATGAGACATGCCATTTCACAACTTACGTATTCTCATTTAAGAAAGTCAGAGTTCGGACTCACTATGTGATACTGAACAGGGCCTATTGGTTGTCAGAATGTCATGAGTAACTTTGTGAAGTTCTCATAGACATGGAATTCATTTACAAGATTGCTTAAATGCAATGTATATTACCTCATGCTTTGTTCCTTGGAATGTGAATAAATGAACTGGCCAGTGTCCAAATTGAGTCCTAACTCTTATGGATGAAACAATGTGACTTGTTAGCTCCTCGTCAATACATTGTTTCTAACTTATTCACAAGCGACAAAGGAGTTGAGGAAATAACAGCTAGAAGGGTAAAATGATAATTTTGTAAATCCCGACTAGCTGATGATATTCATGAAGGGTAAACATAGATAATATTCAGTGGATCCGCTCATCATAATTTGGTTGAATTCTTGAGTAGAAAATAAATTCATTTGAACCGAGAGATTTTCAGTGTCAACTCTATAGTGGAGTCAGTTGACATTAAGCTAAACTTGGAAAAGGTTTGTGAACTTTTGAGTCCAAGTGTTTAGCTCAAGCTTTTTTCATTTGGATCCATGAGGTCACTGTCACAAATCACATCGAGTAGGAATAGTTAAACTAGAAGCTAAGTCAAAACAAGAAGGAGACAAGTTTTACGAAAATTGTCAAAAGGGTATTTTGAAAACTAGGATGAAATGAATGTCAATAAATTTTTTGACAAGGTCATTTGATGATTCAATAACACTCGGCCATGATATGATCATTGGGCCTTGTGGATTAATTTTATTTCATAAGAATTTTATTCAAAATTCTAAATGAGCCTTTTTCATGTTGTCATGAACAAATGGTAAAGCTTCTAGAAGCCCTTTATAGAAGGTTTTGGGTGCCCACTACCCAAAGGAAAAGAGAGAATATTTTGTGCATAAATGTATGAAGATACTTGCCAAAAGAAAAAGAGGAAACAAATTTCCTCAAAGAGGAAAAGGGAAATTCGGCCAAGTGGGTCAAGGGAGAAGCAAATAAAAGAGGAAACAAATCAAAGGCTATGCATGGAACCTCTTGGCCGCCCAAATGAAAGAGGAAATAGGGCAATATTGCTCATAAATATGTGATATTCTATAGAAGAGGAAATTACCTTATTGAAGGTAAAGCCTCTCCTATAAATAGGAGCCTCATTCTCCTCATTTCATTCATCCCAAGTTTTAGAGATTGAGAGCTTCTCTCTCTAGCTTGGCCGCCCCTCTCTAAGTTCATTTCGTTTTTGTTTTGGCACCTAGGTCCTCATTTGACCTAGCGAGTTTAGCTCTTCGACTTTGAGACTTGTTCTTAAGTCGTAGTGTTTAAAAGTGCCCACACACTAATTCCTAATTTTCTCGAGTGATTATCATGATGAAAACTTTCGTGGTTGCTCGAGTTGACGAGGATAGAAGAGAGACGCGCTGCGAGGGAGACGAATGTTTTCAACCTTCCGAAGGCTAATCAACGTTCAAGCTTCTAAAAAGGTTAGTAAATTATTTATGCTCATATAATAGTTGTTATTTACATGTGCTTGCTCTTTGTGTAGGTTAGTAAAATCGTTTTACTTATCAAAAGAAATTTTTTAAAATTCCGTCGCTTACCGAAGCGTTAAACTTTTTCTTAAACCCTAGATCAATTCCAACAAATGGTATCAGAGCTATGGTCAAAGATATGCATGTACATGTATTTAAAATTATGAGCTTGAAAATCGTTTTCGAAAGTTTACTAATTTTGTGACAAGTTAGAATTGTTATCTTAGATTTTTTTTAATTTAATGCTCTTGTCTTTAAATGAAAAAGCATGTTGATTTTCTATGAGTTTGGGATGTTTTTAAAACACATTAGAATCAGTTCTAAAAGTTTTTAATTTTTTATATTGAAAAACGTGTTTTAACGTTTGAGAAAATTTCGAGTAAATTTTGTGACTAGTTGTATTGTCTTGCTAGTTTCTTTTATTTACTTGATTCGTTTTATGCTTGTTGTTATTTTTTTTATACCATGTTATTACCTTGCTAATAAAACACAAATAAAAGCTTTAACAACTTCCTTAAACGTTCCGTTACACTCGATTCTTTTTCGCACCTAAAAGGACCAAGCTTTAATTATTTCTTTTTCTTCGAGCTGGAGTTAAACCCACAGTAAAAGTGTCATAACTCTCTGCTCCGAAATCTAAATTTAATGATTCTTGAATAAAATTAAATCTCTGTCTGTCCTCTGTCCAATGCCACCAGTTTCAGGTCAAAAGGACATAGGAGTCGCCAGTTATGGTGATTTTACTCCGAGGTGCGTGGCTGTTCCGAAAGTCCAGTTTTTTAAGAAATCCGGAATTTCAGCCCCACTACTATGAGTTATAGAACTCTAATGAGAAAATTTTCTTGAGCAAAAATGTTTTTTATAAGATTATAAACATGATGTGTAAGATTAAAATGTTTTGATTTTTGAAAGTTTAATTGAAATTGAAATTTTACAAAACTAGTTTGAATTTTGAAAAACCGTTTTCGTTTTCAAACTTGAAATTTTTTCTCATCCAAATCTATATGCTCTTGAAAATTTGAGTGAGAGGTCTCTTCGTAGACAAGCCGAAAATAAAAAGATTTGTAATCTCAAACTTCCAAGTGTTCGAGTGAGCTGAAGTTCACACTTCCCTCATGCACTTTCCCCTAATAGAAAGTAGGAAAACATCTTAGTATGTCCCTTGTGCCTTTATGCACTAACACTGCTCTGAACATGAACTTCTACGATTCTTTTTTGGTTGTCCGCTCTATCGCTCTATAACTAGGAAAACCATTTCCGAACTTATAAGAGTCGATGTACCAACTCCAAAAACTAAATGGGAGGGTTATACTTGTTGTTTGTAACCCACGATCCCCAACACTAATGAAAGAAGCAATTAACGTAAGACTAAGAGCCGCTCTTGTGGCCCTCCCTTAAATGGAGTACTCTAAGGTGTTTTTGCTTCGATCATTGCTCAATGAGCTACGTCCGAGAGTGAAACCATGATGACAAGGCCTGCCTTTGGGGGATTGTTTTTCAAAGTTGATCTTTTGGACTAAGTGGTTGGTTGCACACTTAGGCTCAATCCCTAGTAATCCTCCCTTGAGGCTCTGCGAAAGGATTGTTGGAATGGATCTAGGGTTTAAGAAAACGTTTAACGCTTCGGTAAGCGGCGGAATTTTAAAAATTTTCTTTTACAAGTAAAAAAGTTTTTACTAGCCTAGACAAAGAGCAAGCACATGTAAATAAAAAACTAATATGAGCATAAAAGATTACTAACCTTTTGAAAGCTTGAACGTTGAGAAGCTTTTGGAAAAGGTTGCAATGTTCGTCTCCCCTCGCAGCACGTCTCTCTTCCTTCCTCGGCAACTCGAGCAACCACGAAAGTTTCTATCACTAAATCACTCGAGAGAAAAGGAATTAGTGTGTGGGCACTTTTAAACACTACGACTTAAGAACGAGTCTTGAAGTCGAAGAGCTAAACTCTAGGTCAAATAAGGACCTAGGTGCCAAAACAAAAAAAAAACGAAATTGAATAGAGAGAGAGAGAGGAGTCGGCCAAGTCTAGAGAGAGAAGATCTCAATCTCTAAAACTTTGGATGAATGAAATGTGTAGAATGAGGCTCCTATTTATAGGAGAGGTCTCACCTTCAATAAGGTAGTTTCCTCTTCTATAGAATATTACATATTCATGAGCCAATTTCCCTTTTCGTTCATAGAGTCACACGGCCAAGACTTGCCAAGCAAGTCCTTGGATTTGTTTCCTCTTTTATTTGCTTCTCCCTTGACTCCTCTTGGCCGAAATTCCTATTGCCATGCATAGGAAATTTCTTTCCTCTTTTTCTTTTGGCAAGTATCTTTATAAATTCATGCAGAAAATATTCTCTCTTTCTCTTGGATAGTAGGTGCCCAACATGTTCTAGAAAAGGCATTCTAGAAGCTTTTCCTTTTATTCATGACAACATGAAAAAGGCCCATTAAGAATTTTCAATAAAATTCTTATGAAATGAAATTAATCCACAAGGCCAAATAAATCCAATTTTGGCCGAGTGATGCATGTCATCAAATGACCATGTCAAAAAAAAATTTATTGACATTCATTTCATCATGTCTCAAAGGACAAAAATACCCTTTTGAAAATTTTGACAAAACTTGTCTCGTTCTTGTTTTGACTTAGCTTCTAGTTTAACTATTCCTACTCGATGTGATTCATGACAGTGACCTAATGGATCCAAATGAAAAAGCTTGAGCTAAACACTTGGACTCAAAAGTTCACAAACCTTTTCCAAGTTTAGCTTAATGTCAACTGACTCCACTAAAGAGTTGACACTGAAAATCTCTCGGTTCAAATGAATTTATTTTCTACTCAAGAATTCAACCTAATTGTACTGAGTGGATCCACAGAATATTATCAGTGTTTACCCTTCATGAATATCATCAACTAGTCGGGATTTATAAAATTACCATTTTACCCTTCAACTGTTATTTCCTCAACTCCTTTGTTGCTTGTGAATAAGTTAGAAAAAATGTATTGACGAGGAGCTAACAAGTCACATTGTTTCATCCAAAAGAGTCAAGACTCAATTTGGACACTGTCCAGTTCATTTATAAACATTCCAAGGAACAAAGCATGAGGTGATATACATTGCATTTCAGCAATCTTGTACATGAATTCCATATCTATGAGAACTTCACAAAGTTACTCATGACATTCTCACAACTTAGTATTTCACCAATAGGCATTGCTCAGAATCACATAGTGAGTCCGAACTCTGACTTTCTCAAATGAGAATACGTAAGGTGCGAAATGGCATGTCTCATTTTAGGATTAAGGTAAGCACGATGCGATTCATACGTAGTGACTTCGAGACATAAGAGGTTAAATGGTTTGTTATTATCTTGTCTCTAGAAGTGCACTGGTCAATTCAATACCTTCGGAAGATATCTAGGAGAACTATAGAGTCTCCAACTCTCAATGCCTCATAACCAGACATCATAGATTCTTCTAACAATCATACTAAGGACAATAGTCCTTTGACCCTTAGATTGCGAATGTATCGTTTTAAGCAAACTACGAAGAGTTTATTCATGCAAATCTACATTTCTCTCTTCGTAAGTTGTTAGGTTTGTTTATGGACTAAAGACTAATGTTTTATCATAAAGCTTCAAACAGACAAGGAAGAATGAATGAACGTTTCAACTTTTTATTAATGAATAAGAAATTACAAGCAAGAGTCTTCATGAGACTTTATTACATCAAATGTACAAACTAAAGACTACAACTCTTCTTGTGGGCACCACTGAAAACAAACTCCCACTTGACTCAAAGAAGATGTGTATAGTCCTTCATGCCTAATCCCTCTCGATGTTGGTCGATGACCTTGTTCGCTAGGGCCTTTGTGAATGGATCTGCTAGGTTGTCCACCATTGAGATCTTCTTCACTTCCACGTCTCCATGCTGCACGATCTCTCGAATCAAATGGTATTTCCTCTCAATATGTTTAGAGCGCTTATGGCTTCGAGGTTCCTTTGAGTTAGCGACAGCCCCACTATTATCACAATAAAGGGTCATGGGCTCGTCGACGTTTGGAACAACTTCCACGAAACCATCTGGTTGAGCCATGTAAATGCGCTCGTCAAGATTACCATTCAGGAAGGCTGTCTTGACATCCATTTGCCAGATCTCATAGTCGAGAGCTGCAGCTATGGATAGAAGTATGCGGATGGATTTAAGCATCGCGACTGGCAAGAAGGTTTCTTCATAGTCAATCCCTTCTTGTTGGGTATGACCCTTATGTTGTCAATGGTGCCCACAAGAAGAGTTGTAATCTTTATATTATACATTTGATGTAATAAAGTCTCATGTAGACTCTTGCTTGTAATTGCTTATTCATTAATAAAAAGTTGAAACGTTCATTCAATCTTCCTTGTTTGAAGCTTTATGATAAAACCATAGTCTTTAGTCCATAAACAAACTAAACAACTTACGAAGAGACAAATGTAGATTTGCATAAACAAACTCTTCGTAGTTTGCTTAAAACGATATATTCGCAATCTAAGGGTCAAAGGACTATTGACCCCAGTGTGATTGTTAGAAGAATCTATGATGTCTGGTTATGAGGCATTGAGAGTTGGAGACTCTATAGTTCTTCTAGGTATCTTCCGAAGGTACTGAATTGACCAGTGCACTTCTAGAGACAAGATAAGAACAAACCATTTAACCTCTTATGTCTCGAAGTCACTACGTATGAATTGCATCGTGCTTACCTTAATCCTGAAATGAGACATGTCATTTCACACCTTAGTATTCTCATTTGAGAAAGCAAGAGTTCGGACTCACTATATGATTCCGAACAAGGCCTATTGGTGAAGTACTAAGTTGTGAGAATGTCATGAGTAACTTTGTGAAGTTCTCATAGATATGGAATTCATGTACAAGATTGCTGAAATGCAATATATATCACCTCAAGCTTTCTGCCTTGGATTGTGAATAAATGAACTGGCCAGTGTCCAAATTGAGTCCTGACTCTTTTGGATGAAACAATGTGACTTGTTCACTTCTCGTCAATACATTGTTTCTAACTTATTCACAAGCTACAAAGGAGTTGAGGAAATAACAGCTAGAAGGGTAAAATGGTAATTTTGTAAATCCCGACTAGTTGATGATATTAATGAAGGGTAAACACTGATAATATTCTGTGGATCCACTCATTACAATTAGGTTGAATTCTTGAGTAGAAAATAAATTCATTTGAACCGAGCGATTTTCAGTGTCAACTCTTTAGCGGAGTCAGTTGACATTAAGCTATACTTGGAAAAGGTTTGTGAACTTTTGAGTCCAAGTATTTTAGCTCAAGCTTTGTTCATTTGGATCCATGAGGTCACTGTTACGAATCACATCGATTAGGAATAGTTAAACTGGCAGCTAAGTCAAAACAAAACGAAAATTGTCAAAAGGGTATTTTTGTCTTTTGAGACATAGGATGAAATGAATGTCAATAAATTTTTTGACAAGTTCATTTGATGACTTAATTTCACTCGGCCAATATTAGTCTTATTGGGCCTTGTGGATTAATTTCATTTCATAAGAATTTTATTGAAAATTCTTAATGGGCCTTTCTCATGTTGTCATGAACAAATGAAGAAGCTTCTAGAAGCTCCTTCTAGAATGAGTTTGGGCGCCCAACATACCCATAGGAAGAGAGAATATTTTGTGCATAAATGTATCAAGATACTTGCCAAAAGAAAAAAGAGGAAACAAATTTCCCATGCTTGTATAGGAAATTTCGGCCAAGGCAACCAAGAGAGAAACAAAAGAGGAAACTAATCCCTTGAGGATTTGAATGAGGTGGGCGCCTATGTTGATAGGAATGGGTAATAAAAGATTGCTCATAAAGGCTTGGAAAATAAGAGGAAACTACTTCTTTCCAAGGCCAACCCTTCTCCTATAAATAGGACCCTCATTCCTCTCATTCTATTCATTCCACATAAGTTAGAGATTGAGAGCCTCTCTCTCTAGAACTTGTGGTTGCCGCCCCTTCCTCTCTCTCTCTAGTTTATTTTCGATTTTTGGTTTTGGCAACTAGGTCCTCATTTGACCTAGTGTTTAGCTCTGCGACTTCAAGACTGGTTCTTAAGTCGTAGTGTTTAAAAGTGCCCACTCACTAATTCCTTTATTTCGAGTGATTTAGTGATAGAAACTTTCGTGGTTGCTCGAGGTGCCGAGGAAAGAAAGAGAGACGTGCCGCGAGGGGAGACGAGCGTTGCAAACATTCCAAAAGGTTCTCAAAGTTCAAGCTTCAAGAAAGGTTAGTAAACTTCTTAGCTCATGATAGTTTTTATTTATATGTACTTGCTCTTTGTCTAGGTTAGTAAAAAACTGTTCTTACTTGAAAATAAAATTTTTAAAATTCCGCCGCCTTGCGAAGCGTTAAACTTTTTCTTAAACCCTAGATCAATTCCAACACGTTAGCCACAAGTCGTGCTTTGAACGTCTCGACGTTCCCATCCGGACCCCTTTTCTTCTTGTATATAAACTTACACCCTACCTGTTTAATCCCTTCAGGAAGGTCTACAAGTTTCCAGACTTTGTTGACATACATCGAGTGCATCTCAACTTTCATGGCGTCAAGCCAAAGGTTTGATTCAGAACAAGCCATCACTTGGCTATAGGAAATAGGATCATCCATGTCAGAGACGGCTACAAGAGAGTCTCCATAAGACATGTACCTGTCAGGCTTTTGAGTAGCCCTCCCACTACGTCGAAGTACTACTTGACGAGATTCCGATGAGTTAGGTTGTGTTTCAATTGGGGTAAGAAGAGTTCTTATAGAGGAGGTAGAAGCTTCCTCACCCAACTTTTCTTCAAGCACAATTTTGCTTCTAGGTTTTGCATCCTTCATAAAGTCCTCCTCAAGGAAACGAGCATTCGTGCTAACGAAAGTCTTATCGTCCTCAGGACTATAGAATGTGAAACCTTTGGCTTCCTTTGGATATCCAACGAACAGACACAATTCTGACCCACTAGCCAACTTGCTAGTCTTTTGCCTTAGCACGTGTGCGGGGCAACCCCAAATTTTGATGCGGCCAAGATTCACTTTACGGCCAGTCCATCGTTCATAAGGAGTACCAGGAACCGTTTTGGACGGAACTTGGTTAAGAATATAAGCGGCTGTTTCGAGGGCATATACCCAAAAGGAAAGAGGGAGTGATGAGTAACTCATCATTGATCTAACCATCTCCATAAGAGTTCGGTTCCTTCTCTCTGACACTCCGTTTTGTTGAGGTGTGCCAGGTGCGGTAAGCTAAGAAGCGATACCTTCTTCTTTAAGAAAATCATCGAACTCTACAGACATATACTCACCACCTCGATTCGAAGGGTTTTGATCACTTTACCAGTTTTCTTTTCCACTAAAGCCCTGAAGACCTTAAATACGTTAAACGTCTCAGATTTGTGTTTGAGCAAATAGACAAAACCATATCGCGAGTAATCATCGGTGAAGGTAACGAAGTATTCGTATTCTCCACGTCCCTGTTGGTTGAGCGGACCACATACATCAGAATGTACTAGTTCCAGCAACTCAGTGGCTCTTCGACCCTTATCGGAGAAAGGTCGCTTAGTCATTTGCAAGTAGGTAGTGAACCTATTACAGAGGCTTGGAGTGGACCGTCCCTCACAAGTCTCTTAATCATGTCTAGACTGATATGACCAAGTCTTAAGTGCCAGAGGTGTGTTGATTTTGTTAGATCGGAGATGTTACCGGTCCGTCTCGGCCCGGTAGATCGACGACGGCCACGTTGGCGGCCGTCCTGAGACTCCCCCGCCCGAGGCCGGCTCAGAGCCGGCCGCTCGTCCAAGGATGCCTCAGAGCCGGCGCTCGTCCAAGGCCGGCTCAGAGCCGTCGCTCGTCCAAGGACGCCTCAGAGCCGGCGCTCGTCCAAGGCCGGCTCAGACCCGACGCTCGTCCAAGGCCAGCTCAGACCCGGCGCTCGTCCAAGGACGCCTCAGAGCCGGCGCTCGTCCAAGGCCGGCTCAGACCCGGTGCTCGTCCAAGGCCGGCTCAGACCCGACGCTCGTCCAAGGCTGGCTCAGACCCGACGCTCGTCCAAGGATGCCTCAGAGCCGGCACTCGTCCAAGGCCGACTCAGACCCGGCACTCGTCCAAGGACGCCTCAGAGCCGGCGCTCGTCCAAGGTCGGCTTAGAGCCGGCGCTCGTCCAAGGCCGGCTCAGACCCGGCGCTCGTCCAAGGACGCCTCAGAGCCGGCGTTCCTCCATTGCCGGCTCAGAGCCGACCCTCGGCCAAGGGACCCTCAAACCATCCCTTGGTCGCCTATCAATACCGGGGTCCCTCCCCTGGTCCAGGTAATCCGTTCTAGAGTACTGAAACGCTGCCGAACTCGTACATCGCCCGTTTCTCTCAAGTCTCGACCCCTAAACACTAAACCCTCTACAAACCACCTCAATCTTACTAATGTTGAGCGTCAGAGAGGTAAACAGAGGCAACCCCTCTGTTTCCCTTTTGTAGTTCGCACCTTCTCTTCTCGCTTTTCAGGTGCCTGGACGAGATAGACAACACCTACAGCTAAGGGACGGCTTGGGAGACCAAGCCCGACACGCTCGAGTCATGACGAGACCACTTGGTCCGGCCTTGGGTTTGACCGTCTGTGACTCCTAAATCGTTGTCCGAAAAACTGCGACAACATTTTGGCGCTAGAAGGAGGGGATCTCTCGACCTTGGCGACACATTCCCTCTACCACTTTCACCCCGACCATTGAACAATGAGTCACATTCCCACCACCTCCGCGGGCACTCGAGCGACGAGCTCGAGGTACGGTCTCCGACGCCTCGCACACCGTCTTGAAGGGCAACCTCGCGATAGCGAGAGCCAGCCCCAAGACCCGGTGAATGACCCCGAGGCCGAGCTCCGAGAGGACACGGCCCGGCGGGTTGCGGAGCTCCTTGACCGTCCCGGCGTTGACGGCTCGCTCATCGCCAATCTCCTCGGCTACGACGTCGAGGATCGATCCGCTCGAGATGATTCCGACCCCGACTACGTGGAGGAGTCGAGGACCGATGAGGCGACTCCTAGCCTTGCCCAAACACGGCCCGAGAGGTCCAATGGTGCATTGACCGATCTTCACACCAGGCGCGACGGCAGGTGCGGTCACAGTCCCGGGGACTCGCCCCCTCGGTTTCAAGAGGCGGCCGGACACGGCCCCTCGCCGAGGAGAGAGCGACCCTGGTGGATGATGGGGCCGATAGCCGAAGCGCTCGCCGGACGGTTCGACCAAGGGCGACCTCGCCTCGCCCCGCACCAAGCGTGGACCTTAGAGAGCGCTTGGCGGCGCAGAGAAACTCCCGAGGGGAGGATCTCTGCCAAAGGCTCAACTCTCGGAGGGACGCGCTTCCTGCCGCAACTCGCGGCCGGCCTCAGGCCAATGTCGTGGACCAAGCGTCCAACGAGCGCCAACCGGTGACTCCCGTGGCCCCGACGGTCGGCCCTGCTAACGGGCTTGACATGGTCACGATGATTCAGAGCCTCCAAAATCAAATAATCGAGATGAGGGAGTCAGGGAGGCAAAGGCCGTACGGAGGGATCGAGGAATCATACTCTCCCTTCGCCGTACAAGTCCTCGCGCAACCTTGCGTGGGAAACTTCAAGTTACCATCCATTCCCCCCTACGATGGACGGACGGACCCCCACTTCCACGTCCAACACTACGAGACGTGGATGACGATGCAAGGGCAGACAGATGCCACCCTCTACCAAGCCTTCACCCTGACCCTCACAGGGTCGGGGTTTGAGTGGTTCCGAAGTTTGAGGCCGGGGAGCATCTCGTCTTTCCGGGCCTTGCGAGAAGCGTTCCTCGCTCGATTCGCCACCCTCGTGGCGCAAAAGAAACCAAAGACCCACCTCCTCTCTATCCGGCAAAAGAGGGATGAGACGTTGAGACAATACCTCGCTCGCTTCACTGAGGAGTCTCACAAGGTCGAAGGGTTCGACGACAGGGACGCCATCACGGCGATCACTGAGGGAGTCTGCACGAGCGACTTCCTCAAGTCTATTGTTGGCAAAGTCCCACGAGACATGGCGGAGCTAATGGCGAGAGCCCGCACGTATATGGGAATCGAGGACTATCTCGATGGCCGAGATGGCCGAAAGTCAGGAGGACAGGGGAGTCGCCGCCGCGACGATCAAGACAGAGATCGCCCCGACCCTCGAAAGAGGAGGAATAAGGGAAGCCAGGCCCCTAACGACCGCTCCCTCCCCGGGCCGAGGCCGCCACATGTCGATAGCTTCCGAAAGTTCTCGACATTTACTCCTCTGAACACTTCGCCGGAGCAGATCCTGGCTCTGCACCGTGACAAGCTGGGGAGTCCTACCCCTCTCACGAAGGATCCCGCCAAGAGGGATCAAAGTAAGTACTGTGACTACCATCAAGATCATGGGCATCTGACGTCCGAATGCTATCAACTCAAACGTCAGATCGAGGCCCTGATTCAAGATGGGAAACTGAAAGAATACGTCCTCAGAACTATCGGGACGGCCGCGGCACACGGAAGCCGCCCGCGGCAGGAAAAGAAAGGTCCGGCGACGGTGACCGTCACGGACCGCGCGGCAAACGAAGAACCGGAGAGCTCGCAACTTCACGTCGTGGGCGCAATCTTGGGCGGCCCGGAGTTCGGAGACTCGGCCATGCAGAGGCAGAAGTACGTGCGCGAAGTTTCCCAAGGGAAAATAGCACACTACATCAACCACACATACGAGGCCCCTCCTCCGGCCCCGTTCGAATCCATGTTCTTCACCGGCCAAGAGGCGGCACGAGTGCTCCATCCACACAACGACGCGATAGTCGTCTCTGCCCCCGTCGCCAACAACCTCGTCCGGAGAATCTTAATCGACAATGGGAGCTCCGCCGACGTAATCTTCAAGTCGGCGTTAGACAGGATGAAGCTATCCGGGATGAGACCGACCCCGATCTCGACCCCGCTCTTCGGCTTCTCCGGGGAGAGGGTCATGACGGAGGGAACCATCGACCTCCCGGTTACCTTCAGTACCCCGGGGGGGCTCAAGGTTACCCACATCGTGTCGTTCCTTTTCGTGGATCAGCCCTCGGCATACAATATCATCGTCGGCCGCCCGACTCTCAATCGGTTGAAGGCCATAACGTCCACATACCATCTGATGAAGAAATTCCCGACCGAGAAAGGGATCGCCGTAATGCTGGGAGACCAGTCAATAGCAAGGATGTGCTACATCCAGGGCGTGGACGGAAAAGGGAAAGGAATGATGGTAAGCACCGTCTTCCAGCTCGATGACAAATTCCCATGCAAGATAGAAGAAGGAGGCACCTTCGGAGAACTGGACCAAAGGGACGATGTCGAGCGTCGAAAGGTGGAGACACCGGACGACCTCGTTCCCGTCGTGTCGGACGACGCCAAGCCTGACCAGGTGGTCAAAGTAGGAGCCCAACTCCCGTCCGGGATCCGAGTCGAGCTCGCCGCCTTCCTCCGCGAGCACAAAGATGTCTTTGCGTGGACACACGCCGACATGCCGGGGATCGACCCCGAAATAATGGTTCACCGACTCAACGACGACAAGAGAGTAACTGAGCGCGTTCAACCACGGCGGGCGTTCAGCGGTGAGAGGTACCAGGCCATTTGTGAAGAAGTTGACAAACTTCTCGCCGCCGACTTCATCAGGGAGGCGGAGCACCCCAAGTGGGTGTCCAATGTAGTGATGGTTAAGAAGCCAAACGGGAAGTGGCGGATCTGCATTGATTATAAAGATCTTAACAAAGCCTGCCCGAAAGACAGCTTCCCTCTCCCGAGGATTGAGCAACTCGTGGATGCCACGGCAGGCCACGAGTTGCTGAGTTTTATGGACGCCTATTCAGGGTACAACCAGATCCGCATGCACGAGCCGGATCAGATCAAGACCACCTTTGTTAAGAACCGCGGACTTTACTGTTACAAGGTCATGCCCTTTGGCCTCAAAAACGCGGGGGCAACGTATCAAAGGCTGGTGAATCGCATGTTCGCCAATCAAATTGGCAAAACCATGGAGGTCTACGTGGACGATATGCTTGTCAAAAGCCTCAAGGCCCACGACCACGTTCGAGACCTTAGGGAGATGTTCACGATCCTGCGACGCTACAAGATGAAGCTCAACCCCAACAAGTGCGCTTTTGGGGTCGAGGCCGGAAAATTCTTGGGCTATATGGTTAGCCGCCGCGGGATCGAGAGATGAGGTCGCCGCAAAAAGTGAAGGAAGTTCAGAGCTTGACGGGAAGGATCGCCGCCCTGGCATGATTCGTTTCCAAAGCCACCGATAGGTGCCAACCATTTTTCAAGGCACTGAAGAAGACCGATGGGTTCGTGTGGACGGGGGAGTGCGACGAAGTATTCCGCGAAATGAAGGCCTATTTCACCTCCCCCCCGTTCCTCGCAAAGCCAAAGAATGGTGAAACCTTGTACATCTACCTTGCGGTTTCCGACAGGGCCGTGAGCGCGGTTCTCATACGCAAAGAAGACAAGGTGCAATGGCCTGCCTATTACGTTAGCAAGGCTCTCCTCGACGCTGAAACTCGATACCCGGAAATCGAGAGCTTATCCCTCGCCCTCGTCATGAGCGCGAGAAAACTACGGCCCTACTTTCAGGCGCACCCCATTGTGGTCCGCACGGGACATCCCATCGAGAAGGCCCTTCAAAAAGAGACCTCCTCTCGTGGTCCCAAGAGTTGGGCGAGTACGGGGTCGAGTTCAAACCAAGAACCACAATCAAGGGTCAAGCCCTCGCCGACTTCGTAGCCGAGTTCGCAAGCACGCCCTCAACTGGCGAGGGAGACAAAGGTGATGAGGACAGAGAAGACAAGGAGGACGACCACAGCGAGTCGTCGAAGAAAAGGACCAACAACTCGATAGGGCTGGTCTGGGACTTGCATGTGGATGGCTCGTCAAACGCCCGGGGGGCTGGCGCCGGCGTTGTGCTCAAAAATCCCGATAGGGAAAAACTGAGATACGCCTTGCGGTTCGAGTTCAAGGCTTCCAACAACGAGGCAGAGTACGAGGCTCTGATCGTTGGCTTGGAACTAGCGAACAAGCTAGGCGCCCAAAACCTGCGCATCCACTGCGACTCGCAGTTGATTGTGAACCAGGTTAAGGGTGATTACGCCGCAAAAGAGCCACACATGGTCGCATACTTATCCAAGGCCCAAAAGAACCTAGAGGCCCTGTCGTGGTTCGAGATCGTCCAAGTTCCTCGAGAGGCGAACATCGACGCTGACGCCCTGGCTCGCCTCGCGTCTGGGATAGACGAGGAGGGCGAAGGCAGCGTCCTGATCGAAGTGTTGACCCGACCCTACGTATCGAGAGGTGACGTAGGGGTAGTTGACGAGACTCCGCCTCCCTCATGGATGACTCCGCTCGTGGAATTCCTTAAGCGAGGAGTGGTCCCCGAAGACAAAGAAGAGGCCAGAAAGCTGAGAAGCTTGGCGCCAAAGTACACGATGAGGGAGGATAACTTGTTCAAGAGAGGCTACTCCATGCCCCTTCTCCGCTGCTTGACCGAAGTCGAGGCGAGGAAGGCTCTCCACGACGTGCACGAGGGGGTGTGCGGGAACCACGCCGCCGGACAATCTTTGGCATTGAAGCTGCTAAGACTCGGATATTTCTGGCCAACCTTGAAGAAGGACTCCCACGAGTGGGCCAAAAAATGCGACAAATGCCAAAGGTTCGCTCACATCCCGCGCCAAGCGCCGGCCCCATTGTGTCCAATCATTGTGCCGCGACCTTTCGCGAAGTGGGGAATCGACCTCATCGGCGAGCTACCTACGGCCCCGAGGCAATACAAGCATGCGATCGTGGCCATCGATTACTTCACAAAGTGGGTAGAGGCTAAGCCGCTAGCGAAGATCACCGAGGCGAACACGACAAGCTTCATTTGGAAAAGCATCGTCTGCCGCTTCGGGATCCCCGCGTCAATTGTAATCGACAACGGGAAACAATTCGACAATGCGCGCCTCCGAGAAATGTGCGAACAACTGGGCATTAGCAAGACTTTTTCCTCTCCCCGCCATCCTCAAGCCAACGGTCAGGTCGAGGCGGTTAATAAGACAATCAAAGAGAACTTGAAGAAGAAGCTGGAGGAAAGAAAGGGGGCTTGGGCCGACGAGCTCCCCATGGACTTATGGGCGTACCGCACCACCGCTCGAAATGGGACCGGCGAAACCCTTTTTGGTCTCGCGTTTGGCGTCGAGGCCGTGGTACCCGTCGAGACCAAGCTACCAACCTTGCGCATCGAGGAGTACGAAGAAGCCACCAACAACGACGCAATCAGGCTCGAGTTAGACCTCATAGACGAGAGGAGGGCGGACACACTCACCCGGCTTGCTGCACAAAAGAGGAAGGTCGAGAAGTACTACAATTCCAAGATCAAGCTGCGGAAGTTCGCCGATGGGAGCCTCGTTCTTCGAAGCGTGTTCCAAAACACCAAGGTGCAAGGCGCGGGAGTTCTAGGCCCCACCTGGGAAGGCCCGTACCGTGTGCGCCGAGCCATCCACAACGGAACGTACGAGCTCGAGAACCTGGAGGGACTCATGTTCACGCACCCGTGGAACGCGGAGCACCTTCGACAATACTACCAATAGATGTTCATTCGTCCACTTTAAGTTTTGTTGTTTTCATGCTGTTTTCGATTTTAGCAAAGACAATTTTAAATTTCAAGTTCGGCCAACGGCCTGGGATGTAATTTTTTAACCATTTCAACATTATAATGAATTACGTTTCGCTTCAAAGTATTGTATTATAATTTCTAGTCTCCTCTACGAGCACCCAAGAAACTCGGGGGGGCTAAGGAGGATAGAATGAGGGTAACAAGCTCATTTACTCCACTTTTCACGCACCGAGAGGTAGCGAAACATCCACAAATCGGATCCGCGCACCGGACCTCTGACCCCGCACGTCCCTCGTGCGACGCTCTCGCACGAGTCGAATCCGTACGCCGAGAGATAGCGAAACGTCGACAAGTTGGATCCACGCACCGGACCTCCGACCTCGCACGTCTTTCGCTGTGACACTCTCGCGCAACGTTGCGCCTTGCACACCGATATGCAGAAAGGCGTCGACGGATCACATCCGCGCACCGGATCGTCGATCCCGGCAGTCAAAACCCAAAACGTGACACGCGTACCGACAAGTACCACGGTCACTGGGAACTGTGAGCTCGTCCCAATACGCACGCCGATAGGTAGCATACTCACCGAAAGATGAGCGCGACGGCCGCCCAGCTCGCACACGCCGATGGGCAGCGAGTCACGAAGGGATGGCCGGGAATTGCACCCGCCGGATGAAACTGGTCTAGCCAGTGTCCGCGGGAAACTTCGCCGCCAAATGCGGCAGTAAGCCGTGCAAACCGGTTACGCTAGACATAGTAAGCCGAGTTCGTAAGACACACATTGTTCAAATTGCGCAAATCGATTACACTAAGCATAGCAAGTCGAGAAAATAAGGCGCATAACGAATAAAAAGGCTTCAATCAAAGTAGGGCAATGTTGCACAATCAACCCAACAAGAAAAGCACGAAAGTACGATACATGTCAAACATAACAAAAACCCGGAAGGAAGCGTAAAGCGAGCGCTAAACAAGTGCGCAGAAAACCAAAGAAAACCTGGCTACTCTGAGTCGTAGTCGATCTGCTCTTCGTCGTGTTCGGGACGAGGGGCGCCCGGCCCGCCAACGGCTTCTCTTCAGACCGACAGTTGACGACTGGGCGGCCTCCGCAGGGACTTCGGGAGGCAGGTCGTCCTCTGGCAACTCGTCATCCAGAGGAGGAAACATGGCGTCAAAGAAGGAAAACGTGATCCCGCGAGACGCGTTCTCCTCCGCGGTCGCGTCTTTGACCCGCATGGCCACCTCGTAACGGGCCACCTACAGCGAGAGGTCCCAGTCCTCCTCCATCTCCAACTTGGATCGCACGGCGTCGTCCTTCTCCTCGGCGAGGGTCTGCACCTCCGCTCGTAAAGTATCCCTCTCCCTCTCGGCCTTAACCCGGGAGATCTCGCTCGCCGACAGTCGAGCGTGGACAATGTTCAACTCCTCGTCCCGCCTCGAGAGCGCCGCCTGGAGCTTCTTTGTCTCCCCTAAGAAGGTGTCAGCCGCCTGCTCAGCCTTCTCCCGAGACGCCTTCTCGGTCGCCGCCTCCTCGCGAGCTCGCTTCAGTTCCTCCTCGAGCGCTTGAAACTCTCGGGCGGTGCGGACCCCCGCCAGAGTAGCAGCATGGGCGGCCGCCGTGCTCTCCTTGTCCATCTCCATGATCTGCATGCGACGCAGCAAGTTCCGGAGGATACGGTCGCTCCGTTCTTGACGCGCGAGCATCTGTGGAAACAAACAATATACGTGCGATCGAAATAAGCATAAGGGTTGCACATAAGAAAATCAAGCGAATCGTACCTTTCGGGCGTCGCCAATCCCACCCTGGAAATGCTCGAGGTCGCTCACCGTCAGGAGAATCTTGGAATCCCGCAGAGAGGTTTCAAGGATCCCTCGAGAGCATTGATCCCTCAGCTCTGCCGCCTCCGCTAGGAGCATTGATTCCATGCCGTCTGGCGCCGCCGACGTATGAGCGCCCTTGTGGCCGGAGGACGAGCCGGGGAGGGTCATCGACGATGGTCGCTTGTTCGAGGAGTTCGCCTCGTTCCTCGCCCGCGTTGGAAACCCCCCATGGCGAGCCTCGGCTTGTGGTTGAGCCGTGGTCAAGGCTTCGACGTCGAGTGCCACCCTCGGTACCTGCGTGCGCGGTCGATGTCGCCGGGTCATGGTATCTGAAAAAGATAAAGAGACGACAGGTTAGAATGCAATACAATGGAACGTACAATAACAAAAAGCATATGTGTGGTTAGTACCCCCCACGTCGGGGGGAGGAGCAGACGAGCCCCCCGCCTCTGACTCGGGGTCCTCCGTAGCCTCCGCGCCGAGACCCGGGCACGGGGGAGTGTCGTCACCAGGCGTGAACCACCCGGTCCTCGCCATTAAGTCTGGGGATTCGAAGTGTGGTCCTTGCCGCCTTGATTCCGGGACCGCCCTGATCACCGCGTCGAGCTCGGAACCCTCGATATCGCCTACGGGTGGAAAATCAGCCGCGGGGCCGAAAAAGAGAGGCGCGATCCCGAAGGCTGACTCGGACACCCATATCCAAGGGTATCTGTGCTTCGAGTTAACCTTGCTAATGATGGCGAGGCGCTTACGGTGTGACGCTAAGTAGAACCCCGGCTTCCCGGGCACCCCTCGTACCATCATGAGGCCCTGGATGTCGTCGGCAGTGACGACCCTCTTCTTCGCCCGATAAAGCATCATGTGGCACGCCGCGACCAGTCGGTAGAAGGCCGGGGACATCTGCAAAGCGTGTACCCCCAATCAAGCCAACAACTCTTGGATAACCGGTTGAAAAGGCAACCTTAATCCCCCGCGAAGATTCGCCTCGTGAACCGCGGCATACCCCTTTCGAGGGCGGGTCGGAAGGTCGTCGGGCAACGGTCTGAGGATTGACACAGACTCCGGGATGCTGTAGCGTTTCCTCAGACTCACGAAGCTGGCAATGGAAATCAAGCTCGGGACGTCGACGCCCGAGCAGTCGAGGTTGCCCCGTACGGCCGACTCTCCTATCGGGAAGGTTGAGGCCCGCGTTTCCTCCCGCGCAGTGGAAGAAATTACCCTCGCCGCAGGTGCTACGCGAAGGCTCGACGAGTCACCGGAGCGTTCAGAGTCCGGGACGTTGCCCGAGCAGGGCGTGACCCCCTCGCGGCCGCCCGCTCGAGCCGGACGGCTCCCCTCGGTCCCGGCAGAGTTGTCCGAGTGCCCAACCGGCTGCCGGCCGGCCGGGTCGCCGCCGTCAGGCCGGCCCGACCCGTGGCCGGCGGCGCTCCCTCGTGTGCGTGCGTAAAGCCAGAGGACCCAGCCCATCTCCTGGCTGGGTGGCTCCTCCATGCGCGGGTCCGGCCCAGGCGACCTCCGGCCTCCAGCGCGCGCGTCAGGCCCGTCGGCCAGGCCCAGCTCTCGGCTAGTCGGGTCTCCGGCCAATGAGCCCTGCCCGGGCGTCCCAGCACTCGTCCCAGGCGCGTCCGGCCCACCAGCCCGGCCCGGCTCTCGGCTGGCCAGGCCCTCCTCGCGCGCACGCAGCCCAGCGGCCCCGTCCGGCCCCCAACCGGTTGGACCTTCCTCACGCGCATCAGCCCAACCGGCTCCTGGCCGGCTGCATTCTCCTCGCCCAGGCCCGGCCCAATGGGGCCTAGGGTTTGCCCAAGGGCTAGGCAGGCAGCTGTCCCCTGGCCGGCACCACCTGGCCGGGCCACCTCCTGCCCGGCGTCAGCCCCTCCCTGGGCGGTGTCGCCCGGCGCTGACGATCCTTCAGCGGCGCGCACCATCGCCGGCGTGACCAGGCCACCCGACGGCGTGTCCTCCCGCGCGCGATCTGCAGGCCACCCGACGGCCGCCACCAGCCGAGCAGAGGCCTCCCCCGCGTCAGGATCGACCCAGACGACGTCAAGGTCAGACGGTGCGCCCCTCTCGGCGCCGGCTTCGCCGCGCGCGGCCACCCTGGGTTCGCTCGCGCCGCCCGGGCGTTCTCCCTCGTCAGCGCGCCTGGTGAGCGCCTGGTCGGTCCAGCCCAGTCGTGTTAGGGCTTCTTCGGACCTGGGGTCGACCCAGATCGCGCCGCCCCTGGCCGGGGCGTCCCCCCCGACGTCGCCTTCCTCTGGCGCGTCTCCTCCAGTGCCGGCCGCTCCAGGCGCGGCCGTCTCCGGCACACGCGCGTCGCCCAGGCCACCGGCAGGTAGAGAGGCATCGTTCCCCGGCCTGGGCGGGTCCTCCCCGATGTCTCCAGTGCCGCCGGCGCCGCCCCGAGCCCAGGCGCCTCCTCCGGCGCGCGCGCTGTCCCCGGCGTCCTCCTGTCGGCGTTGGCCGTCTCCGGCACGCGCGCGCCCTCTCCCTCGTCGGCCAGCCACGCCTCCACCAATGAGAGGTCTTCTCCGGTCATCTCGATAGCGTTGATCGAATGCGACGAATGTCGTGTATCCGGGATCGTTGGTGGGGGCGAAAATTGAGCCCAAAAAACATCTAAGTCCACGTGGTTGTCCTCAAACAAATCATACAAGTCGCCATCAACGGTCCCACATCCCGATAAGTGGTCAATGGGGTCCATGGGCGCGAATAACTAGGCAAGCATGATCGACAAGAGAAAAATAAAAATAATATTAAAAGACGTCGGAACATACCTCTTGGCGGCGGGCTTCTCCGATGGGCCAACGTTAGACTTTGAGTTTACCACGCAATTTACAATCGATGATAAACTCGGGGGGCTAATGTTACCGGTCCGTCTCGGCCCGGTAGATTGACGACGGCCACGTTGGCGGCCGTCCTGAGACTCCCCCGCCCGAGGCCGGCTCAGAGCCGGCGCTCGTCCAAGGACGCCTCAGAGCCGGCGCTCGTCCAAGGCCGGCTCAGACCCGGCGCTCGTCCAAGGCCGGCTCAGACCCGACGCTCGTCCAAGGACACCTCAGAGCCGGCGTTCCTCCATGGCAGACTCAGAGCCGGCCCTCGGCCAAGGGACCCTCAAAACGTCCCTTGGTCGCCTATAAATACCGGGGTCCCTCCCCTGGTCCAGGTAATCCGTTCTTGAGTACTGAAACGCTGCCGAACTCGTACCTCGCCCGTTTCTCTCAAGTCTCGACCCCTAAACACTATACCCTCTACAAACCACCTCAATCTTAAAAATGTTGAGCGTCGGAGAGGTAAACAGAGGCAACCCCTCTGTTTCCCCTTTGTAGTTCACACCTTCTCTTCATGCTTTTCAGGTGCCTGGACGAGATAGACAACACCTACAGCTAAGGGACGGCTTGGGAGACCAAGCCCGACACGCTCGAGTCAAGATGAGACCACTTGGTCCGGCCTTGGGTTTGACCGTCTGTGACTCCTAAATCGTTGTCCGAAAAACTGCGACAACAGGAGAATTCAGAAAGTTTGATCTTCTTTGGCTCCCTAATTAGATCATTATCTATTTCGGTGTCTAGAAGAGAAGGTTGAGTTGGATAAATGTAAAAAAGACCATTCTTTATACATGCATCATTGACAAAAGAATTATCAGGAAACGAAATACGAATTCCATTCTTAATGAACTTTAAACAATAATCTTGCTCAAGAAGACGAGCAAGAGATATTAAGTTCTTCCCAAAGGTAGGAACAAAATAAACATTATTCAAGTTTAAAGTGCGGTCTTCAAAAGACAGCGTCATGGATCCCACAGCCTTTGCAGACACCAGGCTCCCATCACCCCATTTGAAACAGAACTCGGCTTCCTCTAAGCTTTTGGTTTTCTTGAAACCAGTCAAGGAACAACAAATACGGTTAGTAGCAATAGATTCCGACAATTTATGAACTGTCACATGAAGGCTAGGACTCCTGTTAGAGACTTTATGATACTGATCATTAGTTATCTAAATAAAATGGAAATCCTAGGATCTGAGATTGATGGGAAGAATGTCATAGATATGATCTTAGAAACTCTCCCCGCATCTCTTGATACCTTCAAGATGAACTACTCCATAAACAAGCTAGAGTACACTGTTACCACACTTATGATGGAACTTCACACTGCTGTAGGTCTCACTGAGAGAAAGAGGAATGAAGGAGAGGCACATGCTACTGAGCACAAAGCCTCCGCCTCTGGAACTAAGAAGAGACCTCACAAGGCCGATAAAAAGAACTGTCCTGCCTATCTCAAAGCAAAGGAACATAGTATTGTACTAGTTACCGAAGCATGCTTAGTAGCTGATAATGTATCAACGTGGATTCTTGACTCCGCTGCTACTAACCATATTTGTTGTTCGTTGAATGGTTTCAAGAAAACCAAAAGCTTAGAGGAAGGCGAGTTCTGTTTCAAATGGGGTGATGGGAGCCTGGTGTCTGCGAAGGCTGTGGGATCCGTGACGCTGTCTTTTGAAGACTGCACTTTAAACTTGAATAGTGTTTATTTTGTTCCTACCTTTGGGAAGAACTTAATATCCGTTGCTCGACTTCTTGAGCAAGATTATTGTTTAAAGTTCATAAAGAATGGAATTCGTATTTCGTTTCCTGATAATTCTTTTGTTACTGATGCATGTATAAAGAATGCTCGTTTTTACATCTATCCCACTCAACCTTCTCTTTTAGACACCGAAATAGATAACGATCTAATTAGGGAGCCAAAGAGGATCAAACTTTCTGAATCCTCCGATCTAACAAAATCAGCATACCTATGGCACTTAAGACTTGGTCATATCAGTCTAGATAGGATTAAGAGACTTGTGAGGGACGGTCCACTCCAAGCCTCTTAAATAGGTTCACTACCTACTTGTGAATCCTGCATAGAAGGAAAAATGACTAAGCGACCTTTCTCTGATAAGGGTCGAAGAGCCACTGAATTGTTGGAACTAGTACATTCTGATGTATGTGGTCCGCTCAACCAACAGGCGAGTGGAGGATACGAATACTTCGTTACCTTCACCGATGATTACTCACGATATGGGTTTGTCTATTTGCTCAAACACAAATCCGAGGCCTTTAACGTATTTAAGGTCTTTAGGGCTTTAGTGGAAAAGCAAACTGGCAAAGTGATCAAAACCCTTCGATCTGATCGAGGTGGTGAGTATATGTCTGGAGAGTTCGATGACTTTCTTAAAGAAGAAGGTATCGCTTCTCAGCTTACCACACCTGGCACACCTCAACAAAACGGAGTGTCAGAGAGAAGAAACCGAACTCTTATGGAGATGGTTAGATCAATGATGAGTTACTCATCACTCCCTCTTTCCTTTTGGGGATATGCCCTTGAAACAGCCGCCTATATTCTGAACCAAGTTCCGTCCAAAAAGGTTCCTGGTACTCCTTATGAATGATGGACTGGCCGTAAAGTGAATCTTGGCCGCATCCGAATTAGGGGTTGCCCTGCACACGTGCTGAGGCAAAAGACAAGCAAGTGTGCTAGTAGGTCAGAATTTTGCCTGTTTGTGGGATATCCATAGGAAACCAAAGGTTTTACTTTCTATAGTCCCGAGGACGATAAGACTTTCGTTAGCACGAATGCTCGTTTCCTTGAGGAGGACTTTATGAAAGATGCAAAACCTAGAAGCAAAATTGTGCTTGAAGAAAAGTTGGGTGAGGAAGCTTCTACCTCATTAGTAAGAACTGTTCTTACACCAACTGAAACACAACCTAGCTCATCAGAATCTCGTCAAGTAGTACTTAGACGTAGTGGGAGGGCTACTCAAAAGCCTGACAGGTACATGTCTTATGGAGACTCTCTTGTAGCCGTCTCTGACATGGATGATCCTGTTTCCTATAGCCAAGCGATGGCTTGTTCTGAATCAAACATGTGGCTTGATGCCATGAAAGTTAAAATGCACTCGATGTATGTCAACAATGTCTGGAAACTTGTAGACCTTCCTGAAGGGATTAAACCCGTAGGGTGTAAGTGGATATACAAGAAGAAAAGGGGTCCTGATGGGAACGTCGAGACGTTCAAAGCATGACTTGTGGCGAAGGGTTATACCCAACAAGAAGGGATTGACTATGAAGAAACCTTCTCGCCAGTCGCGATGCTTAAATCCATCCGCATACTCCTATCCATAGCAACAGCTCTCGACTATGAGATCTGGCAAATGGATGTCAAGACAGCCTTTCTGAATGGCAATCTCGACGAGCGCATTTATATGGCTCAACCAGACGGTTTCGTGGATAAAGGTCAAGAGACCAAGGTTTGTGAGTTGCTTAAATCCATTTATGGACTAAAGCAAGCATCTAGGTCATGGAATATTATATTCGATGAAACTGTAAAGAGCTTCGACTTTGACCAGTCAATAGATGAGCCTTGTGTTTACAAGTTAATACACGAAGGCAAAGTTGTGTTTTTGGTACTATATGTCGATGATATACTACTCATTGGTAATTACGTGGGTAAGTTATCTGAGGTTAAGGTCTGGCTGGCAAAGCAATTCGATATGAAGGATCTAGGAGAAGCCGCGTACATTCTGGGGATCCAAATCTTTCGAGATAGGAAAAACCGGACCCTGTCGCTCTCTCAATCATCTTATATTGATAAGGTGATGGATCGATTCTCGATGCAAGACTCCAAGAAGGGTCAAACACCCTTTAGGCCTGGAGTTTCACTCTCTAAGGACCAGTCTCCCAATACTGCACAAGAGATTGAAGACATGAGGAAGATTCCTTACGCCTCTGCCGTAGGAAGCCTCATGTATGCTATGCTTTGCACTAGACCTGATATATGTTTCGCCGTTGGCGTAGTTAGCCGTTTCCAATCAAACCCTGGACCCGAGCACTGGGTTGCTGTTAAGCATGTTCTTAAGTATCTTCGAAGAACTAGGAACTTGATGCTTACATACTCAGGTACTGACCTGACTATGACGGGATATACCGACTCCGATTTTCAAGCGGATAAGGATTCCAGGAAATCCACTTCGGGATCTGTGTTCATCCTTAATGGTGGAGCTGTTGTGTGGAGAAGTATTAAGCAATCCTGCATTGCTGACTCCACAATGGAAGCAGAATATGTGGCTGCTTGTGAAGCATCCAAAGAGGCTGTATGGCTTAGAAAATTCCTTAAGTATTTGGAAGTTGTTCCAAACGTCGACGAGCCCATGACCCTTTATTGTGATAATAGTAGGGCTTTCGCTAACTCAAAGGAACCTAGAAGCCATAAGCGCTATAAGCATATTGAGAGGAAATACCATTTGATTCGAGAGATCGTGCAGTGCAGAGACGTGGAAGTGAAGAAGATCTCAACGGTGGACAACCTCGCAGATCCATTCACCAAGGCCCTAGCGAACAAGGTCTTCGACCAACATCGTGAGGGATTAGGCATGAAAGACTACACACATCTTCTTTGAGTCAAGTGGGAGTTTGTTGTCAATGGTGCCCACAAGAAGAGTTGTAATCTTTATTTTGTACATTTGATGTAATAAAGTCTCATGAAGACTCTTGCTTGTAATTGCCTATTCATTCATTAATAAAGTTGAAACATTCATTCATTCTTTCTTTGTTTGAAGCTTTATGATAAAACCTTAGTCTTTTAGTCCATAAACAAACTTAACAACTTACGAAGAGACAAATGTAGATTTGCATGAACAAACTTTTCGTAGTTTGCTTAAAATGATATATTCGCAATCTTAGGGTCAAAGGACTATTGACCTCACTATGATTGTTAGAAGAATCTATGATGTCTGGTTATGAGGCATTTAGAGTTGGAGACTCTATAGTTCTTCTAGGTATCTTCCGAAGGTACTGAATTGACCAGTGCACTTCTAGAGACAAGATAACAACAAACCATTTAACGTCTTATGTCTCGAAGTCACTATGTATGAATTGCATCATGCTTACCTTAATCCTGAAATGAGACATGTCATTTCACAGCTTAGTATTCTCATTTGAGAAAGTCAGAGTTCGGACTCACTATGTGATTCCGAACAGGGCCTATTGGTGAAGTACTAAGTTGTGAGTATGTCATGAGTAACTTTGTGAAGTTCTCATAGATATGGAATTCATGTACAAGATTGCTGAAATGCAATGCATGTCACCTCATGCTTTGTTCCTATGAGTGTGAATAAATGAACTGGCCAGTGTCCAAATTGAGTCCTGACTCTTTTGGATGAAACAATGTGACTTGTTATCTCCTCGTCAATACATTGTTTCTACCTTATTCACAAGCGACAAAGGAGTTGAGGAAATAACAACTAGAAGGGTAAAATGGTAATTTAGTAAATCCCGACTAGCTGATGACATTCATGAAGGGTAAACATAGATAATATTCAGTGGATCCGCTCATCATAATTAGATCGAATTCTTGAGTAAGAAAATAAATTCATTTGAACCGAGAGATTTTCAGTGTCAGCTTTTTAGTGGAGTCAGTTGGCATTAAGCTAAACTTGGAAAAGGTTTGTGAACTTTTGAGTCCAAGTGTTTAGCTCAAGCTTTGTTCATTTGGGTCCATGAGGTCACTGTCATGAATCACATCGATATGAATAGTTAAACTGGAAGCTAAGTCAAAACGAGAACGAAAATAGTCAAAAGGGTATTTTTGTCTCTTGAGACAAAGGATGAAATGAATGTCAATAAATTTTTTGACAAGTTCATTGGATGACTCAATGTCACTCGGCCATGACTTAATCATTGGGCCTCGTGAATTAATTTCATTTCATAAGAGTTTTATTGAAAATTCTTAATGGGCCTTTTTCATGTTCTCATGAATAAATGAATAAGCTTCTAGAAGCTCCTTCTAGAGACATATTGGGCGCCTACCCTATAGAGAAATAGGAGAGTTTATTTTGTGCATAAATGTATTTAGATACTTGCCAAAAGAAAAAGAGGAAACAAATTTGCATAAGGATGCATAAGGAACTTCGGCCATGTTGAGAGAAAAGGCAAGCCATGAACAAAATTGGAAACAAATCAAGGCTTCTAGAAGCCCTTGTTGGCCGAGTGTCTCAATAGGGAAAAGAGGAAATTGGCTCATGAATACGTGATATTCTATAGAAGAGGAAACTACCTTATTGAAGGTAAAGCCTCTCCTATAAATAGGAGCCTCATTTCCTCACATTTCATTCATCCAAGTTTAAGAGATTTGAGAGACTCTCTCTCTAGAACTTTGGCCGAAACTCCTCTCTCTCTCTCTATCTCTCTAGTTTATTTTCGATTTTTCTTGTTTTGGCACCTAGGTCCTCACTCGACCTAGTGTTTAGCTCTGCGACTTCAAGACTCGTTCTTAAGTCGTAGTGTTTAAAAGTGCCCACTCACTAATTCCTTTATTTCGAGTGATTTAGTGATAGAAACTTTCGTGGTTGCTCGAGGTGCCGAGGAAAGGAAGAGAGACGTGCTGCAAGGGGAGACGAGCATTACAAACTTTCCAAAAGCTTCTTCAAAGTTCAAGTTTCAAGAAAGGTTAGTAAACTCTTAGCTCATATTGATTTTTAATTACATGTACTTGCTCTTTGTCTAGGTTAGTAAAAACTGTTTTTACTTGTAAAGAAATTTTTTAAAATTCCGCCGCTTCCCGAAGCGTTTAATCTTTTTCTTAAACCCTAGATCAATTCCAACAGAAACTACCTTATTGAAGGTGAGACCTCTCCTATAAATAGGAGCCTCATTTCCTCACATTTAATTCATCCAAGTTTAAGAGATTTGAGAGACTCTCTCTCTAGAACTTTGGCCGAAACTCCTCTCTCTCTCTCTAGTTTATTTTCGATTTTTCTTGTTTTGGCACCTAGGTCCTCACTCGACCTAGTGTTTAGCTCTGCGACTTCAAGACTTATTCTTAAGTCGTAGTGTTTAAAAGTGCCCACTCACTAATTCCTTTATTTCGAGTGATTTAGTGATAGAAACTTTCGTGGTTGCTCGAGGTGCCGAGGAAAGGAAGAGAGACGTGCTGCGAGGGGAGACGAGCGTTGCAACTTTCTAAGAGCTTCTCAAAGATCAAGCTTCAAGAAAGGTTAGTAAACTTCTTAGCTCATATTAGTTTTTAATTACATGTACTTGCACTTGTCTAGGTTAGTAAAAACCGTTTTTACTTGTAAAAGAAAATTTTTAAAATTCCGCTGCTTCCCGAAGCATTAATTATTTTCTTAAACCCTAGATCGATTCCAACAAATGGTATCAGAGCTATGGTCAAAGAGTAGCATGTACATGTATTTAAAATTATGAGCTTGAAAAACGTTATCGAAAGTTTACTAATTTTGTGACAAGTTAGAATTGTTATCTTAGATTTTTTTTTAATTTATTGCTCTTGCCTTTAAATTAAAAATCATGTTGTTTTTCTATGAGTTTGGGATATTATTAAAACACATTAGAATCAGTTCTATTGAAAAACGTGTTTTAAAGGGTTGAGAAATTTCGAGTAAAATTTTGTGACTAGTTATATTGTCTTGCTAGTTTCTTTTATTTACTTGAATCGTTTTATGCTTGTTGTTATTTCTTTTATGCCTTGTTATTACCTTGCTAATAAAACACAAATAAAAGCTTTAACAACCTTCATAAAACGTTCCGTTACACTCGATTCTTTTTCGCACCTAAAAAGGACCAAGCTTTAATTATTTCTTTTTCTTCGAGCTAGAGTAAACCCGCATTAAAAGTGTCATAACTCTCTGCTCCGAAATCGAAATTTAATGATTCTTGAAACAAATTAAAGCTCTGTCTGTCCTCTGTCTAATGCCACCGGTTTGGGCTCAAAAGGATATTGGAACCGACAGATATGGCGATTTTACTCTGAGGTGCGCGGCTGTTCCGAAACTCCAGTTTTTAGAAATCCGGATTTTCAAACCCCACTACTATGAGTTATAGGACTCTAATGAGAAAATTTTTTTGAGCAAAAATGTTTTTCATACGATTGTAAACATGATGTGTAAGATTAAAATGTTTTGGTTTTTTGAAAGTTTAATTGAAATTGAGTTTTTACAAAACTAGTTTGAATTTTGAAAAACCGTTTTCACTTTCAAACTTGAAAATATTTTGTCATCCAAATCAAATAAGTTTTCAAAATGTTTTCAAAACTATATCTATATCACATATGTTCAAAATCTATATGCTCTTGAAAATTTGAGTGGGAGGTCTCTTTGTAGACAAGCCGAAAAATAAAAAGATGTGTAATCTCAAACTTTCAAGTGTTCGAGTGAGTTGAAGTTCACACTTCCCTCACGCACTTTCCTAAAATAGAAAATAGGAAAAGATCGAGTATGTACCTTGTGCCTTTATGCACTAATACTGCTCTGAACATGTCGATCTAGGATTCTCTTCTAGTTGTCCGCTCTGTCGCTCTTTAATTAGTAAATCTGTTTCCGAACTTATAAGAGTCGATGAACCAACTCCAAAAACTAAGTGGGAGGGTTATACTTGTTGTTTGTAACCCACGATCCCCAACACTAATGAAAAGTGCAAGTGTCGCCGGACTAAGAGTCACCCTCTTGGCCCTCTCTTAAATGAGAGTACTCAAGGGCGCTTTGCTCTGATCATTGCTCAATGAGCTACGTCCGAGAGTGAGACGATGATGGCAAGGCCTCCCCTTGGGGGATTGTTTTTCAAAGTTGACCTTTTGGACTAAGTGGTTGGTTGCACACTTAGGCTCAATCCCTAGTAATCCTCCCTCGAGGCCCTGCGAAAGGATGTGAGTGATCAAACCATTTTACAAGGTGGCTAGTCAAAATAGATGTATTGACATCTTGGCTTAGCATTAATGATGTGTCATTTACTTATAAAAGGAGATTTTTTGCGGCCTTCTCTTGAGGGAGTAAATTATCGTTTGGTTTATAACACCTTTGGATTTTATAAAAGTCTTAATAAAACTTAAATCCTAAACCAAAGACTAATCATAAACTTGTTTCAACTTATATAGGCAATATGTCTCTCAACCATCTCTCCATCTTTCTTTCCTCGATCAAACTCGAAAACGAAAACTACGTAGATTCGAAACATAACCTCGACATAATCCTTACCAAGCACAAATGGGTACTCACCACTCCGTGTCCTCCTCTGACGAATAATGACTCAACTTAAGAGGACAAAGACGCCTTGGCGGCCTGGCTCTGCTCCGATGAGATTGTGAGGTGCTATATCTTGGCATAAATGAACAATATGTTGCAACAACAACATCGTGACATCGAGACTACCGCCGACATGCTCAACAATCTCCTTGAGATGTTTTAAGGGCAAAGGCGTTAAGCAAGGCAAAAAGCAGTCCGACAGTTTATGAACTTTCACATGAAGGCTAGGACTCCTGTTAGAGACTTTATGATACTGATCATTAGTTTTCTGAATAAAATGGAAATCCTAGGATCTGAGATTGATGAGAAGAGTGTCATAGATATGATCTTAGAAACTCTCCCCGCATCTCTTGATTCCTCCAAGATGAACTACTCCATAAACAAGCTAGAGTACACTGTTACCAAGCTTATGAAGGAACTTCACACTGCTGTAGGTCTCACTAAGAGAAAGAGGAATCAAGGAGAGGCACATGCTACTGAGCAAAAAGCCTCCACCTCTGGAACAGTGAAGAGACCTTACAAGGCCGATAAAAAGAACTGTGCTGCCTATCTCAAAGCAAAGGAACATAGTATTGTACTAGTTACTGAAGCATTCTTAGTAGCTGATAATGTATCAACGTGGATTCTTGACTCGGCTGCTACTAACCATATTTGTTGTTCCTTGAATGGTTTCAAGAAAACCAAAAGCTTAGAGGAAGGCGAATTCTGTTTCAAATGGGGTGATGGGAGCCTGGTGTCCGCGAAGGCTGTGGGATCCGTGACGCTGTCTTTTGAAGACCGCACTTTAAACTTGAATAATGATTATTTTGTTCCTACCTTTGGGAAGAACTTAATATCTGTTGCTCGTCTTCGTGAGCAAAATTATTGTTTAAAGTTTATAAAGAATGGAATTCGTATTTCTTTTTCTAATTCTTTTATCACTGATGCATGTATGAAGAATGGTCTTTTTTACATCTATCCCACTTAACCTTCTCTTTTAGACACCGAAATAGATAACGATCTAATTAGGGAGCCAAAGAGGATCAAACTTTCTGAATCCTCCGATTTAACAAAATCAACATACCTATGGCACTTAAGACTTGGTCATATCAGTCTAGATAGGATTAAGAGATTTGTGAGGGACGGTCCACTCCAAGCCTCTTCAATAGGTTCACTACCTACTTGTGAATCCTGCATAGAAGGAAAAATGACTAAGCGACCTTTCTCTGATAAGGGTCAAAGAGCCACTGAGTTGCTGGAACTAGTACATTCTGATGTATGTGGTCCGCTCAACCAACAGGCACGTGGAGGATACGAATACTTCGTTACCTTCACCGATGATTACTCACGATATGGGTTTGTCTATTTGCTCAAACACAAATCCGAGACCTTTAACCTATTTAAGGTCTTTAGGGCTTTAGTGGAAAAGCAAACTGGCAAAGTGATCAAAACCCTTCGATATGATCGAGGTGGTGAGTATATGTCTGGAGAGTTCGATGACTTTCTTAAAGAAGAAGGTATCGCTTCTCAGCTTACCGCACCTGGCACACCTCAACAAAACAGAGTGTCAGAGAGAAGAAACCGATCTCTTATGGAGATGGTTAGATCGATGATGAGTTACTCATCACTCCCACTTTCCTTTTGGGGATATGCCCTCGAAACAGCCGCTTACATTCTGAACCAAGTTCCGTCCAAAACGGTTCTTGGTACTCCTTATGAACGATGGACTGGCCGTAAAGTGAATCTTGGCAGCATCCGAATTTGGGGTTGCCCTGCACACGTGCTGAGGCAAAAGACTAGCAAGTTGGCTATTAGGTCAAAATTGTGCCTGTTTCTGGGATATCCAAAGGAAACCAAAGGTTTTACTTTTTATAGTCCCGAGGACGATATGACTTTTGTTAGCATGAATGCTCGTTTCCTTGAGGAGGACTTTATGAAGGATGCAAAACCTAGAAGCAAAATTGTGCTTGAAGAAAAGTTGGGTGAGGAAGCTTCTACCTCATCTGTAAGAAGTGTTCTTACCCCAACTGAAACACAACCTAACTCATCATAATCTCGTCAAGTAGTACTTAGACGTAGTGGGAGGGCTACTCAAAAGCCTGACAGCTACATGTCTTATGGAGACTCTCTTGTAGCCGTCTCTGACATGGATGATCCTGTTTCCTATAGCCAAGCGATGGCTTGTTCTGAATCAAACCTTTGGCTTGACGCCATGAAAGTTGAAATGCACTCGATGTATGTCAACAATGTCTGGAAACTTGTAGACCTTCCTGAAGGGATTAAACCCGTAGGGTGTAGGTGGATATACAAGAAGAAAAGGGGTCCTGATGGGAACGTCGAGACGTTCAAAGCACGACTTGTGGCGAAGGGTTATACCCAACAAGAAGGGATTGACTATGAAGAAACCTTCGCGCCAGTCGCGATGCTTAAATCCATCCGCATACTCTTATCCATAGCTGCAGCTCTCGACTATGAGATCTGGCAAATGGATGTCAAGACAGCCTTTCTGAATGGCAATCTTGACGAGGGCATTTACATGGCTCAACAAGACGGTTTCGTGGAAGAAGGTCAAGAGACCAAGGTTTGTGAGTTGCTTAAGTCCATTTATGGATTAAAGTAAGCATCTAGGTCATGGAATATTAGATTCGATGAAACTGTAAAGAGTTTTGGCTTTGAACAGTCAATAGACGAGCCTTGTGTTTAGAAGTTAATACACGAAGGCAAAGTTGTGTTTCTGGTACTATATGTCGATGATATACTACTCATTGGTAATGACGTGGGTAAGTTATCTGAGGTTAAGGTCTGGCTGGCAAAGCAATTCGATATGAAGGATCTAGGAGAAGCCGCGTACATTCTGGGGATCCAAATCTTTTGAGATAGGAAAAACCGCACCTTGTCGCTCTCTCAAGCATCTTATATTGATAAGGTGATGGATCGCTTCTCGATGCAAGACTCTAAGAAGGGTCAAACACCCTTTAGGCATGGAGTTTCACTCTTTAAAGACCAGTCTCCCAAGACTGCACAAGAGATTGAAGACATGAGGAAAATTCCTTACGCCTCTGCCGTAGGAAGCCTTATGTATGCTATGCTTTGCACTAGACCTGACATCTGTTTCGCCGTTGGCGTAGTTAGTCGTTTCCAATCCAACCCTGGACCCGAGTGTTGTCGGTCGTTTTCGGAAAACCCGAGACGCCAAGAAGACACGCCGTTCAAAGGGCTGATGGTCAGGCCGGAGGTCCTGAAGAGCGGTGAGCCTTCTCTCACGAGTCGACTGACAAGTCCTCATGCCAAATCCTCATGCCCCTCGAGTCGAGCCCCGAGTCGTTCCTCGAGTCGAGCCTTGAGTTGTTCCTCGAGTCGAGCCTCGAGTCGGTCTCCTCGAGTCGAGCTTCACTCCTCAAGTCGAGCCTCGAGTCGGTCTCCTCGAGTCGAGCTTCACTCCTCAAGTCGAGCCTCGAGTCGCTCCTCGAATCGAGTCATTCTCGCCAAGTGGAAACCTTCATATTTCATGTGGCAAGAATGGTATTCGAAGGCCCGCAAGAGCCCGACGAGACGGGCCATGCGCCGCGCGCGCAGCCCGCGCGCCGCGCCAGGCAGACCGCGCGCCATGCGATGACACGCCCGCGCCGCGCATCCAGCTCCGCGCATCGCGCCCCCTGCGCCGCACGCCGCGCGCCGCGGGTTGTGCGCCGCACTTTGTGCGCCGCGCGCGCCGTGCTCCTCCACTTTATGCCACATGCGTTCCTAGTCCCACATGGACGAAAAAGAAGCCTTCTAAGGCCCCCAAACACCTATAAATACCCCCTCTCATTGAGGGGAAAGCCATCCCATTCTTTCTCAAGGAACTTGAGACTTCTCTCTGTTTCTCTGGATGCCATCCTTGGCCTGAAGCAGATTCTCCTTGATTTCTCGTTCTCAGAGATTCTGAAGCGCTTTCCGGGGACTCCCGAGTGCCGCCTCTCTTGATCAAACGATTCATCTTGAGCCCACGAGCGCTCTAACGGTTTTCGTCTGAAAATCGCCTACGCGTCTAGCACCCTAGACGCGTCCACCATTTCTGACAAGAAATCGCCTACGCGTCCGGCATTTCCAACTAGGAATCGCCTACGCGTCCGGAATCTCCGCCACAACAAGGAACTCGTGACTTAGAGTCTTCCACGTCTCCAAAAGAGAGAAAACACACATTCTCTCTCGCATACGCGATCTCCGAAGTTCTGAGACGTCGCCGAGGACTCCTCTGCGCCTCGTCTCCTTCGTCGAGTACGCTTCTCCACCAAGGCTCCGCGCCTCATACAGCGTGCTACACGCTTGAACTACGTTCTGACCTGATCCCACGCACGGGTACGTAGGCAGCCGACAACCAAGGCACGGTCACTCCTCCTTCTCACCCCTTACCTCTCCCGAGAGGCGGGTTGATCGGAGAAAACCCTAGCTCGAGACTATCGAGTTCACACTCTTGGCCCGGGTGCGATCACTTGGTTCGGCCTTGGATCGAACCGCCCGAGGTTTTAAATAGTTGTTCATTTTTCGTGCGACAACATTTTGGCGCTAGAAGGAGGGGACTTCCCGACCTATTCAGCCCGAAATCCCTTCTGTTCATCTTCTTCTTTTCTTCTGCGAACTCAACCTTCTCGAACTTGAGAAACGATGAGTAACCAACCACCTGTACGTTCTGAGGGCGTGAACAACCCCGAAAACGACACTGGGACCAAGAAATACTTCTTGCGCTCCCAAGCGCATGGTGACGAAGAGTCGCTCCACGAAGAGAGCTCGACCCGCTCACCATCTCCATCTCCTGATAGCAGGGACAACCGCATCATGGAGCTGGAGGAGAGTATCCGCCAACTAAAGGCGAAGAACGCGAAGTACCACAGCCGACTGGCTGCGAAGCAACCCGTGCATGACACAATAACCCTCAACAAGGATCCTGAGAACCTCAACGACGAAAGCCGTGACCGCGACCCTGATTACGAGGGTACTGGCGATTCGGAGGGTATCGAGACTTCTCTCACGAAGGACGGGGAACCCCCCACCGTGTTTGAAGCCGGTCCTTCGAATCCCCTACCCCGGAAAGGCGACGCACCGGCTGCTTCTCAAGAGGGAAACTCCCGACGCTCGGCCTTCGACCGACTAGGTCAAAGGGAGAATGTTACGGAGAGTCAGGGCACGCGGAGAGCGCGCCGTCGCAGACGAAGCCTGCGCCTCCGTATGTCCAGCCCCGATCTTAGGGATCACCTCACCGCCCAACGCATTGAGTGTGGCGATGACTTAAGAGAGCGACTAAGCTCTCGGCCAAACGTCCCCGTAGCAGCCCCAACTAACGGGAACCGCCGCACGGGTCAAGGGTCAAATGAAAGACGACAGGTGACTCCTCCCGAACAGGGAGTTACTCCGACTACCGGTCTCGATGTGATCACAATGATCCACAATCTTCGAAATGAAGTACGAGATCTCCGAGAACATGGAATAGGCGGAAGTGCCTATAGGGTCGTTGAGGAGAAGTCCTCGCCTTTCACGGCTCAGATATTGGCCGAGGTATGTACGGGAAATCTCAAACTCCCGAACCTCGCTCCATATAATGGAAAAGCAGATCCTGCTTACCACATCCAGCACTATGAAACCTGGATGACGATGCAGGGTGTCACTCCCGGCGCTATGTGCCAAGCTTTTAGTCTTACCCTCGCCGGACCCGGCTTCGAGTGGTTCAAGAACTTAAAGCCGGGAAGCATCCGCTCGTTCAAAGACCTGAAGGACATGTTCCTAGCACGGTTCGCTACGTCTATGGTCCAAAAGAAGACCAAGATGTACCTGTGGTCAATCAGGCAAGAGGATGCGAGTCTCTTAGACGATACCTCGCCCGATTCACTGAAGAATCGAATAAGGTCGACCGCTTTGACGACAAAGACGCAATCACCGCCATCACTGAAGGCTTGCGCACAAGTGACTTCCTTAAGTCCATCGTTGGCCATGTCCCTTCTACCATGGCCGAGTTAATGACTCGAGCCAAGACCTTCATGGGAGTCGAAGATTACCTCTATGGTCGCAAGGGCAATGATCAAAGCCCTCACCACCGAGACGAGCCTAGCAACGAGCAAGGAAACTCCCGTAAAAGGCGAAACAGAGGAGGTCAGACTTTTAATAGACGACCTCCGATGCCCCAGAAGCCGCGACTTGCGGAAGACTTTAACGGCTACTCGTCGTTCACACCGTTGAACACAACGTCGGAGCAAATCCTAGCTTTAGCGCGTGACAAGTTCACTCCCCCGGCTCCAATGAACAAAGATCCCGCGACTCGCGATAGATCTAAATATTGCGAGTTCCATTAGGAATACGGTCACTTGACCTCTGAATGCTATAGTCTTAAAAGGCAGATCGAGGCATTGATCCAACGGGGTGAGCTAAAAGAGTTCGTGTTACGCATGATTAGCGCTGCGGGCCCCACCTCGAACAGACCACAGTCTGGCAGGGGAGGAGGAACAGCCGCTTCTGCCGACCGAACCACGGCTACTGCCAATGCCAATCCACAACTCCACGTTGTGACCACCATATTGGGAGGTCCACAAGATGGAGATTCGGCCCGACATAGGAAAAAATTCCTAAGGGCCGTGGCTCAAGAAGACTCTGCTATGCACGTCAACCTCACGTATGAAGAACCTCCATCCGTGCCTCACGAGACGATGCATTTCACCAACAAAGAGGCCAAGCGAGTTGTGCATCCGCACAATGACGCAATTGTGCTCAAAGCCCAAGTAGCTAATAACTTGGTGAAAAGAGTTCTTATCGACAACGGCAGTGCTGCCGACATAATCTTCAAGTCCACCCTAGAGCGCATGAAGCTCGGGGGGCTACGCCCAACTCCGACCCAGACGCCTCTATTCGGGTTCACTGGGGAGAGAGTCATGACCGAAGGCATCATCGATCTACCGGTCACCTTCGGAACTCCCGAAAGCATTGAAGTCGTTCACATGGTCCCATTCCTTGTGGTCGACCAAGAGTCCCCCTACAACGTAATCGTTGGGCGACCCACGTTGAACCGGCTAAGGGCAATCACTTCAACATACCACCTACTGGTGAAGTTCCCTACCAAGAATGGAATCGGCATCATGGCTGGAGACCAATCCCAAGCCAGAATATGTTACATCCAAGGAATCGATGGAAAGACCGCTAAAAAGACGGTTAACACGATCTCTCAACTTAGAGATAGCGTCGAGTCGACCAAGGTCCTCTGCGAAGTCCATAAAGACACATGCATGACACCCAAGTGCAAGGTAACGGCGTCCTCATCAGGGACCCCACACGGTCTACCAGGTCATACATGGATGAGACACCGATCTATCGCCCGTGGAATGCGGAACACTGGAAGACAGTACTACCACTAGCCAGCGATCCCCCCATTTTATTTCTTTGCTTTCTAAACATTCAATAAGGCCTACGAGCCAACGTTTTAGGATTTCAAATTTTTTGCAATATTAATAAAGTTCGATGTTTTTCTTTCAAAATCCACTTTATCAAAGACTTTTAATCATCAAAGATTACACTTGTAAACCCAAAACTCGGGGGGCTAGTGCCATAAGCAATGGAAAGTACGCTCAAAATCCTCAAGAAAGTACGCTCCACAAAAAGAAAGCACGCTCCATCAAAACAAAACACCCGAACACAAAACGGGAACAGGCGTGCACGTAAGACGCCTCCGTGGCGCGCCGTAAGACATCCCCGAGATGCAGGCTAAAGACGCCTCCGCGGCGCGCCCAAGAGACATCCCCGAGATGCAGGCTAAAGGCGCCCCCGCGGCGCGCCCAAGAGACATCCCCGAGATGCAGGCTAAAGACGCCCCCGCGGCGTGCCCAAGAGACATCCCCGAGATGCAGGCTAAAGACGCCCCCGTGGCGCGCCCAAGAGACATCCCCGAGATGCAGGATAAAGACGCCCCCGCGGCGCGCCCAAGAGACATCCCAAAGATGCAGGCTAAAGACGCCCCCGCGGCGCGCCCAAGAGACATCCCAGAGATGCAGGCTAAAGACGCCTCCGCGGCGCGCCCAAGAGACATCCCCGAGATGCAAGCTAAAGCCGTCCCTCGCGACGCACTTAAGACGCCTACATGGCGCACGTAAGACGCGTAAAGGCGCAACCCGTAAGACGCCTACATGGCGCAACTTAAGACGCCTACATGGCGCACGTAAGACGCGTAAAGGCGCAACCCGTAAGACGCCTACATAGCGCAACCTAAGACGCCTACATGGCGCACGTAAGACGCGTAAAGGCGCAGCCCGTAAGATGCCTACATGGCGCAATATAAGACGCCTACATGGCGCACATAAGACGCCTACATGGCGCACTTAAGAAGCCTACATGGGGCACGTAAGACGCCTACATGGCGCACTTAAGAAGCCTACATGGGGCACGTAAGACGCCTACATGACGCACCTAAGACGCCTACATGGCGCACTTGAGACGCCCACATGGCGCAACCAAGTCGTCCCTCGTAACATACCTAAGTAACCTACATGCCGCATCTAGGCCATCCCTCACGACGTGGCTACGATGCCTAAAACAACGCACGCAGCCGTCTCTAATGACGCGCTCTGAGTCACCGCAAGGCGCTGTGTATGATGACTAATCGGAACGCACCTGAACAGCCATACAAGGCGCAGCTCATGTCATCTTCACCACCGCCGACTAAGCACAATCACACCCGCCTCTGAGCAAGAACCTCGCTCGGCCTGAACTAGCTGAGACCTCACTCCTCGAGTTGAGTCATCCTCCTCGAGTCGAGCTTCGCTTCTCGAGTCGAGTCAGTCTCCTCGAGTTGAGCTTCGCTCCTCGAGTCAAGTCATTCTCCTCGAGTCGAGCTTCGCTCCTCAAGTCGAGTCATCCTCCTCGAGTCGAGCTTCGCTTCTCGAGTCGAGTCATTTTCCTCGAGTTGAGCTTCGCTCCTCGAGTCGAGTCAGTCTCCTCGAGTCGAGCTTCGCTCCTTGAGTCGAGTCATCCTCCTTGAGTCGAGCTTCGCTTCTCGAGTCGAGTTAGTCTCCTCGAGCTGAACTTCGCTCCTCGAGTCGAGCCTTGCTCCTCAAATCGAATCATTCTCCTCGAGTCGAACTTCGTGCCTCGAGTCGAGTCTCCTCGAGTAGAGCTTTGCTCCTCGAGACAAGTCACTCTCCTCGAGTTGAGCTTCACTCCACGAGTCGAGTCATCCTCCTCGAGTCGAGCTTCGCTCCTTGAGTCGAGTTATTCTCCTCGAAGTCGAGCTTCGCTCCTTGAGTCGAGTCATTCTCCTCGAGTCAAGCCTCGCTCCTCGACTTGAGTCACGCTCCTTGAGTCGAGTCTTGCTCCTTGAGTCAAATCATTCTCCTTGAGTCAAGCACTGCTCCTCGAGTCAAGACATCCTCCTCAAGTCGAGTCACACCCTCCTCGAATCGAGCCATGCTCCTCAAGTCGAGTCACTCTCCTCGAGTCATCCCTCTCGAGTCGAGCATCACTCATCAAGTCATTCTCCCCGAGTTGAGTCTTGCTCCTCGAATCGAGTTATACTCCTCGAGTCGAGCATCTCTCCTCGAGTGGAGTCATAATCCTTAATGACCAGCCAGTCTCCTTGAGTCGAGTCTAGCCCCTCGAGTTGAGACTTGAGTCGGCTCCCCGAGTCGAGCCTAGCCCCTCAAGTTGAGACTTTAGTCGACTCCCCGAGTTGAGCTTCGCTCCTTGAGTTGACACTTGATTCAGTCTCCTCAAGTCGAGCTTCGCTCCTCGAGTCGAGCCTTGAGTCAGTATCCTCGAGTCGAGCTCCGCTCCTCGACTCGAGCCTTGAGTCAGTCTCCTCCAGTCGAGTCCCACTCCTCGAACAAACACCTGGAGCGACCTGAAGAACAGGTCAGCCAAAATAGAGACCCGCGCTCGCGCCTGGGGAATAAGGGCCGATATTCCGAACGCAGACAAAGTAGCGTCACCAAGGCGAGAATGGCGGATGCCCCGTGAGGCCGACTTATGCTTGATGCGTGGTCAAACTTTTAGCGTTTATCCCCGAGCAGTCGAAGCCCTCCGGTGCGGCATGGCCTTCCGCCAGGTGCCACTCCGTCTTCTCGAAGTATCAGCCCGCAGCATCAACCTCCGTCTCCGAGACCTCGGAATGAGCACGCCTTTGCAAAATGCAAAAGCGCAGTCGCCTTCCAAGCTGGCCGAGACAGAAGCCATGATCTTCCCCTAATAGGTCACGATCACACAATCGTCACCCTGCTAGTCGCCGTCGAGTCCCATGGACTCCAGGTTGATGATATCATCAAACAAAATGCCGTCGAAGAAAGACTTGGGCATGATCTTGCCCAAAGATCAACTGGCCGTAACGCGCCGATACGCCTCTACACAAATGCACGCCCCACTTGCGCATGCATATCCCATTTGCTCCGGGGCTAGAGCGACGGACGCAAGCGCGTTTGCCTCGTCCACGTCGAGCTACGTCTCTTATCCGCTTGGATCCTCCTCCACGTGTCGATCACACACTCGAGTCGAGAAAGACGGAAAAGCGAGAAAGAGCACTTACAATTGTGAGAGTATTCTTTATAATCACAAAGGCTTCGTAACAGTGAAGCTCTGGGGAGTCTATTTTCCTCAAACACCCGGCGGAAACAACTAAAAGTTCACCGCCCGGGGCCTCCCGAGCAATGAACTTGGGGGGCTAATGTTGTCGGTCGTTTTCGGAAAACCCGAGACGCCAAGAAGACACGCCGTTCAAAGGGCCGATGGTCAGGCCGGAGGTCCTGAAGAGCGGCGAGCCTTCTCTCACGAGTCGACTGACAAGTCCTCATGCCAAATCCTCATGCCCCTCGAGTTGAGCCCCGAGTCGTTCCTCGAGTCGAGCCTTGAGTTTTTCCTCGAGTCGGTCTCCTCGAGTCGAGCTTCACTCCTCAAGTCGAGCCTCGAGTCGGTCTCCTCGAGTCGAGCTTCACTCCTCAAGTCGAGCCTCGAGTCGCTCCTCGAATCGAGTCACTCTCGCCAAGTGGAAACCTTCATATTTCATGTGGCAAGAATGGTATTCGAAGGCCCACAAGAGCCCGACGAGATGGGCCATGCGCCGCGCGCGCAGCCCGCGCGCCGCGCCAGACAGGCCGCGCGCCGCGCGATGACACGCCCGCGCGCCGCGCCCCCTGCGCCGCGCGCCGCGTGCCGCGCGTTGTGCGCCGCACTTTGTGCGCCGCGCGCGCCGTGCGCCTCCACTTGATGCCACATGCGTTCCTAGTCCCACATGGACGAAAAAGAAGCCTTCTAAGGCCCCCAAACACCTATAAATACCCCCTCTCATTGAGGGGAAAGCCATCCCATTCTTTCTCAAGGAACTTGAGACTTCTCTCTGCTTCTCTGGATGCCATCCTTGGCCTGAAGCAGATTCTCCTTGATTTCTCGTTCTCAGAGATTCTGAAGCGCTTTCCGGGGACTCCCGAGTGCCGCCTCTCTTGATCGAACGATTAATCTTGAGCCCACGAGCGCTCTAACGGTTTTCGACTGAAAATCGCCTATGCGTCTAGCACCCTAGACGCGTCCACCATTTCTGACAAGAAATCGCCTACGCGTCCGGCATTTCCAACTAGGAATCGCCTACGCGTCCGGAATCTCCGCCACAACAAGGAACTCTTGACTTAGAGTCTTCCACGTCTCCAAAAGAGAGAAAACACACATTCTCTCTGGCATACGCGATCTCCGAAGTTCTGAGACGTCGCCGAGGACTCCTCTGCGCCTCGTCTCCTTCGTCGAGTACGCTTCTCCACCAAGGCTCCGCGCCTCATACAGCGTGCTACACGCTTGAACTACGTTCTGACCTGATCCCACGCACGGGTACGTAGGCAGCGGACAACCAAGGCACGGGCACTCCTCCTCCTCACCCCCTACCTCTCCCGAGAGGCGGGTTGATCGGAGAAAACCCTAGCTCGAGACTATCGAGTTCACACTCTTGGCCCGGGTGCGATCACTTGGTCCGGCCTTGGATCGAACCGCCCGAGGTTTTAAATAGTTGTTCATTTTTCGTGCGACAACACCGAGCACTGGATTGCTGTTAAGCATGTTCTTAAGTATCTTCGAAGAACTAGGAACTTGATGCTTGCATACTCAGGTACTGACCTGACTATGACGGGATATACCGACTCCAATTTTCAAGCGGATAAGGATTCCAGGAAATCCACTTCGGGATCTGTGTTCATCCTTAATGGTGGAGCTGTTGTGTGGAGAAGTATTAAGCAATCTTGCATTGCTGACTCCACAATGGAAGCAGAATATGTAGCTGCTTGTGAAGCATCCAAAGATGCTGTATGGCTTAGAAAATTCCTTAAGTATTTGGAAGTTGTTCCGAACATCGACGAGCCCATGACCCTTTATTGTGATAATAGTGGGGCTGTCGCTAACTCAAAGGAACCTCGAAGCCATAAGCGCTCTAAGCATATTGAGAGGAAATACCATTTGATTCGAGAGATCGCGCAGCGCGGAGACGTGGAGGTGAAGTAGATCTTTGGCAGATCAATTCACCAAGGCCCTAGCGAACAAGGTCTTCGACCAACATCGAGAGGGATTAGGCATGAACGACTACACACATCTTCTTTGAGTCAAGTGGGAGTTTGTTGTCAATGGTGCCCACAAGAAGAGTTGTAATCTTTATTTTGTACATTTGATGTAATAAAGTCTCATGAAGACTCTTTCTTGTAATTGCCTATTCATCCATTAATAAAGTTGAAACGTTCATTCATTATTTCTTTGTTTGAAGCTTTATGATAAAACCTTAGTCTTTAGTCCATAAACAAACTAAACAACTTATGAAGAGACAAATGTAGATTTGCATGAACAAACTCTTCGTAGTTTGCTTAAAACGATATATTCGCAATCTTAGGGTCAAAGGACTATTGACCTCAGTACGATTGTTAGAAGAATCTATGATGTCTGGTTATGAGGCATTGAGAGTTGGAGACTCTATAGTTCTTCTAGGTATCTTTCGAAGGTACTGAATTGACCAGTTCACTTCTAGAGACAAGATAACAACAAACCATTTAACCTCTTATGTCTCGAAGACACTATGTATGAATTGCATGATGCTTACCTTAATCCTGAAATGAGACATGCCATTTCACAGCTTAGTATTCTCATTTGAGAAAGTCAGAGTTCGGACTCACTATGTGATTCCGAACAGGGCCTATAGGTGAAGTACTAAGTTGTGAGAATATCATGAGTAACTTTATGAAGTTCTCATAGATATGGAATTCATGTACAAGATTGCTGAAATGCAATGTATGTCACCTCATGCTTTGTTCCTTGGAGTGTGAATAAATGAACTGGCCAGTGTCCAAATTGAGTCCTGACTCTTTTGGATGAAACAATGTGACTTGTTAGCTCCTCGTCAATACATTGTTTCTAACTTATTCACAAGCGACAAACGAGTTGAGGAAATAACAGCTAGAAGGGTAAAATGGTAATTTAGTAAATCCGACTAGCTGATGAAATTCATGAAGGGTAAACATAGATAATATTCAGTGGATCCGCTCATCATAATTAGGTCGAATTCTTGAGTAGAAAATAAATTCATTTGAACCGAGAGATTTTCAGTGTCAACTCTTTAGTGGAGTCAGTTGGCATTAAGCTAAACTTGGAAAAGGTTTGTGAACTTTTGAGTCCAAGTGTTTAGCTCAAGCTTTGTTCATTTGGGTCCATGAGGTCACTGTCACGAATCACATCGATAGGAATAGTTAAACTGGAAGCTAAGTCAAAATGAGAACGAAAATAGTCAAAAGGGTATTTTTGTCTTTTGAGACAAAGGATGAAATGAATGTCAATAAATTTTTTGACAAGTTCATTTGATGACTTAATATCACTCGGCCATGACTTGATCATTGGGCCTCGTGAATTAATTTCATTTCATAAGAGTTTTATTGAAAATTCTTAATGGGCCTTTTTTCATGTTCTCATGAATAAATGAAGAAGCTTCTAGAAGCTCCTTTTAGAGACATGTTGGGCGCCTACCCTATAGAGAAATATGAGAGTTTATTTTGTGCATAAATGTATTTAGATACTTGCCAAAAGAAAAAGAGGAAACAAATTTGCATAAGGATGCATAAGGGAACTTCGGCCATGTTGACAGAAAAGGCAAGCCATGAACAAAATAGGAAATAAATCAAGGCTTCTAGAAGCCTTGTTTGGCCGAGTTTCTCAAGTGGGAAATAAGGGTTATTTTGCTCATGAATATGTGATATTCTATAGAAGAGGAAACTACCTTATTGAAGGTGAGACCTCTCCTATAAATAGGAGCCTCATTTCCTCACATTTAATTCATCCAAGTTTAAGAGATTTGAGAGACTCTCTCTCTAGAACTTTGGCCGAAACTCCTCTCTCTCTCTCTCTAGTTTATTTTTGATTTTTCTTGTTTTGCCACCAAGGTCCTCACTCGACCTAGTGTTTAGCTCTACGACTTCAAGACTTGTTCTTAAGTCGTAGTGTTTAAAAGTGCCCACTCACTAATTCCTTTATTTTGAGTGATTTAGTGATAGAAACTTTCGTGGTTGCTCGAGGTGCCGAGGAAAGGAAGAGAGACGTACTGCGAGGGGAGACGAGCGTTGCAACTTTCTAAGAGCTTCTCAAAGATCAAGCTTCAAGAAAGGTTAGTAAAATTCTTAGCTCATATTAGTTTTTAATTACATGTACTTGCACTTGTCTAGGTTAGTAAAAAACCGTTTTTACTTGTAAAATAAAAATTTTAAAATTCCGCCGCTTCCCGAAGCGTTAATTGTTTTGTTAAACCCTAGATCGATTCCAACAAGAGGCTGTATGGCTTAGAAAATTCCTCAAGTATTTGGAAGTTGTTCCAAACGTCGACGAGCCCATGACCCTTTATTGTGATAATAGTGGGGCTGTTGCTAACTCAAAGGAACCTCGAAGCCATAAGCGCTCTAAACATATTGAGAGGAAATACCATTTGATTCGAGAGATCGTGCAGCGCGGAGACGTGGAAGTGAGAAGATCTCAATGGTGGACAACCTGGTAGATCCATTCACCAAGGCCCTAGTGAACAAGGTCTTCGACTAACATCGAGAGGGATTAGGCATGAAAGACTACACACATCTTCTTTGAGTCAAGTGGGAGTTTGTTGTTAATGGTGCCCACAAGAAGAGTTGTAGTCTTTATTTTGTACATTTGATGTAATAAAGTCTCACGAAGACTCTTGCTTGTAATTGCTTATTTATGAATAAAAAGTTGAAACGTTCATTCATTCTTCCTTGTCTGTTTGAAGCTTTATGATAAAACCTTAGTCTTTAGTCCATAAACAAACTTAATGTTGTCAGCCCGTCTCGGACCGACGAGGGCAAAGGCATCACTTCGACCCGCGCGACCGGCGCAAGGACTCGGAAGGCAAAACCTTGCCTCGGCCACGGGCCGGCCCAAACCAATGGCCGGCCCAAGGTTGACTCAGCCAATGGCCGAGCCAATGCTCATCCAGCCAATGGCCGACCCAAGGGTCAGCCGGCCAGTGGCCGGCCGAAGGTTCAACACTTTCACTCGGCCAATAGCTGAGTGAAACCTTCAGCCGGCTAGGCTGTTCACTCGGCCAATGGCCGAGTGAAACCCTCAGCCGGCCAGGTTGTTCACTCGGCCAATGGCCGAGTGAACCCCTCAGCCGGCCAGGCTGTTCACTCGGCCAATGGCAGAGTGAAACCTTCAGCCGGCCAGGCTGTTCACTCGGCCAATGGCCGAGTGAAGCTCTCAGCCGACCGGGCTATTCACTCGGCCAATGGCCGAGTGAAACTCTAAGCCGGCCAGGCTATTCACTCGGCCTATGGCCGAGTGAAACTCTCAGCCGGCCAGGCTGTTCACACGGCCAATGGCAGAGTGAAACCTTCAGCCGGCCAGGCTGTTCACTCGGCCATTGGCCGAGTCAGCCCCTATGTTCAGCCGGCCATTGGTCAGCCCAAGCTTTCAGCCGGCCAATGGCTGACCCAAGATGTTCAATCGGCCAAGGGGTTCCCCAACCAACTCTTGGCCGCCTATAAATACAAGGGTCCCCCCCTTTACATTCTACCTCAACCCTACTAATGTTGAGCGTCGGAGAGGTAAATAGAGGCAACCCCTCTCTTTCCCCTTTGTAGTTCACGCGTTCTCTATTGCTTTTCAGGTATCGAGACAAGGTGAGCTTCATCTATAGCTAAGGGACGACTTGGGATACCAATTCCGACACGCTCGAGCCGGAGTGAGACCACTTGGTCTGGCCTTGGGTCTAACCACTTTGGGCTCCTAAATAGTTGTCCAAAAACGAGCGACAACATTTTGGCACTAGAAGGAGGGATCTCCCGACCTTGGTGACACATTCCCTCTACCACTCTTCTTCTACCTTCGACGACAAAACTCTCGAGAGATTAGTCACATTCCCACTACCTTTGTTGGTACTCGAGCGACGAGCTCAAGGTACGGTCTCTGAAACCTCGTGCACCGTCTTGAAGGGCAACCTCATGATAACGAGAGCCAACCCCAAGACCCGGTGAACGACCCCGAGGCCGCGATCCGAGAGGACACGGCCCGGCGACTCGCGGAGCTCCTAGACCGTCCCGGCGTCGACGGCTCGCTCGTAGATTTAACAACTTACGAAGAGACAAATGTAGATTTGCATGAACAAACTCTTCGTCGTTTGCTTAAAACTATATATTCGCAATCTAAGGGTCAAAGGACTATTGACCTCAGTACGATTGTTAGGAGAATCTATGATGTCTGGTTATGGGGCATGGAGAGTTGGAGACTCTATAGTTCTTCTAGGTATCTTCCGAAGGTACTGAATTGACCAGTGCACTTGTAGAGACAAAAGAAGAACAAACCATTTAACCTCTTATGTCTCGAAATCAGTACGTATGAATTGCATCGTGTTTAACTTAATCGTGAAATGAGACGTGCCATTTCACAAATTACGTATTCTCATTTGAGAAAGTCAGATTTCGGACTCACTATGTGATTCTGAACAGGGCATATTGGTGAAGTACTAAGTTGTGAGAATGTCATGAGTAACTTTGTGAAGTTCTCATAGATATGGAATTCATGTACAAGATTGCTGAAATGCAATTTATATCACCTCATGCTTTGTTCCTTGGAATGTGAATAAATGAACTGGCCAGTTTCCAAATTGAGTCCTGACTCTTTTGGATGAAACAATGTGACTTGTTAGCTCCTCGTCAATACATTGTTTCTAACTTATTCACAAGCGACAAAGGAGTTGAGGAAATAACAGCTAGAAGGGTAAAATGGTAATTTTGTAAATCCCGACTAGATGATGATATTCATGAAGGGTAAACATAGATAATATTCAGTGGATCCGCTCATCATAATTTGGTTGAATTCTTGAGTACAAAATAAATTCATTTGAACCGAGAGATTTTCAGTGTCAACTCTTTAATGGAGTTAGTTGACATTAAGCTAAACTTGGAAAAGGTTTGTCAACTTTTGAGTCCAAGTGTTTAGCTCAAGCTTTGTTCATTTGGATCCATGAGGTCACTGTCACAAATCATATCGAGTAGCAATAGTTAAACTAGAAGCTAAGTCAAAACAAGAACGAGACAAGTTTTACGAAAATTGTCAAAAGGGTATTTTTTTCTTTTTGGACATAGGATGAAATGAATGTCAATAAATTTTTTGACAAGGTCATTTGATGACTCAATAACACTCGGCCATGACATGATCATTGGGCCTTGTGGATTAATTTCATTTCATAAGAATTTTATTGAAAATTCTTAATGGGCCTTTTTCATGTTGTCATGAACAAATGGAAAAGCTTCTAGAAGCCCTTTCTAGAAGGTTTTGGGCGCCCACTACCCAAAGGAAAAGAGAGAATATTTTGTGCATAAATGTATGAAGATACTTGCCAAAAGAAAATGAGGAAACAAATTTCCTCATAGAGGAAATGGGAAATTCGACCAAGTGGGTCAAGGGAGAAGGATATAAAAGAGGAAACAAATCCAAGGCTATGCATGGAACCTCTTGGCCACCCAAATGAAAGAGGAAATAAGGCAATATTGCTCATGAATATGTGAATATTCTATAGAAGAGGAAATTACCTTATTGAAGGTAAAGCCTCTCCTATAAATAGGAGCCTCATTCTCCTCATTTCATCATCCCAAGTTTTAGAGATTGAGAGGTTCTCTCTCTAGCTTGGCCGCTCCTCTCTAAGTTCTTTTCGTTTTTGTTTTGGCGCATAGGTCCTCATTTGACCTAGCGAGTTTAGCTCTTTGACTTTGAGACTTGTTCTTAAGTCGTAGTATTTAAAAGTGCCCACACACTAATTCCTAATTTTCTCGAGTGATTATAGTGATAGAAACTTTTGTGGTTGCTCGAGTTGATGAGGAAAGAAGAGAGACGTGCTTCGAGGGAGACGAACGTTTTCAACCTTCCGAAGGCTCATCAACGTTCAAGCTTCTAAAAAGGTTAGTAAATTATTTATGCTCATAATAGTTTTTATTTACATGTTCTTGCTCTTTGTCTAGGTTAGTAAAATCGTTTTACTAGCCAAAAGAATTTTTTTAAAATTCTGCCGCTTACCGAAGCGTTAACTTTTTCTTAAACCCTAGATCAATTCCAACAGCGTGCTCCCGCGCTCGGCCGCCTACGTGCACACACAGCACTCCCTCGATCGAGCGCCCTACTGCCTCGGCCGAGTGCCCATGCTGCCTCGGCCGAGCGCCCCTGCTGCCTCGGTCGAGCGCTCCTGCTGCCTCGGCCGAGCACTCTTGCTGCCTCGGCCAAGTGCCCTGCTGCCTCGGCCAGGTGCTCATGTTTCCTCGGCCGAGTGCCCAGCTGCCTCGGCCGGGTGCCCTGCTGCCTTGGCCGGGTTCTCCTGCTGCCTCGGTCGAGTGCCCTGCTGCCTCGGCCGGGTGCTCCTGGTGTTACGGCCGAGTGCCCTGTTGCCTCGGCCGGGTGTTCCTGCTGCCTCGGCCAAGTGCCGTACTGCCTCGGCCGTATGCCCTTGCCGCCTTGGCCAAGCATCCCCGACGCCAGTCAGTCACCGCGCCCATCCGGACGTCATGCCCCGCGTGCCCTGCGCCCGTCCGGACGTCATGCCCCGCGCGCCTCGCATCTGTCTAAGCGTCACGCCCCACGTGCCCAGTGCCCGTCCGGGCGTCGCACCTCGCGCACACCATGCGCGGCCATCCGACGGGCTTCAAGGGGGCAGGCCCAAGGCCTCCTCACATTTTCTCACATCCCAAATCCAATTTTCACACACACAATTCTCCCTCTTCACCTAGACCTCTAGCATGTGTCCTTTGAAGAGCTCTCATCTCCTCCCGCGCTCTTGTGACATTCCAAGAGCGCACTATCCTGCTCCCTCGGCTCAAAAATTCAAGGACCCCCGTCCAAGAGCGGGAGCGCGCTCCTCTTTTGCGACCCGAGTCTCTACAGTGCAGAAGCTGCACTCCCGCTTCTTGGACCTTGAGTTTAAACTCCGACCTACGAGACAAGCGACCCCTGTAAAGTCTTCACTAGAAGCTACGAGCCTGGTCCTTCTCTAAAGCCTTGGATTCTTAACCTCCGAGCCCAAGATAGCCCCCCACATTCACATTGAACCGATAAACGGGTACGTAGGCAGCCAACCTTTGGCACGGTCACACCCTTCAAAACACACCTCATTGTCAGGAGGGTGCAACTCGGTCCAAGAATTAACATTTTTGGCCCAGGTGTGATCGCTTTGTCCGACATTGGATTGAACCGCTCGAGGTAATTAATCGTTGTTCATTTTCGTGTGACAACACGCCATGTAGGCGTCTTTGGTGCATCGCGGGGGATGACTTGGTTGCACGATGTAGGCATCTTACGTGCGCCATGTAGGCGTCTTAAGTGCGCTATGTAGGCGTCTTAGTTACGCCATGTAGGCGTCTTATGTGCGCTATATAGGCGTCTTAAGTGCGCCATGTAGGCGTCTTAGTGTCGCCATGTAGGCATCTTACGTGTGCCACGTAGGCGCACGTAGGCGTATTAAGTGCACCATGTAGGCGTCTTAGGTGCGTCGCGATGGACGACTTAAGTGTGCCATGTAGGCATCTTAGTTGCGCCATGTAGGCGTCATAAGTGCGCCATGTAGGCGTCTTTGGTGCGTCACGAGGGACGACTTGGTTGCACCATGTAGGCATGTTACGTGCGCCATGTAGGCGTCTTAAGTGCGTCATGTAGGCGTCTTAGGTGCGTCGTGAGGGACGACATTGGTTGCGCCATGTAGTCTTCTTACGTGCGTCGTGAGGGACGACATGGTTGCGCCATGTAGTCATTTTTTTGGGTTATAAGTTTTACTTTTGATAACCAGAAAACTTTTATAAAGCGGATTTTGAATGGTAGCTCTTTGTCTTCGAGCTTCTTTTTAAGATTGCTCTTAATAGTCCTGTTGACTGCTTCGACCTGGCCGTTGGCATGCGGATGACGCGGCGAGGAGAATGTCTTACTGATCTTTAGTTTATCGCAGATATCTCATACTCGCGCGTTTTCGAATTGTGTGCCATTATCAATCACAATCGAGACAGGGATGACGTGCATGCATACGATGCTCTTCCAGATGAAGTTCGTTGTATTTGCTTCGGTTATTCTAGCGAGCGGCTCATCCACTACCCACTTGGTAAAGTAGTCTATGGCATTTATGGCGTACTCATATTGTCTTGGCGCTCTAGGGAGTTTGCCTATAATGTCCACGCCCCATTTAGCAAAGGGTCGCGAGACAATGATGCTGCTCAGTGGGGTCGGCGGCTGTCTTGGGATTTCAAAGAAGCGTTGGCACTTATCGCAGCGCCTCGTCCACTCACAAGCATCTTTTTTCATGGTAGGCCAGAAATAGTCTTGTTTAAGCGCTTTGAGGACGAGGGAGGCTCCAGCGGCGTGGTTCCCACAGATGACCTCGTGTATTTCGTGGAGGACCTTGGTCGACTCGATGCTATTGAGACAACGGCGTATCGGTGTTGAATAACCGCGCTTATAGAGTATGTCATCTCGAAGCGAGTACTTGGATGCTAAGACTATCAACTTATCTGCTTCCATACAGTCTTTGGGAAGTTCCCCTAATCGTAGAAACTCGATAATTGCGTCCATCCAAGTAGGCGAGGAACAACTGTTACCGGTTGTTTTCGGGAAACCGGAAAAACAAAAACGTGTCGGGCCGGCCCACCGGGCCCGCGCGCACACCAGCACCCCCGGCCCACTAGGCCCGCGCGCGCACCAGCGCCCCGGCCCACCAGGCCTGCGCGCTCCCCCGCGCACCACCAGCGCACCGGCCGACCGGGCCCGCGCGTGCACAAGTGCCCGGGCCCACCAAGCCCGCGCGTGCTCCCACGCGCCCGGCCCTTCTGCCCGCGTGCGCCCCGCGCGTCCCGGCCCTCCGGCCTGCGTGCACTACCGCGTCCCGGCCCACCGGGCCCGCGCGCGCTGTCCCGGCCATCCGGCCCGCCCGCAATCTCGCGCCCGCGTCCCTAGCCGCCCGGCTCCCGCGCGTACCTGCGTCCCTACTGCCTCGGCCGAGCGCCCCGCGACCTCAGCTGAGCGCCCTGATGCCTCGGCCGAGTGCCCCTGCTGCCTCAGCCGGTCGCCCCTGCTGCCTCGACCGAGCGCCCTGTTGCCTCGACCGGGCGCTATTGCTACCTAGACCGAGCGCCCGTGCTGCCTCGATCGAGCGCCCTGTTGCCTCCACCGGGCACCCTTGCTGCCTCGGCCGAGCGCCTGGTTGCCTCGGCCAGGCGCTCCTCCTGCCTCGGCCGGGCACTCATACTACGTCGGCCGAGCGCCATGCTACCTCGGCCGTACACCCCGTGTTGGAATTGATATAGGCTTTAAAAAAAAGTTTAACGCTTCGATAAGCGGCGGAATTTTAAAAAATTTCTTTTTCAAGTAAAACAGTTTTTACTAACCTAGACAAAGAACAAGCACATGTAAATAAAAACAATATGAGCATAATAAATTTACTAACCTCTTTAGAAGCTTGAACGTTGATGAGCCTTCGGAAGGTTGAAAACATTCGTCTCCCTCGTTGCACGTCTCTCTTCCTTTCCTCGCTAACTCGAGTAACCACGAAAGTTTCTATCACTAAATCACTCAAGATAAAAAGGAATTAGTATGTGGGCACTTTTAAACACTACAACTTAAGAACGAGTATTGAAGTCGCAGAGCTAAACACTAGGTCAAATGAGGACCTAGGTGCCAAAACAATAAAACGAAATTGAATAGAGAGAGAGAGAGAGGATCGGCCACCACAAGGTCTAGAGAGAGAAGCTCTCAATCTCTAACTTATGTGGAATGAATAGAATGAGAGGAAAGAGTTTCCTCTTATTTTCCAAGCCTTTATGAGGAAATCTTATTTCCCTTTTTCCCTTGCTTTGCACGTCCAACATAGGCTTCAATAAGCCTTGGATTTGTTTCCTCATTTAGTCTTTACTCTCTCCTTCCTTCATTTGGCGGAAATTTGTTTCCTCTTTTTTCTTTTGGCAAGTATCTTGATACATTTATGCACAAAATAATCTATCTTTCTTTGGGTATGTTGGGCGCCTATGGCCTTCTAGAAAGGGTTTCTAGAAGCTTTTCCATTTGTTCATGTCAACATGAAAAAGGCCCATTAAGAATTTTCAATAAAATTCTTATGAAATGAAATTAATCCACAAGGCCCAATTAAACTTACTTGGCCGAGTGATGTTAAGTCATCAAATGACCTTGTCAAAAAATTTATTGACATTCATTTCATCCTATGTCTCAAAAGACAAAAAAAATACCCTTTTGACAATTTTCGTTCTTGGTTTGACTTAGCTTCCAGTTTAACTATTCCTACTCGATGTGATTCGTGACAGTGACCTCATGGATCCAAATGAACAAAGCTTGAGCTAAACACTTGGACTCAAAAGTTCACAAAACATTTTCCAAGTTTAGCTTAATGTCAACTGACTCCACTAAAGAGTATACACTGAAAATCTCTCAGTTCAAATGAATTTATTTTCTACTCAAGAATTCAACCTAATTGTAATGAGCGGATCCACAGAATATTATCAGTGTTTACCCTTCATGAATATCATCAGCTAGTCGGAATTTACAAAATTACCATTTTACCCTTCTAGCTGTTATTTCCTCAACTCCTTTGTCGCTTGTTAATAAGTTAGAAACAATGTATTGACGAGGAGCTAACAAGTCACATTGTTTCATCCAAAAGAGACAGGACTCAATTTGGACACTGGCCAGTTCATTTATTCACACTCCAAGGAACAAAGCATGATGTGATATACATTGGATTTCAGCAATTTTGTACATGAATTCCATATCTATGAGAACTTCACAAAGTTAGTCATGACATTCTCACGACTTAGTACTTCACCAATAGGCCCTGTTCGGAATCACATAGTGAGTCCAAACTCTGACTTTCTCAAATGAGAATACGTAAGGTGTGAAATGGCATGTCTCATTTCAGGATTAAGGTAAGCACGATGCAATTCATACGTAGTGACTTCGAGACATAAGAGGTTAAATGGTTTGTTCTTATCTTGTCTCTAGAAGTGCGCTGGTCAATTCAGTACCTTCAGAAGATACCTAGAAGAACTATACAGCCTCCAACTCTCAATTCCTCAGAACCAGACATCATAGATTCTTCTAACAATCATACTGTGGTCAATAGTCCTTTGACCCTTAGATTGCGAATGTATCGTTTTAAGCAAACTACGAAGAGTTTGTTCATGCAAATCTACATTTGTCTCTTCGTAAGTTGTTTAGTTTGTTTATGGACTAAAAACTAATGTTTTATCATAAAGCTTCAAACAGACACGGAAGAATGAATGAACGTTTTAACTTTTTATTAATGAATAAGAAATTACAAGACGGAGTCTTCATGAGACTCTATTACATCAAATGTACAATGTAAAGACTACAACTCTTCTTGTGGGCACCATTGACAACAAACTCCCACTTGACTCAAAGAAGATGTGTGTAGTCCTTCATGCCTAATCCCTCTCGATGTTTGTCGAAGACCTTGTTCGTTAGGGCCTTTGTGAATGGATCTGCCAGGTTGTCCACCGTTGAGATCTTCTTCACTTCCACGTCTCCGCGCTGCACGATCTCTCGAATACAATGGTATTTCCTCTCAATATGCTTAGAGCGCTTATGGATTCGAGGTTCCTTTGAGTTAGCAACAACCCCACTATTATCACAATAAAGGGTCATGGGCTCGTCGACGTTTGGAACAACTTCCAAATACTTAAGGACTTTTCTAAGCCATACGGCCTCTTTGGATGCTTCACAAGCAGGCACATATTCTGCTTCCATTGTGGAGTGAGCAATGCAAGATTTCTTAATACTCCTCAACACAACAGCTCCACCATTAAGGATGAACACAGATCCCGAAGTGGATTTCCTGGAATCCTTATCCGCTTAAAAATCGGAGTCGGTATATCCCGTCATAGTCAGGTCACTACCCAGAAAGCTGCGTTAAGAATTAAAGCGCATTTGTGATTAGTACCCCCCGTGTCGGGGAGAGGAGCGGTCGAACCCCTGGCCTCGGAATCGGGACCCTCCGTGGCCTCCACTCCGGGGGTAAGCCATCTGGGACCCTCGCCTTCGGGAACGTACCATCCGGTCCTCGCCATTAGGTCCGGGGACTCAAACAACGACCCTTGCCGCCTCGAGTCCGGGATCGCCTTGATCACGGCTACAAGTTTTGAGTCCTCGGCGTCCCCAACGGAGAGAAAGTCAATCGCGGGCTCGAACGTTAGGGGTGCCGCCCCGAAAGCCGATTCAGACACCCACACCCAGGGATACTGGTTCTTCGAGGCAACCTTGGTAACAATGGACATGCGTTTCCGAGGACACGCCAGGTAGAAGCCCAGTTTCCCTGAACCCCGCGAACGAGCACAAGATTTTGAATGTCACCTGCAGTAACCGCCCTCCTCTTCGCTCGATAGAGCATCATATGGCTCGCCGCGACCACCCGGTAGAAAGATGGGGACATCTGTGACGCATGCACTCCCAATCGGATCAGCAACTCCTGGATCAATGGCTAGAAGGGTAACCGTAGCCCTCCGCGAAGACTTGCCTCGTGAATGGCGGCGTACCCCTTTCGCTGGCAAGACGGGAGATCGTCGGGTAACGGTCGCAAGATCGAGATGGATGACGGGATGTCGAAGCGCTTCCTCAAGCTTAGGAAACTGGCGAGCGAAAGCGAGCTAGCGATATCGACGCCTGAGCAGTCCAGGTCGCCTCGGACTACAGATTCCCCGATCGGGAAGGCCAAGGCTCGCGACTCCTCTTGCGCGGTTAGAGTGACGGTTGAAATCGGTGTGGCGCGGCGACCCGATGATTTGCCCGAGCATTCAACGTCGGAAGCGGTTCTCGGCTCGGCGAGTCCTTCACGGCGGTCGCCCGGACCGACCGAACGACCCCTTATGCGTGCGCCCGGTCCGAGGGGCCTTGTCCCTCCTGTGGTCGGCCAGCCAGTAGGCCCGTCGGCAGCGTTCGGCCCCAAGCCCGGTGGGCGATCCTCGCCAAGGGCCACCTCGTCCGAGTCCCCACAATGAGCTCCCGAGGTCGTTGAGCCGGCCTCGCCGGCGCTCGGCCCATTTGAGGAGCACCTTTGAGCGCCCAAGGCCGTCGGGCCAGCCTCACCAGCGCCCGGCCCAGGAGAATAGCCCCTTCGCGTGCTCGGATCGCCTAGGCCCTTTCGGCTCTCGCCTGGCCCGGTGACACGCGCATCTGGCCCGGCAGCACGGCCCGGCCCGCCAGCTGGGCTGCCCTCGCGCGGCCCTAGCCCACCGGCCCCTAGGGCTAGGGCAACCAACGCCTCGGCCGTCGCTCCCCAGCCGGCGTTGTCCGGCGAGCATTCCTCATCTCCGATGCCGGCGGTGTCGCCCGCCTCCAGCGGCCTTCCACCGGCGCCGCCCACCTCCAGCGGCCTTCCACCGGCGCTGCCCGTCTCCGGTCGGCCTCCACCGGTGCGCCCCTCCTCGGGGAAGGCTGGGCCCAGGCTGCCCGGGCCTCCCTCGCCGCTGGTCGCCTGCCAAACAGCCCCAGCGTCGCCACCCAGGGCCGACGCAACGCCCCCGGCGCCCGACTCAGCCGACGCGACTCCTCCCAGGGCGGGCGCTCCACCACCACCGCTTGGGCCTCCTCCGGCGACGCCTCCAGCGCAGACAACGTCGACGAGGGCCGGCACACCATCGCCCTGGCCCGCCTCGCCGGACGCGCTTCCAGCGCAGACAGCGCCGTCTGGGTCTCCTTCGGCGACGCCTCCAGCGCAGACAGCGCCGTCTGGGTCTCCTTCGGCAATGTCTCCGGCGCAGACAGCATCGGCGAGAGCCGGTGCACCTTCGCCAGGACCGCCTTGCCGAGCATGCCTCTGCCCTGGCCGGCCCAGTCTGCACGCGCAGCGTACCCGGCGCACCCCCCGGCCAAATTTGTCCCTTGCTAGTCCGCCAAGGACTTCTCGGCGCCCGGCGAGTCTGGGCCGACGTCCCCTTGCCAGTGCAAGCAGTCCCCGGCGCGCGTGCCCTCCTCCTCGTCGGCCAGCCATGCTTCGATCGAGTGAATACCGTCTCCGGCCATCTCTACCGCTTTGTTGCTCGAAGAAGATGAAGGCAGTGCGTTGTGGGTAACCAAAGGGGATTAGAATTGCACCTAAAAATCGTCTAGGTTCACATCTTGGTTACCGAGCAAAGTGGAAAGGTCATCTTCGATGGACCCAGACCCTAACAGGTGGTTGTTAGGGTCCATTGACACGTGCAACGAGACGAAACGTACGGAAAGTGATGCGACCTAAAGTGGTAAGAATTAAAGCACTAATCACAAATGGCCGAGGCTGGCCCTTGGGCCGGCAAATGGCCAAGGATAGCATAGACTCGGCCATTGGCTGAGACTGGCCCTTAGCGAGGATCGTCCACCGGGCCTGGGGCCGAACGCCGACGACGGGACTACTGCTGGGCTGACCACAGGAGGGACAAGGCCCCTCGGACCGGGCGCACGCATAAGGGGTCGTTCGGTCGGTCTGAGCGACCGCCGTGAAGGACTTGTCGAGCCGAGAACCGCTTCCGACGTTGAATGCTCGGGAAAATCATCGAGTCGCCGTGCCACACCGATTTCAACCGTCACTCTAACCGCGCAAGAGGAGTCGCGAGCCTTGGCCTTCCCGATCAGGGAATCTGTAGTCCGAGGCGACCTGGACTGCTCGGGCATCGATATCGCTAGCTCGCTTTCGCTCGCCAGTTTCCTAAGCTTGAGGAAGCGCTTCGACATCCCGTCATCCATCTCGATCTTGCGATCGTTACCCGACGATCTCCCGTCTTGCCCGCGAAAGGGGTACGCCGCCATTCACGAGGCAAGTCTTCGCGGAGGGCTACGGTTACCCTTCTAGCCATTGATCCAGGAGTTGCTGATCCGATTGGGAGTGCATGCGTCACAGATGTCCCCATCTTTCTACCGGGTGGTCGCGGCGAGCCATATGATGCTCTATCGAGCGAAGAGGAGGGCGGTCACTGCAGGTGACATTCAAAATCTTGTGCTCGTTCGCGGGGTTCCAGGGAAACTGGGCTTCTACCTGGCGTGTCCTCGGAAACGCATGTCCATTGTTACCAAGGTTGCCTCGAAGAACCGGTATCCCTGGGTGTGGGTGTCTGAATCGGCTTTCGGGGCGGCACCCCTAACGTTCGAGCCCGCGATTGACTTTCTCTCCGTTGGGGACGCCGAGGACTCCAAACTTGTAGCCATGATCAAGGCGATCCCGGACTTGAGGCTGCAAGGGTCGTTGTTTGAGTCCCCGGACCTAATGGCGAGGACCGGGTTGTACGTGCCTGAAGGAGAGGGTCCCCGATGGCGTACCCCCGGCGTGGAGGCCACGGAGGGTCCCGAGTCTGAGGCCAGGGGTTCGACCGCTCCTCTCCCCGACACGGGGGATACTAATCACAAATGCGCTTTAATCCCTTCAAGAAGGTCTACAAGTTTCCAGACTTTGTTGACATACAGCAAGTGCATCTCAACTTTCATGCCGTCAACCCAAAGGTTTGATTCAGAACAAGCCATCGCTTGGCTGTAGGAAATAGGATCATCGATGTCAGAGACGGCTACAAGAGAGTCTCCATAGGACATGTACCTTTCAGGCTTTTGAGTAGCCCTCCCACTACGTCGAAGTATTACTTAGCGAGATTCTGATGAGTTAGGTTGTGTTTCAGTTGGGGTAAGAACAGTTCTTACAGATGAGGTAGAAGCTTCCTCACCCAACTTTTCTTCAAGCACAATTTTGCTTCAAGGTTTTGCATCTTTCATGAAGTCCTCCTCAAGGAAACGAGCATTCGTGCTAACAAAAGTCTTATCATCCTCGGGACTATAGAATGTGAAACCTTTGGTTTCCTTTGGATATCCAACCAAATGACACAATTCTGACCTACTAGCCAACTTGCTAGTCTTTTGCCTTACGTGTGCGGGGCAACCCCAAATTTTGATGCGGCCAAGATTCAGTTTACGGCCAGTCCATCCTTCATAAGGAGTACCGGGAACCATTTTGGACGAAACTTGGTTCAGAATGTAAGCGGCTGTTTCGAGGGCATATCCCCAAAAGGAAAGAAGGAGTGATGAGTAACTCATCATTGATCTAACCATCTCCATAAGAGTTCGGTTTCCTCTCTCTGACACTCCATTTTGTTGAGGTATACCAGGTGTGGTAAGCTGAGAAGTGATTACTTCTTCTTTAAGAAAGTCATCAAACTCTCCAGACATATACTCACCTCCTCGATCAGATCGAAGGGTTTTGATCACTTTGCCAGTTTGCTTTTCTACTAACGCCCTAAAGACCTTAAATACGTTAAAGGTCTCGGATTTGTGTTTGAGCAAACAGACAAAACCATATCGCGAGTAATCATCGGTGAAGGTAACGAAGTATTCATATTCTCCACGTGCATGTTGGTTAAGCGGACCACATACATCAGAATGTACTACTTCCAGCAGCTCAGTGGCTCTTCGACCCTTATCGGAGAAAGGTCGCTTAGTCATTTTTCCTTCTATGCAGGATTCACAAGTAGGTAGTGAACCTATTGCAGAGGCTTGGAGTGGACCATCCCTCACAAGTCTCTTAATCCTATCTAGACTGATATGTCCAAGTCTTAAGTGCCAGAGGTATGTTGGTTTTGTTAGATCAGACGATTAAGAAAGTTTGATCCTCTTTGGCTCCCTAACTAGATCATTATCTATTTCGGTGTCTAATAGAGAAGGTTGAGTGGGATGGATGTAGAAAAGAGCATTCTTCATACATGCATCAGTGACAAAAGAATTATCAGGAAACGAAATACGAATTCCATTCTTAATGAACTTTAAACCATAATCTTGCTCGAGCAACCGATATTAAGTTCTTCCCAAAGGTAGGAACAAAATAAACATTATTCAAGTTTAGAGTGCGGTCTTCGAATGACAACGTCATGGATCCCACAGCCTTCGCAGACACCATGCTCCCATCACCCCATTTGAAACAGAACTCGCCTTCCTCTAAGCTTTTGGTTTTCTTGAAACCAGTCAAGGACCAACAAATATGGTTAGTAGCAGCAGACTCAAGAATCCACATTGATACATTATCAGCTACTAAGCATGCTTCGGTAACTAGTATAATACTATGTTCCTTTGCTTTGAGAGAGGCAGGACAGTTTTTCTTTTCGGCCTTATGAGGTCTCTTCTTAGATCCAGAGGTGGAGGCTTTGTGCTCAGTAGCATGAGCCTCTCTTTGAATCCTCTTTCTCTTAGTGAGACCTTTAGCAGTGTGAAGCTCCATCAGAAGCTCGGTAACAGTGTACTCTAACTTGTTCATGGAGTAGTTCAGCTTGAAGGTATCAAAAGAATCGGGGAGAGTTGCCAAGATCATATCTATTTTGGTCTCCTTGTCAATCTTAAATCCTAGGATTTCCATCTCATTCAAGTAACTAATGATCAGCATCATATGGTCCCTGACAGGAGTCCCAGCCTTCATGTGACAGTTCATAAACTGTCGGACTGCTTGTTGCCTTGCTTGACGCCTTTGCCCTCTTGAGTCGAATCATCATTCGTCAGAGGACAGGGGGTGGTGAGTACCCATTTGTGCTTGTTAATGGTAATGACGATGTCGAGGTTACATTTTGATTCTACGTAGTTTTCGTTTTCGAGTTTGTTTGAGGAAAGGATGATTGAGAAGGTGGAGAGACATGTTGCCTAATTAAGTTGAAACAAGTTTATGATTATTCTCTTGGTTTAGGATTTGAGTTTGTTTAAGTTTTTAGGATGAACAAGACATGAAAAATCTAAAGGTGTTATGAACGAAATGACACTTTACTCCTTCGAGGGAAGGCCGCAACGTGTCTCCCTTCATAAGTAAATGACTCATCATTAATGCATAGCCAAGATGTCAATACATCAAATTTGACCAGCCACCTTATAAAAAAGTTTGATTACTCACATCCTTTCGCATGGCCTCGAGGGAGGATTACTAGGTATTGAGTCTAAGTTTGTAACCAACCACTTAGTCCAAAATATCGACTTTAAAAAACAATCCGCCGAGGGGAGGTCTTGTCTAATTGTCTCACTCTCGGACTTAGCTCATTGAGCAATAATCAGAGCAAAGCGCCCTTGAGTACTCTCATTTAAGAGAGGGCCACGAGGGTGACTCTTAGTCTGGCGACACTTGAACTTTTCATTAGTGTTGGGGATTGTGGGTTACAAACAACAAGTATAACCCTCCCACTTAGTTTTTGGAGTTGGTACATCGACTCTTATAAGTTCGGAAACAGATTTCCTAGTTATAGAGCGATAGAGTGGACAACTAGAAAGGAATCCTAGATCTTCATGTTCAGAGCAGTGTTAGTGCATAAAGGCACAAGGTACATACTCGGATCTTTTCCTATTTTCTATTCGGGAAAGTTCATGAGGAAAGTGTGAACTTCAACTCACTCGAACACTTGAAAGTTTGAGATTACACATCTTTTTATTTTTTCGGCTCGTCTACGAGGAGACCTTCCACTCATATTTTCAAGAGCGTATAGATTTTGAACATATGTGATATAGATATAGTTTTCAAAACATTTTGAAAACTAATTTGATTTGGATGACAAAATATTTTCAAGTTTGAAAATGAAAACAGTTTTTCAAAATTCAAAATAGTTTTGTAAAAATGAAATTTCAATTAAACTTTCAAAAATCAAAACATTTTAATCTTTCACATCATGTTTATAATATTTTGGAAAACATTTTTGCTCAAGAAAAGTTTCTCATTAGAGTTCTATGACTCATGGTAGTGGGGCTGAAAATCCGGATTTCCAAAAAAAAAAAAACTGGACTTTCAGAACAGCCGCGCACCTCGGAGTAAAATCGCTATAACTGGGGGGTCCTATGTCCTTTTGACTCACAACCGGTGGCATTGGAAAGAAGACAGACAGAGCTTTAATTTGATTCAAAAATCATTAAATTTAGATTTTGGAACAGAGAGTTATGCCACTTTTACTGCGGGTTTTACTCCAGCTCGAAGAAAAAGAAATAATTAAAGTTAGGTCTTTTAAGGTGTGAAAAAGAATCGAGTGTAACGGAACGTTTTAGGAAGTTGTTAAAGATTTTATTTGTATTTTATTAGCAAGGTAATAACATAGTATAAAAGAAATAACAACAAGCATGAAACGATTCAAGTGAGTAAAAGAAACTAGCAAGACAATGTAACTAGTCATAAAATTTACTCGAAATTTTCTCAAACTTTTTAAACACGTTTTCAATATAAAAAATTAAAAACTTTTAGAACTGATTCTAATGTGTTTTAATAACATCCAAAACTCATAGAAAAACAACATGATTTTTAATTTAAAGGCAAGAGTAATAAATTATAAAAATCTAAGAAAACAATTCTAACTTGTCACAAAATTAGTAAACTTTCGAAAACGATTTTCAAGCTCATAATTTTAAATACATGTACATGCATATCTTTGACCATAGCTCTGATACCATTTGTTGGAATTGATCTAGGGTTTAAGAAAAAGTTTAACGCTTCGGTAAGCGGCGAAATTTTAAAAATTTTCTTTTCACAAGTAAATCATTTTTACTAACCTAGACAAAGAACAAGGACATGTAAATAAAAACTAATATGAGCATTAAATATTACTAACCTTTTAGAAGCTTGAATGTTGAGAAGCTTTTGGAAAAGGTTGCAACGTTCGTCTCCCCTCGCAGCATGTCTCTCCTCTTTCCTCGCAAACTCGAGCAACCACGAAAGTTTCTATAGCAAGAATCACTCGAGAAAGAAAGGAATTAGTGTGTGGGACCCTTTTAAACACGAGGACTCAAGAACAAGTCATAGAGTCGAAGAGCTAAAACAGTAGGTCAAATGAGGACTTAGGTGCCAAAACAAAAACCAAATTGACTAGAGAGAGAGAAAGGAGTCGGCCAACAATGTCTAGAGAGAGAGTCTCTCAATCTCTAACTTATGTTGGATGAATGAAATGAGAGAAACAAGGGTCCTATTTATAGGAGAAGGGTTAACCTTGGAAAGAAGTTGTTGTCGCTGTTTTTCGGACAACTATTTGTTGGAATCGATCTAGGGTTTGAGAAAAAGTTTAACGCTTCGTTAAGCGGCGGAATTTTAAAAATTTTCTTTTTAAGTAAAACTAGTTTTTACTAACCTAGACAAGAGCATATGCATGTAAATAAAAACTAATATGAGCTATTAAAGTTACTAACCTTTCTTGAAGCTTGAACCTTGTAGAAGCTTTTGGAAAGTTGCAACGCTCGTCTCCCCTCGCAGCACGTCTCTCTTTCTTTCCTCGGCACCTCGAGCAACCACGAAAGTTTCTATCACTAAATCACTCGAAAAGAAGGAATTAGTGAGTGGGCACTTTTAAACACTACGACTTGAGAACGAGTCTCGAAGTCGCAGAGCTAAACACTAGGTCGAGTGAGGACCTAGGTGCCAAGACAAGAAAAATCGAAAATATAAACTAGAGAGAGAGAGAGGAAGGGGCGGCCAAGTCTAGAGAGAGAAGCTCTCAATCTCTAAAACTTTGCATGAATGAAAAGTGTGGAATGAGGCTCCTATTTATAGGAGAGGTCTCACCTTCAATAAGGTAGTTTCCTCTTCTATAGAATATCACATATTCATGAGCCAATTTCCCTTTTCCTTCAAAGAGACACACAGCCAAGACTAAGCAAGTAAGTCCTTGGATTTGTTTCCTCTTTTATTTGCTTCTCTCTTGACTCTTTTGGGCGCCTACCTTGCTTTCCCCTTAGGGGAAATTTGTTTCCTCTTTTTCTTTTGGCAAGTATCTTCATACATTCATGCACAAAATATTCTCTCTTTCCTTGGGTGTGTTGGGCGCCTATCCCTATTCTAGAAAGGCCTTCTAGAAGCTTTTCCACTTGTTCATGACAATATGAAAAAGGCCCATTAAGAATTTTCATTAAAATTCTCATGAAATGAAATTAATCCACAAGGCCCAATTAATCACATTATGGCCGAGTGACATTAAGTCATCAAATGAACTTGTCAAAATTTATTGACATTCATTTCATCATTTGTCTCAAAAGACAAAAATACCCTTTTAACTATTTTCGTTCTTGTTTTGGCTTAGCTTCCAGTTTAACTATTCCTATCGATGTGATTCGTGACAGTGACCTCATGGACCCAAATGAACAAAGCTTTAGCTAAACACTTGGACTCAAAAGTTCACAAACCTTTTCCAAGTTTAGCTTAATGCCAACTGACTCCACTAAAGAGCTGACACTGAAAATCTCTCGGTTCAAATGAATTTATTTTCTACTCAAGAATTCGACCTAATTATGATGAGCGGATCCACTGAATATTATCTATGTTTACCCTTCATGAATGTCATCAGCTAGTCGGGATTTACTAAATTACCATTTTACCCTTCTAGCTGTTATTTCCTCAACTCCTTTGTCGCTTGTGAATAAGTTAGAAACAATGTATTGACGAGGAGCTAACAAGTCACATTGTTTCATCCAAAAGAGTCAAGACTCAATTTGGACACTGGCCAGTTCATTTATTCACACTCCAAGGAACAAAGCATGAGGTGACATACATTGCATTTCAGCAATCTTGTACATGAATTCCATATCTATGAGAACTTCACAAAGTTACTCATGACAGACTCACAACTTAGTATTTCACCAATAGGCCTTGTTCGGAATCACATAGTGAGTCCGAACTTTGACTTTCTCAAATGAGAATACTAAGGTGTGAAATGGCATGTCTCATTTCAGGATTAAGGTAAGCATGATGCAATTCATACATAGTGACTTCGAGACATAAGAGGTTAAATGGTTTGTTCTTATCTTGTCTCTAGAAGTGCACTGGTCAATTCAGTACCTTCGGAAGATACCTAGAAGAACTATAGAGTTCCTAACTCTCAATGCCTCATAACCAGACATCATAGATTCTTCTAACAATCATACTGAGGTCAATAGTCCTTTGACCCTAAGATTGCGAATATATCGTTTTAAGCAAACTACGAAGAGTTTGTTCATGCAAATCTACATTTGTCTCTTCGTAAGTTGTTAAGTTTGTTTATGGACTAAAAGACTATGGTTTTATCATAAAGCTTCAGACAAGGAAGATTGAATGAACGTTTCAACTTTATTAATGAATAGATAGGCAATTACAAGCAAGAGTCTTCGTAAGACTATATGACATCAAATGTACATAAATAGACACTACTACTCTTCTTGTGGGCACCATTGACAACAAACTCCCACTTGACTCAAAGAAGATGTGAGTAGTCCTTCATGCCTAATCCCTCACGATGTTGGTCGAAGACCTTGTTCGCTAGGGCCTTGGTGAATGGATCTGCGAGGTTGTCCACCGTTGAGATCTTCTTCACTTCCACGTCTCCGCGCTGCACGATCTCTCGAATCAAATGGTATTTCCTCTCAATATGCTTAGAGCGCTTATGGCTTCTAGGTTCCTTTGAGTTAGCGACAGCCCCACTATTATCACAATAAAGGGTCATGGGCTCGTCGACGTTTGGAACAACTTCCAAATACTCAAGGAATTTCTTAAGCCATACAGCCTCTTTGGATGCTTCACAAGCAGCCACATATTCTGCTTCCATTGTGGAGTCAGCAATGCAAGATTGCTTAATACTTCTCCACACAACAGCTCCACCATTAAGGATGAACACAGATCCCGAAGTGGATTTCCTGGAATCCTTATCCGCTTGAAAATCGGAGTCGGTATATCCCGTCATAGTCAGGTCAGTACCTGAGTATGTAAGCATCAAGTTCCTAGTTCTTCGAAGATACTTAAGAACATGCTTAACAGCAATCCAGTGCTCGGGTCCAGGGTTGGATTGGAAACGACTAACTACGCCAACGGCGAAACATATATCAGGTCGGGTGCAAAGCATAGCATACATGAGGCTTCCTACGGCAGAGGCGTAAGGAATTTTCCTCATGTCTTCAATCTCTTGTGCAGTCTTGGGAGACTGGTCCTTAGAGAGTGAAACTCCATGCCTAAAGGGTGTTTGACCCCTCTTGCAGTCTTGCATCGAGAAGCGATCCATCACCTTATCAATATAAGATGCTTGAGAGAGCGACAGGGTCCGGTTTTTCCTATCTCGAAAGATTTGGATTCCCAGAATGTACGCGGCTTCTCCTAGATCCTTCATATCGAATTGCTTTGCTAGCCAGACCTTAACCTCAGATAACTTATCCACGTCATTACCAATGAGTAGTATATCATCGACATATAGTACCAGAAACACAACTTTGCCTTCGTGTATTAACTTGTAAACACAAGGCTCATCTATTGACTGTTCAAAGCCGAAGCTCTTTACAGTTTCATCGAATCTAATATTCCATGACCTAGATGCTTGCTTTAGTCCATAAATGGATTTAAGCAACTCACAAACCTTGGTCTCTTGACCTTTATCCACGAAACCGTCTGGTTGAGCCATGTAAATGCGCTCGTCAAGATTGCCATTCAGAAAGGCTGTCTTGACATCCATTTGCCAGATCTCATAGTCGAGAGCTGCAGCTATGGATAGGAGTATGCGGGTGGATTTAAGCATCGCGACTGGCGAGAAGGTTTCTTCATAGTCAATCCCTTCTTGTTGGGTATAACCCTTCGCCACAAGTCGTGCTTTGAACGTCTCAACGTTCCCATCAGGACCCCTTTTCTTCTTGTATATCCACTTACACCCTACGGGTTTAATCCCTTCAGGAAGGTCTACAAGTTTCCAGACTTTGTTGACATACATCGAGTGCATCTCAACTTTCATGGCGTCAAGCCAAAGGTTTGATTCAGAACAAGCCATTGCTTGGCTATAGGAAACAGGATCATCCATGTCAGAGACGGCTACAAGAGAGTCTCCATAAGACATGTACCTGTCAGGCTTTTGAGTAGCCCTCCCACTACGTCGAAGTACTACTTGACGAGATTCTGATGAGTTAGGTTGTGTTTCAGTTGGGGTAAGAACAGTTCTTACAGATGAGGTAGAAGCTTCCCCACCCAACTTTTCTTCAAGCACAATTTTGCTTCTAGGTTTCGCATCCTTCATAAAGTCCTCCTCAAGGAAACGAGCATTCGTGCTAACGAAAGTCTTATCGTCCTCGGGACTATAGAAAGTAAAACCTTTGGTTTCCTTCGGATATCCTACAAACAGGCACAATTCTGACCTACTAGCCAACTTGCTAGTCTTTTGCCTTAGCACATGTGCAGGGCAACCCCAAATTCGGATGTGGCCCAAACTTACTTTACGGCCAGTCCATCTTTCATAAGGAGTACCAGGAACCGTTTTAGACGGAACTTGGTTCAGAATGTAAGCGGCTGTTTCGAGGGCATATCCCCAAAAGGAAAGCGGGAGTGATGAGTAACTCATCATCGATCTAACCATCTCCATAAGAGTTCGGTTTCTTCTCTCTGACACTCCGTTTTGTTGAGGTGTGCCAGGTGCGGTAAGCTGAGAAGCAATACCTTCTTCTTTAAGAAAGTCGTCGAACTCTCCAGACATATACTCACCACCTCGATCAGATCGAAGGGTTTTGATCACTTTGCCAGTTTGCTTTTCCACTAAAGCCCTAAAGACCTTAAATACGTTAAAGGTCTCGGATTTGTGTTTGAGCAAATAGACAAACCCATATCGTGAGTAATCATCAGTGAAGGTAACGAAGTATTCGTATCCTCCACGTGCCTGTTGGCTGAGCGGACCACATACATCAGAATGTATTAGTTCCAGCAACTCAGTGGCTCTTCGACCTTTATCAGAGAAAGGTCGCTTAGTCATTTTTCCTTCTATGCAGGATTCACAAGTAGGTAGTGAACCTATTGCAGAGGCTTGGAGTGGACCATCCCTCACAAGTCTCTTAATCCTATCAAGACTGATATGACCAAGTCTCAAGTGCCAGGGGTATGTTGATTTTGTTAGATCGGAGGATTCAGAAAGTTTGATCCTCTTTGGCTCCCTAATTAGATCGTTATCTATTTCGGTGTCTAAAAGAGAAGGTTGAGTGGGATAGATGTAGAAAAGAGCATTCTTCATACATGCATCAGTGACAAAAGAATTATCAGGAAACGAAATACGAATTCCATTCTTAATGAACTTTAAACAATAATCTTGCTCACGAAGACGAGCAACGGATATTAAGTTCTTCCCAAAGGTAGGAACAAAATATACATTATTCAAGTTTAAAGTGCGGTCTTCAAAAGACAGCGTCACAGATCCCACAGCCTTTGCAGACACCAGGCTCCCATCACCCCATTTGAAACAGAACTCGCCTTCCTCTAAGCTTTTGGTTTTCTTGAAACCATTCAAGGAACAGCAAATATGGTTAGTAGCAGCGGAGTCAAGAATCCACGTTGATACATTATCAGCTACTAAGCATGCTTCGGTAACTAGTACAATACCATGTTCCTTTGCTTTGAGATAGGCGGGACAGTTCTTTTTGTCGGCCTTGTAAGGTCTCTTCACAGTTTCAGAGGCGGAGGCTTTTCGCTCAGTAGCATGTGCCTCTCCTTGATTCCTCTTTCTCTTAGTGAAACCTACAGCAGTGTGAAGTTCCTCCATAAGCTTGGTAGCAGTGTACTCTAGCTTGTTTATGGAGTAGTTCATCTTGGAGGTATCAAGAGACGCGGGGAGAGTTTCTAAGATCATATCTATGAGATTCTTCCCATCAGTCTCAGATCCTAAAATTTCCATTTTATTTAGAAAACTAATGATCAGTATCATAAAGTCTCTAACAGGAGTCCTAGCCTTCATATGACAGTTCATAAACTGTCGGACTGCTTGTAGCCTTGTTTGACGTCCTTGCCCTCCAAACATCTCAAGGAGATTGTAGAGCATTTCGGCGGCAGTCTCGATGTCACGATGTTGCTCTTTCAGCATATTGTTCATAGATGCCAAGATACAGCACCTCACAATCTCATCGGATCGAAGCCAGGCCGCTAAGGCGTCATTGTCCTCTTGAGTTGAATCATCATTCGACAGAGGAGGACACGGGGTGGTGAGTACCCATTTGTGCTTGTTAACGGTAGGTATTATGTCGAGGTTACGTTTCGAATCTACGTAGTTTTCGTTTTCGAGTTTGATCGAGGAAAGAAAGATTGAGAGATGTTTGCGGGACATAAAGTCTATTGAAGTTGAAACAAGTTTATGATTAGTCTTTGGTTTAGGATTTAAGTTTCATTAAGACTTTTGTAAAATCCAAAGGTGTTATGAACGAAATGACACTTTACTCCTTCGAGGGAAGGCCGCAACGAGTCTCCTTTCATAAGTAAATGACTCATCATTAATGCATAGCCAAGATGTCAATACATCAATTTTGACTAGCCACCTTGTAAATTGGTTTGATCACTCACATCCTTTCGCAGGGCCTCGAGGGAGGATTACTAGGGATTGAGTCTAAGTGTGTAACCAACCACTTAGTCCAAAAGATTGACTTTGAAAAACAATCCGCCGAGGGGAGGTCTTGTCATCATCGTCTCACTCTCGAACGTAGCTCATTGAGCAATGATCAGAGCAAAGCGCCCTTGAGTACTCTCATTTAAGAGAGGGCCACGAGGGTGACTCTTAGTCCGGCGACACTTGCACTTTTCATTAGTGTTGGGGATCGTGGGTTACAAACAACAAGTATAACCCTCCCACTTAGTTTTTGGAGATGGTTCATCGACTCTTTTAAGTTCGGAAACAAGTTTCCTAGTTAGAGAGCGACAGAGCGGACAACTAGAAGAGAATCCTAGATCGACATGTTCAGACCAGTATTAGTGCATAAAGGCACAAGGGACATACTCGATCTTTTCCTATTTTCTATTTCGGGAAAGTGCGTGAGGGAAGTGTGAAGTTCAACTCACTCGAACACTTGAAAGTTTGAGATTACACATCTTTTTATTTTTCGGCTTTGTCTACAAAGAGACCTCCCACTCAAAATTTCAAGAGCATATAGATTTTGAACATATGTGATATAGATATAGTTTTGAAAACATTTTGAAAACTTATTTGATTTGGATGACAAAATATTTTCAAGTTTGAAAGTGAAAACGGTTTTTCAAAATTCAAACTAGTTTTGTAAAAATTCAATTTCAATTAATCTTTCAAAAATCAAAACTTTTAATCTTTACACATCACGTTTATAATCATATGAAAAACATTTTTGCTCAAGAAAATTTTCTCATTAGAGTTCTATAACTCATGGTAGTGGGGTTTGAAAATCCGGATTTCTAAAAAACTGGAGTTTCAGACAGCCGCACACCTTGGAGTAAAATCGCCATATCTGGCGGCTCCGATGTCCTTTTGAGTCGAAACCGGTGGCATTGGACAGAGGACAGACAGAGCTTTAATTTGATTCAAGAATCATTAAATTTCGATTTCTGAGCAGAGAGTTATGCCGCTTTTAATGCGGGTTTACATTCCAGCTCGAAGAAAAAGAAATAAATTAAAGCTTCGTCCTTTTAGGTGCGAAAAAGAATCGAGTGTAACGGAACGTTTTAAGATGTTGTTTAAAGCTTTTATTTGTGTTTTATTAGCAGGGTAATAACATAGAATAAAAGAAATAACAACATGCAAAAAACGATTCAAGTAAATAAACGAAACTAGCAAGAAAATAAAACTAGTAACAAAATTTACTCGAAAATTCTCAAACCTTTAAAACACGTTTTTCAATATAAAAAATTAAAAACTTTTAGAACTGATTCTAATGTGTTTTAACATCATCCCAAACTCATAGAAAATCAACATGGTTTTTAATTTAGAGACAAGAGCAATAAATTAAAAAAAAATCTAAGATTACAATTCTAACTTGTCACAAAATTAGTAAACTTTCGAAAACGATTTTCAAGCTCATAATTTTAAAACATGCACATGCATTCCTTTGACCATAGCTCTGATACCATTTGTTGGAATCGATCTAGGGTTTGAGAAAAAGTTTAACGCTTCGTTAAGCGGCGGAATTTTAAAAATTTTCTTTTTAAGTAAAACTAGTTTTTACTAACCTAGACAAGAGCATATGCATGTAAATAAAAACTAATATGAGCTATTAAAGTTACTAACCTTTCTTGAAGCTTGAACCTTGTAGAAGCTTTTGGAAAGTTGCAACGCTCGTCTCCCCTCGCAGCACGTCTCTCTTTCTTTCCTCGGCACCTCGAGCAACCACGAAAGTTTCTATCACTAAATCACTCGAAAAGAAGGAATTAGTGAGTGGGCACTTTTAAACACTACGACTTGAGAACGAGTCTCGAAGTCGGAGAGCTAAACACTAGGTCGAGTGAGGACCTAGGTGCCAAGACAAGAAAAATCGAAAATATAAACTAGAGAGAGAGAGAGGAAGGGGCGGCCAAGTCTAGAGAGAGAAGCTCTCAATCTCTAAAACTTTGCATGAATGAAAAGTGTGGAATGAGGCTCCTATTTATAGGAGAGGTCTCACCTTCAATAAGGTAGTTTCCTCTTCTATAGAATATCACATATTCATGAGCCAATTTCCCTTTTCCTTCAAAGAGACACACGGCCAAGACTAAGCAAGTAAGTCCTTGGATTTGTTTCCTCTTTTATTTGCTTCTCTCTTGACTCTTTTGGGCGCCTACCTTGCTTTCCCCTTAGGGGAAATTTGTTTCCTCTTTTTCTTTTGGCAAGTATCTTCATACATTCATGCACAAAATATTCTCTCTTTCCTTGGGTGTGTTGGGCGCCTATCCCTATTCTAGAAAGGCCTTCTAGAAGCTTTTCCACTTGTTCATGACAATATGAAAAAGGCCCATTAAGAATTTTCATTAAAATTCTCATGAAATGAAATTAATCCACAAGGCCCAATTAATCACATTATGGCCGAGTGACATTAAGTCATCAAATGAACTTGTCAAAATTTATTGACATTCATTTCATCATTTGTCTCAAAAGACAAAAATACCCTTTTAACTATTTTCGTTCTTGTTTTGGCTTAGCTTCCAGTTTAACTATTCCTATCGATGTGATTCGTGACAGTGACCTCATGGACCCAAATGAACAAAGCTTTAGCTAAACACTTGGACTCAAAAGTTCACAAACCTTTTCCAAGTTTAGCTTAATGCCAACTGACTCCACTAAAGAGCTGACACTGAAAATCTCTCGGTTCAAATGAATTTATTTTCTACTCAAGAATTCGACCTAATTATGATGAGCGGATCCACTGAATATTATCTATGTTTACCCTTCATGAATGTCATCAGCTAGTCGGGATTTACTAAATTACCATTTTACCCTTCTAGCTGTTATTTCCTCAACTCCTTTGTCGCTTGTGAATAAGTTAGAAACAATGTATTGACGAGGAGCTAACAAGTCACATTGTTTCATCCAAAAGAGTCAAGACTCAATTTGGACACTGGCCAGTTCATTTATTCACACTCCAAGGAACAAAGCATGAGGTGACATACATTGCATTTCAGCAATCTTGTACATGAATTCCATATCTATGAGAACTTCACAAAGTTACTCATGACAGACTCACAACTTAGTATTTCACCAATAGGCCTTGTTCGGAATCACATAGTGAGTCCGAACTTTGACTTTCTCAAATGAGAATACTAAGGTGTGAAATGGCATGTCTCATTTCAGGATTAAGGTAAGCATGATGCAATTCATACATAGTGACTTCGAGACATAAGAGGTTAAATGGTTTGTTCTTATCTTGTCTCTAGAAGTGCACTGGTCAATTCAGTACCTTCGGAAGATACCTAGAAGAACTATAGAGTTCCTAACTCTCAATGCCTCATAACCAGACATCATAGATTCTTCTAACAATCATACTGAGGTCAATAGTCCTTTGACCCTAAGATTGCGAATATATCGTTTTAAGCAAACTACGAAGAGTTTGTTCATGCAAATCTACATTTGTCTCTTCGTAAGTTGTTAAGTTTGTTTATGGACTAAAAGACTATGGTTTTATCATAAAGCTTCAGACAAGGAAGATTGAATGAACGTTTCAACTTTATTAATGAATAGATAGGCAATTACAAGCAAGAGTCTTCGTAAGACTATATGACATCAAATGTACATAAATAGACACTACTACTCTTCTTGTGGGCACCATTGACAACACTATTTAGGAGCCCAAAGTGGTTAGACCCAAGGCCAGACCAAGTGGTCTAACTTCGGCTCGAGCGTGTCAGACTTGGTATCCCAAGTCATCCCTTAGCTGTAGATGAAGCTCACCGCGTCTCGATACCTGAAAAGCAGTAGAGAGTGCGTGAACTACAAAGGGGAAACAGAGGGGTTCCCTCTGGTTACCTCTCCGACGCTCAACATTAGTAGGGTTGAGGTAGAATGTAGAGGGTTTAGGTGTTTAGAGGCCGAGACTTGAGAGAAATGAGCGAGGTACGAGTTCGACATCGTGTTAGTACTCAAATTCGGATTACCTGGACCAGGGGAGGGACCCCGGTATTTATAGGCGACCAAGGGGCGTTTTGAACCCCTTGGCCGAGTGGATGCATTTGGCCCGGCCATTGGCCGAGGCAAACCTTGAGCCGACCAATGGCCGGGGATAGCCTAGGCTCGGCCATTTGCCGAGGATGGCCCTTGGGACGGCCATTGGCCGAGGATAGCCTAGACTCGGCCAACGGCCGGGGCTGGCCCTTGGGCCGGCCAATGGCCGAGGCTGGCCCTTGGGCCGGCCAATGGCCGAGGATAGCATAGACTCGGCCATTGGCCGAGGCTGGCCCTTGGGCCGACCAATGGTCGAGGATAGCATAGACTCGGCCATTGGCCGAGGCTGGCCCTTGGGCCGGCCAATGGCCGAGGATAGCCGAGACTCAGCCATTGGCCGAGGCTGGCCCTTGGGCCAGCCAATGGCCGAGGAGAGCATAGACTCGTCCATTGGCCGAGGCTGGCCCTAGGGCCGGCCAATGGCCGGAGCAAGCCACCGGGGCGCGTCTGATCGTTGTTTCACCTTTGATCGGCCGCGATCGGGGTCGGGCCGATAACATTAGCCCCCCGAGTTTATCGTCGAGTGAAGCTCGTGCGGTAAACTCAAGATTCTTGCCGTCGTCGGCCCACCGGAGCGACCCACCGTGAAAAGGTTTGACTCGAACCCGTCGTCGCATCACTTTCCGTACGTTTCGTCTCGTTGCACGTGTCAATGGACCCTACCAACCACCTGTTAGGGTCTAGGTCCATCGAAGATGACCTTTCCACTTTGCTCGGGAACCAAGATGTGAACCTAGACTATTTTTAGGCGCAATTCTAATCCCCTTTGGTTACCCACAACGCACTGCCTTCATCTTCTTCGAGCAACAAAGCGGTAGAGATGGCCGGAGACGGTTTTCACTCGATCGAAGCATGGCTGGCCGACGAGGAGGAGGGCACGCGCGCCGGGGACTGCTTGCGCCGGCAAGGGGACGTCGGCCCAGACTCGCCAGGCGCCGAGAAGTCCTTGGCCGACTAGCACGGGACCAATTTGGCCGGGGGGTGCGCCGGGTACGCCGCGCGTGCAGACTGGGACGGCCTGGGCAGAGGCACGCTTGGCGAGGCGGGCCTGGCGAAGGTGCGCCGGCTCTCGCCGGTGCTGTCTGCGCCGGAGACATTGACGAAGGAGACCCAGACGGCGCTGTGTGCGCTTGAGGCGTCGCCGAAGGAGACCCAGACGGCGCTGTCTACGCTGGAAGCGCGCCCGGCGAGGCGGGCCCAGGCGATGGTGCGCCGGCCCTCGTCGGCGTTGTCTGCGCTGGAGGCGTCGCCGGAGGAGGCCCAAGCAGTGCTGGTGGAGCGCCCGCCCCTGGAGGAGTCGCGCCGGCTGAGTCGGGCGGCGGGGGCGTTGCGTCGGCCCTGGGTGGCGACGCTGGGGCTGTTTGGCAGGCGAGCAGCGGCGAGGGAGGCCCGGGCAGCCTGGGCCCGGCCTTCCCCGAGGAGGGGCGCACCGGTGGAGGCCGACCGGAGACGGGCAGCGCCGGTGGAAGGCCGCTGGAGGTGGGCGGCGCCGGTGGAAGGCCGCTGGAGGCGGGCGGCACCGCTGGCGGGACCGCCGGCATCGGAGATGAGGACTGCTCGCCGGACAACGCCGGCCGGGGAGTGACGGCCGAGGCGTTGGTTGCCCTAGCCCTAAGGGCCGGTGGGCTAGGGCCGCGCGAGGGCAGCCCAGCTGGCGGGCCGGGCCGCGCTGCCGGGCCAGATGCGCGTGTCACCGGGCCAGGCGAGAGCCGAAAGGGCCTAGGCGATGCGAGCGCGCGAAGGGGCTCTTCTCCTGGGCCGGGCGCTGGTGAGGCCGGCCCGACGGCCTTTGGCGCTCAAAGGGGCTCCTCACATGGGCCGGGGGCCAGCGAGGCCGGCTCGACGACCTCGGGAGCTCATTGTGGGGACTCGGACGAGGTGGCCCTTGGCGAGGATCGCCCACCGGGCTTAGGGCCGAACGCCGACGACGGGCCTACTGCTGGGCCGACCACGGGAGGGACAATGCCCCTCGGACCGGGCGCACGCATAAGGGGTCGTTCGGTCGGTCTGAGCGACCGCCGTGAAGGACTCGCCGAGCCGAGAACCGCTTCCGACGTTGAATGCTCGGGCAAATCATCGAGTCGCCGTGCCACACCGATTTCAACCGTCACTCTAACCGCGCAAGAGGAGTCGCGAGCCTTGGCCTTCCCGATCGGGGAATCTGTAGTCCGAGGCGACCTGGACTGCTCGGGCGTCGATATCGCTAGCTCGCTTTCGCTCGCCAGTTTCCTAAGCTTGAGGAAGCGCTTCGACATCCCGTCATCCATCTTGATCTTGCGACCGTTACCCGACGATCTCCCGTCTTGCCCGCGAAAGGGGTACGCCGCCATTCACGAGGCAAGTCTTCGCGGAGGGCTACGGTTACCCTTCTAGCCATTGATCCAGGAGTTGCTGATCCGATTGGGAGTGCATGCGTCACAGATTTCCCCATATTTCTACCGGGTGGTCGCGGCGAGCCATATGATGCTCTATCGAGCGAAGAGGAGGGCGGTCACTGCAGGTGACATTCAAAATCTTGTGCTCGTTCGCGGGGTTCCAGGGAAACCGGGCTTCTACCTGGCGTGTCCTCGGAAACGCATGTCCATTGTTACCAAGGTTACCTCGAAGAACCGGTATCCCTGGGTGTGGGTGTCTGAATCGGCTTTCGGGGCGGCACCCCTAACGTTCGAGCCCGCGATTGACTTTTTCTCCGTTGGGGACGCCGAGGACTCCAAACTTGTAGCCGTGATCAAGGCGATCCCGGACTCGAGGCGGCAAGGGTCGTTGTTTGAGTCCCCGGACCTAATGGCGAGGACCGGGTGGTACGTGCCTGAAGGCGAGGGTCCCCGATGGCTTACCCCCGGCGTGGAGGCCACGGAGGGTCCCGAGTCCGAGGCCAGGGGTTCGACCGCTCCTCTCCCCGACACGGGGGGTACTAATCACAAATGCGCTTTAATTCTTACCGCAGCTTTCCCCCCCCCCCTGCGCGCGTGACACAAGGCCCGGCCCGCGTGCCGGCCTCGCGCACGCGCCAGTCCACCGGCGCCAGGCCGCGCGCGGGCCTTGCTGCCCAGCCGGCCCGATCCGGCCCCCCCAGGGTACGGTCACGCATGACCAAAGGTAAAATGACCTCAACGCCCTTTCTTTTTCTAAAGTTCACGACTTACGTCCCGTAAGCCGTATACTTGGGGGGCTAATGTTACCGGTCATTTTCGGGACGCCGGAAATTCAAAACCAATTCAAGGACGGCCGAGCTTCGCCAGCCAGAAAATCCAATGGGCCCCGGCCCACTTGGCCCGAGTGCCCAGGCACACCCGCGGCCCGATGGGCCTGCGCACGCCAGCCTCCCGCGTCCACAGGCCACACACCGGCGCCCCCGGCCTAATGGGCCTAAGCGCACGCCCAGAGCCCCGGCCATCCCGGCCTGCACGCGCTCCCGAGTCCCGGCCCGCGCACGCTCCCGCGCCCCGGCCATCCCGGCCCGCGCGCGCTCCCGCGCTCCTAGCCGTCACGGCCCGCGCGCGCTCCCGCGCTCCCAGCCTCCCCGGCCCTCGCGCCCCTGCTGCCCCGGCCGAGCGCTCCTGCTGCCTCGGCCGGGTGCTCCTACTGCCCCGGCCGAGCGCTCTTGCTGCCCCGGCCAAGCGCCCTGCTGCCTCGACCGGGCGCTCCTGCCGCCTCGGCCGGGTGCCCCTGCTGCCCCGGCCAAGCGCTCCGGCTGCCTCGGCCGAGTGCCTCTGCCACAGCGCATCGGCCGAGCACCACTGCTGCCCCGACCGGGAGCCCCTGCTGCCTCGGCCGGGCGCCCCTGCTGCCCCGGCCGAGCGCTCCTGCTGTTCGGCCGAGCGCCCTGCTGCCTCGGCCAGGCGCTCCTGCCGCCTCGGCCAGGTGCCCCTGCTGCCCCGGCCGAGCGCTCCGGCTGCCTCGGCCGAGTGCCTTTGCCACCTCGGCCGGGCACTCCTGCTGCCAGGCACGCCGCGCACGGCCAAGTCTCACGCCCGGCACGCCTCGCACCCGTCCAGGAGACGCGCCCTGCGCCCTCCTGGGCGTTGTGCCGCTCGCGCCCCGCTCCCGGCCATCCGGTGGGCCTCAAGGGGGGCGGCCCAAGGCCCCCTCCAATACTATAAATACCCCCCTAGGGGGAGGGAAAGACACGAAATTCAACACACCATCTTTTCATTGGGAAACCAGAACACTTCTCTCCCACTCGAGAATTCTCTCCTCTCCCGTGCTTTTGTGACAATCCAAGAGCGCGCGCTCCTCATCCCTCGGCTCAGAAATATAAGGGCCCCCCTCCACGAGAGGGAACCCGCTCCTTTTTTGCGACCCGAGCTTCAGCAGTCCGCACTGCTCTCCTGCTTCTGGGCCATTGAGCTAGAACTCCGAGCTACGAGGCAAGCGACCCCTCTAAAGTCTTCACTAGAAGCTACGAGCCGGGTCCTACTCTAAAGCCTTGGATTCTCAAGCCTCCGAGCCCAAGATAGCCCTCAACATACAAATTGAACTACGTTTTGACCTGATCCCGACTAAAGGGTACATAGGCAGCCAACCTTTGGCACAGTCACACCCCCCAAAACACACCTCAGGGTCTGGAGGGTGTAGCTCGGTCTACGAGCTCCCATTTTTGGCCCGGACGTGGTCACTTGGTCTGGCCTTGGATCGCACCGCCAGAGGTATCTAATCGTTGTTCATTTTCGTGCGACAACAGCGAACGCATATCATGCAGAGGGACATGGAGAGCGCGGCGGCCGACCATGCCGCCGCTCTAACGGGGGTTCGGACCGCGCAGGAGTTCCAAGCACTCGAGGAGGAGTTGAAGCGAGCTCATGAGGTGTCGGCGGCCGAGAGATCGCTTCGCGCGGTTGAGCAGGCGTCTCGGGAGAAGGCGGAGCAAGCGGCCAACACCTTCCTAGGGGAGACGAAGAAACTCCAGGCGGCACTCTCGAGCTGAGATGAGGAGTTGAACATCGTCCACGCTCGACTATCGGCGAGCGAGATCTCTCGGGTTAAGGCCGAGAGGGAGAGGGATTCTCTGCTGGCGGAAGTGCAGACTCTCACCGAGGAGAAAGACGATGCCGTGCGATCCAAGACGGACCTGGAGGACGATTGGGACTTGGCGTTGGAGGTCGCTCATTATGGAGCGGCCATACGGGTTCGAGACGCGACCGTGAAGGAGAACGCATCTCGGGGGACCACCTTTTCCTTCTTCAACGCCATGTTCCCCCCTCTAGACGACGAGCCGCAGGTGGACGACCTGCGTCCCCAAGTCCGAGGCCGCCCAATCGATGAACCGCTCGCTTAACGGAGAGGGTACCGACGGGTCAGGCGCCCCTCGCCCCAAGGATGATGAGGAGCAGATCGACTTTGGCTCAGAGTAGCCAATTTTTCTTTGGTTTTTCGCGCACTTGTTTAGCGCTTGCATCGTGTTCCCTTTCGGATACTTGTTGTGTTTTTCTTGTTGGATATTTGTCGTACTTTCGCATTCTTTGAGTTGCTTTATGCGATACTGTTTGCTTTCGTATTATGCGTCTTATTTTCTCGACTTACTACGCTTAGCGTAATCGATTTGCGCAATCCAATTAGTATGTGTCTTACGAATCCGGCTTACTATATCTAGTGTAACCGGTTTGCACGGCTTACTGCCATGTCTGGCGGCGAAGTTTCCCGCGGACGCTGGCTAGACCAGTTTCATCCGGCGGGTGCGACTCTCTGCCATCCATTCGTGACTCGCTGCCTATCCGCGTATGCGAGCTGGGCGGCCGTCGCGCCTGTAAACGTAGTTCCCAGTGAGCGTGGTACCTATCGGTACGCGTGTCCTATTTTGGGTTTTAACTACCGGGATCGACGGTCCGGTGCGCGGACGTGATCGTTCGACGCCCAGTTACCTATCGGTACGTGGGGCATCGAATCGTGCGAGAGGGTCGTGCGAGGGTCGGAGTTCCGGTGCGCGGATCTGATTTGTTGACGTTTCGTTACCTCTCGGCGGGTGAAATGTGGAGTCGCGTGAAAAATTTGCCTGTTATCCTCATTCGCCCCCCGAGTTTCTTGTGTACTCGTAGAGGAGACTAGAAATTATAATACAATAGGATAAAGGTTTCGAAGTGAAATGTAATTCAATTATCATGTAGAAATAGTTAAAAATTACAAAACACAACATAGGGCAAACGGAAACGGGCTCCTATTGGTAGTATTGTTGCAGGTGCTCTGTATTCCACGAGTGTGTGAATACGAGTCCTTCTAGGTTTTCGAGCTCGTACGTGCCGTCATGGATGGCTCGGCGCACACGGTACGGGCCTTCCCAGGTGGGGCCCAGAACTCCCGCCCCTTGCACCTTGGTGTTTTGGAACACCCTTCTAAGGACGAGGCTGCCGTCGGCGAATTTCCGCAGCTTGATCTTGGAATTGTAGTACTTCTCGACCTTCCTTTTCTGCGCGGCAAGGCCGGAGAGTGCGTCCGCCCTCTTCTCGTCTATGAGGTCCAGCTCAAGCCTGATTGCGTCGTCTTTGGCGGCTTCTTCATACTCCTCGATGCGCAAGGTTGGCACCTTGGTCTCGACAGGTACCACGGCCTCGACACCGAACGCGAGAGCGAAAGGGGTTTCGCCGGTCGCGTTTCGTGCGGTGGTTCGGTATGCCCACAAGACCATGGGAAGCTCATCGGCCCAAGCCCCCTTTCTTTCTTCCAGCTTTTTCTTCAGGTTTTCCTTGATCGTCTTGTTGACCGCCTCGACTTGACCGTTGGCCTGCGGATGGCGGGGAGAAGAGAAATATTTGCTAACGCCCAATTGTTCGCACATGTCCCGGAGGCGCACGTTGTCGAATTTCTTTCCGTTGTCGATCACAATTGACGCGGGGATCCCGAAGCGGCAGACAACATTCTTCCAGATGAAGCTCGTCGTGTTCGCCTCGGTGATCTTTGCCAACGGTTCGGCCTCTACCCATTTCGTGAAGTAGTCGATCGACACGATCGCGTGCTTGTATTTCCTCGGGGCCATAGGTAGCTCACCGATGAGGTCAATTCCCCATTTCACGAAGGGTCGCGGCACAATAATCGGACATAACGGGGCCGGTGCTTGGCGCGGGATGTGGGCGAACCTTTGGCATTTATCGCATTTTTTGGCCCACTCGTGGGAGTCCTTTTTCAAGGTTGGCCAAAAATATCCGTGCCTTAGGAGTTTCAAGGCCAAAGATTGTCCGGCGGCATGGTTTCCGCACACCCCTTCGTGCACCTCGCGGAGCGCTTTCTTCGCCTCGACTTCGGTCAGGCAACGGAGGAGGCGCATGGAGTAGCCTCTCTTGAACAAGTTCTCTTCCCTCATTGTGTATTTCGGCGCCAAGCTTCTCAGCTTTCTCGCCTCTTCTTTGTCTTCGGGGACGACTCCTCGTTTAAGAAATTCCACGAGCGGCGTCATCCATGAGGGGGGCGGAGTTCCGTCAACTACCCCTACGTCGCCTCTCGAGACGTAGGGTCGAGTCAACACTTCTATCGGGATGCTGCCTTCCCCCTCCTCGTCTATCCCGGATGCAAGACGCGCCAGGGTGTCGGCGTCGATGTTCACCGCTCGAGGAACTTGGACTACCTCGAACCATGACAGGGCCTCTAGATTCTTTTGGGTGTTTGACAAGTACGCGATCATGTTCGGCTCTTTGGCGGCGTAGTCGCCCTTAACCTGATTCACGATCAACTGCGAGTCGCAGTGGATGCGCAGGTTTTGGACGCCTAGCTTATTTTCCAGCTCCAAGCCAACGATTAGAGCCTCGTACTCTGCTTCATTGTTGGAGGCCTTGAACTCGAACCGTAGGGCGTATCTCAGTTTTTCCCTATCGGGATTTGTGAGCACAACGCCGGCGCCAGCCCCCCGGGCGTTTGACGCACCATCCACGTGCAAGTCCCAGACCGGCCCTATCGGGCTGTTGGACCTCTTCTATGATGGCTCGTTGTGGTCGTCCTCCTTGTCTTCCTTATTCTCATTACCTTTGTCTCCCTCGTCAGTTGAGGGTGCACTTGCGAATTCGGCTATGAAGTCGGCGAGGGCTTGGCCCTTAATGGCGGTTCTTGGCTAGAACTCGACCCCATACTCGATGGGGTGTCCCGTGCGTACCACGATGTGGTGCGCTTGGAAGTAGGGCCGGAGCTTTCTCGCGCTCATGACAAGGGTGAGAGACAATCTCTCGATTTCCGGGTATCGTGTCTCGGCGTTGAGGAGCGCTTTGCTTTCGTAGTAGACCGGCCACTGTACCTTGTCTTCTTCGCGTATGAGAACTGCGCTCACGGCCCTATCGGAAACCACGAGGTAGCCATACAAGGTCTCGCCATCCTTCGGTTTTGTGAGGAACGGGGGGGAGCTGAAGTAGGCCTTCATCTCGCGGAACACCTCCTCACATTCCTTGGTCCATACAAACCCGTCGGTCTTCTTCAATGCCTTGAATAACGGTTGGCACCTATCGGTTGCCTTGGAAACGAATCGCGTCAGGGCGGCGATCCTTCCCGTCAAGCTCTGAACTTCTTTGACTTTCTGCGGCGACCTCATCTCTAAGATCGCCCTAATCTTTTTGGGGTTTGCCTCAATCCCACGGCGGCTCACCATGTAGCCTAGGAACTTTCCGGACTCAACCCCAAAAGCGCACTTGGTTGGGTTGAGCTTCATCTTGTAGCAACGCAGGATCGTAAACATCTCCCTAAGGTCTCGAACGTGGTCGCGGGCCTTGAGGCTTTTGACAAGCATATCATCCACGTAGACCTCCATAGTTTTTCCAATTTGATTGGCGAACATTCGGTTCACCAACCTTTGATACGTCGCTCCCGCGTTTTTGAGGCCGAAAAGCATGACCTTGTAGCAGTAGAGTCCGCGGTTCATAACAAAGGTGGTTTTGATCAGATCCGGCTCGTGCATGCGGATCTGATTATAGCCTGAGTAGGCGTCCATGAAGCTTAGCAGCTCGTGGCCCGCCGTGGCATCCACAAGCTGCTCAATTCTCGGGAGAGGGAAGCTGTCTTTCGGGTAGGCCTTGTTGAAATCTTTGTAGTCGATACAGATCCGCCACTTCCCGTTTGGCTTCTTGACCATCACCACATTGGACACCCACTTGGGGTGCTCCGCCTCCCTGATGAAGTTGGCGGCGAGAAGTTTGTCAACCTCTTCACCAATGGCTTGGTACCTCTCTCCGCTGAACGCCCGTCGCGGTTGAACGCGCTCGGCCACTCTCTTGTCGTCGTTGAGACGGTGAACCATTATCTCGGGGTCGATCCCCGGCACGTCAGCATGTGTCCATGCGAAGACGTCTTTGAACTCGCGGAAGAAGGCGGCGAGCTGGGTTCGCATTTCGGACAAGATTTGGGCACCTATCTTGACTACTTGGTCAGGCTTGGCATCGTCCTACACGACGGGAATGAGGTCGTCCGGTGTCTCCACCTTCCGACGCTCGACATCGTCCCTCTGATCCAGTTCTCTGAAGGTGCCTCCTTCTTCTATCTTGCACGGGAACTTGTCTCCGAGCTGGAAGATAGTGCTCACCATCTTTCCCTTTTCTTTTCCGTCCATGCCCTGGATGTAGCACATTCTTGCCATTGATTGGTCTCCCAACATCATGGCAATTCCCTTATTAGTCGGGAATTTCATGATCAGATGATAGGTGGATGTTATGGCCTTCAATCGATTGAGAGTCGGGCGGCCGATGCTAATGTTGTATGCCGAGGGCTGGTCCACAACCAGGAACGACACGATATGGTTGACCTCGATTCCCCCCGGTGTCCCGAAGGTGACTGGGAGGTCGATGGTGGCCTCCGTCATGACCCTCTCCCCGGAGAAGCCGAAGAGTGGGGTCGAGATCGGGGTCGGTCTCATCCCGGATAGCTTCATCCTGTCCAATGCCGACTTGAAGATTATATCGGCGGAGCTCCCATTGTCGATTAGGATTCTCCGGACGAGGTTGTTGGCGACCGGGGCCGAGACGACTAACGCGTCGTTGTGTGGGTGGAGGCCTCGTGCTGCCTCTTGGCTAGTGAAGAACATAGACTCGAATGGGGCCGGAGGAGGAGCCTCGTATGTATGGTTGATGTAGTGCCCTATTTTCCCTTGGGAAACTTCCCGCACGTACTTCTTCCTCTGCGTGCTCGAGTCTCCAAACTCCAGGCCGCCCATGATTGAGCCCACGATATTCAGCTGTGAGCTCTCCGGTTCCTCGATTGTTGCTCGGTCCGTGACGGTCACCGTCGTCGGACCTTTCCTCTCTTGCCGCGGGTGCTCTCCGTGCGCCGCGGTCGTCCCGATCATTCTAAGGACGTACTCTTTCAATTTCCCGTCTTGAATCAGGGCCTGGATCTGACGCTTGAGTTGGTAACATTCGGACGTCAGATGCCCATGATCTTGGTGGTATTCGCAGAACTTGCTTCGATCCCGCTTCGCGGGATCCTTCGTGAGTAGAGCGGGGCTTCCTAGCTTGTCGCGGTGCAAAGCTAGGATCTGCTCTTGCGGAGTGTTCAGGGGGGTACATGTCGAGAACTTTCGGAAGCTTTCGACAGGTGACGGTCTCGGCCCGGGGAGGGAGAGACCGTTAGGTGCCTGGCTTCCCTTGTTCCTCCTCTTTCGAGGGTCGGGGCGATCTCCGTCATGGTCGTCGCAGCGGCGACTACTCTGCCCCCCTGATTTCTGGCCATCTCGGCCGTCGAGGTAATCCTCGATCCCCATGTAGGTGCGGGCTCTTGACATTAGCTCCGCCATATCTCGCGGGACCTTTCCAACTATAGACTTGAGGAAGTCGCTCGTGCGAGCTCCCTTGGTGATCGCCGTGATGGCATCCTTGTCGTCAAACCCTTTGACCTTGTGAGACTCCTCGGTGAAGTGCGCGAGGTATTGTCTTAAGGTCTTGCCCTCCCCTGCCGAAAAGATAGGAGGTAGGTCTTCGACTTCTTTTGTGCCACGAGTGTGGCGAAACGGGCAAGGAAAGCCTCTCGCAAGGCCCGGAAGGACAAGATTCTCCCCGGCCTCAAGCTCCGGAACCACTCAAATCCCGACCCCGTGAGGGTCAGGCTGAAGGCTTGACAGAGCGTGGCATCCGACTGTCCTTGCATTGTCATCCACGTCTCGTAGTGCTGGATGTGGAAGTTTGGGTCCGTCCGTCCATCATAGGGAGGGATGGACAGCAGTTTGAAGTTCCCCATGCAAGGTTGCGCGAGGATTTGAGCGGCGAAAGGAGAGTATGACTCCTCAATCCCTCCGTACGGCCTTTGCCTCCCCGACTCCCTCATCTCGATGATTTGATTCTGGAGATTTTGAATCATCGTGACCATGCTGAGCCCGTTAGTTGGGCTGACCGCCGGGACTGCGGGAGTCGCCAGTTGGCGCTCGTTGGACGCCCCGTCCCCGGCGTTGGCCTGAGGTCGGCCGAGAGTCGTGGCGAGGAGTGCGTCCCTCCGAGAGTTTTGTCGTCGAAGGTAGAAGAAGAATGGTAGAGGGAATGTGTCACCAAGGTCGGGAGATCCCCTTCTTCTAGCGCCAAAATGTTGTCGCTGTTTTTCTGACAACTATTTAGGAGCCCAAAGTGGTTAGACCCAAGGCCAGACCAAGTGGTCTCACTTCGGCTCGAGCGTGTCGGACTTGGTATCCCAAGTCGTCCCTTAGCTGTAGATGAAGCTCACCTCGTCTTGATACCTGAAAAGCAGCAGAGAGTGTGTGAACTACAAAGGGGAAACAGAGGGGTTGCCTCTGTTTACCTCTCCGACGCTCAACATTAGTAGGGTTGAGGTTGAATGTAGAGGTTTAGGTGTTTAGAGGCCGAGACTTGAGAGAAACGAGCGAGGTACGAGTTTGACAGCATTTTAGTACTCAATTTTGGATTACCTGGACCAGGGGAGGGACCCCGGTATTTATAGGCGACCAAGGGGCATTTTCAGCAACCCCTTGGCCGAGTGGATGCATTTGGCCTGGCCATTGGCCGAGGCAAACCTTGGGCCGGCCAATGGCCGGGGATAGCCTAGGCTCGGCCATTGGCCGAGGATGGCCCTTGGGCTGGCCAATGGCCGGGGATAGCCTAGACTCGTCCATCGGCCGGGGCTGGCCCTTGGGCCGGCCAATGGCCGAGGATAGCCCAGACTCGGCCATTGGTCCTTGGCCATTAGCCGAGGCTGGCCCTTAGGCCGGTCAATGGCCGAGGATAGTATAGACTCGGCCATTGGGCGAGGCTGGCCCTTGGTCCAGCTAATGGCCGAGGATACCCCAGACTCGGCCATTGGCCGGGGCTGGCCCATGGGCCGGCCAATGGTCGAGGATAGCATAGTCTCGGCCATTGGCCGAGGTGGCCCTTGGGCCGGCCAATGGCCGAGGATATTGGGCCGGCCATTGGCCGAGGCTGGCCCTAGGGCCGGCCATTGGCCGAGGCTGGCCCTAGGACAGGCCAATGGCCGAGGATATTGGGCCGGCCATTGGCCTAGGCTGGCCCTAGGGCCGGCCAATGGCTGGAGCAAGCCGCCGGGGCGCGTCTGATCGTTGTTTCGCCTTTGATCGGCCGTCGGGCCGATAACAGAAGTAGTTTCCTCTTTTTTTCCAAGTATTCATGAGGAAATCTTATTTCCTCTTTTTTCCCTTGCTTTGCACGTCCAACATAGGCTTCTAGAAGCCTTGGATTTGTTTCCTCATTTAATTTTGCTTCTCTCTTGACTCTAGTTGGCCGAAATTAACTTTCCTCTTGCGGAAAACTTGTTTCCTCTTTTTCTTTTGGCAAGTATCTTCATACATTTATGCACAAAATAAAACTCTCTTTTTCTCTATTGGGCTGCACGAAATTAGTCTCCCATTCTCTTGGGTTGGATGGCCAAAGGGCTTCTAGAAAGCCTTTCTAGGTTTTTCTTTACTTGTTCATGACAACATAAGAAAAGCCCATTGAGAATTTTCAAGTAAAATTCTATGAAATGAAATTAATCCACAAGGCCCAATAAACACATCATGGCCAATTGATCTAGGCCATCATATGACCATGTCAAAAAATTTATTGACATTCATTTCATGCTATGTCCAAAAAGTCAAATTTACCCTTTTGACAATTTTCGTAAAACTTGTCTCGTTCTTGTTTTGACTTAGCTTCGAGTTTAACTATTGCTACTCGATATGATTTGTGACAATGACCTCATGGATCCAAATGAACAAAGCTTGAGCTAAACACTTGGACTCAAAAGTTCACAAACCTTTTCCAAGTATAGCTTAATGTCAACTGACTCCACTAAAGAGTTGACACTGAAAATCTCTCGGTTCAAATGAATTTATTTTCTACTCAAGAATTCAACAAAATTATGATGAGCAGATCCATTGAATATTATCATTGTTTACCCTTCATGAATATCATCAGCTAGTCGGGATTTACGAAATTACCATTTTCCCCTTCTAGCTGTTATTTCCTCAACTCCTTTGTCGCTTGTGAATAAGTTAGAAACAATGTATTTACGAGGAGCTAACAAGTCACATTGTTTCATCCAAAAGAGTCAGGACTCATTTTGGAAACTGGCCAGTTCATTTATTCACATTCCAAGGAATAAAGCATGAGGTGATATACATTGCATTTCAGCAATCTTGTACATGAATTCCATATCAATGAGAACTTCGCAAAGTTACTCATGACATTCTCACGACTTAGTACTTCACCAATAGGCCCTGTTCGGAATCACATAGTGAGTCCGAACTCTGACTTTCTCAAATGAGAATACGTAAGTTGTGAAATGGCATGTCTCATTTCAGGATTAAGGTAAGCACGATGCAATTCATACGTAGTGACTTCGAGACATAAGAGGTTAAATGGTTGTTATTATTTTGTCTCTAGAAGTGCACTAGTCAATTATGTACCTTTGGAAGATACCTAGAAGAACTAGAGAATCTCCAACTCTCAATGCCCCATAACCAGACATCATTGATTCTCCTAACAATCATACTGAGGTCAATAGTCCTTTGACCCTTAATTTGCGAATATATCATTTTAGGCAAACTACGAAGAGTTTGTTCATGCAAATCTACATTTGTCTCTTCGTAAGTTGTTAGGTTTGTTTATGGACTAAAGACTAATTTTTTATCATAAAGCTTCAAACAGACAAGGAGGAATGAATAAACGTTTCAAGTTTTTATTAATGAATAAGCAATTACGAGCAAGAGTCTTCATGAGACTTTATTACATCAAATGTACAAAATAAAGACTACAACTTTTCTTGTGGGCACCATTGACAACAAGTCCTGGAGTTCACATTTTTGGCCCGGATGTGATCACTTGGTCCGGCCTTGGATCGAACCGCCCAAGGTAATTAATCGCTGTTCATTTTCGTGCGACAAGATTTTGGCGCTAGAAAGAGGGGAGTTCCCGACTTATACAGCCCGATATCCCTTCTACATCTCGACCTGTTCTTTCTCGACTTGAGAAAGACATGAGTGGTCAACCACTCGTTCGTTCTGAGGGCGTGAATGACCCCAAGAACGCGATTGGCGGAAGAAATACTTCTTGCGTTCCTGAGCGCAAGGCAATGAGGAGTCTCTTGACGACGAGAGCCACACTCCCTTGCCGCCTCCACCTCAGGGTAGCCGGGACGACCGCATCCTCGAGATGGAGGAGAAGATCCGCCAACTAAGGGTGGCCAATGCAAGGTACCACCACCAATCGGCGGGTTAGGCGCCTATGCAAGGCGTTCCTCACGAGGAACCCGAAGACCTCATGGACGAGGGACATGAGTATGACCCCGACTATGAAGGATTGGAGATTTCGGCGGACGTCGAGACTTCTCTAACCAAAGATGGGGAACTTCCCATAGAGATCGAAGCCGGTCCATCGAATCCACGACCTAAAACGAAAGGAATACCGATCTCCTCCCAAGAGGAAACCTCTCGACGACAAGCCCATGTCCGACTTGGTCAGAGAGGAAATGTCAGGGAGGGTCCAACGACTCGACATGTGAGGTATGTGGCTCGAAGCTCACGCACCCATGCCAGTGAACCAGATCTTAGGAATCTGCTTACCGCCCAATGGAACGACCGTGGCGAAGACCTCCGAGAGAGGTTAAGTGCTCGCAAGGGTTATAACCTTGCAGCCTCAATCAATGGGGACCCTCGCACGGCTCAAGGGTCGAATGAAAGGTGGCAGGCGACTCCTCCCGAACAAGGTGTGACCCCCTGTTGTCAATGGTGGCCACAAGAAGAGTAGTAGTGTCTATTTATGTACATTTGATGTAATATAGTCTTACGAAGACTCTTGCTTGTAATTGCTTATTCATTAATAAAAAGTTGAAACGTTCATTCAATCTTCCTTGTCTGAAGCTTTATGATAAAACCCTAGTCTTTTAGTCCATAAATAAACCTAACAACTTACGAAGAGACAAATGTAGATTTGCATGAACAAACTCTTCGTAGTTTGCTTAAAACGATATATTCGCAATCTTAGGGTCAAAGGACTATTGACCTCAGTATGATTGTTAGAAAGAATCTATGATGTTGTTGTCAATGGTGCCCACAAGAAGAGTTGTAGTCTTTATTTTGTACATTTGATGTAATAAAGTCTCATGAAGACTCTTGCTTGTAATTGCCTATCTATTCATTAATAAAGTTGAAACGTTCATTCATTCTTTCTTTGTTTGAAGCTTTATGATAAAACCTTAGTCTTTTAGTCCATAAACAAACTTAACAACTTACGAAGAGACAAATGTAGATTTGCATGAACAAACTCTTCGTAGTTTGCTTAAAACGATATATTCGCAATCTAAGGGTCAAAGGACTATTGACCTCAGTATGATTGTTAGAAGAATCTATGATGTCTGGTTATGAGGCATTGAGAGTTGGGGACTCTATAGTTCTTCTAGGTATCTTCTGAAGGTACTGAATTGACCAGTGCACTTCTAGAGACAATATAAGAACAAACCATTTAACATCTTATGTCTCGAAGTCACTATGTATGAATTGCATCATGCTTACCTTAATCCTGAAATGAGACATGCCATTTCACACCTTAGTATTCTCATTTGAGAAAGTCAAAGTTCGGACTCACTATGTGATTCCGAACAAGGCCTATTGGTGAAGTACTAAGTTGTGAGAATGTCATGAGTAACTTTGTGAAGTTCTCATAGATATGGAATTCATGTACAAGATTGCTGAAATGCAATGTATGTCACCTCATGCTTTGTTCCTTGGAGTGTGAATAATTGAACTGGCCAGTGTCCAAATTGAGTCCTGACTCTTTTGGATGAAACAATGTGACTTGTTAGCTCCTCGTCAATACATTGTTTCTAACTTATTCACAAGCGACAAAGGAGTTGAGGAAATAACAGATAGAAGGGTAAAATGGTAATTTAGTAAATCCCGACTAGCTGATGACATTCATGAAGGGTAAACATAGATAATATTCAGTGGATCCGCTCATCATAATTAGGTGGAATTCTTGAGTAGAAAACAAATTCATTTGAACCGAGAGATTTTCAGTGTCAGCTCTTTAGTGGAGTCAGTTGGCATTAAGCTAAACTTGGAAAAGGTTTGTGAACTTTTGAGTCCAAGTGTTTAGCTCAAGCTTTGTTCATTTGGGTCCATGAGGTCACTGTCACGAGTCACATCGATAGGAATAGTTAAACTGGAAGCTAAGTCAAAACAAGAACGAGACAGTTTTACGAAAATTGTCAAAAGGGTATTTTTGTCTTTTTGGACATAGGACGAAAATAATGTCAATAAATTTTTTTGACATTGTCATATGATGACAAATAAAATAAATATTACTCAGCCATATTAGTGTAATTGGGCCTTGAGGATAAATTTCATTTCATAGAATTTTACTTGAAAATTCTTAATGGGCTTTTCTTATGTTGTCATGAACAAATGAAGAAACATCTAGAAGCTCCTTCTAGAAGCTCAAATTTCGTCCAACCCAAGGAAAATAAGGCTGAATTTCGTTCATGCCATAGTGGGAAAGAGAGTTTATTTTGTGCATTGATGTATGAAGATACTTGCCAAAAGAAAAAGGGGAAACAAATTTCCTTAAGAAGGAAAGTGCATTTTCGGCCAACTAAGAGGAAATCAAATGAGGAAACAAATCCTAAGCCTTCATGAGGCATGTTGGACGTGCAAGGCAATAGGAAAAGAGGAAACTACCTTTTGAAGGTAATCCTCCTCCTATAAATAGGAGCCTCATTCCTCACATTTCATTCATCCAAGTTTAAGAGATTTGAGAGACTCTCTCTCTAGAACTTGGCCGAAAAACCTCTCTCTCTCTCTAGTTTATTTTCGATTTTTTCTTGTCTTGGCACCTAGGTCCTCACTTGACCTAGTGTTTAGCTCTGCGACTTCAAGACTTGTTCTTAAGTCGTAGTGTTTAAAAGTGCCCACTCGCTGATTCCTTCTTTTCGAGTGATTTAGTGATAGAAACTTTCGTGGTTGCTCGAGGTGCCGAGGAAAGAAAGAGAGACGTGCTGCGAGGGGAGACGAGCGTTGCAAACTTTCCACAAGCTTCTTCAAAGTTCAAGCTTCAAGAAAGGTTAGTAAACTTCTAGCTCATATTGGTTTTTAATTACATGTACTTGCACTTGTCTAGGTTAGTAAAAACTGTTTTACTTGTAAAAGAAAATTTTTAAAATTCCGCCGCTTACCGAAGCGTTAATTATTTTCTCAAACCCTAGATCGATTCCAACAGATGTCTGGTTATGAGGCATTGAGAGTTGGGAACTCTATAGTTCTTCTAGGTATCTTCCGAAGGTACTGAATTGACCAGTGCACTTCTAGAGACAATATAAGAACAAACCATTTAACCTCTTATGTCTCGAAGTCACTATGTATGAATTGCATCATGCTTATCTTAATCCTGAAATGAGACATGCCATTTCACACCTTAGTATTCTCATTTGAGAAAGTCAAAGATCGGACTCACTATCTGATTCCGAACAAGGCCTATTGGTGAAGTACTAAGTTGTGAGTCTGTCATGAGTAACTTTGTGAAGTTCTCATAGATATGGAATTCATGTACAAGATTGCTGAAATGCAATGTATGTCACCTCATGCTTTGTTCCTTGGAGTGTGAATAAATGAACTGGCCAGTGTCCAAATTGAGTCCTAACTCTTTTGGATGAAACAATGTGACTTGTTAGCTCCTCGTCAATACATTGTTTCTAACTTATTCACAAGCGACAAAGGAGTTGAGGAAATAACAGCTAGAAGGGTAAAATGGTAATTTAGTAAATCCCGACTAGCTGATGACATTCATGAAGGGTAAACATAGATAATATTCAGTGGATCCGCTCATCGTAATTAGGTCGAATTCTTGAGTAGAAAACAAATTCATTTGAACCGAGAGATTTTCAGTGTCAACTCTTTAGTGGAGTCAGTTGGCATTAAGCTAAACTTGGAAAAGGTTTGTGAACTTTTGAGTCCAAGTGTTTAGCTCAAGCTTTGTTCATTTGGATCCATGAGGTCACTGTCACGAATCACATCGAGTAGGAATAGTTAAACTAGAAGCTAAGTCAAAACAAAAACGAGACAAGTTTTACGAAAATTGTCAAAAGGGTATTTTAGTCCTTTTGGACATAGGACGAAATGAATGTCAATAAATTATTTTTGACATTGTCATATGATGACAAATGAAATAAATATCACTCAGTCATATTAGTGTAATTGGGCCTTGAGGATTAATTTCGTTTCATAGAATTTTACTTGAAAATTCTTAATGGGCTTTTCTTATGTTGTCATGAACAATTGAAGAAACATCTAGAAGCTCCTTCTAGAAGCTCAAATTTCGTCCAACCCAAGGAAAATAAGGCTGAATTTGGTTCATGCCATAGTGGGAAAGAGAGTTTATTTTGTGCATTGATGTATGAAGATACTTGCCAAAAGAAAAAGAGGAAACAAATTTCCTTTAGAAGGAAAGTGCATTTTCGGCCAACTAAGAGAGAACAAATGAGGAAACAAATCCAAGGACTTGCATGACATGTCATGACCGTCCAACATGGGTAGAAAAGAGGAAATAAGATTTTCTCATGCCTCCCCTATAAATAGAGGCCTCATTCCTCTCATTCTAGTCATCCCACATAAGTTAGAGATTGAGAGCTTCTCTCTCTAGACCTTGTGGCCGATCCTCTCTCTCTCCCTCTAGTTATTTTCGGTTTTTGTTTTGGCACCTAGGTCCTCATTTGACCTAGTGGTTTTAGCTCTTCGACTCTGAGACTTGTTCTCGAGTCGTCGTGTTTAAAAGTGCCCACTCACTAAAGCCTTTTCTTTCGAGTGATTAAGTGATAGAAACTTTCGTGGTTGCTCGAGGTGCCGAGGAAAGGAAGAGAGACGTGCTGCGAGGGAGACGAGCGTTGCAACTTTCTAAAAGCTTCTCAAAGTTCAAGCTTCAAGAAAGGTTAGTAAACTTCTATGCTCATAATAGTTTTTAAATACATGTACTTGCTTCTTTTTCTAGGTTCGTAAAAACTGTTTTACTTCTAAAAGAAAATTTTTAAAATTCCGCCGCTTACCGAAGCGTTAATTATTTTCTCAAACCCTAGATCGATTCCAACAAATGGTATCAGAGCTATGGTCAAAGATTAGCATGTACATGTTTTTAAAATTATTAGCTTGAAAATCGTTTTCGAAAGTTTACTAATTTTGTGACAAGTTAGAATTGTAATCTTAGATTTTTTTTAATTTAATGCTCTTGTCTTTAAATGAAAAAGCATGTTGATTTTCTATGAGTTTGGGATGTTTTTAAAACACATTAGAATCAGTTCTAAAAGTTTTTAATTTTTTATATTGAAAAACGTGTTTTAACGGTTTGAGAAATTTCGAGTAAAATTTTGTGACTAGTTTTGATATCTTGCTAGTTTCTTATTTTTACTTGAATCGTTTTATGCATGTTGTTATTTCTTTTATTCTATATTATTACCCTGCTAATAAAACACAAATAAAAGCTTTAAACAACATCTTAAAACGTTCCGTTACTCTTGATTCTTTTTCGCACCTAAGTAGGACCAAGATTTAATTTATTTCTTTTTCTTCGAGCTGGAGTAAACCCACATTAAAAGTGGCATAACTCTCTGCTCAGAAATAGAAATTTAATGATTCTTAAATCAAATTAAAGCTCTGTCTGTCCTCTGTCCAATGCCACCGATTTCAGCTCAAAAAGACATCGGAGCCGCCAGTTATGGCGATTTTACTCCGAGGTGCGCGGCTGTCTGAAACTCCAGTTTTTTAGAAATCCGGATTTTCAAACCCCACTAACATGAGTTATAGAACTCTAATGAGAAAACTTTCTTGAGCAAAAATGTTTTTCATATGATTATAAACATGATGTGTAAGATTAAAATGTTTTGATTTTTGAAAGTTTAATTGAAATTGAATTTTTACAAAACTAGTTTGAATTTTGAAAAACCGTTTTCACTTTCAAACTTGAAAAATATATTGTCATCCAAATCAAATAAATTTTCAAAATGTTTTCAAAACTATATCTATATCACATATGTTCAAAATCTATATGCTCTTGAAAATTTGAGTGGGAGGTCTCCTTGTAGACAAGCCGAAAAATAAAAAGATGTGTAATCTCAAACTTTCAAGTGTTCGAGTGAGTTGAAGTTCACTCTTCCCTCACGCACTTTCCCGAAATAGAAAATAGGAAAAGATCGAGTATGTACCTTGTGCCTTTATGCACTAATACTGCTCTGAACATGTCGATCTAGGATTCTCTTCTAGTTGTCCGCTCTGTCGCTCTCTAACTAGGAAATTTGTTTCCGAACTTATAAGAGTCGATGAACCATCTCCAAAAACTAAGTGGGAGGGTTATACTTGTTGTTTGTAACCCACGATCCCCAACACTAATGAAAAGTGCAAGTGTCGCCGGACTAAGAGTCACCCTCGTGGCCCTCTCTTAAATGAGAGTACTCAAGGGCGCTTTGCTCTGATCATTGCTCAATGAGCTACGTCCGAGAGTGAGACAATGATGACAAGACCTCCCCACGGCGGATTGTTTTTCAAAGTCAATCTTTTGGACTAAGTGGTTGGTTACACACTTAGACTCAATCCCTAGTAATCCTCCCTCGTGGCCCTGCGAAAGGATGTGAGTGATCAAACCAATTTACAAGGTGGCTAGTCAAAATTGATGTATTGACATCTTGGCTATGCATTAATGATGAGTCATTTACTTATGAAAGGAGACTCGTTGCGGCCTTCCCTCGAAGGAGTAAAGTGTCATTTCGTTCATAACACCTTTGGATTTTATAAAGTCTTAAACAAACTTAAATCCTAAACCAAAGACTAATCATAAACTTGTTTCAACTTTTATAGGCAATATGTCTCCCAACTCTCTCTCTTTCATTCTTTCCTCGAACAAACTCGAAAACGAAAACTACATAGACTCGAAACGTAACCTCGACATAATACCTACCGTTAACAAGCACAAATGGGTAATCACCACCCCGTGTCCTCCTCTGACGAATAATGATTCAACTCAAGAGGATAATGACGTCGTAGCGGCCTGGCTTCGATCCGATGAGATTGTGAGGTGCTATATCTTGGCATCTATGAACAATATGCTGAAAGAGCAACATCGTAACATCGAGACTGCCGCCGAAATGCTCTACAATCTCCTTGAGATGTTTGGAGGGCAAAGGCGTCAAACAAGGCTAAAAGTAGTCCGACATTTTATGAACTGTCGCATGAAGGCTAGGACTCCTGTTGGAGACTTTATGATATTGATCATTAGTCATCTGAGTAAAATGGAAATCCTAGGATCTGAGATTGATGGGAAGAATGTCATAGATGTGATCTTAGAAACTCTCCCCGCATCTCTTGATACCTCCAAGATGAACTACTTCATACACAAGCTGGAGTACACTGTTACCAAGCTTATGAAGGGACTTCATACTGCTGTAGGTCTCACTAAGAGAAAGAGGAATCAAGGAGAGGCACATGCTACTGAGCAAAAAGCCTCCGCCTCTAGAACTAAGAAGAGACCTCACAAGGCCGATAAAAAGAACTGTCCTGCCTATCTCAAAGCAAAGGAACATAGTATTGTACTAGTTACCGAAGCATGCTTAGTAGCTGATAATGTATCAACGTGGATTCTTGACTCTGCTGTTACTAACCATATTTGTTGTTCCTTGAATGGTTTCAAGAAAACCAAAAGCTTAGAGAAAGGCGAGTTCTGTTTCAAATGGGGTGATGGGAGCCTGGTGTCTGCAAAGTTAACAACTTACGAAGAGACAAATGTAGATTTGCATGAACAAACTCTTCGTAGTTTGCTTAAAACGATATATTCGCAATCTTAGGGTCAAAGGACTATTGACCTCAGTACGATTGTTAGAAGAATCTATGATGTCTGGTTATGAGGCATTGAGAGTTGGAGACTCTATAGTTCTTCTAGGTATCTTTCGAAGGTACTGAATTGACCAGTGCACTTCTAGAGACAAGATAAGAACAAACCATTTAACCTCTTATGTCTCGAAGTCACTATGTATGAATTGCATCATGCTTACCTTAATCCTGAAATGAGACATGCCATTTCACAGCTTAGTATTCTCATTTGAGAAAGTCGGAGTTCGGACTCACTATGTGATTCCGAACAGGGCCTATTGGTGAAGTACTAAGTTGTGAGAATGTCATGAGTAACTTTGTGAAGTTCTCATAGATATGGAATTCATGTACAAGATTGCTGAAATGCAATGTATGTCACCTCATGCTTTGTTCCTTGGAGTGTGAATAAATGAACTGGCCAGTGTCCAAATTGAGTCCTGACTCTTTTGGATGAAACAATGTGACTTGTTAGCTCCTCGTCAATACATTGATTCTAAATTATTCACAAGCGACAAAGGAGTTGATGAAATAACAGCTAGAAGGGTTAAATGGTAATTTAGTAAATCTCGACTAGCTGATGACATTCATGAAGGGTAAACATAGATAATATTCAGTGGATCCACTCATCATAATTAGGTCGAATTCTTGAGTAGAAAATAAATTCATTTGAACCGAGAGATTTTTCAGTGTCAGCTCATTAGTGGAGTCAGTTGGCATTTAGCTAAACTTGGAAAAGGTTTGTGAACTTTTGAGTCCAAGTGTTTAGCTCAAGCTTTGTTCATTTGGGTCCATGAGGTCACTGTCACGAATCACATCAATAGGAATAGTTAAACTGGAAGCTAAGTCAAAATGAGAAAGAAAATAGTCAAAAGGGTATTTTTGTCTTTTGAGACAAAGGATGAAATGAATGTCAATAATTTTTTTGATGACTTAATGTCACTCGGCCATGACTTGATCATTGGGCCTCATGAATTAATTTCATTTCATAAGAGTTTTATTGAAAATTCTTAATGGGCCTTTCTCATGTTGTCATGAACAAATGAAGAAGCTTCTAGAAGCTCCTTCTAGAGAAACTTGGGCGCCTACCCTATAGAGAAATATGAGAGTTTATTTTGTGCATAAATGTATTTAGATACTTGCCAAAAGAAAAAGAGGAAACAAATTTCCCACACATGCTTGTAGGGAATCGACCAAGTTGAGAAAAAGGAAGGCAAGGAACAAAAATGGAAACAAATCCAAGCCTTCTAGAAGTCATCCTTGACCGAGTATCTCAAAGGGAAAAAGAGGAAATTGGCTCATGAATATGTGATATTCTATAGAAGAGGAAACTACCTTATTGAAGGTGAGACCTCTCCTATAAATAGGAGCCTCATTTCCTCACATTTCATTCATCCAAGTTTAAGAGATTTGAGAGACTCTCTCTCTAGAACTTTGGCCGAAACTCCTCTCTCTCTCTCTAGTTTATTTTCGATTTTTCTTGTTTTGGCACCTAGGTCCTCACTCGACCTAGTGTTTAGCTCTGCGACTTCAAGACTCGTTCTTAAGTCGTAGTGTTTAAAAGTGCCCATTCACTAATTCCTTTATTTCGAGTGATTTAGTGATAGAAACTTTCGTGGTTGCTCAAGGTGCCAAGGAAAGAAAGAGAAACATGCTGCGTGGGGAGACGAGCGTTGCAAACTTTCCAAAAGCTTCTTCAAAGTTCAAGCTTCAAGAAAGGTTAGTAAACTTCTAGCTCATATTAGTTTTTAATTACATGTACTTGCTCTTTGTCTAGGTTAGTAAAAACTGTTTTTACTTGTAAAGAAATTTTTTAAAATTCCGCCGCTTCTCGAAGCGTTTAATCTTTTTCTTAAACCCTAGATCGATTCCAACATTTCGGCTAAGAGGAGTCAAGGGAGAAGCAAATAAAAGAGGAAACAAATCCAAGGACTTGCTTGGCAAGTCATGGCCGTGTGACTCTATGAAGGAAAAGGGAAATTGGCTCATAAATATGTGATATTCTATAGATGAGGAAACTACCTTATTGAAGGTGAGACCTCTCCTATAAATAGGATCCTCATTCCACACTTTTCATTCATCCAAAGTTTTAGAGATTGAGAGCTTCTCTCTCTAGACATGGCCGTCCCTCTCCTCTCTCTCTTTATTCAATTTTTGTTTTTGTTATTGGCACCTAGGTCCTCATTTGACCTAGTGTTTAGCTCTTCGACTTTAAGACTCGTTCTTAAGTCGTAGTGTTTAAAAGTGCCCACACACTAATTCGTTTTTCTCTCGAGTGATTTAGTGATAGAAACTTTCGTGGTTGCTCGAGTTGCCGAGGAAGGAAGAGAGACGTACTGCGAGGGGAGACGAACGTTGCAACCTTTTCCAAAAGCTTCTCAACGTTCAAGCTTCTAAAAAGGTTAGTAATCTTTAATGCTCATATTAGTTTTTATTTACATGTGCTTGCTCTTTGTCTAGGTTAGTAAAAACGTTTTACTAGTTAAAAGAAATTTTTTAAAATTCCGCAGCTTACCGAAGCATTAAACTTTTTCTTAAACCCTAGATCGATTCCAACAAATGGTATCAGAGCTATGGTCAAAGATATGTACATGTATTTAAATTATGAGCTTGAAAATCGTTTTCGAAAGTTTACTAATTTTGTGACAAGTTAGAATTGTTTTCTTATATTTTTTTTTTAATTTATTGCTATTGCCTTTAAATTAAAAATCATGTTGATTTTCTATGAGTATGAGATGATATTAAAACACATTAGAATTAGTTCTAAAAGTTTTTTATTTTTTATATTGAAAAACTAGTTTTCTTGTCTTACTAGTTTCTTATTTTTACTTGAATCGTTTTATGCTTGTTGTTATTTCTTTTATACCATGTTATTACTTTTCTAATTAAACACAAGTAAAAGCTTTAACAACTTCCTAAAACGTTCCGTTACACTCGATTTTTTTTTCGCACCTAAAAGGCCGAACTTTAATTATTTCTTTTTCTTCGAGATGGAGTAAAACCCGCAGTTAAAGTGGTATAACTCTAGTCTCAGGAATCGAAATTTAATGATTCTTGAATCAAATTAAAGCCCTGTCTGTCCTCTTTCCAATTCCACTGGTTTTGGGTGAAAAGAACATCGGAGCCGCTAGTTATGGCGATTTTACTCCGAGGTGCGCGGCTGTTCCGAAAGTCCAGTTTTTTAGAAATCTGGATTTTCAGCCCCACTACCATGAGTTATAGAAGTCTAATGAGAAAATTTTCTTGAGCAAAAATGTTTTTCATAAGATTATAAACATGATGTGTAAGATTAAAATGTTTTGATTTTTGAAAGTTTAATTGAAATTGAATTTTACAAGACTAGTTTTAATCTTGAAAAACCGTTTTCGTTTTCAAACTTGAAAATATTTTGTCATCCAAATCAAATAAGTTTTCAAAATGTTTTCAAAACTATATCTATATCACATATGTTCAAAATCTATATGCTCTTGAAAATTTGAGTGGGAGGTCTCCTTGTAGACAAGACGAAAAATAAAAAGATGTGTAATCTCAAACTTTCAAGTGTTCGAGTGAGTTGAAGTTCACACTTCCCTCATGCACTTTCTCGAAATAGAATATAGGAAAAGATCCAAGTATGTCCCTTGTGCCTTTATGCACTAACACTGCTCTGAATATGAAGATCTAGGATTCTTTTCAAGTTGTCCGTTCTGTCGCTCTGTAACTAGAAAATCCGTTTCCGAACTTATAAGAGTCGATGTACCAACTCCAAAAACTAAGTGGGAGGGTTATATCTGTTGTTTGTAACCCACGATCCCCAACACTAATGAAAAGTGCAATTGTCGCTAGACTAAGAGTCACTCTTGTGGCCCTCTCTTAAATGCGAGTACTCAAGGGCGCTTTGCACTGATCATTGCTCAATGAGCTAAGTCCGAAAGTGAGACAATGAGACAAGACCTCCCCTCGGTGGATTGTTTTTCAAAATCGATCTTTTGGACTAAGTAGTTGGTTACACACTTAGACTCAATCCCTAGTAATCCTCCCTCGAGGCTCTGCGAAAGGATGTGAGTGATCAAACCAATTTAAAAGGTGGCTGGTCAAAAATGGTGTATTGACTTCTTGGCTAAGCATTAATGATGTGTCATTTACTTATAAATGGAGATTTTTTGTGGCCTTCCCTCGAGGGAGTAAATTATCGTTTGGTTTATAACACCTTTGGATTTTATCAAATGTTTAAAAACTTAAATCCTAAACCAAAAGACTAATCATAAACTTGTTTCAACTTCATTCAGCAACATGTCTCTCCACCTTCTCTCAATGATCCTTTCCTCAAACAAACTCAAAAACGAACACTACGTAGATTCGTAACATAACCTCGACATCGTCCTTACCATTAACAAGCACAAATGGGTACTCACCACCCCTTGTCCTCTGACGAATGATGATTCGACTCAAGAGGGCAAAGGCGTCAAGCAAGGCAACAAGCAGTCCGACAGTTTATGAACTGTCATATGAAGGCTAGGACTCCTGTTGGAGACTTTATGAAACTGATCATTAGTTTTCTGGAAATCCTAGGATCTGAGATTGATGGGAAGAATGTCATAGATATGATCTTAGAAACTCTCCCCCCATCTCTTGATACCTCCAAGATGAACTACTCCATAAACAAGCTAGAGTACACTGTTACCAAGCTTATGAAGGAACTTCACACTGCTGTAGGACTCACTAAGAGAAAGAGGAATCAAAGAGAGGCACATGCTACTGAGCAAAAAGCCTCCGCCTCTGGAACTGAGAGGAGACCTCACAAGGCCGATAAAAAGAAATGTCCTGCCTATCTCAAAGCAAAGGAACATAATATTGTACTAGTTACCGAAGCATGCTTAGTAGCTGATAATGTATCAACGTGGATTCTTGACTCCGCTGCTACTAACCATATTTGTTGTTCCTTGAATCGTTTCAAGAAACCAAAAGCTTAGAGGAAGGTGACTTCTGTTTCAAATGGGGTGATGGGAGCCTGGTGTCTGCAAAGGCAGTGTCAACTCTTTAGTGGAGTCAGTTGACATTAAACTAAACTTGGAAAAGGTTTGTGAACTTTTGAGTCCAAGTGTTTAGCTCAAGCTTTGTTCATTTGGATCCATGAGATCACTGTCACGGATCACATCGAGTAGGAATAGTTAAACTAGAAGCTAAGTCAAAATAAGAACAAGACAAGTTTGTGAAAATTGTCAAAAGGGTATTTTTTTCTTTTTAGACATATGATGAAATGAATGTCAATAAATTTTTTTGACATGGTCATTTGATGACATGCATCACTCGGCCAAAATTGGATTTATTGGGCCTTGTGGATTAATTTCACTTCATAAGAATTTTATTGAAAATTTTAATGGGCCTTTTTCATGTTGTCATGAATAATTGGAAAAACTTCTAGAAGGCCTTTCTAGAACATGTTGGGCCCCTACTACCCAAGAGAAAGAGAGAATATTTTGTGCATGAATGTATCAAGATACTTGCCAAAAGAAAAAGAGGAAATAAATTTCCTATGCATGGCAATAGGAATTTCGGCCAAGAGGAGTCAAGGGAGAAGCAAATAAAAGAGGAAACAAATCCAAGGACTTGCTTGGCAAGTCTTGGCCGTGTAACTCTATGAAGGAAAAGGGAAATTGGCTCATGAATATGTGATATTCTATAGAAGAGGAAACTACCTTATTGAAGGTGAGACCTCTCCTATAAATAAGAGCCTCATTCCACACATTTCATTCATCCAAAGTTTTAGAGATTGAGAGCTTCTCTCTCTAGACTTGGCCGCCCCTCTCCCCTATCTCTCTATTCAGTTTCATTTTTGGTTTTGGCACTTAGGTCCTCATTTGACCTAGTGTTTAGCTCTTCGACTTCAAGACTTGTTCTTAAATCGTAGTGTTTAAAAGTGCCCAAACACTAATTCCTTTTTCTCTCGAGTGATTTAGTGATACAAACTTTCGTGGTTTCTCGAGTTGCCGAGGAAGGAAGAGAGACGTGCTGCGAGGGTAGATGAACGTTGCAACCTTTTCCAAAAGCTTCTCAACGTTCAAGCTTCTAAAAAGGTTAATAATCTTTAATGCTCATATTAGTTTTTATTTACATGTGCTTGCTCTTTGTCTAGGTTAGTAAAAACGTTTTACTAGTTATTAAAAGAATATTTTTAAAATTCCGCCGCTTACCGAAGCGTTAAACTTTTTCTTAAACCCTAGATCGATTCCAACAAGTGGTCCCTGTGAAAACTGAGGTCCCCACTTACCGAGTCGACACTTTCGACGAGAAAGAAAACAATGAGGCCTTGGGCCTAGAACTAGATCTAATCAACGAAAAAAGATTCGAGGCTCTCACCCGACTCGCCGCGCAAAAGCGAAAGGTCAGGAAATACTACAACACCAAAGTCAAGAGGCGAATCTTTCCCGTCGGCAGCCTCGTACTCAGGCGCGTGTTCCAAAACACCCAAGTACAAGGCACCGGAGTCCTGGGTCCGAATTGGGAAGGATTGTATAGAGTTTGCTGTTGTCAATGGTGCCCACAAGAAGAGTTGTAGTCTTTATTTTGTTCATTTGATGTAATAAAATCTCACGAAGAATCTTGCTTGTAATTGCTTATTCATTAATAAAAAGTTTAAACCTTCATTCATTCTTCCTTGTCTGTTTGAAGCTTGATGATAAAACATTAGTCTGTAGTCCATAAACAAACTGAACAACTTACAAAGAGACAAATGTAGATTTGCATGAACAAACTCTTCGTAGTTTGCTTAAAATGATATATTCGCAATCAAAGGGTCAAAGGACTATTGACCTTAGTACGATTGTTAGGAGAATCTATGATGTCTGGTTATGGGGCATTGACAGTAAGAGACTCTATAGTTCTTCTAGGTATCTTCCGATGGTATTGAATAGACCAGTACACTTCTAGAGACAAAATAATAAAAAACCATTTAACCTCCTATGTCTCGAAGTCACTACGTATGAATTGCATCATGCTTACCTTCATCCTGAAATGAGACATGTCATTTCATAGCTTACGTATTCTCATTTGAGAAAGTCAGAGTTCGGACTTACTATGTGATTCCGAACAAGACCTATTGGTGAAGTACTAAGTTATGAAGCTGTCATGAGTAACTTTGTGACGTTCTCATAGATATGGAATTCATGTACATGATTGCTGAAATGCAATGTATATCACCTCATGCTTTGTTCCTTGGAATGTGAATAAATGAACTGACCAGTGTCCAAATTGAGTCTTGACTCTTTTGGATGAAACAATGTGACTTGTTAGCTCCTCATCGACACATTGTTTCTGACTTATTCACAAGCAACAAAGGAGTTGAGGAAATAACAGCTAGAATGGTAAAATGGTAATTTTGTAAATCCCGACTAGCTGCTGATATTCATAAAGGGTAAACATAGATAATATTTAGGGGATCCGCTCATCATAATTTGGTTGAATTCTTGAGTAGAAAATAAATTCATTTGAACTGAGAGATTTTTAGTGTCAACTCTTTAGTGGAGTCAGTTGACATTAAGCTAATCTTGGAAAAGGTTGTGAACTTTTGAGTCCTAGTATTTAGCTCAAGCTTGGTTCATTTGGCTCCACGAGGTCACTGTCACAAATCACATCGAGTAGGAATAGTTAAACTAAAAGCTAAGTCAAAATAAGAACGAGACAAGTTTTACGTAAAATTGTCAAAAGGGTAATTTTGTCTTTTTGGACATGGCATGAAATGAATGTCAATAAATTTTTGACATGGTCATATGATGACTTAAATTACTCGGCCATGATGTGTTCATTGGGCCTTGTGAATTAATTTCATTTCAAATAATTTTACTTGAAAATTCTTAATGGATTTTTCTTTATGTTGTCATGAACAAGTAAAGAAAAATCTAGAAAGCCTTTCTAGAAGCCTTTTGCCCGTCCAACCCAAGGGAATGGGAGACTAAAATTCGTGCAGCCCTAGTGTGAAAGAGAAATTATTTTGTGCATTAATGTATGAAGATACTTGCCAAAAGAAAAAGAGGAAACAAATTGTCGGTCATCATGTTTCTACTTCTGGTATGACATCTTGTCTCTTGTGTGCAGACTTTATTTCAGGCAAGTTACAAGGATTGACAGACTGCTTCGCTGGTGACTTAATTATGAGATATTCTCGCTGCTGTCTTCATTGCAAGATATTTGCCTCGCTGCTGTCTTCATTGCAAGATATTTGCCTCGCTGGTGTCTTTACTATGTGATATTCGTTTGAGGCCGGCTAAGGAAACCCGAGATTCACTTCCAGGATTGTAAAGCTACTATAATAGACATGCGCTTCCTTTTAGCAGCCTTGACGCTTTTGATAAAACACTCAGAGCTCTTAGACGTGCAAGACCGGCGGACTAGGAGGCTGTGTGTTTTGTTGATAGCGGTGTATTCTCTCAAACACTATTCCACAAAGATTGAGTGTGTGTGAGAGTTTGGTTTTTGTGTTCACGTGATTGAAGGTTCACGAATAGCTGAAGACTAAAGGTCATCCGAGCCAGGCGGTTGCTCGAAGGGTGGAATTGAGACGCACCTCAAATTCAGGGGGAGTCCCTGACTAGGTGATCACTAGTGGTAATAGTCTCTAGTTTTATTGATTTGTCAATTGTAATCAGATATAAACCTTGTGTGTACTATTGACTACAAGATAGTGAAATCCTTTCCACTGGAAGAGTGCCCCTAGACGTAGGTGTATTTCACCGAACTGGGTAACCATATCGTGTGTATTTTATTTACTGCACTGTTTGTTGTTTATCCGTAATCTATGTTCAAGGAAGTTGTAGGACACATTGTCAACACATTGTGTGAGACATCTTGTCTTTGCGACTAATCAGAATTTCAATTGGTATCAGAGCAGGCACCTAGATCTTTTGGTGGTTTCCTGGATTTTTTCTGATTACCAGATATGGATAGTTCCAGAGAGGGAGGTTCAGTCAATCGCCCTCCAGTACTCGATGGAACCAACTATGGTTACTGGAAAGCCCGCATGAGCGCCTTCATAAAATCCCTTGATAGCAGAACATGGAAAGTTGTGATACACGGGTGGGAAGCTCCTGTTAATGTTGATGACAAAGGAGCCTCTAATGGTCCAAAACCCGAAAAGGACTAGACCCCTGTTGAAGATGAGGCGGCTCTGGGTAACTCTCGTGCACTTAATGCTATCTTTAACGGAGTCGATAAAAATGTTTTCAAGCTGATAAACACCTGCACTAGTGCCAAAGAGGCCTGGGAAATCCTTGCTGTTGCCTATGAGGGAACCACAAAGGTCCGTGAGCAGAAGCTACAATATCTCACAACCAACTCTGAAGCCCTCACTATGCTTGAAGATGAATCAGTTGCTAATTTTAACGTTCGCATCCGAGACCTTGCCAATGAATCCTACTCTCTCGGGAAACCCATGACCGATGAAGATCTTGTTCGAAAAACCCTGAGAGCTTTAAGCCCAAGATTCAAAATGAAGATCACGGCCATTGAAGAAGTCAATGACCTAAATACGCTGAAGTTTGACGAACTCATGGGATCCCTCATGACTTTTGAGCTTTCTCTGCCCAAGATGGAGAAGAAACACAAAGGTATGGCCCTCAAAAGCTCTATTCATGAACAAAAGGAACAGGTATACTCGGATTCTGACAATGATATTGACGATACTATAGCTATGCTGGCAAAAAATTATAGCAGGGTTATGAAGAGACTCAACCAGATGAATGGGAAAAATGTCTCGCAAGATGTCAAGGACATTTTCCAACAAAGATTCCAGAAGAATATTAACCCTCACAGAAATGGTAAAAGTGGTGAACGCTCCGGAAAAGGGAAAGGTGTTCAGTATCATGAATGTGAAGGTTTCAGACACATTCAGAAGGAGTGTCCCAACTTCCTCAAGAAACAGAAAAAGGGGTACAACGCTACTTTATCGGATGAAGAAGATGAAGATAGCGACTCCGATCAGATAAGTAACTTTGTGGCCTTTACTGCTTCTATCCATACACATGAATCTACTAATGAATTTGGTGAATGCTCCCATAAATTTGTTCTAGAGGAAGAACTATCTGACAACGCCATGAATGATGCATACAATACTCTGCACACCAAATGGGTTGAGGAATCCAGATTCTCGACAAACAGAGTGCTCTTATCCTCACTCTAACCGAAGACAAGGCAAGGCTTCTAGAGACCATTGTAGATCTGAAGAAGGAAGTCAGTCGGCTGAATGGAGAACTTGATCAGATGACTAAATCTGTCAGGATGCTGAACTCCGGGACTGACAGTCTTGACAAAATCCTCACTATTGGGAAACCTGCAAAGAACATGAAGGGATTTGGATATACTCACGGTGCTTCATCATCCCACACCACTTTTGTACCCCAACAGCAGGCTAGCCAGATGTCGAGAAACATCCCTCAACCATCTTGGGTTTTTGTGTTCACGTGATTGAAGGTTCACGAACAGCTGAAGACTAAAGGTCATCCGAGCCAGGCGGTTGCTCGAAGGGTGAAATTGAGACGGAGCTCAAATTCAGGGGGAGTCCCTGACTAGGTGATCACTGGTGGTAATAGTCTCTAGGTTTTATTGATTTGTCGATTGTAATCAGATATCACTACCAGAAATATGGGATACAACTACAGTTTTTTTTATTTTTTAACTCCAGTTTAGCCTTTTAATGGAGTCTTTGAATACAGACTACGGTCACCTTTTTTTAGGTCTATATTAGACTCCAGTCGAATATAAAGCTGTAGATAATGGTCTATTTTTCTCTACAGCTAATATAAAAAAGTAGTGGTAATACTCAAAAAATTAAAAATGATCAAAATTTCATCATTTTAAAACGGAGGGAAATTTCCCACAAAATTTTGGCAAATTTACACTACAGTCACAAGTTAAAAAGGAGTTGTAATACTTAAAATATAAAAAATTAACAAAATTTTACTATTTGAGTGTGGGTGGGAAATTTCCCACAAAAAATTTGTTTGAGCGGTAGATGAAAATGGATTAAAATTGACTATGTATAATTCTTTTTTTTGAAACGCAAATTGACTATGTATAAGAAAATACACTTTCTCTCTTTCATCTTGTATATCTCATCTTTCTCTATGTCTGAAACACCATCCTCGTCTCTATATCTCCGTACTTGTTTCCCGTCGCTACACTCTCTCTCGCTCGAGACATTTTTTTCTGAAAGATTCAAAACTAATTTCTTTCCTCTCGCTACTTCTTCACAGAAGTCCATCCCCGACTCAGGGAGGTAAGCTTATCGCATTCTCGCACTTCTTCTTCTCTCTCACTTCTATAATCTCGTTTCAAATTCAATGTTCCATCGAAATCCAATTTGATTTGTCACCAATTTTGCATTCTCTGCTTTAGTCTTTGAAGAAATCCGAATTTGAATATTAGGTTTTGCGGCGAGCAAGATAAATGGATCGGACCCACTTGCCATTTTGAGAGGGTCTCGAGGCTCAGGGTCTAGTATGTCAGGCTATGGCGTTGTTGATATGTCAGGCTATGGCGTCGAAGATTCTTGGCCAGCCTTAACGCTGCGATTGGATCGCCTCTGGTAAATTCCCAACTTCATTTTTATGCCTTAACGCTACACCGGCCACTCAGACAAATTATGCTGCTAAGAGCTCTCAGTCAGGATTTATTCCTAAAGTCTCTCAGCAAACTTCAATGTTTGTTCCACAGCCACTGGCACATCATCTGCCTAAGGTATTTCGGCTTAATTCTGTTCTGTAGGGTATTTTATCCCTGTACAAGTTAAAAAGATCTGCATATTTGTGCTACCATTATTCTGATATTTTAGTTTTATAATTTGGTTTTGTACTTTGTTGTAATCCTTTCCAATTTCAAGAAAAAGATGCTGTCATGTTTCATTGTTTTCACTCACAGAATGTTGTAGATATCATGTAATAGGAAACGACATTGTGAAGAACCAGTGAGTTTGATTTTTCTTACTTTTCGAACCTGGCATTTCTAGGCAAACCCAGATTCCGACCAGAGCATCTCCGGTAACTAATCAAATCGTTCCACGACAATATACACTCTTAATCTTGTAGAATTTTTTCTCCGAGTAATAATTTCGGTGGTCACTTTGCAGATGAAGAAGAGTTGGGCAACGATTGTGTTTCACTCGTCGCTTCTGTTCATAGAAAGGTACACATTATCTCTCTAATTTTACTATCTCACTGTTTCGGATTATCGGAGTTTTAATGGCTGATCTTTTCACAGCAAGGGTCGGAAATTCTGTCGCGTTTTGAACTACTCAAAGGTACTTGATTCTTCTGTTCTTTATAAAACTATTATATTTGTGTATTGCTCGCTGTGTTAACGCTATTCAGAATTGGTTCTCTTCGTTCTCAGGAAATCGCGAGGTTGGAAATGAAGCCAGTGGTCTATCCCATACGGTAGTCGATTCTCGTGTGTGTGTGTGTTTTACCCCTCCTTTTGTGTATAATTTGGGAATTTATTCATGGCTTTGGTTGCAATTAGAACCAAATAATTCCGATTCGCGAAGATGATGTTGAGATTCCCGATTTCTTTGACGATGACGTGATATCAGAAGATGAGGTAATCTATACTTATTTTTTTCAATATTTTTTTTTCCTTTATTGTATATGAAACCCCAATGTTGTGTGTGTATCTTTTTGAAAGGGGAAGAATGTGCAGTCAAAGATTTCAAGTCCAGACCAACCCCAAAGAATTTCGAAAAACGCCAGGCTTGATTTTGGAGCTGGTGGACAAGACTTTTTGAACTCATGGTCTTTTGCGAGTAAAGAAGCCGAGGCTCTTGCACATTTGAGCAAACAAGCTTCATCCCATTTGAAACAAAAGAAATCTTCTAAAGGTAATTTCTTTGGGTTTTTATGTCTTGGTTTTTGGTTCCATCGTAATTCCAAATAATTATCGCCTTCAGTGATTCCGTTTGTTTTCTATATATGTACAGTTGATATTTCCGGACTCGGTTTCTACATTTTCTAATTGGGAAATGGTACATGGCTAGAATAGAATGATATTGTGTCATGTATTGTAAATCAGAATTGCTAAATTTTACTCTTAGACACTCTATGCCAAAGTTTTAGCCTTGTCGTGACAGCCCGGATTCAGATTTTTTATTTATAACGCGACTGAGTCAACCATACTTTTTCTTAACCTTGACTGTTAGGCTTACGATAAAACCCAGAGCTGAGCTTCTCGAGGACATTCAGAATGACGAGTCCCGAAGTGGAATTAGAAACCCGTAAGCATGAATGTAACGAGCAGCCAAAATCGATCGCCGAACTTTTAGATGGCCTTCAGGATAGCACTAATCTTCCTCTCGAACTTTTTGATCCTCTTTACAGATCAGAAGTAAAAGAGGAAAACGGGTAATAAAGAGCAGAGAAGTATCCCCTGATGATGTGGATTGCTGTGAGCCATCTAGTGACAGCGAGGTTATTGATTTTGAAATCCGAGTTAAACATTTTCTAACTGAATTTCATCATTTAGGTTATATTCTTATCAATGCTCTCATGCAGATGAGTGATAATGAGATTGAGCTTGCCGTCCCTGATGCTAAAAGAAAAACTATCGTAGACCAGTTCCATGAAGCTTTTGGTGATACTTTCTCGAATGAGAATATGAGAAGTAATCACAATGTGTCTAAAGCACTGAGGTCAGTAGTGTTTACTGTTATAAACACGATTGAGAAGGACAAAATAGGTGCGACAATAACTCTTGGTGCTTAAATATTCTCGGATTTTGCAGAGGTGGATTGTATTGGAGACTGCAACAGGTTATGCAGATGGAAAAGGAACGAGAAACAGATTTTTTGGAGAAGAAAGGGGATGAAGCATTACAAAGTATATACATATATATATATATATATATATATATATATATATCTCATCAGTTACAGAATTTAACACTTTATTTAACACTTTCTATTCCCAAAACATTTTCCCTCAGTTACGGAAATTAACTTGCATAAATTTGAAAAACAAAAATTGTGCATTGGTCTAATGCAAGTATATAATTGTTTTGTCTATATTTAAAATATGTGACAGAGGAACAAAGCTGCATTTATGTCAAGCTTCTGTCGAGACACTTGGAAGCGAAGCTGACAGTTTGTCATTGCTTCAACAGTGATAACTTTGAGGTATTTTTTAGCCATGGAAATCATTAGTTCAATTTGATTAGGAAATTTCCTAATTAGCTATTTTCATGGCCATGCATTTTGGTTTGACTTTAGGTTCTATATTTTGTTTCTGCAGGGCCTCCAAGAATTAGATCCTCTAAATCAGCTGGAGAATCAAGGATCAAGAAAAAAAATCATTTTCAATCAGAGAATCTCTGCTGATGTGGAACTGGAAGTTGGAAATTGCATATGGATTCACCCACCATGGTACGATTATCATACTATAAATTTGTGTTGACTTTGCAATCAAGTGAAATGATCTATATGGTCCTTAGCTTGGTTGTGTTCCAAGTAACTGTTTAAAAATCAAATAATGTCAATTTCTATGGTGAAATTGTACGACAGGAAGGAAGTTAAAGTACGCAATGACGAGAGCATAATTTTGGCAGCTTATTTTTCTAATTTCTAGCCGATGAGTTCGGATCTTTCTGTATATAACATCTGCCACTTGTGATTAAACTAATTTGAGGTAAGATCGCAGAAAGAAAAAAAAAATATTTGATTTCTAGAATATCACATAGGCCTTAATTTTCATGAGATATTATATTAGTAAGATGTACGGCAAAGGAGCTGTAAGTGGATTCTCGCCAGTTATTCACGAGTTTCTGAGGTAATTTTCTCCTCTTCTAATCGTGAATTAGGGCTTCCTTTTGATTCCGCTTGATTTCGGAAATTGAATGGTTTGAGGATAAATTTGATGGAGATGTTTATGATTCACGTCGTTCTTGTTTCTCGCGTTCCTTTGTTTGGTTTGATTGTGATTCTCTTGAGTTAGGTTTCATGAATTTGGGGTTTTTGTGGGTAAAGGGTTCTTGATTATTGGTGCTGAATTGATGCTTGATTTGTGATGATCGTTGAATTTTTCAGAATCTTTGTATGATATATCCACTGCCAATATTATTTCATATTAGGTCTGATTGTTTCAGTTTCATTACAAAAAATAAATATTTAACCCATTCCTTTAAATCACAAGTCCAAATGAGCTTAGTCAAGCTTGGTAGTGTTTTGAACTATTTTTCTATCCACAGTGGGTCTATGAAAAATTGTAAGTACTTAGTGTCTGTCCTAGTCTCTGTGTGTGTTATGTTAGGTAAGTCTGATTTGATCATGTGTGTGTGAAATATTAGTGTTAGTGTCTAATTAGTGTTAGGTTCAAAGCTAAACAATGTCTCAGGGTGTTAGTACATGGTGTGGCTTTTTCTTATGTCTCAGGTGTTTATGATTTTGTGTGATTTTGGTGTGTGTTTTTCCCTTGCCTGCAGGTTCAATGGGTTCACTATATTAACTTTTCTTGTAGGGTCTCCTTCAAAAAAAAAAAAAACTTTGCTTGTAGTGTCATAAACAAATTGTAAGTAATTTATCTTTTCCAAATATTTGTAATGCCAAATTTATGCATGTAAATGTAAATGATATTTATGATTGATTTAATGAAATATGAGATTTTTTGATATTATTATTAGGTATTTTTTGGATATTCGTTTATTATAAATGTAATTTAGTATAAATATTTATTTAAATATATATTTTTATTAAAAAAATTGCTCTACATAAATAAGATGTAGTCTATATTGTTAAAATAGAATTTCATGGATATAAACTACAGATAAAAAATGTAGTCTTCAAGAGAAAAGATTGGAGTCATAGGCAAAGAGATAAGACTCCAGTGCAATAGATGCCACAAAAACACAGTAGTCTGTCTAACTCAATAAATTATAACTACTTTTTAAAGATGTAGTGTTTATTGACTCTCAACTTGAACAATTACATTATAAAAATGTAGTCTTCAACAAAAAAGAATGGAGTCATAGGCAAAGAGATAAGACTCCAGTGCAATAGATGACACAAAAACGCCGTAGTCTGTCTAATTAAATCAATTAAGACTACTTGTTAAAACTGTAGTGTTTTTTTCTTATGTAATTGAGTTATATATAACTACATCATAACGCTGTAGTATTTATAGATGAGACTAGTAAGACTATATCTAATAAATGTAGTTATATATTTTAACTACAATCTTATAAAACAGATACACTACGGCCAAAAACTGGAGTCATAATCAAAGAGATAAAATTCCAGTGCAATAGATGACAGTCAGTAAACTGTAGTCGATTGAAAATGACTACAGCGTTCGGCAGTAGTTAGAGGTCAAATTTCTGGTAGTGTATAAACCTTGTGTGTACTATTGACTACAAGATAGTGAAATCCTTTCCACTGGCAGAGTGCCCCCAGACGTAGGTGTATTTCACCGAACTGGGTAACCATATCGTGTGTATTTTATTTACTGCACTGTTTGTTGTTTATCCATAATCTGTGTTCAAGCAAGTTGTCAGACACATTGTCAACACATTGTGTGCGACATCTTGTCTTTGCGACTAATCAGAATTTCAGTAGGATTTCGGCCAAACACGCAAGGAGAGAGCAAAGAATAAAAGAGGAAAAAAATCCAAGGTGTCATGAAGGCACATGTAGGCCGTACGACTTGGATAGGAATGGGCAATAAAGGATTACTCATGAAGGCTTGGAAAATAAGAGAAAACTACTTCTTTCCAATGCCAACCTTTCTCCTATAAATAGGACCCTCATTCCTCTCATTCTATTCATCCCACATAAGTTAGAGATTGAGAGCTTCTCTCTCTAGACCTTGTGGTGGCCGACTTCGCCTCTCTCTCTCTCTAGTTTTCTTTCGTTTTTGTTTTGGCACCTAGGTCCTCATTTGACCTAGTGTTTTTAGCTCTTCGACTTTGACACTTGTTCTTGAGTCGTAGTCTTTAAAAGTGCCCACTCACTAATTCCTTTTCTCTCGAGTGATTCTTGTGATAGAAACCATCGTGGTTGCTCGTGTTGCCGAGGAAAGAAGAGAGACGTGCTGCCAGGGAGACGAACGTTTTCAACCTTCCGAAGGCTCATCAACGTTCATGCTTCTATAAAGGTTAGTAAATTTATAATGGTCATAATAGTTTTTTATTTACGCGTACTTGCTCTTTGTCTAGGTTAGTAAAATCGTTTTACTTGTTAAAAGAAAATTTTTAAAATTCTGCCGCTTACCCAAAGCGTTAAACTTTTTCTTAAACACTAGATCAATTCCAACATTCTCCAAGTCATACATGACGGAACCTATTACATCGAGCATACGGACGGGACCCTGATCCGACATCCTTGGTACGCCGAACACTTGAAGCAGTACTACTAGTGACAACGGCTCCACCATTTATTGCTTTGATCTCCCCAATTCAATAAGGTCCATTTGCCAATGTTTGAGGATGTAATCTATTCGCAAAAAATAATAATGTCTGAGGTTTTTTCTTTTCAAAAATCCACTTTATTAAGTTTTTAGTCATCACGGCATGACCTGTACACTAAAAATTTTGGGGGCTAGTGAGTCCTGCGAAGTACACTAAAAAATACACGGCCCAATAAACAAAACATTAAGCCCCCCGCACACACACGGGAACACGCGCTTAGGAAGCTCCAGACCCCGACGGCCTTTCGAGCATACGGGTCTGAGTGAAATCGTCGACCTAACTCGAAGCCCCTTCGGTCGCAAATTGGTGTTGTCAATGGTGCCCACAAGAAGAGTTGTAGTGTGTATTTATGTACATTTTATGTCATATAGTCTTACGAAGACTCTTGCTTGTAACTGCTTATTTATTAATAAAAGTTGAAAAGTTCTTTCAATCTTCCTTGTTTGAAGCTTTAAGATAAAACATTAGTCTTTAGTCCATAAACAAACTAAACAACTTACGAAGAGACAACTGTAGATTTGCATGAACAAACTCTTCGTAGTTTGCTTAACACGATATATTCGCAATCTAAGGGTCAAAGGACTATTGACCCCAGTATGATTGTTAGGAGAATCTATGATGTCTGGTTATGAGGCATTGAGAGTTGGAGACTCTATAGTTCTTCTAGGTATCTTCCGAAGGTACTGAATTGACCAGTGCACTTCTAGAGACAAGATAAGAACAAACCATTTAACCTCTTATGTCTCGAAGTCACTACGTATGAATTGCATCGTGCTTACCTTAATCCTGAAATGACACATGTCATTTCACACCTTAGTATTCTCATTTGAGAAAGTCAGAGTTCGGACTCACTATGTGATTCCGAACAAGGCCTATTGGTGAAGTACTAAGTTGTGAGTATGTCATGAGTAACTCTGTGAAGTTCTCATAGATATAGAATTCATGTACAAGATTGGTGAAATGCAATATATATCACCTCATGCATTGTTCCTCGGAGTGTGAATAAATGAACTGGCCAGTGTCCAAATTGAGTCCTGACTCTTTTGGATGAAATAATGTGACTTGTTAGCTCCTCGTCAATACATTGTTTCTAACTTATTCACAAGCGACAAAGGAGTTGAGGAAATAACAGCTAGAAGGGTAAAATGGTAAATTTGTAAATCCCGACTAGCTGATGATATTCATGAAGGGTAAACACTGATAATATTCTGTGGATCCGCTCATAAGAATTAGGTTGAATTCTTGAGTAGAAAATAAATTCATTTGAACCGAGAGATTTTCAGTGTCAACTCTTTAGTGGAGTCAGTTGACATTAAGCTAACCTTGGAAAAGGTTTGTGAACTTTTGAGTCCAAGTATTTTAGCTCAAGCTTTGTTCATTTGGATCCATGAGGTCACTGTCACGAATCACATCGATTAGGAATAGTTAAACTGGAAGCTAAGTCAAAACAAGAACGAAAATTGTCAAAAGGGTATTTTTGTCTTTTGAGACATAGCATGAAATGAATGTCAATAAATTTTTTGACAAGGTCATTTGATGACTTAATAATACTCGGCCATGACTTGATCATTGGGCCTTGTGGATTAATTTCATTTCATAAGAATTTTATTGAAAATTCTTAATGGGCCTTTTACATGTTGTCATGAACAAATGAAGAAGCTTCTAGAAGCTCCTTCTAGAATTAGTTTGGGCGCCCAACATACCCATAGGTAGAGAGAATATTTTGTGCCTAAATGGATCAAGATACTTTCCAAAAGAAAAAGAGGAAACAAATTTGCATATGGATGCACATGGGAATCGGCCAAGGCTAGAAAGGAACAAAATAGGAAACAAATCAAGGCTTCTAGAAGCCTTGTGTTGGCCGAGTATCTCAAGAGGAAAAAGAGGAAATTGGCTCATGAATATGTGATATTCTATAAAAGAGGAAACTACCCTATTGAAGGTAAAGCCTCTGCTATAAATAGGAGCCTCATTCCTCACATTTCAATCATCCAAGTTTAAGAGATTTGAGAGACTCTCTCTCTAGAACTTGGCCGCCCCTCTCCTCTCTCTCTCTCTAGTCAATTTCGTTTTATGGTTTTGGCACCTACGTCCTCATTTGACCTAGAGTTTAGCTCTGCGACTTCAAGGCTCGTTCTTAAGTCGTGGTGTTTAAAAGTGCCCACTCACTGATTCCTTTTATTTCGAGTGATTTAGTCATAGAAACTTTCGTGGTTGCTCGAGTCGCCGAGGATAGAAAGAGAGACGTGCTGCGAGGGAGACGAACGTTTTCAACCTTCCGAAGGCTCATCAACAGTCAAGCTTCAAGAAAGGTTAGTAAACTTCTATTCTCATAATAGTTTTTATTTACATGTGCTTGCTCTTTGTCTAGGTTAGTAAAATGCGTTTTACTTGAAAATAAAATTTTTAAAATTCCGCCGCTTTGCGAAGCGTTAAACTTTTTCTTAAACCCTAGATCAATTCCAACAAATGGTATCAGATCTATGGTCAAAGATATGCATGTACATGTATTTAAAAATATGAGCTTGAAAATCGTTTTCGAAAGTTTACTAATTTTGTGAGAAGTTAGAATTGTTTTCTTAGATTTTTTTTAATTTATTGCTCTTGCCTTTAAATTAAAAATCATGTTGTTTTTCTATGAGTTTGGGATGTTATTAAAACACATTAGAATCAGTTCTAAAAGTTTTTAATTTTTTATATTGAAAAACGTGTTTTAAAGGTTTGAGAAATTTCGAGAAAAATTTTGTGACTAGTTTTCTTGTCTTACTAGTTTCTTATTTTTACTTGAATCGTTTTATGCTTGTTGTTATTTCTATTATATCATGTTATTTCCTTGCTAATAAAAGCTTTAACAACCTTCATAAAACGTTCCATTACACTCGATTCTTTTTCGCACCTAAAAAGGACCAAGCTTTAATTATTTCTTTTTCTTCGAGGTGGAGTAAAACCCGCAGTAAAAGTGGCATAACTCTCTTCTCAAAAATCGAAATTTAATGATTCTTGAATCAAATTAAAGCTCTGTCTTTCCTCTGTTCTGAAACTCCAGTTTTTAGAATTCCGGATTTTCAGCCCCACTACCATGTGTTATAGAACTCTAATGAGAAAAATTTCTTGAGAAAAAATGTTTTTCATAAGATTATAAACATGATGTGTAAGATTAAAATATTTTGATTTTTGAAAGTTTAATTGAAATTGAATTTTTACAAAACTAGTTTGAATTTTGAAAAATCGTTTTCGCTTTCAAACTTGAAAAATATTTTGTCATCCAAATCAAATAAATTTTCAAAATGTTTTCAAAACTATATCTATATCACATATGTTCAAAATCTATATGCTCTTGAAAATTTGAGTGGGAGGTCTCCTTGTAGACAAGCCGAAAAATAAAAAGATGTGTAATCTCAAACTTTCAAGTGTTCGAGTGAGTTGAAGTTCACACTTCCCTCACGCACTTTCCCGAAATAGAAAATAGGAAAAGATCGAGTATGTACCTTGTGTCTTTATGCACTAACACTGCTCTAAACATGTCGATCTAGGATTCTCTTCTAGTTGTCCACTCTATCGCTCTCTAACTAGGAAATCCGTTTCCGAACTTATAAGAGTCGATGAACCAACTCCAAAAACTAAGTGGGAGGGTTATATTTGTTGTTTGTAACCCACGATCCCCAACACTAATGAAAGAAGCAATTAACGTGGGAGTAAGAGCCGCTCTTGCGACCCTCTCTTAAATGGGAGTACTCCAAGGCGTTCTTGCTTCGATCATTGCTCAATGAGCTACGTCCGAGAGTGAGACGATGATGACAAAGCCTCCCCTTGGGGGATTGTTTTTCAAAGTTGACCTTTTGGACTAAGTGGTTGGTTGAACACTTAGGCTCAATCCCTAGTAATCCTCCCTTGAGGCTCTGCGAAAGGATGTGAGTGATCAAACTAATTTAAAAGGTGGCTGGTCAAAATTGGTGTATTGACATCTTGGCTAAGCATTAATGATGAGTCATTTACTTATAAATGGAGATTTTTTGCGGCCTTCCCTCCAATGAGTAAATTATCGTTTAGTTTATAACACCTTTGGATTTTATCAAGTCTTAAACAAATTTAAATCCTAAACCAAAGACTAATCATAAACTTGTTTCAACTTATATAGGCAATATGTCTCTCAACCTTCTCTCGTTCATCCTTTCCTCGAACAAACTCGAAACCAAAAACTACATTAATTGGAAACATAACCTCGACATAATACCTACCTTTAACAAGCACAAATGGGTACTCACCACCCCGTGTCCTCCTCAAACGAATAATGATTCGACTCAAGAGGACAAAGACGCCTTGGCGGCCTGGCTCTACTCCGATGAGATTGTGAGGTGCTATATCTTAGCATCAATGAACAATGTGTTGCAATAACAACAACGTGACATCGAGACTACCGCCAACATGCTCTACAATCTCCCTGAGATGTTTGAAGGGCAAAGGCGTCAAGCAAGGCAACAAGCAGTCCGACGGTTTATGAACTGTCACATGAAGGCTAGGACTCCTATTGGAAACTTTATGATACTGATCATTAGTTATCTGAATAAAATGGAAATCCTAGGATCTGAGACTGATGGGAAGAATGTCATAGATATGATCTTAGAAACTCTCCCCGCATCTCTTGATACCTCCAAGATGAACTACTCCATAAACAAGCAAGAGTACACTGTTACCAAGCTTATGATGGAACTTCACACTGCTGTAGGTCTCACTAAGAGAAAGAGGAATAAAGGAGAGGCACATGCTACTGAGCACGAAGCCTCCGCCTCTGGAACTAAGAAGAGACCTCATAAGGCCGATAAAAAGAACTGTCCTGCCTATCTCAAAGCAAAGGAACAAAGTATTGTACTAGTTACCGAAGCATGCTTAGTAGCTGATAATGTATCAACGTGGATTCTTGACTCCGCTGCTACTAATCATATTTGTTATTCCTTGAATGGTTTCAAGAAAACCAAAAGCTTAGAGGAAGGCGAGTTCTGTTTCAAATGGGGTGATGGGAGCCTGGTGTCTGCGAAGGCTGTGGGATCCGTGACGCCGTCTTTTGAAGACCGCACTTTAAACTTGAATAATGTTTATTTTGTTCCTACCTTTGGGAAGAACTTAACATCCATTGCTCGTCTTCTTGAGCAAAGATTATTGTTTAAAGTTCATTAAGAATGGAATTCGTATTTTGTTTCCTGATAATTCTTTTGTCACTGATGCATGTATGAAGAATGCTCTTTTTTACATTTATCCCACTCAACCTTCACTTTTAGACACCGAAATAGATAATGATCTTATTAGGGAGCCAAACAGGATCAAACTTTCTGAGTCCTCCGATCTAACAAAATCAACATACCTTTGGCACTTGAGACTTGGTCATATCAGTCTAGATAGGATTAAGAGACTTGTGAGGGACGGTCCACTCCAAGCCTCTGCAATAGGTTCACTACGTACTTGTGAATCCTGCATAGAGGAAAAATGACTAAGCGACCTTTCTCTGATAAGGGTCGAAGAGCCACTGAGTTGCTTGAACTAGTACATTCTGATGTATGTGGTCCGCTCAGCCAACAGGCACGTGGAGGATACGAATACTTCGTTACCTTCACCGATGATTACTCGCGATATGGTTTTGTCTATTTGCTCAAACACAAATCCGAGACCTTTAACGTATTTAAGGTCTTTAGGGCTTTAGTGGAAAAGCAAACTGGCAAAGTGATCAAAACCCTTCGATCTGATCGAGGTGGTGAGTATATGTATGGAGAGTTCGATGACTTTCTTAAAGAAGAAGGTATCGCTTCTCAGCTTACCGCACCTGGCACACCTCAACAAAACGGAGTGTCAGAGAGAAGAAACCGAACTCTTATGGAGATGGTTAGATCAATGATGAGTTACTCATCACTCCCTCTTTCCTTTTAGGGATATGCCCTCGAAACAACCGCTTATATTCTGAACCAAGTTCTGTCGAAGATGGTTCCTGGTACTCCTTATGAATGATGGACTGGCCGTAAAGTAAATCTGGGTCACATCCGAATTTGGGGTTGCCCCGCACACGTGCTAAGGCAAAAGACTAGCAAGTTGGCTAGTAGGTCAGAATTGTGTCTGTTCGTTGGATATCCAAAGGAAACCAAGGGTTTTACTTTCTATAGTCCCGAGGACGATAAGACTTTCGTTAGCCCGAATGCTCGTTTCCTTGAGGAGGACTTTATGAAAGATGCAAAACCTAGAAGCAAAATTGTGCTTGAAGAAAAGTTGGGTGAGGAAGCTTCTACCTCATCTGTAAGAACTGTTCTTACCCCAACTGAAACACAACCTAACTCATCAGAATCTCGTCAAGTAGTACTTCGACGTAGTGGGAGGGCTACTCGAAAGCCTGACAGGTACATGTCTTATGGAGACTCTCTCGTAGCCGTCTCTGACATGGATGATCCTGTTTCCTATAGCCAAGCGATGGCTTGTCTGAAACAAACCTTTGGCTTGACACCATGAAAGTTGAAATGCACTCAATGTATGTCAACAAAGTCTGGAAACTTGTAGACCTTCCTGAAGGGATTAAACCCGTAGGGTGTAAGTGGATATACAAGAAGAAAAGGGGTCCTGATAGGAACGTCGAGACGTTCAAAGCACGACTTGTGGTGAAGGGTTATACCCAACAATAAGGGATTGACTATGAAGAAACCTTCTCGCCAGTCGCGATGCTTAAATCCATCCGTATACTCCTATCCATAGCTGCAGCTCTCGACTATGAGATCTGGCAAATGGATGTCAAGACAGCCTTCCTGAATGACAATCTTGACGAGCGCATTTACATGGCTCAACCAGACGGTTTTGTGGAAGAAGGTCAAGAGACCAAGGTTTGTGAGTTGCTTAAGTCCATTTATGGATTAAAGCAAGCATCTAGGTCATGGAATATCAGATTCGATGAAACTGTGAAAAGCTTTGGCTTTGAACAGTCAATAGATGAGCCTTGTGTTTACAAGTTAATACACGAAGGCAAAGTTGTGTTTTTGGTATTATATGTCGATGATATACTACTCATTGGTAATGACGTGGGTAAGTTATCTAAGGTTAAGGTCTAGCTGGCAAAGCAATTCGATATGAAGGATCTAGGAGAAGCTGCGTACATTCTGGGAATCCAAATCTTTTGAGATAGGAAAAATCAGACCCTGTCGCTCTCTCAAGCATCTTATATTGATAAGGTGATGGATCGCTTCTCGATGCAAGACTCCAAGAAAGGCCAAACACCCTTTAGGCATGGAGTCTCACTCTCTAAGGACCAGTCTCCCAAGACTGCACAAGAGATTGAAGACATGAGGGAAATTCCTTACGCCTCTGCCGTAGGAAGCCTCATGTACGCTATGCTTTGCACTAGACCTGACATCTGTATCGCCGTTGGCGTAGTTAGCCGTTTCCAATCCAACCCTGGACCCGAGCACTGGATTTTTGTTAAGCATGTTCTTAAGTATCTTCGAAGAACTAGGAACTTGATGCTTACAAACTCAGGTACTGACCTGACTATGACAGGATATACCGACTCCGATTTTCAAGCGGATTAGGATTCCAGGAAATCCACTTCGGGATCTGTGTTCATCCTTAATGGTGGAGCTGTTGTGTGGAGGAGTATTAAGCAATCTTGCATTGATGACTCCACAATTGAAGCAGAATATGTGGCGGCTTGTGAAACATCCAAAGAGGCTGTATGGCTTAGAAAATTCCTTAAGTATTTGGAAGTTGTTCCAAACGTCGACGAGCCCATGACCCTTTATTGTGATAATAGTGGGGCTGTCGCTAACTCAAAGGAACATCGAAGCCATAAGCGCTCTAAACATATTGAGAGGAAATACCATTTGATTCAAGAGATCGCGCAGCGCGGAGACGTGGAGGTGAAATAGATCTCTGGCAGATCCATTCACCAAGGCCCTAGCGAACAAGGTCTTCGACCAACATCGAGAGGGACTAGGCATGAACGACTACACACATCTTCTTTTAGTCAAGTGGGAGTTTGTTGTCAATGGTGCCCACAAGAAGAGTTGTAGTGTGTATTTATGTACATTTTATGTCATATAGTCTTACGAAGACTCTTGCTTGTAACTGCTTATTTATTAATAAAAGTTGAAACGTTCTTTCAATATTCCTTGTCAGAAGCTTTATGATAAAACATTAGTCTTTAGTCCATAAACAAACTAAACAACTTATGAAGAGACAAATGTAGATTTGCATGAACAAACTCTTCGTAGTTTGCTTAAAACGATATATTCGCAATCTAAGGGTCAAAGGACTATTGACCCCAGTATGATTGTTAGGAGAATCTATGATGTCTGGTTATGAGGCATTGAGAGTTGGAGACTCTATAGTTCTTCTAGGTATCTTCCGAAGGTACTTAATTGACAAGTGCGCTTCTAGAGAGAAGATAAGAACAAACCATTTAACCTCTTATGTCTCGAAGTCACTACGTATGAATTGCATCGTGCTTACCTTAATCCTGAAATGAGACATGTCATTTCACACCTTAGTATTCTCATTTGAGAAAGTCAGAGTTCGGACTCACTATGTGATTCCGAACAAGGCCTATTGGTGAAGTACTAAGTTGTGAGTATGTCATGAGTAACTATGTGAAGTTCTCAAAGATATGGAATTCATGTACAAGATTGTTGAAATTGTTGGAATCGATCTAGGGTTTAAGAAAATAATTAACGCTTCGGTAAGCGGCGGAATTTTTAAAATTTTCTTTTACAAGTAAAACCAGTTTTTACTAACCTAGACAAAAGAGCAAGTACACGTAATTAAAAACTATTATGAGCTAAGAAGTTTAATAACCTTTCTTGAAGCTTGATCTTTGAGAAGCTCTTAGAAAGTTTCAATGCTCGTCTCCCCTCGCAGCACGTCCCTCTTTCTTTCCTCGGCACCTCGAGCAACCACGAAAGTTTCTATCACTAAATCACTCGAGAGAAAAGGAATTAGTGAGTGGGCACTTTTAAACACTACGACTTAAGAACGAGTCTTGAAGTCGCAGAGCTAAACACTAGGTCAAATGAGGACCTAGGTGCCAAAACAAAGAATCGAAAATAAACTAGAGAGAGAGAGAGGAAGGGGCGGCCAAGTCTAGAGAGAGAAGCTCTCAATCTCTAAAACTTTGGATGAATCAATTGTGAAGAAAAGGGGCTCCTATTTATAGGAGAGGTCTCACCTTTAATAGGGTAGTTTCCTCTTCTATAGAATATCACATATTCATGAGCCAATTTCCCATTTCCTTCAAAGAGTCACACGGCCAAGACTAAGCAAGTAAGTCCTTGGATTTGTTTCCTCTTTTATTTGCTTCTCTCTTGATCCTTTTGGGCGCCTACCTTGTTTTCCCCTTAGGGGAAATTTGTTTCCTCTTTTTATTTTGGCAAGTATCTTCATATATTCATGCACAAAATATTCTCTCTTCCTTTGGGTATTATGGGCGCCTACACCATCTAGAAAGGGCTTCTAGAAGCTTTTCCATTTTGTTCATGACAACATGAAAAAGGCCCATTAAGAATTTTCATTAAAATTCTTATGAAATGAAATTAATCCACAAGGCCCAATTAATCTTATTATGGCAGAGTGTTACTTGTCATTAAATGACAATGTCAAAAAATTTATTGACATTCATTTCATCCTATGTCTCAAAAGACAAAAATACCCTTTTGACAATTTTCGTTCTTGTTTTGACTTAGCTTCCAGTTTAACTATTCCTACTCGATGTGATTCGTGACAGTGACCTCATGGACCCAAATGAACAAAGCTCGAGATAAACACTTGGACTCAAATGTTCACAAACCTTTTCCAAGTTTAGCTTAATGCCAACTGACTCCACTAAAGAGTTGACACTGAAAATCTCTCGGTTCAAATGAATTTATTTTCTACTCAAGAATTCAACCTAATTATGATGAGCGGATCCACTGAATATTATCTATGTTTACCCCTCATGAATGTCATCAGCTAGTCGGGATTTACTAAATCACCATTTTACCCTTCTAGCTGTTATTTCCTCAACTCTTTTGTCGCTTGTGAATAAGTTAGAAACAATGTATTGACGAGGAGCTAACAAGTCACATTGTTTCATCCAAAAGAGTCAGGACTCAATTTGGACACTGGCCAGTTCATTTAATCACACTCCAAGGAACAAAGCATGAGGTGACATACATTGCATTTCAGCAATCTTGTACATGAATTCCATATCTATGAGAACTTCACAAAGTTACTCATGACATTCTCACAACTTAGTACTTCACCAATAGGCCCTGTTCGGAATGACATAGTGAGTCCGAACTCTGACTTTCTCAAATGAGAATACGTAAGCGGTGAAATGGCATGTCTCATTTCAGGATTAAGGTAAGCATGATGCAATTAATACATAGTGACTTCGAGACATAAGAGGTTAAATGGTTTGTTCTTATCTTGTCCCTAGAAGTGCACTGGTCAATTCAGTACCTTCGGAAGATACCTAGAAGAACTATAGAGTCTCCAACTCTCAATGCCTCATAACCAGATATCATAGATTCTTCTAACAATCATACTGAGGTCAATAGTCCTTTGACCCTTAGATTGCGAATATATCGTTTTAAGCAAACTACGAAGAGTTTGTTCATGCAAATCTATATTTGTCTCTTCGTAAGTTGTTAAGTTTGTTTATGGACGAAAAGACTAAGGTTTTATCATAAAGCTTCAAACAAAGAACATTGAATGAACGTTTCAACTTTTTATTAATGAATACGCAATTACAAGCAAGAGTCTTCGTAAGACTATATGACATCAAATGTACATAAATAGACACTACTACTCTTCTTGTGGGCACCATTGACAACAAACTCCCACTTGACTCAAAGAAGATGTGAGTAGTCCTACATGCCTAATCCCTCTCAAAGTTGGTCGAAGACCATGTTCGCTAGGGCCTTGGTGAATAGATCTGCCAGAGATCTACTTCACCTCCACGTCTCCGCGTTGCGCGATCTCTCGAATCAAATGGTATTTCCTCTCAATATGTGTAGAGTGCTTATGGCTTCGAGGTTCCTTTGAGTTAGCGATAGCCCCACTATTATCACAATAAAGGGTCATGGGCTCGTCGACGTTCGGAACAACTTCCAAATACTTAAGGTATTTTCTAAGCCATACAGCCTCTTTGGATGCTTCACAAGCAGTTACATATTCTGCTTCCATTGTGGAGTCAGCAATGCAAGATTGCTTAATACTTCTCCACACAACAACTCCACCATTAAGGATGAACACAGATCCCGAAGTAGATTTCCTGGATGTTGTCAATGGTGCCCACAAGAAGAGTTGTAATCTTTATTTTGAACATTTGATGTAATAAAGTCTCATGAAGACTCTTGCTTGTAATTGCCTATTCATTCATTAATAAAGTTGAAACGTTCATTCAATCTTCCTTGTCTGAAGCTTTATGATAAAACCATAGTCTTTTAGTCCATAAACAAACTAAACAACTTACGAAGAGACAAATGTAGATTTGCATGAACAAACTCTTCGTAGTTTGCTTAAAACGATATATTCGCAATCTTAGGGTCAAAGGACTATTGACCTCAGTATGATTGTTAGAAGAATCTATGATGTCTGGTTATGAGGCATTGAGAGTTGGGGACTCTATAGTTCTTCTAGGTATCTTCCGAAGGTACTGAATTGACCAGTGCACTTCTAGAGACAATATAAGAACAAACCATTTAACCTCTTATGTCTCGAAGTCACTATGTATGAATTGCTTCATGCTTACCTTAATCCTGAAATGAGACATGGCATTTCACACCTTAGTATTCTCATTTGAGAAAGTCAAAGTTCGGACTCACTATGTGATTCCGAACAAGGCCTATTGGTGAAGTACTAAGTTGTGAGTCTGTCATGAGTAACTTTGTGAAGTTCTTATAGATATGGAATTCATGTACAAGATTGCTGAAATGCAATGTATGTCACCTCGTGCTTTGTTCCTTGGAGTGTGAATAAATGAACTGGCCAGTGTCCAAATTGAGTCCTGACTCTTTTGGATGAAACAATGTGACTTGTTAGCTCCTCGTCAATACATTGTTTCTAACTTATTCACAAGCGACAAAGGGGTTGAGGAAATAACAGCTAGAAGGGTAAAATGGTAATTTAGTAAATCCCGACTAGCTGATGACATTCATGAAGGGTAAACATAGATAATTTTCAGTGGATCTGCTCATCATGATTAAGTCGAATTCTTGAGTAGAAAATAAATTCATTTGAACCGAGAGATTTTCAGTGTCAGCTCTTTAGTGGAGTCAGTTGGCATTAAGCTAAACTTGGAAAAGGTTTGTGAATTTTGAGTCCAAGTGTTTAGCTAAAGCTTTGTTCATTTGGGTCCATGAGGTCACTGTCAGGAATCACATCGATAGGAATAGTTAAACTGGAAGCTAAGTCAAAACAAGAACGAAAATAGTTAAAAGGGTATTTTTGTCTTTTGAGACAAAGGATGAAATGAATGTCAATAAATTTTTGACAAGGTCATTTTATGACATGTTTCACTCGGCCATGACTTGATCATTGGGCCTTGTGAATTAATTTCATTTCATAAGAATTTTATTGAAAATTCTTATTGGGCCTTTTTCATGTTGTCATGAACAAATGGAAAAGCTTCTAGAAGCCCATTCTAGAAGGACATAGGCGCCCAACATACCCAACCAAGAGAGAATATTTTGTGCATAAATGTATCAAGATACTTGCCAAAAGAAAAAGAGGAAACAAATTTGCATGAGGATGCTTTAGGGTAATCGGCCAAGAGAGAACAAGGCAAGGCAAGGAACAAAAATGGAAACAAATCCAAGCCTTCTAGAAGGCATCCTTGGCCGAGCATCTCAAGTGGGAAAAGAGGTAATTGGCTCATGAATATGTGATATTCTATAGAAGAGGAAACTACCTTATAGAAGGTGAGACCTCTCCTATAAATAGGAGCCCCTTTTTCTCACAATTGATTCATCAAAAGTTTTAGAGATTGAGAGCTTCTCTCTCTAGACTTGGCCGCCCCTTCCTCTCTCTCTCTCTAGTTTATATTTTCGATTTTTCTTGTCTTGGCACCTAGGTCCTCACTCGACCTAGTCTTTAGCTCTGCGACTTTGAGACTCGTTCTTAAGTCGTAGTGTTTAAAAGTGCCCACTCACTGATTCCTTCTTTTCGAGTGATTTAGTGATAGAAACTTTCGTGGTTGCTCGAGGTGCCGAGGAAAGAAAGAGAGACGTGCTGCGAGGGGAGACGAGCGTTGCAAACTTTCCACAAGCTTCTTCAAAGTTCAAGCTTCAAGAAAGGTTAGTAAACTTCTAGCTCATATTGGGTTTTAATTACATGTACTTGCACTTGTCTAGGTTAGTAAAAACTGTTTTACTTGTAAAAGAAAATTTTTAAAATTCCGCCGCTTACCGAAGCGTTAATTATTTTCTCAAACCCTAGATCGATTCCAACAAATGGTATCAGAGCTATGGTCAAAGAGATGCATGTACATGTTTTTAAAATTATGAGCTTGAAAATCGTTTTCGAAAGTTTACTAATTTTGTGACAAGTTAGAATTGTAATCTTAGATTTTTTTTAATTTAATGCTCTTGTCTTTAAATTAAAAAGCATGTTGATTTTCTATGAGTTTGGGATGTTTTTAAAACACATTAGAATCAGTTCTAAAAGTTTTTAATTTTTTATATTAAAAAACGTGTTTTAAAGGTTTGAGAAATTTCGGTAAATTTTGTGACTAGTTACTTTGTCTTTCTAGTTTCTTTTATTTACCGTATTCGTTTTATGCTTGTTGTTATTTCTTTTATTATATGTTATTACCCTGCTAATAAGACACAAATATAAGCTTTAAACAACATCTTAAAACGTTCCGTTACACTCGATTCTTTTTCGCACCTAAAAAGGACCAAGCTTTAATTTATTTCTTTTTCTTTGAGCTGGAGTAAACCCGCATTAAAAGAGGCATAACTCTCTGCTCAGAAATCTAAATTTGATGATTCTTGAATTAAATTAAAGCTCTGTCTGTCCTCTGTCCAATGCCACCGGTTTCGGCTGAAAAGGACATCGGAGCCGCCAGATATGGCAATTTTACTCCGAGGTGCGTGGCTGTCTGAAACTCCAGTTTTTTAGAAATCCGGATTTTCAAACCCCACTACCATGAGTTATAGAACTCTAATGAGAAAATTTTCTTGAGCAAAAATGTTTTTCATATGATTGTAAACATGATGTGTGAGATTAAAATGTTTTGTTTTTGAAAGTTTAATTGAAATTGAATTTTTACAAAACTAGTTTGAATTTTGAAAAACCGTTTTCACTTTCAAACTTGAAAAATATTTTGTCATCCAAATCAAATAAATTTTCAAAATGTTTTCAAAACTATATCTATATCACATATGTTCAAAATCTATATGCTCTTGAAAATTTGAGTGGGAGGTCTCCTTGTAGACAAGCCGAAAAATAAAAAGATGTGTAATCTCAAACTTTCAAGTGTTCGAGTGAGTTGAAGTTCACACTTCCCTCACGCACTTTCCCGAAATAGAAAATAGGAAAAGATCGAGTATGTACCTTGTGCCTTTATGCACTAATACTGCTCTGAACATGTCGATCTAGGATTCTCTTCTAGTTGTCCGCTCTGTCGCTCTCTAACTAGGAAATTTGTTTCCGAACTTAAAAGAGTCGATGAACCAACTCCAAAAACTAAGTGGGAGGGTTATATTCGTTGTTTGTAACCCGCGATCCCCAACACTAATGAAAGATGCAATAACGTGGGACTAAGAGCCGCTCTTGCGACCCTCACTTAAATGTGAGTACTCCAAGGCGTTATTGCTTCGATCATTGCTCAATGAGCTACGTCCGAGAGTGATGCAATGATGGCAAGGCCTCCCCTTGGGGGATTGTTTTTCAAAGCTGATCTTTTGGACTAAGTGGTTGGTTGCACACTTAGGCTCAATCCCTAGTATCCTCCCTTGAGGCTCTGCGAAAGGATATGAGTGATCAAACCAATTTACAAGGTCGCTAGTCAAAATAGATGTCTTGACATCTTGGCTTAGCATTAATGATGTGTCATTTACTTATAAATGGAGATTTTTTGCGGCCTTCTCTTGAGGGAGTAAATTATCGTTTGGTTTATAACACCTTTGGGTTTTACAAAAAGTCTTAATGAAACTTAAATCCTAAACCAAAGACTAATCATAAACTTGTTTCAGCTTTTATAGGCAATATGTCTCTCAACCATCTCTCTATCTTTCTTTCCTCGATCAAACTCGAAAACGAAAACTACGTCGACTGGAAACGTAACCTCGACATAGTCCTTACTGTCGACAAGCACAAATGGGTTCTCACCACCCCCTGTCCTCAAACGAATGATGATTCGACGCAAGAGGAGAAAGAAATCCTGGCGGCCTGGCTTCGATCCGATGAGATTGCGAGATGCTATATTTTGGCATCGATGAACAATGTGTTGCAACAACAACATCGTGATTATGAAACTGCCACCGATATGCTCTACAATCTCCATGAGATGTTTGGAGGGCAAGGACGTCAAGCTAGGCAACAAGCGGTCCGACAATTCATGAACTGTCGTATGAAGGCTGGAACTCCCGTTAGAGATCATATGATGCTGATCATTAGCTATCTCAACGAGATGGAGATTCTTGGATCTGAGATTGATGGGGAGACTAAAATAGATATGATCTTGGAAACTCTCCCCGAAACCTTTGATACCTTCAAGTTGAATTATTCCATGAACAAGCTGGAGTACACTGTTACCGAGCTCATGAAGGAACTTCAAACCGCTGAGGCACTCACTAAGAAAAAGAGGGCTCAAGGAGAAGTACATGCTACTGCCTCCACCTCTGGATCTAAGAAGAGACCTCGCAATGCTGAGAAGAAGAACCAACCTAAGGTTCACACGAAGAAGAAGGCGCCAAAGGCTCCGAAGGTGGACAAGTCTAACGACAAGTGCCACCACTGCAACGAGCCTGGTCACTGGCGTAGGAACTGTCCTGCCTACCTCAAAACCAAAGCAAAAGGTATTGTACTTGTTACTGAAGCCTGTTTAGTAGCTGATAATGTATCATCGTGGATTATTGACTCCGCTGCTACTAACCATATTTGCTGCTCCTTGACTGGTTTTAGGAAAAGCAAAAGCTTAGAGGATGGCGACTTCTGCTTCAAGTGGGGTGATGAGAGCGTGGTGTATGCGAAGGCTGTGGGATCCGTGACGCTATCTTTTGAAGATCGAAATTTAAATTTGAATAATGTTTATTATGTTCCTTCCTTTGGGAAAAACCTAGTATCTGTTGCTCAAATTTTCGAGCAAGATTATTATTTAAAGTTTATAAAGAATGGAATTCGTATTTCTTTTTCTGATTCTTTCGTCACTGATGCATGTATGAAGAATGGTCTTTTTTACATCTATCCCACTCAACCTTCTCTTTTAGACACCGAAATAGATAACGATCTAATTAGGGAGCCAAAGAGGATCAAACTTTCTAAATCCTCCGATCTAACAAAATCAACATACCTCTGGCACTTAAGACTTGGTCATATCAGTCTAGATAGGATTAAGAGACTTGTGAGGGATGGTCCACTCCAAGCCTCTGCAATAGGCTCACTACCTACTTGTGAATCCTGTATAGAAGGAAAAATGACTAAGCGACCTTTCTCCGATAAGGGTCGAAGAGCCACTGAGTTGCTGGAACTAATACATTCTGATGTATGTGGTCCGCTCAACCAACAGGCACGTGGAAGATACGAATACTTCGTTACCTTCACTGATGATTACTCAAGATATGGGTTTGTCTATTTGCTTAAACACAAATCCGAGACCTTTAACGTATTTAAGGTCTTTAGGGCTTTAGTGGAAAAGCAAACTGGCAAAGTGATCAAAACCCTTCGATCTGATCGAGGTGGTGAGTATATGTCTGGAGAGTTCGATGACTTTCTTAAAGAAGAATGTATCGCTTCTCAGCTTACAGCACCTGGCACACCTCAACAAAACGGAGTGTCAGAGAGAAGAAACCGAACTCTTATGGAAATGGTTAGATCGATGATGAGTTACTCATCACTCCCGCTTTCCTTTTAGGGATATGCCCTCGAAACAGCCGCCTACATTCTGAACCAAGTTCCGTCCAAAACGGTTCCTGGTACTCCTTATGAACGATGGACTGGCCGTAAAGTGAATCTTGGCCGCATCCGAATTTGGGGTTGCCCTGCACACGTGCTGAGGCAAAAGACTAGCAAGTTGGCTAGTAGGTCAGAATTGTGCCTGTTTGTAGGATATCCGAAGGAAACCAAAGGTTTTACTTTCTATAGTCCCGAGGACGATAAGACTTTCGTTAGCACGAATGCTCGTTTCCTCGAGGAGGACTTTATGAAAGATGCGAAACCTAGAAGCAAAATTGTGCTTGAAGAAAAGTTGGGTGAGGAAGCTTCTACCTCATTTGTAAGAACTGTTCTTACCCCAACTGAAACACAACCTAACTCATCAGAATCTCGTCAAGTAGTACTTAGACGTAGTGGGAGGGCTACTCAAAAGCCTGACAGGTACATGTCTTATGGAGACTCTCTTGTAGCCGTCTCCGACATGGATGACCCTGTTTCCTATAGCCAAGCGATGGCTTGTTCTGAATCAAACCTTTGGCTTGACGCCATGAAAGTTGAAATGCACTCGATGTATGTCAACAAAGTCTGGAAACTTGTAGACCTTCCTGAAGGGATTAAACCCGTAGGGTGTAAGTGGATATACAAGAAGAAAAGGGGTCCTGATGGGAACGTCGAGACGTTCAAAGCACGACTTGTGGCAAAGGGTTATACCCAACAAGAAGGGATTGACTATGAAGAAACCTTCTCGCCAGTCACAATGCTTAAATCCATCCGCATACTCCTATCCATAGCTGCAGCTCTCGACTATGAGATCTGGCAAATGGATGTCAAGACAGCCTTTCTGAATGGAAATCTTGACGAGCGCATTTACATGGCTCAACCAGACGGTTTCGTGGATAAAGGTCAAGAGACCAAGGTTTGTGAGTTGCTTAAATCCATTTATGGACTAAAGCAAGCATCTAGGTCATGGAATATTAGATTCGATGAAACTGTAAAGAGCTTCGGCTTTGACCAGTCAATAGATGAGCCTTGTGTTTACAAGTTAATACGCGAAGGCAAAGTTGTGTTTCTGGTACTATATGTCGATGATATACTACTCATTGGTAATGACGTGGGTAAGTTATCTGAGGTTAAGGTCTGGCTAGCAAAGCAATTCGATATGAAGGATCTAGGAGAAGCCGCGTACATTCTGGGAATCCAAATCTTTCGAGATAGGAAAAACCGGACCCTGTCGCTCTCTCAAGCATCTTATATTGATAAGGTGATGGATCGCTTCTCGATGCAAGACTGCAAGAGAGGTCAAACACCCTTTAGGCATGGAGTTTCACTCTCTAAGGACCAGTCTCCCAAGACTGCACAAGAGATTGAAGACATGAGGAAGATTCCTTACGCCTCTGCCGTAGGAAGCCTCATGTATGCTATGCTTTGCACTAGACCTGATATATGTTTCGCCGTTGGCGTAGTTAGCCATTTCCAATCCAACCCTGGACCCGAGCACTGGATTGCTGTTAAGCATGTTCTTAAGTATCTTCGAAGAACTAGGAACTTGATGCTTACATACTCAGGTACTGACCTGACTATGACGGGATATACCGACTCCGATTTTCAAGCGGATAAGGATTCCAGGAAATCCACATCAGGATCTGTGTTCATCCTTAATGGTGGAGCTGTTGTGTGGAGAAGTATTAAGCAATCTTGCATTGCTGACTCCACAATGGAAGCAGAATATGTGGCTGCTTGTGAAGCGTCCAAAGAGGCTGTATGGCTTAGAAAGTTCCTTAAGTATTTGGAAATTGTTCCAAACGTCGACGAGCCCATGACCCTTTATTGTGATAATAGTGGGGCTGTCGCTAACTCAAAGGAACCTAGAAGCCATAAGCGCTCTAAGCATATTGAGAGGAAATACCATTTGATTCGAGAGATCGTGCAGCGCGGAGACGTGGAAGTGAAGAAGATCTCAACGGTGGACAACCTAGCAGATCCATTCACCAAGGCCCTAGCGAACAAGGTCTTCGACCAACATCGTGAGAGATTAGGCATGAAAGACTACACACATCTTCTTTGAGTCAGGTGGGAGTTTGTTGTCAATGGTGCCCACAAGAAGAGTTGTAATCTTTATTTTGAACATTTGATGTAATAAAGTCTCATGAAGACTCTTGCTTGTAATTGCCTATTCATTCATTAATAAAGTTGAAACGTTCATTCAATCTTCCTTGTCTGAAGCTTTATGATAAAACCATAGTCTTTTAGTCCATAAACAAACTAAACAACTTACGAAGAGACAAATGTAGATTTGCATGAACAAACTCTTCGTAGTTTGCTTAAAACGATATATTCGCAATCTTAGGGTCAAAGGACTATTGACCTCAGTATGATTGTTAGAAGAATCTATGATGTCTGGTTATGAGGCATTGAGAGTTGGGGACTTTATAGTTCTTCTAGGTATCTTCCGAAGGTACTGAATTGACCAGTGCACGTCTAGAGACAATATAAGAACAAACTATTTAACCTCTTATGTCTCGAAGTCACTATGTATGAATTGCGTCATGCTTACCTTAATCCTGAAATGAGACATGGCATTTCACACCTTAGTATTCTCATTTGAGAAAGTCAAAGTTCGGACTCACTATGTGATTCCGAACAAGGCCTATTGGTGAAGTACTAAGTTGTGAGTCTGTCATGAGTAACTTTGTGAAGTTCTCATAGATATGGAATTCATGTACAAGATTGCTGAAATGCAATGTATGTCACCTCATGCTTTGTTCCTTGGAGTGTGAATAAATGAACTGGCCAGTGTCCAAATTGAGTCCTGACTCTTTTGGATGAAACAATGTGACTTGTTAGCTCCTCGTCAATACATTGTTTCTAACTTATTCACAAGCGACAAAGGAGTTGAGGAAATAACAGCTAGAAGGGTAAAATGGTAATTTAGTAAATCCCGACTAGCTGATGACATTCATGAAGGGTAAACATAGATAATTTTCAGTGGATCCACTCATCATGATTAAGTCGAATTCTTGAGTAGAAAATAAATTCATTTGAACAGAGAGATTTTCAGTGTCAGCTCTTTAGTGGAGTCAGTTGGCATTAAGCTAAACTTGGAAAAGGTTTGTGAACTTTTGAGTCCAAGTGTTTAGCTAAAGCTTTGTTCATTTGGGTCCATGAGGTCACTGTCATGAATCACATCGATAGGAATAGTTAAACTGGAAGCTAAGTCAAAACAAGAACGAAAATAGTTAAAAGGGTATTTTTGTCTTTTGAGACAAAGGATGAAATGAATGTCAATAAATTTTTGACAAGGTCATTTTATGACATGTTTCACTCGGCCATGACTTGATCATTGGGCCTTGTGAATTAATTTCATTTCCTAAGAATTTTATTGAAAATTCTTATTGGGCCTTTTTCATGTTGTCATGAACAAATGGAAAAGCTTCTAGAAGCCCATTCTAGAAGGACATAGGCGCCCAACATACCCAACCAAGAGAGAATATTTTGTGCATAAATGTATCAAGATACTTGCCAAAAGAAAAAGAGGAAACAAATTTGCATGAGGATGCTTTAGGGTAATCGGCCAAGAGAGAACAAGGCAAGGCAAGGAACAAAAATGGAAACAAATCCAAGCCTTCTAGAAGGCATCCTTGGCCGAGCATCTCAAGTGGGAAAAGAGGTAATTGGCTCATGAATATGTGATATTCTATAGAAGAGGAAACTACCTTATAGAAGGTGAGACCTCTCCAATAAATAGGAGCCCCTTTTTCTCACAATTGATTCATCAAAAGTTTTAGAGATTGAGAGCTTCTCTCTCTAGACTTGGCCGCCCCTTCCTCTCTCTCTCTCTCTAGTTTATATTTTCGATTTTTCTTGTCTTGGAACCTAGGTCCTCACTCGACCTAGTCTTTAGCTCTGCGACTTTGAGACTCGTTCTTAAGTCGTAGTGTTTAAAAGTGCCCACTCACTGATTCCTTCTTTTCGAGTGATTTAGTGATAGAAACTTTCGTGGTTGCTCGAGGTGCCGAGGAAAGAAAGAGAGACGTGCTGCGAGGGGAGACGAGCGTTGCAAACTTTCCACAAGCTTCTTCAAAGTTCAAGCTTCAAGAAAGGTTAGTAAACTTCTAGCTCATATTGGGTTTTAATTACATGTACTTGCACTTGTCTAGGTTAGTAAAAACTGTTTTACTTGTAAAAGAAAATTTTTAAAATTCCGCCGCTTACCGAAGCGTTAATTATTTTCTCAAACCCTAGATCGATTCCAACACTGGAATCCTTATCCGCCTGAAATCGGAGTCGGTATATCCCATCATAGTCAGGTCAGTACCTGAGTATGCAAGCATCAAGTTCCTAGTTCTTCGAAGATACTTAAGAACATGCTTAACAGCAATCCAGTGCTCGGGTCCAGGGTTGGATTGGAAACGACGAACTACGCCAACGGCGAAACAGATGTCAGGTCTAGTGCAAAGCATAGCATACATGAGGCTTCCTACGGCAGAGGCGTAAGGAATTTTCCTCATATCTTCAATCTCTTGTGCAATCTTGGGAGATTGGTCCTTAGAGAGTGAAACTCCATGCCTAAAGGGTGTTTGGCTTTTCTTGGAGTCTTGCATCAAGAAGCGATCCATTACCTTATCAATATAAGATGCTTGAGAGAGCGACAGGGTCCGGTTTTTCCTATTTCGAAAGATTTGGATCCCTAGAATGTACGCGGCTTCTCCTAGATCCTTCATATCGAATTGCTTTGCCAGCCAGACCTTAACCTCAGATAACTTACCCACGTCATTACCAATGAGTAGTATATCATCAACATATAGTACCAAAAACACAACTTTGCCTTCGTGTATTAACTTGTAAACACAAGGCTCACCTATTGACTGTTCAAAGCCGTAGCTTTTCACAGTTTCATCGAATCTGATATTCCATGACCTAGATGCTTGCTTTAATCCATAAATGGACTTAACCAACTCACAAACCTTGGTCTCTTGACCTTTTTCCATGAAACCGTCTGGTTGAGCCATGTAAATGCGCTCGTCAAGATTGCCATTCAGAAAGGCTGTCTTGACATCCATTTGCCAGATCTCATAGTCGAGAGCTGCAGCTATGGATAGGAGTATGCGGATGGATTTAAGCCTCGCGACTGGCGAGAAGGTTTCTTCATAGTCAATCCCTTCTTGTTGGGTATAACCCTTCACCACAAGTCGTGCTTTGAACGTCTCGACGTTCCTATCAGGACCCCTTTTCTTCTTGTATATCCACTTACACCCTACGGGTTTAATCCCTTCAGGAAGGTCTACAAGTTTCCAGTCTTTGTTGACATACATTGAGTGCATTTCAACTTTCATGGCGTCAAGCCAAAGGTTTGATTCAGAACAAGCCATCGCTTGGCTATAGGAAACAGGACCATCCATGTCAGAGACGGCTACGAGAGAGTCTCCATAAGACATGTACCTGTCAGGCTTTTGAGTAGCCCTCCCACTACGTCGAAGTACTACTTGACGAGATTCTGATGAGTTAGGTTGTGTTTCAGTTGGGGTAAGAACAGTTCTTACAGATGAGGTAGAAGCTTCCTCACCCAACTTTTCTTCAAGCACAATTTTGCTTCTAGGTTTTGCATCTTTCATAAAGTCCTCCTCAAGGAAACGAGCATTCGAGCTAACGAAAGTCTTATCGTCCTCGGGACTATAGAAAGTAAAACCCTTGGTTTCCTTTGGATATCCAACGAACAGACACAATTCTGACCTACTAGCCAACTTGCTAGTCTTTTGCCTTAGCACGTGTGCGGGGCAACCCCGAATTCGGATGTGACCCAGATTTACTTTACGGCCAGTCCATCATTCATAAGGAGTACCAGGAACCGTCTTGGACAGAACTTGGTTCAGAATATAAGCGGTTGTTTCGAGGGCATATCCCCAAAAGGAAAGAGGGAGTGATGAGTAACGCATCATTGATCTAACCATCTCCATAAGAGTTCGGTTTCTTCTCTCTGACACTCCGTTTTGTTGAGGTGTGCCAGGTGCGGTAAGCTGAGAAGCGATACCTTCTTCTTTAAGAAAGTCATCGAACTCTCCAGACATATACTCACCACCTCGATCAGATCGAAGGGTTTTGATCACTTTGCCAGTTTGCTTTTCCACTAAAGCCCTAAAGACCATAAATACGTTAAAGGTCTTGAATTTGTGTTTGAGCAAATAGACAAAACCATATCGCGAGTAATCATCGGTGAAGGTAACGAAGTATTCGTATCCTCCACGTGCCTGTTTGCTGAGCGGACCACATACATCAGAATGTACTAGTTCAAGCAACTCAGTGGCTCTTCGACCCTTATCAGAGAAAGGTCGCTTAGTCATTTTTCTTCTATGCAGGATTCACAAGTAGGTAGTGAACCTATTGCAGAGGCTTGGAGTGGACCGTCCCTTACAAGTCTCTTAATCCTATCTAGACTGATATGACCAAGTCTCAAGTGCCAAAGGTATGTTGATTTTGTTAGATCGGAGGACTCAGAAAGTTTGATCCTGTTTGGCTCCCTAATAAGATCATTATCTATTTCGGTGTCTAAAAGTGAAGGTTGAGTGGGATATATGTAAAAAAGAGCATTCATCATACATGCATCAGTGACAAAAGAATTATCAGGAAACAAAATACGAATTCCATTCTTAATGAACTTTAAACAATAATCTTTGCTCAAGAAGACGAGCAATGGATATTAAGTTCTTCCCTAAGGTGTTCATATTCAAGTTTAAAGTGCGGTCTTCAAAAGACGGCGTCACAGATCCCACAGCCTTCGCAGACACCAGGCTCCCATCACCCCATTTGAAACAGAACTCGCCTTCCTCTAAGCTTTTGGTTTTCTTGAAACCATTCAAGGAATAACAAATATGATTAGTAGCAGCGGAGTCAAGAATCCACGTTGATACATTATCAGCTACTAAGCATGCTTTGGTAACTAGTACAATACTATGTTCCTTTGCTTTGAGATAGGCAGGACAGTTCTTTTTATCGGCCTTATGAGGTCTCTTCTTAGTTCCAGACGCGGAGGCTTCGTGCTCAGTAGCATGTGCCTCTCCTTTATTCCTCTTTCTCTTAGTGAGACCTACAGCAGTGTGAAGTTCCATCATAAGCTTGGTAACAGTGTACTCTTGCTTGTTTATGGAGTAGTTCATCTTGGAGGTATCAAGAGATGCGGGGAGAGTTTCTAAGATCATATCTATGACATTCTTCCCATCAGTCTCAGATCCTAGGATTTCCATTTTATTCAGATAACTAATGATCAGTATCATAAAGTTTCCAACAGGAGTCCTAGCCTTCATGTTACAGTTCATAAACCATCGGACTGCTTGTTGCCTTGCTTGACGCCTTGGCCCTTCAAACATCTCAGGGAGATTGTAGAGCATGTTGGCGGCAGTCTCGATGTCACGTTGTTGTTGTTGCAACACATTGTTCATTGATGCTAAGATATAGCACCTCACAATCTCATCGGAGCAGAGCCAGGCCGCCAAGGCGTCTTTGTCCTCTTGAGTTGAATCATTATTCGTCAGAGGAGGACATGGGGTGGTGAGTACCCATTTGTGCTTGGTAAGGACTATGTCGAGGTTATGTTTCGAATCTACGTAGTTCATGGTTTCGAGTTTGTTCGAGGAAAGGATGATTGAGAGATGTTTGCGAGACATATTGCTTATAAAAGTTGAAACAAGTTTATGATTAGTCTTTGGTTTAGGATTTAAGTTTGTTCAAGACTTGATAAAATCCAAAGGTGTTATAAACTAAACGATAATTTACTCCTTCGAGGGAAGGCCGCAAAAAATCTCCATTTATAAGTAAATGACACATCATTAATGCTTAGCCAAGATGTCAATACACCATTTTTGACTAGCCACCTTGTAAATTGGTTTGATCACTCACATCCTTTCGCAGGGCCTCGAGGGAGGATTACTAGGGATTGAGTCCAAGTGTGTAACCAACCACTTAGTCCAAAAGATTGACTTTGAAAAACAATCCGCCGAGGGGAGGTCTTGTCTCATTGTCTCACTTTCGGATTTCGCTCATTGAGCAATGATCAGGACACTTGCACTTTTCATTAGTGTTGGAGATCGTGGGTTACAAACAACAAGTATAACCTTCCCACTTAGTTTTTGGAGTTGGTTCATCAACTCTTATAAGTTTGGAATCAGATTTCCTAGTTAAAGAGCGACAGAGCGGACAACTAGAAGAGAATCCTAGATCGACATGTTCAGAGCAGTATTAGTGCATGAGGGAAGTGTGAACTTCAACTCACTCGAACACTTGAAAGTTTGAGATTACACATCTTTTTATTTTTTCGGCTTGTCTACAAAGACACCTCCCACTCAAATTTTTCAAGAGCATATAGATTTTGAACATATGTGATATAGATATAGTTTTGAAAACATTTTGAAAAATTTATTTGATTTGGATGACAAAATATTTTCAAGTTTGAAAGTGAAAACGGTTTTTCAAAATTCAAACTAGTTTTGTAAAAACTCAATTTCAATTAATCTTTCAAAAATCAAAACTTTTTAATCTTACACATCATGTTTATAATCTTATAAAAAACAATTTTGCTCAAGAAAATTTTCTCATTAGAGTTCTATAACTCATGGTAGTGGGGCTGAAAATCCGGAATTCTAAAAAAAAAACTGGAGTTTCGGAACAGCCGCGCACCTCTGAGTAAAATCGCCATAACTGGCGGCTCGGATGTTCTTTTGACCTAAAACTGGTGGCATTGGACAGAGGACAGACAGAGCTTTAAGTTGATTTTAGAATCATTAAATTTCAATTTCTGAGCAGAGAGTTATGCCACTTTTAATGCGGGTTTACTCCAGCTCAAAGAAAAAGAAATAATTAAAGCTTGGTCCTTTTTAGGTGCGAAAAAGAATCGAGTGTAACGGAACGTTTTATGAAGGTTGTTAAAGCTTTTATTTGTGTTTTATTAGCAAGGTAATAACAACGGATAAAAGAAATAACAACAAGCATAAAACGATTCAAGTAAAAATAAGTAACTAGTAAGACAAGAAAACTAGTCACAAAATTTTACTCGAAATTTCTCAAACCTTTAAAACACGTTTTTCAATATAAAAATTAAAAAATTTTAGAACTGATTCTTCATCTCGGCCTTGCAAGGTCTCTTCTTAGATCCAGAGGTGGAGGCAGTAACATGTACCTCTCCTAGAGCCCTCTTTTTCTTAGTGAGTCCCTCAGCGGTGTGAAGCTCCTTCATAAGCTCGGTAACAGTGTACTCTAGCTTGTTCATGGAGTAGTTCAGCTTGAAGGTATCGAAAGATTTGGGGAGAGTTTCTAAGATCATTTCTATTTTATTCTCCCCATCAATTTCGGATCCAAGAATCTCCATTTCGTTAAGATAACTAATGATCAGCATCATATGGTCTCTAACGGGAGTTCCAGCCTTCATACGATAGTTCATAAACTGTCGGACCGCTTGTTGCCTAGCTTGACGTCCTTGCCCTCCAAACATCTCGTGGAGATTATAGAGCATGTGGGCGGCAGTCTCGATGTCACGCTGTTGTTGTTGCAACACATTGTTCATAGATGCTAAAATATAGCACCTCGCAATCTCATCGGATCGTAGCCAGGCCGCCAGGGCGTTTTTTTCCTCTTGGGTCGAATCTTCATTCGGTTGAGGACAGAGGGTGGTGAGAACCCATTTGTGCTTGGCGACAGTAAGGACTATGTCGAGGTTATGTTTCCAGTCGACGTAATTGTCGCCTTCGAGTTTATTCGAGGAAAGAATGGATGAGAGAGGGTTGAGAGAAACTTTGTCTATAAAAGTTGAAACAAGTTAATGATTACTCTTTGGTTTAGGATTTAAGTTTTTAAACATTTGATAAAATCCAAAGGTGTTATAAACCAAACGATAATTTACTCCTTCGAGGGAAGGCCGAAAAAAATCTCCATTTATAAGTAAATGACACATCATTAATGCTTAGCCAAAATGTCAATACACCAATTTTGACCAGCCACCTTTTAAATTGGTTTGATCACTCACATCCTTTCACAGAGCCTCGAGGGAGGATTACTAGGGATTGAGTCTAAGTGTGTAACCAACAACTTAGTCCAAAAGATCGATTTCGAAAAACAATCCACCGAGGGGAGGTCTTGTCTCATTGTCTCACGTTCGGACTTAGCTCATTGAGCAATGATCAGTGCAAAGCGCCCTTGAGTACTCTCATTTATGAGAGAGCCACGAGGGTGACTCTTAGTCTGGCGACAATTGCACTTTTCATTAGTGTTGGGGATCATGGGTTACAAACAACAAATATAACCCTCCCACTTAGTTTTTGGAGTTGGTACATCGACTCTTATAAGTTCGGAAACGGATTTCCTAGTTACAGAGCGACATAGCGGACAACTAGAAAAGAATCCTAGATCTTCATGTTCAGAGCAGTGTTAGTGCATAAAGGCACAAGGGACATACTCGGATCTTTTCCTATTTTCTATTTCGGTAAAGTGCATGAGGGAAGTGTGAACTTCAACTCAGTCGAACACTTGAAAGTTTGAGATTACACATCTTTTTATTTTTCGGCTTGTCTACAAGGAGACCTCCCACTCAAATTTTATAGAGCATATAGATTTTGAACATATATGATATAGATATAGTTTTGAAAACATTTTGAAAACTTATTTGATTTGGATGAGAAAATATTTTCAAGTTTGAAAACGAAAACAGTGTTGTCGCTGTTTTTCGGACAACTATTCAGAAGCCTCAAACGGTTCGACCCAAGGCCGGACCAAGTGGTCGCGTTCGGGCTTGAGCGTGTCAGACTCGGTATCCCGAGTCTTCCCTTAGCTGTGATTGGTGTTTGCTTCATCCGTCGTTCGTCCTGCAAGAGAAGATAACGATGAACTACAAAGGGGAAACAGAGGGGTTGCCTCTGTTTACCTCTCCGACACTCAACATTAGTAGGGTTGAGGTAGATTGTAGAGAGTTAGGTGTTTAGAGGCCGAGACTTGAGAGAAACGAGCGTGGTACGAGTTCGACAGCGTTTCAGTACTCAAATTCGGATTACCTTGACCAGGGGAAGGACCCCGGTATTTATAGGCGACCAAGGGGCATTTTCAGCAACCCCTTGGCCGAAGGCTGGCTCTGAGCCAGCCATGGAGGCGAAGGCTGGCCCTGGGTCGGCCGTGGAGGCGAAGGCCGGCCCTGGGTCGGCCGTGGAGGCGAAGGCCGGCCCTGGGTCGGCCGTGGAGGCGAAGGCCGGCCCTGGGTCGGCCGTGGAGGCGAAGGCCAGCCCTGGGTCGGCCGTGGACACGAAGGCCGGCCCTGGGTCGGCCGTGGAAGCGAAGGCTGGCCCTGGATCGGCCGTGGATGCGAAGGCCGGCTCTGGGTCGGCCGTGGAGGCGAAGGCCGGCCCTGGGTCGGCCGTGGAGGCGAAGGCCGACCCTGGGTCGGCCGTGGAGGCGAAGGCCGGCCCTGGGTCGGCCATGGAGGCGAAGGCCGGCCATGGGTCGGCCGTGGAAGCGAAGGACGGCCCTGGGTCGGCCGTGGAGGCGAGGGCCGGCCCAGGGTCGGCCGTGGAGGCGAAGGCCGGCTCTGGGTCGGCCGTGGAGGCGAAGGCCGGCTCTTGGTTGGCCATGGTCGGGCGAAGGCCGGCTCTGGGTCGGCCGTGGGCGAGCGCCAGCTCTGAGTCGGCCGTGTACCGGGGGAATCCTAGGACGGCCGCTATCGCAGCCGTCGCCGCTTTACCGGGCCGAGACGAACCGGTAACATTAGCCCCCGAGTTTATCATGGAGTGTAAGTCGCGTGGTTAACTGAAAGTTTGTCGTCGGCCCATCGGAGTAGCCCGTCGCCGAGAGGTATGTTCCGACTTCTTTTAATATTTTTTTTTGTCGATCACTTTAGCCTCGTTATTCGCGCCCATGGACCCCATTGACCGCCTATCGGGGTGTGGGACCATTGAACATGACTTGCTTCACATGTTCGGGGATAACCACGTAGATTTAGATAATTTTTGGGTCCAATTTTCGCCACCTTCAACGATCTCCGACATACGACACTCGTCGAACTCGAACCACGCGATTGAGATGACCGGGGAAGACCTCTCTCTGGTGGAGGCGTGGCTGACTGGCGAGGGAGAGGACGCGCGTGCCGGAGACGGCCAGTGCCGGCCGGTGGACGCTGGGGACGGCCCGCGCACCGGAGGAGGTGCCTTGGCCCGGGGCAGCGTCGGCGGTGCTGGAGGTGTTGGGGAAGACATACCCAGACCGGGGAACGACGCCCAATCACCCATAGGCGGCCTGGGCGGCGCGCGCGTGCCAGAGGAAGCCGCGCTGGGAGCGGCCAGTGCCAGGGGAGACGCGCCGGGGGGAGCCGATGCCGGGGAGGACGTCCTGTCCGGGGGCGGCGCGATCTGGGTCGATCCCAACGCCGAGGAAGCCCCCACCCGACTGTGTAGGGCCGTCTGGGTGACCATCAGACGCGCCAGCGAGGAGGAACACCCAGGCGGAGCGAGCGAGTCCAGGGCGGCCGCGCACGGCGAAGCCGGTGCCGAGAGGCGCGCGCCGGCCGGTGTCGACGTCCTCTGGGCCGGTCTCGACGCAGGGGAGGCCTTTGCTCGGCCGGGTGATGCCGTCGGGTGGCCTGCAGATTGCGCCCAGGAGGAGAGCCCCCCGGGCCTGGCCGCGCTGGCGATGACGCGTGCTACCGGAGAGCCGCCGGCGTCGGGCGATGCTGCCCATGTGAGGGCCGGCGCCGGCCAGGTGGTGGCCCGGCCAGGTGGCGCCGGCCAGGGGGAGGCGGCCTGCCCTACCCCTGGGCAAACCCTAGGCCCAACTGGGCCGGGCCTGCGTGGTGAGGACCCAGCCGGCCAGGAACCGGGCTGGGCTGCCGGTTTGGGCGCACGCAAGGAAGGCCCAGCCGGCCGGGGGCTGGACGGGGCCTCTGGGCCGGGCGCGCATGAGGAAGGCCCAACCGGCTGGGAGCCGGGCTAGGCCGTCGGGCCGGACGCACTTGGGGCGAGCGCTGGGACGCTTTGGCAGGGCCCACGGGCCGGTGACCCATCTGGCCGAGAGCTGGGCCGAGCCGACGGGCCGGACACGCGTGCTGAAGGCCGAGGGTCGCTTGGGCCGAGCCTGCGTGTGGAGGAGCCACCCAGCCAGGAGATGGGTTGGGTCCTCGAGATGGACGCGCGCACAGGAGGGAGCGCGGCGGGCCACGGGCTGGGCCGGCCTGACGGCGGCGGCCCGGCCGGCCGGCAGCTAGGTGCGCGCTCGGGCAACCATGCCGAGGTCGAGAGGAGTCGCCTGGCTGGAGTGGGTGGCCATGAGGTGGTCTCCCCCTTCCCGAGCAACGCTCCAGACGCCGAGCGCTTGAGCGATTCGTCTAGCCGTCACGTCACACCTGCGACGACACTTTCCTCAACCGCGCGGGAGGATACGCGGGCCTTAACCTTCCCGATTGGAGAATCTGCTATACGGGGCGACCTTGACTGCTCGGGTGTTGACGTCCCGAGTTCGCTCTCGATTATCAGCTTTAAGAGCCTGAGGAAACGCTACAACATCCCGGAGTTCGTGTCGATCCTACGGCCATTATCCGACGACCTTCCGACTCGCCCGCGAAGGGAGTATGCCGCGGTCCACGAGGCGAGTCTTCGCGGAGGATTAAGGTTGCCTTTCCAACCGGTCATCTAGGAGTTGCTGACTCGATTAGGGGTACATGCTTCGTAGATGTCCCCGTTCTTTTATCGGGTGGTTGCGGCGTGCCATATGATGCTCTATCGAGCAAAGAAGAGGGCCGTCACCGCGGACGACATTCAGGACCTCATAATGGTGCGAGGGGTCCCCGGGAGGCCGGGCTCCTACCTAGTATCACATCGGAAGCGCCTAGCCATCATCACCAGGGTCACTTCGAAGCACTGGTACCCCTGGGTGTGGGTGTCCGAGTCGGCTTTCGCGGCGGCGCCCCGCACCTTTGGTCCCGCGGCCGATTTTCCACCGGTAAGCGACGTCGAGGACTCTGAGCTCGACTCGGTGATCAGGGTGGTCCCGGAGTCGAGACGGCAAGGATCACTCTTCGAGTCCCCAGACTTGATGGCGAGGACTGGGTGGTTCGGCCCGGCGATGACGCTCCTCCATGCTCTAGTCTCGACGCGGAGGTTGCGGAGTATCCTGAATCAGAGGCGGGGGGTTCGTCCGTCCCCTCCCCCGATGCGGGGGGTACTAGTCATGCATATGCTTTCCGTTATCTTACGTTTCGCTGTATTATGCTTATTGCTGTGTTCTAATCGACTGACGACCTTTCTCTTTTGCAGATATCATGACCCGACATCGATCGCGCGCACGAGTGCCGAGAGTGGCACCCACCGCCGAAGCTATGACCGCGTCTCGTCCCCGAGCTGAGGCTCACTGTGAGGGGTCGCCGTCGCGGGCGAGGAACGAGGCGATCTCTTCCACCAAGCGACCGTTGTCGTCAACCTCCTTCGGGTCAGCCTCCGGCCACAAGCGTGCCCACACATCGGCGGTGCCGGATAGCATGGATTCGATGCTCATAGCGGAGGCGGCGGAGCTGAGGGATCAGTGCTCCGGAGATATCCTTGAAACCTCTCTGCGAGACTTCAAGGGTCTGCTGACGACAAGCGATCTTGAGCATTTCCAGAACGGGATCGGCGACGCCCGAAAGGTACGATTCGTCTGCTTGTCTTATGCGTAATCATTATGCTTATTCCGATTATGTGTATATCACCTGTTCCCACAGATGCTCGCACGCCAAGAGCGAAGTGACGCATTCTCCAGGACCTGCTGCGGCGCATGCAGATCATGGAAAAGGACAAGGAGAGCACGGCGGCCGCTCATGCTGTCTCTCTAGCGGGGGTCCGCACCGCCCGAGAGTTCCAAGCACTCGAGGAGGAGCTGAAGCGAGCTCGCGAGGAGTCGGCGGCCGAGAAATCGCTCCGCATGGCAGAGCAGGCATCTTGGGAGAAGGTGGAGCAGGCGGCCGACACCTTCTTGGGGGAAACGAAGAAGCTCCAGGCGGCACTTTCGAGCCGTGACGAGGAGTTGAGCATCGTCCATGCTCGACTTTCGGCGAGCGAGATTTCCCGAGTCAAGGCCAAGATGGAGAGGGACACTTTGCGGGCGGAGGTGCAGACCCTCGTCGAGGAGAAGGACGACGTCGTGCGATCCAAGGCGGACTTGGAGGACGACTGGGACCTCGCGTTGGAGGTGGCTCGTTACGAGGCGGCCATACGGGTCCGACACGCGACTGCGAAGGAGAACGCGTCTCGCGGAACCACCTTTTCATTCTTCGACGCCATGTTCCCTCCTCTGGATGATGAGCCGCTGGAGGACGACCCGCATCCTCAAGTCCCCGCAGAGGCCGCTCAGTCGACGAACCGACAGTTTGATGGAGAAGCCATCAGCGGGTCCGGCGCCCCCCGCCCCGAGGAGGATGAGGAGCAGATCGACTTTGGCTCGGAAGAGCCAATTTCATTTTATCTTCCGCGCACTTGTCTAGCCCTCGCTTTATGCTTTCTTTCGGATATCTGTTATGCTTTTCTTTCGTTTGACATTTGTCGTACTCTCGTACATTACTCGACATTGAGTGCTTTGGTTAAAGCTTTTCTTATTGATTATGCGTCTTATTTTCTCGACTTGCTATGCTTAGCGTAATCGATTTGCGCAACCTGTTTAGTGCGTGTCTTACGAACCTGGTTTACTATATCTAGCGTAACCGGCTTGCACGGCTTACTGCCACATTTGGCGGCGAAGTTTCCCGTGGACGCTGGCTAGACCAGTTTCGTCCGGCGGGTGCGACCCTCTTCCATCCATTCGTCACTCGTTGCCTATCGGCGGGTGCGAGCTGGGTGGCTGTTGCGCCCATCTTCCGACGAGCATGCTACCTATCGGTGTGCGCACTATGCATCGGGACGGGCCTGTTGAAGACGCAGTTCCCAGTGAGCGTGGTACCTGTTGGTATGCGTGTCACGTTTTGGGTTTTGACTGTCGGGATCGACGGTCCGGTGCGCGGACGTGATCCACCGACGCCCCGCTACCTATCGGTGTACGGGGCGTGGAATCATGCGAGAGCATCGCGCGAGGGTCGGAGGTCCAGTGCGCGGATCCGACTTGTTGATGTTTCGCTACCTTTCGGCACCTGAAACGTGGCATCGCGCGAATGCGTCACGCGGAAAATGAGCCTGTTACCCTTATTTTATCTTTGTTATCGGCCCGACCCAGATAGCGGCCGAACGAAGGCGAAGCGACGTCGAACGCGTCCCGGCAGCTCGCCCCGGCCATTGGCCGGCCCTAGGGCCAGCCTCGGCCAATGGCCGGCCCAAACAGCCTCGGCCATTGGCCGGCCCAGAAGCCAGCCTCGGCCAATGGCCGACCCTAGCTACTCCCGGCCATTGGCCGGCCCTAGGGCAAGCCTCGGCCAATGGCCGGCCCAAACAGCCTCGGCCATTGGCCGGCCCAGAGGCCAGCCTCGGCCAATGGCCGACCCAAGCTATCCTCGGCCATTGGCCGGCCCTAGGGCCAGCCTCGGCCAATGGCCGGCCCAAATAGCCTCGGCCATTGGCCGGCCCAAGGGCCAGTCTCGGCCAATGGCCGGGCCAAGGCTACTCTCGCCCAAGGGGTTTGCCCATAACGCCCCTTGGTCGCCTATAAATACAGGGGCCGTCCCCCTAGTCCAGGTAATCCGAATTTGAGTACTGAAACGCTGTCGAACTCGTACCTCGCTCGTTTCTCTCAAGTCTCGGCGTCTAAACACTAAACCCTCTACAAACCACCTCAATCCTACTAATGTTGAGCGTCGGAGAGGTAAACAGAGGCAACCCCTCTGTTTCCCCTTTGTAGTTCACACCTTTTTGTTCACATTTCAGGTGCTTGGACGAGATAGAGATCACCTACAGCTAAGGGACGGCTTGGGATACCAAGCCCGACACACTCGAGTCGAGACGAGACTAGTTGGTCCGACCTTGGGTCTAACCATCTGCGACTCCTAAATCGTTGTCCGAAAAACTGCGACAACATTTTGGCGCTAGAAGGAGGGGATCTCTCAATCTTGACGACGCATTCCCTCTACCAGTCTTCTCCCTTTGTTCTCACGACTCTCGAGAGATGAGTCACATTCCCACCACCTCCGCGGGTACCCGAGCGACGAGCTCGAGGTACGGTCTTCGACGCCTCGCACATCGTCTTGAAGGGCAACCTCGCGATAGCGAGAGCCAGCCCCAAGACCCGATGAATGACCCCGAGGCCGAGCGCCGAGAGGACACGGCCCGGCGGCTTGCGGAGCTCCTTGACCGTCCCGGCGTCGACGGTACGCTCATAGCCGATCTCCTCGGCTATGACATCGAGGATAGGTCCGCCCAAGACGACTCCGACCCCGAATATGTGGGGGAGTCGAGGACCAATGAGGCAACGCCCAGCCTTGCCCCTTCGCGGCCCGAGAGGTCTAACAATGCTTTGGCCGGACCGTCGCACCTAGCGCGGCAGCAAGCACGGTCACATTCCCGGGGACTCGCCCCCTCGGTTTCAAGAGGCGGCCGGACACGGCCCCTCGCCGAGGAGAGAGCGACTCTGGTAGATGATGGGGCCGATAGCCGAAGCGCCCACAGGACGGTTCGACCAAGGGCGACCTCGCCTCGCCCCGCACCAAGCGTGGACCTTAGAGAGCGCTTGACGGCGCAGAGAAACTCCCGAGGGGAGGATCTCCGCCAAAGGCTAAACTCTCAAAGGGACGCGCTCCCTGCCGCAACTCTCGGCCGGCCTCAGGCCAATGTCGTGGACCAAGCGTCCAACGAACGCCAACCGGTGACTCCCGTGGCCCCGACGGTCGGCCCCGCTAACGGGCTTGACATGGTCACGAGGATTCAGAGCCTCCAGAATCAAATCATCGAAATGAGGGAGTCAGGGAGGCAAAGGCCGTACGGAGGGATCGAGGAATCATACTCTCCCTTCGCCGCAAAAGTCCTCGCGCAACCATGCGTGGGAAACTTCAAGTTACCGTCCATTCCCCCCTACGATGGACGTACGGACCCCCACTTCAACGTCCAACACTACGAGACGTGGATGACGATGCAAGGGCAGACAGACGCTACCCTCTGCCAAGCCTTTAGCCTGACCCTCACAGGGTCGGGGTTTGAGTGGTTCCGAAGTTTGAGGCCGGGAAGCATCCCGTCTTTTCGGGCCTTACGAGAGGCGTTTCTTGATCGGTTCGCCACCCTCGTGGCGCAAAAGAAACCAAAGACCCACCTCCTCTCTATCCGACAAGGAAGAGACGAGACGTTGAGACAATACCTCGCTGGCTTCATCGAGGAGTCTCACAAGGTCGAAGGGTTCGACGACAGGGATGCCATCACGGCGATCACCGAGGGAGTCCCCACGAGCGACTTCCTCAAGTCTATTGTTGGCCAAGTCCCACGAGACATGGCGGAGCTAATGGCGAGAGCCCGCACGTATATGGGAGTTGAGGACTATCTCGATGGCCGAGATGGCCGAAAGTCAGGAGGACAGGGGAGTCGCCGCCGCGACGATCGAGATGAAGATTGTCCCGACCCTCGAAAGAGGAAGAATAAGGGAAGTCAGGCCCCTAACGGCCGCTCCCTCCCCGGGCCGAGGCCGCCACATGTCGATAGCTTCCGAAAGTTCTCGACATTCACTCCTCTGAACACTTCGCCGGAGCGAATCCTAGCTCTGCACCGTGACAAGCTGGGGATTCTGACCCCTCTCACGAAGGATCCCGCCAAGAGGGATCAAAGCAAGTACTGTGACTACCATCAGGATCACGGGCACCTGACATCCGATTGCTATAAACTCAAGCGTCAGATTGAAGCCCTGATTCAAGATGGGAAACTAAAAGAGTACGTCCTTAGAACTATCAGGACGGCCGCGGCGCACGGAGGCCGCCCGTGGCAAGGAAAGAAAGGTCCGGCGACGGTGACTGTCAAGGACCGCGCGGCAAACGAAGAACCGGAGAGCTCGTAACTTCACGTCGTGGGCGCAATCTTGGGCAGCCCGGAGTTCGGAGACTTGGCTACGCAAAGTACTCCATCCACACATCAACCATACGTACGAGGCCCCTCCTCCGGCCCCCTTCGAATCCATGTTCTTCACCGGACAAGAAGCGGCGCGAGTACTCCATCCACACAACGACGCGATAGTCATCTCTGCCCCGGTCGCCAACAACCTCGTCTGGAGAATCCTGATCGACAATGGGAGCTCCGCCGACATAATCTTCAAGTCGGCGTTGGACAGGATGAAGCTATCCGGGATGAGACCGACCCCAATCTCAACCCCGCTCTTCGGCTTCTCCGGGGAGAGGGTCATGACGGAGGGAACTATCGACCTCCCGGTTACCTTCTGTACGCCGGGGGGGCTCGAGGTTACCCACATCGTGTCATTCCTAGTAGTGGATCAGCCCTCGGCTTACAACATCATCATCGGCCGCCCGACTCTCAATCGGTTGAGAGCCATAACGTCCACGTACCACCTGATGATGAAGTTCCCGACCGAGAAAGGAATCGCCGTGATGTCGGGAGACCAATCCATGGCGACGATGTGCTACATCCAGGGCGTGGACGGAAAAGGGAAAGGAAAGATGATAAGCACCGTCTTCCAACTCGGGGACAAATTCCCGTGCAAGTTAGAGGAGAGAGGCACCTTTGGAGAGCTAGACCAAAGGGACGATGTCGAGCGTCGAAAGGTGGAGACGCCGGACGACCTCGTTCCCGTCGTGTTGGACGACGCCAAGCCTGACCAAGTAGTCAAGGTAGGCGCCCAACTCCCATCTGAGACCCGAATCGAGCTCACCGCTTTCCTCCGAGAGCACAGAGATGTCTTTGCGTGGACACACGCCGACATGCTGGGAATTGACCCCGAAATAATGGTTCATCGTCTCAACGACGACAAGAGAGTGGCCGAGCGCGTTCAACCGCGACGGGCATTCAGCGGGGAGAGAAACCAAGCCATTGTTGAAGAAGTTGACAAACTTCTCACCGCCGACTTCATCAGGGAGGCGGAGCACCCCAAGTGGGTGTCCAATGTGGTGATGGTCAAGAAGCCAAACGGGAAGTGGCGGATCTGTATCGACTACAAAGATCTCAACAAAGCCTGCCCGCAAGACAGCTTCCCTCTTGTTGTCGCAGTTTTTCGGACAACGATTTAGGAGTCGCAGACGGTTAGACCCAAGGCCGGACCAAGTGGTCTCGTCTTGACTCGAGAGTGTCGGGCTTGGTATCCCAAGCCGTCCCTTAGCTGTAGGTGGTCTCTATCTCGTCCAAGCACCTGAAATGTGAACAAAAAGGTGTGAACTACAAAGGGGAAACAGATGGGTTGCCTCTGTTTACCTCTCCGACCCTCAACATTAGTGGGATTGAGGTGGTTTGTAGAGGGTTTAGTGTTTAGAGCCCGAGACTTGAGAGAAATGAGCGAGATACGAGTTCGACAGCGTTTCAGTACTCAAATTCGGATTACATGGACTAGGGGAGCGGCCTCTCTATTCATAGGCGACCAAGGGGCGTTATGGGCAACCCCTTGGCCGAGAATTGCCTTGGCCCGGCCATTGGCCGAGACTGGCCCTTGGGCCGGCCAATGGCCGAGGCTATTTGGGCCGGCCAATGGCCGAGGCTATTTGGGCCGACCATTGGCCGAGGCTGGCCCTAGGGCCGGCCAATGGACGGGAGTATCTTGAGTCGGCCATTGGTCGAGGCTGGCCTCTGGGCCGGCCAATGGCCGAGGTTGTTTGGGCCGGCCATCGGCCGAGGCTGGCCCTAAGGCCGGCCAATGGCCGGGAGTAGATTGAGTCAGCCATTGGCCGAGACTGGCCCTTGGGTCGGCCAATGGCCGAGGCTATTTGGGCCGGCCATTGGCCGAGGCTGGCCCTAGGACCGGCCAATGGTCGGGAGTAGATCGAGTCGGCCATTGGCCGAGGTTGGCCTCTGGACCGGCCAATGGCCGAGGCTGTTTGGGCCGCCCATTGGCCGAGGCTGGCCCTAGGGCCGGCCAATGGCCGGGGCGAGCTGCTGAGGCGTGTTCGACGTCGCTTCGCCTCCGTCCGGCCGCTATCGGTGTCGGGCCGATAACATTAGCCCCCCGAGTTTACGGCCGAGTGAAACTCGTGCGGTAAACTCAAGAGTCTTGCCGTCATCGGCCCACCGGAGCAACCCGTCGCGACAAGGTTTGGCTCGGCTCCTTTAATTATTATTATTTTTGCTTTTCTCCGGTCACTTTTGCCTTGTCTCGTTATACGCGTCAATGGACCCTACCAACCACCTGTCGGGGAGTGGGTCCATTGATGACGACCTCTTCCCCTTGCTCGAGAATCAAGATGCGAACTTCGACGAATTGTGGGCGCAACTTTCATCTCCCTTGGTTACCAACACCGTGCCGCCTTCACGCCCTTTGAGCCACCACGTGACAGAGATGGCCGGGGGAGACTTTCACACAGTTGAAGCATGGCTGGCCGACGGGGAGGAGTACACGTGCATTGGGGATGGCCCCGGCCGCCAGGGGAACGTCGGCCCAGGACCGCTGGGCGTCGGGGAGCACTGGGCCGACCAGCGCGGGGGCGCGCTTGGCGAACTAGGCCCGGGAGAAGATGCGCCGGCCCCTGTCGGCGCCGTCTGTGCTGGGAGCGTCACCGAAGGAGCCCCAGGCGGCGCTGGGGACGCGGCGGCCTGGGTGAAGTCGCACTCGGCGAGGCGGGCCTGGGCGATGGTGCGCCGGTCTTCGTCGGCGCTATCTGCGCTGGAGGCGCCGCCGGGGGAGATCCAAGCAGCGCAGGAGGAGCGCTCGTCCCGGGAGGGGTCGCGCCGGCCGAGTCGGGCGTCAGGAGCGGCGACGCCGGGCCAATTTGGCAGGCGAGCGGCGACGAAGGAGACCCGGGCAACTCTGGCCCGGCCTTTCCCGAGGAGGGACGCGCTGGTGGAGGCCGACTGGAGTCGGGCGGCGCCAATGAACGGCCGCCGGAGGTGGGCGGCGCTGCTGGAGGGCCGCCGGAGGTGGGCGGCGCTGCTGGAGGGAGCGCCGGCGCCGGTGACGAGGAGGGCCGGCCGGACAGCGGCGGCCGGGGGGCGGCGGCCGAGGTATTGGTCGCCATAGCCCTAGGAGCCGGCGGGCTAGGGCTGCAAGGGGGGAGCCCACCTAGCGGGCCTGGCCGCTCTGCTGGGCCAGGTGCGCGCGCCACTGGGCTGAGCGAGACTCCCAGGGGCCTAGCTGACTTGGGCGCGCAAGAGGGCTGCCTCCCTGGGCCGGGCGCTGGTGGGGCCGGCCCAATGGCCTTGGGCGCGCAGCGCGGGGGCCTGGACGCGCGAGGGGGCCTCCTACCCGGGCCGGAGGCTGGTGGAGCCGGCCCAACCGCCTTGGGCATCCACCAAGGGAGCCCGGGCGAGACGGGCCTCGCCGAGGGAAGCTTGCCGGGTTCGAGGCCGGGTGCCGATGACGGGTCCGCTGCCGGGCCGACCATTGGGAAGACAAGGCCCGCCGAGCCGGGCACCCACGTCACGGTCCAGCCGGCCGGCCTGGGCGATTGCCACGAAGGATCTGTCGGGCCGGGGATCGCCTCCGGCGTCGAGTGCTCGAGCGAGTCATCGGACCGTCATGTCACACCCGGTGGGATGTCTTCTTTAATAGCGCGGGAGGAAGCACGAGCCCTAGCCTTTCCGATCGGGGGATCGGCAATACGTGGCGGCCTGTATTGCTCGGGAGTCGACACTCCGAGCTTGCTCTCGATCGCTAGTTTTACGAGCTTGAGGAGGCGCTACGGCATCCCGGACTCCGTGATGATCTTGCGACCGTTGCCTGACGATCTTCCGACTCGCCCCTGGAAAGGACACGCCGCCATTCACGAGGCGAGCCTTCGCGGAGGGTTACGGTTACCCTTCCAGCCGGTGATCCAAGAGTTACTGATTCGGTTAGGGGTGCATGCGTCGCAAATGTCTCCGACCTTCTATCGGGTAGTCGCTGCGTGCCACATGATGCTCTATCGGGCAAAGAGAAGGGCGGTCACCGCGGACGACATCCAAGATCTCGTGCTCGTTCGCGGGGTTCCGGGGAAACCAGGCTTCTACACGGCGTTCACTCGGAAGCGCATCTCTGTCGTCACCAAAGTTACCTCGAAGCACCGATACCCTTGGGTGTGGGTGTCCGAGTCAGCCTTTGGGATCGCGCCTCTCTTCTTTGGCCCCGCGGCCGACTTCCCACCCGTGGGTGATATCGAGGGCTCCGAGCTCGTCGCGGTGATTAGGGCGATCCCGGAATCAAGGCGGCAAGGAACACTCTTCGAGTCTCCAGACCTGATGGCGAGGACCGGGTGGTTCATGCCTAGTGACGACGTTCCTTCGCCCCCCGGCCTCGACGCGGGGGCCACAGAGGATCCCGAGACCGAGGAGGGGGGTGCGTCAGCCCTTTCCCCCGACGCGGGGGGTACTGGCCGCGCATATACTTTCGCGTTACCGCGCTATCGTTGTTTTCCATTATTTACGCTTATTGTTATGCTTTAACTGACAGACGCTCTTTTCTTTTCTATAGGTATCATGGCTCGACGTCATCGACCACGCACACAAATGTCGAGAGCAACGCCCACCGACGATGCTACGACCGTGGCCCGCCCTCCAGCTGAGGCCCGTCGTGGAGGGTCGCCATCGCGGGCGAGGAATGAAGCGATCTCCTCCAACAAGCGACCATCATCGTCGGCTTCTCTCGGGTCACCGCCCGGCCACAAACGCGCTCACACATTGACGGTGTCAGATAGCTTGGACTCTATGCTCCTAGCGGAGGCGGCGGAGTTGAGGGATCAGTGCTCCCGAGGGATCCTTGAGACCTCCTTGCGGGATTTCAAGGGTCTGCTGATGACGAGCGATCTTGAGCACTTCCAGAACGGGATCGGCGACGCCCGAAAGGTATGACTCGCTTGCTTGTGTTATGTATGATTGTCGTGCTCATTGTGATTACTCCCGTTTCGTTTGTTTGCAGATGCTCGCGCGCCAAGAGCGGAGCGATCGCATTCTCCGAGATATGCTACGACGCATGCAAATCATGGAGAAGGAGAAGACGAGCATGGCGGCCGCGCATGCTGCCTCCCTAGCGGGGGCTCGCACCGCCCAAGAGTTTGAGGCGCTCGAGGGGGAGCTGGAGCGAGCTCGCGGGGAATCGGCCGCCAAGAAAGCACTTCACGAGAAGGCGGAGCAAGCGGCTGATACCTTTCTGGGGGAGACGAAGAAACTCCAGGCGGCACTCTCGAGCCGGGATGCGGAGTTGAGCATCGTCCATGCTCGGCTATCGGCGAGCGAGATCGCTCGGGTTAAGGTCGAGAGGGAGAGGGATACTCTTCGGACGGAGATGCAGACCCTCGCCGAGGAGAAGGAAGACGCCGTGCGATCCAAGACTGACTTGGAGGACGACTGGGATTTGGCGTTGGAGGCGGCTCGTTACGAGGCGGCCAGGCGAGTTCAGGAAGCGACCGCGAAGGAGAATGCGTCTCGCGGGACCACGTTTTCCTTTTTCAACACCATGTTCCCTCCTTATGACGACGAGCTGCCGGAGGACGACCCGCATCTACGAATCCCCACCGAGGCTGCGCAATCGACGACCCACCAGTCGGACGGAGAAGCCGTTGGCGGGTGCGGCGCTTCTTGCCCCGAAGAAGATGAGGAGCAGATCGATTTCGGCTCAGAGTAGCCAACTTTTCTTTAGTTTTTCGCGCAATTGTTTAGCGCTTACGTATCGTTTGCTTTCGGATTCTCATTTGTTCGGCATGCATCGTACTTTGTTTGTTTTTCTCGCTGGTCTGATTGTGTGACATTGTCTTGCTTTGATTGAAGTTTTTGCATTCGTAATGCGTCTTATTTTCTCGATCTATAATACTCAGTATATCGGTTTGCGCAATTTGAATAGTGCGTGTCTTACGAGCCCGGCTTACTATTCTTAGCGTAACCGGTTGGCACGGCTTACTACCGCATTTGGCGGCGAATTTTCCCGCAGACGCTGCCTAGACCAGTTTCGTCCGGCGGGTGCGATTTTCGGCCATCCATTCGTGACTCACTGCCTATCGGCGTGCGCGAGCTGGGTGGCCGTCGCGCTCATCCTCCGGCGAGTACGCTACCTATCGGCGTGCGTATCGGGATGAGTTCGCAGTTCCCAGTGAGCGTGGTACTTGTTGGTACGCGTGTCACGTTTTGGGTTTTGACTGCCGGGATCGATAATCCGGTGCGCGGACGTGATCCATCGATGCCTTGCTGCCTATCGGTGTGCAAGGTGCATCGATGCGCGAGAGGGTCGCAGCGAAAGACGTGCGAGGCCGGAGGTCCGGTGCGCGGATCCAACCTGTCGACGTTTCCCTATCTCTCGGCGTACGGCCTCAACCCGCGCGAGAGCGTCGCACGAGGAGGGTACAAAGTCGGAGGTCCGGTGCGCGGATCCGATTTATTGGTGTTTTGTTACCGCTTGGTGCGTGAAAAGTGGAGGCGTGCTTGTTACCCTCACCTTATCCTCCTTAGCCCCCCGAGTTTCTTGGGTGCTCGTAGAGGAGGCTAGAAACTAAGATACAATGTTTCGAAGTGAAATGTAATTCATTAAATTATTGAAATGGTTCAAAAATTACATCCCAGACCGTTGGCCAAACTTGAAATTTTAAATTGTCTTTGCTAGAATCGAAAATTACATGAAAGCAACAAAGCGTAAAATGGACGAATGAACATCTACTGGTAATATTGCCGAACGTGCTCCGCGTTCCACGGGTGTGTGAACACGAGTCCCTCCAAGTTCTCGAGCTCGTACGTGCCGTTGTGGATGGCTCGGCGCACACGGTACGGCCCTTCCCAGGTGGGGCCTAGAACTCCCGCACCTTGCACCTTGGTATTTTAGAACACCCTTCGAAGAACGAGGCTTCCGTCGGCGAACTTTCGCAGCTTGATCTTTGAGTTGTAGTATTTCTCGACTTTCCTCTTTTGCGCAGCAAGTCGGGTGAGTGCGTCTGACCTCCTTTCGTCTATGAGGTCTAACTCGAGCCTGATTGCATCGTCGTTGGTGGCTTCTTCGTACTCCTCGATGCGCAAGGTTGGTAGCTTGGTCTCGACGGGTACCCCGGCCTCGACGCCGAATGCGAGAGCGAAAGGAGTTTCGCCGGTCGCATTTCGAGCGGTGGTGCGGTACGCCCATAAGACCATGGGGAGCTCGTCGACCCAAGCCCCCTTTCTTTCCTCCAGCTTCTTCTTCAAGTTCTCTTTGATTGTCTTGTTAACCGCCTCGACTTGACCGTTGGCTTGAGGATGGCGAGGAGAGGAGAAAGTCTTGCTAATGCTCAGTTGTTCGCACATTTCTCGGAGGCGCACGTTGTTGAATTGTTTCCCGTTGTCGGTTACAATTCCCGCAGATGATGCTTTTCCAAATGAAGCTCGTCGTGTTCGCCTCAGTGATCTTCGCTAGCGGCTCAGCCTCTACCCACTTTGTAAAGTAATCGATGGCCACGATTGCGTGGTTGTATTGCCTCGGGGCCGTAGGTAGCTCGCCGATGAGGTCGATTCCCCACTTCGCGATAGGTCGCGGTACAATGATTGGACACAAGGGGGCCGTTGCTTGACGCGGGATGTGGGCGAACCTTTGGCACTTATCACACTTTTTGGCCCGCTCGTGGGAGTCCTTTTTCAAGGTCGGCCAAAAATATCCAAGTGTCAGTAGCTTCAATGCCAACGATTGCCCATCGGCGTGGTTTCCGCACACCCCTTCGTGCACCTCGCGGAGGGCTTTCCTCGCCTCGAATTCGGTCAGGCAGCGGAGAAGGGGCATGGAGTAGCCTCTCTTGAACAAGTTATCCTCCCTCATTGTGTACTTCGGCGCCAAACTTCTCAGCTTTCTGGCCTCTTCTTTGTCTTCGGGGACGACTCCTCGCTTAAGGAATTCCACGAGCGGAGTCATCCATGAGGGAGGCGGAGTCTCGTCAACTACCCCCACGTCGCCTCTCGAGACGTAGGGTCGGGTCAATACCTCGATCGGGACGCTGCCTTCGCCCTCCTCGTCTATCCCAGACGCGAGGTAGGCCATGGCGTCAGCGTCAATGTTCGCCTCTCGGGGAACTTGGACGATCTCGAACCACGACAGGGCCTCTAGGTTCTTTTGGGCATTGGACAAGTATGCGATCATGTAGTCGCCCTTAACCTGGTTCACAATTAGTTGCGAGTCGCAATGGATGCGCAGGTTTTGGGCGCCTAACTTGTTCGCTAGCTCCAAGCCAACGATCAGAGCCTCGTACTCTGCCTCGTTGTTGGAAGCCTTGAACTCGAACCGCAGGGCGTATCTCAGCTTTTCCCTATCGGGATTTGTGAGCACAACGCCGGTGCCAGCCCCCCGGGCGTTTGACGCGCCATCCACGTGCAGGTCCCAGACCGGCCCTATCGGGTCGTTGGTTCTCTTCTTCGACGACTCGCTGTGGTCATCCTCCTTGTCTTCTGTGCTCTTACTACTCTCGTCGCCCTCGTTGGTTGGGGGCGCGCTTGTGAACTCGGCGAGGGCCTGACCCTTAATGGCGGTTCTCGGCTGGAACTCGATCCCGTACTCGCCCAGCTCTTGGGACCATATCGCCATTCGAGAGGAGGTCCCTTTTTGAAGGGCCTTCTCGATGGGATGTCCCGAGCGGACCACAATGGGGTGCGCTTGGAAGTAAGGCCGGAGCTTTCTCGCGCTCATGACGAGGGCGAGGGACAGTCTCTCGATTTCCCGTCAAGCTTTGAACTTCTTTGACTCTTTGTGGCGACCTCATCTCTAAGAGCGCCTTAATCTTCTCATGATTGGCCTCGATCCCGCGGCGGCTCACCATGTAGCCCAGAAACTTTCCAGACTCGACCCCGAAAGCGCACTTGTTGGGGTTGAGCTTCATTTTGTAGCGTCGCAGGATCGTGAACATTTCCCTAAGGTCTCGAACGTGGTCGTGGGCTTTGAGGCTTTTGACAAGCATGTCGTCCACGTAGACCTCCATAGTTTTGCCAATTTGATTGGCGAACATGCGGTTCACCAACCTTTGATACGTCGCTCTCGCGTTTTTGAGGCCAAAGGGCATGACATTGTAACAGTAAAGCCCGCGGTTCGTAACAAAGGTGGTTTTGATCTGATCCGGCTCGTGCATGCGGATCTGGTTGTAGCCTGAATAGGCGTCCATGAAGCTCAGCAACTCGTGGCCCGCCGTGGCGTCCACGAGCTGCTCGATCCTCGGGAGAGGGAAGCTATCTTTCGGGTAGGCTTTGTTGAGATCTTTGTAGTCGATACAGATCCGCCACTTCCCGTTTGGCTTCTTGACCATCACCACATTGGACACCCACTTGGGGTGCTCCGCCTCCCTGATGAAGTCGGCGGTGAGAAGTTTGTCAACTTCTTCACCAATGGCTTGGTACCTCTCCCCGCTAAACGCCCATCGCGGTTGAACGCGCTCGGCCACTCTCTTGTCGTCGTTGAGACGATGAACCATGATTTCGGGGTCGATCCCCGGCATGTCGGCGTGTGTCCACGCGAAGACATCTTTGTGCTCTCGGAGGAAAGCGGCGAGCTCGGTTCGGACCTCAGATGGGAGTTGGGCGCCTACCTTGACTACTTGGTCAGGCTTGGCGTCGTCCAACATGACGGGAACGAGGTCGTCCGGCGTCTCCACCTTTCGACGCTCGACATCGTCCCTTTGATCTAGCTCTCCGAAGGTGCCTCCCTCCTCTAACTTGCACGGGAATTTGTCCCCGAGTTGGAAGACGGTGCTCACCATCTTCCTTTTCCTTTTCCGTCCACGCTCTGGATGTAGCACATCCTCGCCATGGATTGGTCTCCCAACATCACGATGATTCCTTTCTCGGTCGGGAACTTCATCATCAGGTGATACGTGGACGTTATGGCCTTCAACCGATTGAGAGTCTTGCGGCCGACGATGATGTTGTAAGCCGAGGGCTGATCCACCACTAGGAATGACACGATGTGGGTAACCTCGAGCCCCCCCGGCGTACCGAAGGTAACCGGGAGGTCGATAGTTCCCTCCGTCATGACCCTCTCCCCGGAGAAGCCGAAGAGCGGGGTTGAGATCGGGGTCGGTCTCATCCCGGATAGCTTCATCCTGTCCAACCCCGACTTGAAGATTATGTCGGCGGAGATCCCATTATCGATCAGGATTCTCCGGATGAGGTTGTTGGCGACCGGGGCAGAGACGACTGTCGCGTCGTTGTGTGGATGAAGCACTCGCGTCGCTTCTTGTCCGGTGAAGAACATGGATTCGAAGGGGGCCGGAGGAGGGGCCTCGTACGTATGGTTGATGTAGTGCGCTATTTTCCCTTGGGAAACTTCGCGCACGTACTTCTTCCTTTACGTAGCCGACTCTCCGAATTCCGGGCCACCCAAGATCGCGCCCAGGACGTGAAGTTGCAAGCTTTCCGGTTCTTCGTTTGTCGCGCGGTCCGTGACGGTCACCGTCGCCGGACCTTTCTTTCCCTGCCGCGGGCGGCCTCCGTGCGCCGCGGCCGTCCCGATAGTTCTAAGGACGTATTCTTTCAGCTTCCCATCTTGAATCAGGGCCTCAATCTGACGCTTGAGTTGATAGCATTCGGATGTCAGGTGCCCGTGATCCTGATGGTAGTCACAGTACTTGCTTTGATCCCTCTTGGCGGGATCCTTCGTGAGAGGGGTTGGACTCCCCAACTTGTCACGGTGCAGAGCTAGGATTCGCTCCGGCGAGGTGTTCAGAGGAGTGAATGGCGAGAACTTTCGGAAGCTATCGACATGTGGCGGCCTCGGCCCGGGGAGGGAGCGGCCGTTAGGGGCCTGGCTTCCCTAATTCCTCCTCTTCCGAGGGTCGGGACGATCTTCATCTCGATCGTCACGGCGGCGACTCCCTTGTCCTCCTGACTTTCGGCCATCTCGGCCATCGAGATAGTCCTCGACTCCCATATACGCGCGGGCTCTCGTCATTAACTCGGCTTTGTCTCGTGGGACTTGGCCAACAATAGACTTGAGGAAGTCGCTCGTGCGTATTCCCTCAGTGATCGCCGTGATAGCATCCCTGTCGTCGAACCCTTCGACCTTGTGAGACTCCTCGGTGAAGCGAGCGAGGTATTGTCTCAACGTCTCGTCTCTTCCTTGTCGGATAGAGAGGAGGTGGGTCTTCGGTTTCTTTTGCGCCACGAGGGTGGCGAATCGGGCGAGGAACGCCTCTCGTAAGGCCCGGAAAGACGGGATGCTTCCCGGCCTCAAACTTCGGAACCACTCAAACCCCGACCCTGTGAGGGTCAGGCTGAAGGCTTGGCAGAGGGTGGCGTCCGTCTGCCCTTGCATCGTCATCCACGTCTCATAGTGTTGGACGTGGAAGTGGGGATCCGTACGTCCATCGTAGAGGGGAATGGACGGTAACTTGAAGTATCCCACGCATGGTTGCGCGAGGACTTGTGCGGCGAAGGGAGAGTATGATTCCTCGATCCCTCCGTACGGCCTTTGCCTCCCTGACTCCCTCGATCCCTCATTCCTCGATTTTGGAGGCTCTGAATGATCGTGACCATGTCGAGCCCGTTAGCGGGGCCGACCGTCGGGGCCACGGGAGTCACCGGTTGGCGTTCGTTGGGCGCTTGGTCCTCGACATTGGCCTGAGGCCGGTGTTGTCGCTGTTTTTCGGACAACTATTTAGGAGCCAAAGACGGTTAGACCCAAGGCCGGACCAAGTGGTCTCGTCTTGACTCGAGCGTGTCGGACCCGGTATCCCGAGTCGTCCCTTAGCTGTGGATGTCCCTTGAGTCCGTCAGAGTACCCGAAAAGGAGTAGAGAACACGTGAACTACAAGGGGGAAACAGGGGGGGTGCCCCTGTTTACCTCTCCGACGCTCAACATTAGTGTGATTGAGGTGGTGTATAGAGGTTTTAGGGGTGTTTAGAGGCCAAAGCTTGAGAGAAACGAGCGAGGTACGAGTTCGGCAGCGTTTCAGTGCTCAAGAATGGATTACCTGGACCAAGGGGGGTGCCTTGGTATTTATAGGCAGCCAAGGGGTGGTTTGAAGACCCCTTGGCCGAGTGAGAATGTTTGGGTCGGCCTTGGAGGAGGCTGGGTCGGCCAATGGCCGAGTGAACATGGTGGTGAGGTTCACTCGGCCATTGGTCGAGTGAAGGTCTTGGGCCGGCTGAGGTTCACTCGGCCATTGGCCGAGTGAACTGCTGGAAGGTTCACTCGGCCAATGGCCGAGTGAACTGCAGAGGCAGCTGGTAGGTTCACTCGGCCATTGGCCGAGTGAACTGCTGGAAGGTTCAGTCGGCCAATGGCCGAGTGAACTGCTGAGGCAGCTGGGAGGTTCACTCGGCCATTGGCCAAGTGAACTGCATGGCCGGCTGAGGGGTTCACTCGGCCATTGGCCGAGTGAACTGCTGGAAGGTTCACTCGGCCAATGGCCGAGTGAACTGCATGGCCGGCTGAAGGGTTCACTCGGCCATTGGCCGAGTGAACTGCTGGAAGGTTCACTCGGCCAATGGCCGAGTGAACTGCCTTGATGGCTGAGGGGTTCACTCGGCCATTGGCCGAGTGAACTGTCCAATGGCCGAGTGAGCCATTTGACCCAGCCAATGGCCGAGTGAGCCATTGACTCGGCCCATGGCTGGGCTTTGACTTGGCCATTGGTTTGGGCCGGCTCCTGGTTGAGTCAGGGTTCCGTCGCCCAAGACCTCGTACTAGCCATGTGGGTCGAAGAGATGCCCTTGTTCCCGTTGGCCCTAGACGGGCCAACAACAGCCGGCTGAGAGTTGCGGCGGGGAGCGCGTCCCTCCGAGAGTTTAGCCTTTGGCGGAGATCCTCCCCTCGAGAGTTTCTCTGCGCCGTCAAGCGCTCTCTAAGGTCCACGCTTGGTGCGGGGCGAGGCGAGGTCGCCCTTGGTCGAACCGTCTGGAGGGCGCTTCGGCTATCGGCCCCATCATCTACCAGAGTCGCTCTCTCCTCGGCGAGGGGCCATGTCCGGCCGCCTCTTGAAACTGAGGGGGCGAGTCCCCGGGAATGTGACCGTGCCTGCTGCCGCGCTACGTGCGACGGCCCGGCCAAAGCATTGTTAGACCTCTCGGGCCGTGAAGGGCAAGGCTGGGCGTTGCCTCATTGGTCCTCGACTCCCCCACATACTCGGGGTCGGAGTCATCTTGGGCGGACCTATCTTAAATGTCATAGCCGAGGAGGTCGGCTATGAGCGTACCATCGACGCCGGGGCGGTCAAGGAGCTCCGCAAGCCGCCGGGCCGTGTCCTCTCGGAGCTCGGCCTCGGGGTCAATCATCGGGTCTTGGGGCTGGCTCTCGCTATCGCGAGGTTGCCCTTCAAGACGATGTGCGAGGCGTCGAAGGCCGTACCTCGAGCTCGTCGCTCGGGTACCCACGGAGGTGGCGGGAATGTGACTCATCTCTCGAGAGTCGTGAGAACAAAGGGAGAAAGCTGGTAGAGGGAATGTGTTGTCAAGGTCGAGAGATCCCATCCTTCTAGCGCCAAAATGTTGTCGTAGTTTTTCAGACAACGATTTAGGAGTCGCAGACGGTTAGACCCAAGGCCGGACCAAGTGGTCTCGTCTTGACTCGAGCGTGTCGAGCTTGGTATCCCAAGCCGTCCCTTAGCTGTAGGTGGTCTCTATCTCGTCCAAGCACCTGAAATGTGAACAAAAAGGTGTGAACTACAAAGGGGAAACAGAGGGGTTGCCTCTGTTTACCTCTCCGACGCTCAACATTTGTTGGAGTGAGGTGGTTCGTAGAGGGTTTAGTGTTTAGAGGCCGAGACTTGAGAGAAACGAGCAAGATACGAGTTCGACAGCGTTTCAGTACTCAAATTCGGATTACCTGGACTAGGGGAGCGGCCCCTCTATTTATAGGCGACCAAGGGGCGTTATGGGCAACCCCTTGGCCGAGAATTGCCTTGGCCCGGCCATTGGCCGAGACTGGCCCTTGGGCCGGCCAATGGCCGAGGCTATTTGGGCCGGCCATTGGCCGAGGCTGGCCCTAGGGTCGGCCAATGGCCGGGAGTATCTTGAGTCGGCCATTGGCCGAGGCTGGCCTCTGGGCCGGCCAATGGCCGAGGTTGTTTGGGCCGGCCATTGGCCGAGGCTGGCCCTAGGGCCGGCCAATGGCCGGGAGTAGATTGAGTCGGCCATTGGCCGAGACTGGCCCTTGGGCCGGCCAATGGCCGAGGTTGGCCCTAGGGCCGGCCAATCGCCGGGAGTAGATCGAGTAGGCCATTGGCCGAGGCTGGCCTCTGGGCCGGCCAATGGCCGAGGCTGTTTGGGCCGGCCATTGGCCGAGGCTGGCCCTAGGGCCGGCCAATGGCCGAGGCGAGCTGCCGACGCGTGTTCGACGTCGCTTCGCCTCCGTCCGGCCGCTATCGGGGTCGGGCCGATAACACCTCTCCCGAGGATCGAACAGCTCGTGGACGCCACGGCGGGCCACGAGTTGCTGAGCTTCATGGACGCCTATTCAGGCTACAACCAGATCCGGATGCACGAGCCGGATTAGATCAAAACCACCTTTGTTACGAACCGCGGACTTTACTGTTACAAGGTCATGCCCTTTGGCCTCGAAAACGCGGGAGCGACGTATCAAAGGTTGGTGAACCGCATGTTCGCCAATCAAATTGGCAAAACTATGGAGGTCTACGCGGACGACATGCTTGTCAAAAGCCTCTAAGCCCACGACCACGTTCGAGACGTTAGGGAAATGTTCACGATCCTGCGACGCTACAAAATGAAGCTCAACCCCAACAAGTGCGCTTTCGGGGTCGAGTCTGGAAAGTTTCTGGGCTACATGGTGAGCCGCCGCAGGATAGAGGCCAATCCTGAGAAGATTAAGGCGATCTTAGAGATGAGGTCGCCGCAAAAAGTCAAAGAAGTTCAAAGCTTGACGGGAAGGATCGCCGCCCTGACGCGATTCGTTTCCAAAGCCACTGATAGGTGCCAACCGTTCTTCAAGGCACTAAAGAAGACCGACGGGTTCGTGTGGACGGAGGAGTGCGAGGAAGCATTCCGCGATATGAAAGCATATATCACTTCCCCCCCGTTCCTCGCGAAGCCGAAGACTGGCGAAACCTTGTACCTCTACCTCGCGGTTTCCGATAGGGCCGTGAGCGCGGTCCTCATACGCGAGGAAGACAGGGTACAATGGCCGGTCTACTACGTTAGCAAGGCGCTCCTCGACGCCAAAACCCGATACCCGGAAATCGAGAGACTGTCCCTCGCCCTCGTCATGAGCGCGAGAAAGCTCCGGCCTTACTTTCAAGCGCACCCCATTGTGGTCCGCTCGGGACATCCCATCGAGAAGGCCCTTCAAAAAGGGACCTCCTCTCGAATGGCGATATGGTCCCAAGAGCTGGGCGAGTACGGGATCGAGTTCCAGCCGAGAACCGCCATTAAGGGTCAGGCCCTCGCCGAGTTCACAAGCGCGCCCCCAACCAACGAGGGCGACGAGAGTAGTAAGAGCACGGAAGACAAGGAAGACGACCACAGCGAGTCGTCGAAGAAGAGAACCAACGACCCGATAGGGCCGGTCTGGGACCTGCATGTGGATGGCGCGTCAAACGCCCGGGGGGCTGGCGCCGGCGTTGTGCTCACAAATCCCGATAGGGAAAAGCTGAGATACGCCCTGCGGTTCGAGTTCAAGGCTTCCAACAACGAGGCAGAGTACGAGGCTCTGATCATTGGCTTGGAGCTAGCGAACAAGTTAGGCGCCCAAAACCTGCGCATCCATTGCGACTCGCAATTGATTGTGAACCAGGTTAGGGGCGACTACGCCGCGAAATAACCACACATGATCGCGTACTTGTCCAAGGCCCAAAAGAACCTGGAGCCCTTGTCATGGTTCGAAATCATCCAAGTTCGTCACGAGGCGAACATTGACGCTGACGCCCTGGCTCGCCTCGCGTCTGGGATAGACGAGGAAGGCGCAGGCAGCGTCCCGATCGAAGTGTTGACCCGACCCTACGTCTCGAGAGGCGACGTAGGGGTAGTTGACGAGACACCGCCTCCCTCATGGATGACTCCGCTCGTGGAATTCCTTAAGCGAGGAGTGGTTCCCGAAGACAGAGAAGAGGCCAGAAAGCTGAGAAGCTTGGCGCCAAAGTACACAATGAGGGAGGACAACCTGTTCAAGAGAGGCTACTCTATGCCCCTTCTCCGCTGCCTAACTGAAGTCGAGGCGAGGAAAGCGCTCCGCGAAGTGCACGAAGGGGTCTGCGGAAACCACGCCGCTGGGCAATCGTTGGCATTGAAGCTACTGAGACTTGGATATTTTTGGCCGACCTTAAAAAAGGACTCCCACGAGTGGGCCAAAAAGTGTGATAAGTGCCAAAGGTTCTCCCACATCCCGCGTCAAGCACCGGCCCCATTGTGTCCAATCATTGTGCCGCGACCTTTCGCGAAGTGGGGAATTGACCTCATCGGTGAGCTACCTACGGCCCCGAGACAATACAAGCACGCGATCGTGGCCATCGATTACTTCACAAAGTGGGTAGAGGCTGAGCCGCTAGCGAAGATCACTGAGGCGAACACGACGAGCTTCATATGGAAAAGCATCATCTGCCGCTTCGGGATCCCCGCGTCAATTGTAACCCACAACGGGAAACAATTCGACAACGCGTGCCTCCGAGAAATGTGCGAACAACTGGGCATTAGCAAGACTTTCTCCTCTCCTCGCCATCCTCAAGCCTCCTCGCCATCCTCAAGCCAACGGTCAAGTCGAGGCAGTTAACAAGACGATCAAAGAGAACTTGAAGAAGAAGCTGGAGGACAGAAAGGGGGCTTGGGCCGACGAGCTCTCCATAGTCTTATGGGCGTACCGTACCACCGGTCGAAATGCGACCGACGAAACCCCTTTCGCTCTCGCATTCGGTGTCGAGGCCGTGGTACCCGTCGAGACCAAGCTACCAACCTTGCGCATCGAGGAGTACGAAGAAGCCACCAACGACGACGCAATCAGGCTCGAGTTAGACCTCATAGACGAGAGGAGGTCGGACGCACTCACCCGACTTGCTGTGCAAAAGAGGAAAGTCGAGAAATACTACAACTCAAAGATCAAGCTGCGGAAGTTCGCCGACGGAAGCCTCGTTCTTCGAAGGGTGTTCCAAAACACCAAGGTGCAAGGTGCGGGAGTTCTAGGCCCTACCTGGGAAGGCCCGTACCGTGTGCGCCGAGCCATCCACAACGGCACGTACGAGCTCGAGAACATGGAGGGACTCGTGTTCACACACCCGTGGAACGCGGAGCACCTTCGGCAGTATTACCAATAGATGTTCATTCGTCCATTTTACGGTTTGTTGTTTCCATGTAATTTTCGATTCTAGCAAAGACAATTTAAAATTTCAAGTTCGGCCAACGGCCTGGGATGTAATTTTTTAACCATTTCAACAATATAATGAATTACATTTCGCTTCAAAGCATTGTATTATAATTTCTAGCCTCCTCTACGAGCACCCAAGAAACTCGGGGGGCTAAGGGGGATAAGGCGAGAATAACAAGCTCGCTTACTCCACTTTCCACGCACCAAGCGGCAACAAAATACCCATAAATCGGATCCGCGCACCGGACCTCCGACTTCGTACCCTCCTCGTGCGACGCTCTCGCACAGGTTGAGGCCGTACGCCGAGAGATAGCGAAACGTTGACAAGTTGGATCCGCGCACCGGACCTCCGACCTCGCACGTCTTTTGTTGCGACCCTCTTGCGCGACGATGCACCTTGCACACAGATAGGCAGCAAGGCATCGATGGATCACGTCCGCGCACCGGATTGTCGATCCCAGCAGTCAAAACCCAAAACGTGACACGCGTACCGACATGTACCACGTTCACTGGGAACTGCGAGCTCCTCGCGATACGCACACCGATAGGTAGCGTACTCGCTGGAAAATGAGCGCGACGGCCACCCAGCTCGCGCGCGCCGATAGGCAGCAAGTCACGAATGTATGGCCGAGAATTGCACCCGCCGGAAGAAACTGGTCTAGCCAGCGTCCACGGGAAACTTCGCCGCCAAATGCGGCAGTAAGCCGTGCCAACCGGTTACACTAAACATAGTAAGCCGAGTTCGTAAGACACGCACCAGTCAAAATTGCGCAAATCGATTACACTAGGCATAGCAAGTCGAGAAAATAAGACGCACAATAAAAAGAAAGCTTCCATCAAAGCAAAACGATGTTGCACAAACAACCCGACGAGAAAAGTACGAAAGTACGACACATGCCAAACAAATGAAAATCCGAAAGTAAACACTACGTAAACGCTAAACAAGTGCGCGAAAAACCAAGGAAAAGTTGACTAATCCGAGCCGAAGTCAACTTGCTCTTCATCTCCCTCGGGGCCAGGAGCGCTAAGCCCGCCAACGGCTTCTCCGTCTGGCTGGCGGGTCGTCGACTGTGCAGCCTCGGCAGGGATTTGTGGATGCAGGTCGTCCTCCGGCGGCTCGTCATCATAAGGAGGGAACATGGCGTTAAAGAAGGAAAACGTGGTCCCGCGAGACGCGTTCTCCTGTGCGGTCGCATCTCGGACTCGCCTTGCCGCCTCGTAACGGGCCGCCTCCAGCGCCAAGTCCCAGTCGTCCTCCAAGTCCGTCTTGAATCGCACGGCGTCTTCCTTCTCCTCGACGAGGGTCTGCATCTCCGTCCGTAAGGTGTCCCTCTCCCTCTCGACCTTGACCCGAGCGATCTCGCTCGCCAATAGTCGAGCATGGACGATGCTCAGCTCCGCATCCCGCCTCGAGAGTGCCGTCTGAAGTTTCTTCGTTTCCCCCAGGAAGGTGTCGGTTGCCTGCTCCGCCTACTCTCGAAGCGCCTTCTCGGTAGCCAATTCCCCGCGAGCTCGCTCTTGCTCCCCCTCGAGCGCCTCAAACTCTAGGGCGGTACGAGCCCCCGCTAGGGCGGCAGCGTGCGCGGCCGCCATGCTCGTCTTCTCCTTCTCCATGATCTGCATGCGTCGTAGCATATCTCGGAGAATGCGATCGCTCCGCTCTTGGCGCGCGAGCATCTGCAAGCAAATGAAATGCGGATAATTACAATAAGCACGACAGTCATACATAACACTAGCAAACGAGTCATACCTTTCGGGCGTCGCCGATCCCGTTCTGGAAGTGCTCAAGATCGTTCCTCGTCAGCAGACCCTTCAAATCCCGCAAGGAGGTCTCAAGGATCCCTCGGGAGCATTGATCTCTCAACTCTACCGCCTCCGCTAGGAGCATAGAATCCAAGTTGTCTGACACCGTCGATGTGTGAGCGCGTTTGTGGCCGGACGGTGACCCGAGAGAAGCCGACGATGATGGTCACTTGTTGGAGGAGATCGCTTCATTCCTCGCCTGCGACGGCGACCCCCCGCGACGGACCTCAGGTGGAGGACGAGCCACGATCGTAGCATCGTCGGTGGGCGTTGCTCTCGGCATTTGTGCGCACGGTCAATGACGTCAAGCCATGGTACCTGCTGAGAAGAAAAGAACGTCTGTCAGTTAAAACATAACGATAAGCATAAATAATGGAAAACAACGATAGCACGGTAACGCGAAAGTATATTCGTGGCCAGTACCCCCCGCGTAGGGAAAAGGAGCTGACGAATCCCCCTCCTCGGTCTCGGGATCCTCCGTATCCCCTGCATCGAGGCCAGGGCACGAAGGAACATCGTGGCTAGGCACGAACCACCCGGTCCTCGCCATTAGGTTTGGGGACTCGAAGAGCGTTCCTTGCCGCCTTGATTCCGGGATCGCCCTAATCACCGCGACGAGCTCGGAGCCCTCGATATCGCCCACGGGTGGGAAGTCGGCCGCGGGGCCGAAGGTGAGAGGCGCGGTCCCAAAGGCTGACTCGGACACCCACACCCAAGGGTATCGGTGCTTCGAGGTAACTTTGGTGACGACGGAGATACGCTTCCGAGTGAACGCCGTGTAGAAGCCTGGTTTCCCCGGAACCCCGCGAACGAGCACGAGATCTTGGATGTCGTCCGTGGTGACCGCCCTTCTCTTTGCCCGATAAAGCATCATGGGGCACGCAGCGACTACCAGATAGAAGGTCGGAGACATTTGCGAGGCGTGCACCCCCAACCGAATCAATAACTCTTGGATCACCGGCTGGAAGGGTAACCGTAACCCTCCGCGAAGGCTCGCCTCGTGAATGGCGGCGTGTCCTTTCCGGGGGCGAGTCGGAAGATCGTCGGGCAACGGTCACAAAATCATCACGGAGTCCGGAATGCCGTATCGCCTCCTCAAGCTCGTAAAACTAGCGATCGAGAGTGAGCTCGGAGTGTCGACTCCCGAGCAATCTAGGCCGCCACGTATTGCCGATCCCCCGGTCGGAAAGGCTAGGGCTCGTGCTTCCTCTCGCGCTGTTAAAGAAGACATCGCAGCGGGTGTGACATGACGGCCCGACGACTCGCTCGAGCACTCGACGCCGGAGGCGATCCCCGGCCCGACAGATCGTTCGTGGCGATCGCCCAGGCCGGCCGGCTGGACCATGACGTGGGTGCCCGGCTCGGCGGGCCTTGTCTTCCCAATGGCCGACCCGGCAGCGGACCCGTCATCGGCGCCCGGCCTCGAACCCGTCAAGCATCCCTCGTCGAGGCCCGTCTCACCCGGGCTCCCTTGGTGGATGCCCAAGGCCGTTGGGCCGGCTCCACCAGCCTCCGGCCCGGGTAGGAGGCCCCCTCGCGCGTCCAGGCCCCAGCGCTGTGCGCCCAAGGCCATTGGGCCGGCCCCACCAGCGCCTGGCCCAGGGAGGCAGCCCTCTTGCGCGCCCAAGTCACCTGGGCCCCTGGGAGTCTCGCTCAGCCTAGTGGCGCGCGCACCAGGCCCAGCAGAGCGGCCCGGCCCGCTAGGTGGGCTCCCCCCTTGCAGCCCTAGCCCGCCGGCTCCTAGGGCTAGGGCGATCAATGCCTCGGCCGCCGCCCCCCGGCCGGCGCTGTCCGGCCGGCCCTCCTCGTCACCGGCGCCGGCGCTCCTTCTAGCAGCGCCGCCCACCTCCGGCGGCCCTTCGCTGGCGCCGCCCGCCTCCAGTCGGCCTCCACCAGCGCGCCCCTCCTCGGGAAAGGCCGGGCCCGAGTTGCCCAGGCCTCCTTCGTCGCCGCCCGCCTGCCAAATAGGCCCGGCGTCGCCGCCCAGGGCCGGCGCGACGCTCCTGACGCCCGACTCGGCCGGGGCGGCCCCTCCCGGGACGAGCGCTCCCCCTGCGCTGCTGGGATTTCCCCGGCGGCGCCTCTAGCGCAGACAGCGCCGACGAAGACCGGCGCACCATCGCCCAGGCCCGCCTCGCCGGGCGCGACTTCACCCGGGCCGCGCGCGTCCCCGACGACACTCCCGGCACAGACGGCGCCGACAGGGGCCGGCGCGACTTCTCCCGGGCCCAGCTCGCCAAGCGCGCCTCTGCGCTGGTCGACCCAGCGCTCCCCGACACCCAGCGCTCCTGGGCCGGCGTTCCCCTAACGGCCGAGGCCGTCCCCGATGCATGTGTATTCCTCCTCGTCGGCCAGCCATGCTTCGACCGTGTGAAAGTCTCCCCCGGCCATCTCTGTCACGTGGTTGCTCAAAGGGCGTGAAGGCGGCACGGTGTTGGTAACTAAGGGAGATGAAAATTGCGCCCACAACTCGTCTAAGTTCGCTTCTTGATCCCCGAGCAAAGAAAAGAGTTCGTCATCAATGGACCCACTCCCCGACAGGTGGTTGGTAGGGTCCATTTACGCGTGTAACGAGACAAAACAAAAAGTGACCAGAGAATAGAAAAAATAATAATTAAAAGAGTCGAGCCAAACCTTGTCACGACGGGCTGCTCCGGTGGGCCGATGATGGGAAGAGTCTTGAGTTTACCGCACGAGTTTCACTCGGCCGTAAACTCGGGGGGCTAATGTTATCGGCCCGACCCCGATAGCGGCCAAACGAAGGCGAAGCGACGTCGAACGCGTCCCTGCAGCTCGCCCCGGCCATTGGCTGGCCCTAGGGCTAGCCTCGGCCAATGGCCGGCCCAAACAGCCTCGGCCATTGGCCGGCCCAGAAGCCAGCCTCGGCCAATGGCCGACCCTAGCTACTCCCGGCCATTGGCCGGCCCTAGGGCCAGCCTCGGCCAATGGCCGGCCCAAACAGCCTCGGCCATTGGCCGGCCCAGAGGCCAGCCTCGGCCAATGGCCGACTCAAGCTACTCCCGACCATTGGCCGGCCCTAGGGCCAGCCTCGGCCAATGGCCGGCCCAAACAGCCTCGACCATTGGCCGGCCCAGAGGCCAGCCTCGGCCAATGGCCGACCCAAGCTATCCTCGGCCATTGGCCGGCCCTAGGGCCAGCCTCGGCCAATGGCCGGCCCAAATAGCCTCGGCCATTGGCCGGCCCAAGGGCCAGTCTCCGCCTATGGCCGGGCCAAGGCTAATCTCGGCCAAGGGGGTTGCCCATAACGCCCCTTGGTCGCTTATAAATACAGGGGCCGTCCCCCTAGTCCAGGTAATCCGAATTTGAGTACTAAAACGCTGTCGAACTCGTACCTCGCTCGTTTCTCTCAAGTCTCGGCCTCTAAACACTAAACCCTCTACAAACCACCTCAATCCTACTAATGTTGAGCGTCGGAGAGGTAAACAGAGGCAACCCCTCTGTTTCCCCTTTGTAGTTCACACCTTTTTGTTCACATTTCAGGTGCTTGAACGAGATAGAGATCACCTACAGCTAAGGGACGGCTTGGGATACCAAGCCCGACACGCTCGAGTCGAGACGAGACCACTTGGTCCGTCCTTGGGTCTAAGCATCTGCGACTCCTAAATCGTTGTCCGAAAAACTGCGACAACAATCTTCATTAGCCCCCCTAGTTTCTTGTGTACTCGTAGAGGAGACTAGAAATTATAATACAATAGGGCAAAGGTTTCGAAGCGAAATGTAACTCAATCATAATGTTGAAATAGTTACATTCCCAAGCTGTTGGCCGTACTTGAAATTTGAAATTGTCATGCTAAAATTGAAAACAAGATGATGATAACAAAACATAGGGCGAGCGAGAACGGGAATCTATTGATAGTATTGTCGAAGGTGCTCCGCATTCCACGGGTGCGTGAATACGAGTTCCTCAAGGTTCTCGAGCTCATAGGTGCCGTTGTGGATGGCTCGGCGCACACGGTACGGGCCTTCCCAGGTGGGGCCCAGAACTCCCGCGCCTTGCACCTTGGTGTTTTGGAACAACCTTCTAAGGACGAGTCTCCCGTCGGTGAACTTCCGCAGCTTGATCTTGGAGTTGTAGTACTTCTCGACCTTCCTCTTTTGTGCGGCGAGGCGGGAGAGTGCATCCACCCTCTTCTCGTCTATGAGGTCTAGCTCGAGCCTGATTGCGTCGTCGTTGGCGGCTAATTCATACTCCTCTATGCGCAAAGTTGGCAGCTTGGTCTCGACGGGTACCACGGCCTCGACGCTGAATGCGAGAGCAAAAGGGGTTTAGCCGATCGCATTTCATGCGGTGGTTCGGTACGCCCACAAGATTATGGGAAGCTCGTCGGCCCAAGTCCCTTTTCTCTCTTCCAGCTACTTCTTCAGGTTTTCCTTGATCGTTTTGTTGACCGCCTTGACTTGAATGTTGGCATGCGGATGGCGGGGAGAAGAGAAAGTCTTGCTAATGCCCAATTGTTCGCACATGTCTCAGAGGCGCGCGTTATCGAATTGCTTTCCATTGTCGGTCACAATCGACGCGGGGATCCCGTAGCGGCAGACAATGTTCTTCCAAATGAAGCTCGTCGTGTTCGCCTCGGTGATCTTCGCCAGCGGTTCGGCCTCTACCCATTTTGTGAAGTAGTCGATCGCCACAATCGCATGCTTGTATTGCCTCGGGGCCGTGGGTAACTCACCGATGAGGTCGATTCCCCATTTCGCGAAAGGTCGCGGCACAACGATCGGGCATAACGGGGCCGGCGCTTGGCGCGGGATGTGGGCGAACCTTTGACATTTGTCGCACTTTTTGGCCCACTCGTGGGAGTCCTTTTTCAAGGTAGGCCAAAAATATCCGAGCCTTATGAGCTTCAATGCCAACGATTGTCCGGCGGCGTAGTTTCCGCACACGCTTTCGTGCACTTCGCGGAGCGCTTTCTTCGCCTCCACTTCGGTCAAGCAACGGAGGAGGGGCATGGAGTAGCCTCTCTTGAACAAGTTGTCTTCCCTCATCGTGTATTTCGGTGCCAAGCTTCTTGTTGTCGCCGTTTTTCGGACAACGATTCAAGGGCCACAGGCGGTTAGACCCAAGGCCGGACCGAGTGGCCTCGCTTGGGCTCGAGCGTGTCGGGCTCGGTGTCCCGAGTCTTCCCTTGGTTGTTGGTGGTGTATAACCTCGTCCAAACACCTCCAAATGGGGAATCTTGAGGGTGAATGGGGGGTGTGACCGCGCCAAGGGTTGGTTGCCTACGTACCCTTTAGTCGGGGTCGAGCTGAGGCCGAGGTCGAGCTCGCCAGGCCGAGCTGAGGCCGAGGTCGAGCTGATGTCGAAGTCGAGCTCGTCAGGCCGAGGTCGAGCAGAGGCCGGGGTCAAGCTGACGTCGAGCTGAGGCTGAGGTCGGGCTGAGGTCGAGCTCGCCAGGCCGAGGTCGAGCTGAAGCTGAGGTCGAGCTGAGGCCGGGGTCGAGCTGAGGCCGGGGTCGAGCTGAGGCCGAAGTCGAGCTCGCCAGGTCGAGGTCGAGCTGAGGCCGAAGTCGAGCTCGTCAGGCCGAGGTCGGGCTGAGGCCGAGGTCGAGCTGAGGCCGAGGTCGAGCTCGCCAGGCCGAGGTCGAGCTGAGGTCGGGGTCGAGCTCGTCAGGCCGAGGTCGAGCTCGCCAGGCCGAGCTGAGGCCAAGGTCGAGCTCGCTTGGCCGAGGTCGAGCTGAGGCCGGGGTCAAGCTCGTCAGGCCGAGGTCGGACTGAGGTCGAGCTGAGGCTGAGGTCGAGCTCGTCAGGCTGATCTTTGGCCCCTTGGCCATGGGACCCCGCGGGCGCCGTCGACCCGGAATGGACCGACAACATTAGCCCCCCGAGTTTGCGGTCGAGCGTAGGTCGAGTGGAAACTCAATGGTTACGCCGGCGTGCGAACGCGGGACGAACGCTCTCGAGTTTATGAGCGTGCCGCAAAAGGGCTTTTAATGCATCACGAGGGAAAGCCTCTGGGCGTCGCGAGGGATGGCCTTTGTGCGTCGTGAGGGACGGCTTTTGCGTGTCACGAGGGACGTCCTTATGAGTGTCTTATGTTCCCGACATACTATCGTAGTCGATTCCCACGATTTTGTTGGTGCACGTCTTATTTTCTCGATTTACCAGTGATTGGTGCGACTTAGTGACTCGTCTTTGCGCGATGTGATTGGTGCACGTCTTGCGGGCCCGGCTTACTATGCTCAGCGTAACCGGTTTGCACGGCTTAGTGCCGCACCTGGCGGCGAAGTTTCCCGCGGACGCTGGCTAGACCAGTTTCGTCCTGCGGGTGCGACTCTTCGCCATCCATTCGTGACTCGTTGCCTATCGGCGTGTGCGAGATGGGTGGCCGTCGCGCCCATCTTCCGACGAGTACGCTACCTATCGGTGTGCGTGTTACACGTCGGGGTGGGCTTGATGCGAGCGTAGTTCCCAGTGAGCGTGGTACTTGTCGATACGCGTGTCACGCTTTGGGTTTTGACTACCGGGATCGACGATCCGGTGCGCGGACGTGATCCGTCGACGCCTTACTACCTATCGGTGTGCAAGGCACGACATTGCGCGAGGGTGTCGCAGCGAAAGGCGTGCGAGGTCGGAGGTCCTGTGCATGCATCCAACTCGTCGACGTTTCGGGATCGACGATCCGGTGCGCGGACGTGATCCGTCGACGCCTTACTGCCTACCGGTGTGCAAGGCGCGACATTGCGCGAGAGTGTCGCAGCGAAAGACGTGCGAGGTCGGAGGTTCGGTGCGCGGATCCAACTCGTTGACGTTTCGGGACCGACGATCCGGTGCGCGGATGTGATCCGTCGACGCCTTACTGCCTATGGGTGTGCAAGCCGCGACATTTGTCGCAGCGAAAGACGTGCGAGGTCGGAGGTCCGGTGCGCGGATCCAACTCGTCGACGTTTCGGGATCGACGATCTGGTGCGCGGACGTGATCCATCGACGCCTTACTGCCTATCGGTGTGCAAGGCGCGACATTGCACGAGAGTGTCACAGCGAAAGACGCGCGAGGTCGGAGGTCTGGTGCGCGGATCCAACTCGTCGTCGTTTCGGGACCGACGATCCGGTGCGCGGACGTGATCCGTCGACGCCCCGCTGCCTATCGGTGTGCGAGGCATGGAATCGTACGAGAGCGTCGCACGAGGGTCGGAGGTCCAGGGCGCGGATCCGACTCGTTGACGCTTCGCTACCTTTCGGCGCGTAAAACGTGTCATTGCGCGAGCGCGTCGCGCGAGGGCCGGAGGTCCGGTGCGCGGATCCGACTTGTTGACGCTTCGCTACCTTTCGGCGCGGAGCCTGCACGAGGCATTACGTGAAGAGTCGGCACGAGGAGTATCAGTCGACTCGTGGACTCGAACTCGACTCGAGGAATGAACTCATCTCGGGGAGACAGGTGGAGTCGGCAAGGGGAGTAGCTAATCGACTCGTGGACTCGGACTCAACTCGACGCCCCATGTAGAGCCTGCACGAGGAGTTACGTGAAGAGTCGGCACAGGGAGTTTCAGTCGACTCGCGGACTCGGGGCTGGACTCGAGGAGCGAGCTCGACTCGAGGAGCGAACTGGATTCGAGGAGCGAGCTCGACTCGAGGAATCGCGTGAAGAGTCGACACGAGGAGTATCAGTAGACTCGTGGACTCGGAGGTCGACTCGAGGAGCGAACTCGACTCGAGGAGCGAACTGGACTCGAGGAGCGAGCTCGACTCGAGGACCTGCATGAAGTCGACTCGAGGAGCGAACTGGACTCGAGGAGCGAGCTCGACTCGAGGAACGAACTAGACTCAAGGAGCGAACTCGACTCGAGGAGTTGCGTGAAGTCAGCGAGGAGTAACAGTCGACTCGCGAACTCGGAGCTCGACTCGAGGAGCGAACTCAACTCAAGGAGCGAACCGAACTCGAGGAGCGATCTGGACTCGAGGAGCGAGCTCGACTCGAGGGGCGAACTGGACTCGAAGAGCGAGCTCGACTCGAGTAGTTGCGTGAAGTCGGCGAGGAGTATCAGTCGACTCGCGGACTTGGAGCTCGACTCAAGGAGCGAACTGGTCTTGAGGAGCGAGCTCGACTCGAGGAGCGCACTGGTCTTGAGGAGCGAGCTCGACTCGAGGAGCGAACTGGACTCGAGGAGCGAGCTCGACTCGAGGAGCGAACTCGACTCGATGAGCGAGCTAGACTCGAGGAGCGAGCTCGACCCGAGGAGCGAACTGGACTCGAGAAGCGAGCTCGACTCGAGGAGCGAACTGGACTCGAGGAGCGAGCTCGACCCGAGGAGCGAACTGGACTCGAGGAGCGAGCTCGACTCGAGGAACGAACCGGACTCGACGAGCGAGCTCGACTCGAGGAATTGCGTTAAGTCGCACGAGGAGTATCAATCGACTCGCGGACTCGGAGCTCGACTCAAGGAGCGAGCTCTACTCGAGGAGCGAACTGGACTCGAGGAGCGAGCTCTACTCGAGGAGCGAACTGGTCTCGAGGAGCGAACTGGACTCGAGGAGCGAGCTGGACTCGAGGAGCGAGCTCGACTCGAGGAATTGTGCGAAGTCGGCACGAGCATCAGTCTACTCGCGGACTCGGAGCTCGACTCGAGGAGCGAACAGGACTCTAGGAGCGAGCTAGACTCGAGGAGCGAGCTCGACTCGAGGAGCGAACTAGACTCGAGGAGCGAGCTCGACTCGAGGAATTGCGTGGTCGGCACGAGTATCAGTGGACTCTTGGACTCGGAGCTCGACTCGAGGAGTGAACTAGACTCGAGGAGGGAGCTCGACTCGAGGAGCGAGCTCGACTCGAGGAGCGAACTGGACTCGAGGAGCGAGCTCGACTCGAGGAACAAACCGGACTCGAGGAGCGAGCTCGACTCGAGGAATTACGTGAAGTCGCACGAGGATTATCAGTCGACTCGCGGACTCGGAGCTCGACTCGAGGAGCGAACTGGTCTCGAGGAGCGAGCTCTACTCAAGGAGCGAACTGGACTCGAGGAGCGAGCTCGACTCGAGGAGCGAACTGGACTCGAGGAGCGAGCTCGACTCGAGGAATTGTGTGAAGTCGGCACGAGCATCAGTCGACTCGCGAACTCGGAGCTCGACTCGAGGAGCGAACTGGACTCGATGAGCGAGCTCGACTCGAGGAGCGAACTGGACTCGAGGAGCGAACTAGACTCGAGGAGCGAGCTCGACTCGAGGAATTGCGTGAAGTCAGCACGAGTATCAGTCGACTCACGGACTCGGAGCTCGACTCAAGGAGCGAACTGGTCTTGAGGAGCAAGCTCAACTCGAGGAGCGAACTGGTCTTGAGGAGCGAGCTCGACTCGAGGAGCGAACTGGACTCGAGGAGCGAGCTCGACTCGAGGAGCGAACTTGACTCGATGAGCGAGCTGGACTCGAGGAGCGAGCTCGACCCGAGGAGCGAACTGGACTTGAGGAGTGAGCTCGACTCGAGGAGCGAACTGGACTCGAGGAGCGAGCTCGACCCAAGGAGCGAACTGGACTCGAGGAACGAGCTCGACTCGAGGAGCGAACTGGTCTCGAGGAGCGAGCTCTACTCGAGGAGCGAACTGGACTCGAGGAGCGAACTGGACTCGAGGAGCGAGCTCGACTCGAGGAATTGTGCGAAGTCGGCACGAGCATCAGTCGACTCGCGGACTCGGACCTCGACTCGAGGAGCGAACTGGACTCGAGGACCGAGCTCGACTCGAGGAGCGAGCTCGACTCGAGGAGCGAACTGGACTCGATGAGCGAACTGGACTCGAGTAGCGAGCTCGACTCGAGGAATTGCATGAAGTCAGCACGAGTATCAGTCGACTCGCGGAATCGGAGCTCGACTTGAGGAGTGAACTGGAGTCGAGGAGCGAGCTCGACTCGAGGAGCGAACTGGTCTCGAGGAGCGAGCTCGACTCGAGGAATTGCGTGAATTCGGCACGTGGAGTATCAGTCGACTCGCGGACTCGGAGCTCGACTCGAGGAGCGAACTGGACTCGAGGAGCGAACTGGTCTCGAGGAGCGTGAAGACTCTTTGGTACCTCCGGCCTAACCATCGGCCCCTTGAGACTTTGTTATTATTTTTTTTAGGTGTGTTTTTTATTGAGCATTGATCCCCATTAGCCCCCCGAGTTTCTTGCGTTGGTGAGGCGAAGGCCAAGAAACTCTCGTGTTGGAGGTATACAACAGTGTGTTAGAATAATTCTCTATTGCAATAAGGGGGTCGTCACAGGTAGTCATGGCACTTGGCCCCTTTTTTTTTGAAAAAGAAAATTACATTTTTGAAATAAAGGCGATCGCAAAGTCGAGCAAGTTCGGGCGTGAGTTTAAGGCCGGTGGTCGTCCCTATCACTTTGGGCGAGGACACGCCATTCGAGTGACGTCCTCGACAGACGTCGCGGCTATTGACGTCGTCACCTCCGCGGGGGTTTTGGACGCGGATGGTGAGTTTGGAGCGTCCCTCCCGGGACCTAGAGGTTAAGCGTCCCTGGGTATTACTCGACTCTCGATGCCTTGACGTGGTCGCTCGAAGGTGTCCCCTCGAGGGCGCGTGCGCGTGTTCGTTAGAAAGTCGACGTCTCAGCGCGGTCGCCCGAGGGTGTCCCCTTGGAAGCGTGCGCGTGCGTCCCCTTCCGTGAACAACGTGGTTGAGGCCGATCTTGTTGGTTATCGACTTCGCCATGTAACCGGGGTCTTTCTCGTCATGGTTGATGTTGTCGAAGCTGTTGGAGTCGATGAGGTCGACGATGAGCGTGCCGGTGACGCCGGGACGGTCTAGGAGTTCGGCGAGCCTCCGAGCCGTGTCCTCTCGGACTGCGGCCTCGGGGTCATTCGCCGGGTCTCGGGGATGGCTCTCATTATCATGAGGTTGCCCTTCGAGACGATGCGCAGCGCTTCGGAGGCCGTACCTCGAGCTAGTCGCTCAGGAGCCCACGGAGGTGGCGGGGGCATGACTCATCTCTCGAGAGTCGCTGTCGAAGGTAGAAGAAGAGTGGTAGAGGGGAAGCGTCGATAAGGTCGGGAGATCCCCTCCCTCTACTAACGCCGGCTCAGGTGGCTGTCAACCTGGCAGGAGCTCTTCCTGCCGACGCTCGTGGCGGGCCGATCGGGTGTGAATCTTGGAGAGCGCCGAGGCTGGGTCGCGAGCGCCGAGGTCGTCTGGATCTGCAGCGTCGGCCGGGTCGCGAGCGCCGGGGCTGGATCGCGAGTGCCGGGGCTGGATCGCGAGCGCCGGGGTCGTCTGGATCTGCAGCGTCGGCCGGGTCGCGAGCGCCGAGGCTGGATCGCAAGCGTCGGGGCTGGATCGCGAGCGCCGGGGTCGTCCGGATCTACAGCGTCGACTGGGTCGCGAGCGCTGGGGTCGTCTGGATCTGCAGCGTCGGCCGGGTCGCGAGCACCGGGGCTGGATCGCGAGCGCCGGGGCTGGATCGCGAGCGCCGGGGTCGTCTTGATCTGCAGCGTCGGCCGGGTCGCGAGCGCCGAGGCTGGATCGCGCGCTCTGGGAGATCTGGATGAAGACCAGAGAGGAAATCGTTGGCTTAGATTTTCTGTGGTCTTCTGTAGAGGAAGCGACTCTGCCGGTGGAGAGCTCGTGGTTGTTCTCGAGATCCCCTCCTTCTAGCGCCAAAATGTTGTCGCCATTTTTCGGACAACGATTCAGGGGCCACAGGCGGTTAGACCCAAGGCCGGACCGAGTGGCCTCGCTTGGGCTCGAGCGTGTCAGGCTCGGTGTCCCGAGTCTTCCCTTGGTTGTTGGTGGTGTATAAGCTCGTCCAAACACCTCCAAATGGGGAATCTTGAGCGTGAATGGGGGGTGTGACCGCGCCAAGGGTTGGCTGCCTACGTACCCTTTAGTCGGGATCAGGTCATGACGTAGTTCAAAGGCCAAAGATGAGGAAACGAGTGAAGTCCGAGTTCTACAGCGTTTCTGGACTCAAAAATGGATTGCCTGGAGAAGGTGAGAGGCACCTGTATTTATAGGCGACCAAGAGGCATTAGGGCAACCCCTTGGCATTAGGCCCAGGAGGCCGAGAGGATGCATTGGGCCCAGGAGGCCGAGCGGAGGTTGGGCTGAGGGCGGGGTCGAGCTCGTCAGGCCGAGGTCGGGCTGAGGTCGAGCTGAGGCCGAGGTCAAGCTCGCCAGGCCGAGGTTGAACTGAGGCCGAGGTCGAGCTCGTCAGGCCGAGGTTGAGCTGAGGCCGACGTCGAGCTCGCCAGGCCGAGCTGAGGCCGAGGTCGAGCTGATGTCGAAGTCGAGCTCGTCAGGCCGAGGTCGAGTAGAGGCCGGGGTCGAGCTCGCAAGGCCGAGGTCGGGCTGAGGTCGAGGTCGAGCTCGCCAGGCCGAGGTCGAGCTGAGGCCTAGGTCGAGCTGACGTCGAGCTGAGGCCGAGGTCGGGCTGAGGTCGAGCTCGCCAGGCCGACGTCGAGCTGAAGCTGAGGTCGAGCTGAGGCCGGGGTCGAGCTCGCCAGGCCGAGGTCGAGCTGAGGCCGGGGTCGAGCTGAGGCCGAAGTCGAGCTCGCCAGGTCGAGGTCGAGCTGAGGCCGAAGTCGAGCTCGTCAGGCCGAGGTCGGGCTGAGGCCGAGGTCGAGCTCGCCAGGCCGAGGTCGAGCTGAGGCAGAGGTCGAGCTCACCAGGCCGAGGTCGAGCTCGTCAGGCCGAGGTCGAGCTCGCCAGGCCGAGCTGAGGCCGAGGTCGAGCTCGCTTGGCCGAGGTCGAGCTGAGGCCGGGGTCGAGCTCATCAGGCCGAGGTCGGGCTGAGGTCGAGCTGAGGCCGAGGTCGAGCTCGTCAGGCCGATCTTTGGCCCCTTGGCCATGGAACCTCGCGGGCGCCGTCGACCCGGAACGGACCGACAACACTTCTCAGCTTTCTGGCCTCTTCTTTGTCTTCGGGGACGACTCCTCGTTTAAGAAAATCCACCACCGGTGTCATCCATGAGGGGGGCAGAGTCTCGTCAACTACTCCTACATCGCCTCTCGAGACGTAGGGTCGGGTCAATACTTCTATCGGGACGTTGCCCTCTCCCTCCTCGTCTATGTCGGACGCAAGGCATGCCAGGGCGTCAGCGTCGATGTTCGCCTCTCGGGGAACTTGGACGATCTCGAACCATGACAGGGCCTCTAGATTCCTTTGGGTCTTTAACAAGTACGTGATCATGTTTGGCTCTTTAGCGGCGTAGTCGCCCTTAACCTGGTTCACGATCAACTGCGAGTCGCAGTGGATGCGCAGGTTTCGGACGCCTAGCTTGTTCGCCAGCACCAAGCCAACGATCAGAGCCTCGTACTCCGCCTCGTGGTTGGAAGCCTTGAACTCGAACCGCAGGGTGTATCTCAATTTTTCCCTATCGGGATTTGTGAGCACAACGTCGGTGCCATCTACGTGCAAGTCCCAGACCGGCCCTATCGAGCTATTGGTCCTCTTCTTCGACGACTCGTTGTGGTCATTCTCCTTGTCTTCCTTGTTCTCGTTGTCTTTTTCACCCTCGTCAGTTGCGGGTGCGCTTGTGAATTCGGCTATGAAGTCGGCGAGGGCCTGGCCCTTGATGGCGGTTCTCGGTTGGAACTCGACCCCGTACTCGCCCAACTCTTGGGACCATATGGCCATTCGAGATGAGGTCCCTTGTTGCAGAGCCTTCTCGATGGGATGTCCCGTGCGTACCATGATGGGGTGCGCTTGGAAGTAGGGTCGGAGCTTTCTCGCGCTCATGACAAGGGCGAGGGACAATCTCTCGATTTTCGGGTATCGGGTCTCGGCGTCAAGGAGCGCCTTGCTAACGACCATTGCACCTTGTCTTCTTCGCGTATGAGAACTGCGCTCGCGGCCCTATCGGAAACCGCGAGGTAAACATCCATCCTTCGGCTTTGCGAGGAACGGGGGGCAGCGAGAAGTAGGCTTTCATTTCGCGGAACGCCTCCTCGCACTCCTCAGTCCACACAAATCCGTTGGTCTTCTTCAACGCCTTGAAAAATGGTTGGCACCTATCGGTTGCCTTGGAGACGAATCGCGTCAGGGCGGCGATCCTTCCCGTCAAATTTGAACTTCTTTCACTTTTTGTGGCGACCTCATCTCTAAGATCGCCCTAATCTTCTCAGGGTTGGCCACAATCCCACGACGGCTCACCATGTAGCCCAAGAACTTTCCGGACTCAACCCCAAAGGCGTACTTGTTGGGGTTGAGCTTCATCCTATAGCGTCGCAGGATCGTGAACATCTCTCTAAGGTCTCGAACGTGGTCGTGGGCCTTGAGGCTTTTGACAAGCATATCGTCAACGTAGACCTCCATAGTTTAGCAAATTTGATTGGCGAACATTCGGTTCACCAACCTTTGATACGTTGCTCCCGCGTTTTTGAGGCCAAAGGGTATGACCTTGTAGCAGTAGAGGCCGCGGTTCGTAACAAAGGTGGTCTTTATCTGATCCGGCTCATGCATGCAGATCTGATTGTAGCCCGAGTAGGCGTCCATGAAGCTCAACAACTCGTGGCCCGCTGTGGCGTCCATAAGTTGCTCGAACCTCGGGAGAGGGAAGCTGTCCTTCGGGCAGGCTTTGTTGAGATCTTTGTAGTCGATACAGATCCACCACTTCCCGTTTGGCTTCTTGACCATCACCACATATGACACCCACTTGGGGTGCTCCGCCTCCCTGATGAAGTCGGCGGCGAGAAGTTTGTCAACCTCTTCACCGATGGCTTGGTACCTCTCTCCGCTGAACGGCCGTCGCGGTTGAACGCGCTCAGTCACTCTCTTGTTGTCGTTGAGATGGTGAACCATTATCTCGGGGTCGATCCCCGGCATGTCGACGTGTGTCCACGCAAAGACATCTTTGAACTCGTGGAGGAAGGCGGCGAGTTGTGTTCGGACCTCGGACGGGAGTTGGGCGCCTACCTTGACTACTTGGTCAGGCTTGGCGTCGTCCAACACGACGGGAACGAGGTCGTCCGGTGTCTCCACCTTTCGACGCTCGACATCGTCCCTTTGGTCCAACTCTCCGAAGGTGCCTCCTTCCTCTACCTTGCATGGGAGCTTATCCCCGAGCTGGAAGACGGTGCTCACCATCTTTCCCTTTTCTTTCTTGTCCATGCCTTGAATGTAGCACATTCTTGCCATCGTATTGTCTCCCAACATCATGGCTATTCCCTTGTCAGTCGGGAATTTCATCATCAGGTGGTAAGTGGACGTAATGGCCTTCAATCGGTTGAGGGTCGGGCGGTCGATTATGATGTTGTAAGCTGAGGGCTGGTCCACGACCAGGAACGACACGATGTGGGTGACCTCGAGCCCCCCGGTGTCCCGAAGGTTACTGGGAGGTCGATGGTTCCATCCGTCATGACCCTCTCCCCGGAGTAGCCGAAGAGTGGAGTCGAGATCGGGGTCGGTCTCATTCCGGATAGCTTCATCCTGTCCAGCTCCGACTTGAAGATTATATCGGCGGAGCTTCCATTGTCGATTAGGATTCTCTGGACTAGGTTGTTGGCGACCGGGGCCGAGACGACTATCGCGTCGTTGTGTGGGTGGAGGACTCGCGCCGCCTCTTGGCCAGTGAAAAACATGGACTCGAATGGGGTCGGAGGAGGAGCCTCGTACGTGTGGTTGATGTAGTGAGCTATTTTCCCTTGGGAAACTTCACGCACATACTTCTTCCTTTGCGTGGCCGAGTCTCCGAACTCCGGGCCGCCCATGATTGAGCCCACAACATGCAGTTGGGAGCTCTCCGGTTCTTCAATTGCTGCTTGGTCCGTGACGGTCACCGTCGCCAGACCCTTCATTTCTTGCCGCGGGCGTTCTCTGTGCGCCGCGACCGTCCGGACCGTTCTCAGGACATATTCTTACAACTTCCCATCTTGAATCAGGGCCTCGATCTGACGCTTGAATTGGTAACATTCGGATGTCAGATGCCCGTGATCTTGATGGGATTCACAGTACTTGCTTCGATCCCGCTTCGCGGGATCCTTCGTGAGAGGAGTTGGACTTCCTAACTTGTCACGGTGCAGAGCCAGGATCCGCTCTTGCGGGGTATTCAGGGGGTTAAATGTCGAGAACTTTCGGAAGCTATCGACATGTGGCGGCCTCGGCCCGGGGAGGGAGCGACCGTTAGGGGCCTGGCCTCCCTTGTTCCTCCTCTTTCGAGGGTCGGGACGATCTCCATCCTGGTCGTCACGACGGTCACTACCCTGTCCCCCTGACTTCCGGCCGTCTCGGCCATCGAGATAGTCCTCGATTCCCATATACGTGCGGGCTCTCGACATTAGCTCCGCCATGTCTCATGGGACCTTTCCAACGAGGAAGTCGCTCCTGCGGACCCCCTCGGTGATTGCCGTGATGGCATCCTTGTCGTCGAAACCTTCGACCTTGTGAGATTCCTCGGTGAAGGGAGCGAGGTATTGTCTCAACGTCTCGTCTCTCCCTTGTCGGATGGAGAGGAGGTAAGTCTTCGATTTCTTTTGCGCCACGAGAGTGGCGAATCGCGCAAGGAAAGCCTCTCGCAGAGCCCGGAAGGACGAGATGCTCCCCGGTCTGAAACTTCGGAACCATTCGAATCCCGACCCTGTAAGGGTCAGGCTGAAGGCTTGACAGAGAGTCGCGTCCAACTGTCCTTGCATCGTCATCCACGTCTCATAGTGTTGGATGTGGAAGTTCGGGTCCGTCCGCCCATCGTAGGGGGGAATGGACGGTAGTTTGAAATTTGCCACGCAAGGCTGCGCGAGGATTTGAGCGGCGAAGGGAGAGTATGACTCCTTTATCCCTCCGTACGGCCTTTGCCTCCCCGATTCCCTCATCTCGATGATTTGGTTTTGGAGGCATTGAATCATCGTGACCGTGTCAAGCCCGTTAGTTGGGCTGACCGCCGGGACCGCGTGAGTCGCCTGTTGGTGCTCGTTGGATGCTTGGTCCCCGGCGTTGGCCTGAGGTCGGCCAAGAGTCACGGCGGGGAGAGCGACCCTCCGAGAATTTAGCCTTTGGCGGAGATCCTCCCCTCGGGAGTTTCTGTGCATCGTCAGGCGTTCTCTAAGGTCCATGCTCGGCCGGCGGCGGGGCGAGGTCTCCCTTGGTCGGATCGTCCGGCGAGCGCTTCGGCTATCGGCCCCATCGTCCATCAGAGTCGCTCTCTCCTCGGCGAGGGGCCATGTCCGGCCGCCTCTTGAAACCGCAGGGGCGAGTCCCTGGGATAATGAGCGTGCCTGCTGCCGTGCCGGTCCGGCCAAGCCACCGTTTGCCCTCTCGGACCGCGACGGGGCGAGGCTTGGTGTTGCCTAATTGGTCCTTGACTCCCCCACATAGTCGGGGTCGGAGTCATCTCGGGCGGACCTATCCTCGACGTCGTAGCCGAGGAGATTGGCATTGAGCGAGCCGTCGACGCCGGGACGGTCTAGAAGCTCCGCGAGCCGCCGGGCCGTGTCCTCTCGGAGCGCGGCCTCGGGGTCGTTCGCCGGGTCTTGGGGCTGGCTCTCATTATCACAAGGTTTCCCTTCAAGACGGTGAGCGAGGTTTCAGAGACCTTATCTCGAGCTCGTCGCTCGAGTGCCAACGGAGGTCGTAGGAATGTGACTCATCTTTCGAGAGTCGTAGATGTAGTGAAGGTGAGGAATGGAAGCGAGAGCGTGCTAAGTTCGGTGGTTCCCTCCTTCTAGCGCCAAAATGTTGTCGCTATTTTTCGGACAACTATTCAGAAGCCCCAAACGGTTCGACCCAAGGCCGGACCAAGTGGTCGCGTTCGGGCTTAAGCGTGTCGGACTCGGTATCCCGAGTCTTCCCTTAGCTGTGATTGGTCTTTGCTTCGTCCGTCGTTCGTCCTGCAAGAGAAGGTAACGATGAACTACAAAGGGGAAATAGAGGGGTTGCCTCTGTTTACCTCTCCGACGCTCAACATTAGTAGGGTTGAGGTAGATTGTAGAGAGTTAGGTGTTTAGAGGCCGAGACTCGAGAGAAACGAGCGAGGTACGAGTTCGACAGCGTTTCAGTACTCAAATTCGGATTAACTGGACCAGGGGAAAGACCCCGGTATTTATAGGCGACGAAGGGGTGTTTTGGGCATCCTCTTGGCCGAAGGTCGGCTCTAAGTCGGCCATGGAGGCGAAGGCCGGCTCTAAGTCGGCCATGGAGGCGAAGGCCAGCCCTGGGTCGGCCAAGGCCGGGCGGGGCGAAGGCCGGCCCTGGGTCGGCCGTGGAGGCGAAGGTCGGCCCTGGGTCGGCCGTGGAGGCGAAGGCCGGCCCTGGGTCGGCCGTGGAGGCGAAGGCCGGCCCTAGGTCGGCCTTGGAGGTGAAGGCCGGCCCTGGGTCGGCAGTGGCCGGGTGAAGGCCGGCTTTGGGTCGGCCGTGGAGGCGAAGGCCGGCCCTGGGTCGGCCGTGGAGGCGAAGGCCGGCCCTGGGTCAGGCGTGCAGACGAAGGCCGGCCATGGGTCGGCCGTGGAGGCGAAGGCCGGCCCTTGGTTGGCTGTGGCCGGGCGAAGGCCGTCTCTGGGTCGGCCGTGGAGGCGAAGGCCGGCACTGGGTCGGCCATGGTCAAGCGAAGGCCGGCTCTGGGTCGGCCGTGGCCGAGCGCCGGCTCTGAGTCGGCCGTGTGCCAGGGGAATCCTAGGACGGCCGCTATCGCGGCCGTCGCCGCTTTACCGGGCCGAGACAGACCGGTAACAAACGTTTTTTTAAGATTTAAATTAGTTTTGTAAAAATTCAATTTCAATTAAACTTTCAAAAATAAAAACATTATAATCTTTCACATCATGTGTATAATCTTATGAAAAACATTTTTGCTCAAGAAAATTTTCTCATTAGAGTTCTATAACTCATGGTAGTGGGGTTGAAAATCCGGATTTCTAAAAAACTGGACTTTCGAAACAACCATGCACCTCGATGGTAGACCTTTATATTGACTCAAGAATCATTAAATTTCGATTTATGAGCAGAGAGTTATGCCACTTTTACTGCGGGTTTTACTCCAGCTCGAAGAAAACAGAAATAATTAAAGTTCGGTCTTTTAAGGTGCGAAAAAGAATCGAGTGTAACGGAACGTTTCAGGAGGTTGTAAGCTTTTATTTTTGTTTAATTAGCAAGGTAATAACATGGTATAAAAGAAATAACAATATGCATAAAACGATTCAAGTAAATAAAAGAAACTAGTAAGAGAAGAAAACTAGGCACAAATGTTGTTGCACGAAAATGAACAACTATTGAAAACCTCGGGCGGTTCGATCCAAGGCCGGACCAACTGATCGCACCCGGGCCAAATGTGTGAACGAGAAAGTCTCGAGCTAGGTTTTCTCCGATCAACCCGCCTCTCGGGAGAGGTAGGGGGTGAGGAGGAGGAGTGACCGTGCCTTGGGTGTCGACTGCCTACGTACCCGTGTGTGGGATCAGGTCGGAACGTAGTTCAGGGGCGTATGTCACGCAGTGTGAGGCCCGGAGTCTTGGTGGAGAAGCGTACTCGATGAAGGAGACGAGGCGCGGAGGAGTCCTCGGCTGCGTCTCAGAACTTCGGATATCGCGGGCGCGTCTAGCGTGTTAGACGCGCAGGGGGACTCTAGTCGAGAACCCTAGGGGCGTGCTTAAGCACCGGGGGGCGTTCCGTCAGAGGGAGCAACGTCCGAGAAGTCCCCGTTAGTGCTTCAGAACCTCTGAGAATGAGAAATCGACGAGAATCTGCTTCAGGCCAAGGATGGCATCCAGAGAAGCAGAGAGAAGTCTCAAGTTCTTTGAGAATGAATGGGATGGCTTTCCCCTCAATGAGAGGGGTATTTATAGGCGTTTGGGGGCCTTAGAAGGTTTCTTTTTCGTCCATGTGGGACTAGGGGCGCGCGCGCCGTCAAGTGGAGGCGCGCGCGCGCGGCGCACAAAGTGTGGCGCGAAACGCGCGGCGCAGGGGGCGCAGCGCGCAAGCCACTGGACGCGGCGTAGGATGCTTGGCGCATGGAGCGCGCGGCACGGGCGCGTCTTGGCGCGTCGCGCGGCATGCCTTGCGCGGCGCGCTGCCTTCCTGGCGCGGCGCGCGGCTTGCTGCATGGCTGGCCGGCGAAGCGTGCTGTGCGCGCGGCGAATGGCTCGTCTTGGCGGCCTCTTGTGGGCCTTTAGGGGTCTTCGAATACCATTCTTGCCACGTGAAATATGAAGGTTTCCACTTGAAGAGAATGACTCGATTTGAGGAGCAACTCAAGGCTCGACTCGAGGAGGACGACTCGAGGCTTGACTCGAGGAGGACAACTCGAGGCTCGGCTCGAGGAGGACGACTCGAGGCTCGACTCGAGGAGCGACTCGAGGGTCGACTCAAGGAACGACTCGAGGCTCGACTCGAGGAGAACGACTCGAGGCTCAACTCGAGGAGAACGACTCGAGGCTCGACTCGAGGAGCGACTTGAGGCTCGACTCGAGGAACGTCTCAAGGTTTGACTCGAGGGGCATCGGCCCTTTGAATGGCGTGTCTTCTTGGCGTCTCGGGTTTTCCGAAAACGACAGACAACATTAGCCCCCCAAGTTTATCGCTCGGGAGGCCCCGGGCGGTGAACTTTTAGTTGTTTCCGCCGGGTGTTTGAGGAAAATTTATCTCCCAGGGCTTCGCCGTCGTGAAGCTTTTGTGATTTATATAGAACGTTCTCACAATTTCAAGTGCTCTCTCTCGCTTTTCCATCTCTCTCAACACGAGTGTGTGATCAACATGTGGAGGAGGATCCAAGCGGATGAGAGGCGTAGCTCAACGTGGGCGAGGCGGACACGTTCGCATCCATCGCTCTAGCCCCGTAGCAACGGGGACATGCGCAGGCATGTAGGGCACGCACTTGTGCAGAGGCGTACCGGCGTGTCGCGGCTTGTTGATCTTTTGGCGAAGTCAAGTCCAAGTCTTTCTTCGATGGCGTTTTGTTTGATGGTATCTTCGACCCGGAGTCGATGCAACTCGGCGGTGATTAGCATGGAAATTATTTTCTAATTGCGACATGTTAGGGGAAGATCATGGCATCCGTCTCGGCCAGCTTGGAAGGCGACTGCACTTTTGCGTTTTGCAGAGGCGTGCTCATTCCGAGGTCTCGGAGACGGAGGTTGATGCTGTGGGCTGATGCTTCGAGAAGACGGAGTGACACCTGGCGGAAGGCTCCGCCGCACCGGAGGGCTTCAACCGCTTGATGATCAGTACTCAAAGTTCAATCACGCACCGAGCATAAGTCGGTCTCACGGGGCATCCGCCATTCCAGCTTTGGTGACGCTTCCTCGTCTGCATTCGGAAGATCGGCCCTTATTCCCCAGGCGCGAGCGCGGGTCTCTACTTTGGCTGACCTGTTCTTCAGGTCGCTCCAGGTGTTTGCTCGAGGAGCGGAACTCGACTCGAGGAGAATGGCTCGACTCGAGGAGCAAGGCTCGACTTGAGGAAAATGACTCGACTCGAGGAGCGAGGCTCGACTCGAGGAGAATCACTCGACTCGAGCAGCAAGGCTCGACTTCGAGGAGAATGACTAGACTCAAGGAGCGAAACTCGACTCGAGGAGAATGACTCAACTCGAGGAGCAAAGCTCAACTTGAGGAGAATGACTCGACTCGAGGAGCGAGGCTCGACTTCGAGGAGAATGACTCGACTCAAGGAGCGAAGCTCGACTCGAGGAGAATGACTCGACTCGAGGAGCAAAGCTTGACTTGAGGAGAATGACTCGACTCGAGGAGCGAGGCACGACTTCGAGGAGAATGACTCTACTCAAGGAGTGAAGCTTGACTCGAGGAGAATGACTCGACTTGAGGAGCGAAGCTCGACTTGAGGAGATTCTACACGACCTCATTCGTTGAGGAGCGAGGCACGACTTCGAGGAGAATGACTCGACTTCGAGGAGAATGACTCGACTCAAGGAGCGAAACTCGACTCGAGGAGAATGACTCAACTCGAGGAGCAAAGCTCAACTTGAGGAGAATGACTCGACTCGAGGAGCGAGGCTCGACTTCGAGGAGAATGACTCGACTCAAGGAGCGAAGCTCGACTCGAGGAGAATGACTCGACTCGAGGAGCAAAGCTCGACTTGAGGAGAATGACTCGACTCGAGGAGCGAGGCACGACTTCGAGGAGAATGACTCGACTCAAGGAGCGTAGCTCGACTTCGAGGAGAATGACTCGACTCAAGGAGTGAAGCTCGACTCGAGGAGAATGACTCATCTCGAGGAGCAAGGCTCGACTCGAGGACAGTGATTTGACTCAAGGAGCGAAGCTCGACTTGAGGAGAATGACTCTACTCGAGGAGCGAGGCACGACTTCGAGGAGAATGACTCGACTCAAGGAGTGAAGCTCGACTCGAGGAGAATGACTCGACTTGAGGAGCGAAGCTCGACTTGAGGAGATTCTACACGACCTCATTCGTTGTCTGGGACTCTTCCAGGTGGTGCTTTCTCGACCAAAGTCTCAGCTAGCTCGCGCCGAGCGAGGTTCTTGCTCAGAGGCGGAGTTCGTGAGTCATTGCGAGCAGCTTCCATTAGTTCGCATGGAATGGGGAGTCTCCCAAGGCGAGCGTGATCGTGCCCGGTTGGCAGTGGCGAATATGGCAAGACCTATGCCTTGTACGGCGGTTTAGGTGCGCCTTGTGGCGGCCCCAAGTGCGTTGCGATTGGTCATCGTACGCAACGCCTTGCGGCGACTCAGAGCGCGTCGTGAGAGTAGGTTCTGTGCGTCGTTTAGCCGTCTAGGCAAGTCGCGAGGGATGGCCTAGATATGCCATGTAGGCTTCTTAGGTGCGTCGCGAAGGACGACGTGTGCCACGTAGGCGTCTTAGGTGTGTCACGAGGGACGACGTGGTAGCGCCATGCAGGCGTCTTACGTGCGCCATGTAGGCATCTTTGGTGCGTCATGTAGGCCTCTTAAGTGCGTCGCGAGGAACGACTTGGTCGCGCCATGTAGGCGTCTTACGTGCGCCGTGTAGGCGTCTTTAGTGCGTCGCGAGGAACGACTTGGTCGCGCCATGTCGGCATCTTACGTGCACCATGTAGGCGTCTTTAGTGCGTCGCGAGGGACGACTTTGGTGCGCCATGTAGGCGTCTTAGGTGCGTCGCGAGGGACGACTTCAGCCTGCATCTCTGGGATGTCTTATGGCGCGCCGCGGAGGCGTCTTAGCCTGCATCTCTGGGATGTCTTATGGCGCGCCGCGGAGGCGTCTTAGCCTGCATCGCGGGGATGTCTTACAGCGTGCCACAGAGGCGTCTTAGCCTGCATCTCTGGGATGTCTTATGGCGCACCGCGGAGGCGTCTTATCCTGCATCTCTGGGATGTCTTATGGCGCGCCGCGGAGGCGTCTTAGCCTGCATCACGGGGATGTCTTACGGCGCACCGCGGAGGCATCTTAGCCTGCATCTCTGGGATGTCTTATGGCACGCCGTGGAGGCGTCTTAGCCTGCATCTCTGGGATATCTTACGGCGCACCGCGGAGGCGTCTTAGCCTGCATCGCGGGGATGTCTTACGGCGCGCCACGGAGACGTCTTAGCCTGCATCTCTGGGATGTCTTATGGCGCGCCGCGGAGGCGTCTTAGCCTGCATCTCTGGGATGTCTTATGGCGCGCCGCGGAGGCGTCTTAGCCTGCATTGCGGGGATGTCTTACGGCGCGCCGCGGAGGCGTCTTAGCCTGCATCTCTGGGATGTCTTATGGCGCGCCGCGGAGGCGTCTTAGCCTGCATCTCTGGGATATCTTACGGCGCACCGTGGAGGCGTCTTAGTCTGCATCTCTGGGATGTCTTACGGCGCGCCGCGGAGGCGTCTTTAGCCTGCATCTCTGGGATGTCTTATGGCGCGCCGCGGAGGCGTCTTTAGCCTGCATCTCTGGGACGTCTTATGGCGCGCCGCGGAGGCGTCTTAGCTTGCATCTCTGGGATGTCTTATGGCGCGCCGCGGAGGCGTCTTCAGCCTGCATCTCTGGGATGTCTTATGGCGCGCCGCGGAGGCGTCTTAGGTGAACGCTCTTTCCCGTTTATGTTCGGGTGTTTTGTTTTGGTGGAGCGTTCTTTCTTTTTGTGGAGCATACTTTCTTGAGGGTTTTGAGTGTACTTGTCGTTGCCCATGTCACTAGCCCCTCGAGTCTTTGGGTTTGCAATTGTATTTTGATGACTGAAAATCTTTGATAAAGTGGATTTTGAAAAAACCTCGAACTTTATTAATATTGTAAATATTTGAAATCCTAAAACATTGGCTCGTAGGGCTTATTGAATGTTGGAAAGCAAAGAAATAAAATGGGGGGAAGCGCTGGCTACTGGTAGTACTGCCTCAAGTGTTCCGCATTCCACATGCGACAGATCGGTGTTTCGTTAGTGTATTTGATGTAGTAGGTCCCGTCATGTATGACTTGGAGGACTTTGTAGGGTCCTTCTCTGCTTGGGATGAGGACGCCGACACCTTGCACTTGAGTGTCATGCAGAGGTCTTCGTGGATTTCGCGGAGGACCTTGGTCGACTCGACGCTATCTATGAATTGGGAGATCGTGTTAACCGTCTTTCTAGCGGTCTTTCCATCGATTCCTTGGATGTAGCATACTCTGGCTTGGGATTGGTCTCCAGCCATGATGCCGATTCCGTCCTCGGTGGGGAACTTCACCAATAGGTGGTATGTTGAAGTAATGGCCCTTAGTCGGTTCAGCGTGGGTCGCCCAATGATTACATTGTAGGGCGACTCTTGATCGACCACTAGGAATGGGACCATGTGAACGACTTCAATGCCTCCGGGAGTTCCGAAGGTGACCGGCAAATCGATGATGCCTTCGGTCATGACTTTCTCCCCAGTGAACCCGAATAGAGGCGTTTGGGTCAGAGTTGGACATAGCCCCCCGAGCTTCATGCGCTCTAGGATGGACTTGAAAACTATGTCAGCAGCACTGCCGTTGTCGATGAGAACTCTTTGCACCAAGTTATTAGCTACTTGGGCTTTGAGCACAATCGCGTCATTGTGCGGATGCACAACTCGCTTGGCCTCTTTGTTGGTGAAATGCATCGCCTCGTGAGGCACGGACGGAGGTTCTTCATACGTATGGTTGACGTGCATAGCAGCGTCTTCTTGAGCCACGGCCCATAGGAATTTTTTCCGTTGTCGGGCCGAATCTTCATCTTGTGGACCTCCCAATATGGTGGTCAGAACGTGGAGTTGTGGATTGGCATTGGCAGTAGCCGTGGTTCGGTCGGCAGAAGTGGCTGTTCCTCCTCCCTTGCCAGAATGTGGTCTATTCGAAGTGGGGCCCGCAGCGCTAACCATGCGTAACACGAACTCTTTTAGGTCACCCCGTTGGATCAATGCCTCGATCTGCCTTTTAAGACTGTAGCATTCGGAGGTCAAGTGACCATATTCCTGATGGAACTCGCAATATTTAGATCGATCGCGAGTCGCGAGATCTTTGCTCATTGGAGCCGGGGGAGTGAATTTGTCACGTGCCAAAGCTAGGATTTGATCTGGCGTTGTGTTCAAAGTTGTGAACGACGAGTAGCCCTTAAAGTCTTCTGCAAGTCGCGGCTTTTGGGGCACCGGAGGTCGGCTATTAGAAGTCTGACCCCCTCTGTTTCGTCTTTGACGGGAGTTGCCTTGCTCGTTGCTAGGCTCGTCTCGGCGGTGAGGGCTTTGATTATCGCCCTTGCGGCCATCGAGGTAATCTTTGACTCCCATGAAGGTCTTGGCTCGAGTCATTAACTCGGCCATGGTAGAAGGGACACGGCCGACGATGGACTTAAGGAAGTCACTTGTGCGCAAGCCTTCAATGATGGCAGTCATTGTGTCTTTGTCGTCAAAGCGGTCGACCTTATTCGATTCTTCAGTGAATCGGGCGAGGTATCGTCTAAGAGACTCGCCATTCTCTTGCCTGATTGACCACAGGTACATCTTGGTTTTCTTTTGGACCATAGATGTAGCAAACCGTGCTAGGAACATGTCCTTCAGGTCTTTAAACGAGTGGATGCTTCCTGGTCTTAAGTTCTTGAACCACTCGAAGCCGGGCCCGGCGAGGGTAAGACTAAAAGCTTGGCACATAGCACCAGGAGGGACACCCTGCATCATCATCCAGGTTTCATAGTGCTTGATATGGTAAGCGGGATCCGCTTTTCCATCATAGGGAGCGAGGTTCGGGAGTTTGAAATTTCCCGTGCATACCTCGGCCAATATCTGACCCGTGAAAGGTGAGGAACTCTCCTCAACAACCCCATAGGCACTTCCGCCTATTCCATGTTCTCGGAGATCTCGTACTTCATTTCGAAGATTGTGGATCATTGTGATCACATCGAGACCGGTAGTCGAAGTAACTCCTTGTTCGGGAGGAGTCACCTGTCGTCTTTCGTTTGACCCTTGACCCGTGCGGCGGTTCCCGTTAGTTGGGGCTGCTACGGGGATGTTTGGCCGAGAGCTTAGTCGCTCTCTTAGGTCATCGCCGCGCTCGATGCGTCGAGCAGTGAGATGGTCCCTAAGATCAGGGCTCGTCGTACGGTGGTGCGGGCTTCGTCTGCGACGGCGCAATCTCCGCGTACCCTGACTCTCCGTATCATTCTCCCTTTGACCTAGTCGGTCGAGGGCCGAACGTCGAGAATTTCCCTCTTGAGAAGCAGCTGGTGCGTCGCCTGTCCGAGGTAGGGAATTCGAAGGACCAACTTCAAACACGGCGGGGTGTTCCCCGTCCTTAGTGAGAGAAGTCTCGATATCCTCCGAATCACCAGTACCCTCGTAATCAGGGTCGCGGTCACGGCTTTCCTCGTTGAGGTTCTCAGGATCCCCGTTGGGGGTCATGGTGTCATGCGCGGGTTGCTTCGCCTTTAGTTGCCTGATATTCTCCTCCAACTCCATGATGCGGTCGTCCCTGCTATCTGGAGATGGAGATGGTGTGGGGGTCGAGCTCTCTTCGTGGAGCAACTCTTCGTCACCATGGGCTCGGGAGCGGAAGAAGTACTTTTTGGTCCCAGTGACGGTATTGGGGTTGTTAACGCCCTCAGAACGTACGGGTGGTTGACTACTCATCTTTTCTCAAGTTCGAGAAAGTTGAGTTTGTAGAAGAAAGGAAGATGATGAACAGAAGGGATTTCGGGCTGAACAGGTCGGGAAGTCCCCTCCTTCTAGCGCCAAAATGTTGTCGCACGAAAATGAACAACTATTGAAAACCTCAGGCGGTTCGATCCAAGGCCGGACCAAGTGATCGCACCCGGGCCAAATGTTTGAACTCGAAAGTCTCGAGCTAGGTTTTTTCCGATCAACCCGCCTCTCGGGAGAGGTAGGGGGTGAGGAGGAGGAGTGACCGTGCCTTAGGTGTCGGCTGCCTACGTACCCGTGTGTGGGATCAAGTCAGAACGTAGTTCAGGGGCGTATGTAACGCAGTGTGAGGCACGGAGCCTTGGTGGAGAAGCGTACTCGACGACGGAGACGAGGCGCGGAGGAGTCCTCGGCTGCGTCTCAGAACTTCGGAGATCGCGTGCGCGTCTAGCGTGTTAGACACGCAGGGGGACTCTAGTCGGGAACCCTAGGGGCGTGCTTGAGCACCGAGGGGCGTTCGGTCAGAGGGAGCAACGTCCGGGAAGTCCCCGTGAGTGCTTCAGAACCTCTGAGAACGAGAAATCGAGGAGAATCTGCTTCAGGCCAAGGATGGCATCCAGAGAAGCAGAGAGAAGTCTCAAGTTCCTTGAGAATGAATGGGATGGCTTTCCCCTCAATGAGAGGGGTATTTATAGGTGTTTGGGGGCCTTAGAAGGTTTCTTTTTCGTCCATGTGGGACTAGGGGCGCGCGCACCGTCAAGTGGAGGCGCACGGCGCGCGCGGCGCACAAAGTGCGTGCAGGTCACCGGGCGCGGCGCGCAGGCCACTGGACGCGGCGCAGGATGCGCGGCGCATGGAGCGCTCGGCGCGGGCGCAGCTTGGCGCGGCGCGCGGCCTGCCTGGCGCGGCGCGCTGCCTTCCTGGCGCGGTGCGGGGCTTGCTGCATGGCTAGCCGGCGCAGCGTGCTGTGCACGCGGCGAATGGCTCGTCGTGCCGGCCTCTTGTGGGCCTTTAGGGGTCTTCAAATACCATTCTTGCCACGTCAAATATGAAGGTTTCCACTTGACGAGAATGACTCGATTTGAGGAGCAACTCGAGGCTCGACTCGAGGAGGACGACTCGAGGCTCGACTCGAGGAGGACAACTCGAGACTCGGCTCGAGGAGGACGACTCGAGGCTCGACTCGAGGAGCGACTCGAGGCTCGACTCGAGGAACGACTCGAGGCTCGACTCGAGGAGAACGACTCGAGGCTCAACTCGAGGAGAACGACTCGAGGCTCGACTCAAGGCTCGACTCGAGGGGCATGAGGATTTGGCACGAGGACTTGCCAGTCGACTCGTGATAGAAGGCTTGCCGCTTTTCAGGACCTCCGGCGTGACCATCGGCCCTTTGAACGGCGTGTCTTCTTGGCGTCTCGGGTTTTCCGAAAACGACCGACAACAACAAAAATTACTCGAAATTTTCTCAAACTTAACAACACGTTTTTTAGTATAAAAAATTATAAACTAATAGAACTGATTCTACAGTGTTTTAATATCATCCCAAACTCATAGAAAATCAACATGGTTTTTAATTTAAAGACATGAGCAATAAATTAAAAAAAAATCTAAGAAAACAATTCTAACTTGTCACAAAATCTATAAACTTTCGAAAACGATTTTCAAGCTCATAATTTAATTACATGTACATGCATATCTTTGACCATAGCTCTGATACCATTTGTTGGAATCGATCTAAGGTTTAAGAAAAAGTTTAACGCTTCGGTAAGCGGCGGAATTTTAAAAATTTTGTTTTACAAGTAAAACGTTTTTACTAACCTAGACAAAGAGCAAGTACATGTGAATAAAAACTAATATGAGCATTAAAGATTACTAACTTTTTTTAGAAGCTTGAACGTTGAGAAGCTTTTGGAAAAGTTTGCAACGTTCGTCTCCCCTCGCAGCATGTCTCTCTTCCTTCCTCGGCAACTCGAGCAACCACGAAAGTTTCTATCATTAAATCACTCGAGAGAAAAAGGAATTAGTGTGTGGGAACTTTTAAACACTACGACTTAAGAACAAGTCTTGAAGTCGAAGAGCTAAACACTAGGTCAAATGAGAACCTAGGTGCCAAAACCAAAAACGAAATTGAATAGAAAGAGAGAGAGAGAGAGGAGTCGGCCAAGTCTAGAGAGAGAAGCTCTCAATCTCTAAAGCTTGGGATGAATGAAATGTGAAGAATAAGGCTCCTATTTATAGGAGAGGTCTCACCTTCAATAAGTTAGTTTCCTCTTCTATAGAATATCACATATTCATGAGCAAATATTCCCTTATTTCTCATTTCATTTGGGCGGCCATGAGGTTCCATGCATAGCCATGGATTTTGTTGTCGCTCATTTTCGGACAACGATTTAGGAGTCCGAAACGGTTTGACCCAAGGCCGGACCACGTGGTCGCGTTCGGGCTCGAGCGTGTCGGACTCGGTATCCCGAGTCTTCCCTTAGCTGTGAATGTCCCTTGAGTTCATTCAAGCACCTAAAAAGGAAGAAAGAACACGTGAACTACAATGGGGAAACAAAGGGGGTGCCTCTGTTTACCTCTCCGACGCTCAACATTAGTGGGATTGAGGTGGAGTATAGAGGTTTTGGAGGGTTAGAGGCCAAAGATGAGCGAAACGAGTGAAGTATGACTTCGACAGCGTTTCGGGACTAAAAATTGGATTGCCTTTGGGAGAGGATGGACCTCTTGTATTTTTAGGCGACCAAGGGGTCATTGGGGCACCCCTTGGCCGAGTGCGACTTTTTCCTCGGCCATTGGCCGATGCAAGCCTTGGGTCGGCCAATGACCGAGGCAAGCCTTTGAGTCGGCCATTGGCCGAGGCAAGCCTTGGGCCGGCCAATGGCCGAGGCAAGCCTTGGGCCGGCCATTGGCCGAGGCAAGCCTTGGGCCGGCCATTGGCCGAGGCAAGCCTTTGAGCCGGCCATTGGCCAAGCAAGCTTTGGGCCGGCCATTGGCCGAGGCAAGCCTTGAGCGGGCCATTGGCCGAGGCAAGCCTTGGGCCGGCCATTGGCCGAGGCAAGCCTTGGGCCGGCCAATGGCCGAGGCAAGCCTTTGAGCCGGCCATTGGCCGAGGCAATCCTTGGGCCGGCCAATTGCCGAGGCAAGCATTTGAGCCGGCCTTTGGCCGAGGCAAGCCTTGGGCCAGCCATTGGGCGAGGCAAGCCTTGGGCCGGCCATTGGCCGAGGCAAGCCTTGGGCCGGCCAATGGCCGAGGCAAGCCTTTGAGCCAGCCATTGGCCGAGGCAAGTCTTCGAGCCGGCCATTGGCCGAGGCAAGCCTTGGGCCGGCCATTGGCCGAGGCAAGCCTTGGGCTGGCCATTGGCCGAGGCAAGCCTTGAGCCGGCTATTGGCCGAGGCAGGCCTTGGGCATGCCAATGCCGAGGCAAGCCTTTGGGCCGGCCGTTAACCGAGGCAAACCTTGGCCGGGCACCGTGAGTCAACCGGACGGGCCTTGGCCGGCCGGGAGTGGACTGGACGGGACTTTGCCGGCCGAGAGTCGATCGGGCGGGCCTTGGCTGACCGGGAGGTGGCCTTGCGATTTTTCCCTTGTCGGTCGTTGACGGGCCGACAACATTAGCCCCCCGAGTTTCCGGTCGAGCGTGGGTCGAGGGGAAACTCAATACTTGCGGTAATGTGGGGATATGAGATGAACGCTCTCGGGTATGTGAGCATGCCGTAGAAAGCCTTTTAAAGCATCGCGAGGGACGTCTTTGGTGCGTCACGAGGGACTAATTTTGTGCGTCGCGAGGGACGGCTTTTGTGCGTCGCGAGGGACGGTTTGTGCGTCGCGAGGGACGGTTTTGTGCATCGTGAGGGACACTTTTGTGCGTCGTGAGGGACGGCTTTTGTGCGTCGTGAGGGACGGCTTTTGTGCGTCACGGTATTATTGATTCGCGTCTTATTTTCTCGATTTGCCGATGAAGGCATAATCGATTTTCACGTCTTGTCGGTGCGTTGCTTATTTTCTCGACTTACCAATGGAGGCAAAATCGATTCGCACGGCTTTGCGGTGGTGGTGCGCGGCTTATTTTCTTGATTTACCAATGAAGGCGTAATCGATTTGCTCGTCTCGATGGTGTGTGGCTTATTTTCTCGATTTACCAGTGAAGGCATAATCGATTTGGACGGCTTCATTATGCGCAGCTTATTTTCTTGACCTACCAATGAAGGCGTGATCGATTTGCACGGCTTTGTTGTGCGCGGCTTATTTTCTCGACCTACCAATGAAGTCATGATCGATTTGCACGGCTTTGTTGTGCGCAGCTTATTTTCTCGACCTACCTATGAAGGCATGATCGATTTCACGGCATTGTTGTGCGTGGCTTATTTTCTCGACTTGCCTATGAAGGCGTGATCGAATTGCACAGCTTTGTCCTTGAAGGGCCCCGGTGCCACATTTCGTGACTAGGTTTTCCATGGATGCTGGCTAGACCAGTTTCGTCCGGCGGGCGCATGCATTTGAAACCCATATGTGACTCGCTGCCTATCGGCGCACGAGCTGGGTGGCGAGCGCGACCCTACAACCTTATGAACGTGGCACCCTTGGGTGCGCGTGTCATGTGATAGGCGGGGTTAGGTGTAGACTTGATCCCCCGGCGAGTGTGGCACCTTAGTGCACTGGTCGCATTCCGGGGTTAAGTCTCTTGGGTCGAGTCTTGTGCCCTTGTGAGCGTGACGCCATGGCGCGCATGTCACGTTTTGGGAACTCAATAGGCCCATTCTTTCTCTCACGAGAGCGTCGTAGAGCAAATTTCGGTGTGCCGTTAGGGCGACTTTAGCACGTCATTAGGGACGATTTTTTCTGTCGCTTGTCGGAGAGCGTGTAGATTTGTCATAGAGACTTGTAAGCCTATCATTGATTGGTGATCCAAGAGGTCGTGCAGGTCTAACACTAGGACTCGTAAGTTGGCTCGCGGGCTTGGTACTCATTTTGAGGATTGACCTCAACTCGAGGAGTCATGTGTAGAGTCGCCACGAGGACTTATCAGTCGACTCGTGGAATCAGAACTCGTCTCGAGAAGTGAACTCAACTCGAGGAGCCACGTGTAGAGTCGACTCGAGGACTTATCAGTCGACTCATGGACTCGGAGCCCGACTAGAGGAGTCATGCAGAGTCGACACGAAGAGTAGTTAGTCGACTCGTGGACTCGGGGTTCAACTCGAGGAGTGAACTCAACTCGAGGAGTCGTGTGTAGAGTCGGCACGGGGAGTAGTTAGTCTACTCGTGGACTCGGTATTCAACTCGAGGAGTGAACTGTTGGAATTGATCTAGGGTTTAAGAAAAAGTTTAACGCTTCGTTAAGCGGCGGAATTTTAAAAAATTTCTTTTACAAGTAAAACAGTTTTTACCAACCTAGACAAAGTGCAAGCACATGTAAATAAAAACTATTATGAGCATAGAAGTTTACTAACCTTTTTAGAAGCTTGAATGTTGAGAAGCTTTTGGAAAAGGTTGCAACGTTCGTCTCCCCTCGCAGCACGCCTCTCTTCCTTCCTCGGCAACTCGAGCAACCACGAAAGTTTCTATCACTAAATCACTCGAGAGAAAAGAATTAGTGAGTGGGCACTTTTAAACACTACGACTTAAGAACGAGTCTTGAAGTCGCAGAGCTAAACACTAGGTCAAATGAGGACCTAGGTGCCAAAACAATAAAACGAAATTGAATAGAGAGAGAGAGAGGATCGGCCAAGTTCTAGAGAGAGAGTCTCTCAAATCTCTTAAACTTGGATGAATGAAACAATGAGAATAAGGCCTCTATTTATAGGGGAGGGATTACCTTCAAAAGGCAGTTTCCTTTTCTCTTTTCTCACCTATATAGACGTACAACATGAGCCAATTAAGGCCTTGGATTTGTTTCCTCATTTAATTTGCTCTCTCTTGGCCGAAAATACACTTGCTTCTAGAAGCAAATTTGCTTCCTCTTTTACTTTTGGCAATTATCTTCATACATTAATGCACAAAATAATCTCTCTTTCATACCATGGCATGCACGAAATTTAGCCTCTCTTTTCCTTGGGTTGGACGAAAATACGGCTTCTAGAAGGACCTTCTAGATGTTTCTTCATTTGTTCATGACAACATAAGAAAAGCCCACTAAGAATTTTCAAGTAAAATTCTATGAAATGAAATTAATCCTCAAGGCCCAATTACACTAATATGGCTGAGTAATATTTATTTCCTTTGTCATCATATGACAATTTCAAAAATATTTATTGACATTCATTTCGTCCTATGTCCAAAAAGACAAAAATACCCTTTTGACAATTTTCGTAAAACTGTCTCGTTCTTGTTTTGACTTAGCTTCTAGTTTAACTATTCCTACTCGATATGATTTGTGATAGTGACCTCATGGATCCAAGTGAACAAAGCTTGAGCTAAACACTTGGACTCAAAAGTTCACAAACCTTTTCCAAGTTTAGCTTAATGTCAACTGACTCCACTAAAGAGCTGACACTGAAAATCTCTCGGTTCAACTGAATTTATTTTCTACTCAAGAATTCAACCAAATTATGATGAGCGGATCCACTGAATATTATCTATGTTTACCCTTCATGAATATCATCAGCTAGTCGGGATTTACGAAATTACCATTTTACCCTTTGTCGCTTGTGAATAAGTTAGAAACAATGTATTCACGAGGAGCTAACAAGTCACATTGTTTCATCCAAAAGAGTCAAGACTCAATTTGGACACTGGCCAGTTCATTTATTCACATTCCAAGGAACAAAGCATGAGGTGATATACATTGCATTTCAGCAATCTTGTACATGAATTCCATATCTATGAGAACTTCACAAAGTTACTCATGACATCTTCATAACTTAGTACTTCTGTTGGAATTGATCTAGGGTTTAAGAAAAAGATTAAACGCTTCGGGAAGCGGCGGAATTTTAAAAAAATTCTTTTCAAGTAAAAACAGTTTTTACTAACCTAGACAAAGAAGCAAGTACATGTAATTAAAAACCAATATGAGCTAGAAGTTTACTAACCTTTCTTGAAGCTTGAACTTTGAAGAAGCTTGTGGAAAGTTTGCAACGCTCGTCTCCCCTCGCAGCACGTCTCTCTTTCTTTCCTCGGCACCTCGAGCAACCACGAAAGTTTCTATCACTAAATCACTCGAAAAGAAGGAATCAGTGAGTGGGCACTTTTAAACACTACGGCTTAAGAACAAGTCTCGAAGTCGCAAAGCTAAACACTAGGTCGAGTGAGGACCTAGGTGCCAAGACAAGAAAAAATCGAAAATAAACTAGAGAGAGAGAGGATTTTCGGCCAAGTTCTAGAGAGAGAGTCTCTCAATCTCTTAAACTTAGATGAATCAAATGTGAGGAATGGGGCTCCTATTTATAGGAGAGGTTTTACCTTCAATAAGGTACTTTCCTCTTCTATAGAATATCACATATTCATGAGCAAAAATCCCTTATTTCCCATTCCATGTTGGGCGCCCAAGGCTGCCTCCTAGAGGCTTGGATTTGTTTCCTTTTTTGTTCCTTGCCTTGACCATTACTCTCTTGGCCGAAATTCCTTGTGCATATACATGCAAATTTGTTTCCTCTTTTTCTTTTGGCAAGTATCTAAATACATTTATGCACAAAATAAACTCTCTTTCCTTGGGTATTATGGGCGCCTATTCTCATCTAGAAGGAGCTTCTAGAAGCTTCTTCATTTGTTCATGACAACATGAGAAAAGCCCATTAAGAATTTTCAATAAAATTCTTATGAAACGAAATTAATTCACAAGGCCCAATAATCAAGTTATGGCCGAGTGACATTAAGTCATCAAATGAACTTGTCCAAAAATTTATTGACATTCATTTCATCATATGTCTCAAAAGACAAAAATACCCTTTTGACTATTTTCGTTCTTGTTTACACTTAGCTTCCAGTTTAACTATTCCTATCGATGTGATTCGTGACAGTGACCTCATGGACCCAAATGAACAAAGCTTGAGCTAAAAACTTGGACTCAAAAGTTCACAAACCTTTTCCAAGTTTAGCTTAATGCCAACTGACTCCACTAAAGAGCTGACACTGAAAATCTCTCGGTTCAAATGAATTTGTTTTCTACTCAAGAATTCGACCTAATTATGATGAGCAGATCCACTGAATATTATCTATGTTTACCCTTCATGAATGTCATCCGCTAGTCGGGATTTACTAAATTACCATTTTACCCTTCTAGCTGTTATTTCCTCAACTCCTTTGTCGCTTGTGAATAAGTTAGAAACAATGTATTGACGAGGAGCTAACAAGTCACATTGTTTCATCCAAAAGAGTCAGGACTCAATTTGGACACTGGTCAGTTCATTTATTCACACTCCAAGGAACAAAGCATGAGGTGACATACATTGCATTTCAGCAATCTTGTACATGAATTCCATATTTATGAGAACTTCACAAAGTTACTCATGACAGACTCACAACTTAGTACTTCACCAATAGGCCTTGTTCGGAATCACATAGTGAGTCCGAACTTTGACTTTCTCAAATGAGAATACTAAGGTGTGAAATGGCATGTCTCATTTCAGGATTAAGGTAAGCATGATGCAATTCATAGATTCTTCAACGCCTCATAACCAGACATCATAGATTCTTCTAAAAATCATACTGAGGTCCGTAGTCCTTTGACCCTAAGATTGCGAATATATCGTTTTAAGCAAACTACGAAGAGTTTGTTCATGCAAATCTACGTTTGTCTCTTCGTAAGTTGTTAAGTTTGTTTATGGACTAAAAGACTAAGGTTTTATCATAAAGCTTCAAACAAAGAAAGAATGAATGAACGTTTCAACTTTATTAATGAATAGATAGGCAATTACAAGCAAGAGTCTTCATGAGACTTTATTACATCAAATGTACAAAATAAAGACTACAACTCTTCTTGTGGGCACCATTGACAACAACTTCACCAATAGGTCATGTTCGGAATCACATAGTGAGTCTGAACTCTGACTTTCTCAAATGAGAATACGTAAGCTATGAAATGGCATGTCTGATTTCAGGATTAAGGTAAGCACGATGCAATTCATACGTTGTGACTTCGAGACATAAGAGATTAAATGGTTTGTTCTTATTTTGTCTCTAGAAGTGCACTGGTCAATTCAGTACCTTCGGAAGATACCTAGAAGAACTATAGAGTCTCCAACTCTCAATGCCCCATAACCAGATATCATAGATTCTCGTAACAATTGTATTGAGGTCAATAGTCCTTTGACCCTTAGATTGCGAATATATCGTTTTAAGCAAACTACGAAGAGTTTGTTCATGCAAATCTACATTTGTCTCTTCGTAAGTTGTTAGGTTTGTTTATGGACTAAAGACTAATGTTTTATCATAAAGCTTCAAACAGACAAGGAGGAATGAATGAACGTTTCAACTTGTTGTCGGTCCATTCCGGGTCGACGACGCCCGCGGGGTCCCATGGCAAGGGGCCAAAGGTCGGCCTGACGAGCTCGACCTCGGCCTCAGCTCGACCTCGGCCTCAGCTCGACCTCGGCTTGACGAGCTCGACCTCTGCCTCAGCTCGACCTGGGCCTGGCGAGCTGAGGCCTCGGCCTCAGCTCGACCTCTACCTCAGCTCGACCTCTGCCTGGCGAGCTCGACCTCGGCCTGGCGAGCTCGACCTCGGCCTGGCGAGCTCGACCTCGACCTCAGCTCGACCTCGGCCTGACGGGCTCGACATCGGCCTCAGCTCGACCTCGGCCTGGCGAGCTCGACCTCGGCCTCAGCTCAACCTCGGCCTGGCGAGCTCGACCTCGGCCTCAGCTCGACCTCGGCCTCAGCTCGACCTCGGCCTCAGCTCGACCTCGGCCTGGCGAGCTCGACCTCGGCCTCAGCTCGACCTCTGCCTGGCGAGCTCGACCTCGGCCTGGCGAGCTCGACCTCGGTCTGGCGAGCTCGACCTCGACCTCGGCCTGGCGAGCTCGACCTCGACCTCAGCTCGACCTCGGCCTGACGGGCTCGACATCGGCCTCAGCTCGACCTCGGCCTGGCGAGGTCGACCTCGGCCACAGCTTGACCTAGGCCTGGCGAGCTCGACCTCGGCCTCAGCTCGACCTCGGCCTGACGGGCTCGACCTCTGCCTCAGCTCGACCTCGGCCAGGCGAGCTCGACCTCTACTCGACCGCCCGAGCTCGACCTCTACTCGGCCCCCTGGGCCCAACCTCCGCTCGGCCTCCTGGGCCCAATGCATCCGCTCTGCCATTTCAGGCAAATCTACATTTGTCTCTTCGTAAGTTGTTTAGTTTGTTTATGGACTAAAGACTAATGTTTTATCATAAAGCTTCAGACAAGGAAGATTGAATGAACGTTTCAACTTTTTATTAATGAATAAGCAATTACAAGCAAGAGTCTTCATGTGACTTTATTACATCAAATGTAGAATATAAAGATTACAACTCTTCTTGTTGGAACCATTGACAACATGTTAAAGGTAGGTACGATGTCGAGGTTACATTTCGAATCTACGTAGTTTTTGTTTTCGAGTTTGTTTGAGGAAAGGATGGTTGAGAGATGGTTGTGAGACATGTTGCTTAATTAAGTTGAAACAAGTTTATGATTAGTCTTTGGTTTAGGATTGAAGTTTCTTTTAAGACTTGATAAAATCCAAAGGTGTTATAAACCAAACGATAATTTACTCCCTCGAGAGAAGGTCGCAAAAAATCTCCATTTATAAGTAAATGACACATCATTAATGCTTAGCCAAGATGTCAACACACCAATTTTGACTGGCCGGCTGAAGATTTCACTCGGCCATTGGTCGAGTTAATAGCCTGGCCGGCTGAAGGTTTCCCTCGGCCATTGGCCGAGTGAAGAGCCTGGCCGGCTGAAGACTTCACTCGGTCATTGGCCGAGTGAACAGCCTGGCCGGCTGAAGGTTTCACTCGGCCATTGGCCGAGTGAACACCCTGGCCGGCTGAAGGTTTCACTCGGCCAATGGCCGAGTGAACAGCCTGGCCGACTGAAGATTTCACTCGGCCATTGGCCGGCTGACCCTTGGGTCGGCCACTGGTTGGCTGAGTGCTAGTCCGGCCATTGGTTTGGGCCGGCCCATGGCTGAGGCAAGGTTTCGCCTTCCGAGGCCTCGCACCGGTCGCGCGGGTCGAAGTGACGCTTTTGTCCTCGTCGGTCGAAGACGGGACGACAACATTAGCCCCCCGAGTTTCTGGTCGAGTGTGGGTCGAGCGGAAACTCAATACTCGAGTGCATTGCGAGGGATGGATTTTGTGTGTCGCGAGGGATGGCTCTTGTTTTACGTGTTTTACGTTCTCGACACACTATCGAAGTCGATTCGCACGGTTTTGTTGATGCGCATCTTATTTTCTCGATTTGCCGAAGAGGGCATAATCGATTTGCGCGGCTCGGCGATACGTGGCTTATCTTCTCGACATACCAACGAAGGCGTAATCGATTTGCACAGCTTCATTGGTGGTGCGCGGCTTATTTTCTCGATTTACCAATGACGGCGTAATCGATTCTCACGTCTTGTTGTGCGCGGCTTATTTTCTCGACCTACCAATGAAGGCGTGATCGATTAGCACGGCTTTATTGTGCGCGGCTTACTTTCTCAACCTACCAGTGAAGGCGTGATCGATTAGCACGGCTTGGGCCTCGGGGTACCATGGTGTCACGTTGGTGTGAACAGCTTTTCCGTGGACGCTGGCTAGACCAGATACGTCCGGCGGGCGCATGCCTTTGAAACCCATTTGTGACTCGCTGCCTATTGGCGCATGAGTTGGGCGGCGAGCGTGGCGCCACATTTGTGTGACCAGGTTTTCCGTGGACGCTGGCTAGACCAGATACTTCTGGCGGGCACAGGCCTTTGAAACCCATTTGTGACTCGCTGCCTATTGGCGCATGAGTTTGGCGGCGAGCGTGGCGCCACATTTGTGTGACCAGGTTTTCCGTGGACGCTGGCTAGACCAGATACGTCCGGCGGGCGCAGGCCTTTGAAACCCATTTGTGACTCACTTCCTATTGGCGTACGAGCTGGGCCGCGAGCGTGGCGCCACATTCGTGTGACCAGGTTTTTCGTGGACGCTTGCTATACTAGTTACGTCCGGCGGACGCAGGCCTTTGAAACCCATTTGTGACTCGCTGCCTATTGGCGTACGAGCTGGGCGACGAGCGTGGTGCCACATTCGTGTGGCCATGTTTTCCGTGGATGCTGGCTAGACCAGTTACGTCCGGCGGACGCAGGCCTTTGAAACCCATTTGTGACTCGCTGCCTAATGGCGCACGAGCTGGGCGGCGAACGTGGTGCCACATTTGTATGACCAGGTTTTCCGTGGACGCTGGCTAGACCAGTTACGTCCGGCGGACGTAGGCCTTTGAAACCCATTTGTGACTCGCTGCCTATTGGCGCATGAGCTGGGCGGCGAGCATGGCGCCACTTTTGTGTAACCAGGTTTTCCGTGGACGCTAGCTATACCAGTTACGTCCGGCGGGCGCAGGCCTTTGAAACCCATTTGTGACTCCTGCCTATTGGCGCACGAGTTGGACGGAGAGCGTGACCATACCACCTCATGAGCGTGGCACTCTTGGGTGTGCGTGTCATGTGATAGGCGGGGTTAGGTGTAGACTTGATCCCACGGCGAGTGTGGCACCTTAGAGCACTGGTCGCGTTTTCGGGTTGAGTCTCTTGGGTCGAGTCTTGTGCCCTTGTGAACGCGACGCCATGGCGCGCGCGTCATGTTTCGGGACTCAATTGGCCCATTCTTTCTCTCACGAGAGCGTCGTGGAACGAATTTTGGTTTGCCGTTAGGGGCGACTTGAGTACGTCGTTAGGGACGGTTTTTGTGTTGCTTGTATGAGAGCACGCAGATTTGTCATCGAGGCTTGTGAGTCTATCGCTGATGGGTGAGTCCGGAGGTCGTGTATGTTTGACACAAGGACTTTCAAGTCGAGTCGCGGGCTTGTGACTCGACTCGATGAATGAGTTCTACTCGAAGAGACGTGTGCAGAATCGGCAGGAGGACTTATCAGTCGACTCGTGGATTCGGGACTCGACTCGAGGAGCGACCTGAACTCGAGGAGACGTGTATCGAGTCATCACGAGGAATTATTGTTCGACTCGTGGACTCGGGATGCTTCTCTTTGGGACCTCCGGCCTAACCATCGGTCCTTTGAGACTTTCTTATATTTTTGTTTTTTGTTTCGGGAGTGAGTTTCAGGAGTGAGTTGCAGTATCATTGAGTGTTGTTCCCCATTAGCCCCCTGAGTTTCTGGCGTACTCGCAGTGGAGACTAGAAATTATAATGCAACATGATAAAGGTTTTGATGTGAAAAATAATCTGATCACCACGTCAAAAAAGTCAAAGATTACATTCCCAGACCATTGGCCTTATTTGAAATTTGAAATTGCCTTAAAACCGGAAATAAAATGACAACAATCAGGCATAAAGAAAACGGGAGCGGGCTTCTGTTGGTAGTGCCATCTTCCGCGGCTTGACCTTGTATCCGAGCTTAAAGATGGTGCCCACCATCGTTCCCTTTCACTGCCCGTCCACCCCTTGGATGTAGCACATCCTTGCCATAGACTGGTCTCCCATCATTATGGCAATCCCCTTCTCAGTCTGGAATTTCATCATTAGGTGGTAGGTGGACGTTATGGCCTTCAACCGATTGAGAGTCGGTCGGCCGATGATGATGTTGTACGCTGAGGGCTGGTCCACGACTAGGAATGATACGATGCGAGTGACCTCGATCCCCCCCGATGTCCCGAAGGTGACCGGGAGGTCGATAGTGCCCTCCGTCATGACCCTCTCCCCGGAGAAGCCGAAGAGTGGGGTTGAGATCGGGGTCGGTCTCAACCCGGTCAGCTTCATCCTGTCCAACGCCGATTTGAAAATGATATCGGCAGAGCTGCCGTTGTCGATCAGGATTCTTCACACGAGATTGTTGGCAACCGGGGCTGAGACGACTATTGCGTCGTTGTGTGGGTGGAGAACTCGTGCCGCCTCTTGGCAGGTGAAGAACATGGATTCGAACGGGGCCGGGGGAGGAGCCTCGTACGTGTGGTTGATGTAGTGCGCTAGCTTCCCTTGAGAGACTTCTCGCACGTACTTCTTCCTTTGCGTGGTCGAGTCTCCGAACTCCGGGCTGCCCATGATCGAGCCCACGACATGCAGCTACGAGCTCCCCGGTTCTTCGGTTGCTGCTTGGTCCGTAACGGTTACCGTTGCCGGACCTTTCCTTTCTTGCCGCGGGCGCCCCCCGTGAGCCGCGGCCATCCCGATTGTTCTAAGGACGTATTCTTTTAACTTCCCATCCTGAATGAGGGCTTCGATCTGGCGCTTGAGCTGGTACCACTCGGACGTCAGGTGCCCATGGTCTTGGTGGTATTCGCAGAACTTGCTTCGGTCCCGCTTCGTGGGATCCTTTGTGAGTGGAGCGGGGCTTGCCAGCTCGTTGCGGTGCAAAGCTAGGATCCGCTCTCGCGAAGTGTTCAGAGGGGTAAATGCCGAAAACTCTCGGAAGCTATCGACGTGCGGGGGTCTAGGCATAGGGAGGGAGTGACCGTTAGGGGTCTGGCCTCCCTTGTTCCTCCTCTTTCGAGGGTCGGGATGATCTTCGTTTTGATCGTCGCGGTGGCGACCGCTTTGCCCCCCCAATTTTCGGCCGTCTCGGTCGTCGAAGTAGTCCTCGATTCCCATGTGGGTGCGGGCTCTCGACATTAGCTCCGCCATGTCCCACGGGACCTCTCCAACAATAGATTTGAGGAAGTCGCCTGTGCGAGCCCGCTCGGTGATCGCCGTGATGGGGTCCTTGGTGTCGAACCCTTCGACCTTATGAGACTCCTCGGTGAAGCGAGCGAGGTATTGTCTCAGGGTTTCGTCTCTCCCCTGTCGGATAGACAGGAGGTAGGTCTTCGACTTCTTTTGCGCCACGAGAGTGGCGAAACGAGCAAGGAAGGCCTCTCGCAAGGCCCGGAAGGACGAGATGCTCCCTGGTCTCAGACTCCGTAACCATTCAAATCCCGACCCAGTGAGAGTCAGGCTGAAGGCTTGACACAGGGTGGCGTCTGACTGTCCCTGCATCGTCATCCACGTCTCATAGTGCTGAATGTGGAAGGGTTCGTCCGCCCATCATAGGGAGGGATGGACGGCAGTTTGAAGTTCCCCACGCAAGGTTGCGCGAGGATTTGAGCGGCGAAGGGAGAGTATGACTCCTCAATCCCTCGATGATTTGCCTCCCCGACTCCTTCATCTCGATGATTTGATTCTGGAGGCTTTGAATCATTGCGACCATGTCGAGCCCGTTAGTTGGGCTGACCGCCGGGACCGAGGGAGTCGCCTGTTGGCGCTCGTTGGATGCTTGGTCCCCGGCGTTGGCCTGAGGTCGGCCGAGAATCGTGGCGGGGAGTGCGTCTCTCCGAGACTTGAGCCTTTGGTGGAGATCCTCCCCTCGGGATTTTCTCTGCGCCGTAAGGCGTTCTCTAAGGTCCGCGCTTGGCGCTTGGGGAGGCGAGGCCGCTCTTTGCCAGATTGTCCGGCGGGCGCTTCGGCTATTTGCCCCATCGTCCCCCAAGGTCGCTCTCTCCCCGGCGAGGGGCCGTGTCCGGCCGCCTCTTGAAACCGAGGGGGCGAGTCCTCGGGAGTGTGACCGCGCTTGTTGCCGCGTCGGGTGTAATGGTCCGGCTAAGCCGCCGTTCGTCCTCTCGGACCGCGATGGGGCGAGGCTTGGCGTCGCCTCGTCGGTTCTTGACTCCCCCACGTAGTCGGGGTCGGAGTCGTCTCAGGCGGACCTATCCTCGACGTGTAGCCAAGGAGATTGGCGATGAGCGAGCCGTCGACGCCGGGACGGTCTAAAAGCTCTACGAGCCACCAAGCCGTGTCCTCTCGGAGCGCGGCCTCGGGGTCGTTCACCGAGTTTTGGGGCTGGCTCTCGTTATCACGAGGTTGCCCTTTAAGACGGTGTGCGAGGTTTCGGAGACCGTACCTCGAGCTCGTCGCTCGAGTACCAACGGAGGTAGTGGGAATGTGACTCATCTCTCGAAAGTTTTGTCGTCGAAGGTAGAAGAAGAGTGGTAGAGGGAATGTGTCACCAAGGTCGTGAGATCCCCTCCTTGTAGCGCCAAAATGTTGTCGCAGTTTTTTGGACAACTATTTAGTAGTCCAAAGTGGGTAGACCCAAGGCCAGACCAAGTGGTCTCACTTCGGCTCGAGCGTGTCGGACTTGGTATCCCAAGTCGTCCCTTAGCTGTAGATGAAGCTCACCTCGTCTCGATACCTGAAAAGCAGCAAAGAGTGCGTGAACTACAAAGGGGAAACAGAGGGGTTGCCTCTGTTTACCTCGCCGACGCTCAAAATTAGTAGGGTTGAGGTAGATTGCAAAGGGTTTAGGTGTTTAGAGGCCGAGACTTGAGAGAAACTAGCGAGGTACGAGTTCAACAGTGTTTCAGTACTCAAATTCGGATTACCTGGGTCAAGGAGGGGACCCTTGTATTTATAGGCGGCCAAGGGGTGTTTGGGGAACCCATTGGCCGAGTGAACAGCCTTGCCGGCTGAAGGCTTCACTCGGCCATTGGCCGAGTGAAGGGGCTGGACCATCGGCCGGCCATTGGCCGGCTGACCCTTGGGTCGGCCACTGGCTGGCTGAGTGCTGGTCCGGCCATTGGTTTGGGCCGGCCCATGGCTGAGGCAAGGTTTCGCCGTCCGAGGCCTCGCGCCGGTCGCGCGGGTCGAAGTGACGCCTTTGTCCTCGTCGGTCCGAGACGGGCCGACAACAATAACCCTCCGACTTAGTTTTTGGAGTTGGTACATCGACTCTTATATGTTCGGAAACGGTTTTCCTAGTTATAGAGCGATATAGCGGACAACTAGAAAAGAATCCTAGAAGTTCATGTTCAGAGCAGTGTTAGTGCATAAATGCACAAGGTACATACTCGGATCTTTTCCTATTTTCTATTTCGGGAAAGTGCATGAGGGAAGTGTGAACTTCAACTCACTCGAACACTTGGAAGTTTGAGATTACACATCTTTTTATTTTTCCGCTTGTCTACGAAGAGACCTCCCACTCAAATTTTCAAGAGCATATAGATTTTGAACATATGTGATATAGATATAGTTTTGAAAACATTTTGAAAACTTATTTGATTTGGATGTCAAAATATTTTCAAGTTTGAAAACGAAAACAGTTTTTTAAGATTCAAACTAGTTTTGTAAAAGTCAATTTCAATTAAACTTTCAAAAAATCAAAACATTTTAATCTTTCACATCATGTTTATAATCTTATGAAACATTTTTGCTCAATAAATTTTTCTTATTAGAGTTCTATAACTCATGGTAGTGGGGCTGAAAATCCTGATTTATAAAAAAACTGGACTTTCGGAACAGCCGCGCACCTCGGAGTAAAATCGCCATAACTGGCGGCTACGATGTCTTTGTTACCCAAACGCGGTGGCATTGGAAAGAGGACAGACAGAGCTTCAATTTGAATCAAGAATCATTAAATTTCGATTTCTGAGTTTAGAGTTACGCCACTTTTACTGCGGGTTTTACTCCAGCTCGAAGAAAAAGAAATAATTAAAGTTTGGTCTTTTAAGGTGCGAAAAAGAATCGAGTGTAACGGAACGTTTTAGGAAGTTGTTAAAGCTTTTATTTGTGTTTTATTAGCAAGGTAATAACATCGTATAAAAGAAATAACAACAAGCACAAAACGATTCAAGAAAAAATAAGAAACTAGTAAGACAAGAAAACTAGTCACAAAATCTTACTCGAAAAATTCTCAAACTTAAAAACACGTTTTTCAATATAAAAAATTAAAAACTTTTAGAACTGATTCTAATGTGTTTTAATATCATCCCATACTCATAGAAAATCAACATGATTTTTACTTTAAAGGCAAGAGCAATAAATTAAAAAAAATCTAAGATAACAATTCTAACTTGTCACAAAATTAGTAAACTTTCGAAAACGATTTTCAAGCTCATATTTTTAAATACATGTACATGCATATCTTTGACCATAGCTCTGATACCATTTGTTGGAATCGATCTAGGGTTTAAGAAAAAGTATAACGCTTCGGTAAGTGGCGGAAATTTAAAAATTTTCTTTTAACTAGTAAAACGTTTTTACTAACATAAACAAAGAGCAAGCACATGTAAATAAAAACTAATATGAGCATTAAAGATTACTAACCTTTTTAGAAGCTTGAACGTTGAGAAGCTTTTGGAAAGTTGCAACGTTGGTCTCCCTCGAAGCAAATCTCTCTTCCTTTCCTCATTAACTCGAGCAACCACGAAAGTTTCTATCACTAAATCATTCAAGATAAAAGAAATTAGTGTGTGGGCACTTTTAAACACTACGACTTAAGAACGAGTCTTGAAGTCGAAGAGCTAAACACTAGGTCAAATGAGGAGAGGGGCGGCCAAAACAAAAAACCGAAATTTAATTGAGAGAGAGAGGAGAGGGGTGGCCAAGCTAGAGAGAGAAGCCCCCAAATCTCTAAAACTTGGAATGAATGAAATGTGAAGAATAAGGTTCCTATTTATAGGAGAGGTCTTACCTTCAATAAGATAGTTTCCTCTTCTATAGAATATCACATATTCATGAGCCAATTTCCCATTTTCCCACTTGAGATACTCGGCCAAACAAGGTCTTCTAGAAGCCTTGATTTGTTTCCTATTTTGTTCCTTTCTCTAGTTGGCCGAAATTCTCTATGCCATGCATAGGAAATTTGTTTCCTCTTTTTATTTTGGCAAGTATCTTGATACATTTATGCACAAAATATTCTCTCTTTCCCTTGGGTAGTAGGCGCTCATATTCAATCTAGAAGGGGCTTCTAGAAGCTCCTTCATTTTTTCATGACAACATGAAAAAGGCCCATTAAGAATTTTCAATAAAATTCTTATGAAATGAAATTAATCCACAAGGCCCAATAAATCTAATTTTGGCCGAGTGATACATGTCATCAAATGACCTTGTCAAAAATTTATTGACATTCATTTCATCCTATGTCTCAAAACACAAAAATACCGTTTTGACAATTTTCGTAAAACTTGTCTCGTTCTTGTTTTGACTTAGCTTCCAGTTTAACTATTCCTACTCGATTTGATTCATGACAGTGACCTCATGGATCCAAATGAACAAAGCTTGAGCTAAATACTTGGACTCAAAAGTTCACAAACCTTTTCCAAGTTTAGCTTAATGTTAACTGACTCCACTAAAGAGTTGACACTAAAAGTAATGAGTGCATCCAAATAAAGAGTTTAGCTAAATGAATTTAATTTCTACTCAAGAATTCAACCTAATTGTAATGAGTGCATCCAAATAATATTATCAATGTTTACCCTTCATGAATATCATCAGCTAGTCGGGATTTACAAAATTACCATTTTACCCTTCTAGCTGTTATTTCCTCAACTCCTTTGTCGCTTCTAAATAAGTTAGAAACAATGTATTGACCAGGAGCTAACAAGTCACATTGTTTCATCCAAAAGAGTCAAGACTAAAATTGGACATTGGCCAGTTCATTTATTCACATTACAAGGAACAAAGCATGAGGTGATATACATTGCATTTCAGCAATCTTGTACATGAATTCCATATCTATGAGAACTTCACAAAGTTAATCATGACATTCTCACAACTTAGTACTTCACCAATAGGCCCTGTTCGGAATCACATAGTGAGTCCGAACTCTGACTTTCTCAAATGAGAATACATAAGATGTGAAATGGCTTGTCTCATTTCAGGATTAAGGTAAGCACGATGCAATTCATACGTAGTGACTTCAAGACAAAAGTTGAGCTCAGGGGGCCGAGCGGAGGTTGGGCCCAGGGGGCCGAGTAGAGGTCGAACTCGGGCGTTCGAGTAGAGGTCGAGCTCACCTGGCTGAGGTCGAGCTGAGGCAGAGGTCGAGCCCGTCAGGCCGAGGTCGAGCTGAGGCCGAGGTCGAGCTCGCCAGGCCGAGGTCAAGCTGTGGCCGAGGTCGACCTCGCCAGGCCGAGGTCGAGCTGAGGCCGAGGTCGAGCTCGCCAGGCCGAGGTCGAGCTGAGGCCGATGTCGAGCCCGTCAGGCCGAGGTCGAGCTGAGGTCGAGGTCGAGCTCGCCAGGCCGAGGTCGAGGTCGAGCTCGCCAGGCCGAGGTCGAGCTCGAGCTCGCCAGGCCGAGGTCGAGCTCGCCAGGCTGAGGTCGAGCTGAGGCAGAGGTCGAGCTGAGGCCGAGGCCTCAGCTCGCCATGCCCAGGTCGAGCTGAGGCAGAGGTCGAGCTCGTCAAGCCGAGGTCGAGCTCGTCAAGCCGAGGTCGAGCTGAGGACGAGGTCGAGCTCGTCAGGCCGACCTTTGGCCCCTTGCCATGGGATCCCGCGGGCGCCGTCGACCCGGAATGGACCGACAACAAGTTGAAACGTTCTTTCATTCCTCCTTGTCTGTTTGAAGCTTTTTGATAAAACATTAGTCTTTAGTCCATAAACAAACCTAACAACTTACGAAGAGACAAATGTAGATTTGCATGAACAAACTCTTCGTAGTTTGCTTAAAACGATATATTCGCAATCTAAGGGTCAAAGGAGTATTGACCTCAATACAATTGTTACGAGAATCTATGATGTCTGGTTATGGGGCATTTAGAGTTGGAGACTCTATAGTTCTTCTAGGTATCTTCCGAAGGTACTGAATTGAACAGTGCACTTCTAGAGACAAAATAAGAACAAACCATTTAATCTCTTATGTCTCGAAGTCACAACGTATGAATTGCATCATGCTTACCTTAATCCTGAAATGAGACATGCCATTTCATAGCTTACGTATTCTCATTTGAGAAAGTCAGAGTTCGGACTCACTATGTGATTCCGAACATGACCTATTGGAGAAGTTGTTGTCAATGGTGCCCACAAGAAGAGTTGTAGTCTTAATTTTGTACATTTGATGTAATAAAGTGTCATGAAGACTCTTGCTTGTAATTGCCTATCTATTCATTAATAAAGTTGAAACGTTCATTCATTCTTTCTTTGTTTGAAGCTTTATGATAAAACCTTAGTCTTTTAGTCCATAAACAAACTTAACAACTTACGAAGAGACAAATGTAGATTTGCATGAACAAACTCTTCGTAGTTTGCTTAAAACGATATATTCGCAATCTTAGGGTCAAAGGACTATTGACCTCAGTATGATTGTTAGAAGAATCTATGATGTCTGGTTATGAGGCATTGAGAGTTGGGGACTCTATAGTTCTTCTAGGTATCTTCCGAAGGTACTGAATTGACCAGTGCACTTCTAGAGACAATATAAGAACAAACCATTTAACCTCTTATGTCTCGAAGTCACTATGTATGAATTGCATCATGCTTACCTTAATCCTGAAATGAGACATGCCATTTCACACCTTAGTATTCTCATTTGAGAAAGTCAAAGTTCGGACTCACTATGTGATTCCGAACAAGGCCTATTGGTGAAGTACTAAGTTGTGAGTCTGTCATGAGTAACTTTGTGAAGTTCTCATAGATATGGAAATCATGTACAAGATTGCTGAAATGCAATGTATGTCACCTCATGCTTTGTTCCTTGGAGTGTGAATAAATGAACTGGCCAGTGTCCAAATTGAGTCCTGACTCTTTTGGATGAAACAATGTGACTTGTTAGCTCCTGGTCAATACATTGTTTCTAACTTATTCACAAGCGACAAAGGAGTTGAGGAAATAACAGCTAGAAGGGTAAAATGGTAATTTAGTAAATCCCGACTAGCTAATGACATTCATGAAGGGTAAACATAAATATTATTCAGTGGATCCGCTCATCATAATTAGGTCGAATTCTTGAGTAGAAAATAAATTAATTTGAACCGAGAGATTTTCAGTGTCAACTCTTTAGTGGAGTCAGTTGGCATTAAGCTAAACTTGGAAAAGGTTTGTGAACTTTTGAGTCCAAGTGTTTAGCTCAAGCTTTGTTCATTTGGGTCAATGAGGTCGCTGTCACGAATCACATCGATTAGGAATAGTTAAACTAGAAGCTAAGTCAAAACAAGAACGAAAATTGTCAAAAGGGTATTTTTGTCTTTTGAGACATAGGATGAAATGAATGTCAATAAATTTTTTGACATGGTCATTTGATGACAAGTAACACTCGGCCATAATAAGATTAATTGGGCCTTGTGGATTAATTTCATTTCATAAGAATTTTATTGAAAATTCCACACTTTTCATTCATCCAAGTTTAAGAGATTTGAGAGACTCTCTCTCTAGAACTTTGGCCGCCCCTTCCTCTCTCTCTCTAGTTTATTTTCAATTTTTTGTTTTGGCACCTAGGTCCTCATTTGACCTAGTGTTTAGCTCTGCGACTTCAAGACTCGTTCTTAAGTCGTAGTGTTTAAAAGTGACCACTCACTGATTCCTTTTATTTCGAGTTATTTAGTGATAGAAACTATCGTGGTTGCTCGAGGTGCCGAGGAAAGAAAGAGGGACGTGCTGCGAGGAGATGAGCGTTGCAACTTTCCAAAAGCTTCTCAAAGTTCAAGCTTCAAGAAAGGTTAGTAAACTTCTTAGCTCATATTAGTTTTAATTATATGTACTTGCTCTTTGTCTAGGTTAGTAAAAAATTGTTTTTACTTGTAAAAGAAAATTTTTAAAATTCCGCCGCTTACCGAAGCCTTAATTATTTTCTTAAACCCTAGATCGATTCCAACAAATGGTATCAGAGCTATGGTCAAAGATTAGCATGTACATGTATTTAAAATTATGAGCTTGAAAATCGTTTTCGAAAGTTTACTAATTTTGTGACAAGTTAGAATTGTTTTCTTAGATTCTTTTTAATTTATTGCTCTTGCCTTTAAATTAAATATCATGTTGATTTTCTATGAGTTTGGGATGTTTTTAAAACACATTAGAATCAGTTCTAAAAGTTTTTAATTTTTTATATTGAAAAACGTGTTTTAAAGGTTTGAGAAATTTTGTGACTAGTTTTCTTGTCTTACTAGTTTCTTATTTTTACTTGAATCGTTTTATGCTTGTTGTTATTTCTTTTATGCCTGTTATTACCTTGCTAATAAAACACAAATAAAAGCTTTAACAACCTTCATAAAACATTCCGTTACACTCGATTCTGTTTCACACCTAAAAAGGACCAAGCTTTAATTATTTCTTTTTCTTCGAGCTGGAGTAAACCCGCATTAAAAGTGGCATAACTCTCTAATCAGAAATCGAAATTTGATGATTCTTAAATCAAATTAAAGCTCTGTCTGTCCTCTATCCAATACCACCGGTTTCAGGTCAAAACAACATCGGAGCCGCCAGTTATGGCGATTTTACTCCGAGGTGCGCGGCTGTTCCGAAACTCCAGTTTTTTAGAATTCCGGATTTTCAGCCCCACTACCATGAGTTATAGAACTCTTAATAAAACTTAAATCCTAAACCAAAGACTAATCATAAACTTGTTTCAACTTAAATAAGCAACATGTCTCTCAACACACTCTCGATCATCCTTTCCTCGAACAAACTCGAAACCTAGAACTACGTAGATTCGAAACATAACCTCAACATAATAGTTACCGTTAACAAGCACAAATGGGTACTCACCACCCCCTGTCCTCCTCTGACGAATAATGATTCAACTCAAGAGGACAAAGACGCCTTGGCGGCCTGGATCTGCTCCGATGAGATTGTGAGGTGCTATATCTTGGCATCTATGAACAATATGCTGAAAGAGAAACATCGTGACATCGAGACTGCCGCCGAAATGCTCTACAATCTCCTTGACATGTTTGGAGGGCAAGGGCGTCAAACAAGGCAACAAGCAGTCCGACAGTTTATGAACTGTCATATGAAGGCTAGGACTCTTGTTGGAGACTTTATGATACTGATCATTAGTTTTCTGAATAAAATGGAAATCCTAGGATCTGAGATTGATGGGAAGAATGTCATAGATATGATCTTAGAAACTCTCCCCGCATCTCTTGATACTCGAAGATGAACTACTCCATAAACAAGCTAGAGTACACTGTTACCAAGCTTATGAAGGAACTTCACACTGCTGTAGGTGTCACTAAGAGAAAGAGGAATCAAGGAGAGGCACATGCTACTAAGCAAAAGGCCTCCGCCTCTGGAAATAAGAAGAGACCTCACAAGGCCGATAAAAGGAACTGTCCTGCCTATCTCAAAGCAAAGGAACATAATATTGTACTAGTTATCGAAGATTCTTGACTCCGCTGCTAACCATATTTGTTGTTCCTTGAATGGTTTCAAGAAAACCAAAAGCTTAGAGGAAGGTGAGTTCTGTTTCAAATGGGGTGATGGGAGCCTGGTGTCTGCGAAGGCTGTGGGATACGTGACGCTATCTTTTGAAGATCGCATTTAAATTTGAATAATGTTTAGTATATTCCTTCCTTTGGGAAAAACCTAATATCTGTTGCTCAACTTTTAGAGCAAGATTATTATTTAAAGTTTATGAAGAATGGAATTCGTATTTCTTTTTCAAATTCTTTTGTCACTGATGCATGTATGAAGAATGGTCTTTTTTACATTTATCCCACTCAACCCTCCATTTTAGACACCGAAATAGATAATGATCTAATTAGGGAGCCAAAGAGGATCAAACTTTCTGAATCCTCCGATCTAACAAAATCAACACACCTATGGCATTTAAGACTTGGTCATATCAGTCTAGATAGGATTAAAAGACATGTGAGGGACGGTCCACTCCAAGCCTCTGCAATAGGTTCACTACCTACTTGTGAATTCTGCATAGAAGGAAAAATGACTAAGCGACCTTTCTCCGATAAGGGTCGAAGAGCCACTGTGTTGCTGGAACTAGTACATTCTAATGTATGTGGTCCGCTCAGTCAATAGGCACGTGGAGGATACGAATACTTCATTACCTTCACCGATGATTACTCGCGATATGGTTTTGTCTATTTCCTCAAACACAAAACCGAGACCTTTAACGTATTTAAGGTCTTTAGGGCTTTAGTGGAAAAGCAAAATGGCAAAGTGATCAAAACACTTTGATCTGATCGAGATGGTGAGTATATGTCTGGAGAGTTCGATGACTTTCCTAAAGAAGAAGGTATTGCTTCTCAGCTTATCGCACCTCGCACACCTCAACAAAACGGAGTGTCAGAGAGAAGAAACCGAACTCTTATGGAGATGGTTAGATCAATGATGAGTTTCTCATCACTCCCTCTTTCCTTTTGGGGATATGCCCTCGAAACAGCCGCCTATATTCTGAACCAAGTTCCGTCCAAAACGGTTCCTGGTACTCCTTATGAACGATGAACCGGCCGTAAAGTGAATCTTGGCCGCATCAAAATTTGGGGTTGCCCTGCACACGTGCTAAAGCAAAAGACTAGCAAGTTGGCTAGTAGGTCAGACTTGTGCTAATTTGTGGGATATCCAAAGGAAACCAAAGGTTTCATCTTCTATAGTCCCGAGGACGATAAGACTTTCGTTAGCACGAATGCTCGTTTCCTTGAGGAGGACTTTATGAAGGATGCAAAACCTGGAAGAAAAATTGTTCTTGAAGAAAAGTTGGGTGAGGAAGCTTCTACCTCATCTGTAAGAACTGTTCTTACCCCAACTGAAACACAACCTAACTCTTCAAAAGCCTGACAGGTACATGTCCTATGGAGGGCTACTCAAAAGCCTGACAGGTACGCGTCCTATGGAGACTCTCTCGTAGCCGTCTCTGACATGGATGACCCTGTTTCCTATAGCCAAGCGATGGCTTGTTCTGAATCAAACCTTTGGCTTGACACCATGAAAGTTGAGATGCACTTGATGTATGTCAACAAAGTCTGGAAACTTGTAGACCTTCCTGAAGGGATTAAACGCGTAGGGTGTAAGTGAATATACAAGAAGAAAAGGGGTCCGGATGGGAACGTCGAGACGTTCAAAGCACGACTTGTGGCGAAGGGTTATACCCAACAAGAAGGGATTGACTATGAAGAAACCTTCTCGCCAGTCGCGATGCTCAAATCCATTCGCATACTCCTATCCTTACCTGCATGGATGTCAAGACAGCCGTCCTGAATGGCAATCTTGACGAGCACATTTACATAGCTCAACCAGACGGTTTCATGGAAGAAGGTCAAGAGACCAAGGTTTGTGAGTTGCTTAAGTCCATTTATGGACTCAAGCAAGCATCTAGGTCATGGAATATTAGATTCGATGAAACTGTGAAGAGCTTTGGCTTTGAGCAGTCAATAGATTAGCCGTGCGTTTACAAATTAATGCACGAAGGTAAAGTTGTGTTTCTGGTACTGTATGTCGATGATATATTACTCATAGGTAATGATGTGGGTAACTTATCTGAAGTTAAGGTCTGGTTGGCAAAGCAATTCGATATGAAGGATCTAGGAGAAGCCGCGTACATTCTGGGGATCCAAATCTTTGGAGATAGGAAAAACCGGACACTATCACTCTCTCAAGCATCTTATATTGATAAGGTGATGGATCGCTTCTCGATGCAAGACTCCAAGAAGGGCCAAACACCCTTTAGGCATGGAGTCTCACTCTCTAAGGACCAGTCTCCCAAGACTGCACAAGAGATTGAATACATGAGGAAAATCCCTTACGCCTCTACCGTAGGAAGCCTCATGTATGCTATGCTTTGCACTAGACCTGATATATGTTTTGCCATTGGCGTAGTTAGCCGTTTCAAATCCAACCCTTGACCCGAGCGCTGGATTGCTGTTAAGCATATTCTCAAGTATCTTCGAAGAATAGGAACTTAATGCTTACATACTCAGGTACTGACCTGACTATAACGGGATATACCGACTCCGATTTTCAAGAGGATAAGGATTCCAGGAAATCCACTTCCGGATCTATGTTCATCCTTAATGGTGGAGCTGTTGTGTGGAGAAGTATTAAGCAATCTTGCATTGCTGACTCCACAATGCATAGAATATGTGTTCATCCTTAAGTATTTGGAAGTTGTTCCAAACGTCGACGAGCCCATGACCCTTTATTGTGATAATAGTGGGGCTGTCACTAACTCAAAGAAACCTCGAAGCCATAAGCGCTCTAAGAATATTGAGAGGAAATACCATTTGATTCCAGAGATCGTGCAGCGCGAAGACGTGGAAGTGAAGAAGATCTCAACGGTGGACAACCTAGCAGATCCATTCACCAAGGCCCTAGCGAACAAGGTCTTTGACCAACATCGTGAGGGATTAGGCATGAAGGACTACACACATCTTTTTTTAGTCAAGTGGGAGTTTGTTGTCTGTTGTCGCTGTTTTTCGGACAACTATTTAGGAGCCAAAGACGGTTAGACCCAAGGCCAGACCAAGTGGTCTCGTCTTGACTCGAGCGTGTCGGACTTGGTATCCCAAGTCGTCCCTTAGCTGTGGATGTCCCTTGAGTTCGTCAGAGTACCTGAAAAGGAGCAGAGAACACGTGAACTACAAAGGGGAAACAGGGGCGTGCCCCTGTTTACCTCTCCGACGCTCAACATTAGTGGGATTAACGTGGAGTGTAGAGGTTTTAGGGGTGTTTAGAGGCCAAAGCTTGAGAGAAACGAGCGAGGTACGAGTTCGGCAGCGTTTCAGTACTCAAGAATGGATTACCTGGAGTAGGGGAGTGGGCCCTCTATTTATAGGCAGCCAAGGGGTGGTTTGAAGACCCCTTGGCCGAGTGAACTTGCATGGTTCGGCCATTGAGTGGCTGGGTCGGCCAATGGCCGACTGAACATGGTGGTGAGGTTCACTCGGCCATTGGCCGAGTGAAAAGCTTGGGCCGGCTGAGATTCACTCGGCCATTGGCCGAGTGAACTGCTGGGAGGTTCACTCGGCCAATGGCCGAGTGAACTGCAGGGGCGGCTGGAAAGTTCACTCGGCCATTGGCCGAGTGAACTGCTGGAAGGTTCACTCGGCCAATAGCCGAGTGAACTGCCTTGGTGGCTGAAGGGTTCACTCGGCCATTGGCCTAGTGAACTGCTGGAAGGTTCACTCGGCCAATGGCCGAGTGAACTGCCTTGGTGGCTGAAGGGTTCACTCGGCCATTGGCCGAGTGAACTGTTGGAAGGTTCACTCGGCCAATGGCCGAGTGAACTGCCTTGGTGGCTGAAGGGTTCACTCAGCCATTGGCCGAGTGAACTGTCCAATGGCCGAGTGAGCCATTTGACCCAGCCAATGGCCGAGTGAGCGTTTTGACCCAGCCAATGGCCGAGTGAGCCATTGACTCGGCCCATGGTTGGGCAGGGTGTTTGACTTGGCCATTGGTTTGGGCCGGCCCCTGGTTGAGTCAGGGTTTCGCCGCCCAAGACCTCGTACTAGCCACATGGGTCGAAGAGATGCCTTTGTTCCCGTTGGCCCTAGACGGGCCAACAACATTAACCCCCCGAGTTTCCAGTCGAGCGTAGGTCGAGTGGAAACTCAAAATCTACGCTTTTATGCGGATGCGGGATGAATGCTCTCGGGTTTGCATCATGAGGAATGGCCTTCGCGCGTCGCGAGGGACGGCCTTTGGGCGTCGCGAGGGATGACTTTTTGTTTCGGGTTGATCGTGCGTGGCTTATTTTCTCGATCTACCAATGAGGGCGTGATCGATTAGCACGGCTTTATTGTGTTGTGCGCGCCTTGTTTTCTCGACTTGCCAACGAAGGCATAATCGATTTGCACGTCTTTTTTGTATTGTGCGTGTCTTATTTTCTCGACTTGCCAACAAAGGCATAATCGATTTACACGTCTTTTTTGTATTGTGCGCGTCTTATTTTCTGGACCTGCCAACGAAGGCATAATCGATTTGCACGTCTTCGTTGTATTGTGCGCGTCTTATTTTCTCGACCTGCCAACGAAGGCATAATCGATTTGCACGTCTTCGTTGTATTGTGCGCGTCTTATTTTCTCGACCTGCCAACGAAGGCATAATCGATTTGCACGTCTTCGTTGGTTTGTGCGCGTCCTATTTTCTCGACCTTCCAACGAAGGCATAATCGATTTGCACGTCTTTGTTGTATTGTGCGCGTCTTATGTTCCCGACCTGCCAACGAAGGCATAATCGATTAGCACGACTTTGTTTTTGAGTTGTTTTTTTTTTGTTGAGCGAGCGAGCTCTAGTTTCGTTGAGCATTGTTTCCCATTAGCCCCCCGAGTTTCTCGTGTACTCGTAGAGGAGACTAGAAATTATAACGCAACAAGATAAAGACTTCGAGGTGAAATGTAATCTAATTACCATGTAGAAATAGTCAAAAATTACATCCCTAGGCCATTGGCCTTATTGAAATTCGAGATTTTCTTAAAACTGGAAATAAAATGACATAATGAGAAACGGGAGCGGGCTTCCACTGCTGTGCCAACTTCTGCAGCTTGACCGAGCTAGAGGATGGCGCTCACCATCTTTTCCTTCCCTTTCCCGTCCACGCCTTGGATGTAGCACATCCTCGCCATCGATTGGTCTCCCAACATGATGGCAATCCCCTTCTCAGTTGGGAACTTCATCATCAGGTGATAGGTGGATGTTATGGCCTTCAGCCGGTTGAGAGTCGGGCGGCCGATGATGATGTTGTATGCCGAGGGCTGGTCCACAACTAGGAAGGATACGATGCGAGTGGCCTCGAGCCCCCCCGGTGTTCCGAAGGTGACCAGGAGGTCGATGGTTCCTTCCGTCATGACCCTCTCCCCGGAGAAGCCGAAGAGTGGGGTCGAGATTGGGGTCGGTTTCAGTCCGGTCAGCTTCATCATGTCCAATGCTGATTTGAAGACGATGTCGGCCGAGCTGCCGTTATCAATCACGATTCTTCGGACGAGATTGTTGGCGACCGAGGCCGAGACGACTATTGCGTCATTGTGCGGGTGGAGGATTCGTGCCGCCTCTTGGCCGGTGAAGAACATGGACTCGAATGGGGCCGGAGGGGGAGCCTCGTATGTATGGTTGATGTAGTGCGCAATTTTTCCTCGAGAAACCTCACGCACGTACTTCTTCCTTTGCGTGGACGAGTCCCCAAACTCCGGGCCACCCATGATCGAGCCCACAACATGCAGCTGTGAGCTCTCCGGTTCTTCAATCGTCTCCCGGTCCGTGACAGTCACCGTCGCCGGACCCTTCCTTCCTGACCGTGGACGGTCTTCATGCATCGCGGCCGTCCCGACCGTTCTCAGGACATATTCTTTTAATTTCCCGTCTTGAATCAGGGCCTCGATATGACGCCTGAGATGATAGCACTCGGACGTCAGATGCCCGTGATCCTGGTGGTACTCACAGAACTTGTTTCGATCCCTCTTCGCGGGATCCTTCGCAAGAGGAGCCGGACTTCCTAGCTTGTCGCGGTGCAGAGCTAGGATCCGCTCTTGCGGAGTGTTCAGAGGGGTGTATGTTGATGACGCTCGGAAGCTATCAACGTGCGACGATCTTGGACCGGAGAGGGGGCGACCGTTAGGGGCCCGGCCTCCCTTGCTCCTCTTCCTTTGAGGGTCGGGACGATCTTCGTCCTGTTCTTCGCGGTGGCGACTACCTTGTCCTCCTGACTTTCGGCCATCGCGGCCATCGAGATAGTCCTCGATTCCCATATGTGTGCGGGCTCTCGTCATCAGCTCCGCCATGTCTCGCGGGACTTGCCCGACAATGGACTTGAGGAAGTCGCTCGTGCGAACTCCCTCGGTGATCGCTGTGATGGCGTCCTTGTCGTCGAAGCCCTCGACTTTGTGAGACTCCTCGGTGAAGCGAGCGAGGTATTGTCTCAATGTCTCATCTCTCCCCTGTCGAATGGAGAGGAGGTGGGTCTTCGACTTCTTTTGTGCCACAAGCGTGGCAAAGCGAGCGAGGAGAGCCTCTCGCAAGGCCCGGAAGGACGGGATGCTTCCAGGCCTGAAACTCCGGAACCACTCAAAGCCCGACCCTGTGAGGGTCAGGCTGAAGGCTTGGCAGAGGGTGGCGTCCGTCTGCCCTTGCATCGTCATCCACGTCTCATAATGTTGGACGTGGAAGTGGGGGTCCGTACGTCCATCATAGGGGGGAATGGACGGTAACTTGAAGTTTCCCACGCATGGCTGCGCGAGGACTTGTGCGGCGAAGGGAGAGTATGATTCCTCGATCCCTCCGTACGGCCTTTGCCTCCCTGACTCCCTCATCTCGATGATTTGATTTTGGAGGCTCTGAATCATCGTGACCATGTCAAGCCCGTTAGCAGGGCCGACCGTCGGGGCCACGGGAGTCACCGGTTGGCGCTCGTTGGACGCTTGGTCCACGACATTGGCCTGAGGCCGGCCAAGAGTTGCGGCGGGGAGCGCGTCCCTTCGAGAATTTAGCCTTTGGCGGAGATCCTCCCCTCGGGAGTTTCTCTGCGCCGCAAGCGCTCTTTAAGGTCCACGCTTGGTGCGTGACGAGGCGAGGTCGCCCTTGGTCGGGTCGTCCGGCGAGCGCTTTGGCTATCGGCTCCATCGTCGACCAGAGTCGCTCTCTCCTCGGCGAGGGGCCGTGTCCGGCCACCTCTTGAAACCGAGGGGGCGAGTCCCCTGGACTGTGACCGTGCTTGTTGTCGCGCCGGGTACAAAGGATCGGCCAACGCACCATTGGCCCTCTCGGGTCGTGCTTGAGCGAGGCTAGGGGTGGCCTCGTTGGTCCTCGACTCCTCTACGTATTCGGGGTCGGAGTCATCCTGAGCGGATCGATCCTCGACGTCGTAGCCGAGGAGATCAGCGATGAGGGAGGCATCAACGCCGGGACGCTCAAGGAGCTCCACGAGCCGCCGGGCCGTGTCCTCTCGGAGCTCGGCCTCGGGGTCGTTCACCGGGTCTTGGGGCTAGCTCTCGCTATCGTGAGGTTGCCCTTCAAGACGGTGTGCGAGGAGTCGGAGACCGTACCTCGAGCTCGTCGCTCGGGTACCCGCGGAGGTAGTGGGTAGTTGACACATCTCTCGAGAGTCGTAGAAGTGGTGAAAATGTGGAATGGAAGGGAGAGCGTGCCAAGGTCGGTGGTCCCCTCCTTCTAGCGCCAAAATGTTGTCGCTGTTTTTCGGACAACTATTTAGGAGCCAAAGACGGTTAGACCCAAGGCCGGACCAAGTGGTCTCGTCTTGACTCGAGCGTGTCGGACTTGGTATCCCAAGTCGTCCCTTAGCTGTGGATGTCCCTTGAGTTCGTCAGAGTACCTGAAAAGGAGCAGAGAACACGTGAACTACAAAGGGGAAACAGGGGGGGTGCCCCTGTTTACCTCTCCGACGCTCAACATTAGTGGGATTGACGTGGAGTGTAGAGGTTTTAGGGGTGTTTAGAGGCCAAAGCTTGAGAGAAACGAGCGAGGTACGAGTTCGGCAGCGTTTCAGTACTCAAGAATGGATTACCTGGAGTAGGGGAGTGGGCCCTCTATTTATAGGCAGCCAAGGGGTGGTTTGAAGACCCCTTGGCCGAGTGAACTTGCATGGTTCGGCCATTGAGTGGCTGGGTCGGCCAATGGCCGAGTGAACATGGTGGTGAGGTTCACTCGGCCATTGGCCGAGTGAAAAGCTTGGGCCGGCTTAGGTTCACTCGGCCATTGGCCGAGTGAACTGCTGGGAGGTTCACTCGGCCAATGGCCGAGTCAACTGCAGGGGCGGCTGGAAGGTTCACTCGGCCATTGGCCGAGTGAACTACTGGAAGGTTCACTCGGCCAATGGCCGAGTGAACTGCCTTGGTGGTTGAAGGGTTCACTCGGCCATTGGCCGAGTGAACTGCTGGAAGGTTCACTCGGCCAATGGCCGAGTGAACTACCTTGGTGGCTGAAGGGTTCACTCGGCCATTGGCCGAGTGAACTGCTGGAAGGTTCACTCGGCCAATGGCCGAGTGAACTGCCTTGGTGGCTGAAGGGTTCACTCGGCCATTGGCCGAGTGAACTGTCCAATGGCCGAGTGAGCCATTTGACCCAGCCAATGGCCGAGTGAGCCTTTTGACCCAGGCAATGGCCGAGTGAGCCATTGACTCGGCCCATGGTTGGGCAGGGTGTTTGACTTGGCCATTGGTTTGGGCCGGCCCCTGGTTGAGTCAGGGTTTCGCCGCCCAAGACCTCGTACTAGCCACGTGGGTCGAAGAGATGCCTTTGTTCCCGTTGGCCCTAGACGGGCCAACAACATTGTCAATGGTGCCCACAAGAAGAGTTGTAGTCTTTATTTTGTCATTTTATGTAATAAAGTCTCATGAAGACTCTTGCTTGTAATTGCTTATTCATTAATAAAAAGTTGAAACATTCATTCATTCCTCGTCTGTTTGAAGCTTTATGATGAAACATTAGTCTTTAGTTCATACACAAACCTAACAACTTACGAAGACACAAAAGTAGATTTGCTTGAACAAACTCTTCGTAGTTTGCGTAAAACGATATATTCGCAATCTAAGGGTCAAAGGACTATTGACCTCAGTACGATTGTTAGGAGAATCTATGATGTCTGGTTATGGGGCATTTAGAGTTGGAGACTCTATAGTTCTTCTAGGTATCTTCCGAAGGTACTGAATTGACCAGTTCACTTTAAGAGACAAAATAAGAACAAACCATTTAACCTCTTATGTCTCAAAGTCACTACGTATGAATTGCATCGTGTTTACCTTAATCCTGAAATGAGACATGCCATTTCACAGCTTACGTATTCTCATTTGAGAAAGTCAGAGTTCGGAGTCACTATGTGATTCCGAACAGGGCCTATTGGTGAAGTACTAAGTTGTGAGAATGTCATGATTAACTTTGTGAAGTTCTCATAGATATGGAATTCATGTACAAGATTGCTGAAATGCAATGTATATCACCTCGTGCTTTGTTCCTTGTAATGTGAATAAATGAACTGGCCAGTGTCCAAATTGAGTCTTGACTCTTTGGGATGAAACAATGTGACTTGTTAGCTCCTGGTCAATACATTGTTTCTAACTTATTCACAAGCGACAAAGGAGTTGAGGAAATAACAGCTCGAAGGGTAAAATGGTAATTTTGTAAATCCCGACTAGCTGATGATATTCATGAAGGGTAAACATTGATAATATTCTTTGGATCCACTCATTACAATTAGGTTGAATTCTTGAGCAGAAAATAAATTCATTTTAACCGAGAGACTTTCAGTGTCAACTCTTTAGTGGAGTCAGATGACATTAAGCTAAACTTGGAAAAGGTTTGTGAACTTTTGAGTCCAAGTATTTAGCTCTAGCTTTGTTCATTTGGATCCATGAGGACACTGTCACGAATCACATCGAGTAGGAATAGTTAAACTGGAAGATAAGTCAAAACAAGAACGAGACAAGTTTTACGAAAATTGTTAAAAGGGTATTTTTGTGTTTTGAGACATAGGATGAAATGAATGTCAATAAATTTTTGACAAGGTCATTTGATGACATGTATCACTCGGCCAAAATTAGATTTATTTGGCCTTGTGGATTAATTTCATTTCATAAGAATTTTATTGAAAATTCTTAATAGGTCTTTTTCATGTTGTCATGAACAAATGAAGGAGCTTCTAGAAGCCCCTTCTAGATTGAATATGGGCGCCTACTACCCAAGGGAAAGAGAGAATATTTTGTGCATAAATGTATGAAGATACTTGCCAAAAGAAAAAGAGGAAACAAATTTCCTATGCATGGCATAGAGAATTTCAGCCAACTAGAGAAAGGAACAAAATAGGAAACAAATCAACGCTTCTAGAAGACCTTGTTTGGCCGAGTATCTCAAGTGGGAAAAGTGGAAATTGGGTTATGAATATGTGATATTCTATAGAAGAGGAAACTACAGTATTGAAGGTAAGACCTCTCCTATAAATAGGAGCCTCATTCTTCACATTTCATTCATTCCAAGTTTTAGAGATTTGAGAGCTTCTCTCTCTAGCTTGGCCGCCCCTCTCCTCTCTCTCTCTATTAAATTTCGGTTTTTTGTTTTTGCACCTAGGTCCTCATTTGACCTAGTGTTTAGCTCTTCGACTTCAAGACTCGTTCTTAAGTCGTAGTGTTTAAAAGTGCCCACACACTAATTCCTTTTATCTTGAATGATTTAGTGATAGAAACTTTCGTGGTTGCTCGAGTTAACGAGGAAAGGAAGAGACATTTGCTTCGAGGGAGACGAACGTTGCAACTTTCCAAAAGCTTCTCAACGTTCAAGCTTCTAAAAAGGTTAGTAATCTTTAATGCTCATATTAGTTTTTTATTTACATGTGTTTGCTCTTTGTCTAGGTTAGTAAAAACGTTTTACTAGTTAAAAGAAAATTTTTAAATTTCCGCCGCTTACCGAAGCGTTAAACTTTTTCTTAAACCCTAGATCGATTCCAACAGAGCACTCCCACGCCCGCGCGCGTTCCCACGATCCTAGCCCTCCGCCCCACGCATCCTATCCCTCCGGCCCGCGCGCACTCTCGCGTCCCGGCCCTTCGGCCCGCGCGCCCCCCGCCTCTCGGCCCTCCGGCCTGCGCGCACTCTCGCGCCCCCACCCACCGGGCCCGTGCGCACCCCTCCGGGCCACGGGCACCCGCGCTCCTGGCTGCCGTTCCCACTCGCGCGCCTGCGCCCCTGCTGCCTTGGTCGAGCTCCATGCTGCCTCGGCCGGCGCCCCGGTTCCTCGGCCGGGCATCCCTACTGCCTCGGCCGAGCCCCTGCTGCCTCACTCGAGCGTTCCTTCTGCCTCGGCCAAGACCTCTACTGCCTCGGCCGGGCGCCCCTGCTACGTCGGCTGAACACCCTGCTGTCTCGGTCGTGCGCTCCTACTGCCTCGTCCGAGCGCCCTGGTCTGTCGGCCGGGCGCTCTTGCTGCCTCGGCCGAGCGCCCTGCTGCATCGGCCTAGCGTCCATGCTATCTCGGCCGTACACCCCGCTCCTGTCCGGGCGTAACGCCCCGCACTCATCTGCACATCACGCCCCGCGCCCGGCCGCCCAAGGGGCCTCAAGGGGGCCGGGCCAAGGCCTCCTTTAAATCTATAAATACCCCCCATTGGGGGGGGGACCTAGATCATCATTTTCTCCTTCTTCAATTGGACCTCTAGCTTGCGTCCTCTGAAGAACTCTCCTCTCCACTCGCGCTCTTGTGACATTCCAAGAGTACCCTCTCCTCCTCCCTAGGCTCAGAAACTCGAGGACCCCCCTCCACGAGATGGAGTGCGCTCCTTTTCTGTGACCCGAGTCTCTATAATGCACAAGCTGCGCTCCCACTTATTGGCCCTTGAGTTAGAAAATCCGAGCTACGAGACAAGTGACCCCTCTAATGTCTTCACTAGACGCTACGAGCCGGGTCCTTCTCTAAAGCCTTGGATTCTCAACCTCCGAGCCCAAGATAGCCGCCCACATTCATATTCAACTACGTTCTGACCTGATCCCAACAAATGGGTACGTAGGCAGCCAACCTTTGGCATGGTCACACCCTCCAAAACACACCTCAGGGTCTGGAGGGTGCAACTTAGTCCACAAGTTCATATTTTTGGCCCGGGTGCAATCACTTGGTCTGGCCTTGGATCGAACCGCAAGAGGTAATTAATCATTTTTCATTTTTGTGCGACAACAACGACCTCTATAGTCCCAACTTCGTCTGGAGAGACGGATGGCCGTGGAAGAAATTCGAAGGGTATGGTTCCCAATCCGTCTTCACCGATGCCAGATCCGAGGCGAGCAAGTGCGTCAGCCTCTGAATTTTGTTCTCTCGGGATTTGGAGAATCTCGATCCAAGAGAAGGCATCGAGTTTGGAGTTTGTGTTTGCCAGGTAGGAAACCATATTAGGCTCCATGGCAGTGTAATCTCCTTTAACCTGGTTCACGTTCAATTGCGAGTCGCAGTGTATCCGTAGGTTCTTTGAGCCGAGCTTTTCTGCTAGCTCTATCCCTACAATGAGGGCTTCATACTCGGCCTTATTATTGGAGGCTTAGAAGACGTAGTGGAGGGCATATCGTACCTTTTCCATGTCTGGGTTAGTCAAGATGATTCCGGCGCCAGCCCCCCGAGGATTAGATGCTCCATCTACGTGTAACTACCTTATGGGACCTATTGGGTCAACCATTCTTTTTTTCGCATCATCGCGTTATCAGTTAACTCTTTTCCCACTCTTCCCACATCGGGAGTGTAGGAGAATTCTTCCATAAAGTCGGCTAAGGCTGACCCTTTATAGCCGCTCTTGGGTGGAACTTAATCCCGTACTCACTCAATTCTTGGGACCAGATCGCCATGCGAGTCGATGTTCCCTTTTGAAGAGCTTTACCGACCGGATGCTCAGTTCGCACAACGATGGGGTGAGCTTGTAAATACGGATGCAGCTTTTTGGCTGCCATCACGAGAGCCAGAGAAAGTTTATCTGTCTCGGTGTAGCGCGTTTCCGTGTCGAGTAAGACTTTGCTCACATTGTAGATCGGCCACTGGACCCTATCTTCTTCGCGGACAAGGACAGTGCTTACGGCTCTTTCAGAGGCGGCGAGATATACGTACAGTACGTCACCCTCTTTTGGTTTGGAGAGGAATGGTGGAGACCTAAAGCAAGCCTTCATTTCTAGAAAGGCTTTTTCGCATTCATCAGTCCACTCAAAGCCGTCCGTCTTTTTCAGAGCTTTGAAGAATGGTTGACACTTGTTGGTGGCTTTCGACACGAAGCGCGTCAGAGCAGCAATTCGACCGGTCAAGCTTTGCACCTCTTTGATTAATCTTGGAGACTTCATCTCAAGGTTGTCTTAATCTGATCGGGCTAATGCATTCGAATTGTTACTGGTCCATCTCGGCCCGGTAGAGCAGCGACGGCCGTGATAGCAACCACCCCGGGACTCCCCCGACGCATGGCCGACCTCCGGCCTCATGAGCTCGGCCTCCAGCTCCATGGCCGACCTCCAACCTCTTGAGCTCGACCTCGGCCTCAGCTCGACCTGACAAGCTCGACCTCGGCCTGATGAGCTCGACCTCGGCCTCATCTCAACCTCGGCCTAATGAGCTCGACCTCGGCCTGATGAGCTCGGCCTCAGCTCGGCCTCTTTAGCTCGGCCTCCTTAGCTCGTCCTCCTTAGCTCGGCCTCAGCTCGGCCTCCTTAGCTCGGCCTCAGCTCGGCCTCCTTAGCTCGGCCACAGCTCGGCCTCCTTAGCTCGGCCTCAACTCGGCCTGACGAGCTCGACCTCGGCCTCAGCTCGACCTCAGCCTGACGAGCTCGACCTCGACCTCAGCTCGACTTCGCATCCCTCGGCCTGACAAGCTCGACCTCGGCCTCAGCTCGACCTCGGCCTGACGAGCTCGACCTCGGCCTCAGCTCGACCTCGGCCAATGGCCGGCGCTCTAGAGTCTTCCCTCGGCCATGGCCGGCTCTAGAGTCTTCCCTCGGCCATTGGCCGACTCTAGAGTCTTCCCTCGGCCATTGGCCGACTCGAGAGTCTTCCCTCGGCCAATGGTCGGCTCTAGAGTCTTCCCTCGGCCATGGCCGGCTCTAGAGTCTTCCATCGGCCATTGGCCGACTCTAGAGTCTTCCCTCGGCCATGGCAGGCTCTAGAGTCTTCCCTCGGCCATTGGCCGACTCTAGAGTCTTCCCTCGGCCAATGGCCGGCTCTAGAGTCTTCCCTCGGCCAATGGCCGGCTCTAGAGTGTTCCCTCGGCCATTGGCCGACTCTAGAGTCTTCCCCCGACCAATGGCCGACTCTAGAGTCTTCCCTCGGCCAAGGGGTTCCTCAACCACCCCTTGGTCATCTATAAATACAGGTGTTCACCCCCCGACACAGGTAATCCAATTTTGAGTCCCGAAACGCTGTCGAACTCGTACTTCACTCGTTTCGCTCATCTTTGGCCTCTCACCACCTCTAAAACCTCGATAATCCACCTCAATCCTACTAATGTTGATCGTCGGAGAGGTAAACAGAGGCCCCCCCTCTGTTTTCTCTTCCTAGTTCACCTGTTCTTTACTCCTTTTCAGGTACTCTTACGAACTCAAGGGACATTCACAGCTAAGGGACGACTTGGGATACCAAGTCCGACACGCTCGAGTCAAGACGAGACCACTTGGTCCGGCCTTGGGTCTAACCGCCTTTGACTCCTAAATCGTTGTCCGAAAAACAGCGACAACATTTTGGCGCTAAAAGGAGGGGATCTCTCGACCTTGGCGACACATTCCCTCTACCACTCTTCTTCATCCTCCAACGGCAAAACTCTCGATAGATGAGTCAATTGCCCATCACCTCCGCGGGTACTCGAGCGACGAGCTCGAGATACGGTCTCCGACGCCTCGCACACCGTCTTGAAGGGCAACCTCGCGATAGCGAGAGCCAGCCCCAAGACCCGGTGAATGACCCTGAGGCCGAGCTCCGAGAGGACACGGCCCGGCGGCTTGCGGAGCTCCTTGACCATCCTGGCATCGACGGCTCGCTCATCGCCGATCTCCTCGGCTACGACGTCGAGGATCGATCCGCCTGAGACGACTCCGACCCCGACTATGTGGGGGAGTCAAGGACCCATGAGGCAACTCCTAGCCTCGCCCCTTCACGGCCCGAGAGGTCCAATGGTGCTTTGGCCGATCCTTCGCACCCGGCGCGACGGCAAGCATGGTCGCATTCCCGGGGACTCGCCCCCTTGGTTTCAAGAGGCGGCTGGACACGGCCCCTCACCGGGGAGAGAGCAACTCCGGTGGATGATGGGGCCGATAGCCGAAGCGCTCGCCGAACGATTCGGCCGAGGGCGACCTCACCCCACCACGCGCCGAGTGTGGACCTTAGAGAGCGCTTGACGGCGCAGAGAAACTCCCGAGGTGAGGATCTCCGCCGGAGGCTCAACTCTCGGAGGGACGCGCTCCCCGCCATAACTCTCGGCCGACCTCAGGCCAACGTCGGGGACCAAGCATCCAACGAGCTCCTGCAGGCGACTAACGCGGTCCCGGCGGTCAGCCCCACGAACGGGCTCGACATGTTGACAATGATTCAAAGCCTCCAGAATCAAATCATCGATATGAGGGACTCGGGGAGGCAGAGGCCTCATGGAGGGATCGAGGAGTCATACTCTCTCTTCACCGCTCAAATCCTCGCGCAGCCTTGCGTGGGGAACTTCAAACTGCCATCCATTCCCCCTTACGACGGGCGGACGGACCCGAACTTCCACATCCAACACTACGAGACATGGATGATGATGCAGGGACAGTCAGACGCTACCCTGTGTCAAGCCTTCAGCCTGACTCTCACAGGGTCAGGATTTGAATGGTTCCGGAGTCTGAGACCAAGGAGCATCTCGTCCTTCCAGGTTTTGCGAGGAGCTTTCCTTGCTCGTTTTGCCACTCTCGTGGCACAGAAGAAGTCGAAGACCTACCTCTTGTCTATCCGACAAGGGAGAGATGAGACCTTGAGACAATACCTCGCTCACTTTACCGAGGAGTCTCACAAAGTCGAAGGGTTCGACGATAAGGACGCCATCACGGCGATCACCGATGGAGCTCGCACGGGCGACTTCCTCAAGTCTATTGTTGGAAAGGTCCCGCGGGACATGGCGGAGCTTATGTCAAGAGCTCGCACCTACATGGGAATCGAGGACTACCTCGACGACCGAGGTGGCTGGGGGACGGAGGGGCAGAACAGTCGCCGCCGTGACAGTCAAGACGATCATCGTCCCGACCCTCGAAAGAAGAGGAGCAAGGGAGGTCAGGGCCCTGGCAATCGCTCCCGCCCGGGTCCTAGACCCCCACACGTCGATAGCTTCCGAACGTTCTCGACATTCACCCCTCTGAACACTTCGCGAGAGCGGATCCTAGCTTTGCACCGCGACGAACTAGGAAGCCCCGCTCCACTCACGAAGGATCCTGCGAAGCGTGACCGAAGCAAGTTCTATGAGTACCACCAAGACCATGGGCACCCGACGTCCGAGTGTTACCAGCTCAAGCGCCAGATCGAAGCCCTCATTCAGGATGGGAGGCTGAAAGAGTACGTCCTTAGAACAATCGGGACGTCCGCGGCACACGGAGTGCGCCCGCGGCAAGGAAAAAAAGGTCCGATGACAGTGACTGTCACGGACCGAGCGGCAATTGAAGAACCAGAGAGCTCTCAACTGCACATTGTGGGCTCGATCATGGGCGGTCCGGAGTACGGAGACTCGGCCACGCAAAGGAAGAAGTACGTGCGTGAAGTTTCCCATGGCAAAATAACGTACTACATCAACCACACATACGAGGCTCTTCCTCCGACCCCATTCGAGTCCATGTTCTTCATCGGCCAAGAGGCGGTGCGGGTCCTCCACCCGCACAACGACGCGATAGTCGTCTCGGCCCCGGTCGCCAACAACCTCGTCCGGAGAATCCTCATCGACAACGGGAGCTCCGCCGATATAATTTTTAAGTCGGCACTGGGCAGGATGAAGCTATCCGGAATGAGACCGACCCCGATCTCGACCCCGCTCTTCGGCTTCTCAGGGGAGAGGGTCATGACAGAGGGAACCATCGACCTCCCGGTCACCTTCGGAACACCGGGGGGGCTCGAGGTCACTCGTATCGTATCCTTCCTAGTTGTGGACCAGCCATCGGCGTACAACATCATCATCGGCCGCCCGACTCTCAACCGGTTGAAGGCCATAATGTCCACCTATCACATGATGATGAAGTTCCCGACTGAGAAGGGGATTGCCATCATGTTGGGAGACCAGTCGATGGCGAGGATGTGCTACATCCAAGGCGTGGACGGGAAAGGGAAGGCAAAGATGGTGAGCACCATCCTCTAGCTCGATCAAGCTGCGGAAGCTGGTACTACAGTAGAAGCCTGCTCCCGTTCTCGTCGTATCATTTTATTTTCGGTTTAAAGACAATTTCAAGTTTCAATAAGGCCAATGGCCTGGGAATGAAATTTTTGACTATTTTGACATGGTAATTAGATTACATTTCGCCTCGAAGCCTTTATCTTGTTGGATTATAATTTCTAGTCTCCTCTACGAGTACACAAGAAACTCGGGGGGCTAATGGGAAACAATGCTCAACGAAACTAAAACTCACTCGCTCAAAAAAAAAAACAACAACAAACAAAAACAAAAGTGTAGCAAAGTCTCAAGGGGCCAATGGTCAGGCCGGAGGTCCCAAAGAGAAACACACCCTATACATGTCTCCTCCAGATGAGTTCATTCCTCGAGTCGAGTTCGCGTCCACGAGTCGACTGATACTCCTCGTTCCGACTCTTCACGTAACTCCTCGTGCAGGCTCGACATGAGTCCTCGAGTTGAGTTTCGAGTCCACGAGTCGACTGATACTCCTCGTGCCGACTCTTCACGTAACTCCTCGTGCAGGCTCTACATGAGTCCTCGAGTTGAGTCCCGAGTCCACGAGTCGACTGATACTCCTCGTGCCGACTCTTCACGTAACTCCTCGTGCAGGCTCTACATGAGTCCTCGAGTTGAGTCCCGAGTCCACAAGTCGACTGATACTCCTCGTGCAGGCTCTACATGAGTCCTCGAGTTGAGTCCCAAGTCCGCTCTCGCCACCCAGCTCGTGAGCCGAAAGGTAGCGAGTTACAAATGGGTTTCAAAGGCTTGCGTCCACCGGGCGTATCTGGTCCAGCCAGCGCCCCACGGGAAACCCGGCCACACAAATGTGGCACCGCGCTCGCCGCCCAGCTCGTGAGCCGAAAGGCAGCGAGTTTCAAATGGGTCTCAAAGGCTTGCGTCCGCCGGACGTACCTGGTCTAGCCAGCGTCCGCAGGAAACCTCGCGACGCAAATGTGGCTCCGCGCTCGCCGCCCAGCTCGAGAGCCGAAAGGCAGCGAGTTTCAAATGGGTTTCAAAGGCTTGCGTCCGCCGGACGTATCTGGTCTAGCCAGCGTCCACGGGAAACCTCGCCACGCAAATGTGGCTCCGCGCTCGCCGCCCAGCTCGTGAGCCGAAAGGCAGCGATTTACAAATGGGATTCAAAGGCTTGCGTCCGCCGGACGTATCTGGTCTAGCCAGCGTCCACGGGAAACCCCGCCACACAAATGTGGCACCGTGCTCGCCGCCCAGCTCGTAAGCCGAAAGGCAGCGAGTTACAAATGGGTTTCAAAGGCTTGCGTCTGCCGGACGTATCTGGTCTAGCCAGCGTCCACGGGAAACCTGGCCACACAAATGTGGCACCGCGCTCGCCGCCCAGCTCGTGAGCCGAAAGGCAACGAGTTACAAATGGGTTTCAAAGGCTTGCGTCCGCCGGACGTATCTGGTCTAGCCAGCGTCCACGGGAAACCCCGCCACACAAATGTGGCACCGCGCTCGCCGCCCAGCTCGTAAGCCGAAAGGCAGTGAGTTACAAATGAGTTTCAAAGGCTTGCGTCCGCCGGACGTATCTGGTCTAGCCAGCGTCCACGGGACACCCTGCCACACAATTGTGGCATCGCGCTCGCCGCCCAGCTCGCGAGCCGAAAGGCAGCGAGTTACTAATGGGTTTCAAAGGCTTTCATCCGCCGGACGTATCTGGTCTAGCCAGCGTCCGTGGAAAACCCGGTCACACAAACGTGACACCGAGGCCCCCCGAGGCCCAAGCCGTGCAAATCGATCACGCCTTCATTGGTAGGTCGAGAAAATAAGCCACGCACATTAAAGTCGTGCTAATCGATCACGCCTTCATTGGTAGGTCGAGAAAATAAGCCACGCACGATCAACTCGATACAAAAGTCGTCCCTCGCGACGAACAAAAGTCGTCCCTCGCGACGCACAAAGGCCGTCCCTCGTGACACACAAAGCCGTCCCTCGCGACGCACAAAGGCCATCCCTCATGACGCACAAAGGCCGTCCCTCGTGACGCACAAAGGCCGTCCCTCGCGACGCGCAAAGGCCGTCCCCCGTGACGCAAACCCGAGAGCGTTCATCCCGCATCCGCATGAAAGCGTAGATTTTGAGTTTCCACTCGACCTACGCTCGACCGGAAACTCGGGGGGATAATGTTACCGGTCCATCTCGGCCCGGTAGAGCAGCGACGGCCGTGATAACAACCACCCCGGGACTCCCCCGACGCATGGCCGACCTCCGGCCTCATGAGCTCGGCCTCCAGCTCCATGGCCGACCTCCGACCTCTTGAGCTCGACCTCGGCCTCAGCTCGACCTGACGAACTCGACGTCGGCCTGACGAGCTCGACCTCGGCCTGATGAGCTCGACCTCGGCCTCAGCTCGACATCGGCCTGATGAGCTCGACCTTGGCCTGATGAGCTCGGCCTCAGTTCGGCCTCCTTAGCTCGGCGTCAGCTTGGCCTCCTTAGCTCGGCCTCAGCTCGGCCTCCTTAGCTCCGCCTCAACTTGGCCTGACGAGCTCGACCTCGACCTCAGCTCGACCTCGGCCTGACGAGCTCGACCTCGACCTCAGCTCGACTTCGCATCCCTCGGCCTGACAAGCTCGACCTCGGCCTAACGAGCTCGACCTCGGCCTCAGCTCGACCTCGGCCGGACGAGCTCGACCTCGGCCAATGGCCGACGCTCTAGAGTCTTCCCTTAGCCATGGCCAGCTCTAGAGTCTTCCCTCGGCCATTGGCCGACTCTAGAGTCTTCCCTCGGCCATTGGTTGACTCTAGAGTCTTCCCTCGGCTAATTGTCGGCTCTAGAGTCTTCCCTCGGCCATGGCCGACTCTAGAGTCTTCCCTCGGCCATTGGCCGACTCTAGAGTCTTCTCTCGGCCATGGCTGGCTCTAGAGTCTTCCCTCGGCCATTGGCCGACTCTAGAGTCTTCCCTCGGCCAATGGCCGGCTCTAGAGTCTTCCCTCGGCCAATGGCCGGCTCTAAAGTGTTCCCTTGGCCATTGGCCGACTCTAGAGTCTTCCCCCGGCCAATGGACGACTCTTGAGTCTTCCCTCGGCCAAGGGGTTCCTCAAACACCCCTTGGTCATCTATAAATACAGGTGTTCACCCCCCGACAGAGGTAATCCAATTTTGAGTCCCGAAACGCTGTCGAACTCGTACTTCACTCGTTTTGCTCATCTTTGGCCTCTCACCACCTCTAAAACCTCGATAATCCACCTCAATCCTACTAATGTTGAGCATCGGAGAGGTAAACAGAGGCCCCCCCTCTGTTTTCCCTTCCTAGTTCACCTGTTCTTTACTCCTTTTCAGGTACTCTTACGAACTCAAGGGACATTCACAGCTAAGGGACGACTTGGGATATCAAGTCCGACACGCTCGAGTCAAGACGAGACCACTTGGTCCGGCCTTGGGTCTAAACGCCTTTGACTCCTAAATCTTTGTCCGACAAACAGCAACAACATGAATTTTATTGTAGCCCGAATAGGCATCCATGAAGCTGAAGAGTTCATGGCCAGCCGTGGCGTCGACCAGCTATTCGATGCGCGGGAGTGGGAAGCAGTCCTTAGGGTAGGCTTTGTTAAGATCTTTGTAATCTATGCAAATGCGCCACTTCCCATTAGGTTTGCGGTGAGAAGTTTGCGGGGAGAAGTTTCTCGACCTCTCCATTTATGGCCAGGTATCGTTCTGGATTGAACGTTCATCTAGCCTGCACCTTTTCGGCGACACTTGGGTCGTCGTTTAATCAGTGCACTATTATTTCGGGATCAATTCCGGGCATATCCGCATGACGCCATGCAAACACATCCTTGAATTCCCATAAGAAGGCAGTGAGTTGAGTCTTGATGGCGAGTGAAAGTTGGGTGCCGATCTTTACAACCTGGTCAGGTTTAGATTCATCTAGCATGACCGCACGAGATCATCGGAGGTTTCCACTTTGAGTCTCTCGACTTCGTCCCGAGGGTCAAGTTCTCCGAATTTCCTTGCATCCCTTAGGTTGCATGGGTAGTCATCTTCCAGTTGGAAGATTGTGCTAACCATTTTTCCGGCGGACTTGCCATCGACTCATTGCACGTAGCATATCCTGGCCTGGGATTGGTCTCCAACCATGATGCCAATTCCCTCTTCAGTGGGGAATTCCACCAGTAGGTGATACATGGAAGTAGTAGCCCCCAGCCGGTTCAGCGTGGGTCGCCCGATGATTACGTTGTAGGGTGACTCCTTATCAACCATTATGAATGGGACCATGTGAACGACTTCAATGCCTCCGGGAATCCCGAAGGTGACCGGTAGATCGATGATGCCTTCGGTCATGACTCTCTCCCCAGCGAACCCAAAAAAGGCGATTGTGTAGGAGTTGGGCGTAGCCCACGAGCTTCATGCGCTCTATGTGAAAATTCTCTCGATAGCGCTGCCGTTGTCGATGAGAAACCTTTTCACCAAGTTATTAGCCACTTGGGCTTTGAGCACTATCGCGTCATTTTACGGATGCACAACTCGCTTGTCCTCTTCGTTGGTGAAATATAGCATCTCGTGCAGCACGGACGGAGGTTTCTCGTACGTAAAATTGACGTGTATAGCAGCGTCTTCTTGAGCCACCGCCCTAAGGAGTTTTTTCCGTTGTTGGGCTGAATCTCCATCTTATGGACCTCCCAATATGGTGGTAACGACGTGGAGCTGCGAATTGATGTCGGCAATAGCTGCAGTTTGGTCGACAGAAGCGGTTGTTCCTCCTCCCTTGCCAGATTCTAGTCTGATCGTGGTGGGGCCCGCATCGCTGATCATGCACAACACGTACTCTTTCAGCTCAACCTGTTGGAGGTCAAGTGACAGTATTCCTGATGGAACTCGCAATATCTAGATCGATCACAAGTCGCGGGATCTTTTTTCATTGGAGCCGGGGGAGTGAACTTGTCACGTGCCAAAGCCAGGATCCGATCCGGCGTCATGTTCAGCGGTGTGAACGACGAATACCCTTTAAACTCGTCTGCAAGTCACCGCTTGTGGGGTGCAAGGGATTGGCTGTTGGAAGCCTGATTCCCCTTATTTAGTCTTTTACGAGATTCGCCTTGCTCATGGCTAGGTTCTTCTCGAGAACGAGAGCTTTGATTGTTGCTCTTGCGGCCGTCGAGGTAATATTTGATTCCCATGAAGGTTTTAGCTCGAGTCATCAACTCGGCCATGGTAGAAGGGACACGGCCAATGACTGACTTGAGGAAGTCAGTTGTGCCCAAGCCTTCAATGATAGCGGCAATTGCGTCACCGTCGTCAAAGTGGTCGACCTTGTTCGACTCTTCGATAAATCGAGCGAGGTATCGCCTAAGAGACTCACCACTCTCTTGCCTGATTGACCACAAGTACATCTTGGTCTTCTTTTGGACCATAGATGTGGCCTTAAGTTCTTAAACCACTCGAAACCGGGTTTGACGAGGGTAAGACTAAAAGCTTGGCACATGGCGCTGGTAGCGACACCCTGCATCGTCATCCAGGTTTCATAGTGCTGGATGTGGTAAGCAGGATCCGCTTTTCCATTATAGGGAGGAGGTTCGGGTGTTTGAAATTTCCCGTACAAACCTCGGCCAATATATGAGCCGTGAAAGACGAGGAATTCTCCTCAACGACTCTATAGGCACTTCCGCCTATTCCATATTCCCGGAGATCTCGTACCTCATTTTGAAGATTGTGGATCATAGTGACCACATCGAGACCGGTAGTCGGAGTAACTCCCTGTTCCGGAGGAGTCACCTGCTGCCTCTCATTAGACCCTTGACCCGTGCGGTGGTTCTCGTTAGTTGGGGCTGCCAGCGGGATGTTTGGCCGAGAGCTCAGTCGCTCTTTCAGATCATTGCCATGCTCATTGCATTGAGCGGTGAGATGGTCCTTGAGATCGGGGCTTGTCACACGGAGGTGCAGGCTTCGTCTAAGATGGCACACTCTCCGTGTGCCCTGACTTTTCGCAACATTCTCCCTTTGACCAAGTCGGTCAAGGGCTGAACGTCGGGAGTTCCCCTCTAGGGAGGCAGCAGGCATATCCCCTTTCTTGGGTAAGGGGTTCGAAGGAACGGCTTCATCCACGGTGGGGAGTCCCACATCCTTCGTGAGAGAAGTTTCGATATCCACTGAATCACCAGTACCCTCGTAATTAGGGTCGCGGTCGTGACTTTCTTCGTTGAGGTTCTCAGGATCCCAATCAGGGATCACCACGTTACGCGTAGGCTATTTTGCAGCCAGTCGGTTGTGGTACCTCGCGTTCTTCACCTTTAGTTGGCGGATATTCTCCTCCAACTCCATGATGCAGTTGTCCCTGCTATCCGGAGATGGAGATGGCGAGTGGGTCGAGCTCTCTTCATGGAGCGACTCTTCGTCACCATGCGCTTGGGAGCACAAGAAATATCTTTTGGTCCTAGTGACGTTATAAGGGTTTTTAACGACCTCAAAACGTACGGGTAGCTGACTGCTCTTCTTTTCTTGAGTCCGAGAAAGTCGAGTCTTTAAGAGAAAAGAAGAAGATGGATAGAAGGGATTTCGGGCTGAACAGCTCAGGAGGTCCCCTCCTTCAAGCGCCAAAATGTTATCGCACGAAAATTAACAACTATTTAAACCTTCGGGTGGTTCGACCCAAGGCCAGACCAAGTGGCCGTACCCGAGTCAAAGGTGTGAGCTCGAAAATCTCGAGCTGAATTTTCTCCGAACAACACGCTTCTCAGAGGAGAGAAGGGGTGATGAGGAGGTGTGACCGTGCATTTTTGGTGTAGGCTGCCTACGTACCCATGAGTGGGATCAGGTCAAAACATACTTCAGGGCGTATGTAACGTAGTGTGAGGCACGGACCCTGGAGGGGCATTCTCGACGAAGGAGACGGGGCGCGGAGGAGTCCTTGGTGAGTTCTCTGAATTTCGGAAATCGCGGACGCGGCTAGTGCGATAGACGCGTAAGGGATTTTTGGTGGAAGACCTTGGGAGCGTGCCTGGGCACTAATCTTGGCGTTTGATTAAAGGGAACGACGTCCGGGAGTCCCTGAGAGTGCTTCGGAACCTTTGAGAATGAGAGAAACTCGTAGAAAGCACTTCAGGCCAGAGATGGCATCAAGAGAAGCGAGGGAGAGCGAGAATTCGAGCGATTGAATAGGGATTAATAGGATGGCTTCCCCTTCAATGAGAAAGGGTACTTATAGTAGTTGGAGTGCCTTAGGAGGCTCAATTCTCGTCCATGTGGGACTGGGGGCGCGCGCCTCGCCAAGAGGTAGCGCACGGTGTTGTCGCTGATTTTTGGACAACTATTTAGGAGCCCAGAGTGGTTAGACCCAAGGCCGGACCAAGTGGTCTCACTCCGACTCGAGCGTGTCGAACTTGGTATCCCAAGTCGTCCCTTAGCTGTGGGTGAAGCTCAACTTGTCTCGATACCTGAAAATCAAGGAAGAGATTGTGAACTACAAAGGGGAAACAGGGGGGGTGCCCCTGTTTACCTCTCCGACGCTCAACATTAGTGGGATTGAGGTGGAGTATAGAGGTTTTAGGGGTGTTAGAGGCCGAGACTTGAGAGAAACGAGCGAAGTACGAGTTCGACAGCGTTTCAGTACTCAAGAATGGATTACCTGGACCAAGGGGGGTGCCTTGGTATTTATAGGCAGCCAAGGGGTGGTTTGAAGACCCCTTGGCCGAGTGAACAAGTTTGCGTCGGCCAATGGCCGAGGGAAGGCTCTAGAGCCGGCCATTGGCCGAGGGAAGGCTCTAGAGCCGGCCATTGGCCGAGGCAAGACTCTAGAGCCGGCCATTGGCCGAGGCAAGACTCTATAGCCGGCCAATGGCCGAGGCAAGACTCTATAGCCAGCCATTGGCCGAGGCAAGACTCTAGAGCCGGCCAATGGCCGAGGCAAGACTCTAGAGCCGGCCAATGGCTGAGGCAAGGCTCTAGAGCCGGCCATTGGCCGAGGCAATGCTCTAGAGCCGGCCATTGGCCGAGGCAAGACTCTAGAGCCGGCCAATGGCCGAGGGAAGGCTCTAGAGCCAGCCAATGGCCGAGGCAAGGCTCTAGAGCCGGCCATTGGCCGAGGCAATGCTCTAGAGCCGGCCATTGGCCGAGGCAAGCCTTGGGCCGGCCATTGGCCGAGGCAAGCCTTAGGGCCGGCCAATGACCGAGGCAAGCCTTGAGCCGGCCAATGCCCGAGGCAAGCCTTGGGCCGGCCATTGGCCGAGGCAAGCCTTGGGCTGGCCAATGGCCGAGGCAAACCTTGGGCCGGCTGCATGGGCATTTGACTTGGCTCTCGGTTTGGGCCGGCCCCTGGTTGGGTCAGGGCCTCGCCGTTCAAGACCTCGTACCGGCCACGAGGGTCGAGGAAGTGCCTTTGTCCTTGTCGGCCCTGGACGGGCCGACAACATTAGCCCCCCGAGTTTCCGATCGAACGTAGATCGAGTGGAAACTCAAAATCTACGCTTTTATACGGATGCGGGACAAACTCTCTCGGTTTTGCGTCATAAAGAATGGCCTTCGCGCGTCGCGAGGGACGGCCTATGGTTTCGGGTTGATCGTGCGCAGCTTATTTTCTCGATCTACCAATGAGGGCGTGATCGATTAGCACGGCTTTATTGTGCGTGGCCTATTTTCTCGACTTGCCAACGAAAGCGTGATCGATTTGCACGTCTTTGTTGTGTTGTGCGCGTCTTGTTTTCTCGATTTGCCAATGAAGGCATAATCGATTTGCACGTCTTTGTTGTATTGTGCGCGTCTTATGTTTTCGATTTGCCACCGAAGGCATAATCGATTTGCACGTCTTTGTTTGGACGCAGACCTTGAACCCATTTGTAACTCGTTGCCTATCGGCCGACGAGCTGGGCGGCGAGCGCGATGCCACATTTGTGTGGCGAGGTTTCCCGTGGATGCTGGCTAGACCAGATACGCCCTGCGGACGCAGACCTTGAACCCATTTGTAACTCGTTGCTTATCAGCCGACGAGCTGGGCGGCGAGCGCGATGCCACATTCGTGTGGCGAGGTTTCCCGTGGACGCTGGCTTGACCAGATACGCCCAGCGGACACAGACCTTGAACCCATTTGTAACTCGTTGCTTATCGGCCGACGAGCTGGGCGGCGAGCGTGATGCCACATTTGTGTGGCGAGGTTTCCCGTGGACGCTGGCTAGACCAGATACGCCCTGCGGACGCAGACCTTGAACCCATTTGTAACTCGTTGCCTATCGGCCGACGAGCTGGGCGGCGAGCGCGATGCCACTTTCGTGTGGCGAGGTTTCCCGTGGACGCTGGCTTGACCAGATACGCCCAGCGGACGCAGACCTTGAACCCATTTGTAACTCGTTGCCTTTCGGCCCACGAGCTGGGCGGCGAGCGCGATGCCACTTTTGTGTGGCGAGGTTTCCCGTGGACGCTGGCTAGATCAGATACGCCCAGCGGACGCAGACCTTGAACCCATTTGTAACTCGTTGCCTTTCGGCCCACGAGCTGGGCGGCGAGCGCGGACTCAAGACTCAACTCGAGGGCTCATGTAGAACCTGCACGAGGAATAGTTAGTTGACTTGTGGACTCGGGACTCAACTCGAGGACTCTCGTAGAGCCTGCACGAGGAGTGGTTAGCTGTCTTGTAGACTTGGGACTCAACTCGAGGGCTCTCGTAGAGCCTGCACGAGGAGTGGTTAGTTGTCTTGTTGACTTGGGACTCAACTCGAGGGCTCTCGTAGAGCCTACACGAGGAGTTTCGTGAAGAGTCGGCGCGAGGAGCTTCGGTCGACTCGCGGACTCGTAGCTCGACTCGAGGAATGAATTCATCTCGAGGAGACATGTGAAGCGTCGGCACGAGGAATATCAGTCGACTCGTGGACTCGAACTCGACTCGAGAACTCACGTAGAGCCTATACGAGGAGTTTCGTGAAGAATCAGCACGAGGATTATCGGTCGACTCGTGGGTTCGAACTCGACTCGAGGAATGAACTCATCTCGAGGAGGCATGTGAAGTCGGCACGAGGAGTGGCTTGTCGACTCGTGGATTCGAACTCGACTCGAGGAATGAAAGCATCTCGAGGAGACATGTGGAGAGTTGACACGAGGAGTATCAGTCGACTCGTGGACTGGAACTCGACTCGAGGACTCACGTAGAGCCTGCACAAGGAGTTTCGTGAAGAATCAGCACGAGGATTATCGGTCGACTCGTGGGTTCGAACTCGACTCGAGGACTCACGTAGAGCCTGCACGAGGTGTTTCGTGAAGATTCGGCGCGAGGAGCATCGGTCGACTCGCGGACTCGAAGCTCGACTCGAGGAATGAACTCATCTCGAGGAGACATGTGAAGAGTTGGCACGAGGAGTATCAGTCGACTCGTGGTCTCGACTCGAGGGCTCACGCAGAGCCTGCACGAGGAATTCCGTGGAGGTTGTCTCTCTTTGGGACCTCCGGCTTAACCATTGGCCCCTTGAGACTTTATTATGCTTTTATCTGTTTTCTGCTTTTGAGAGAGTTAGCCCAACACGGTTGGGTGAACTAATGAACCGAATCCAAAGACGTTTGGACGAAGCGATGAAGTCTCTCCAGCTCGACTAGACGAAGTGCCGAGCTCGACCAGGTGAGGCAACGAACTCAACCAGACGAGGTGACGAGCTTGACCAGACGAGCTTGGCCAGGCGAAATCAACTAGGCGAGTTGAAGAGCTCGGTCAGGCGAGGCGAGCTAACGAGCTCGGCCGGGCGATGCGAGCTGACGAGATCGGCCGGGCGAGGCGAGCTGACGAGATCGGCCGGGCGAGGCGAGCTGACGAGATCGGCGGGCGAGCTGATGAGCTCGGCCGGGGCGAGGCGAGCTGATGAGCTCGGCTGGGGCGAGGCGAGCTGATGAGCTCCGTCGGGCGAGGCGAGTTGATGAGCTCCGTCGGGTGAGGCGAGCTGATGAGCTCGGCCGGGGCGAGGCGAGCTGATGAGCTCGGCCGGGGCGAGGCGAGCTGATGAGCTCGGCCGGGCGAGGCGAGCTGATGAGCTTGGCCAGGGCGAGGCGAGCTGACGGGCTCGGCCGGGCGAGGCGAGCTGACGGGCTCGGCCGGGCGAGGCGAGCTGATGAGCTCGGCCGGGCGAGGCGAGCTGATGAGCTCGGCCGGGCGAGGCGAGCTGATGAGCTCGGCCAGGGCGAGGCGAGCTGACGAGCTCGGCCAGGCGAGGCGAGCTGATGGGCTCGGCCGGGCGAGGCGAGCTGATGAGCTCGGCCAGGCGAGGCGACGAGCTGGCGAGCTCGAAATCCCGAAAATTCGTAAGAATCGGCACGAGGAGTATCAGTCGACTCGTTGACTCGGGCTCAACTCGAGGACTCATGTAGAGCCTGCACGAGGAGCTACGTGAAGAATCGGCACGAGGAGTATCGGTCGACTCGTGGATTCGAACTCGGCTCGAGGAATGAACTCATCTCGAGGAGTTACGTGAAAAGTCTTTCTTTGGGACCTTCGGCCTAACCATCGGCCCCATGAGACTTTATTATTATTATTATATTTTTTTTTTTTTGAGTTGTTGTTGATGGAGCATTGACCCCTGTCAGCCCCCCGAGTTTCTTGCGTTTGTGAGACAGGCCAAGAAACTCTCGCGTTGGAGGTATACAATAGTGTGAGTTGCATATGTAGAATAACTTTTTATTGCAATAAAGGGGGTCGTTACAGGTAGTCATGGCATTTGGCCTTCTTTTATGAAAAAAAAAAGAAATTACATTTTTGAAATAAAAGCAATCACGAGGTCGATCGAGTTCGGTCATGAGTTTAAGGGTCGAAGTAACGATACTCATGGCTTGGTAGCAGACGCGACGAATTCCTTGAAATCCCCATCTCGAATTAGGGAATCAATTCGCTTCTTAAGCTGCTTGCACTCGATCATCGCGTGCCCGTGATCTTTGTTGTATTCGCAGAACCGACTTCGATCTCGCTTCGCAGGGTCCTTTGTGAGTGGAGCGGGGCTTCCCAGCTCATCGCGGCGTAAGCGCAGGATCCGGTCGAGCGTTGTGTTGAGCGGGACGAAGGATCGCTTCGGGGCTGGAGAAGGGTGGTCGTTAGGGACTTGACCCTTCCGGCGCCTTTTCCTTCGTGACTCGGGACCAACGACCGGCATCACAAGCGTGGCTGCGCGCTTTTGGTTGGGTGCTTGATCAGTGTTGGGTGGTTGCTGCCCCAAGACGATCGCGGTCTCACGTTGAGCGTCGAGTTTTTCTCTCGAGTCGAACTCGTGATTCTCTCTTTGAGAGTTGAGGCGGTCTCTCAAGTCTCCGGAGGCCGTCCCTATCACCCTTGTTAAGGGCGCGTCATTCGGGCGACGCCTTTGGCGGGGGCCGAGACCATCGACGTTGTCACCTTCACAAGGGTTTTGGACGCGGACGGTGAGCTTGGAGCGTCCCTTTCGGGACCTCGAGACCGAGCGTCCTCGGGTACTGTGCGAGCTTCGACGCCTTGACGTGGTTGCCCGAGGGTGTCCCCTCGAGGGCGCGTGCGCGTGCTCATCGGAAAGTTGACGTCTTGACGCGGTCGCCCGAGGGTGTCCCCTTGGAAGCGCGCGCGTGCGTCCACTTTCGTGAACAGCGTGGTCGAGGTTGGTCTCGTGGTTGATGTCGCCGATGTTGTTGGAGTCGAGGAGGTCGGCGATGAGCGCGCCGGTGACGCCGGGGCGGTCTAGGAGTTCGGCGAGCCTTCGAGCCGTGTCCTCTCGGACTGCGGCCTCGGGGTCATTCGCCGGGTCTCGGGGCTGGCTCTCATTATCATGAGGTTGCCCTTCTAGACGGTGCGCGTAGCGTTGGAGGTCGCGCCTCGAGATAGTCGCTCGCGCGCCCACGGAGGTGGCGGGGCTACGACTCATCTCTCGAGAGTCGTAGAAGTGAGAAGAAGACTGGTAGAGGGGATGTGTTGCCAAGGTCGAGAGATCCCCTCCTTCTAGCGCCAAAATGTTGTCGCTGATTTTTGGACAACTATTTAGGAGCCCAGAGTGGTTAGACCCAAGGCCGGACCAAGTGGTCTCACTCCGACTCGAGCGTGTCGGACTTGGTATCCCAAGTCGTCCCTTAGCTGTGGGTGAAGCTCACCTTGTCTCGATACCTGAAAATCAAGGAAGAGATTGTGAACTACAAAGGGGAAACAGGGGGGTGCCCCTGTTTACCTCTCCGACGCTCAACATTAGTGGGATTGAGGTGGAGTATAGAGGTTTTAGGGGTGTTAGAGGCCGAGACTTGAGAGAAACGAGCGAAGTACGAGTTCGATAGTGTTTCAGTACTCAAGAATGGATTACCTGGACCAAGGGGGGTGCCTTGGTATTTATAGGCAGCCAAGGGGTGGTTTGAAGACCCCTTGGCCGAGTGAACAAGTTTGGGTCGGCCAATGGCCGAGGGAAGGCTCTAGAGCCGTCCATTGGCCGAGGGAAGGCTCTAGAGCCGGCCATTGGCCGAGGCAAGACTCTAGAGCCGGCCATTGGCCGAGGCAAGACTCTAGGGCCGGCCAATGGCCGAGGCAAGACTCTAGAGCCGGCCAATGGCCGAGGAAAGACTCTAGAGCCGGCCAATGGCCGAGGCAAGGCTCTAGAGCCGGCCATTGGCCGAGGCAAGGCTCTAGAGCCGGCCATTGGCCGAGGCAAGACTCTAGAGCCGGCCAATGGCCGAGGGAAGGCTCTAGAGCCGGCCATTGGCCGAGGCAAGGCTCTAGAGCCGGCCAATGGCCGAGCCAAGGCTCTAGAGCCGGCCAATGGCCGAGGCAAGACTCTAGAGCCGGCCATTGGTCGAGGCAAGACTCTAGAGCCGGCCAATGGCCGAGGCAAGGCTCTAGAGCCGGCCATTGGCTGAGGCAATGCTCTAGAGCCGGCCATTGGCCGAGGCAAGACTCTAGAGCCGGCCAATGGCCGAGGGAAGGCTCTAGAGCCGGCCAATGGCCGAGGCAAGGCTCTAGAGCCGGCCATTGGCCGAGGCAATGCTCTAGAGCCGGCCATTGGCCGAGGCAAGCCTTGGGCCGGCCATTGGCCGAGGCAAGCCTTAGGGCCGGCCAATGGCCGAGGCAAGCCTTGAGCCGGCCAATGGCCGAGGCAAGCCTTGGGCCGGCCATTGGCCGTGGCAAGCCTTGGGCTGGCCAATGGCCGAGGCAAACCTTGGGCCGGCTGCATGGGCATTTGACTTGGCTCTTGGTTTGGGCCGGCCCCTGGTTGGGTCAGGGCCTCGCCGTTCAAGACCTCGTACCGGCCACGAGGGTCGAGGAAGTGCCTTTGTCCTTGTCGGCCCTGGACGGGACGACAACACACGGCATGCGCGTGGTGCGCAACGTGCGGGGCGCAGATTGCCACGCGCGGCACGCGGTGTGCGGGTGCGCCGCGCACAACCTGCTGCGTGTGGGATGTGCCGCACTGCGTGCGGAGCAGGACCAACCACGCGCGGCGCGCGGCATGCTGGGCACGGCGCGAGCCTGGCTAGCGTTCAGTGGGCTTTGTCTTATTTGGCTCGTTGGGCCATCGGGGATCCAGATATCACGCTAGTCATTTGACATATGAAAGTCTCTACTCGTGGACGGGGACTCAACTCAAGGAGCGAGGCTCGACTCGAGGAGAACGACTCGACTCGAGGAGCGAGGCTCGACTCAAGGAGAACGACTCGACTTGAGGAGTGAGGCTTGACTCGAGGAGAACGACTCAACTTGAGGAGCGAAGCTCGACTCGAGGAGAACGACTCGACTCGATGAATCAGGCTCGACTCGGGTAGGGCGACTCACCTCGAGGGGCGAGGCTCGACTCGAGGAAAGTGACTCGGGGAACTGAAAGTTTTGGCACGAGGGCTTACTGGCGACTCGTGACGGAAGGCTTACCATTCTCCAGGACCTCCGGCCTGACCATCGACCCTTTCAGCGCGTCTTCTTGGTGCTCCGAGTTTTCCGAAAATGACCGACAACCCTGTTAGATAATTTTTATAATAACATGTGCTTGCTCTTTATCTGGGTTAGTAAAATCGTTTTACTTGTTTAAAAGAAAAATTTATTTTCCGCCGCTTGCTAGAAGCGTTAAATCTTTTCTTAACCATAGATCAATTCCAACAGTCGACAGCCACAGGTGCAGGTGGAGATCCGCCTCAGACTCCGGGTTCTCAAGGTCCGCCACATACACCGACTTCCCGAGCTCCTAAGAAAGTAAGGGGACTAACAACCAGATCGACGTCGGCGAAAGCAACACACGGCATGCCCAGTGCGAAGGTGGTCAGATGGGTCGCAAAAAACCAAACCTTCTACCAAGATACGAGAAAAAATAAACCCAAAGATCGGACTATTGAACACCCGCCTCGGGGCTTTGGTGAAAGCTTATGTCCCGCCTACAGTTCGTGATTGGAGTGAAGTGACTCCCCAGACAGTGGTTGCTATTGTGGGCGAATTTCATTCCGAGTTCACTTTCGTGTACACGGATCCCGAAACCGGCAATGAAATTCCACTGGATTGCTTTAATAATACGACTGACCAAGCTATTCTTCGAAATGCCAAACAAAGGCGACACAACCAGAAGTCTCGTCTATCAAGTATGTTCAGGTTAGACTTTTGCGGGAAAACAGATATTGCCAAGAACGAAGTCCCAACTGGATATATGAAAGAGGATTGGGAGGCGGTGGTAGATGTTGTCGGTCCGTCTCGGACCGACGGGGACTAAGGCGTCACTTCGACCCACGCGACCGGTGCAAGGCCTCGGGCGGCGAAACCTTGCCTCGGCCTTTGGCCGGCCCAAACCAATGGCCGGGCCAAGGGTTAGCCGGCCAGCGGCTGGCCATATGCTTGACCGGCCTATCGCCGGCCCAAAGGCCAGTCGGCCAGTGGCCGGCCATATGCTCAGCCGGCCAATGACCGGCCATATGCTCAGCCGGCCAATGACCGGCCATATGCTCAGCCGGCCAATGACCGGCCATATGGCCGGCCGACCCACGTCCAAGGCCGACCCTCCTCCAAGGCCGGCGCTCCAAGGCCGGCCCTCCTCCAAGGCCGGCGCTCCAAGGCCGGCCCTCCTCCATAGCCGGCTCTCCAGAGCCGGCCATGGCCTCCATGGCCGAGTCAGAGCCGGCCATGGCCTCCACGGCCGAGTCAGAGCCGGCCATGGCCGAGTCAGAGCCGGCCATGGCCTCCTCGGCCGAGTCAGAGCCGGCCATGGCCGAGTCAGAGCCGGCCATGGCCGGGTCAGAGGCGGCCTTCGGCCAAGGGGATGCCCAAAATGCCCCTTGGTCGCCTATAAATACCAAGGCACCCCCCTTGGTCCAGGGAATCCACTCTTGAGCACTGAAACGCTGCCGAACTCGTACTTCGCTCGTTTCTCTCAAGCTTTGGCCTCTAAACACCCCTAAAACCTCTATACTACACCTCAATCCCACTAATGTTGAGCGTCGGAGAGGTAAACAGGGGCACCCCCCTGTTTCCCCTTTGTAGTTCACGTGTTCTCTACTCCTTTTCAGGTACTCTGACGAACTCAAGGGACATCCACAGCTAAGGGACGACTCGGGATACCGGGTCCGACACGCTAGAGTCAAGACGAGACCACTTGGTCCGGCCTTGGGTCTAACCGTCTTTGGCTCCTAAATAGTTGTCCGAAAAACAGCGACAACATTTTGGCGCTAGAAGGAAGGGATCTCTCGACCTTGGGAACACACCCCCTCTACCATTCTTTTTCTCAGTTCTACGACTCTCGAGAGATGAGTCGTAGCCCCGCCACCTCCATGGGCGCCGAGCGACTAGCTCGAGGGACGCCCTCCAAAGCTCTGCGCACGGTCTCGACGGGCAACCTCATGATAATGAGAGCCAGCCCCGAGACCCGACGAATGACCCCATGGCCGCAGTCCGAGAGGACACGGCTCGAAGGCTCGCCGAGCTCCTAGACCGCCCCGGCGTCACCGGCGCGCTCGTCGCCGACCTCCTCGACTCCAACAATGTCGATGACATCAACCACGAGACCAACCTCGACCACGCTATTCACGAAAGTGGACACGCGCACACGCTTCCAATGGGACACCCTCGGGCAGCCGCGTCGAAGCATCAACCTTTTGGTGAGCACCCACACGCGCCCTCGAGGGGACACCCTCGGGCGACCACGTCAAGGCATCAAAGCTCGCACAATGCTCGAGAACGCTCAGTCTCGAGGTCCCGAAAGGGACGCTCCAGGCTCACCGTCCGCGTCCAAAACCCTTGTGAAGGTGACAACGTCGACGGTCTCGGCCTCCGCCAAAGGCGTCGCCCGAATGACGCGCCCTTAACAAGGGTGATAGGGACGGCCTCCGGAGACTTGAGAAACCGCCTCAACTCTCAAAGAGAGGATCTCGGGTTCGACTTGAGAGAAAAGCTCAACGCCCGACGCGAGATCGTGATCATCTTGGGGCAGCAAACACCCAACATTGATCGAGCACTCGACCAAGAACGCGCAGCCACGCTTGTGATGCCGGCCGTTGGTCCCGAGTCACGAAGGAAAAGGCGCCGGAAGGGTCAAGTCCCTAACGACCACCCTTCTCCAGCCCCAAAGCGATCCTTCGTCCCGCTCAACACAACGCCCGACCGGATCGTGAGCTTACATCGCGATGAGCTAGGAAGCCCCGCTCCACTCACAAAGGACCCCGCGAAGCGAAATCGAAGTAGGTTCTGCGAATACCACCAGGATCACGGGCACGTGACGATCGAATGCAAACAGCTTAAGAAGCGAATTGATTCCCTGATTCGAGGTGGGGATCTCAAGGAATTCGTCGCATCTGCTAGCGAGCCATGATTGTCACAGCTTCGACCTTTAAATTCACGCCCGAACCCAATCGGCTTGGTGATCGCTTTTATTTCGAAAATGTAATTTCCCGTTTTCAAAGAAGGCCAAGTGGCATGACAAACTGTAACGACCCCCTTATTGCAATAAAGAGTTATTTCACACATGAAAAAATGTAGCCCATACTATTGTATACCTCTAACGCAAGAGTTTCTTGGCCTTCGTCTCACAAACGCAAGAAACTCGGGGGGCTAACAGGGATCAATGATCAATAAAAATAACTCAGCAACAACAAAAAAATATATATATATATATATAATAGTAAAGTCTCGAGGGGCCGATGGTTAGGCCGGAGGTCCCAAAGAAAGACTTCTCACATAACTCCTCGAGATGAATTCATTACTCGAGTCGAGCTACGAGTCCACGAGTCGACCGATGCTCCTCGCGCCGACTCTTCACGAAACTCCTCGTGCAGGCTCTACGTGAGTCCTCGAGTCGAGTTCGAGTCCACGAGTCGATTGATACTCCTCGTGCAGGCTCCACATGTCTCCTCGAGATGCGTTCATTCCTCGAGTCGAGTTCGAGTCCACGAGTCGACTAATGCTCCTCGTGCCGACTCTTCACATGTCTCCTCGAGATGAATTCATTCCTCGAGTCGAGCTTCGAGTCCGCGAGTCGATCGACACTCCTCGCGACGACTCTTCATGAAACTCCTCGTGCAGGCTCTACGTGAGTCCTCGAGTCGAGTTCAAGTCCACGAGTCGACCAATACTCCTCGTGCCGATTCTTACGAATTTTCGGGATTTCGAGCTCGCCAGCTCGTCGCCTCGCCCTGGCCGAGCTCGTCAGCTCGCCTCGCCTGGCCGAGCTCATCAGCTCGACTCGCCTGGCCGAGCTCAGCATCTCGCCTCGCCTGGCCGAGCTCATCAGCTCGACTCGCCTGGCCGAGCTCAGCAGCTCGCCTCGCCTGGCCGAGCTCATCAGCTCGCCTCGCCCTGGCCGAGTTCGTCAGCTCGCCTCGCCTGGCCGAGCTCATCAGCTCGCCTCGCCTGGCCGAGCTCGCCAGCTCCTCGCCTCGCCTGGCCGAGCTCATCAGCTCGACTCGCCTGGCCGAGCTCAGCAGCTCGCCTCGCCTGGCCGAGCTCATCAGCTCGCCTCGCCCTGGCCGAGCTCGTCAGCTCGCCTCGCCTGGCCGAGCTCATCAGCTCGCCTCGCCTGGCCGAGCTCGTCAGCTCGCCCCACCTGGCCGAGCTCATCAGCTCGCCTCGCCCTGGCCGAGCTCATCAGCTCACCTCGCCCGGCCGAGCTCATTAGCTCGCCTCGCCCGGCCGAGCTCATCAGCTCGCCTCGCCCGGCCGAGCTCATCAGCTCGCCTCGTCCGGCCGAGCTCATCTGTTCGCCTCGCCTGGCCGAGCTTATCAGCTCGCCTCGCCCTGGCCGAGCTCATCAGCTCGCCTCGCCTGGCCGAGCTCATCAGCTCGCCTCGCCTGGCCGAGCTCATCAGCTCACCTCGCCCTGGCCAAGCTCGTCAGCTCGCCTCGCCTGGCCGAGCTCGTCAACTCGCCTGGTTGATTTTGCCTGGCCAAGCTCGTCTGGTCGAGCTCGTCACCTCGTCTGGTTGAGTTCGTTGCCTCGCCTGGTCGAGCTCGGCTCTTCGTCTAGACGAGCTGGGGCGACTTCATCGCTTCATCCAAACGTCTTTGGATTCGGTTCATTAGTTCGCCAAACCGTGTTGGGCTAACTCTCTCAAAAACAAAAAACAGATAAAAGCATAATAAAGTCCCAAGGGTCCTGTGGTTAGGCCGGAGGTCCCTAAGAGAGACAATCTTCACATATCTTCTCGAGACGAGTTCATTCCTCGAGTCGAGTTTGAGTCCACGAGTCGACTAATACTCCTCGTGCCGACTCTTCACATATCTCCTCGAGACGAGTTCATTCCTCGAGTCGAGTTTGAGTGCACGAGTCGACTAATACTCCTCGTGCCGACTCTTCACATATCTCCTCGAGACGAGTTCATTCCTCGAGTCGAGTTTGAGTCCACGAGTCGACTAATACTCCTCGTGCCGACTCTTCACATATCTCCTCGAGACGAGGTCATTCCTCGAGTCGAGTTTGAGTCCACGAGTCGACTAATACTCCTCGTGCCGACTCTTCACATATCTCCTCGAGACGAGTTCATTCCTCGAGTCGAGTTTGAGTCCACGAGTCGACTAATACTCCTCGTGCCGACTCTTCACATATCTCCTCGAGACGAGTTCATTCCTCGAGTCGAGTTTGAGTCCACGAGTCGACTAATACTCCTCGTGCCGACTCTTCACATGTCTCCTCGAGATGGATTCATTCCTCGAGTCGAGACTCCGAGTCCGCGAGTCGACCGATGCTCCTCGCGCCGACTCTTCACGAAACTCCTCGTGCAGGCTCTACGAGAGTCCTCGAGTTGAGCCCGAGTCCACAAGCCAACTAACCACTCCTGGTGCAGGCTCAACAAGAGCCCTCGAGTTGAGTCCCATGTCCACAAGTCAACTAACTATTCCTCGTGCAGGCTCTACAAGAGCCCTCGAGTTGAGTCTTGAGTTCGCACTCGCCGCCCAGCTCGTCGGCCGATAGGCAACGACTTACAAGTGGGTTCAAGGTCTGCGTCCGTAGGGCGTATCTGGTCTAGCCAGCGTCCACGGGAAACCTCGCCACACAAATGTGGCATCGCGCTCGCCGCCCAGCTCGTCGGCCGATAGGCAACGAGTTACAAATGGGTTCAAGGTCTGCGTCCGCAGGGCGTATCTGGTCTAGCCAGCGTCCACGGGAAACCTCGCCACACAGAAGTGGCATCGCGCTCGCCGCCCAGCTCGTGGGCCGACAGGCAACGAGTTACAAATGGGTTCAAGGCTTGCGTCCGCCAGGGCGTATCTGGTCTAGCCAGCGTCCACGGAAAACCTCGCCACACAAATATGGCATCGCGCTCGCCGCCGAGCTCGTCGGCCGATAGGCAACGAGTTACAAATGGGTTCAAGGTCTGCGTCCGCAGGGCGTATCTGGTCTAGCCAGCGTCCACGGGAAACCTCGCCACACAAATGTGGCATCGTGCTCGCCGCCCAGCTCGTCGGCTGATAGGCAACGAGTTACAAATGGGTTCAAGGTCTGCGTCCGCAGGGCGTATCTGGTCTAGCCAGCGTCCACGGGAAACCTCGCCACACAAATGTGGCATCGCGCTCGCCGCCCATCTCGTCGGCCCACGGGCAACGAGTTACAAATGGGTTAAAGGTCTGCGTCCGCGGGGCGTATCTGGTCTAGCCAGCGTCCACGGGAAACCTCGCCACACAAATGTGGCATCGCGCTCGCCGCCCAGCTCGTCGGCCGATAGGCAACGAGTTACAAATGGGTTCAAGGTCTGCGTCCGCAGGGCGTATCTGGTCTAGCCAGCGTCCGCGGGAAACCTCGCCACACAAATGTGGCATCGCGCTCGCCGCCCAGCTCGTGGGCCGATGGGCAACGAGTTACAAATGGGTTCAAGGTCTGCGTCAACACAATAAAGTCGTGCTAATCGATCACGCCTTCATTGGTGGGTCGAGAAAACAAGACGCGCACAGCATAATAAAGCCGTGCTAATCGATCACGCCCTCACTGGTAGATCGAGAAAATAAGCCGCGCACGATCAACCCGAAACAATAAGTTGTCCCTCGCGACGCCCAAAGGCCGTCCCTCGCGACGCAAACCCGAGAGTGTTTGTCCTGGGTCCACACATCAACGCAAGCACTGAGTTTCCGCTCGACCTATGCTCGACCAGAAACTCGGGGGGCTAATGTTGTCGGTCCGTCTCGGACCGACGGGGACTAAGGCGTCACTTCGACCCACGCGACCGGTGCAAGGCCTCGGGCGGCGAAACCTTGCCTCGGCCTTTGGCCGGCCCAAACCAATGGCCGGGCCAAGGGTTAGCCGGCCAGCGGCTGGCCATATGCTTGACCGGCCTATCGCCGGCCCAAAGGCACGTCGGCCAGTGGCCGGCCATATGCTCAGCCGGCCAATGACCGGCCATATGCTCAGCCGGCCAATGACCGGCCATATGCTCAGCCGGCCAATGACTGGCCATATGGCCGGCCGACCCACGTCCAAGGCCGACCCTCCTCCAAGGCCGGCGCTCCAAGGCCGGCCCTCCTCCAAGGCCGGCGCTCCAAGGCTGGCCCTCCTCCATAGCCGGCTCTCCAGAACCGGCCATGGCCTCCATGGCCGAGTCAGAGCCGGCCATGGCCGAGTCAGAGCCGGCCATGGCCTCCACGGCCGAGTCAGAGCCGGCCATGGCCTCCTCGGCCGAGTCAGAGCCGGTCATGGCCGAGTCAGAGCCGGCCATGGCCGGGTCAGAGGCGGCCTTTGGCCAAGGGGATGCCCAAAATGCCCCTTGGTCGCCTATAAATACCAAGGCACCCCCCTTGGTCCAGGGAATCCACTCTTGAGCACTGAAACGCTGCCGAACTCGTACCTCGCTCGTTTCTCTCAAGCTTTGGCCTCTAAACACCCCTAAAACCTCTATACTCCACCTCAATCCCACTAATGTTGAGCGTCGGAGAGGTAAACAGGGGCACCCCCCCTGTTTCCCCTTTGTAGTTCACGTGTTCTCTACTCCTTTTTAGGTACTCTGACGAACTCAAGGGACATCCACAGCTAAGGGACGACTCGGGATACCGGGTCCGACACGCTCGAGTCAAGACGAGACCACTTGGTCCGGCCTTGGGTCTAACCGTCTTTGGCTCCTAAATAGTTGTCCGAAAAACAGCGACAACAGTAGACGAGTTCTCAACAGACAATTGGAAGGTAATGTATTATTTTAATAAATCATGTTATCTTCTAACAGATCGAATAATCACGCAATTAAATATTTGTAGAAAAACTCATAGCGCAACAAGGTGAATTCGTCGAAGAAGAAGACGAAGTCGACAGAAGGATCGCTTTCTTACTTGGCTCATCGCTATATTAACATAAGTTATTCTAATTTTGTATTACTTATTTTGCACTTAAATATAATACTCATATTTTCATACAAATTGCAGAGTAAGGAAGATGGGACATTGGGCTGCGCATTAGAAACGTTGGAGAAAAAGCACCATAACAAAAAAGGCGAATGGTCGACAGACTGGGCGAGACAAGCATATGTAAGTTATTTTTGTTAATTACTATTATATTATTTACTTAGTAATCATTTTTTGATAATCTTATTTTTTTACATGTGTGTAAATGCGCGAATAGGATTAAGCGGAAGATCTTCAGCAACAAGCAGAGTAGCAAGGGACACAATTTAACATGGACAACGCAGTGCAGTACGCGATGCAAGACGTTCTCAGGCACTGTCAAGATTGGTATGTCGGGATCGGTCCCGTGATCATCTTGGGCCATTGCTCAGGTTCTGGACGAAAGCTCGTCATCAAGTTCGTCATCGCGGTGCTTTCCAGATCCAGCGGTTAACGAGCTACCGACCCAATTTGTGGCACAATAAGCCGCTATGGACGAGTTGAGCCGATCCTCGCAATCCCAGCTGGAGGAGATGCAGCGACAGCTCTACGCGTTCAGACAGAATTTTTGCCCTTGCCTCATATGTCCTCCGGCCCCGCGATGCCTCAGCTGATGCAGATGCCCAGACAACGCCGCCATCAGTTTCAATAGCATATATACATACGACGCCGCCATCAGTTTCAATGGCAGATGCTCAGACGACGCCGCCAGCTTCAGCAGAGTTCCACCGAGAGCGTACGACGAGCGGGAACATCGTAGGAGGAAGATTTAGCGGAAGAGAAGATAGTGCAATCAAGCAGTGGCATAGAACCCTAGGAAGGGGAAAAGGGAAAGAAAAAGATTAGGATTAAATGTTTATTTAATTATTTATCAAACATCGGAATTTTTATTATAATTATGTAATTAATATTATTTCATTATTATTTAAACAAAAATTATCTAATGAATTTTCAAATGAATGTTATTAGTCAATTGTATTTAATGAATATTTTAATTAATGTTATTTAGAATATGAGAATAAAGATTTAAAAATAAAAATTACTTTTACCCCTGTCGCACCCAAATATGGCAGGAAGGGTATTTTGGGTGCGAAAATTCGCACCCAAAATCCTACCCTCCATATTTGGGTGCGATTTTGTGTCGCACCCAAAAGTCAAGGGGAATGATTTTTGTGTGTGAAAAGTTGCACCCAATACCATACCCGCCACTTTGGGTGCGACGTTTTCGCAACCAAAGGTAAATGCAAACGACTTTTGGGTGCGAAAAGTCGCACCCAAAAGCTTACCTGCCAAATTTGGTGCGAATTTTTTGCACCCAAAATACTTTCCCGCTATTTTCAACATACTTTCAGTCATAATTGGGTGCAAACGACTTTTGGGTGCGAAAAGTCGCACCAGAAAGTTATGTCTTTTGGGTGCAACTTTTCGCACCCAAGAGCTTTAGGCGCGGACTTTCGGGTGAGTAAAATTCAAACCCAAGGTCGCACCTAAAGGTGTTTTTTGGTGGGAAAAAAGGCTTTTGGGTGCGAAAAAATTCGCACCCAAATGTCTTCTTTGTACTAGTGAAAGTCAGAGTTCTAGATTCACTATGGGATATAGACAAGACCTGTTGATGAAGTACTAAGTTATGAAGAAATCATGAACAACTTTGTGAAGATATCATAGATATGGAATTCATGTACAAGATTCCTGAAATGCAATGTATATCACCTCAAGCTTTGTTCCTTGGAATGTGAATAAATTAACTGGCCAGTGTCAAATTGAGTCATGACTCTTTTGGATGAATCAATGTGACTTGTTAGCTCCTCGTCAATATATTATTTCTAACTTATTCACAAGTGACAAAGGAGTTGAGGAAGTAATAACTAGAAGGATAAAATGGTAATTTTATAAATTCCATCTAGTTGATGATATTCATGAAGGGTAAACATAGATAATATTCAATGGATCCACTCATCACAATTTAGTAGAATTTTGAGTAGCAAATATATTCATTTCGTTATCGGCCCAACCCCGATCGCGGCCGAACGAAGGCGAAACGACGTCAAACGCGCCCCGACGACTTGCCCCGACCATTAGCCGGCCCGAGGGCCAGCCTCGGCCAATGGCCGGCCCAAATATCATCGTCCATTGGCTGGCCCAAGGGCCAGCCTCAGCCAGTGGCCGAGTCCAAATTATACCCGGCCATTGGCCGGGCCAAGTTATCCTCGGCTATTGGCCGGCCCAGGTGCCAGCCTCGTCCAATAGCCGAGTCAAGATTATACCCGGTCATCGGCCGGCCCAAGGGCCAGCCTCGGCTGATGGCCAGGCCAAGTTATCCTCGGCCATTGGCCGGCCCAAGGGCCAGCCTCGGCCAATGGCCGAGTCAAGGCTATACCCGGCCATTGGTCGGCCGAAGGCTTGCCTCGGCCAATGGCCGGGCCAGATGTGTCCACTCGGCGAAGGGGTTGCTCAAAACGCCTCTTGGTCGACTATAAATACAAGGGTCCCTTCCTTGATCGAAGTAATCCAATTTTGAGTCTCGAAACGCTGTCGAACTCGTACCTCGCTCGTTTGCTCATCTTTGGCAACTTAACAACTAAACCCTCTATATTCCGCCTCAATCCTACTAATGTTGAGCGTCGGAGAGGTATAGAGAGGTACCCCGTCTATTTCCCCTTTGTAGGTCGCACCTCTTTTCTTACTTTTTCAGGTGTTTGGACGAGATAGGCATCATCAACAGCTAGGGGAAGACTTGGGATACCAAGTCCGACACGCTCGAACCGAAGCGAGATCACTTGGTCCGGCCTTGGGTCTAACCGCTTCCGGTTCCTAAATCGTTGTCCGAAAACAAGCAACAACATTTTGACGCTAGAAGGAGGGGACCTCCCGACCTTGGCGACGCTCTCCCTTCCAATGCTTTCTCTTACTACATCTACGACTCTCGTGAGATGAGTCCAGTTCCCGCTACCTTCGCAGGCACTCGAGCGACGAGCTCGAGATACGGCTTCCAAAGCCTCGCGCACCATCTAGGAGGGCAGCCTCATGACAATGAGACCCAGCCCCAAGACCCGGCGAATGACTCCGAGGCCGCGCTCCGACAGGACACGGCTCGAAGGCTCGCCGAGCTCCTAGACCATCCCGGCGTCGACGGCACACTCATCGCCGACCTTCTCGGCTACGACGTCGAGGATAGGTCCGCCCGAGACGACTCCGACCCCGACTATGTGGGGGAGTCGAGGATGGAAGGGGCGACCCCTAGCCTCGCCCAATCACGGTCCAAAAGGACGAATGGCGCCTTGGCCGGACCGTCGCACCCGGTGCGACAACAGGCACGGTCACATTCCCGAGGTCTCGGCCCCTCGGTTTCAAGAGGCGGCCGGACCTTCGCCGGGGAGAGAGCGGCCCTAGGGGATGATGGGACCGATAGCCGGAGCGCTCGCCGGACAATCCGGCCAAGGGCGACCTTGCCCCGCCAAGCGTCGAGTGCGGATCTGAGAGAGCACCTGATGGCGCAGAGAAACTCCCGAGGGGAGGATCTCCGCCAAAGGCTCAACTCCCAGAGAGATGCGCTTCCCTCACAACTCTTGGCCGACCTCAGGCCAATGCCGGGGACCAAGCGTCCAACGAGCGCCAACAGGCGACTCCCGCGGTCTCGGCGGTCAGCCCTGCTAACGAGCCCGACATGGTGACGATGATTCAGAGCCTCCAACATCAAATCATCGAAATGAGGGAATCGGGGAGGAAAAGGCCCTATGGAGGGATCGAGGAGTCATACTCTCCCTTCGCCGCTCAAATCCTCGCGCAGCCTTGCGTGGGCATTTCAAACTAGTGTCCATTCCCCCCGACGACGGACGGACGGACCCGAACTTTCACATCCAACACTACGAGACGTGGATGACGATGCACTGACAGTCAGATGCCACCCTGTGCCAAGCCTTCAGCCTGACCCTCACAGAGTCGTGATTCGAATGGTTCCGGAGTCTAAGGCCAGGAAGCATCTCGTCCTTCCGGGCTTTGCGAGAAGCCTTCCTAGCTTGTTTCGCCACCCTCGTGGGGCAAAAGAAGTCGAAAACCTATCTCATATCCATTCGGCAGGGAAGAGACGAGACCTTGAGGCAGTGCCTCACGCGCTTCACCGAAGAATCTCACAAGGTCGAAGGATTCGACGACAAATACGCCATCACGGCGATCACCGAGGGAGCTCGCACGAGCGACTTCCTCAAATCAATTGTTGGAAAGGTCCAGCGGGACATGGCGGAGCTAATGTCGAAAGCCCGCACCTACATAGGAATCGAGGACTACCACGATGGCCAAGACGGCCGGAAGTCAGGGGGACAAAGCGGTCTCCGCCGCGACGATCAGGACAGAGATCGTCCCGACCCTCGAAAGAGGAGGAACAAGGGAGGCCAGGCCCCTAACGGTCGCTCCCTCCCCGGGCCGAGACCATCACATGTCGATAGCTTCCGAAAGTTCTCGGCATTCACCCCCCTGAACACTCCGCAAGATCGGATCATGGCTCTGCACCGTGACAAGCTAGGAAGCCCTGCTCCTCTCACGAAAGATCCCGCAAAGCGGGACCGAAGCATGTTCTGTGAATACCATCAAGACCATGGGCATCTGACATCCGAATGTTACCAGCTTAAATGTCAGATCGAAGCCCTCATTCAAGATGGGAAGTTGAAAGAATACGTCCCCACACAATGACGAGTCCATGTTATTCACTAGCCAAGAGGCGGTGCGAGTGCTCCACCCGCTTAATGACGCGATAATCGTCTCGGCCCCGGTCGACAACAATCTTGTCCGGAGAATCTTGATCGACAATGGCAACTCCGCCGACATCATCTTCAAATTGGCATTGGACAGGATGAAGCTAACTGGGCTGAGACTGACCCCGATCTCGACCCCACTCTTCAGCTTCTCCAGGGAGAGGGTCATGACGGAGGGCACCATCGACCTCCCGGTCACCTTCGGGACACCGGGGAGGATCGAGGTCACCCACATCGTGTCATTCCTGGTTGTGGACCAGCCCTCGGCGTACAATATCATCATCGGCCACCCGACTCTCAATCGGTTGAAGCCCATAACGTCCACCTATCACCTGATGATGAAATTCCCAACTGAGAAGGGATTGCCATAATGTTGGGAGACCAATCGATGGCACGGATGTGCTACATCCAAGGTGTGGACGGAAAGGGAAAGGGAAAGATGGTGAGCACCATCTTCCAGCTCGGGGACAAATTCCCATGCAAGATCGTGGAAGGGGGCACCTTCGGAGAATTGGACCAAATGGACGATGTTGAGTGTCGGAAGGTCGAGACACCGGATGAATTCGTTCCTGTCGTTTTGGACGACGCCAAGCCTGACCAAGTAGTCAAGGTGGATGCTACGCTCCCGTCCGAAATCCAACTCCAGCTCGCTGCCTTCCTCCGCGAGTTCAAAGACGTCTTCGCGTGGACACACGCCGACATGCCGGGGATCGACCCCGAGATAATGGTCCACCGCCTCAACGACAATAAGAGGGTGACTGAGCGCGTCCAACCGAGATGGGTGTTCAGTGGAGAGAGATACCAAGCCATTGGTGAAGAAGTTCACAAACTTCTCACCGCAAACTTCATCAGGGAGGCGGAACACCCCAAGTGGTTGTCCAATGTCGTTATGGTTAAGAAGCCAAACGGGAAATGGCGGATTTGTATCGATTACAAAGACCTCAACAAGGTCTGCCCGAAAGACAACTTCCTTCTCCCGAGAATCGAGCAACATGTGGATGCCACGGCGGGACACGAGCTGCTAAGCTTCAAGGATGCTTATTCAGGCTACAATCAGATCGGCATGCACGAGCCGGATCAAATCAAGACCACCTTTGTTACGAACCGCAGACTTTACTGCTACAAGATCATGCCCTTTGGCCTAAAAAATGCGGGAGCAACGTATCAAAGGTTGGTGAACCGAATGTTTGCTAATCAAATTGGCAAAACGATGGAGGTCTACGTGGACGACATGCTAGTCAAAAGCCTCAAGGCCCACGACCACGTTCGAGATCTCAGGGAAATGTTCACGATCCTGCGGCGCTACAACATGACATTCAACCCCAATAAGTGCGCTTTTGGGGTTGAGTCTGGAAAATTCCTGGGCTACATGGTGAGTCGCCACGGGATTGAAGCTAATCCCGAGAAGATTAGGGCGATCATAGAGATGAGGTCGCCACAGAAAGTCAAAAAAGTACAGAATTTGACGGGGAGGATCGCCGCCTTAACGCGATTCGTTTCCAAGGCCACCGATAGGTGCCAAACATTTTTCAAGGCGTTGAAGAAGATCGACAGCTTTGTGTGGACGAAGGAGTGCGAAGAGGCATTCCACGAAATGAAAGCCTACTTCAGCTCACCCCCATTCCTCGCATAACCGAAGGATGGCGAGACCTTGTATATCTACCTCGCGGTTTCCGACAGGGCCGTAAGCACGGTTCTAATACACGAAGAAGACAAGGTGCAATGGCTGGTTTACTACGTTAGCAAGGCGCTCCTCGACGCCGAGACTCGATACCCAGAAATCGAGAAATTGTCCCTCTCCCTTGTCACGAGCGCAAGAAAACTTCACCCCTACTTCCAAGCGCACCCGATCGTGGTGCGTATGGGACATCCCATCGAGAAGGCCTTACAAAAAGGGACCTCATCTTGAATGGCCATATGGTCCCAAGAGTTGGGAAAATACGGGGTCGAGTTTCAACCGAGAACAGCCATCAAGGGCCAGGCCCTCACCGACTTCGTGGCCGAATTTACCGATGCGCCCTCAACAGACGAGGGAAACAAAGACAACGAGAACGAGGAAGATAAGGAGAACGACCACGACGGGTCATCGAAGAAGAGGACCAATAACCCGATAGGGCCGGTCTGGGACTTACACGTGGATGGCGCGTCAAACGCACGGGGGGCTGGCGCCGGCATTGTGCTCACAGATCCCGATAGGGAAAAACTGAGATACGCCCTGTGATTCAAGTTCAAGGCTTCCAACAACGAGGCAGAGTACGAGGCTCTGATCGTTGGCTTGGAATTGTCAAACAAGCTAGGTGTCCAAAACCTGCGCATCCACTGTGACTCATAGTTGATTGTGAACCAGGTCAAGGGCGACTATGCAGCCAAAGAGCTGAACATGGTCGCATATCTGTCAAAGACCCAGAAGAATCTGGAGGCCCTGTCGTGGTTCGAGATAGTCCAGGTTCCCCGAGAGGCTAACATTGACGCCGACGCCCTGGCGCGCCTTGCATCCGGGATAGACGAAGAGGGGGAAGACAGCGTCCCAATAGAAGTGCTAACTCGATCCTACGTCTCAAGAGGTGACGCAGGGGTGATTGACGAAACTCCGCCCCCTCATGGATGACGCCGCTCGTGGAGTACCTCAGGCGAGGAGTCATCCCCGAAGATAAAGAAGAGGCTAGAAAGCTGAGAAGCTTGTCGCCGAAGTACACGATGGGGGAAGACAACTTGTTCAAGAGAGGATACTCCATGCCCCTTCTCCGATGCCTGACCGAGGTCGAGGCAAAGAAAGCGCTCCACGAGGTGCACGAAGGGGTGTGCGGAAACCATGCCACCGGACAATCTTTGGCCCTGAAGCTGCTAAGGCTCGGATACTTTTGGCCTACCTTGATAAAGGATTCTCATGAATGGGTCAAAAGGTGCCACAAATGACAAAGATTTGCCCACGTCCCGCGCCAAGCACCGGCCCCACTGTGCCAGATCATTGTACCTCGACCCTTCGCGAAGTGGGGAATCGACCTCATCGGTGAGCTGCCTGCGGCCCCGAGGCAGTACAAGCAAGCGATCGTGGCTATCGATTACTTCACGAAATGGGTAGAGGCCGAACCATTAGCAAAGATCACCGAGGCGAACACGACAAGCTTCATCTGGAAGAACATTGTCTGCCGTTTCGGGATCCCCGCGTCGATTTTGACCGACAACGGAAAGCAATTCGATAATGCGCACCTCCGGGACATGTGCGAACAGTTGGGCATCAACAAGACTTTCTCCTCTCCCCGCCATCTTCAAGCCAACAGTCAGGTCGAGGCGATTAACAAGACAATCAAAGAGAACCTGAAGAAGAAGCTGGAAGAGAGGAAGGGGGCTTGGGCCGAAGAGCTTCCCATGGTCCTCTGGGCATATCGGACCACCGCGCGTAACGCGACCGGCGAAACCCCTTTCGCTCTTGCATTCGGTATCGAGGCCGTGGTACCTGTCGAGACCAAGCTATCAACCTTTCGCATCGAAGAGTATGAAGTAACCGCCAACGATGAAGCAATCAGGCTCGAGCTGGACCTCATAGACGAGAAGAGGGCAGACGCACTCTCCCGCCTTGCTGCGCAAAAGAGGAAGGTCGAGAAGTACTACAACTCCAAGGTCAAGCTGCGGAAGTTCGCCGATGGAAGCCTTGTCCTCAGAAGGGTGTTCCAAAACACAAAAGTGCAGGGGGCAGAAGTTCTGGGCCCCATCTGGGAAGGCCCGTATCGCGTGCGCCGAGCCATACATAACGGCACATACGAGCTCGAGAATCTAGAAGGGCTCATGTTCCACCGACCCGTGGAACGCGGAGCACCTGCGACAATACTACCAATAGAAGCCTGTTCCCATCTTCTTTATGTTTAATTGTTTTCGTCTTATTTCCAATGTTAGGAAACAGACAGTTTCAAGTTTCAAATAAGGCCAATGGCCTGGGAATGTAATTTTTAACTATTTTGACATGGTAATCGAATTACATTTCGCCTCAAAACCTTTATCCTGTTGTATTATAATTTCTAGTTTCCTCTACGAGTACACAAGAAACTCAGGGGGCTAATGGGTAATAGGTATACATCTTTCGCACGACGCTCTTGCACGATTCCATGCCCCGCACACCGATAGGTAGCGGGGCATCGACTGATCATGTCCGCGCACCGGACCGTTGATCTCGGCAGCTGAAACCCAAAACGTGATTAGCGTACCGACAGGTATCGCACTCGCTGGGAACTGCGCTCGCCTCAAGCCCATTCTGGCACACAACGCGCACGTCGACGGGTAGCGTACGTGCCGGGACATGGGCGCGATAGCCGCTCAGCTCGCACGCACCGACAGGGAGTGAGTTACTAATGAATGGCAGAGACTCGAATCAGCCCGACGAAACTGGTCTAGCCAGCGTCCGCGGAAATCCTCGCCACCAGGTGTGGCACAAAGCCGTGCAAACCGATTACGCTAGATATAATAAGCCAGGGATCGTAAGACACGCACTAATCGGATTGCGCGAATTGGTTACGCTAAGCATAGTAAATCGAGAAAATAAGACGCATGATAAACCGGAAAAAGCTTTAACTAATGCAAGCAATGTTGCATAAACAACCCAACGAAAAGAGCATGGAAACACGACAAATATTCAACAGAAGAAATCATAACAAAAATCCGAAAGGAAAAACAAGGCAAGCGCTAAACAAGTACGCAGAAAACCAAAATAAAGTCGACTACTCGGAACCAAGGTCGATCTGCTCCTCATCGTCCTCGGGGCTAAGGGCGCCCGACCCATCGGTGGCCTCTCCGTCAAGAGGGCGGTTTGTCGATTGGGCAGCCTCCGCGGGAACCTGGGGACGCGGGTCACCCAACTGTGGCACGTCGTCCAGAGGAGGGAACATGGCGTAAAAGAAGGAAAAGGTGGTCCCGTGAGATGCGTTCTCCTTCGCAGTTGCATCTCGAACTCGTACGGCCGCCGCGTAACGAGCCTCTTCCAATGCAAGGTCCCAATCATCTTCTAGGTCCGCCTTGGATCGCACGGCATCGTCCTTCTCTTCGATGAGGGTCTGCATCTCCACTAGCAAAGAATCCTTCTCCCTCTCGGCCTTGACCCGAGAGATCTCGCTTGCCGATAGTCGAGCATGGATGATATTCAGCTCCTCGTCTCGGCTCGAGAGCGCCGCTTGGAGTTTCTTCGTCTCCCCCAAGAAGGTGTCGGCCGCTTGCTCCGCCTTCTCCCGAGACGCTTGCTCGGCCGCACGCAATGCTCTCTTGGCCGTCAATTCCTCGCGGGTTTGCTTTGACTCCTCCTCAAGTGCTTGAAACTCTCGCGGGTCGGCCACCGCGCTCTCCATGTCCTTCTTCATGATTTGCATTCGCCGCAACAGGTCTCGGAGGATGCGGTCGACGCATTCCTGAAACGCGAGCATCTTCAAAAAATGGTGATGTACGTATAATCAAAACGAGTGTTGCACCCTCGGTATCTGTCACATAAAGCGTCAATCGGTTAGGGCACAACAATAAAACATTAACGATAGAATATCGCGATAGCATAAAACATATATATGGTTAGTACCCCTCGCGTCGGGGAGGGGAGCGGATGAACCCCCGGCCCCGGACTCAGGATACTCCACGACCTCCGCACTAAGGATGGGGCGTCGAAGGGCTTCACCGCCGAGCATGAACCATCCGGTCACCACCATTAAGTCCGGAGATTCAAACAACGACCCTTGCCGCCTCGAGTCCGGGATCGCCTTAATCACGGCTACAAGTTTGGAGTCCTCAACGTCACCAACGGGTGGGAAGTCGGCCGCAAGTCCAAACGCTAATGGCGCCGCCCCGAAGGCGGATTCAGATACCCACACCCAAGGGTACTGGTGCTTCGAGGTGACTTTTGTTATGATGGAGAGACGCTTCCGGGGGGTCGCTAGATAAAAACCCGGTTTCCCCGGGACTCCGCGAACAACCACGAGATCTTGAATGTCATCCACAGTGACCGCCATTCTCTTCGCTCGATAGAGCATCATATGGCACGCCGCGACCACTCGATAGAAAGATGGGGACATTTGCGACGCGTGCACTCCCAATCGGATCAACAACTCTTGGATCACTGGATGAAAGGGCAACCTTAGCCCTCCGCGAAGACTTGCCTCTTGAATGGCGGCATACCCCTTCCGTGGGCGGGTCCGGAGATCGTCAGGCAGTGGTCGCAGGATCGATATGGACACCGGGATGCCGAAGCGCTTCCTCAGGCCCAAGAAGCTGGAAAGCGAGAGCGAACTAGGGATATCTACGCCCGAGCACCCCACATCGTCTCGGATCGCGGATCCCTCTATCGGGAAGGCCAAGGATCGTGACTCCTCTTGCTCAGTCAGGGTGACGGTGGCGGTCAATGAGGCATGGCGACTCGATGACTCGCCTGAGCACTCAACATCGGGGGCGGTCCTCGGCTCAGCGGGTCCCTCACGGCGGTCGCCCGAATGGGTCGATCGATCTCATGCGCGCGCGCCCGGCCCGATGGGCCTTGTCTCCCATATGGCCGGCCCGACAGCAAACCCATCACTGGTGTTCCGCCCTAAGACCGGTGGTCTGTCCTCGCCAAAGCCCTTCCCGTTCAGGCCTCCCTCGTGCGCTTTGGGCTGTGGGACGACCGTGCTCCCCCCTTGGGTGATGATCGGCTCGATTGTTGGGCCTGGAGCGTCTTAGGTGGGGCTTCCCATGCCTAGGCCTGGCCCATCATGGGCTAGGGTTTTGAAGGGTTTGGGCCAGCCGGCGCCCCTCACCCCCGGCGCCGGCTCCCTCACTGGCGGCGTCGCCCGCCTCCGGTGGCCCTCCACCAGCGCCGCCCGCCTCCGGCGGGCCTCCACTGGTGCGCGCCCTCTCAGGTAAGGCCGGGCCCAGGCTGTCCGAGCCTCCATCGCCGCCGCTCACCTGCCAAACAGCCCCACCCGAGCGGGTGGGGTCCTACCCAGCACCGGCGCCGACCCCGGCATCACCGCCCAGGGCCGGCGCGCCACCCCCGGTGCCCGACTCGTCGGGCGCGGCTTCTCCCGTGACGAGCGCTGAACCGACGCTGCTTGGGCACAGCCAAACACCCCCCCTTGTTGAGGGGGGTCTCTTCTGGTGATGCCTCCGGCCCAGACGACGTCGACTAGGGCCAGCGCGCATTCGCCCAGGTCCGCCTCGCCGAGCGCACACCTGCCCGGGCCGCGTGCATCGCTAGCGCTCCCGGGGCTCGGGCGATCGTCCCTGTCCGGCTGGGAGGGGTTTCCCCTGACACCAGCAACGACCGGTGCAGCGCCGCCCATGACCGGCGCGCCTCCCCCGGCGCCGGCCTTGCCGGAGGCGGTCACCCCCGCGCTGGGCGACTCGCCGGAGCCTCTCTGGCCGGCCCGATCTGCGCGCGCGATGTACCCGGCGCGCCCCCCGACCAGGCCGATCCCGCGCTGGTCGGCCAAAGCCCCCTCGGCGCCCGGCAAGTTCGGGCCAGTGTCTCCTTGTCGGCACAGGAGGTCTCCGGTGCGTGCATCCTCTTCCTCGCCAACCAGCCACACTTCGATCGAGGGAAAGTTGTCCCTAACCAACTCTACCACGTTGTTGCTCGAAGAAAACGAGGGCGGTACGTTGTAAGTGACCAAAGGGGATGGGAATTTAGCCCAAAAACTAATCCAGGTCCACGTTTTGATTCTCGAGTAGAGGGAAAAGGTCGTCTTCGATGGACCCACACCCCGACAGGTGGTTGGTAGGGTCCATTGACACATGCAACGAAACAAAAGATGCGGAAAATGATGCGACCTAAAGAAAAAATAATAATTAAAGGTGTTCGAGACAAACCTTTTTACGGCGGGACGTTCATGTGGGCCGACGGCAACAAGGATCTTGAGTTTACCGCACAAGTTTCACTCGGGGGGCTAATGATATCGGCCCGACCCCGATCGCGGCCAAACAAAGGCGAAACGACGTCAAACGCGCCCCGGCGACTTGCCCCGGCCATTGGGCGGCCATAGGGCCAGCCTCAGCCAATGGCCAGCCCAAATATCCTCGGCCATTGGCCGGCCCAAGGGCCAGCCTCGGCCTGTGGCCGAGTCAAAATTATACCCGGCACAAGGGCAAGTCGCGGCCAATGGCCGGGCCAAGTTATCCTCGGCCATTGGCCGGCCCAAGCGCCAGCCTCGGCCAATGGCCGAGTCAAGATTATACCTGGCCATCGGCCGGCCCAAGTTCCAGCCTCGGTCGATGGCCGGGCCAAGTTATCCTCTGCCATTTGCCGGCCCAAGGGCCGGGCCAAATTATCCTCGGCCATGGGCCGGCCCAAGGGCCAGCCTTGGCCAATGGCCGAGTCAAGCCTATATCCGGCCATTGCCCGGCCCAAGGCTTGCCTCGGCCAATGGCCGGGTCAGATGTGTCCACTCGGCCAAGGGGTTGCTCAAAACGCCCCTTGGTCGCCTATAAATACAAGGGTCCCTCCCTTGATCTAGGTAATCCAATTTTGAGTCCCGAAACGCTACAAAAGGTTTGTGAACTTTTGTGTCCAAGCATGCTAGCTCAAGATTTGTTCACTTGGATCCATGAGGTCACTACCACAAGTCATTAGAGTAGGATTTGTTAAACTAGTAGTTAAGTCAAAACAAGTTCAAGTGTTGAACTAGAGGAAATTTATGAAAATTGTCTAAATGGTAATTTTGTCCATAAGGACAATAAGATGGTATAAATTTCAAAATAAGATTTTGGACATTGTCATATGATGATAATGTAAATTGATCCACACGGTCATAAATGAGAATTGAGCCTTGAGGATTGAATTTCACTTTATGGAATTTTACATGAAAATTCTACATGGGTTTTTCTTGTTTTGTCATGAACAAATAAGGAAACATCTAGAAGCTTGTTCCAGATGAGAATTTCGTGTAACTAAACAAGAGAAAGAGGGAATTATTTTGTGCATTGATATATGAAGATAATTGCCAAAAGAAAAAAGAGGAAAGAAATTTGTAGCATGATGCTACACACATGGACGGCCAACATAGGAGGAAAAAGGGAAATTTCCAACCTTGGTATTATGATAGGAATGGAAAATAAATATTGTGCTCATGAATATGTGATATTGAATATAAAAGAGGAAACTACATCTTCAAGATAATCTCTCCACCTATAAATACCACACCTCATTCACAAGGTTGGAGACACAAGTTTTTGAGATTGAGAGCTTTTCTCTCTAGCTTGGTCGCCGGAAAAAATGGTGTTTCGCCGAAAAAATTCAAGGTCGTCGGAAGTTCTCCAAAAAATCTGAAAAAATATATATGATAGATCATCACATTACAAACAACATTCATGAAGACGATTATATGAAGAAAAAAAAATCAAATTACTAAGTAAATTCATCATATTCATTTCAGATCTAGGTTAAAAAAAACGAATTTCCCTTCAAACCCATGGAATTTCGCCGACCAAACGATGATTTTTACCTTCCCTGTGACGAAACAAAACGAAATTCGCCGACTCACCGGGAAATTCCTCGGCGAATGAGTCGTCTTCTTCTCCTCTTCACTCAGCCGAAACTCCTTTTTTTTTCATTTCCTTCGACTTTCGCCGAATGTCCAAGATAATCATCAGCTTTTGTATACACGTTCGAACGACAACAGTCGGCTTTTGATGACCGAAACGACATGTCGTTTCCTCGATTTTCAAACGACAAAAAACGAGGAAATGACACACACTGCTGTCGCTCGCCGTTCAGTCACCGACAAGGAATTTCCAAGCAAATTTCCCCGATTTCCGGAGACATTTTTTTATTTAGCATCTATATTATTATTATTATTATTATTATTATTATTATTATTATTATTATTATTATAAAAGAAAGGATAAAGAACATGTGAGATGTTTGGGAGGTAGGTAACCGAATCTTACAGTGAGAGGGAAAGAGATAAAATAGTTGGTTAGTTAAAGGTCGGTGGTGATGGTGAGGGAGCGATTTGACTCAAATCAAGAAAACATAAATAAAAAGCATATACATTTTTTGAAGATAAAACATAGAATATATATACATACATGCTCATCCATGCTAGCTAAGCAAAGCTCTCATGCATGTGCACATGCAGTTAGTATGGGATTCCTTTAGATTAAAGCGAATGGGAAGTTTAGATTTAAGCCAAACAAACGTGGCATCTTGTTTTATAAGATAAGTTCTGTATGTATATATAATTTGTATGACAATTAGGCTATAATTGGCATCTCATATATGCCCAATTCAGATATGTGATATACCCAATTACACAAGCTTGCTTCTTTCTGTTTACCATTTGACACGAGCAAAAATTTGATTAATTAATCAATCAATAATGAGAAACAACAAAGATGAATGGACATTGCTTGGGAAAAGAGTAGAAACACATGCATGTTCACATAGCATACGATTGCATGTTTCGTAAAGCACCACTTTAATTTTCGTCCTTTGTCAAACGTGTAATAATAAGATAATATTATAAATAGTTGAGGTTCGTATCAATAATATATATGATAGCGTAAAGTTGGAGCTTAATGGTCTACACATACAATATTTAATAAAAGGTCAAGAAGCAACCAAATCCACCGTTGGAGGGATGAATAAATCCAAACTACATATTTTCATATGTAACTCGAGAGAGGGCTTAAATTATGTACCTGTCATGTGCATTCTAGAACCCAGAATATATATATATATATATATATATATATGTATATATATATATATGTGTGTGTGTGTGTTTGCTGTATTCTTTTTATAATCGATGTTGTTTTGGATAAATTAGCTTAAACTTTTCGAGTCTTTGCGTTATCGATCAGGCATATTTCAGTAGTCACTGTTATTATCACCAAACTCATACTTTAGCGTTTATGTCAAATTTAGTATTGGTCTATTAGATATATAGGTTTAATTACCTATTTGATTTATTATTGAATTAATGATTAGTAAATTCATACTCAATTCAATGAAATTGTTAGATATCTAAATTTTCTCATTTTTCAATTATTCAATCATTTCATTTTTCAATTTAGTATGGGTCTTTTTATAACCGATGTTGTTTTGGCTAAATTAGCTTGAAATTTTCAAGTCTTTGCATTATCGATCAGGCCTGTTTCAGTACGTAGTCACTGTTATTATCACCAAACCCATACTTTAGCGTTTATGTCAAATTTAGTGATACATAGGTTTATTTACCTATTTGATTTACTATTGAATTAATGATTAGTAAATTCATACTCAATTCGACGGAATTGTTAGATATCCAAATTTTCTCATTTTTCAATTATTCAACCATTTCATTTTACCAAATTCAATGTTAGTCAGATTAGTCAACATTTGTAAATAATTATAAGTCATTATTTATACATTAAAAATTTAATTGTAACAAACAAAACGAAAAATAAAAAACGTGTAACTACGTCAAATTTGTCTGTCACCAAACAATGAAAAAAAACAGTGCCATTTTCTTCCCCGCTAAAATTTTCACTCGATCAATTAACATTTTGTACTACAAATAATTATGTCACGTAAAAAAAAATATTACCCGCCAATTTTAGCTTAATTTTGACTTTGTGTTACAAATAATTCTTTCATGCAGAGTATTTGCGCGACAGAAAATTTTCAGCCATGTAAAATTCAGTCACTCATGTCAAAGTTCTTGTAGTATTATTTAATATTTTGTTGAAAATTGGCTAAACAACAATTTCAAAATTTTAAATGTATTAATTTCCTTTTTTTTTTGCTTCATTATTGGAGTAATTATTTGATCATCAAATCAAATTATATGCCCGATTAAGATTATGAAGACCAAGACTAATTAACAGGGATTCAACCCAAATTATATGCCCGATCTAGTGGAGAAAATCTTCTCCAACAAACCAGTCCAACTTAATTTTCTTAAAGACCCCTTCGCCAATCTTTGATCTCCAAAAGGAAGATATTTCTTGTTGTCGCTCGTTTTCGGACAACGATTTAGGAACCGGAAGTGGAGGCGAAGGCTAGCTCTGGCCCGCCCATGGAGGCGAAGGCCGGCTTTGGGTCGGCCATGGAGGCGAAGGCCGGCTCTGGGCCGGCCATGGCGGCGAGGGCCGGCTCTGAGCCAGCCATGGAAGCGAAAGCCGGCTCTGGGCCGGCCATGGAGGCGAAGGCCGGCTCTGGGTCGGCCATGGAGGCGAAGGCCGGCTCTGGGTCGGCCATGGCCGGGCGAAGGCCGGCTCTGGGTCGGCCATGGAGGCGAAGGCCGGCTTTGGGTCGGCCATGGCCGGGCGAAGGCCGGCTCTTGGTCGGCCATGGACGGACGAAGACCGGCTCTGGGTCGGCCATGGCCGGGCGCTGGCTCTGAGTCGGCCGTGGCCGAGCGCCGGCTCTTGTTTGGGGACAACCACGTAGACTTGGATAATTTTTTGGCCCAATTTTCGCCCCCTTCAACGATCTCCGACGTACGGCATTCGTCGAATTCAACCAATGCCATTGAGATGACCGGGGAAGATCTCTCCTTGGTGGAGGCGTGGCTGGCCGGTGAGGGAGAGGGTTCGCGTGCCAGAGACGGCCAGCGCCGGCAGGTGGACACTAGGGACGGTCCACGCGCCGGAGGAGACGCCTTGGCCCTGGGCGGCGCCGGCGGCGCTGGAGGCGTCGGGGGTGACCCACCCAGGGCGGGGGACGATGCCCAACAACCCACAGGCGGCCTGGGCGGCGTGCTCGTGCCGGAGGAGGACGGCTCCGGGGAGGACGCCTTGTCCGGGGGCGGCGCGATCTGGGTCGACCCCAGCGCCGAGGAAGCCCCCACTCGACTGGGTGGGGCCGTTTGGACGGCCACCAGGCGCACCGGTGAGGAGGAACGCCCGGGCGGAGCAAGCGTGCCCAGGGCGGTCGCGCACGGCAAAGCCAGCGCCGAGAGGGGCGCGCCGGGTGGTGTCGGGGAGGCCTTTGCTCGGCCGGGTGAGGCAGTTGCTCGGCCGGGTGAGGCCGTCGGGTGGTCTGCAGATCGCGCCCAGGAGGAGAGCCCCCTGGGCCTGGTCGCGCCGGCGCTGACGCGTGCTGCCGGAGAGCCGCCGGCTCCGGGTGACGCTACCCATGGAGGGGCCGGCGCCGGGCAGGAGGTGGCCCGGCCAGGTGGCGCTGGCCAGGGGGAGGCGGCCTGCCCAACCCTTGGGCAAACCCTAGGCCCAACTAGGCTGGGCCTGTGTGGTGAAGGCCCAACCGGCTAGGGGCCGGACGGGGCCGCTGGGCCGGGAGCGCACGAGGAGGGCCCAGCTGGTAGAGAGCCAGGATGGGCCGTTGGGCCGGACGCGTCTGGGGCGAGCGTTGGGGCCGGACCCCGCTGGGCGAGAACTGGGCCGAGCTGACGGGCCGGACGCGTGCGCTGAAGGTCTGGGGACACCTGGGCCGGGCCTGCGCGTGGAGGAACCACCAAGCCAGGAGATGGGCTGGGTCCTTGGGCTGGATGCGCGCACAGGAGGGAGCACGGGCGGCCACGGGCTGGGCCGGCCTGACGCTCATCGGGCAATGCTCCAGACGCCGAGCGCTCGAGCGACTCGTCGAGCCGTCACGTCACACTTGCGGCGACACTCTCCTCAACCGCGCGGGAGGAAATGAGAGCCTCAACCTTCCCGATCGGAGAGTCGGTCATACGGGGAGACAATGATTGCTCAGGCGTTGACGTCCCGAGTTCACTCTCGATTGCCAGCTTCATGAGCCTGAGGAAGGGCTACAACATCCCGTAGTTCGTGTCGATCATAAGACCATTGCCCGATGATCTTCCGACTCGCCCGCGAAAGGGGTACGCCGCGATCCACGAGGCGAGTCTTCGCGGCGGACTGAGGTTGCCCTTCCAACCAGTCATACAGGAGTTTCTGGTTCGATTAGGGGTACACGCTTTGCAGATGTCCCCGTTCTTTTATCGAGTGATTGCGGCATGCCACATGATGCTCTATCGAGCAAAGAAGAGGGCCGTCACCGCGGACGACATTTAGGATGTTATAATGGTGCGAGGGGTCCCCGGGTGGCCGGGCTCCTACTTGGTATCACATCGGAAGCGCATAGCCATCATCACCAGGGTCGCTTCGAAGCACAGATACCCTTGGGTGTGGGTGTCCGAGTCAGCTTTCGGGGTCGCGCCCCTCACCTTCGGTCTCGCGGCCAATTTCCCACAGGTAGGCGACGTCGAGGACTCCGAGCTCGACTCGGTGATCAGGGCGGTCCCAGAGTCGAGACGGCAGGGATCACTTTTCGATTCTCCAGACCTAATGGCGAGGACTGGGTGGTTCGTGCTCGGCGACGACGCTCCTCCATGTTCTGGTCTCGGCGCGGAGGTCGTGGAGGGTCCCGAATCAGAGGCGGGGGTTCGTCCACCCCTCCCCCCGAAGCGGGGGTACTAGCCATGCATATGCTTTCGCATTATCGCACGTTCCGTTGTCTTATGCTTATTACTACGTTTTGATCGACTGACATCCTTTCTCTTTTGCAGATACCATGGCCCGACATCGATCGCGCACGAGTGTCGAGAGTGGCACCTACTGTCGAAGTTGCGACCGCGGCTTGTTCCCGAGCCGAGGCTCGCCGTGGGGGGTCGCCATCGCGGGCGAGGAACGAGGCGATCTCTTCCAACAAACGACTATCGTCGTCGAGCTCCTTCGGATCACCCTCCGGCCACAAGCGTGCCCATACATCGGCGGCGCCGGATAGCATGGATTCGATGCTCCTAGCGGAGGCGGCGGAGCTGAGGGACCAGGGCTCCCGAGGGATCCTTGAAACCTCTCTGCGGGATTTCAAGGGCCTGCTGACGATGAGCAACCTTGAGCATTTCCAACACGGGATCGGCGACGCCCATAATGTATGATTCGCTTGCTCGTCTCATGTGTAATCATTATGCTTATTCCGATTATGCGTATATCACCTGTTCCCACAGATGCTCGCACGCCAAGAGCGAAGTCACCGCATTCTCCGGGACCTGTTGCGGCGCATGCAGATCATGGAGAAGGAGAAGGAGAGCGCGGCGGCTGCCCATGCTGCCGCTCTAGCGGGGGTCCATACCGGCCGAGAGTTTCAAGCACTCGAGGAGGAACTGAAGCGAGCTCGCGAGGAGTCGACGGCCAAGAAATCGCTTCTCATGGCAGAGCAGGCATCCTGGGAGAAGGCGGAGAAGGCGGCCGACACCTTCTTAGGGGAGACAAAGAAGCTCCAGGCGGCGCTCTCGAGCCGGGACGAGGAGCTGAGCATCGTCCCCGCTCAACTGTCGGCGAGCGAGATCTCCCGGGTCAAGGCTGAGAGGGAGAGGGACACTTTGCGAGCGGAGGTACAGACCCTCGTCGAGGAGAAAGACGATGTTGTGCGATCCAAGATGGACTTGGAGGACGACTGGGACATCGCGTTGGAGGTGGCTCGCTACGAGGCGGCCATACGGGTCCGAGACGCGACCGCGAAGGAGAACGCGTCTCGCAGGACCACCTTTTCCTTCTTCGACGCGATGTTCCCTCCTTTGGATGACGAGCCACAGGAGGATGACCCGCGTCCTCAAGTCCCCGCAGAGGCCGCCCAGTCGACGAACCGATAGTTTGACGGAGAAGCCATCGGCTGGTCCGGCGCCCCCCGCCCCGAGGATGATGAGGAGCAGATTGACTTCGGCTCGGAATAGCCAATTTTATTTTATCTTCTGCGCACTTGTTTAGCGCTCGCTTTATGTTTTCTTTCGTATATTTGTTATGTTTTTCTTTCGTTTGACATTTTTCGTACTCTCGTACTTTCCTCGATGGGTTGTTCGTACAACATTGTTTGCTTTGGTTAAAGCTTTTCTTATCTATTATGCGTCTTATTTTCTCGACTTGCTATGCTTGGCGTAATCGATTTGCGCAATCCGTTTAGTGCGTGTCTTACGAACCCGACTTACTATATCCAGCGTAACCGGTTTGCATGGCTTACTGCCACACCTGGCGGCGAGGCTTTCCGCGGACGCTGGCTAGACCAATTTCGTCGGGCGGATGCGGGTCTTCGCCGTTCATCTGTGACTCGGTGCCTATCGGCATGTGCGAGCTGAACGACTATCGCGCCCAATTGCCGGCGCGTACGCTACCTATCGGCTTGCGTGTTGCGCGCCAGAACGGGCCTGAGGCGAGCGCGGTTCCTGGCGAGTGTGATACCTGTCGGTATGCACATCACGTCATGGGTGGGCAGCCAAGATCAGCAATCCGGTGCGCGGATGCGATCAGCCAACGCCGGTGTGCAAGGCGCGGAATCGCGTGGGAGTGCCACGCGGGATACATGCAGGGTCGGAGGTCCGGTGCGCGGATCCGACTCGTCGACCTTTTGCTACCTCTTGGTGCGCGAAACGTGGAATCGCGCGAGTGCGTCGCACGAGAAATGTGTGCCTGTTACCCTTATTAGCCCCCCGAGTTTCTTGTGTACTCGTAGAGGAGACTAGAAATTATAACATCGTAGGACAAATGCTTTGAGATGAAATGTAATTCAATTATCATGTCGAAATAGTTAAAAATTACATTCCCAAGCCATTGGCTTTACTTGAAACTTAACATTGTTTGTTGCTAAATTTGAAAACAAGACGAAAATAATTGAACGTCGGGGAAGTGGCGCCTCTATTGGTAGTATTGCCGCAGGTGCATAGCGTTCTACGGGTGTGTGAACACGAGTCCCTCCAGGTTCTCGAGCTCGTACGTGCCGTTGTGGATGGCTCGGCGCACGCGGTACGGACCTTCCCAGGTGGGTCCCAAGACTCCTGCCCCTTGCACTTTGGTGTTTTAGAACACCCTTCTAAGGACGAGGCTTCCGTCGGCAAACTTCCGCAGCTTGACCTTGGAGTTGTAGTACTTCTCAACCTTTCTCTTTTGTGCGGCGAGGCGGGAGAGCGCGTCCGCCCTCTTCTCATCTATGAAGTCCAGCTCGAGCCTGATTGCGTCGTCGTTGGCGGGTTCTTCATACTCCTCTACGCGCAAAGTTGGCAGCTTGGTCTCGACGGGTACCACGGCCTTGACGCTGAATGCGAGAGCGAAAGGGGTTTCGCCGGTCGCATTTCGTGCGGTGGTTCGGTACGCCCACAAGACCATGGGAAGCTCGTCGGCCCAAGCCCCCTTTCTTTCTTCCAGCTTCTTCTTCACGTTTTCCTTGATCGTTTTGTTGACCGCCTCGACTTGACCGTTGGCCTGCGGATGACGGGGAGAAGAGAAAGTCTTGCTAATGCCCAATTGTTCGCACATGTCTCGGAGGCGCGCGTTGTCGAATTGCTTTCCATTGTCGGTCACAATCGACGCGGGGATCCCGAAGCGGTAGACAATGTTCTTCCAGATGAAGCTCGTCGTGTTCGCCTCGGTAATCTTTGCCAGCGGTTCGGCCTCTACCCATTTCGTGAAGTAGTCGATCGCCACAATCGCATGCTTGTACTGTCTCGGGGCCATGGGTAGCTCACCGATGAGGTCGATTCCCCATTTCGTGAAGGGTCTCGGCACAACGATCGGGCATAACGGGGCCAGCGCTTGGCGCGGGATGTGGGCGAACCTTTGACACTTGTCGCACTTTTTGGCCCACTCGTGGGAGTCCTTTTTCAAGGTAGGCCAAAAATATCCGAGCCTCAAGAGCTTCAGTGCCAAAGATTGTCCGGCCGCATGGTTACCGCACAAGCTTTTGTGTCCATGAGGTCACTGTCACGAATCACATCGATAGGAATAGTTAAACTGGAAGCTAAGTCAAAACAAGAACGAAAATAGTTAAAAGGGTATTTTTGTCTTTTGAGACAAAGGATGAAATGAATGTCAATAAATTTTTTGACAAGTTCATTTGATGACTTAATGTCACTCGGCCATAACTTGTTTATTGGGCCTTGTGGATTAATTTCATTTCATAAGAATTTTATTGAAAATTCTTAATGGGCTTTTCTCATGTTGTCATGAACAAATGAAGAAGCTTCTAGAAGCTCCTTCTAGATGAGAGATGGGCGCCCAAAATACCCAAGAGAAAGAGAATATTTTGTGCATAAATGTATCAAGATACTTGCCAAAAGAAAAAGAGGAAACAAAAGAGGAAACTAATCCCTTGTGGATTGTATGAGATGGGCGCCTATTTTGATAGGTATGGGTAATAAAAGATTGCTCATAAAGGCTTGGAAAATAAGAGGAAACTACTTCTTTCCAAGGCCAACCCCTCTCCTATAAATAGGACCCTCATTTCCTTCATTTTATTCATTCAACATAAGTTAGAGATTGAGAGACTCTCTCTCTAGACATTGTTGGCCGAAAATCCTCTCTCTCTCTCTCTAGTTTATTTTCGATTTTTTCTTGTCTTGGCACCTAGGTCCTCACTCGACCTAGTGTTTAGCTCTGCGATTTCGAGACTTGTTCTTAAGTCGTAGTGTTTAAAAGTGCCCACTCACTGATTCCTTCTTTTCGAGTGATTTAGTGATAGAAACTTTCGTGGTTGCTCGAGGTGCCGAGGAAAGAAAGAGAGACGTGCTGCGAGGGGAGACGAGCGTTGCAAACTTTCCACAAGCTTCTTCAAAGTTCAAGCTTCAAGAAAGGTTAGTAAACTTCTAGCTCATATTGGTTTTTAATCACATGTACTTGCACTTGTCTAGGTTAGTAAAAACTGTTTTACTTGTAAAATAAAATTTTAAAATTCCGCCGCTTACCGAAGCGTTAATTATTTTCTCAAACCCTATATCGATTCCAACAAATGGTATCAGAGCTATGGTCAAAGAGATGCATGTACATGTTTTTAAAATTATGAGCTTGAAAATCGTTTTCGAAAGTTTACTAATTTTGTGACAAGTTAGAATTGTAATGTTAGATTTTTTTTTAATTTATTGCTCTTGCCTTTAAATTAAAAAGCATGTTGATTTTCTATGAGTTTGGGATGTTTTTAAAAGACATTAGAATCAGTTCTAAAAGTTTTTAATTTTTTATATTGAAAAACGTGTTTTAAAGGTTTGAGAAATTTCGAGTAAAATTTTGTGACTAGTTTTGATATCTTGCTAGTTTCTTATTTTTACTTGAATCGTTTTATGCATGTTATTATTTCTTTTATTCTATGTTATTACCCTGCTAATAAAACACAAATAAAATCTTTAAACAACATCTTAAAACGTTCCGTTACACTCGATTCTTTTTCGCACTTAAAAAGGACCAAGCTTTAATTTATTTCTTTTTTCTTCGAGCTGGAGTAAACCCGCATTAAAAGTGGTATAACTCTCTGATCAGAAATCGAAATTTAATGATTCTTGAATCAAATTAAAGCTCTGTCTGTCCTCTGTCCAATGCCACCGGTTTCGGCTCAAAAGGACATCGGAGCCGCCAGATATGGTGATTTTACTCCGAGGTGCGCAGCTGTCTGAAACTCCAGTTTTTTACAAATCCGGATTTTCAAACCCCACTACCATGAGTTATAGAACTCTAATGAGAAAATTTTCTTGAGCAAAAATGTTTTTCATATGATTATAAACATGATGTGTAAGATTAAAATGTTTTGATTTTTGAAAGTTTAATTGAAATTGAATTTTTACAAAACTAGTTTGAATTTTGAAAAACCGTTTTCACTTTCAAACTTGAAAATATTTTGTCATCTAAATCAAATAAATTTTCAAAATGTTTTCAAAACTATATCTATATCACATATGTTCAAAATCTATATGCTCTTGAAAATTTGAGTGGGAGGTCTCCTTGTAGACAAGCCGAAAAATAAAAAGATGTGTAATCTCAAACTTTCAAGTGTTCGAGTGAGTTGAAGTTCACACTTCCCTCACGCACTTTCCCGAAATAGAAAATAGGAAAAGATCGAGTATGTACCTTGTGCCTTTATGCACTAATACTGCTCTGAACATGTCGATCTAGGATTCTCTTCTAGTTGTCCGCTCTGTCGCTCTCTAACTAGGAAATTTGTTTCCGAACTTATAAGAGTCGATGAACCAACTCCAAAAACTAAGTGGGAGGGTTATATTCGTTGTTTGTAACCCGCGATCCCCAACAATAGTGAAAGATACAATAACGTGGGACTAAGAGCCGCTCTTGCGACCCTCACTTAAATGTGAGTACTCCAAGGCGTTATTGCTTCGATCATTGCTCAATGAGCTACGTCCGAGAGTGATGCAATGATGACAAGGCCTCCCCTTGGGGGATTGTTTTTCAAAGCTGATCTTTTGGACTAAGTGGTTGGTTACACACTTAGGCTCAATCCCTAGTAATCCTCCCTTGAGGCTCTGCGAAAGGATGTGAGTGATCAAACCAATTTAAAAGGTGGCTAGTCAAAATAGATGTATTGACATCTTGGCTTAGCATTAATGATGTGTCATTTACTTATAAATGGAGATTTTTTGCGGCCTTCTCTTGAGGGAGTAAATTATCGTTTGGTTTATAACACCTTTGGATTTTTCAAAAGTCTTAATAAAACTTAAATCCTAAACAAAAGACTAATCATAAACTTGTTTAAACTTTTATAAGCAATATGTCTCTCAACCCTCTCTCTACGATTCATTCCTCGAATAAACTCGAAGGCGACAATTACGTCGACTGGAAACGTAACCTCGACATAGTCCTTACTGTCGACAAGCACAAATGGGTTCTCACAACCCCCTGTCCTCAAACGAATGAAGATTCGACGCAAGAGGAGAAAGACGCCCTGGCGGCCTGGCTTCGATCCGATGAGATTGCGAGATGCTATATTTTGGCATCGATGAACAATGTGTTGCAACAACAACATCGTGATTATGAAACTGCCACCGATATGCTCTACAATCTTCATGAGATGTTTGGAGGGCAAGGACGTCAAGCTAGGCAACAAGCGGTCCGACAATTCATGAACTGTCGTATGAAGGCTGGAACTCCCGTTAGAGATCATATGATGCTGATCATTAGCTATCTAAAGGAAATGGAGATTCTTGGATCTGAGATTGATGGGGAGACTAAAATAGATATGATCTTGGAAACTCTCCCCGAAACCTTTGATACCTTCAAGTTGAATTATTCCATGAACAAGCTGGAGTACACTGTTACCGAGCTCATGAAGGAACTTCAAACCGCTGAGGCACTCACTAAGAAAAAGAGGGCTCAAGGAGAAGTACATGCTACTGCCTCCACCTCTGGATCTAAGAAGAGACCTCGCAACGCCGAGAAGAAGAACCAACCTAAGGTTCACACGAAGAAGAAGGCGCCAAAGGCTCCGAAGTTGGACAAGTCTAACGACAAGTGCCACCACTGCAACGAGCCTGGTCACTGGCGTAGGAACTGTCCTGCCTACCTCAAAACCAAAGAAAAAGGTATTGTACTTGTTACTGAAGCCTGTTTAGTAGCTGATAATGTATCATCGTGGATTATTGACTCCGCTGCTACTAACCATATTTGCTGCTCCTTGACTGGTTTTAGGAAAAGCAAAAGCTTAGAGGATGGCGACTTCTGCTTCAAGTGGGGTGATGAGAGCGTGGTGTCTGCGAAGGCTGTGGGATCCGTGACGCTATCTTTTGAAGATCGAACTTTAAATTTGAATAATGTTTATTATGTTCCTTCCTTTGGGAAAAACCTAGTATCTGTTGCTCAACTTTTCGAGCAAGATTATTATTTAAAGTTTATAAAGAATGGAATTCGTATTTCTTTTTCTAATTCTTTTGTCACTGATGCATGTATGAAGAATGGTCTTTTTTACATCTATCCCACTCAACCTTCTCTTTTAGACACCGAAATAGATAACGATCTAATTAGGGAGCCAAAGAGGATCAAACTTTCTGAATCCTCCGATCTAACAAAATCAACATACCTCTGGCACTTAAGACTTGGTCATATCAGTCTAGATAGGATTAAGAGACTTGTGAGGGATGGTCCACTCCAAGCCTCTGCAATAGGTTCACTACCTACTTGTGAATCCTGTATAGGAGGAAAAATGACTAAGCGACCTTTCTCCGATAAGGGTCGAAGAGCCACTGAGTTGCTGGAACTAATACATTCTGATGTATGTGGTCCGCTCAACCAACAGGCACGTGGAGGATACGAATACTTCGTTACCTTCACTGATGATTACTCAAGATATGGGTTTGTCTATTTGCTTAAACACAAATCCGAGACCTTTAACGTATTTAAGGTCTTTAGGGCTTTAGTGGAAAAGCAAACTGGCAAAGTGATCAAAACCCTTCGATCTGATCGAGGTGGTGAGTATATGTATGGAGAGTTCGATGACTTTCTTAAAGAAGAAGGTATCGCTTCTCAGCTTACCGCACCTGGCACACCTCAACAAAACGGAGTGTCAGAGAGAAGAAACCGAACTCTTATGGAGATGGTTAGATCAATGATGAGTTACTCATCACTCCCGCTTTCCTTTTGGGGATATGCCCTCGAAACAGCCGCTTACATTCTGAACCAAGTTCCGTCTAAAATGGTTCCTGGTACTCCTTATGAACGATGGACTGGCCGTAAAGTGAATCTTTGCCGCATCCGAATTTGGGGTTGCCCTGCACACGTGCTGAGGCAAAAGACTAGCAAGTTGGCTAGTAGGTCAGAATTGTGCCTGTTTGTAGGATATCCGAAGGAAACCAAAGGTTTTACTTTCTATAGTCCCGAGGACGATAAGACTTTCGTTAGCACGAATGCTCGTTTCCTCGAGGAGGACTTTATGAAAGATGCAAAACCTAGAAGCAAAATTGTGCTTGAAGAAAAGTTGGGTGACGAAGCTTCTACCTCATCTGTAAGAACTGTTCTTACCCCAACTGAAACACAACCTAACTCATCAGAATCTCGTCAAGTAGTACTTCGAAGTAGTGGGAGGGCTACTCAAAAGCCTGACAGGTACATGTCTTATGGAGACTCTCTTGTAGGCGTCTCCGACATGGATGACCCTGTTTCCTATAGCCAAGCGATGGCTTGTTCTGAATCAAACCTTTGGCTTGATGCCATGAAAGTTGAAATGCACTCGATGTATGTCAACAAAGTCTGGAAACTTGTAGACCTTCCTGAAGGGATTAAACCCGTAGGGTGTAAGTGGATATACAAGAAGAAAAGGGGTCCTGATGGGAACGTCGAGACGTTCAAAGCACGACTTGTGGTGAAGGGTTATACCCAACAAGAAGGGATTGACTATGAAGAAACCTTCTCGCCAGTCGCGATGCTTAAATCCATCCGCATACTCCTATCCATAGCTGCAGCTCTCGACTATGAGATCTGGCAAATGGATGTCAAGACAGCCTTTCTGAATGGCAATCTTGACGAGCGCATTTACATGGCTCAACCAGACGGTTTCGTGGATAAAGGTCAAGAGACCAAGGTTTGTGAGTTGCTTAAATCCATTTATGGACTAAAGCAAGCATCTAGGTCATGGAATATTAGATTCGATGAAACTGTAAAAAGCTTTGGCTTTGAACAGTCGATAGATGAGCCTTGTGTTTACAAGTTAATACATGAAGGTAAAGTTGTGTTTCTGGTACTATATGTCGATGATATACTACTCATTGGTAATGACGTGGGTAAGTTATCTGAGGTTAAGGTCTGGCTGGCAAAGCAATTCGATATGAAGGATCTAGGAGAAGCCGCATACATTCTGGGAATCCAAATCTTTCGAGATAGGAAAAACCGGATCCTGTCGCTCTCTCAAGCATCTTATATTGATAAGGTGATGGATCGCTTCTCGATGCAAGACTGCAAGAGGGGTCAAACACCCTTTAGGCATGGAGTTTCACTCTCTAAGGACCAGTCTCCCAAGACTGCACAAGAGATTGAAGACATGAGGAAGATTCCTTACGCCTCTGCCGTAGGAAGCCTCATGTATGCCATGCTTTGCACTAGACCTGACATCTGTTTCGCCGTTGGCGTAGTTAGTCGTTTCCAATCCAACCCTGGACCCGAGCACTGGATTGCTGTTAAGCATGTTCTTAAGTATCTTCGAAGAACTAGGAACTTGATGCTTACATACTCAAGTACTGACATGACTATGACGGGATATACCGACTCCGATTTTCAAGCGGATAAGGATTCCAGGAAATCCACTTCGGGATCTGTGTTCATCCTTAATGGTGGAGCTGTTGTGTGGAGAAGTATTAAGCAATCTTGCATTGCTGACTCCACAATGGAAGCAGAATATGTGGCTGCTTGTGAAGCATCCAAAGAGGCTGTATGGCTTAGAAAATTCCTTAAGTATTTGGAAATTGTTCCAAACGTCGACGAGCCCATGACCCTTTATTGTGATAATAGTGGGGCTGTCGCTAACTCAAAGGAACCTAGAAGCCATAAGCGCTCTAAGCATATTGAGAGGAAATACCATTTGATTCGAGAGATCGTGCAGCGCGGAGACGTGGAAGTGAAGAAGATCTCAACGGTGGACAACCTCGCAGATCCATTCACCAAGGCCCTAGCGAACAAGGTCTTCGACCAACATCGTGAGGGATTAGGCATGAAGGACTACACACACCTTCTTTGAGTCAAGTGGGAGTTTGTTGTCAATGGTGCCCACAAGAAGAGTTGTAGTCTTTATTTTGTACATTTGATGTAATAAAGTCACATGAAGACTCTTGCTTGTAATTGCCTATCTATTCATTAATAAAGTTGAAACGTTCATTCATTCTTTCTTTGTTTGAAGCTTTATGATAAAACCTTAGTCTTTTTGTCCATAAACAAACTTAACAACTTACGAAGAGACAAATGTAGATTTGCATGAACAAACTCTTCGTAGTTTGCTTAAAACGATATATTCGCAATCTTAGGGTCAAAGGACTATTGACCTCAGTATGATTGTTAGAAGAATCTATGATGTCTGGTTATGAGGCATTGAGAGTTGGGGACTCTATAGTTCTTCTAGGTATCTTCCGAAGATACTGAATTGACCAGTGCACTTCTAGAGACAATATAAGAACAAACCATTTAACCTCTTATGTCTCGAAGTCACTATGTATGAATTGCATCATGCTTACCTTAATCCTGAAATGAGACATGCCATTTCACACCTTAGTATTCTCATTTGAGAAAGTCAAAGTTCGGACTCACTATGTGATTCCGAACAAGGCCTATTGGTGAAGTACTAAGTTGTGAGTCTGTCATGAGTAACTTTGTGAAGTTCTCATAGATATGGAATTCATGTACAAGATTGCTGAAATGCAATGTATGTCACCTCATGCTTTGTTCCTTGGAGTGTGAATAAATGAACTGGCTAGTGTCCAAATTGAGTCCTGACTCTTTTGGATGAAACAATGTGACTTGTTAGCTCCTCGTCAATACATTGTTTCTAACTTATTCACAAGCGACAAAGGAGTTGAGGAAATAACAGCTAGAAGGGTAAAATGGTAATTTAGTAAATCCCGACTAGCTGATGACATTCATGAAGGGTAAACATAGATAATATTCAGTGGATCCGCTCATCATAATTAGGTCGAATTCTTGAGCAGAAAATAAATTCATTTGAACCGAGAGATTTTCAGTGTCAGCTCTTTAGTGGAGTCAGTTGGCATTAAGCTAAACTTGGAAAAGGTTTGTGAACTTTTGAGTCACAGTGTTTAGCTCAAGCTTTGTTCATTTGGGTCCATGAGGTCACTGTCACGAATCACATCGATAGGAATAGTTAAACTGGAAGCTAAGTCAAAACAAGAACGAAAATAGTTAAAAGGGTATTTTTGTCTTTTGAGACAAGGGATGAAATGAATGTCAATAAATTTTTTGACAAGTTCATTTGATGACTTAATGTCACTCGGCCATAACTTGTTTATTGGGCCTTGTGGATTAATTTCATTTCATAAGAATTTTATTGAAAATTGTTAATGGGCTTTTCTCATGTTGTCATGAACAAATGAAGAAGCTTCTAGAAGCTCCTTCTAGATGAGAGATGGGCGCCCAAAATACCCAAGAGAAAGAGAATATTTTGTGCATAAATGTATCAAGATACTTGCCAAAAGAAAAAGAGGAAACAAATTTCCTCTATGAGGAAACAAGGAGAATCGGCCAAGGCAACCAAGAAGGGAAACAAAAGAGGAAACTTATCCCTTGTGGATTGTATGAGATGGGCGCCTATTTTGATAGGTATGGGTAATAAAAGATTGCTCATAAAGGCTTGGAAAATAAGAGGAAACTACTTCTTTCCAAGGCCAACCCCTCTCCTATAAATAGGACCCTCATTTCCTTCATTTTATTCATTCAACATAAGTTAGAGATTGAGAGACTCTCTCTCTAGACATTGTTGGCCGAAAATCCTCTCTCTCTCTCTAGTTTATTTTCGATTTTTTCTTGTCTTGGCACCTAGGTCCTCACTCGACCTAGTGTTTAGCTCTGCGACTTCGAGACTTGTTCTTAAGTCGTAGTGTTTAAAAGTGCCCACTCACTGATTCCTTCTTTTCGAGTGATTTAGTGATAGAAACTTTCGTGGTTGCTCGAGGTGCCGAGGAAAGAAAGAGAGACGTGCTGCGAGGGGAGACGAGCGTTGCAAACTTTCCACAAGCTTCTTCAAAGTTCAAGCTTCAAGAAAGGTTAGTAAACTTCTAGCTCATATTGGTTTTTAATCACATGTACTTGCACTTGTCTAGGTTAGTAAAAACTGTTTTACTTGTAAAAGAAAATTTTAAAATTCCGCCGCTTACCAAAGCGTTAATTATTTTCTCAAACCCTAGATCGATTCCAATAGGAACTCGACCACGTACTCGCCCAACTCCTGGGACCATATGGCCATTCGAGAGGTGGTCCCTTTTTGCAGGGCCTTCTCGATGGGATGTCCCGTGCGTACCACGATGGGGTACGCTTGGAAGTAGGGTCGAAGCTTTCTCGCACTCATGACAAGGGCGAGGGACAATCTCTCGATTTCCGGGTATCGGGTTTCGGCGTCGAGGAGCGCCTTGCTAACATAGTAGACCGCCCATTGCACCTTGTCTTCTTCGCGTATGAAAACTGCGCTCACGGCCCTATCGGAAACCGCGAGGTAGACATACAAGGTCTCACCGTCCTTCGGCTTTGCGAGGAACGGGGGGGAGCTGAAGTAGGCTTTCATTTCGCGGAACGCCTCCTCGCACTCCTTAGTCCACACAAATCCGTCGGTCTTCTTCAATGCCTTGAAAAACGGTTGGCACCTATCGGTTGCCTTGGAAACGAATCGCGTCAGGGCGGCGATCCTTTCCGTCAAGCTCTGAACTTCTTTGACTTTCTGCAGTGACCTCATCTCTAAGATCGCCATAATCTTCTCGGGATTAGCTTCAATCCCGCAGCGGCTCACCATGTAGCCCAGGAATTTTCCGGACTCAACCCCAAAGGCGCACTTGTTGGGGTTGAGCTTCATCTTATAGCGCCGTAGGATTGTAAACATATCTCTAAGGTCTCGAACGTGGTCGTGGGCCTTGAGGCTTTTGACAAGCATATCGTCCACGTAGACCTCCATAGTTTTGCCAATTTGATTGGCGAACATTCAGTTTACCAGCCTTTGATACGTCGCTCCCGCGTTCTTGAGGCCAAAGGGCATGACCTTGTAGCAGTAGAGTCCGCAGTTCGTAATAAAGGTGGTCTTGATCTGATCCGGCTCGTGCATGCGGATCTGATTATAGCCTGCTCCGCCTCCCTGATGAAGTTGGCGGCGAGAAGTTTGTCAACCTCTTCACCAATGGCTTGGTACCTCTCTCCGATGAACGCCCGTCGCGGTTGAACGCGCTCAGTCACTCTCTTGTCGTCGTTGAGACGGTGAACCATTATCTCGGGGTCGATCCCCGGCATGTCGGCGTGTGTCCACGCAAAGACATCTTTGAACTCACGGAGGAAGGCGGCGAGCTGGGTTCGGACCTCGGACGGGAGTTGGGCGCCTACCTTGACTACTTGGTCAGGCTTGGCGTCATCCAACATGACGGGAACGAGGTCGTCCGGTGTCTCCACCTTTCGACGCTCGACATCGTCCCTTTGGTCCAGTTCTCCGAAGGTGCCTCCTTCCTCTATCTTGCATGGGAGCTTGTCCCTGAGCTGGAAAACGGTGCTCACCATCTTTCCCTTTTCTTTCCCGTCCACGCCTTGAATGTAGCACATTCTTGCCATTGATTGATCTCCCAGTATCATAGCTATTCCCTTATCAGTCGGGAATTTCATCATCAGGTGGTAAGTGGACGTAATGGCCTTCAATTGGTTGAGGGTCGGGCGGCCGATTATGATGTTGTAAGCAGAGGGTTGGTCCACGACCAGGAACGACACGATGTGGGTGACCTCGAGCCCCCCCGGTGTCCCGAAGGTTACCGGGAGGTCGATGGTTCCCTCCGTCATGACCCTTTCTCCGGAGAAGCCGAAGAGTGGAGTCGAGATCGGGGTCGGTCTCACCCCAGATAGCTTCATCCTGTCCAGCGCCGACTTGAAGATTATATCGGCGGAACTTCCATTGTCGATTAGGATTCTCCGGACGAGGTTGTTGGTGACCGGGGCTGAGACGACTATTGCGTCGTTGTGTGGGTGGAGAACTCGCACCGCCTCTTGGCTACTGAAGAACATGGACTCGAATGGGGTCAAAGGAGGAGCCTCGTACGTGTGGTTGATGTAGTGCGCTATTTTCCCTTGGGAAACTTCACCCACGTACTTCTTCCTTTGCGTGGCCGAGTCTCCGAACTCCGGGCCGCCCATAATCGAGCCCACAACGTGCAGTTGTGAGCTCTCCGGATCTTCGATTGCTGCTCGATCCATGACGGTCACCGTCGCCAGACCCTTCCTTTCTTGCCGCGGGCGTTCTCTGTGCGCCGCGGCCGTCCCGATCGTTCTCAGGACATATTCTTTCAATTTCCCATCTTGTATCAGGGCCTCGATCTGACGCTTGAGTCGGTAACATTCGGACGTCAGATGCCCGTGATCTTGGTGGTATTCAAAGAACTTGCTTCGATCCCTCTTCGCGGGATCTTTCGTTAGAGGAGTTGGACTTCCTAGCTTGTCACGGTGCAGAGCCAGGATCCGCTCTTGCGGAGTATTCAGGGGGGTGAATGTCGAGAACTTTCAGAAGCTATCGACATGCGATGGTCTCGGCTCGGGGAGGGAGCGACCGTTAGGGGCCTGGCCTCCCTTGTTCCTCCTCTTTCGAGGGTCGGGACGATCTCCATCCTGGTCGTCGCGGCGGCGACTACCCTGTCCCCCTGACTTCCGGCCGTCTCAGCCATCGAGATAGTCCTCAATTCCCAGATACGTGCGGGCTCTCGACAATAGCTCCGCCATGTCCCGCGGGACTTTTCGGACAATAGACTTGAGGAAGTCGCTCGTGCGAACTCCCTCGGTGATTGCCGTGATGGCGTCCTTGTCGTCGAACCCTTCGACCTTGTGAGATTCCTCGGTGAAGCCAGATGGAGAGGAGATGGGTATTGTCTCAACGTCTCGTCTCTCCTTTGCCAGATGGAGAGGAGATGGGTCTTTGATTTCTTTTGCACCACGAGAGTGGCGAATTGCGCAAGGAAAGCCTCCCGCAAGGCCCGGAAGGACGAGATACTTCCCGATCTCAGACTTCGGAACCACTCAAAGCCCGACCCCGTAAGGGTTAGGCTGAAGGCTTGACAGAGGGTGGCGTCCGTCTGTCCTTGCATCGTCATCCACGTCTCGTAGTGTTGGATGTGGAAGTTTGGGTCCGTCCGTCTATCGTAGGGAGGGATGGACGGTAGTTTGAAGTTCCCCACGCAAGGCTGCGCGAGGATTTGAGCGGCGAAGGGAGAGTATGACTCCTCGATCCCTCCGTAAGGCCTTTGCCTCCCCGATTCCCTCATTTCGATGATTTGATTCTGGAGGCTTTGAATCATCGTGACCATGTCAAGCCCGTTAGTTGGGCTGACCGCTGGGACCGCGGGAGTCACCTGTTGGCGCTCGTTGGACGCTTGGTCCCCGTCGTTGGCTTGAGGTCGGCCGAGAGTCGTGGCAGGGAGAGCGTCCCTCCGAGAATTGAGCCTCTGGCGGAGATCCTCCCCTCGGGAGTTTCTCTGCGCCGTCAGGCGCTCTCTAAGGTCCACACTCGGCGCGTGGTGGGGCGAGGTCGCCCTTGGTCGGACCGTCCGATGGGCGCTTCGGCTATCGGCCCAATCGTCCACCAGAGTCGCTCTCTCCTCGGCCGCCTCTTGGAACCGAAGGGGCGACTCCCCGGGAATATGAGCGTGCATGCTGCCGCGCCGGTCCGCCCAAGTCGCCGTTCGCCCTCTCGGACCGCGACGGGGCGAGGCTTGGCGTTGCATCATCGGTCCTTGACTCCCCCACATAGTCGGGGTCGGAGTCATCTCGGGCGGACCTATCCTCTGTTGTCAATGGTGCCCACAAGAAGAGTAGTAGTGTCTTTTTATGTACATTTGATGTCATATAGTCTTACGAAGACTCTTGCTTGTAATTGCCTATTCATTCATTAATAAAGTTGAAACGTTCATTCATCCTTTCTTTGTTTGAAGCTTTATGATAAAACCTTAGTCTTTTAGTCCATAAACAAACTAAACAACTTACGAAGAGACAAATGTAGATTTGCATGAACAAACTCTTCGTAGTTTGCTTAAAACGATTTATTCGCAATCTTAGGGTCAAAGGACTATTGACCTCAGTATGATTGTTAGAAGAATCTATGATGTCTGGTTATGAGGGATTGAGAGTTGGGGACTCTATAGTTCTTCTAGGTATCTTCCGAAGGTACTGAATTGACCAGTGCACTTCTAGAGACAATATAAGAACAAACCATTTAACCTCTTATGTCTCGAAGTCACTATGTATGAATTGCATCATGCTTACCTTAATCCTGAAATGAGACATGCCATTTCACACCTTAGTATTCTCATTTGAGAAAGTCAAAGTTCGGACTCACTATGTGATTCCGAACAAGGCCTATTGGTGAAGTACTAAGTTGGGAGTATGTCATGAGTAACTTTCTGAAGTTCTCATAGATATGGAATTCATGTACAAGATTGCTGAAATGAACTGGCCAGTGTCCAAATTGAGTCCTGACTCTTTTGGATGAAACAATGTGACTTGTTAGCTCCTCGTCAATACATTGTTTCTAACTTATTCACAAGCGACAAAGGAGTTGAGGAAATAACATCTAGAAGGGTAAAATGGTAATTTAGTAAATCCCGACTAGCTGATGACATTCATGAAGGGTAAACATAGATAATATTCAGTGGATCCGCTCATCATAATTAGGTCGAATTCTTGAGTAGAAAATAAATTCATTTGAACCGAGAGATTTTCAGTGTCAGCTCTTTAATGGAGTCAGTTGGCATTAAGCTAAACTTGGAAAAGGTTTGTGAACTTTTGAGTCCAAGTGTTTAGCTCAAGCTTTGTTCATTTGGGTCCATGAGGTCACTGTCACGAATCACATCGATAGGAATAGTTAAACTAGAAGCTAAGTCAAAACAAGAACGAAAATAGTCAAAAGGGTATTTTTGTCTTTTGAGACATGTGATGAAATGAATGTCAATAAATTTTTTGACAAGTTCATTTGATGACTTAATGTCACTTGGCCATAACTTGATTATTGGGCCTTGTGAATTAATTTCATTTCATAAGAATTTTATTGAAAATTCTTAATGGGGTTTTCTCATGTTGTCATGAACAAATGAAGAAGCTTCTAGAAGCTCCTTCTAGATGAGAGATGGGCGCCCAAAATACCCAAGAGAAAGAGAATATTTTGTGGATAAATGTATCAAGATACTTGCCAAAAGAAAAAGAGGAAACAAATTTCCTCTATGAGGAAACAAGGAGAATCGGCAAGGCAACCAAGAAGGGAAACAAAAGAGGAAACTAATCCCTTGTGGATTATATGAGGTGGGCGCCTATATTCATAGGAATGGGCAATAAAAGATTGCTCATAAAGGCTTGGAAATAAAAGGAAACTACTTCTTTCCAAGGCCAACCCCTCTCCTATAAATAGGACCCTCATTCCCTTCATTTTATTCATTCAACATAAGTTAGAGATTGAGAGACTCTCTCTCTCTCTAGACATTGTTGGCCGAAAATCCTTTCTCTCTCTCTCTAGTTTATTTTCGATTTTTTCTTGTCTTGGCACCTAGGTCCTCACTCGACCTAGTGTTTAGCTCTGCGACTTCAAGACTTGTTCTTAAGTCGTAGTGTTTAAAAGTGCCCACTCACTGATTCCTTCTTCTCGAGTGATTTAGTGATAGAAACTTTCGTGGTTGCTCGAGGTGCCGAGGAAAGAAAGAGAGACGTGCTGCGAGGGGAGACGAGCGTTGCGAACTTTCCAAAAGCTTCTTCAAAGTTCAAGCTTCAAGAAAGGTTAGTAAACTCTTAGCTCATATTGATTTTTAATTACATGTACTTGCTTCTTTGTCTAGGTTAGTAAAAACTGTTTTTACTTGAAAAGAAATTTTTTAAAATTCCGCCGCTTCCCGAAGCATTTAATCTTTTTCTTAAACCCTAGATCAATTCCAACAAATGGTATCAGAGCTATGGTCAAAGAGATGCATGTACATGTTTTTTAAAATTATGAGCTTGAAAATCGTTTTCGAACGTTTACTAATTTTTTGACAAGTTAGAATTGTTATCTTAGATTTTTTTTTAATTTATTGCTCATGTCTTTAAATTAAAAAGCATGTTGATTTTCTATGAGTTTGGGATGTTTTTAAAACACATTAGAATCAGTTCTAAAAGTTTTTAATTTTTTATATTGAAAAACGTGTTTTAAAGGTTTGAGAAATTTCGGTAAATTTTGTGACTAGTTACTTTGTCTTTCTAGTTTCTTTTATTTACCGTATTCGTTTTATGCTTGTTGTTATTTATTTTATTCTATGTTATTACCCTGCTAATAAAACACAAATAAAAGCTTTAAACAACATCTTAAAACGTTCCGTTACACTTGATTCTTTTTCGCACCTAAAAAGGACCAAGCTTTAATTTATTTCTTTTTCTTCGAGGTGGAGTAAACCCGCATTAAAGCTCTGTCTGTCCTCTGTCCAATTCCACCGGTGTCAGCTCAAAAGGACATCGGAGCCGCCAGATATGGCGATTTTACTCCGAGGTGCGCGGCTGTCTTAAACTCCAGTTTTTTTTAGAAATCCGGATTTTCAAACCCCACTACCATGAGTTATAGGACTCTAATGAGAAAATTTTCTTGAGCAAAAATGTTTTTCATATGATTATAAACATGATGTGTAAGATTAAAATGTTTTGATTTTTGAAAGTTTAATTGAAATTGAATTTTTACAAAACTAGTTTGAATTTTGAAAAACCGTTTTCACTGTCAAACTTGAAAAATATTTTGTCATCCAAATCAAATAAATTTTAAAAATGTTTTCAAAACTATATCTATATCACATATGTTCAAAATCTATATGCTCTTGAAAATTTGAGTGGGAGGTCTCCTTGTAGACAAGCCGAAAAATAAAAAGATGTGTAATCTCAAACTTTCAAGTGTTCGAGTGAGTTGAAGTTCACACTTCCCTCACGCACTTTCCCGAAATAGAAAATAGGAAAAGATCGAGTATGTACCTTGTGCCTTTATGCACTAATACTGCTCTGAACATGTCGATCTAGGATTCTCTTCTAGTTGTCCGCTCTGTCGCTCTCTAACTAGGAAATCTGTTTCCGAACTTATAAGAGTCGATGAACCAACTCCAAAAACTAAGTGGGAGGGTTATATTCGTTGTTTGTAACCCACGATCCCCAACACTAATGAAAGATGCAATAACGTGGGACTAAGAGCCGCTCTTGCGACCCTCACTTAAATGTGAGTACTCCAAGGCGTTATTGCTTCGATCATTGCTCAATGAGCTACGTCCGAGAGTGATGCAATGATGACAAGGCCTCCCCTTGGGGGATTGTTTTTCAAAGCTGATCTTTTGGACTAAGTGGTTGGTTACACACTTAGGCTCAATCCCTAGTAATCCTCCCTTGAGGCTCTACGAAAGGATGTGAGTGATCAAACCAATTTAAAAGGTGGCTGGTCAAAATAGATGTATTGACATCTTGGCTTAGCATTAATGATGTGTCATTTACTTATAAATGGAGATTTTTTGCGGCCTTCTCTTGAGGGAGTAAATTATCGTTTGGTTTATAACACCTTTGGATTTTACAAAAGTCTTAATAAAACTTAAATCCTAAACCAAAGACTAATCATAAACTTGTTTCAACTTTTATAAGCAATATGTCTCTCAACCCCCTCTCTATAATTCTTTCCTCGAATAAACTCGAAGGCGACAATTACATCGATTTGAAACGTAACCTCGACATAATACCTACCGTTAACAAGCACAAATGGGTACTCACCACCCCGTGTCCTCCTCTGACGAATGATGATTCAACTCAAGAGGACAATGACGCCTTAGCGGCCAGGCTTCGATCCGATGAGATTGTGAGGTGCTATATCTTGGCATCTATGAACAATATGCTGAAAGAGCAACATCGTGACATCGAGACTGCCGCTGACATGCTCTACAATCTCCTTGAGATGTTTGGAGGGCAAGGGCGTCAAACAAGGCAACAAGCAGTCCGACAGTTTATGAACTGTCATATGAGGGCTAGGACTCCTGTTAGAGACTTTATGATACTGATCATTAGTTTTCTAAATAAAATGGAAATCCTAGGATCTGAGACTGATGGGAAGAATGTCATAGATATGATCTTAGAAACTCTCCCCGCATCTCTTGATACCTCCAAGATGAACTACTCCATAAACAAGCTAGAGTACACTGTTACCAAGCTTATGAAGGAACTTCACACTGGTGTAGGTCTCACTAAGAGAAAGAGGAATCAAGGAGAGGCACATGCTACTGAGCAAAAAGCCTCCGCCTCTGGAACTGAGAAGGGACCTTACAAGGCCGATAAAAAGAACTGTCCCGCCTATCTCAAAGCAAAGGAACATAGTATTGTACTAGTTACCAAAGCATGCTTAGTAGCTGATAATGTATCAACGTGGATTCTTGACTCCGCTGCTACTAACCATATTTGTTGTTCCTTGAATGGTTTCAAGAAAACCAAAAGCTTAGAGGAAGGCGAGTTCTGTTTCAAATGGGGTGATGGGAGCCTGGTGTCCGCGAAGGCTGTGGGATCCGTGACGCTGTCTTTTGAAGACCGCACTTTAAACTTGAATAATGTTTATTTTGTTCCTACCTTTGGGAAGAACTTAATATCCATTGCTTGTCTTCTTGAGCAAGATTATTGTTTAAAGTTCATTAAGAATGGAATTCGTATTTCGTTTCCTGATAATTCTTTTGTCACTGATGCATGTATGAAGAATGCTCTTTTCTACATCTATCCCACTAAACCTTCTCTTTTAGACACCGAAATAGATAATGATCTAATTAGGGAGTCAAAGAGGATCAAACTTTCTGAATCCTCCGATCTAACAAAATCAACATACCTCTGGCACTTAAGACTTGGTCATATCAGTCTAGATAGGATTAAGAGACTTGTGAGGGATGGTCCACTCCAAGCCTCTGCAATAGGTTCACTACCTACTTGTGAATCCTGCATAGAAGGAAAAATTACTAAGCGACCTTTCTCCGATAAGGGTCGAAGAGCCACTGAGTTGCTGGAACTAATACATTCTGATGTATGTGGTCCGCTCAACCAACAGGCACGTGGAGGATACGAATACTTCGTTACCTTCACTGATGATTACTCAAGATATGGGTTTGTCTATTTGCTGAAACACAAATCTGAGACCTTTAACGTATTTAAGGTCTTTAGGGCTTTAGTGGAAAAGCAAACTGGCAAAGTGATCAAAACCCTTCGATCTGATCAAGGTGGTGAGTATATGTCTGGAGAGTTCGATGACTTTCTTAAAGAAGAAGGTATCGCTTCTCAGCTTACCGCACCTGGCACACCTCAACAAAACGGAGTGTCAGAGAGAAGAAACCGAACTCTTATGGAGATGGTTAGATCAATGATGAGTTACTCATCACTCCCTCCTTCCTTTTGGGGATATGCCCTCGAAACAGCCGCCTACATTCTGAACCAAGTTCCGTCCAAAATGGTTCCTGGTACTCCTTATGAACGATGGACTAGCCGTAAAGTGAATCTTGGCCGCATCCGAATTTGGGGTTGCCCTGCACACGTGCTGAGGCAAAAGACTAGCAAGTTGGCTAATAGGTCAGAATTGTGCATGTTTGTAGGATATCCAAAGGAAACCAAAGGTTTTACTTTCTATAGTCCCGAGGACGATAAGACTTTCGTTAGCACGAATGCTCGTTTCCTTGAGGAGGACTTTATGAAGGATGCGAAACCTAGAAGCAAAATTGTGCTTGAAGAAAAGTTGGGTGAGGAAGCTTCTACCTCATATGTAAGAACTGTTCTTACCCCAACTGAAACACAACCTAACTCACCAGAATCTCGTCAAGTAGTACTCCGATGTAGTGGGAGGGCTGTTCAACAGCCTGACAGGTACATGTCTTATGGAGACTCTCTCGTAGCCGTCTCCGACATGGATGACCCTGTTTCCTATAGCCAAGCGATGGCTTGTTCTGAATCAAACCTTTGGCTTGACGCCATGAAAGTTGAAATGCACTCGATGTATGTCAACAATATCTGGAAACTTGTAGACCTTCCTAAAGGGATTAAACCCGTAGGGTGTAAGTGGATATACAAGAAGAAAAGAGGTCCTGATGGGAACGTTGAGACGTTCAAAGCACGACTTGTGGCGAAGGGTTATACCCAACAAGAAGGGATTGACTATGAAGAAACCTTCTCGCCAGTCGCGATGCTTAAATCCATCCGCATACTCCTATCCATAGCTGCAGCTCTCGACTATGAGATCTGGCAAATGGATGTCAAGACAGCCTTTCTGAATGGCAATCTTGACGAGCGCATTTACATGGCTCAACCAGACGGTTTCGTGGATAAAGGTCAAGAGACCAAGGTTTGTGAGTTGCTTAAATCCATTTATGGACTAAAGCATGCATCTAGGTTAAGGTTTCGCTGGCAAAGCAATTCGATATGAAGGATCTAGGAGAAGCCGCATACATTCTGGGAATCCAAATCTTTCGAGATAGGAAAAACCGGACCCTATCGCTCTCTCAAGCATCTTATATTGATAAGGTGATGGATCGCTTCTCGATGCAAGACTGCAAGAGGGGTCAAACACCCTTTAGGCATGGAGTTTCATTCTCTAAGGACCAATCTCCCAAGACTGCACAAGAGATTGAAGACATGAGGAAGATTCCTTACGCCTCTGCCGTAGGAAGCCTCATGTATGCTATGCTTTGCACTAGACCTGACATCTGTTTCCCCGTTGGCGTAGTTAGTCGTTTCCAATCCAACCCTGGACCCGAGCACTGGATTGCTGTTAAGCATGTTCTTAAGTATCTTCGAAGAACTAGGAACTTGATGCTTACATACTCAGGTACTGACCTGACTATGACGGGATATACCGACTCCAATTTTCAAGCGGATAAGGATTCCAGGAAATCCACATCGGGATCTGTGTTCATCCTTAATGGTGGAGCTGTTGTGTGGAGAAGTATTAAGCAATCTTGCATTGCTGACTCCACAATGGAAGCAGAATATGTGGCTGCTTGTGAAGCATCCAAAGAGGTTGTATGGCTTAGAAAAGTCCTTAAGTATTTGGAAGTTGTTCCAAACGTCGACGAGCCCATGACCCTTTATTGTGATAATAGTGGGGCTGTCGCTAACTCGAAGGAACCTAGAAGCCATAAGCGCTCTAAACATATTGAGAGGAAATACCATTTGATTCGAGAGATCGCGCAACGCGGAGACGTGGAGGTGAAGTAGATCTCTGGCAGATCTATTCACCAAGGCCCTAGCGAACATGGTCTTCGACCAACTTCGAGAGGGATTAGGCATGTCGGACTACTCACATCTTCTTTGAGTCAAGTGGGAGTTTTTTGTCAATGGTGCCCACAAGAAGAGTAGTTGTGTCTATTTATGTACATTTGATGTCATATAGTCTTACGAAGACTCTTGCTTGTAATTGCCTATTCATTCATTAATAAAGTTGAAACGTTCATTCATCCTTTCTTTGTTTGAAGCTTTATGATAAAACCTTAGTCTTTTAGTCCATAACCAAACTAAACAACTTACGAAGAGACAAATGTAGATTTGCATGAACAAACTCTTCGTAGTTTGCTTAAAACGATTTATTCGCAATCTTAGGGTCAAAGGACTATTGACCTCAGTATGATTGTTAGAAGAATCTATGATGTCTGGTTATGAGGCATTGAGAGTTGGGGACTCTATAGTTCTTCTAGGTATCTTCCGAAGGTACTGAATTGACCAGTGCACTTCTAGAGACAATATAAGAACAAACCATTTAACCTCTTATGTCTCGAAGTCACTATGTATGAATTGCATCATGCTTACCTTAATCCTGAAATGAGACATGCCATTTCACACCTTAGTATTCTCATTTGAGAAAGTCAAAGTTCGGACTCACTATGTGATTCCGAACAAGGCCTATTGGTGAAGTACTAAGTTGTGAGTCTGTCATGAGTAACTTTGTGAAGTTCTCATAGATATGGAATTCATGTACAAGATTGCTGAAATGCAATGTATGTCACCTCATGCTTTGTTCCTTGGAGTGTGAATAAATGAACTGGCCAGTGTCCAAATTGAGTCCTGGCTCTTTTAGATGAAACAATGTGACTTGTTAGCTCCTCGTCAATGCATTGTTTCTAACTTATTCACAAGCGACAAAGGAGTTGAGGAAAAACATCTAGAAGGGTAAAATGGTAATTTAGTAAATCCCGACTAGCTGATGACATTCATGAAGGGTAAACATAGATAATATTCAGTGGATCAGCTCATCATAATTAGGTCAAATTCTTGAGTAGAAAATAAATTCATTTGAACCGAGAGATTTTCAGTGTCAGCTCTTTAGTGGAGTCAGTTGGCATTAAGCTAAACTTGGAAAAGGTTTTTGAACTTTTGAGTCCAAGTTTTTAGCTCAAGCTTTGTTCATTTGGGTCCATGAGGTCACTGTCACGAATCACATCGATAGGAATAGTTAAACTGGAAGCTAAGTCAAAACAAGAACGAAAATAGTCAAAATGGTATTTTTGTCTTTTGAGACATGTGATGAAATGAATAGCAATAAATTTTTTGACAAGTTCATTTGATGACTTAATGTCACTCGGCCATAATTTGATTATTGGGCCTTGTGAATTAATTTCATTTCATAAGAATTTTATTGAAAATTCTTAATGGGCTTTTCTCATGTTGTCATGAACAAATGAAGAAGCTTCTAGAAGCTCCTTCTAGATGAGAGATGGGCGCCCAAAATACCCAAGAGAAAGAGAATATTTTGTGCATAAATGTATCAAGATACTTGCCAAAAGAAAAAGAGGAAACAAATTTCCTCTATGAGGAAACAAGGAGAATCGGCCAAGGCAACCAAGAAGGGAAACAAAAGAGGAAACTAATCCCTTGTGGATTATATGAGGTGGGCGCCTATATTGATAGGAATGGGCAATAAAAGATTGCTCATAAAGGCTTGGAAAGAAAAGGAAACTACTTCTTTCCAAGGCCAACCCCTCTCCTATAAATAGGACCCTCATTCCCTTCATTTTATTCATTCAACATAAGTTAGAGATTGAGAGACTCTCTCTCTCTCTAGACATTGTTGGCCGAAAATCCTCTCTCTCTCTCTCTAGTTTATTTTCGATTTTTTCTTGTCTTGGCACCTAGGTCCTCACTCGACCTAGTGTTTAGCTCTGCGACTTCAAGACTTGTTCTTAAGTCGTAGTGTTTAAAAGTGCCCACTCACTGATTCCTTCTTCTCGAGTGATTTAGTGATAGAAACTTTCGTGGTTGGTCGAGGTGCCGAGGAAAGAAAGAGAGACGTTCTGCGAGGGGAGGCGAGCGTTGCGAACTTTCCAAAAGCTTCTGTTGTTGGCCCGTCTAGGGCCAACGGGAACAAGGTCATCACTTCGACACACATGGCTGGTACGAGATCTTAGGCGGCGAAACCCCGACTCAACCAGGAGCCGGCCCAAACCAATGGCCAAGTCAAAACCCAGCAACGGGCCGAGTCAATGGCTCACCCGGCCATTGGCTGGGACAAATGGCTCACTCGGCCATAGGACAGTTCACTCGGCCAATGGCCGAGTGAACCCCTCAGCCACCAAGGCAGTTCACTCGGCCATTGGCCGAGTGAACCTTCCAGCAGTTCACTCGGCCAATGGCCGAGTGAACCCCTCAGCCACCAAGGCAGTTCACTCGGCCATTGGCCGAGTGAACCTTCCAGCAGTTCACTCGGCCAATGGCCGAGTGAACCCCTCAGCCGCCGAGGCAGTTCACTCGGCCATTGGCCGAGTGAACCTTCCAGCAGTTCACTCGGCCAATGGCCGAGTGAACCCCTCAGCCGCCGAGGCAGTTCACTCGGCCATTGGCCGAGTGAACCTTCCAGCAGTTCACTCGGCCAATGGCCGAGCGAACCCCTCAGCCGCCGAGGCAGTCCACTCGGCCATTGGCCGAGTGAACCTTCCAACAGTTCACTCGGCCAATGGCCGAGTGAACCTCCCTGCTGCCTCAGCAGTTCACTCGGCCATTGGCCGAGTGAACCTCAGCCGGCCCAAGACCTCCACTCGGCCAATGGCCGAGTGAACCTCACCACCATGTTCACTCGGCCATTGGCCGACCCAACCTCCTCCAATGCCGACCCAAGCATTCTCACTCGGCCAAGGGGTCTTCAAACCACCCCTTGGCTGCCTATAAATACCAAGGCACCCCCCTTGGTCCAGGTAATCCATTCTTGAGCACTGAAACGCTGCCGAACTCGTACCTCGCTCGTTTCTCTCAAGCTTTGGCCTCTAAACACCCCTAAAACCTCTATACTCCACCTCAATCACACTAATGTTGAGCGTCGGAGAGGTAAACAGGGGCACCCCCCCTGTTTCCCCTTTGTAGTTCACGTGTTCTCTACTCCTTTTCAGGTACTTTGACGAACTCAAGGGACATCCACAGCTAAGGGACGACCCGGGACACCGGGTCCGACACGCTCGAGTCAAGACGAGACCACTTGGTCCGGCCTTGGGTCTAACCGTCTACGACTCCTAAATCGTTGTCCGAAAAACAGCGACAACATTTTGGCGCTAGAAGGAGGGGATCTCTCGACCTTGACGACGCATTCCCTCTACCAGTTTTCTCCCTTCGTTCTCACGACTCTCGAGAGATGAGTCATCTACCCACTACCTCCGCGGGTACCCGAGCGACGAGCTCGAGGTACGACCTCCGAAACCTCGCGCACCGTCTTGAAGGGCAACCTCGCGATAGCGAGAGCCAGCCCCAAGACCCGGTGAACGACCCCGAGGCCGAGCTCCGAGAGGACACGGCCCGGCGGCTCGCGGAGCTCCTTGACCGTCCCGGCGTTGACAGCTCCCTCATCGCCGGTCTCCTCGGCTACGACGTCGAGGATCGATCAGCTCAAGATTACTCCGACCCTGAGTACGTGGAGGAGTCGAGGACCGACGAGGCCACCCCTAGCCTCGCTCAAGCGCGACCCGAGAGGGCCAACGGTGCGTTGGCCGATCCTTTGTGCCCGGCGCGACAACAGGCACGGTCACAGTCCCGGGGACTCGCCCCCTCGGTCTCAAGAGGTGGCCGGACACGGCCCCTCGCCGAGGAGAGAGCGACTCTGGTCGACGATGGAGCCGATAGCCGAAGCGCTCGCCGGACGACCCGGCCAAGGGCGACCTCGCCTCGTCACGCACCAAGCGTGGAACTTAGAGAGCGCTTGACGGCGCAGAGAAACTCCCGAGGGGAGGATCTCCGCCAAAGGCTAAATTCTCGAAGGGACGCGCTCCCCGCCGCAACTCTTGGCCGACCTCAGGCCAATGTCGTGGACCAAGCGTCCAGTGAACGCCGACCGGTGACCCCCGTGGCCCCGACGATTGGCCCTGCCAACGGGCTTGATATGGTCACAATGATCCAGAGCCTCCAAAACCAAATCATCGAGATGAGGGAATCAGGGAGGCAAAGGCCGTACGGAGGGATCGAGGAATCATACTCTCCCTTCGCCGCACAGGTCCTCGCGCAGCCATGCGTGGGAAACTTTAAGTTACCGTCCATTCCCCCCTATGATGGACGCACGGACCCCCACTACCACGTCCAACACTATGAGACGTGGATGACGATGCAAGGGCAGACGGACGCCACCCTCTGCCAAGCCTTCAGCCTGACCCTCACAGGGTCAGGCTTTGAGTGGTTCCAAAGTTTGAGGCCTGGAAGCATCCCGTCCTTCCGGGCCTTGCGAGAGGCTTTCCTCGCTCGCTTTGCCACGCTTGTGGCACAAAAAAAATCGAAGACCCACCTCCTCTCCATTCGACAGGGGAGAGATGAGACGTTGAGACAATACCTCGCCCGCTTCACCGAGGAGTCTCACAAAGTCGAGGGCTTCGACGACAGGGACGCCATCACGGCGATTACCGAGGGAGTTCGCACGAGCGACTTCCTCAAGTCCATTGTCGGGCAAGTCCCGCGAGACATGGCGGAGCTGATGACGAGAGCCCGCACACATATGGGAATCGAGGACTATCTCGATGGCCGCGATGGCCGGAAGTCAGGAGGACAAGGTGGTCGCCACCGCGAAGAACGGGACGAAGATCGCCCCGACCCTCAAAGCAAGAGGAGCAAGGGAGGCCGTGCCCCTAACGGTCGCCCCCTCTCCGGTCCGAGATCGTCGCACGTTGATAACTTCCAAGCGTTATCGACGTACACCCCGCTGAACACTCCGCAAGAGCGGATCCTAGCTCTGCACCGCGACAAGCTAGGAAGTCCGGCTCCTCTAGCGAAGGATCCCGCGAAGAGGGATCGGAACAAGTTCTGTGAGTACCACCAGGATCACGGGCATCTGACGTCCGAGTGCTATCATCTTAGGCGTCAGATCGAGGCCCTGATTCAAGTCGGGAAATTAAAAGAGTATGTCCTAAGAACGGTCGGGGCGGCCACGGTGCACGAAGGCCGTCCACGGCGGGGAAGGAAGGGTCCGGCGACGGTGACTGACATGAACCAGGCAGCGATTGAACAACCGGAGAGCTCACAGCTGCATGTCGTGGGCTAAGCCCGTCCCCCTTTTCTCATTATGTCATTTTATTTCTGGTTTTAAGACAATCTCGAATTTCAATAAGGCCAATGGCCCGGGGATGTAATTTTTGACTATTTGTGCATGATAATTGCATCACATTTCGCCTCGAAGTCTTTATCTTGCTGCATTATAATTTCTAGTCTCCTCTACGAGTACACGAGAAACTCGGGGGGCTAATGGGAAACAATGCTAAAAAAAAAAAAAAAAAAAAAAAAAGACAATACAACAAAGACGTGCTAATCGATTATGCCTTCGTTGGCAAATCGAGAAAAGTAAGACGCGCACTAAACGACAAAGACGTGCAAATCGATTATGCCTTCGTTGGCAGGTCGAGAACATAAGACGCGCACCAAACAACAAAGACGTGCAAATCGATTATGCCTTCGTTGGCAGGTCGAGAACATAAGACGCGCACAATACGAAAAAGACGTGCTAATCGATTATGCCTTCGTTGGCAAATCGAGAAAAGTAAGACGCGCACAATACAACAAAGACGTGCAAATCGATTATGCCTTCGTTGGCAGGTCGAGAACATAAGACGCGCACCAAACGACAAAGACGTGCAAATCGATTATGCCTTCGTTGGCAGGTCGAGAACATAAGACGCGCACCAAACGACAAAGACGTGCAAATCGATTATGCCTTCGTTGGCAGGTCGAGAACATAAGACGCGCACCAAACGACAAAGACGTGCAAATCGATGATGCCTTCGTTGGCAGGTCGAGAACATAAGACGCGCACCAAACAACAAAGACGTGCAAATCGATTATGCCTTCGTTGGCAGGTCGAGAACATAAGACGCGCACTAAACGACGAAGACGTGCTAATCGATCATGCCTTCGTTGGCCAGTCGAGAAAAGTAAGACGCGCACTACACAAAAAAGACGTGCAAATCGATTATGCCTTCGTTGGCGAGTCGAGAAAAGTAAGACGCGCACCACACAAAGAAGACGCGCACATCGATTATGCCCTCATGGGCAAGTCGAGAAAACAAGACGCGCACAACACAATAAAGCCGTGCTAACCGATCACGCCCTCATTGGTAGATCGAGAAAATGAGCCACGCACGATCAACCCGAAACAAAAAAGTCGTCCCTCGCGACGCACAAAGGCCGTCCCTCGCGATGCGCGAAGGCCATTCCTCATGGCACGGACCCGAGAGCGTTCATCCCACATCCGTATAAAGGCGTAGAATTTGAGTTTCCACTCGATCTACGCTCGACCGGAAACTCGGGGGGCTAATGTTGTTGGCCCGTCTAGGGCCAACGGGAACAAGGTCATCACTTCGACACACATGGCTGGTACGAGATCTTGGGCGGCGAAACCCCGACTCAACCAGGAGCCGGCCCAAACCAATGGCCAAGTCAAAACCCAGCAACGGGCCGAGTCAATGGCTCACCCGGCCATTGGCTGGGACAAATGGCTCACTCGGCCATAGGACAGTTCACTCGGCCAATGGCCGAGTGAACCCCTCAGCCACCAAGGCAGTTCACTCGGCCATTGGCCGAGTGAACCTTCCAGCAGTTCACTCGGCCAATGGCCGAGTGAACCCCTCAGCCACCAAGGCAGTTCACTCGGCCATTGGCCGAGTGAACCTTCCAGCAGTTCACTCGGCCAATGGCCGAGTGAACCCCTCAGCCGCCGAGGCAGTTCACTCGGCCATTGGCCGAGTGAACCTTCCAGCAGTTCACTCGGCCAATGGCCGAGTGAACCCCTCAGCCGCCGAGGCAGTTCACTCGGCCATTGGCCGAGTGAACCTTCCAGCAGTTCACTCGGCCAATGGCCGAGCGAACCCCTCAGCCGCCGAGGCAGTCCACTCGGCCATTGGCCGAGTGAACCTTCCAACAGTTCACTCGGCCAATGGCCGAGTGAACCTCCCTGCTGCCTCAGCAGTTCACTCGGCCATTGGCCGAGTGAACCTCAGCCGGCCCAAGACCTCCACTCGGCCAATGGCCGAGTGAACCTCACCACCATGTTCACTCGGCCATTGGCCGACCCAACCTCCTCCAATGCCGACCCAAGCATTCTCACTCGGCCAAGGGGTCTTCAAACCACCCCTTGGCTGCCTATAAATACCAAGGCACCCCCCTTGGTCCAGGTAATCCATTCTTGAGCACTGAAACGCTGCCGAACTCGTACCTCGCTCGTTTCTCTCAAGCTTTGGCCTCTAAACACCCCTAAAACCTCTATACTCCACCTCAATCACACTAATGTTGAGCGTCGGAGAGGTAAACAGGGGCACCCCCCCTGTTTCCCCTTTGTAGTTCACGTGTTCTCTACTCCTTTTCAGGTACTTTGACGAACTCAAGGGACATCCACAGCTAAGGGACGACCCGGGACACCGGGTCCGACACGCTCGAGTCAAGACGAGACCACTTGGTCCGGCCTTGGGTCTAACCGTCTACGACTCCTAAATCGTTGTCCGAAAAACAGCGACAACAGCTTCTTCAAAGTTCAAGCTTCAAGAAAGGTTAGTAAACTCTTAGCTCATATTGATTTTTAATTACATGTACTTGCTTCTTTGTCTAGGTTAGTAAAAACTGTTTTTACTTGAAAAGAATTTTTTTAAAATTCCGCCGCTTCCCGAAGCGTTTAATCTTTTTCTTAAACCCTAGATCAATTCCAACATCCTCGACGTCGTAGCCGAGGAGATTGGCGATGAGCGAGCCGTTGACGCCGGGACGGTCTAGAAGCTCCGCGAGTCGCCGGGCCGTGTCCTCTCGGAGCGCGGCCTCGGGGTCATTCGCCGGGTCTTGGGGCTGGCTCTCGTTATCACGAGGTTGCCCTTCAAGACGGTGAGCGAGGCTTCGGAGACCGTAACTCGAGCTGGTCGCTCGAGTGCCAACGGAGGTCGTGGGAATGTGACTCATCTTTCGAGAGTCGTAGATGTAGTGAAAGTGAGGAATCGAAGGGAGAGCGTGCTAAGGTCGGTGGTCCCCCTCCTTCTAGCGCCAAAATGTTGTCGCTCGTTTTCGGACAACGATTTAGGAACCGGAAGTGGTTAGACCCAAGGCCAGACCAAGTAGTCTCACTCAGATTCAAGCGTGTCGGGCTTGGTATCCCAAGTTGTCCCTTAGCTGTAGATGAAGCTCACCTCGTCTCGATACCTGAAAAGCAATAGAGGATACGTGAACTACAAAGGGGAAACAGAGGGGTTGTCTCTGTTTACCTCTCCGACGCTCAACATTAGTAGGGTTGAGGTAGAACGTAGAGGGTTTAGGTGTTTAGAGGCCGAGACTTGAGAGAAACAAGTGAGGTACGAGTTCGACAGCGTTTTAGTACTCAAATTCGGATTACCTGGACCAGGGGAAGGACACCGGTATTTATAGTCGACCAAGGGGGTTTTGGGCATCCCCTTGGCCGAAGGCCGGCTCTGAGCCAGCCATGGCGGCGAGGGCCGGCTCTGAGCTGGCCATGGAGGCGAAGGCCGGCTCTGGCCCGGCCATGGAGGCGAAGGCCGGCTCTGGGCCGGCCATGGAGGCAGGCGAAGTCCGGCTCTGCGCCGGCCATGGTGGCGAGGGCCGGCTCTGAGCCGGCCATGGAGGTGAAGGCCGGCTCTGGGCCGGCCATGGAAGCGAAGGCCGGCTCTGGGTCGGCCATGGAGGCGAAGGCCAGCTCTTGGTCGGCCATGGCGGCGAAGGCCGGCTCTGGGTCAGGCATGGAGGCGAAGGCCGGCTCTGGGTCGGCCATGGAGGCAAAGGCCGGCTCAGGGTCGGCCATGGCCTGGCGAAGGCCGGCTCTGGGTCGGCCATGGCCGGGGGAAGGCCGGCTCTGGGTCGGCCTTGGCCGGGCGAAGGCCGGCTCTGGGTCGGCCATGGCCGGGCGGCGGCCGGCTCTGGGTCGGCCATGGCCGGGCGGCGGCTCTGAGTCGGCCGTGGCCGAGCGCCGGCTCTGGGCCGGCCATGGCCGAGTGCCGGCTCTGGGCCGGCCGTGGCCGAGCGCCTGCTCTGAGTCGGCCGTGTTCCGGGGGAATCCTAGGATGGCCGCTATCTCGGCCGTCGCCGCTCTACCGGGCCGAGATGGACCGGTAACATTTCCCACGTCTCCGCTGACAAACTTCTCTTTTCTTTTGCGGACGCCGGCGATAAAGAATGGGTCCTCACCAATGAACCATGGTACTTCGATAAATCATTTGTTGTCACTCGTTTTCGAACAATTATTTAAAAGCTCCAAAATGGTTCGACCCAAGATCAGATCAAGTGGTCGCGTTCGGGCTTGAGCATCCTGAACTCGGTATCCCGAGTTCTCTCTAGCTATGATTAGTCTCCCTCGTCCTCCGTTGATCCTGCAAAAATGGCAAACGGTGATCTACAAAAGGGAAGCAGAGGGGTGCCTCTGTTTACTTCTCCGACCCTCAACATTAGTGGGATTGAAGTGGAGTAAAGAGGTTTTAGAGGAGTGAGAGGCCAAAGATGAGTGAAACGAGTGACCCGAGGGTTCGACAGCGTTTAAGGACTCAAAAATGGATTAACATTAGAATAGAGGGGGCCATCTATTTATAGATGAGGTGAGGAAGCCTTTGGAGAGGGAGAAGGCCTAGTCGACCGTTTTGGAAAACGCACCGGCCATTGACCGTTTTGTCCTTGGGTGAACCACCCGGCCACTAGCCGTTTGGTCCTTGGGTAATCCACCCAGCCAGTGGGCGTTTGGTCTTGGGGCCAACCACCCGGCATGTGGCCATTTGGTCCCCGGGCAAACCACCCGGCTAGTGACCGTTTGGTCCTTGCGCAAACCACCCGGCTAGTAGCCATTTGATCCTCCGGCAAACCACTCGGCCAGAGGCCGTTTGGTCTTTGGGGCAGCCTCCCAGCCACTGGCCTGTTGTTCATTTGACCAGCCACCCGGCCCATGCCCGGTTTGTCCTTTGGCAAACCACCCTGCCATGGTGTGCTGGTGCCAGGCCGGTCGTCCAGCCATGGCCGGACGGTGCCAGATGAGTTGTCTGGCTGTGTCCTGGTGGTATTGTGGTGCATCGTCCGGCTGCGATCCGCAGGTCTAGCGCGCGGGCATCTGGCTGGTTGTGTAGCCCAGGGCGAAGGCTGTTGAAATTGATCCAGGGTTAAGAAAAAGTTTAACTCTTCGAGCAAGCGGCGGAAATTAAAAATTTTCTTTAAAACAAGTAAAACGATTTTACTAACGTAGATAAAGAGCAAGAACATATAAATTAAAACTATTATGAGCATAAATGTTTGCTAACCTTTAAAGAAGCTTGAACGTTGAGAAGCCTTTGGAAGGTTGAAACGTTCTGTTGTCGCACGAAAATGAACAACTATTTAAAACCTCGGGCGGTTCGATCCAAGGCCGGACCAAGTGATCGCACCCGGGCCAAGAGTGTGAACTCGATAGTCTCGAGCAAGGGTTTTCTCCAATCAACCCGCCTCTCGGGAGAGGTAGGGGGTGAGGAGGAGGAGTGACCGTGCCTTGGTTGTCGGCTGCCTACGTACCCGTGCCTGGGATCAGGTCAGAACGTAGTTCAGGCATGAAAGACGCAGTATAAGGCGTAGAACCTTGGTGGAGAGGCGTGCTCAACGAAGGAGACGGGGCGCGAGGAGTCCTCGGCAGCGTCTCAGAACCTCGGAGATCGCGTACGCGTCTAGCGTGTTAGATGCGCGAGGGGAACTCTAGTCGAGAACCCTAGGGGCGTGCTTGAGCACCGGACAACATTCGGTCAGAGGGAGCGACGTCCGGGAAGTCCCCGTAAGTGCTTTGGAACCTCTGAGAACGGGGGAGAGAGAAGAGAGACTGCTTCAGGCCAAAAATGGCATCAAGAGAAGCAGAGTAGAGTAAGAAATCGAGCGTGTCGATAGCAGATGAAGGGATGATCTTTCCCTCAATGAGAGGGGGTTTATATAGGTGTTTGAGGACCCTACGGGGGTCCTTTGGCGTCCATGTGGGACTAGGAATGCGCCCCTTTACAAGAGGAGGCGCAGAACCCGCGGCGCGCGGCGCAGAACCCGCGGCGCAGAATCCGCGGCGCACGATCTGCGTCGCTCATCGCGCGGCGCGGCCTTGGCCGGGCGCGGCGCGCGATCCCCAGCGCGCGGCCCTACCGGCGCGGCGCGCGCTGGGCTTTGTTCCTGCGGGCTTTTCGTGACCGTCTCGCTTCCGGGCCCGTTGAGCTATTGTGGGCATGGTATTTTGGGTCATGACACAAATGTTTGTTTGACGGATAGGACCCGAGTTGATGCTCGACTCGAGAAGCGATGCTCGACTCGAGGAGACCGACTCGAGGCTCAACTCAAGGAGCGAAGCTCGACTCGAGGAGACCGACTCAAGGCTCAACTCGAAGAGCGAGGCTCGACCCGAGGAACCGACTCAAGTCTCAACTTGAGGGGCTAAGCTCGACTCAAGGAGTAAAGAGTTTGGACGAGGGTTTGGAGGCTTGCCGCTCTTCAGGACTTCCGGACTGACCATCGGCCCTTTGAGCGACGTACCTTCTCGGTGTCTCGGGTTTTCCGAAAACGACCGACAACATTAGCCCCCCAAGTTCGTCGCTCGGGGAGGTTCCCAGCGATGAACTTTTTGTCCTTCTAGTTGGGTGTTTGAGGAAAATATTTCCCATGTCTCGTCACCCGAGGAAAAATCTTTTCCTATTTTCTTTTTTTTTTTTTTGACGAGGCCTAGCGGCGCGCGCCCTGGACGGCGCGGCGCGCGGTCTGTGCAGCGCGACCCGCGCGGCGCGCGGGATTGACGCGCGACGCGCCCCGTGCGTGGGGCTGGTTCGCCTTGCGCGGGGGAACTCCGACTTTTTGGAGTTTTCCTCCGTTTTTTCTCTTTGTGGGAGTAGGATTTCGACTCCTACCCCCCTAGAAGTCTATAAATAGACCCCTCCCCTTCTCTTATTCCTCACTTTATTTTTATTTTTTTTTCTCTCTTTCTCTACGCTTGTTTCTTTTCTCTTTTCACGTTTGCATTATGGGTGTCCCTCCCCTTTTCTCAACTGAGAATCCCGAGATTGATTTCTCTCTCTTGTTTCAGGGTTCTGAACATGTAAAGGACGATCTCTTCGCGGGGTTATGGGAAATTCCTCTGCACGTGGAAGAGAATCCAAGCGGAGTAGAGCAGTGGCTCAAGGAAGGCGAGCTGGGCGCGACCGTGCCTGCTGCTCAGCCTCAAGAAGAGTGTGCGCCAGCTGGGCGCGACACAGGTGGGGAGTTTGATCATCCCACGTCCGGGGAACCTGCCCCTCGTCTCGTGATCAACTTAGTTGGCGAGGGGGTTCGCGACAAAGCCCGCCTTGACGTGCCGCAGTCCGACTTGGACCTTCATGGCGCGCCTGGAGATATCACGAACGTGGGTGCGGTGACTCCGCTAGAGTCGGTCCTCGACGAGATTGACTGCATGGACGACTTTGGTCCCGAGTATGAAGATCCCGGAGGCGATTCGGAGACATGTTCGGGGGCCGAAGGCATCGCATCGGAGCGCCCCGAGATACCATCGGCGGCTGCCGCGGCTGTGTCGGAGGGCAGGGGCCCTTCCGTGGAACCAGGGGGTTCTCAGCCCGAGACCCCTGATGCAGAGGCGTTAGTATCGGCGAGGTCGCTTCCTAGGACGGAGTGGTATCCCGAGGAGGGCTTTGCTGCTCCCGAGGACTTCGATTGTTCGGGGGTCGATGCTTCGAACTCGCTCACCTACCGAACATTCGTCGGTCTCTGGGAGGCATTCGCCATTCCGTCGTCCGTGGCGCTTCTCCTTCCCTTACAGGGCGACCGTCCTTTCCGGCCTCATCGCGGATTTGTCGCAGTTTCAGTTGCAAGTCTCAACTGCGGGTTGCGGCTGCCGTTTCAACCCATCGTTCAACAGTTTCTCGCCCGTCTAGGGGTGCACGCGTGTCAGATGAGTCCGGCGTTCTACCGCATCGTGGCCATGTGCCACATGGAGTGGCATTGCCAGACTGAGCGGGTGATGACCGTGAGTGACTTTCGTAATCTCATCGCGATCTTCACTGCGTCCGGGCAGCCTGGTTTCTTCATGGCCCGCGATCGCCGGAACACTAAGCTGATCAGTAGAGAAGTATAACCGACGACCGTGGGTGTGGGTCTCGGCGGAGGCTTTTGGCTATGCGTCGCTTCGGTTCGGTCCCTTGGCCGAATTTTCCGCTGACGCGGGGGCTGATGACCTCGACTTTGTGAAGGAGATGCGGGGAATGTCGGAGGCTCGGAAAGCCGTCGAACGATTTCGTTCCCGTGAGCTGATGGCTTCCACCGGGTGGTTCCCGCCGTTTCCACCTGGCCGGGGCGAGAGTCAGCGGACGGAGAGTGCTCCCAGTGCCGCATCATCTCTCTCGAGCGGCGGTCTTCAAGGTATGTCGACGTTTCGCACTTTTTGTTTTTGTTCTTAGCTTAGGGTTTTGACTTTGTTGCTCTTGTAGTCTCTTCGGCTAGGGCGAGGGCTCGAGCGCGTTTAGCGAAGGCTTCTCGAGACCCCAAGTCATTGGCGGCGGTCCGTTGTCGGATCGCTGCGCGGAACGGTCGGGAGAAGCCCGATACCGATCATCGGGCGGAGAGCGGTCCTCGCGCTTCTTTGAAGCGACCCTCCTCCTCGGCTCTGCCCGACACGTCCTTGGACTCCAAGCGTGTGAACTCGATGGTCGACGTGGAGGATGCGGAGGTTAGGGGGGAATGTTCCCTGGGCCTTGCTCAATCTTCAATGAAGATGTGGAAGAGCGTTGTGGCCAGCAGCGACGTGGAGTTCTTTCGTCACGGCATTTCCGATGCACAGAGAGTGAGTTTCTCTTGCTTCGCTTGTTATGAATCTATCTTTCGCTAAATTGTCTTTTTGCCTTCTCAGGTGCTTGCTCGAGCGACCCGGGGCGAGAAGATCCTTCATGACCTCATCAGGCGGATGAGCCGTGCCCAGGAGGAGCTTGCTCAAGCGAAGTCTCAGCTGTCCCACGCTGAGCGAGGTTCTCACTCAAAGGCGGAGTTTGCGAGTCTCCACGAGCAGCTTCAGGAGGCTCGCGTGGAATTGGGAGTTACCCGCGGCAAGGGCGACCGTGCTCAGGGGGTGGTGGCGAAGATGGCTGAGGAGCTAACGACGGAATGTCAAGCTCTCGAAGTGGCGACTCGATCGGCGGAGGTCTTCCGGAGCGAAGCGCGGGACCTTCGACGCCAGTTGGAATCACGCACAGAAGAAGTCGGAATTCTCCAGGCCAGCTTACATCGAGCGAGGCTGCCCGTGTTCGAGCGGAGCGCGAGCGCGACTCCTTGGCGGAGGAGGTGGTTCGGGTCTCCGCGGAGAAGGCTGCGGCGGAACAGCTTGCGTCTGACCTTCAAGACGACTTTGATGTCGGAGTCGAGGAGGCAAGACATGCGGCGGCGGTGGAGTGTCGGGACGCCACGGCTACCGAGAATGTTTCTCGGGGGGTCACCTTCCACTTCTTCGACTCGTTGTTCCCACCACTCGACGGACCTGATCCCGTAGGCGACGATCCCGCCGAGTGACATTTTTCCTCTTTATTTTTCTCGTGCAAGTGTTTAGCGCATGCTTTTTAGGTTTTTCCGTTCAGCGCACCTGTTTTAGCGCTTGCTTACTAGGATTTTTCCATTTAGCGCACTTGTCTTAGCGCATGCTTTCTAGGATTTGAGGCAGTTGCCCCTTTCTTCTATGAGAAGTTATTTATTTATTCTTATGAATGTTTTTGCTCATTCGTTTGTCATGGCATGTTTAGATAGGCAAGTGTTTGTGTCAATGGTCTTGCCGATTCTTTTACCTCAGTAGGATACCTTTTCTGACGCGCCAGTCACTCGGATGGTTCGCGTTTAAGTTTTTCGACTGCGAGTTAGCCATGCCGCGTACGCACCTTATGTGCGCCGGATTGCGCCATGTAGACGTCTTAGGTTGCGCCATGCAGGCGTTTTAAGCGTGCCCTGTAGGTGTCTTGAGTGCGCCATGTAGGCGTCTTAGGTTGCGCCATGTAGGCGTCTTACGTGCGCCATGTAGGCGGCTTAAGTGCGCCATGTAGGCGTCTTAGGTTGCACCATGTAGGCGTCTTACGTGCCCCATGTAGGCGTCTTAAGTGTGCCATGTAGGCGTCTTAGGTTGCGCCATTTAGGTGTCTTAAGTGCGCCATGTAGGAGTCTTAGGTTGCGCCATGTAGGCGTCTTATAGGTTGCGCCTTTACGCGTCTTACGTGCGCCATGTAGGCGTCTTAAGTGCGCCATGTAGGCGTCTTAGGTTGCGCCATGTAGGCGTCTTATAGGCTGCGCCATGTAGGCGTCTTACGTGCGCCATGTAGGCGTCTTAAGTGCGGCATGTAGGTGTCTTAGGTTGCGCCACGTAGGCATCTTACGTGCGCCGTGTAGGCGTCTTAAGTGCGCCATGTAGGCGTCTTAGGTTGCGCCATTTAGGCGTCTTACGTGCGCCATGTAGGCGTCTTAGGTTGCGCCATGTAGGCGTCTTACGTGCGCCATGTAGGCTTCTTAAGTGCGCCATGTAAGCGTCTTAGGTTGTGCCATTTAGGCGTCTTACGTGCGCCATGTAGGCGTCTTAAGTGCGCCATGTAGGCGTCTTAGGTTGCGCCATGTAGGCGTCTTATAGGTTGCGCCTTTACGCGTCTTACGTGCGCCATGTAGGCGTCTTAAGATTTTTTGGTGGAGCGTGTTCTTTTGAGAGTTTCCTTACCATAGCTAGCCCCCCCAAGTTTTTGGGTTATAAGTTAATTGTTGATAACCAGAAAACTTGCATAAAACGGAATTTGAAACGGAAAACTCGAGTTTTATTACTTTTGCGAAAACTCGAGTTTTATTACTTTACGCGTCTTACGTGCGCCATGTGCTCGATGTAGTATGTCCCGTCGTGAATGACTTTGCGGACTCTGTAAGGGCCTTCCCAGTTCGGGCCTAGGACGCCGACGCCTTGAACTTGTGTGTTCTGGAACACTCGTCTGAGGACGAGGCTTCCGACGGCAAAGGTTCGCCTTTTGATCTTGGAGTTGTAGTATCTTTCGACCTTGCGCTTCTGTGCGGCGGGGCGTCTGAATGCTTCCGCTGTCTTTTCATCGATCATGTCCAACTCAAGGCGCATGGCCTCGTCGTTGTCCGCTTCGTCGAACGTGTCGATTCGGAACGTGGGTATCTCGGTTTCAATTGGAACCATGGCCTCGACCCCATATGCAAGGGAGAATGGCGTCTCGCCGGTGGCGTTTCGCGCGGTTGTCCTATACGCCCATAGGACGAATGGCAATTCCTCGGCCCAGGCGCCTTTCTTGTCTTCGAGCTTCTTTTTCAGGTTGCTCTTGATAGTCTTGTTGACTGCCTCGACTTGGCCGTTAGCCTGAGGGTGACGAGGCGAGGAGAAGGTCTTGCTAATCTTCAATTGATTGCAGATATCTATTACTCGCGCGTTGTCAAATTGTGCTCCGTTGTCGGTCACAATCGAGGCAGGGATACCGTGCCTGCATATGATGCTTTTCCAGATGAAGTTTTTCGTGTTTGCTTCAGTTATTCTGGCAAGCGGCTCGGCCTCTACCCACTTAGTGAAGTAGTCGATGGCGATAATGGCGTACTCGTATTGCCTTGGCGCTCTAGGGAGCTTACCAATGATGTCCACGCCCCACTTAGCAAAGGGACGTGGGACAACGATGCTGCTTAATGGGGTCGGGGGCTGTCGCGGAATTTCCACGAAGCACTGGCATTTATCGCAACGCCTTGCCCATTCGCAAGCATCTCGCTTCATGGTAGGCCAGAAATAGCCTTGCTTAAGCGCTTTGAGCGCAAGGGAAGTTCCAGCGGCGTGGTTCCCGCAGATGCCCTCATGAATTTCGCGGAGGACCTTGGTCGACTCAACGCTATCGAGGCACCGGAGCAGCGGCGTCGAGTAACCGCGGTTATAGAGTATGCCCTCACGGAGCGTGTATTTGGATGCTAAGGCCCTCAGTTTATCGGCTTCCTTGCGGTCTTCGGGGAGTTCCACTCTTCGCAAAAACTCGACAATTGAGTCCCTCCAAGTGGGCTAAGATGCCACCTCTACGGTCCCGACTTCGTCTCGGGAGACGGATGGCCGTGGGAGAAATTCAATGGGTACGGTCCCCAATCCGTCTTCGTTGATGCCAGATCTGAGGCGAGCAAGCGCGTCAGCCTCTGAATTTTGTTCTCTTGGGATTTGGTGAATCTCGAACCAAGAGAAGGCATCGAGTTTGGAGTTTGTCTTAGCCAGGTACGCAACAATATTAGGTTCCTTGGCGCTGTAATCTCCTTTAACCTGGTTTACGATCAACTGCGAGTCGCAGTGTATTCGCAGGTTATGGGAGCCGAGTTTCTGTGCCAGCTCTATCCCTACAATGAGCGCTTCGTATTCAGCTTCATTGTTGGAGGCTTGGAAGCCGCAGTGAAGGGCATATCGTAGCTTTTCCCCGTCGGGGTTAATCAAAATTATTCCGGCGCCAGCCCCCCGAGCATTAGATGCCCCATCTACGTATAGCTCCCAGATGGGACCCGTTGGGTCTACCTTCCTTTTCCGAGTTAACGCATCATCGTTCAAGTCAGCTTCCGCTCTTCCCGTATCGAGAGTATAAGAGAATTCTGCCACGAAGTCGGCTAAGGCCTGCCCCTTTAAAGCCGTTCTTGGGTGGAACTCAATCCTGTACTCGCTCAATTCTTGGGACCAGATCGCCATGCGAGTCGATGTTCCCTTTTGAAGAGCTTTACCGATTGGATGCTCAGTTCGCACCGCGATTGGGTGAGCTTGGAAGTACGGTCGTAGCTTCTTAACTGCCGTTTCGAGAGCCAGAGAAAGTTTCTCTATCTCGGTGTAGCGCGTTTCCGCGTCGAGTAAGGCTTTGCTCACGTAGTAGATCGGCCATTGGACCTTGTTTTCTTCGCGGACAAGGACAGCACTTACAGCTCTTTCAGAGACGGCGAGATACACGTATAGCGTCTCGCCCTCTCTCGATTTAGAGAGGAATGCTGGGGACCCAAAGTAAGCCTTCATTTCTTGGAAGGCACTTTCGCATTCGTCCGTCCACTCAAAGTCGTCCGTCTTCTTCAGAGCTTTGAAGAACGGTTGACACTTGTCGGTGGCTTTAGACACGAAGCGTGTCAGAGCGGCAATCCGACCGGTCAGGCTTTGTACCTCTTTGACTCGTCTTGGCGACTTCATTTCAAGGAGTGCCTTGATTTTTTCCGGGTTCGCCTCTATGCCTCGTCGGCTGACGATGTAACCGAGGAACTTCCCGGATTCAACCCCGAATACGCATTTGTTGGGGTTGAGCTTCATTTTATATCCGCGGAGGATTGTGAACATCTCCCTTAGGTCGCGTACGTGATTGGTTGCCAGTAGGCTTTTAACGAGCATGTCGTCCACGTATACTTCCATTGTCTTGCCGATTTGATCGGCGAAGATCCGATTTACCAAGCGCTGGTACGTTGCTCCCGCGTTCTTAAGGCCGAAAGGCATGACCTTGTAACAATAGAGACCTCGATCGGTGACAAAGGTCGTTTTAATTTGATCGGGCTCGTGCATTCGAATTTGGTTGTAGCCTAAATAGGCATCCATGAAGCTTAGAAGTTCATTGTCGGCCGTGGCGTCCACCAGTTGTTCGATGCGCGGGAGTGGAAAGCAGTCCTTAGGGCAGGCTTTGTTAAGATCTTTGTAGTCTATACAAATTCGCCACTTCCCGTTAGGCTTTTTCACCATTACCACGTTGGCAACCCACTTGGGATATTTAGCTTCTCGAATGAAGTTTGCGGTGAGGAGTTTCTCGACCTCTTCATTTATGGCCAGGTACCGTTCCGGGTTGAACGTTCGTCTAGCCTGCACTTTTTCGGCGACTTTTGGGTCGTCGTTCAGTCGATGCACTATTACCTCGGGATCTATTCCGGGCATGTCTGCATGAGTCCATGCAAAAACATCCTTGAACTCCCTGAGGAAGGCAGTAAGCTGAGTTTTGATGGCGAGTGGAAGTCGGGTGCCGACCTTTACAACCTGATCAGGCTTAGACTGATCCAGGACGATTGGCACAAGATCATCGGAGGTTTCCACCTAGAGTCTTTCGATTTTATCCCCGGGGTCAAGTTCTCCGAACTTTCTTGCATCCCTTGGGTTGCATGGGTAATCGTCTTCCAGTTGGAAGATTGTGTTGACCGCTTTTCCCGCGGCTTTGCCATCAACTCCTTGCACGTAGCATATTCTGGCTTGGGATTGGTCTCTAGCCATAATGCTAATTCCCTCTTCGGTGGGGAACTTCACCAGTAGGTTATACGTGGAAGTGATTGCCCTTAGCCGGTTCAATGTGGGTCGTGTTGTCAATGGTGCCCACAAGAAGAGTTGTAGTCTTTATTTTGAACATTTGATGTAATAAAGTCTCATGAAGACTCTTGCTTGTAATTGCCTATTCATTCATTAATAAAGTTGAAACGTTCATTCAATCTTCCTTGTCTGAAGCTTTATGATAAAACCATAGTCTTTTAGTCCATAAACAAACTAAACAACTTACGAAGAGACAAATGTAGATTTGCATGAACAAACTCTTCGTAGTTTGCTTAAAACGATATATTCGCAATCTTAGGGTCAAAGGACTATTGACCTCAGTATGATTGTTAGAAGAATCTATGATGTCTGGTTATGAGGCATTGAGAGTTGGAGACTCTATAGTTCTTCTAGGTATCTTCCGAAGGTACTGAATTGACCAGTGCACTTCTAGAGACAATATAAGAACAAACCATTTAACCTCTTATGTCTCGAAGTCACTATGTATGAATTGCATCATGCTTACCTTAATCCTGAAATGAGACATGCCATTTCACACCTTAGTATTCTCATTTGAGAAAGTCAAAGTTCGGACTCACTATGTGATTCCGAACAAGGCCTATTGGTGAAGTACTAAGTTGTGAGTCTGTCATGAGTAACTTTGTGAAGTTCTCATAGATATGGAATTCATGTACAAGATTGCTGAAATGCAATGTATGTCACCTCATGCTTTGTTCCTTGGAGTGTGAATAAATGAACTGGCCAGTGTCCAAATTGAGTCCTGACTCTTTTGGATGAAACAATGTGACTTGTTAGCTCCTCGTCAATACATTGTTTCTAACTTATTCACAAGCGACAAAGGAGTTGAGGAAATAACAGCTAGAAGGGTAAAATGGTAATTTAGTAAATCCCGACTAGCTGATGACATTCATGAAGGGTAAACATAGATAATATTCAGTGGATCCGCTCATCATAATTAGGTCGAATTCCTGAGTAGAAAATAAATTCATTTGAACCGAGAGATTTTCAGTGTCAGCTCTCTAGTGGAGTCAGTTGGCATTAAGCTAAACTTGGAAAAGGTTTGTGAACTTTTGAGTCCAAGTGTTTAGCTAAAGCTTTGTTCATTTGGGTCCATGAGGTCACTGTCACGAATCACATCGATAGGAATAGTTAAACTGGAAGCTAAGTCAAAACAAGAACGAAAATAGTGAAAAGGGTATTTTTGTCTTTTGAGACAAACGATGAAATGAATGTCAATAAATTTTTGACAAGGTCATTTTATGACATGTTTCACTCGGCCATGACTTGATCATTGGGCCTTGTGAATTAATTTCATTTCATAAGAATTTTATTGAAAATTCTTATTGGGCCTTTTTCATGTTGTCATGAACAAATGGAAAAGCTTCTAGAAGCCCATTCTAGAAGACATAGGCGCCCAACATACCCAACCAAGAGAGAATATTTTGTGCATAAATGTATCAAGATACTTGCCAAAAGAAAAAGAGGAAACAAATTTGCATGAGGATGCTTTAGGGTAATCGGCCAAGTGAGAGACAAGGCAAGGCCTTGAACAAAATTGGAAACAAATCAAGGCTTCTAGAAGCCTTGTTTGGCCGAGTTTCTCAAGTGGGAAAGAGGCAATATTTGCTCATGAATATGTGATATTCTATAGAAGAGGAAACTACCTTATTGAAGGTAAAGCCTCTCCTATAAATAGGAGCCTCATTTCCTCACAATTCATTCATCCAAGTTTAAGAGATTTGAGAGACTCTCTCTCTAGAACTTTGGCCGAAAATCCTCTCTCTCTCTCTCTAGTTTATTTTCGATTATTTCTTGTCTTGGCACCTAGGTCCTCACTCGACCTAGTGTTTAGCTCTGCGACTTCGAGACTCGTTCTCAAGTCGTAGTGTTTAAAAGTGCCCACTCACTAATTCCTTCTTTTCGAGTGATTTAGTGATAGAAACTTTCGTGGTTGCTCGAGGTGCCGAGGAAAGAAAGAGAGACGTGCTGCGAGGGGAGACGAGCGTTGCAACTTTCCAAAAGCTTCTACAAGGTTCAAGCTTCAAGAAAGGTTAGTAACTTTAATAGCTCATATTAGTTTTTATTTACATGTACATGCTCTTGTCTAGGTTAGTAAAAACTAGTTTTACTTAAAAAGAAAATTTTTAAAATTCCGCCGCTTAACGAAGCGTTAAACTTTTTCTTAAACCCTAGATCGATTCCAACAAATGGTATCAGAGCTATGGTCAAAGGAATGCATGTGCATGTTTTAAAATTATGAGCTTGAAAATCGTTTTCGAAAGTTTACTAATTTTGTGACCAGTTAGAATTGTAATCTTAGATTTTTTTTAATTTATTGCTCTTGTCTCTAAATTAAAAACCATGTTGATTTTCTATGAGTTTGGGATGATGTTAAAACACATTAGAATCAGTTCTAAAAGTTTTTAATTTTTTATATTGAAAAACGTGTTTTAAAGGTTTGAGAATTTTCGAGTAAATTTTGTGACTAGTTTTATTTTCTTGCTAGTTTCGTTTATTTACTTGAAATCGTTTTATGCATGTTGTTATTTCTTTTATTCTATGTTATTACCCTGCTAATAAAACACAAATAAAAGCTTTAAACAACATCTTAAAACGTTCCGTTACACTAGATTCTTTTTCGCACCTAAAAGGACGAAGCTTTAATTTATTTCTTTTTCTTCGAGCTGGAATGTAAACCCGCATTAAAAGTGGCATAACTCTCTGCTCAGAAATCTAAATTTAATTATTCTTAAATCAAATTAAAGCTCTGTCTGTCCTCTGTCCAATACCACCGGTTTCGGCTGAAAAGGACATCGGCGCCGCCAGATATGGCGATTTTACTCCGAGGTGCGCGGCTGTCTGAAACTCCTGTTTTTTAGAAATCCGGATTTTCAAACCCCACTACCATGAGTTATAGAACTCTAATGAGAAAATTTTCTTGAGCAAAAATGTTTTTCATATGATTATAAACATGATGTGTAAAGATTAAAAGTTTTGATTTTTGAAAGATTAATTGAAATTGAATTTTTACAAAACTAGTTTGAATTTTGAAAAACCGTTTTCACTTTCAAACTTGAAAATATTTTGTCATCCAAATCAAATAAGTTTTCAAAATGTTTTCAAAACTATATCTATATCACATATGTTCAAAATCTATATGCTCTTGAAATTTTGAGTGGGAGGTCTCCTTGTAGACAAGCCGAAAAATAAAAAGATGTGTAATCTCAAACTTTCAAGTGTTCGAGTGAGTTGAAGTTCACACTTCCCTCACGCACTTTCCCGAAATAGAAAATAGGAAAAGATCGAGTATGTCCCTTGTGCCTTTATGCACTAATACTGCTCTGAACATGTCGATCTAGGATTCTCTTCTAGTTGTCCGCTCTGTCGCTCTCTAACTAGGAAATTTGTTTCCGAACTTATAAGAGTCAATGAACCAACTCCAAAAACTAAGTGGGAGGGTTATATTCGTTGTTTGTAACCCGCGATCCCCAACACTAGTGAAAGATGCAATAACGTGGGACTAAGAGCCGCTCTTGCGACCCTCACTGAAATGTGAGTACTCCAAGGCGTTATTGCTTTGATCATTGCTCAATGAGCTACGTCCGAGAGTGATGCAATGATGGCAAGGCCTCCCCTTGGGGGATTGTTTTTCAAAGCTGATCTTTTGGACTAAGTTGTTGGTTGCACGCTTAGGCTCAATCCCTAGTATCCTCCCTTGAGGCTCTGCGAAAGGATGTGAGTGATCAAACCAATTTACAAGGTGGCTAGTCAAAATAGATGTATTGACATCTTGGCTTAGCATTAATGATGTGTCATTTACTTATAAATGGAGATTTTTTGCGGCCTTCTCTTGAGGGAGTAAATTATCGTTTGGTTTATAACACCTTTGGGTTTTACAAAAGTCTTAATGAAACTTAAATCCTAAACCAAAGACTAATCATAAACTTGTTTCAACTTTTATAGGCAATATGTCTCTCAACCCTCTCTCTACAATTCTTTCCTCAAATAAACTCGAAGGCGACAATTACGTCGACTGGAAACGTAACCTCGACATAGTCCTTACTGTCGACAAGCGCAAATGGGTTCTCACCAACCCCTGTCCTCAAACGAATGATGATTCGACGCAAGAGGAGAAAGATGTCCTGCCGGCCTGGCTTCGATCCGATGAGATTGCGAGATGCTATATTTTGGCATCGATGTACAATGTGTTGCAACAACAACATCGTGATTATGAAACTGCCACCGATATGCTCTACAATCTCCATGAGATGTTTGGAGGGCAAGGACGTCAAGCTAGGCAACAAGCGGTCCGACAATTCATGAACTGTCGTATGAAGGCTGGAACTCCCGTTAGAGATCATATGATGCTGATCATTAGCTATCTCAACGAGATGGAGATTCTTGGATCTGAGATTGATGAGGAGACTAAAATAGATATGATCTTGGAAACTCTCCCCGAAACCTTTGATACCTTCAAATTGAATTATTCCATGAACAAGCTAGAGTACACTGTTACCGAGCTCATGAAGGAACTTCAAACCGCTGAGGTACTCACTAAGAAAAAGAGGGCTCAAGGAGAAGTACATGCTAGTGCCTCCACCTCTGGATCTAAGAAGAGACCTCGCAACGCCGAGAAGAAGAACCAACCTAAGGTTCAAACGAAGAAGAAGGCGCCAAAGGCTCCGAAGGTGGACAAGTCTAAAGACAAGTGCCACCACTGCAACGAGCCTGGTCACTGGCGTAGGAACTGTCCTGCCTACCTCAAAACCAAAGCAAAAGGTATTGTACTTGTTACTGAAGCCTGTTTAGTAGCTGATAATGTATCATCGTGGATTATTGACTCCGCTGCTACTAACCACATTTGCTGCTCCTTGACTGGTTTTAGGAAAAGCAAAAGCTCAGAGGATGGCGACTTCTGCTTCAAGTGGGGTGATGAGAGCGTGGTGTCTGCGAAGGCTGTGGGATCCGTGACGCTATCTTTTGAAGATCGAACTTTAAATTTGAATAATGTGTATTATGTTCCTTCCTTTGGGAAAAACCTAGTATCTGTTGCTCAACTTTTCGAGCAAGATTATTATTTAAAGTTTATAAAGAATGGAATTCGTATTTCTTTTTCTAATTCTTTCGTCACTGATGCATGTATGAAGAATGGTCTTTTTTACATCTATCCCACTCAACCTTCTCTTTTAGACACCGAAATAGATAACGATCTAATTAGGGAGCCAAAGAGGATCAAACTTTCTGAATCCTCCGATCTAACAAAATCAACATACCTCTGGCACTTAAGACTTGGTCATATCAGTCTAGATAGGATTAAGAGACTTGTGAGGGATGGTCCACTCCAAGCCTCTGCAATAGGCTCACTGCCTACTTGCGAATCCTATATAGAAGGAAAAATGACTAAGCGACCTTTCTCCGATAAGGGTCGAAGAGCCACTGAGTTGCTGGAACTAATACATTCTGATGTATGTGGTTCGCTCAACCAACAGGCACGTGGAGGATACGAATACTTCGTTACCTTCACTGATGATTACTCAAGATATGGGTTTGTCTATTTGCTTAAACACAAATCCGAGACCTTTAACGTATTTAAGGTCTTTAGGGCTTTAGTGGAAAAGCAAACTGGCAAAGTGATCAAAACCCTTCGATCTGATCGAGGTGGTGAGTATATGTCTGGAGAGTTCGATGAATTTCTTAAAGAAGAAGGTATCGCTTCTCAGCTTACCGCACCTGGCACACCTCAACAAAACGGAGTGTCAGAGAGAAGAAACCGAACTCTTATGGAGATGGTTAGATCAATGATGAGTTACTCATCACTCCCGCTTTCCCTTTGGGGATATGCCCTCGAAACTGTTGTCAATGGTGCCCACAAGAAGAGTAGTAGTGTCTATTTATGTACATTTGATGTCATGTGGTCTTACGAAGACTCTTGCTTGTAATTGTTTATTCATTAATAAAAAGTTGAAACGTTCACTCAATCTTCCTTGTCTGAAGCTTTATGATAAAACCATAGTCTTTTAGTCCATAAACAAACTAAACAACTTACGAAGAGACAAATGTAGATTTGCATGAACAAACTCTTCGTAGTTTGCTTAAAACGATATATTCGCAATCTTAGGGTCAAAGGACTATTGACCTCAGTATGATTGTTAGAAGAATCTATGATGTCTGGTTATGAGGCATTGAGAGTTAGGAACTCTATAGTTCTTCTAGGTATCTTCCGAAGGTACTGAATTGACCAGTGCACTTCTAGAGACAAGATAAGAACAAACCATTTAACCTCTTATGTCTCGAAGTCACTATGTATGAATTGCATCATGCTTACCTTAATCCTGAAATGAGACATGCCATTTCACACCTTAGTATTCTCATTTGAGAAAGTCAAAGTTCGGACTCACTATGTGATTCCGAACAAGGCCTATTGGTGAAGTACTAAGTTGTGAGTCTGTCATGAGTAACTTTGTGAAGTTCTCATAGATATGGAATTCATGTACAAGATTGCTGAAATGCAATGTATGTCACCTCATGCTTTGTTCCTTGGAGTGTGAATAAATGAACTGGCCAGTGTCCAAATTGAGTCTTGACTCTTTTGGATGAAACAATGTGACTTGTTAGCTCCTCGTCAATACATTGTTTCTAACTTATTCACAAGCGACAAAGGAGTTGAGGAAATAACAGCTAGAAGGGTAAAATGGTAATTTAGTAAATCCCGACTAGCTGATGACATTCATGAAGGGTAAACATAGATAATATTCAGTGGATCCGCTCATCATAATTAGGTCGAATTCTTGAGTAGAAAATAAATTCATTTGAACCGAGAGATTTTCAGTGTCAGCTCTTTAGTGGAGTCAGTTGGCATTAAGCTAAACTTGGAAAAGGTTTGTGAACTTTTGAGTCCAAGTGTTTAGCTAAAGCTTTGTTCATTTGGGTCCATGAGGTCACTGTCACGAATCACATCGATAGGAATAGTTAAACTGGAAGCTAAGCCAAAACAAGAACGAAAATAGTTAAAAGGGTATTTTTGTCTTTTGAGACAAAGGATGAAATGAATGTCAATAAATTTTTTGACAAGGTCATTTTATGACATGTTTCACTCGGCCATGACTTGATCATTGGGCCTTGTGAATTAATTTCATTTCATAAGAATTTTATTGAAAATTCTTATTGGGCCTTTTTCATGTTGTCATGAACAAATGGAAAAGCTTCTAGAAGCCTTTTCTAGAAGGCCTTGGGCGCCCAACATACCCAACCAAGAGAGTTTATTTTGTGCATAAATGTATTTAGATACTTGCCAAAAGAAAAAGAGGAAACAAATTTCCCACACATGCTTGTAGGAAATTCGGCCAAGTGAGAAAAGGGAAAGCCAAGGAACAAAAAAGGAAACAAATCCTAGCCTCTAGGAGGCAGCCTTGGGCGCCCAACATGGAATGGGAAATGAAGGATTTTTGCTCATGAATATGTGATATTCTATAGAAGAGGAAACTACCTTATTGAAGGTGAGACCTCTCCTATAAATAGGAGCCCCATTTCCTCACAATTCATTCATCCAAGTTTAAGAGATTTGAGAGACTCTCTCTCTAGAACTTGGCCGAAGTCCTCTTCTCTCTCTCTCTAGTTTATTTTCGGTTTTCTCTTGTCTTGGCACCTAGGTCCTCACTCGACCTAGTCTTTAGCTCTGCGACTTCGAGACTCGTTCTCAAGTCGTAGTGTTTAAAAGTGCCCACTCACTAATTCCTTCTTTTCGAGTGATTTAGTGATAGAAACTATCGTGGTTTCTCGAGTTCCCGAGGAAAGAAAAGAGAGACGTGCTGCGAGGGGAGACGAACGTTGCCAACCTTCCAAAGGCTCATCAACGTTCAAGCATCAAAAGGTTAGTAACTTTTATAGCTCATATTAGTTTTTATTTACATGCATATGCTCTTGTCTAGGTTAGTAAAAACTAGTTTTACTTAAAAAGAAAATTTTTAAAATTCCGCCGCTTTGCGAAGCGTTTAATCTTTTTCTTAAACCCTAGATCGATTCCAACAAATGGTATCAGAGCTATGGTCAAAGGAATGCATGTGCATGTTTTTAAATTATGAGCTTGAAAATCGTTTTCGAAAGTTTACTAATTTTGTGACAAGTTAGAATTGTAATCTTAGATTTTTTTTAATTTATTGCTCATGCCTTTAAATTAAAAACCATGTTGATTTTCTATAAGTTTGGGATGATGTTAAAACACATTAGAATCAGTTCTAAAAGTTTTTAATTTTTTATATTGAAAAATGTGTTTTAAAGGTTTGAGATTTTTCGAGTAAATTTTGTGACTAGTTTTGTTTTCTTGCTAGTTTCGTTTATTTACTTGAATCGTTTTATGCATGTTGTTATTTCTTTTATTTTTATGTTATTACCCTGCTAATAAAACACAAATAAAAGCTTTAAACAACTTCATAAAACGTTCCGTTACACTCGATTCTTTTTCGCACCTAAAAGGACAAAGCTTTAATTTATTTCTTTTTCTTCGAGCTGGAATGTAAACCCGCATTAAAAGCGGCATAACTCTCTGCTCAGAAATCGAAATTTAATGATTCTTGAATCAAATTAAAGCTCTGTCTGTCCTCTGTCCAATGCCACCGGTTTCGGCTCAAAAGGACATCGGAGCCGCCAGTTATGGCGATTTTACTCCGAGGTGCGCGGCTGTCTGAAACTCCAGTTTTTTTAAAAATCCGGATTTTCAAACCCCACTACCATGAGTTATAGAACTCTAATGAGAAAACTTTCTTGAGCAAAAATGTTTTTCATATGATTATAAACATGATGTGTAAAGATTAAAAGTTTTGTTTTTGAAAGATTAATTGAAATTAAATTTTTACAAAACTAGTTTGAATTTTGAAAAACCGTTTTCACTTTCAAACTTGAAAATATTTTGTCATCCAAATCAAATAAATTTTCAAAATGTTTTCAAAACTATATCTATATCACATATGTTCAAAATCTATATGCTCTTGAAATTTTGAGTGGGAGGTCTCTTTGTAGACAAAACCGAAAAATAAAAAGATGTGTAATCTCAAACTTTCAAGTGTTCGAGTGAGTTGAAGTTCACACTTCCCTCACGCACTTTCCCGAAATAGAAAATAGGAAAAGATCGAGTATGTCCCTTGTGCCTTTATGCACTAATACTGCTCTGAACATGTCGATCTAGGATTCTCTTCTAGTTGTCCGCTCTGTCGCTCTCTAACTAGGAAATCTGTTTCCGAACTTAAAAGAGTCGATGAACCATCTCCAAAAACTAAGTGGGAGGGTTATATTCGTTGTTTGTAACCCGCGATCCCCAACACTAGTGAAAGATGCAATAACGTGGGACTAAGAGCCGCTCTTGCGACCCTCACTTAAATGTGAGTACTCCAAGGCGTTATTGCTTCGATCATTGCTCAATGAGCTACGTCCGAAAGTGATGCAATGATAGCAAGGCCTCCCCTTGGGGGATTGTTTTTCAAAGCTGATCTTTTGGACTAAGTGGTTGGTTGCACACTTAGGCTTAATCCCTAGTATCCTTCCTTAAGGCTCTGCGAAAGGATATGAGTGATCAAACCAATTTACAAGGTGGCTAGTCAAAATGATGTACTGACATCTTGGCTTAGCATTAATGATGTGTCATTTACTTATAAAAGGAGATTTTTTGCGGCCTTCTCTTGAGGGAGTAAATTATCGTTTGGTTTATAACACCTTTGGGTTTTACAAAAGTCTTAATAAAACTTAAATCCTAAACCAAAGACTAATCATAAACTTGTTTCAACTTAAATAGGCAATATGTCTCTCAACCCTCTCTCAATCTTTCTTTCCTCGAACAAACTCGAAAACGAAAACTACGTAGATTCAAGACGTAACCTCGACATAATACCTACCGTTAACAAGCACAAATGGGTACTCACCACCCCGTGTCCTCCTATGACGAATGATGATTCAACTCAAGAGGACAATGACGCCTTAGCGGCCTGGCTTCGATCCGATGAGATTGTGAGGTGCTATATCTTGGCATCTATGAACAATATGCTGAAAGAGCAACATCGTGACATCGAGACTGGCGCTGACATGCTCTACAATCTCCTTGAGAGTTTTGGAGGGCAAAGGCGTCAAGCAAGGCAAAAAGCAGTCCGACAGTTTATGAACTGTCATATGAAGGCTAGGACTCCTGTTAGAGACTTTATGATACTGATCATTAGTTTTCTAAATAAAATGGAAATCCTAGGATCTGAGACTGATGGGAAGAATCTCATAGATATGATCTTAGAAACTCTCCCCGCGTCTCTTGATACCTCCAAGATGAACTACTCCATAAACAAGCTAGAGTACACTGCTACCAAGCTTATGGAGGAACTTCACACTGCTGTAGGTTTCACTAAGAGAAAGAGGAATCAAGGAGAGGCACATGCTACTGAGCAAAAAGCCTCCGCCTCTGAAACTGTGAAGAGACCTTACAAGGCCGACAAAAAGAACTGTCCCGCCTATCTCAAAGCAAAGGAACATAGTATTGTACTAGTTACCGAAGCATGCTTAGTAGCTGATAATGTATCAACGTGGATTCTTGACTCCGCTGCTACTAACCATATTTGCTGTTCCTTGAATGGTTTCAAGAAAACCAAAAGCTTAGAGAAAGGCGAGTTCTGTTTCAAATGGGGTGATGGGAGCCTGGTGTCTGCAAAGGCTGTGGGATCTGTGACGCTGTCTTTTGAAGACCGCACTTTAAACTTGAATAATGTATATTTTGTTCCTACCTTTGGGAAGAACTTAATATCCGTTGCTCGTCTTCGTGAGCAAGATTATTGTTTAAAGTTCATTAAGAATGGAATTCGTATTTCGTTTCCTGATAATTCTTTTGTCACTGACGCATGTATGAAAAATGTTCTTTTCTACATCTATCCCACTCAACCTTCTCTTTTAGACACCGAAATAGATAATGATCTTATTAGGGAGCCAAAGAGGATCAAACTTTCTGAATCCTCCGATCTAACAAAATCAACATACCTCTGGCACTTAAGACTTGGTCATATCAGTCTAGATAGGATTAAGAGACTTGTGAGGGATGGTCCACTCCAAGCCTCTGCAATAGGTTCACTACCTACTTGTGAATCCTGCATAGAAGGAAAAATGACTAAGCGACCTTTCTCCGATAAGGGTCGAAGAGCCACTGAGTTGCTGGAACTAATACATTCTGATGTATGTGGTCCGCTCAACCAACAGGCACGTGGAGGATACGAATACTTCGTTACCTTCACTGATGACTACTCAAGATATGGGTTTGTCTATTTGCTTAAACACAAATCCGAGACCTTTAACGTATTTAAGGTCTTTAGGGCTTTAGTGGAAAAGCAAACTGGCAAAGTGATCAAAACCCTTCGATCTGATCGAGGTGGTGAGTATATGTCTGGAGAGTTCGATGACTTTCTTAAAGAAGAAGGTATCGCTTCTCAGCTTACCGCGCCTGGCACACCTCAACAAAACGGAGTGTCAGAGAGAAGAAACCGAACTCTTATGGAGATGGTTAGATCGATGATGAGTTACTCATCACTCCCGCTTTCCTTTTGGGGATATGCCCTCGAAACAGCCGCCTACATTCTGAACCAAGTTCCGTCCAAGATGGTTCCTGGTACTCCTTATGAACGATGGACTGGCCGTAAAGTGAATCTTGGCCGCATCCGAATTTGGGGTTGCCCTGCACACGTGCTGAGGCAAAAGACTAGCAAGTTGGCTAGTAGGTCAGAATTGTGCCTGTTTGTAGGATATCCGAAGGAAACCAAAGGTTTTACTTTCTATAGTCCCGAGGACGATAAGACTTTCGTTAGCACGAATGCTCGTTTCCTCGAGGAGGACTTTATGAAGGATGCGAAACCTAGAAGCAAAATTGTGCTTGAAGAAAAGTTGGGTGAGGAAGCTTCTACCTCATCTGTAAGAACTGTTCTTACCCCAACTGAAACACAACCTAACTCGTCAGAATCTCGTCAAGTAGTACTTAGACGTAGTGGGAGGGCTACTCAAAAGCCTGACATGTACATGTCTTATGGAGACTCTCTTGTAGCCGTCTCCGACATGGATGATCCTGTTTCCTATAGCCAAGCAATGGCTTGTTCTGAATCAAACCTTTGGCTTGACGCCATGAAAGTTGAGATGCACTCGATGTATGTCAACAAAGTCTGGAAACTTGTAGACCTTCCTGAAGGGATTAAACCCGTAGGGTGTAAGTGGATATACAAGAAGAAAAGGGGTCCTGATGGGAACGTTGAGACGTTCAAAGCACGACTTGTGGCAAAGGGTTATACCCAACAAGAAGGGATTGACTATGAAGAAACCTTCTCGCCAGTCGCAATGCTTAAATCCATCCGCATACTCCTATCCATAGCTGCAGCTCTCGACTATGAGATCTGGCAAATGGATGTCAAGACAGCCTTTCTGAATGGCAATCTTGACGAGCGCATTTACATGGCTCAACCAGACGGTTTCGTGGATAAAGGTCAAGAGACCAAGGTTTGTGAGTTGCTTAAATCCATTTATGGACTAAAGCAAGCATCTAGGTCATGGAATATTAGATTCGATGAAACTGTAAAGAGCTTCGGCTTTGAACAGTCAATAGATGAGCCTTGTGTTTACAAGTTAATACACGAAGGCAAAGTTGTGTTTCTGGTACTATATGTTGATGATATACTACTCATTGGTAATGACGTGGGTAAGTTATCTGAGGTTAAGGTCTGGCTAGCAAAGCAATTCGATATGAAGGATCTAGGAGAAGCCGCGTACATTCTGGGAATCCAAATCTTTCGAGATAGGAAAAACCGGACCCTGTCGCTCTCTCAAGCATCTTATATTGATAAGGTGATGGATCGCTTCTCGATGTAAGACTGCAAGAGGGGTCAAACACCCTTTAGGCATGGAGTTTCACTCTCTAAGGACCAGTCTCCCAAGACTGCACAAGAGATTGAAGACATGAGGAAAATTCCTTACGCCTCTGCCGTAGGAAGCCTCATGTATGCTATGCTTTGCACCCGACCTGATATATGTTTCGCCGTTGGCGTAGTTAGTCGTTTACAATCGAACCCTGGACCCGAGCACTGGATTGCTGTTAAGCATGTTCTTAAGTATCTTCGAAGAACTAGGAACTTGATGCTTACATACTCAGGTACTGACCTGACTATGACGGGATATACCGACTCCGATTTTCAAGCGGATAAGGATTCCAGGAAATCCACTTCGGGATCTGTGTTCATCCTTAATGGTGGAGCTGTTGTGTGGAGAAGTATTAAGCAATCTTGCATTGCTGACTCCACAATGGAAGCAGAATATGTGGCTGCTTGTGAAGCATCCAAAGAGGCTGTATGGCTTAGAAAGTTCCTTAAGTATTTGGAAATTGTTCCAAACGTCGACGAGCCCATGACCCTTCATTATGATAATAGTGGGGATGTCGCTAACTCAAAGGAACCTAGAAGCCATAAGCACTCTAAACGTATTGGGAGGAAATACCATTTGATTCGAGAGATCGCGCAACGCGGAGACGTGGAGGTGAAGTAGATCTCTGGAAGATCCATTCACCAAGGCCCTAGCGAACATGGTCTTCGACCAACTTCGAGAGGGATTAGGCATGTAGGACTACTCACATCTTCTTTGAGTCAAGTGGGAGTTTGTTGTCAATGGTGCCCACAAGAAGAGTAGTAGTGTCTATTTATGTACATTTGATGTCATGTGGTCTTACGAAGACTCTTGCTTGTAATTGTTTATTCATTAATAAAAAGTTGAAACGTTCACTCAATCTTCCTTGTCTGAAGCTTTATGATAAAACCATAGTCTTTTAGTCCATAAACAAACTAAACAACTTACGAAGAGACAAATGTAGATTTGCATGAACAAACTCTTCGTAGTTTGCTTAAAACGATATATTCGCAATCTTAGGGTCAAAGGACTATTGACCTCAGTATGATTGTTAGAAGAATCTATGATGTCTGGTTATGAGGCATTGAGAGTTAGGAACTCTATAGTTCTTCTAGGTATCTTCCGAAGGTACTGAATTGACCAGTGCACTTCTAGAGACAAGATAAGAACAAACCATTTAACCTCTTATGTCTCGAAGTCACTATGTATGAATTGCATCATGCTTACCTTAATCCTGAAATGAGACATGCCATTTCACACCTTAGTATTCTCATTTGAGAAAGTCAAAGTTCGGACTCACTATGTGATTCCGAACAAGGCCTATTGGTGAAGTACTAAGTTGTGAGTCTGTCATGAGTAACTTTGTGAAGTTCTCATAGATATGGAATTCATGTACAAGATTGCTGAAATGCAATGTATGTCACCTCATGCTTTGTTCCTTGGAGTGTGAATAAATGAACTGGCCAGTGTCCAAATTGAGTCTTGACTCTTTTGGATGAAACAATGTGACTTGTTAGCTCCTCGTCAATACATTGTTTCTAACTTATTCACAAGCGACAAAGGAGTTGAGGAAATAACAGCTAGAAGGGTAAAATGGTAATTTAGTAAATCCCGACTAGCTGATGACATTCATGAAGGGTAAACATAGATAATATTCAGTGGATCCGCTCATCATAATTAGGTCGAATTCTTGAGTAGAAAATAAATTCATTTGAACCGAGAGATTTTCAGTGTCAGCTCTTTAGTGGAGTCAGTTGGCATTAAGCTAAACTTGGAAAAGGTTTGTGAACTTTTGAGTCCAAGTGTTTAGCTAAAGCTTTGTTCATTTGGGTCCATGAGGTCACTGTCACGAATCACATCGATAGGAATAGTTAAACTGGAAGCTAAGCCAAAACAAGAACGAAAATAGTTAAAAGGGTATTTTTGTCTTTTGAGACAAAGGATGAAATGAATGTCAATAAATTTTTTGACAAGGTCATTTTATGACATGTTTCACTCGGCCATGACTTGATCATTGGGCCTTGTGAATTAATTTCATTTCATAAGAATTTTATTGAAAATTCTTATTGGGCCTTTTTCATGTTGTCATGAACAAATGGAAAAGCTTCTAGAAGCCTTTTCTAGAAGGCCTTGGGCGCCCAACATACCCAACCAAGAGAGTTTATTTTGTGCATAAATGTATTTAGATACTTGCCAAAAGAAAAAGAGGAAACAAATTTCCCACACATGCTTGTAGGAAATTCGGCCAAGTGAGAAAAGGGAAAGCCAAGGAACAAAAAAGGAAACAAATCCTAGCCTCTAGGAGGCAGCCTTGGGCGCCCAACATGGAATGGGAAATGAAGGATTTTTGCTCATGAATATGTGATATTCTATAGAAGAGGAAACTACCTTATTGAAGGTGAGACCTCTCCTATAAATAGGAGCCCCATTTCCTCACAATTCATTCATCCAAGTTTAAGAGATTTGAGAGACTCTCTCTCTAGAACTTGGCCGAAGTCCTCTTCTCTCTCTCTCTAGTTTATTTTCGGTTTTCTCTTGTCTTGGCACCTAGGTCCTCACTCGACCTAGTCTTTAGCTCTGCGACTTCGAGACTCGTTCTCAAGTCGTAGTGTTTAAAAGTGCCCACTCACTAATTCCTTCTTTTCGAGTGATTTAGTGATAGAAACTATCGTGGTTTCTCGAGTTCCCGAGGAAAGAAAAGAGAGACGTGCTGCGAGGGGAGACGAACGTTGCCAACCTTCCAAAGGCTCATCAACGTTCAAGCATCAAAAGGTTAGTAACTTTTATAGCTCATATTAGTTTTTATTTACATGCATATGCTCTTGTCTAGGTTAGTAAAAACTAGTTTTACTTAAAAAGAAAATTTTTAAAATTCCGCCGCTTTGCGAAGCGTTTAATCTTTTTCTTAAACCCTAGATCGATTCCAACAGAAACAGCCGCCTACATTCTGAACCAAGTTCCGTCCAAGACGGTTCCTGGTACTCCTTATGAACGATGGACTGGTCGTAAAGTGAATCTTGGCCGCATCCGAATTTGGGGTTGCCCTGCACACGTGCTGAGGCAAAAGACTAGCAAGTTGGCTAGTAGGTCAGAATTGTGCCTGTTTGTAGGATATCCGAAGGAAACCAAAGGTTTTACTTTCTATAGTCCCGAGGACGATAAGACTTTCGTTAGCACGAATGCTCGTTTCCTTGAGGAGGACTTTATGAAGGATGCGAAACCTAGAAGCAAAATTGTGCTTGAAGAAAAGTTGGGTGAGGAAGCTTCTACCTCGTCTGTAAGAACTGTTCTTACCCCAACTGAAACACAACCTAACTCATCAGAATCTCGTCAAGTAGTACTTCGACGTAGTGGGAGGGCTACTCAAAAGCCTGACAGGTACATGTCTTATGGAGACTCTCTTGTAGCCGTCTCCGACATGGATGACCCTGTTTCCTATAGCCAAGCGATGGCTTGTTCTGAATCAAACCTTTGGCTTGACGCCATGAAAGTTGAAATGCACTCGATGTAAGTCAACAAAGTCTGGAAACTTGTAGACCTTCCTGAAGGGATTAAACCCGTAGGGTGTAAGTGGATATACAAGAAGAAAAGGGGTCCTGATGGGAATGTCGAGACGTTCAAAGCACGACTTGTGGCAAAGGGTTATACCCAACAAGAAGGGATTGACTATGAAGAAACCTTATCGCCAGTCGCGATGCTTAAATCCATCCGCATACTCCTATCCATAGCTGCAGCTCTCGACTATGAGATCTGGCAAATGGATGTCAAGACAGCCTTTCTGAATGGCAATCTTGACGAGCGCATTTACATGGCTCAACCAGACGGTTTCGTGGATAAAGGTCAAGAGACCAAGGTTTGTGAGTTGCTTAAATCCATTTATGGACTAAAGCAAGCATCTAGGTCATGGAATATTAGATTCGATGAAACTGTAAAGAGCTTCGGCTTTGAACAGTCAATAGATGAGCCTTGTGTTTACAAGTTAATACACGAAGGCAAAGTTGTGTTTCTGGTACTATATGTCGATGATATACTACTCATTGGTAATGACGTGGGTAAGTTATCTGAGGTTAAGGTCTGGCTAGCAAAGCAATTCGATATGAAGGATCTAGGAGAAGCCGCGTACATTCTGGGGATCCAAATCTTTCGAGATAGGAAAAACCGGACCCTGTCGCTCTCTCAAGCATCTTATATTGATAAGGTGATGGATCGCTTCTCGATGCAAGACTGCAAGAGGGGTCAAACACCCTTTAGGCATGGAGTTTCACTCTCTAAGGACCAGTCTCCCAAGACTGCACAAGAGATTGAAGACAAGAGGAAAATTCCTTACGCCTCTGCCGTAGGAAGCCTTATGTATGCTATGCTTTGCACTAGACCTGACATCTGTTTCGCCGTTGGCGTAGTTAGCCGTTTCCAATCCAACCCTGGACCCGAGCACTGGATTGCTGTTAAGCATGTTCTTAAGTATCTTCGAAGAACTAGGAACTTGATGCTTACATACTCAGGTACTGACCTGACTATGACGGGATATACCGACTCCGATTTTCAAGCGGATAAGGATTCCAGGAAATCCACTTCGGGATCTGTGTTCATCCTTAATGGTGGAGCTGTTGTGTGGAGAAGTATTAAGCAATCTTGCATTGCTGACTCCACAATGGAAGCAGAATATGTGGCTGCTTGTGAAGCATCCAAAGAGGCTGTATGGCTTAGAAAGTTCCTTAAGTATTTGGAAATTGTTCCAAACGTCGACGAGCCCATGACCCTTTATTGTGATAATAGTGGGGCTGTCGCTAACTCAAAGGAACCTAGAAGCCATAAGCGCTCTAAGCATATTGAGAGGAAATACCATTTGATTCGAGAGATCGTGCAGCGCGGAGACGTGGAAGTGAAGAAGATCTCAACGGTGGACAACCTCGCAGATCCATTCACCAAGGCCCTAGCGAACAAGGTCTTCGACCAACATCGTGAGGGATTAGGCATGAAGGACTACACACACCTTCTTTGAGTCAAGTGGGAGTTTGTTGTCAATGGTGCCCACAAGAAGAGTTGTAGTCTTTATTTTGAACATTTGATGTAATAAAGTCTCATGAAGACTCTTGCTTGTAATTGCCTATTCATTCATTAATAAAGTTGAAACGTTCATTCAATCTTCCTTGTCTGAAGCTTTATGATAAAACCATAGTCTTTTAGTCCATAAACAAACTAAACAACTTACGAAGAGACAAATGTAGATTTGCATGAACAAACTCTTCGTAGTTTGCTTAAAACGATATATTCGCAATCTTAGGGTCAAAGGACTATTGACCTCAGTATGATTGTTAGAAGAATCTATGATGTCTGGTTATGAGGCATTGAGAGTTGGAGACTCTATAGTTCTTCTAGGTATCTTCCGAAGGTACTGAATTGACCAGTGCACTTCTAGAGACAATATAAGAACAAACCATTTAACCTCTTATGTCTCGAAGTCACTATGTATGAATTGCATCATGCTTACCTTAATCCTGAAATGAGACATGCCATTTCACACCTTAGTATTCTCATTTGAGAAAGTCAAAGTTCGGACTCACTATGTGATTCCGAACAAGGCCTATTGGTGAAGTACTAAGTTGTGAGTCTGTCATGAGTAACTTTGTGAAGTTCTCATAGATATGGAATTCATGTACAAGATTGCTGAAATGCAATGTATGTCACCTCATGCTTTGTTCCTTGGAGTGTGAATAAATGAACTGGCCAGTGTCCAAATTGAGTCCTGACTCTTTTGGATGAAACAATGTGACTTGTTAGCTCCTCGTCAATACATTGTTTCTAACTTATTCACAAGCGACAAAGGAGTTGAGGAAATAACAGCTAGAAGGGTAAAATGGTAATTTAGTAAATCCCGACTAGCTGATGACATTCATGAAGGGTAAACATAGATAATATTCAGTGGATCCGCTCATCATAATTAGGTCGAATTCTTGAGTAGAAAATAAATTCATTTGAACCGAGAGATTTTCAGTGTCAGCTCTCTAGTGGAGTCAGTTGGCATTAAGCTAAACTTGGAAAAGGTTTGTGAACTTTTGAGTCCAAGTGTTTAGCTAAAGCTTTGTTCATTTGGGTCCATGAGGTCACTGTCACGAATCACATCGATAGGAATAGTTAAACTGGAAGCTAAGTCAAAACAAGAACGAAAATAGTGAAAAGGGTATTTTTGTCTTTTGAGACAAACGATGAAATGAATGTCAATAAATTTTTGACAAGGTCATTTTATGACATGTTTCACTCGGCCATGACTTGATCATTGGGCCTTGTGAATTAATTTCATTTCATAAGAATTTTATTGAAAATTCTTATTGGGCCTTTTTCATGTTGTCATGAACAAATGGAAAAGCTTCTAGAAGCCCATTCTAGAAGACATAGGCGCCCAACATACCCAACCAAGAGAGAATATTTTGTGCATAAATGTATCAAGATACTTGCCAAAAGAAAAAGAGGAAACAAATTTGCATGAGGATGCTTTAGGGTAATCGGCCAAGTGAGAGACAAGGCAAGGCCTTGAACAAAATTGGAAACAAATCAAGGCTTCTAGAAGCCTTGTTTGGCCGAGTTTCTCAAGTGGGAAAGAGGCAATATTTGCTCATGAATATGTGATATTCTATAGAAGAGGAAACTACCTTATTGAAGGTAAAGCCTCTCCTATAAATAGGAGCCTCATTTCCTCACAATTCATTCATCCAAGTTTAAGAGATTTGAGAGACTCTCTCTCTAGAACTTTGGCCGAAAATCCTCTCTCTCTCTCTCTAGTTTATTTTCGATTATTTCTTGTCTTGGCACCTAGGTCCTCACTCGACCTAGTGTTTAGCTCTGCGACTTCGAGACTCGTTCTCAAGTCGTAGTGTTTAAAAGTGCCCACTCACTAATTCCTTCTTTTCGAGTGATTTAGTGATAGAAACTTTCGTGGTTGCTCGAGGTGCCGAGGAAAGAAAGAGAGACGTGCTGCGAGGGGAGACGAGCGTTGCAACTTTCCAAAAGCTTCTACAAGGTTCAAGCTTCAAGAAAGGTTAGTAGCTTTAATAGCTCATATTAGTTTTTATTTACATGTACATGCTCTTGTCTAGGTTAGTAAAAACTAGTTTTACTTAAAAAGAAAATTTTTAAAATTCCGCCGCTTAACGAAGCGTTAAACTTTTTCTTAAACCCTAGATCGATTCCAACAAATGGTATCAGAGCTATGGTCAAAGGAATGCATGTGCATGTTTTAAAATTATGAGCTTGAAAATCGTTTTCGAAAGTTTACTAATTTTGTGACCAGTTAGAATTGTAATCTTAGATTTTTTTTAATTTATTGCTCTTGTCTCTAAATTAAAAACCATGTTGATTTTCTATGAGTTTGGGATGATGTTAAAACACATTAAATCAGTTCTAAAAGTTTTTAATTTTTTATATTGAAAAACGTGTTTTAAAGGTTTGAGAATTTTCGAGTAAATTTTGTGACTAGTTTTATTTTCTTGCTAGTTTCGTTTATTTACTTGAAATCGTTTTATGCATGTTGTTATTTCTTTTATTCTATGTTATTACCCTGCTAATAAAACACAAATAAAAGCTTTAAACAACATCTTAAAACGTTCCGTTACACTAGATTCTTTTTCGCACCTAAAAGGACGAAGCTTTAATTTATTTCTTTTTCTTCGAGCTGGAATGTAAACCCGCATTAAAAGTGGCATAACTCTCTGCTCAGAAATCTAAATTTAATTATTCTTGAATCAAATTAAATCTCTGTCTGTCCTCTGTCCAATGCCACCGGTTTCGGCTGAAAAGGACATCGGAGCCGCCAGATATGGCGATTTTACTCCGAGGTGCGCGGCTGTCTGAAACTCCTGTTTTTTAGAAATCCGGATTTTCAAACGCCACTACCATGAGTTATAGAACTCTAATGAGAAAATTTTCTTGAGCAAAAATGTTTTTCATATGATTATAAACATGATGTGTAAAGATTAAAAGTTTTGATTTTTGAAAGATTAATTGAAATTGAATTTTTACAAAACTAGTTTGAATTTTGAAAAACCGTTTTCACTTTCAAACTTGAAAATATTTTGTCATCCAAATCAAATAAGTTTTCAAAATGTTTTCAAAACTATATCTATATCACATATGTTCAAAATCTATATGCTCTTGAAATTTTGAGTGGGAGGTCTCCTTGTAGACAAGCCGAAAAATAAAAAGATGTGTAATCTCAAACTTTCAAGTGTTCGAGTGAGTTGAAGTTCACACTTCCCTCACGCACTTTCCCGAAATAGAAAATAGGAAAAGATCGAGTATGTCCCTTGTGCCTTTATGCACTAATACTGCTCTGAACATGTCGATCTAGGATTCTCTTCTAGTTGTCCGCTCTGTCGCTCTCTAACTAGGAAATTTGTTTCCGAACTTATAAGAGTCGATGAACCAACTCCAAAAACTAAGTGGGAGGGTTATATTCGTTGTTTGTAACCCGCGATCCCCAACACTAGTGAAAGATGCAATAACGTGGGACTAAGAGCCGCTCTTGCGACCCTCACTGAAATGTGAGTACTCCAAGGCGTTATTGCTTCGATCATTGCTCAATGAGCTACGTCCGAGAGTGATGCAATGATGGCAAGGCCTCCCCTTGGGGGATTGTTTTTCAAAGCTGATCTTTTGGACTAAGTGGTTGGTTGCACGCTTAGGCTCAATCCCTAGTATCCTCCCTTGAGGCTCTGCGAAAGGATGTGAGTGATCAAACCAATTTACAAGGTGGCTAGTCAAAATAGATGTATTGACATCTTGGCTTAGCATTAATGATGTGTCATTTACTTATAAATGGAGATTTTTTGCGGCCTTCTCTTGAGGGAGTAAATTATCGTTTGGTTTATAACACCTTTGGGTTTTACAAAAGTCTTAATGAAACTTAAATCCTAAACCAAAGACTAATCATAAACTTGTTTCAACTTTTATAGGCAATATGTCTCTCAACCCTCTCTCTACAATTCTTTCCTCAAATAAACTCGAAGGCGACAATTACGTCGACTGGAAACGTAACCTCGACATAGTCCTTACTGTCGACAAGCGCAAATGGGTTCTCACCAACCCCTGTCCTCAAACGAATGATGATTCGACGCAAGAGGAGAAAGATGTCCTGCCGGCCTGGCTTCGATCCGATGAGATTGCGAGATGCTATATTTTGGCATCGATGAACAATGTGTTGCAACAACAACATCGTGATTATGAAACTGCCACCGATATGCTCTACAATCTCCATGAGATGTTTGGAGGGCAAGGACGTCAAGCTAGGCAACAAGCGGTCCGACAATTCATGAACTGTCGTATGAAGGCTGGAACTCCAGTTAGAGATCATATGATGCTGATCATTAGCTATCTCAACGAGATGGAGATTCTTGGATCTGAGATTGATGAGGAGACTAAAATAGATATGATCTTGGAAACTCTCCCCGAAACCTTTGATACCTTCAAATTGAATTATTCCATGAACAAGCTAGAGTACACTGTTACCGAGCTCATGAAGGAACTTCAAACCGCTGAGGTACTCACTAAGAAAAAGAGGGCTCAAGGAGAAGTACATGCTAGTGCCTCCACCTCTGGATCTAAGAAGAGACCTCGCAACGCCGAGAAGAAGAACCAACCTAAGGTTCAAACGAAGAAGAAGGCGCCAAAGGCTCCGAAGGTGGACAAGTCTAAAGACAAGTGCCACCACTGCAACGAGCCTGGTCACTGGCGTAGGAACTGTCCTGCCTACCTCAAAACCAAAGCAAAAGGTATTGTACTTGTTACTGAAGCCTGTTTAGTAGCTGATAATGTATCATCGTGGATTATTGACTCCGCTGCTACTAACCACATTTGCTGCTCCTTGACTGGTTTTAGGAAAAGCAAAAGCTTAGAGGATGGCGACTTCTGCTTCAAGTGGGGTGATGAGAGCGTGGTGTCTGCGAAGGCTGTGGGATCCGTGACGCTATCTTTTGAAGATCGAACTTTAAATTTGAATAATGTGTATTATGTTCCTTCTTTTGGGAAAAACCTAGTATCTGTTGCTCAACTTTTCGAGCAAGATTATTATTTAAAGTTTATAAAGAATGGAATTCGTATTTCTTTTTCTAATTCTTTCGTCACTGATGCATGTATGAAGAATGGTCTTTTTTACATCTATCCCACTCAACCTTCTCTTTTAGACACCGAAATAGATAACGATCTAATTAGGGAGCCAAAGAGGATCAAACTTTCTGAATCCTCCGATCTAACAAAATCAACATACCTCTGGCACTTAAGACTTGGTCATATCAGTCTAGATAGGATTAAGAGACTTGTGAGGGATGGTCCACTCCAAGCCTCTGCAATAGGCTCACTGCCTACTTGTGAATCCTATATAGAAGGAAAAATGACTAAGCGACCTTTCTCCGATAAGGGTCGAAGAGCCACTGAGTTGCTGGAACTAATACATTCTGATGTATGTGGTTCGCTCAACCAACAGGCACGTGGAGGATACGAATACTTCGTTACCTTCACTGATGATTACTCAAGATATGGGTTTGTCTATTTGCTTAAACACAAATCCGAGACCTTTAACGTATTTAAGGTCTTTAGGGCTTTAGTGGAAAAGCAAACTGGCAAAGTGATCAAAACCCTTCGATCTGATCGAGGTGGTGAGTATATGTCTGGAGAGTTCGATGACTTTCTTAAAGAAGAAGGTATCGCTTCTCAGCTTACCGCACCTGGCACACCTCAACAAAACGGAGTGTCAGAGAGAAGAAACCGAACTCTTATGGAGATGGTTAGATCAATGATGAGTTACTCATCACTCCCGTTTTCCTTTTGGGGATATGCCCTCGAAACAGCCGCCTACATTCTGAACCAAGTTCCGTCCAAGACGGTTCCTGGTACTCCTTATGAACGATGGACTGGCCGTAAAGTGAATCTTGGCCGCATCCGAATTCGGGGTTGCCCTGCACATGTGCTGAGGCAAAAGACTAGCAAGTTGGCTAGTAGGTCAGAATTGTGCCTGTTTGTAGGATATCCGAACGAAACCAAAGGTTTTACTTTCTATAGTCCCGAGGACGATAAGACTTTCGTTAACACGAATGCTCGTTTCCTTGAGGAGGACTTTATGAAGGATGCGAAACCTAGAAGCAAAATTGTGCTTGAAGAAAAGTTGGGTGAGGAAGCTTCTACCTCGTCTGTAAGAACTGTTCTTACCCCAACTGAAACACAACCTAACTCATCAGAATCTCGTCAAGTAGTACTTCGACGTAGTGGGAGGGCTACTCAAAAGCCTAACAGGTACATGTCTTATGGAGACTCTCTTGTAGCCGTCTCCGACATGGATGACCCTGTTTCCTATAGCCAAGCGATGGCTTGTTCTGAATCAAACCTTTGGCTTGACGCCATGAAAGTTGAAATGCACTCGATGTATGTCAACAAAGTCTGGAAACTTGTAGACCTTCCTGAAGGGATTAAACCCGTAGGGTGTAAGTGGATATACGAGAAGAAAAGGGGTCCTGATGGGAACGTCGAGACGTTCAATGCACGACTTGTGGCAAAGGGTTATACCCAACAAGAAGGGATTGACTATGAAGAAACCTTCTCGCCAGTTGCGATGCTTAAATCCATCCGCATACTCCTATCCATAGCTGCAGCTCTCGACTATGAGATCTGGCAAATGGATGTCAAGACAGCCTTTCTGAATGGCAATCTTGACGAGCGCATTTACATGGCTCAACCAGACGGTTTCGTGGATAAAGGTCAAGAGACCAAGGTTTGTGAGTTGCTTAAATCCATTTATGGACTAAAGCAAGCATCTAGGTCATGGAATATTAGATTCGATGAAACTGTAAAGAGCTTCGGCTTTGAACAGTCAATAGATGAGCCTTGTGTTTACAAGTTAATACACGAACGCAAAGTTGTGTTTCTGGTACTATATGTCGATGATATACTACTCATTGGTAATGACGTGGGTAAGTTATCTGAGGTTAAGGTCTGGCTAGCAAAGCAATTCGATATGAAGGATCTAGGAGAAGCCGCGTACATTCTGGGGATCCAAATCTTTCGAGATAGGAAAAACCGGACCCTGTCGCTCTCTCAAGCATCTTATATTGATAAGGTGATGGATCGCTTCTCGATGCAAGACTGCAAGAGGGGTCAAACACCCTTTAGGCATGGAGTTTCACTCTCTAAGGACCAGTCTCCCAAGACTGCACAAGAGATTGAAGACATGAGGAAAATTCCTTACGCCTCTGCCGTAGGAAGCCTTATGTATGCTATGCTTTGCACTAGACCTGACATCTGTTTCGCCGTTGGCGTAGTTAGCCGTTTCCAATCCAACCCTGGACCCGAGCACTGGATTGCTGTTAAGCATGTTCTTAAGTATCTTCGAAGAACTAGGAACTTGATGCTTACATACTCAGGTACTGACCTGACTATGACGGGATATACCGACTCCGATTTTCAAGCGGATAAGGATTCCAGGAAATCCACTTCGGGATCTGTGTTCATCCTTAATGGTGGAGCTGTTGTGTGGAGAAGTATTAAGCAATCTTGCATTGCTGACTCCACAATGGAAGCAGAATATGTGGCTGCTTGTGAAGCATCCAAAGAGGCTGTATGGCTTAGAAAGTTCCTTAAGTATTTGGAAATTGTTCCAAACGTCGACGAGCCCATGACCCTTTATTGTGATAATAGTGGGGCTGTCGCTAACTCAAAGGAACCTAGAAGCCATAAGCGCTCTAAGCATATTGAGAGGAAATACCATTTGATTCGAGAGATCGTGCAGCGCGGAGACGTGGAAGTGAAGAAGATCTCAACGGTGGACAACCTCGCAGATCCATTCACCAAGGCCCTAGCGAACAAGGTCTTCGACCAACATCGTGAGGGATTAGGCATGAAGGACTACACACACCTTCTTTGAGTCAAGTGGGAGTTTGTTGTCAATGGTGCCCACAAGAAGAGTTGTAGTCTTTATTTTGAACATTTGATGTAATAAAGTCTCATGAAGACTCTTGCTTGTAATTGCCTATTCATTCATTAATAAAGTTGAAACGTTCATTCAATCTTCCTTGTCTGAAGCTTTATGATAAAACCATAGTCTTTTAGTCCATAAACAAACTAAACAACTTACGAAGAGACAAATGTAGATTTGCATGAACAAACTCTTCGTAGTTTGCTTAAAACGATATATTCGCAATCTTAGGGTCAAAGGACTATTGACCTCAGTATGATTGTTAGAAGAATCTATGATGTCTGGTTATGAGGCATTGAGAGTTGGAGACTCTATAGTTCTTCTAGGTATCTTCCGAAGGTACTGAATTGACCAGTGCACTTCTAGAGACAATATAAGAACAAACCATTTAACCTCTTATGTCTCGAAGTCACTATGTATGAATTGCATCATGCTTACCTTAATCCTGAAATGAGACATGCCATTTCACACCTTAGTATTCTCATTTGAGAAAGTCAAAGTTCGGACTCACTATGTGATTCCGAACAAGGCCTATTGGTGAAGTACTAAGTTGTGAGTCTGTCATGAGTAACTTTGTGAAGTTCTCATAGATATGGAATTCATGTACAAGATTCCTGAAATGCAATGTATGTCACCTCATGCTTTGTTCCTTGGAGTGTGAATAAATGAACTGGCCAGTGTCCAAATTGAGTCCTGACTCTTTTGGATGAAACAATGTGACTTGTTAGCTCCTCGTCAATACATTGTTTCTAACTTATTCACAAGCGACAAAGGAGTTGAGGAAATAACAGCTAGAAGGGTAAAATGGTAATTTAGTAAATCCCGACTAGCTGATGACATTCATGAAGGGTAAACATAGATAATATTCAGTGGATCCGCTCATCATAATTAGGTCGAATTCCTGAGTAGAAAATAAATTCATTTGAACCGAGAGATTTTCAGTGTCAGCTCTCTAGTGGAGTCAGTTGGCATTAAGCTAAACTTGGAAAAGGTTTGTGAACTTTTGAGTCCAAGTGTTTAGCTAAAGCTTTGTTCATTTGGGTCCATGAGGTCACTGTCACGAATCACATCGATAGGAATAGTTAAACTGGAAGCTAAGTCAAAACAAGAACGAAAATAGTGAAAAGGGTATTTTTGTCTTTTGAGACAAACGATGAAATGAATGTCAATAAATTTTTGACAAGGTCATTTTATGACATGTTTCACTCGGCCATGACTTGATCATTGGGCCTTGTGAATTAATTTCATTTCATAAGAATTTTATTGAAAATTCTTATTGGGCCTTTTTCATGTTGTCATGAACAAATGGAAAAGCTTCTAGAAGCCCATTCTAGAAGACATAGGCGCCCAACATACCCAACCAAGAGAGAATATTTTGTGCATAAATGTATCAAGATACTTGCCAAAAGAAAAAGAGGAAACAAATTTGCATGAGGATGCTTTAGGGTAATCGGCCAAGTGAGAGACAAGGCAAGGCCTTGAACAAAATTGGAAACAAATCAAGGCTTCTAGAAGCCTTGTTTGGCCGAGTTTCTCAAGTGGGAAAGAGGCAATATTTGCTCATGAATATGTGATATTCTATAGAAGAGGAAACTACCTTATTGAAGGTAAAGCCTCTCCTATAAATAGGAGCCTCATTTCCTCACAATTCATTCATCCAAGTTTAAGAGATTTGAGAGACTCTCTCTAGAACTTTGGCCGAAAATCCTCTCTCTCTCTCTCTAGTTTATTTTCGATTATTTCTTGTCTTGGCACCTAGGTCCTCACTCGACCTAGTGTTTAGCTCTGCGACTTCGAGACTCGTTCTCAAGTCGTAGTGTTTAAAAGTGCCCACTCACTAATTCCTTCTTTTCGAGTGATTTAGTGATAGAAACTTTCGTGGTTGCTCGAGGTGCCGAGGAAAGAAAGAGAGACGTGCTGCGAGGGGAGACGAGCGTTGCAACTTTCCAAAAGCTTCTACAAGGTTCAAGCTTCAAGAAAGGTTAGTAACTTTAATAGCTCATATTAGTTTTTATTTACATGTACATGCTCTTGTCTAGGTTAGTAAAAACTAGTTTTACTTAAAAAGAAAATTTTTAAAATTCCGCCGCTTAACGAAGCGTTAAACTTTTTCTTAAACCCTAGATCGATTCCAACAGGTCGCCCGATGATTAAGTTATAGGGCGACTCCTGGTCAACCACTAGGAATGGGACCATGTGAACGGCCTCAATTCCTCCAGGGGTCCCAAAGGTGACCGGCAGGTCAGTGATGCCCTCGGTCATAACCTTTTCCCCTGTGAACCCAAACAAAGGCGTTTGGGTCGGAGTCGGGCGCAGCCCCCCGAGCTTCGTACGCTCTAGAGTGGACTTGAAAATTATGTCGGCAGCGCTGCCGTTATCGATGAGAACCCTTTTCACCAGGTTATTAGCCACTTGGGCTTTGAGCACGATCGCGTCGTTGTGCGGATGCACAACTCGCTTGGCCTCCTCATTGGTGAAATACATCGTCTCGTGAGGCACGGACGGAGGTTCTTCATATGTGAAGTTGACGTGCATAGCAGCGTCTTCCTGAGTCACGGCCCTAAGGAATTTCTTCCGTTGTCGGGCTGAATCTCCATGTTGTGGACCACCCAATATGGTGGTTACCACGTGGAGTTATGGATTGGCGTTGGCAGCAGCCGTGGTTCGGTCGGCAGCAGCGGCTGTTCCTCCTCCTTGACCATACTGTTGTCTGTTCGCGGTGGGGCCCGTAGCGCTAATCATGCGTAACACGAACTCCTTCAGCTCACCCCGTTGGATCAAAGCCTCGATTTGCCTTTTAAGGTTGTAGCATTCAGAGGTCAAATGACCGTATTCCCGATGGAACTCACAATATCTGGATCGATCGCGAGTTGCGGGATCCTTTTTCATTGGAGCTGGGGGCGTGAACTTGTCACGTGCCAGAGCCAAGATCCTTTCCGGCGCTGTGTTAAGCGGTGTGAACGATGAGTACCCTTTGAAGTTTTCCGCAAGTCGCGGCTTCTGGGGTACAGGGGGTTGGTTACTGGAAACTTGGTTCCCCTTGTTTGCCTTTTACGAGGTTCGTTCTGCTCGTGGCTAGGTTCTTCTCGACGGCGAGAGCTTTGATTAGTGCTCTTGCGGCTGTCGAGGTAATCTTCGACTCCCATGAAGGTCTTAGCTCGAGTCATTAACTCGGCCATGGTAGAAGGGACACGGCCGATGACAGACTTGAGGAAGTCACTTGTGCACAAGCCTTCTATGATACCGGCAATTGCGTCACCGTCGTCAAAGCGGTCGACCTTGTTTGACTCTTCAGTGAATCGGACGAGTTGTCGTCTAAGAGACTCGCCACTCTCTTGCCTGATTGACCACAGGTACATCTTGGTCTTCTTTTGGACCATAGATGTAGCGAACCGTGCTAGAAACATGTCCTTCAGGTCTTTGAACGAGTGGATGCTCCCTGGGTTTAAGTTCTTGAACCACACAAAGCCGGGTCCGGCGAGGGTCAAACTAAAAGCTTGGCACATGGCGCCAGGAGAAACACCCTGCATCGTCATCCAGGTTTCATAGTGCTGGATGTGGTAAGCAGGATCTGCTTTCCCATCATAGGGAGCGAGGTTCGGGAGCTTGAAATTCCCCGTACAAACCTCAGCCAGTATCTGAGTAGTGAAAGGTGATGAATTCTCCTCAACGACCCCATAGGCACTTCCACCTATTCCGTATTCTCGGAGATCTCGTACCTCATTTCGAAGGTTGTGGATCATAGTGACCACATCGAGACCGGTCATTGGAGTAACCCCTTGATCGGGAGGACTCACCTGCAGCCTCTCGTTAGACCCCTGTCCTGCGCGGCGGTTCCCGTTAGTTGGGGCTGCCAGCGGGATATTGGGTCTAGAGCTTAGTCGCTCTCTCAGATCATTGCCACGCCCAATGCGTTGAGCAGTGAGGCGGTCCCTAAGGTCATGGCTGGTCGTACGGAGGCGCAGGCTTTGTTTGCGACGGTGCGCTCTGTTGTCAATGATGCCCACAAGAAGAGTAGTAGTGTCTATTTATGTACATTTGATGTCATATAGTCTTACGAAGACTCTTGCTTGTAATTGCTTATTCATTAATAAAAAGTTGAAACGTTCATTCAATCTTCCTTGTCTGAAGCTTTATGATAAAACCATAGTCTTTTAGTCCATAAACAAACTAAACAACTTACGAAGAGACAAATGTAGATTTGCATGAACAAACTCTTCGTAGTTTGCTTAAAACGATATATTCGCAATCTTAGGGTCAAAGGACTATTGACCTCAGTATGATTGTTAGAAGAATCTATGATGTCTGGTTATGAGGCATTGAGAGTTGGAGACTCTATAGTTCTTCTAGGTACCTTCCGAAGGTACTGAATTGACCAGTGCACTTCTAGAGACAATATAAGAACAAACCCTTTAACCTCTTATGTCTCGAAGTCACTATGTATGAATTGCATCATGCTTACCTTAATCCTGAAATGAGACATGCCATTTCACACCTTAGTATTCTCATTTGAGAAAGTCAAATTTCGGACTCACTATGTGATTCCGAACAAGGCCTATTGGTGAGGTACTAAGTTGTGAGTATGTCATGAGTAACTTTGTGAAGTTCTCATAGATATGGAATTCATGTACAAGATTGCTGAAATGCAATGTATGTCACCTCATGCTTTGTTCCTTGGAGTGTGAATAAATGAACTGGCCAGTGTCCAAATTGAGTCCTGACTCTTTTGGATGAAACAATGTGACTTGTTAGCTCCTCGTCAATACATTGTTTCTAACTTATTCACAAGCGACAAAGGAGTTGAGGAAATAACAGCTAGAAGGGTAAAATGGTAATTTAGTAAATCCCGACTAGCTGATGACATTCATGAAGGGTAGCATAGATAATATTCAGTGGATCCGCTCATTATAATTAGGTCGAATTCTTGAGTAGAAAACAAATTCATTTGAACCGAGAGATTTTCAGTGTCAGCTCTTTAGTGGAGTCAGCTGGCATTAAGCTAAACTTGGAAAAGGTTTGTGAACTTTTGAGTCCAAGTGTTTAGCTAAAGCTTTGTTCATTTGGGTCCATGAGGTCACTGTCACGAATCACATCGATAGGAATTGTTAAACTGGAAGCTAAGTCAAAACAAGAACGAAAATTGTCAAAAGGGTATTTTTGTCTTTTGAGACATATGGATGAAATGGATGTCAATAAATTTTGACAAGTTCATTTGATGACTTAATGTCACTCGGCCATAATATGATTAATTGGGCCTTGTGAATTAATTTCGTTTCATAAGAATTTTATTGAAAATTCTTAATGGGCCTTTTTCATGCTGTTATGAACAAATGGAAAAGCTTCTAGAAGCCTATTCTAGAATGCTATAGGCGCCCAAATACCTAAGAGAAAGAGAGATTATTTTGTGCATAAATGTATTAAGATACTTGCCAAAAGAAAAAGAGGAAACAAATTTCCCCTAAGGGGAAAACATGGTAGGCGCCCAAAAGGATCAAGAGAGAAGCAAACAAAAGAGGAAACAAATCCAAGGACTTACTTGTTTTGTCTTGGACGTGCACCTCTTTGAAGGAAAAGGGAAATTGGCTCATGAATATGTGATATTCTATAGAAGAGGAAACTACCTTATTGAAGGTGAGACCTCTCCTATAAATAGGAGCCTCATTCCACACTTTTCATTCATGCAAAGTTTTAGAGATTGAGAGCTTCTCTCTCTAGACTTGGCCGCCCCTTCCTCTCTCTCTCTCTAGTTTATATTTTCGATATTTCTTGTCTTGGCACCTAGGTCCTCACTCGACCTAGTGTTTAGCTCTGCGACTTCGAGACTCGTTCTTAAGTCGTAGTGTTTAAAAGTGCCCACTCACTGATTCCTTCTTTTCGAGTGATTTAGTGATAGAAACTTTCGTGGTTGCTCGAGGTGCCGAGGAAAGAAAGAGAGACGTGCTGCGAGGGGAGACGAGCGTTGCGACTTTCCAAAAGCTTCTACAAGGTTCAAGCTTCAAGAAAGGTTAGTAACTTTTATAGCTCATATTAGTTTTTATTTACATGCACATGCTCTTGTCTAGGTTAGTAAAAACTAGTTTTACTTAAAAAGAAAATTTTTAAAATTCCGCCGCTTAACGAAGCGTTAAACTTTTTCTTAAACCCTAGATCGATTCCAACAAATGGTATCAGAGCTATGGTCAAAGGAATGCATGTGCATGTTTTTAAATTATGAGCTTGAAAATCGTTTTCGAAAGTTTACTAATTTTGTGACAAGTTAGAATTGTAATCTTAGATTTTTTTTTAATTTATTGCTCATGCCTTTAAATTAAAAACCATGTTGATTTTCTATGAGTTTGGGATGATGTTAAAACACATTAGAATCAGTTCTAAAAGTTTTTAATTTTTTATATTGAAAAACGTGTTTTAAAGGTTTGAGATTTTTCGAGTAAATTTTGTGACTAGTTTTTTTTTTTTTTTCTTCTTGCTAGTTTCGTTTATTTACTTGAATCGTTTTATGCATGTTGTTATTTCTTTTATTCTATGTTATTACCCTGCTAATAAAACACAAATAAAAGCTTTAAACAACTTCATAAAACGTTCCGTTACACTCGATTCTTTTTCGCACCTAAAAGGACAAAGCTTTAATTTATTTCTTTTTCTTCGAGCTGGAATGTAAACCCGCATTAAAAGCGGCATAACTCTCTGCTCAGAAATCGAAATTTAATGATTCTTAAATCAAATTAAAGCTCTGTCTGTCCTCTGTCCAATGCCACCGGTTTCGGCTCAAAAGGACATCGGAGCCGCCAGATATGGCGATTTTACTCCGAGGTGCGCGGCTGTCTGAAACTCCAGTTTTTTAGAAATCCGGATTTTCAAACCCCACTACCATGAGTTATAGAACTCAAATGAGAAAATTTTCTTGAGCAAAAATGTTTTTCATATGATTATAAACATGATGTGTAAAGATTAAAAGTTTTGATTTTTGAAAGATTAATTGAAATTGAATTTTTACAAAACTAGTTTGAATCTTGAAAAACCGTTTTCACTTTCAAACTTGAAAATATTTTGTCATCCAAATCAAATAAGTTTTCAAAATGTTTTCAAAACTATATCTATATCACATATGTTCAAAATCTATATGCTCTTGAAAATTTGAGTGGGAGGTCTCTGTAGACAAGCCGAAAAATAAAAAGATGTGTAATCTCAAACTTTCAAGTGTTCGAGTGAGTTGAAGTTCACACTTCCCTCACGCACTTTCCCGAAATAGAAAATAGGAAAAGATCGAGTATGTCCCTTGTGCCTTTATGCACTAATACTGCTCTGAACATGTCGATCTAGGATTCTCTTCTAGTTGTCCGCTCTGTCGCTCTCTAACTAGGAAATTTGTTTCCGAACTTAAAAGAGTCGATGAACCAACTCCAAAAACTAAGTGGGAGGGTTATACTTGTTGTTTGTAACCCACGATCCCCAACACTAATGAAAAGTGCAAGTGTCGCCGGACTAAGAGTCACCCTCGTGGCCCTCTCTTAAATGAGAGTACTCAAGGGCGCTTTGCTCTGATCATTGCTCAATGAGCTACGTCCGAGAGTGAGACGATGATGACAAGACCTCCCCTCGGCGGATTGTTTTTCAAAGTCAATCTTTTGGACTAAGTGGTTGGTTACACACTTAGACTCAATCCCTAGTAATCCTCCCTCGAGGCCCTGCGAAAGGATGTGAGTGATCAAACCAATTTACAAGGTGGCTAGTCAAAATTGATGTATTGACATCTTGGCTATGCATTAATGATGAGTCATTTACTTATGAAAGGAGACTCGTTGCGGCCTTCCCTCGAAGGAGTAAAGTGTCATTTCGTTCATAACACCTTTGGATTTTATAAAGTCTTAAACAAACTTAAATCCTAAACCAAAGACTAATCATAAACTTGTTTCAACTTTTATAGGCAATATGTCTCCCAACTCTCTCTCTTTCATTCTTTCCTCGAACAAACTCGAAAACGAAAACTACATAGACTCGAAACGTAACCTCGACATAATACCTACCGTTAACAAGCACAAATGGGTACTCACCACCCCGTGTCCTCCTCTGACGAATGATGATTCAACTCAAGAGGACAATGACGCCTTAGCGGCCTGGCTTCGATCCGATGAGATTGTGAGGTGCTATATCTTAGCATCTATGAACAATATGCTGAAAAAGCAACATCGTGACATCGAGACTGCCGCCGACATGCTCTACAATCTCCTTGAGAGTTTTGGAGGGCAAAGGCGTCAAGCAAGGCAAAAAGCAGTCCGACAGTTTATGAACTGTCATATGAAGGCTAGGACTCCTGTTAGAGACTTTATGATACTGATCATTAGTTTTCTAAATAAAATGGAAATCCTAGGATCTGAGACTGATGGGAAGAATCTCATAGATATGATCTTAGAAACTCTCCCCGCGTCTCTTGATACCTCCAAGATGAACTACTCCATAAACAAGCTAGAGTACACTGCTACCAAACTTATGGAGGAACTTCACACTGCTGTAGGTTTCACTAAGAGAAAGAGGAATCAAGGAGAGGCACATGCTACTGAGCAAAAAGCCTCCGCCTCTGAAACTGTGAAGAGACCTTACAAGGCCGATAAAAAGAACTGTCCCGCCTATCTCAAAGCAAAGGAACATAGTATTGTACTAGTTACCGAAGCATGCTTAGTAGCTGATAATGTATCAACGTGGATTCTTGACTCCGCTGCTACTAACCATATTTGCTGTTCCTTGAATGGTTTCAAGAAAACCAAAAGCTTAGAGGAAGGCGAGTTCTGTTTCAAATGGGGTGATGGGAGCCTGGTGTCTGCAAAGGCTGTGGGATCCGTGACGCTGTCTTTTGAAGACCGCACTTTAAACTTGAATAATGTTTATTTTGTTCCTACCTTTGGGAAGAACTTAATATCCGTTGCTCGTCTTCGTGAGCAAGATTATTGTTTAAAGTTCATTAAGAATGGAATTCGTATTTCGTTTCCTGATAATTCTTTTGTCACTGACGCATGTATGAAGAATGCTCTTTTCTACATCTATCCCACTCAACCTTCTCTTTTAGACACCGAAATAGATAATGATCTAATTAGGGAGCCAAAGAGGATCAAACTTTCTGAATCCTCCGATCTAACAAAATCAACACACCTATGGCACTTAAGACTTGGTCATATCAGTCTAGAAAGGATTAAGAGACTTGTGAGGGATGGTCCACTCCAAGCCTCTGCAATAGGTTCACTACCTACTTGTGAATCCTGCATAGAAGGAAAAATGACTAAGCGACCTTTCTCTGATAAAGGTCGAAGAGCCACTGAGTTGCTGGAACTAATACATTCTGATGTATGTGGTCCGCTCAGCCAACAGGCACGTGGAGGATACGAATACTTCGTTACCTTCACTGATGATTACTCACGATATGGGTTTGTCTATTTGCTCAAACACAAATCCGAGACCTTTAACGTATTTAAGGTCTTTAGGGCTTTAGTGGAAAAGCAAACTGGCAAAGTGATCAAAACCCTTCGATCTGATCGAGGTGGTGAGTATATGTCTGGAGAGTTCGATGACTTTCTTAAAGAAGAAGGTATTGCTTCTCAGCTTACCGCACCTGGCACACCTCAACAAAACGGAGTGTCAGAGAGAAGAAACCGAACTCTTATGGAGATGGTTAGATCGATGATGAGTTACTCATCACTCCCGCTTTCCTTTTGGGGATATGCCCTCGAAACAGCCGCTTACATTCTGAACCAAGTTCCGTCTAAAACGGTTCCTGGTACTCCTTATGAAAGATGGACTGGCCGTAAAGTAAGTTTGGGCCACATCCGAATTTGGGGTTGCCCTGCACATGTGCTAAGGCAAAAGACTAGCAAGTTGGCTAGTAGGTCAGAATTGTGCCTGTTTGTAGGATATCCAAAGGAAACCAAAGGTTTCATTTTCTATAGTCCCGAGGACGATAAGACTTTCGTTAGCACGAATGCTCGTTTCCTCGAGGAGGACTTTATGAATGATGCAAAACCTAGAAGCAAAATTGTGCTTGAAGAAAAGTTGGGTGAGGAAGCTTCTACCTCATCTGTAAGAACTGTTCTTACCCCAACTGAAACACAACCTAACTCATCAGAATCTCGTCAAGTAGTACTTCGACGTAGTGGGAGGGCTACTCAAAAGCCTGACAGGTACATGTCTTATGGAGACTCTCTCGTAGCCATCTCTGACATGGATGATCCTGTTTCCTATAGCCAAGCAATGGCTTGTTCTGAATCAAACCTTTGGCTTGACGCCATGAAAGTTGAGATGCACTCGATGTATGTCAACAAAGTCTGGAAACTTGTAGACCTTCCTGAAGGGATTAAACCCGTAGGGTGTAAGTGGATATACAAGAAGAAAAGGGGTCCTGATGGGAACGTTGAGACGTTCAAAGCACGACTTGTGGCGAAGGGTTATACCCAACAAGAAGGGATTGACTATGAAGAAACCTTCTCGCCAGTCGCGATGCTTAAATCCATCCGCATACTCCTATCCATAGCTGCAGCTCTCGACTATGAGATCTGGCAAATGGATGTCAAGACAGCTTTTCTAAATGGCAATCTTGACGAGCGCATTTACATGGCTCAACCAGACGGTTTCGTGGATAAAGGTCAAGAGACCAAGGTTTGTGAGTTGCTTAAATCCATTTATGGACTAAAGCAAGCATCTAGGTCATGGAATATTAGATTCGATGAAACTGTAAAGAGCTTCGGCTTTGAACAGTCAATAGATGAGCCTTGTGTTTACAAGTTAATACACGAAGGCAGAGTTGTGTTTCTGGTACTATATGTCGATGATATACTACTCATTGGTAATGACGTGGGTAAGTTATCTGAGGTTAAGGTCTGGCTAGCAAAGCAATTCGATATGAAGGATCTAGGAGAAGCCGCGTACATTCTGGGAATCCAAATCTTTCGAGATAGGAAAAACCGGACCCTGTCGCTCTCTCAAGCATCTTATATTGATAAGGTGATGGATCGCTTCTCGATGCAAGACTGCAAGAGGGGTCAAACGCCCTTTAGGCATGGAGTTTCACTCTCTAAGGACCAGTCTCCCAAGACTGCACAAGAGATTGAAGACATGAGGAAGATTCCTTACGCCTCTGCCGTAGGAAGCCTCATGTATGCTATACTTTGCACTAGACCTGATATATGTTTCGCCGTTGGCGTAGTTAGCCGTTTCCAATCCAACCCTGGACCCGAGCACTGGATTGCTGTTAAGCATGTTCTTAAGTATCTTCGAAGAACTAGGAACTTGATGCTTACATACTAAGGTACTGACCTGACTATGACGGGATATACCGACTCCGATTTTCAAGCGGATAAGGATTCCAGGAAATCCACTTCGGGATCTGTGTTCATCCTTAATGGTGGAGCTGTTGTGTGGAGAAGTATTAAGCAATCTTGCATTGCTGACTCCACAATGGAAGCAGAATATGTGGCTGCTTGTGAAGCATCCAAAGAGGCTGTATGGCTTAGAAAGTTCCTTAAGTATTTGGAAGTTGTTCCAAACGTCGACGAGCCCATGACCCTTTATTGTGATAATAGTGGGGCTGTCGCTAACTCAAAGGAACCTAGAAGCCATAAGCGCTCTAAGCATATTGAGAGGAAATACCATTTGATTCGAGAGATCGCGCAACGCGGAGACATGGAGGTGAAGTAGATCTCTGGAAGATCCAATCACCAAGGCCCTAGCGAACATGGTCTTCGACCAACTTCGAGAGGGATTAGGCATGTAGGACTACTCACATCTTCTTTGAGTCAAGTGGGAGTTTGTTGTCAATGATGCCCACAAGAAGAGTAGTAGTGTCTATTTATGTACATTTGATGTCATATAGTCTTACGAAGACTCTTGCTTGTAATTGCTTATTCATTAATAAAAAGTTGAAACGTTCATTCAATCTTCCTTGTCTGAAGCTTTATGATAAAACCATAGTCTTTTAGTCCATAAACAAACTAAACAACTTACGAAGAGACAAATGTAGATTTGCATGAACAAACTCTTCGTAGTTTGCTTAAAACGATATATTCGCAATCTTAGGGTCAAAGGACTATTGACCTCAGTATGATTGTTAGAAGAATCTATGATGTCTGGTTATGAGGCATTGAGAGTTGGAGACTCTATAGTTCTTCTAGGTACCTTCCGAAGGTACTGAATTGACCAGTGCACTTCTAGAGACAATATAAGAACAAACCATTTAACCTCTTATGTCTCGAAGTCACTATGTATGAATTGCATCATGCTTACCTTAATCCTGAAATGAGACATGCCATTTCACACCTTAGTATTCTCATTTGAGAAAGTCAAATTTCGGACTCACTATGTGATTCCGAACAAGGCCTATTGGTGAGGTACTAAGTTGTGAGTATGTCATGAGTAACTTTGTGAAGTTCTCATAGATATGGAATTCATGTACAAGATTGCTGAAATGCAATGTATGTCACCTCATGCTTTGTTCCTTGGAGTGTGAATAAATGAACTGGCCAGTGTCCAAATTGAGTCCTGACTCTTTTGGATGAAACAATGTGACTTGTTAGCTCCTCGTCAATACATTGTTTCTAACTTATTCACAAGCGACAAAGGAGTTGAGGAAATAACAGCTAGAAGGGTAAAATGGTAATTTAGTAAATCCCGACTAGCTGATGACATTCATGAAGGGTAGCATAGATAATATTCAGTGGATCCGCTCATTATAATTAGGTCGAATTCTTGAGTAGAAAACAAATTCATTTGAACCGAGAGATTTTCAGTGTCAGCTCTTTAGTGGAGTCAGCTGACATTAAGCTAAACTTGGAAAAGGTTTGTGAACTTTTGAGTCCAAGTGTTTAGCTAAAGCTTTGTTCATTTGGGTCCATGAGGTCACTGTCACGAATCACATCGATAGGAATTGTTAAACTGGAAGCTAAGTCAAAACAAGAACGAAAATTGTCAAAAGGGTATTTTTGTCTTTTGAGACATATGGATGAAATGGATGTCAATAAATTTTGACAAGTTCATTTGATGACTTAATGTCACTCGGCCATAATATGATTAATTGGGCCTTGTGAATTAATTTCGTTTCATAAGAATTTTATTGAAAATTCTTAATGGGCCTTTTTCATGCTGTTATGAACAAATGGAAAAGCTTCTAGAAGCCTATTCTAGAATGCTATAGGCGCCCAAATACCTAAGAGAAAGAGAGATTATTTTGTGCATAAATGTATTAAGATACTTGCCAAACGAAAAAGAGGAAACAAATTTCCCCTAAGGGGAAAACATGGTAGGCGCCCAAAAGGATCAAGAGAGAAGCAAACAAAAGAGGAAACAAATCCAAGGACTTACTTGTTTTGTCTTGGACGTGCACCTCTTTGAAGGAAAAGGGAAATTGGCTCATGAATATGTGATATTCTATAGAAGAGGAAACTACCTTATTGAAGGTGAGACCTCTCCTATAAATAGGAGCCTCATTCCACACTTTTCATTCATGCAAAGTTTTAGAGATTGAGAGCTTCTCTCTCTAGACTTGGCCGCCCCTTCCTCTCTCTCTCTCTAGTTTATATTTTCGATATTTCTTGTCTTGGCACCTAGGTCCTCACTCGACCTAGTGTTTAGCTCTGCGACTTCGAGACTCGTTCTTAAGTCGTAGTGTTTAAAAGTGCCCACTCACTGATTCCTTCTTTTCGAGTGATTTAGTGATAGAAACTTTCGTGGTTGCTCGAGGTGCCGAGGAAAGAAAGAGAGACGTGCTGCGAGGGGAGACGAGCGTTGCGACTTTCCAAAAGCTTCTACAAGGTTCAAGCTTCAAGAAAGGTTAGTAACTTTTATAGCTCATATTAGTTTTTATTTACATGCACATGCTCTTGTCTAGGTTAGTAAAAACTAGTTTTACTTAAAAAGAAAATTTTTAAAATTCCGCCGCTTAACGAAGCGTTAAACTTTTTCTTAAACCCTAGATCGATTCCAACACGCTCTTCGAGCGCCCTGACTTTCCGCAACATTCTCCCTCGGACCTAGTCGGTCGAGAGCTGAACGTCGGGAATTCCCCTCTTGAGAAGCTGCCGGCGCATTGCCTGTTCAGGGTAAGGGATTCGACGGACCGGCTTCAAACACGGTGGGGAGTCCCCCGTCCTTCGTGAGAGAAGTCTCGATATCCTCCGACTCACCAGTACCCTCGTAATCAGGGTCGCGGTCGCGGCTTTCCTCGTTGAGGTTCTCAGGATCCCCGTTGGGGATTATCGTGTCACGCATAGGTTGCTTTGCAGCCAGTCGGCTGTGGTACCTTGCGTTCCTCGCCTTCAGTCGGCGGATACTCTCCTCTAACTCCATGATGCGGTCGTCCCTGCTATCAGGAGATGGAGATGGTGAGCGGGTCGAGCTCTCTTCGTGGAGCGACTCTTCGTCACCATGCGCTCGGGAGCGCAAGAAGTATTTCTTGGTCCCAGTGACGTTTTCAGGGTTGTTCACGCCCTCAGAACGTACGGGTGGTTGGCTACTCATTGTTTCTCAAGTTCGAGAAAGTTGAGTTCGCAAAAGAAAAGAAGAAGATGAACAGAAGGGATTTCGGGCTGAATAGGTCGGGAAGTCCCCTCCTTCTAGCGCCAAAATGTTGTCGCACGAAAATGAACAACTATTTAAAACCTCGGGCGGTTCGATCCAAGGCCGGACCAAGTGATCGCACCCGGGCCAAGAGTGTGAACTCGATAGTCTCGAGCTAGGGTTTTCTCCATTCAACCCGCCTCTCAGGAGAGGTAGGGGGTGAGGAGGAGGAGTGACCGTGCCTTGGTTGTCGGCTGCCTACGTACCCGTGCGTGGGATCAGGTCAGAACGTAGTTCAGGCATGAAAGACGTAGTATGAGGCATAGAACCTTGGTGGAGAGGCATGCTCAACGAAGGAGACGGGGCGCGAGGAGTCCTCGGCAGCATCTCAGAACCTCGGAGATCGCGTACGTGTCTAGCGTGTTATACGCGCGAGGGGAACTCTAGTCGAGAACCCTAGGGGCGTGCTTGAGCACCGGAGAACGTTCGGTCAGAGGGAGCGACGTCCGGGAAGTCCCCGTAAGTGCTTCGGAACCTCTGAGAACGGGGGAGAGAGAAGAGAGACTGCTTCAGGCCAATAATGGCATCAAGAGAAGCAGAGTAGAGTAAGAAATCGAGCGTGTCGATAGGAGATGAAGGGATGCTCTTTCCCTCAATGAGAGGGGGTTTATATAGGTGTTTGAGGACCCTAAGGGGGTCCTTTGGCGTCCATGTGGGACTAGGAACGCGCCCCTTTACAAGAGGAGGCGCAGAACCCGCGGTGCTCATCGCGCGGCGCGCGGCGCAGAACCCACGGCGCAGAATCCGCGGCGCACGATCTGCGTCGCTCATCGCGCGGCGCGGCCTTGGCCGGGCGCGACGCGCGATCCCCAGCGCGCAGGCAGCGCTGCTCAATGCGCGGCGCGCGGCCCTACCGGTGCGGCGGGCGCTGGGCTTTGTTCCTGCGGGCTTTTCGCGATCGTCTCGCTTCCGGGCCCGTTGAGCTATTGTGGGCATGGTATTTTGGGTCATGACACAAATGTTTGTTTGACGGATAGGACCCGAGTTGATGCTCGACTCGAGAAGCGATGCTCGACTCGAGGAGACCGACTCGAGGCTCAACTCAAGGAGCGAAGCTCGACTCGAGGAGACCGACTCAAGGCTCAACTCGAAGAGCGAGGCTCGACCCGAGGAACCGACTCAACTCTCAACTCGAGGGGCTAAGCTCGACTCAAGGAGTCAAGAGTATGGACGAGGGTTTGGAGGCTTGCCGCTCTTCAGGACCTCCGGCCTGACCATCGGCCCTTTGAGCGACGTACCTTCTCGGTGTCTCGGGTTTTCCGAGAACGACCGACAACACGTTCTTCTCCCCTCACAGCACGTCTCTCTTCTTTCCTCGGGAACTCGAGCTACCACGAAAGTTTCTATCACACGAATCACTCAAGAAAGAAAGGAATTAGTCAATGGGCACGTTTAAAAACGACGACTCGAGAACAAGACTCAAAGTCGAAGAGCTAAAACACTAGGTCAAGTGTGGACCTAGGTGCCAAAACAAAAACGAAAAATAACTAGAGAGAGAGAGAAGGTTGGGCGGTCAAGTTCTAGAGAGAGAGGCTCTCAATCTCTTAAACTTTGGAATGAATAAAATGAAAGGAATGACGGCTCTATTTATAGGAGGGGTTTTACCTTCAATGAGGTAGTTTCCTTTTCTATGGAATATCGCATATTCATGAGCAAATATTTCCCTTTCCCTATCCAAGTCACACGGCCAACTAGGGCCTTCATGACTTCTTGGATTTCTTTCCTCTTTTATTTTTGCTCTCTCCTTGCTTTTTTGGCCACCCACTATACCTTCTTCCTAGAGGAAATTTGTTTCCTCTTTTTCTTCTGGCAAGTATCTTCATACATTTATGCACAAAATAAACTATCTTTTTTCTTTGGTATGGACATGCAACACCTTCTAGAAGGCTCCAAGATTTTTCTTCATTTGTTCATGACAACATAAGAAAAGCCCATTAAGAATTTTCAAATAAAATTCCATGAAATGAAATTAATCCCCAAGGCCCAATAAACTCTGCATGGCCGAGTGGTTTAAGTTTCTTTTTCATCATATAACAATATCAAGAAATTTATTGACATTCATTTCGTACTATGTCCGAAAGGACAAAAATACCCTTTATACAATTTTCGTAAATTTTGTCTCGTTCTTGTTTTGACTTAGCTTCTAGTTTAACTATTCCTACACGATATGATTTCTGACAGTGACCTCATGGATCTAAATGAACAAAGCTTAAGCTAAACACTTGGACTCAAAAGTTCACCACTACCAGAAATATGGGATACAACTACAGTTTTTTTTAACTCCAATTTAGCCTTTTAATGGAGTCTTTGAATACAGACTACGGTCACCTTTTTTAGGTCTATATTAGACTCCAGTCGAATATAAAGCTGTAGATAATTGTCTATTTTTCTCTACAGCTAATATAGAAAAGTAGTGGTACTACTCAAAAAATGAAAAATGATCAAAATTTCACCATTTTTAAATGGAGGGAAATTTCCCACAAAATTTTGGCACATTTACACTACAGTCAAAGGTAAAGAAGGAGTTGTAATACTTAAAATATAAAAAATTAACAAAATTTTACTATTTGAGTGTGGGAGGGAAATTTCCCACTCACAAATCAGATTAAGTATTGGAAATTTTCATATTCCCACCAATATGAAAATAAAGTAAAAACCACTAAGTATAAGAAATACTCTAATATTCACAAATATACTTCAAAAAGTTCTATCTCCCTCAAATATTACTCGGAGACAGACATCAAAAAACAGTTCGACGCCTCTCTCTCGCCGTCGCTTAGCTCTCCCTCGACCACCGCCGATCCACGACGACTTTCACCACGGCTTCTACCTTCTTCACCTTCGACCTCGATGCTTCGTTTTCATCTTCGTTATCCGTGCGCGACCTCTCCACCACCGCCGACCAAGACCTTCAACCTCGATATTCTAGGTTAGCCTCTCTCCTTCTCTTTTTGTATCTCCAGGCCTCGAGTATTCCTCTTCATTCTTTTTCTCGAATTTGTCGCTAGAAATTTATGTGGTTCGTTCATGAATAAGAGTAGGAGTTTCTATTTGAAAATTTCTTCTTTCGTTTAGTTCGATTTAGGTTTAGAAATTAGGGGTTTTTTATTTCTCCTGCTTGTTCTGTGATTTTCCGTGGTATATGGATTGGATTGGGCTCGGTTTGTTGTTGTTCTTGATCTGAAATTCTTTGAGTTAGGGTTCCTGAATTTTAGTTGATTTTTTGGCCGAAAATTTGTAAAGAAATTGGGTTTTTTCTATGTTGTTTAGCTTGAACCTGTTAATTGATTTTTGGGTCTTGGTTTTGAGAGTTGAATTCGTGTTTTTGCTTGGTCAATTTCAGATTTTATGTGAATTGGGATTTGATTTAGTCTCTTACATTTGACGTGTGCAAGGAATAGGTCGGCTGAAAAATAGAGGGTTCTCGCCGGAGAAGATTCAAGGTCGCTGGACATCATACAAGGTAAAGGACATCATTCAAGGTCTAGGGATTTGAATTTCAAATTGATTTGGGGCTTTTTGAGGTATTAGGATTCTAGAGTGTTGATCTATGTGCGATGATGATTCTCGTACTTTGGCTGATTGTTTGGATATTGGATTCGCTGTGGTTTTTCTCTCGCTTCTGACCTCTGTTAGGATATTGGTGTTAAATTCTAACCAAGATGTTGTCGCTAATTTTCGGACAACTATTTAGGAGCCCAAAGTGGTTAGACCCAAGGCAAAACCAAGTGGTCTCACTTCGGCTCGAGCGTGTCGGGCTTGGTATCCCAAGCCGTCCCTTAGCTGCTGGTGGTGTTGATCTCGTCCAGGCACCTGAAAAGCAAGCAGAAAGAGGTATGAACTACAAAGGGGAAACTGAGGGGGTGCCTCTGTTTACCTCTCCGACGCTCAACATTAGTAGGATTGAGGTGGATATAGAGGGTTTAGAGGTGGTGAGAGTCCAAAGATGAGCAAAACGAGTGAAGTACGAGTTCGACAGCGTTTCGGGACTCAAAATTGGATTACTTGGACTAAGGGAGCGGCCCCTGTATTTATAGGCAGCCAAGGGGTGGTTTGAAGACCCCTTGGCCGAGTGAGAAAGTTTGGGTCGGCCAATGGCAGAAGGAAGGCTCTAGAGCCGGCCATTGGCCGAGGGAAGGCTCTAGAGCCGGCCATTGGCCGAGGCAAGGCTCTAGAGCCGGCCAATGGCCGAGGGAAGGCTCTAGAGCCGGCCATTGGCCGAGGCAAGGCTCTAGAGCCGGCCAATGGCCGAGGGAAGGCTCTAGAGCCGGCCATTGGCTGAGGCAAGGCTCTAGAGCCGGCCAATGGCCGAGGGAAGGCTCTAGAGCAGGCCAATGGCCGGGGCAAGCCTTGAGCCGGCCAATGGCCGAGGCAAGCCTTGGGCCGGTTGTTGGCTGAGGCAAGGCCAAGGCCAGCCCTTCTGCCGGCCGGGAGGTTGCCGGCCGGGAGCTTGCCAGATGGGACTTGGTCGGCCGGGAGGCGGCGTTGTGATTTTGCCCCTGTCGATCGTTGACGGGCCGACAACATTAGCCCCCCGAGTTTCCGGTCGAGCGTGGGTCGAGTGGAAACTCAAGAATCATGTTGAGTTCAGACGAACCCTCTCGAGTTCGCGAGTGCGCCGCAGAAAGGTTTTCAACGCATCGCGAGAGGTGGTTTTGGTGCGTCACGAGGGAGGATCCTTGCGAATTGCGAGGGACGGACTTTGTGCGTCACGAGGGATGGCTTATTGTGCGTCACAAGGGACGGCTTTTGTTCCGAGTTAATCATGCGTGACTTATTTTCTCGACCTACCAGTGAAGGCGTGATCGGTCCGCACGGCCTGGGCCTCGGGGGGCCTTGGTGCCACGTTTGTGTGACCGGGTTTCCCGCGGACGCTGGCTAGACCAGGTATGCCCGGGCGGACGCAAGAGTTTGAAACCCATTTGTAACTTGCTGCCTTTCGGCTCGCGAGCGCCACATTTGTGTGGCCAGGTTTCCCGTGGACGCTGGCTAGACCAGATACGCCTAGCGGACGCAAGCCTTGAACCCATTTGTAACTCGTTGCCTATCGGCTCACGAGCTGGGCGGCGAGCGCGATGCCACATTTGTGTGGCGAGGTTTCCCGTGGACGCTGGCTAGACCAGATTCGCCCAGCGGACGCAGACCTTGAACCCATTTGTAACTCGTTGCCTATCGGCTCACGAGCTGGGCGGCGAGCGCGATGCCACATTTGTGTGGCGAGGTTTCCCGTGGACGCTGGCTAGACCAGATACGCCCAGCGGACGTAGACCTTGAACCCATTTGTGACTCGTTGCCTATCGGCCCACGAGCTGGGCGGCGAGCGCGATGCCACACTTGTGTATCGAGGTTTCCCGTGGACGCTGGCCAGACCAGATACGCCCAGCGGACGCAGACCTTGAACCCATTTGTGACTCGTTGCCTATCGGCCCACGAGCTGCGCGGCGAGCGCGATGCCACATTTGTGTGGCGAGGTTTCCCGTGGACGCTGGCTAGACCAGATTCGCCCAGCGAACGCAGACCTTGAACCCATTTGTAACTCGTTGCCTATCGGCTCACGAGCTGGGCGGCGAGCGCGATGCCACATTTGTGTGGCGAGGTTTCCCGTGGACGCTGGCTAGACCAGATACGCCCAGCGGACGCAGACCTTGAACCCATTTGTGACTCGTTGCCTATCGACCCACGAGCTGGGCGGCGAGCGCGATGCCACATTTGTGTGGCGAGGTTTCCCGTGGACGCTGGCTAGACCAGATTCACCCAGCGGACGCAGACCTTGAGCCCATTTGTAACTCGTTGCCTATCGGCTCACGAGCTGGGCGGCGAGCGCGATGCCACATTTATGTGGCGAGGTTTCCCGTTGACGCTGGCTAGACCAGATACGCCCAGCGGACGCAGACCTTGAACCCATTTGTGACTCGTTGCCTATCGGCCCACGAGCTGGGCGGCGAGCGCGATGCCACACTTGTGTGGCGAGGTTTCCCGTGGACGCTGGCTAGACCAGATACGCCCAGTGGACGCAGACCTTGAACCCATCTGTGACTCGTTGCCTATCGGCCCACGAGCTGGGCGGCGAACGCGATGCCACATTTGTGTGGCGAGGTTTCTCGTGGACGTTGGCTAGACCAGATACGCCCAGTGGACGTAGACCTTGAACCCATTTGTGACTCGTTGCCTATCGGCCCACGAGCTGGGCGGCTAGCGCGATGCCACATTTGTGTGGCGAGGTTTCCCGTGGACGCTGGCTACACCAGATACGCCCAGCGGACGCAAGCCTTGAACCCATTTGTAACTCGTTACCTATCGGCCCACGAGCTGGGCGGCGAGCGCGATGCCACATTTGTGTGGCGGGGTTTCCCGTGGATGCTGGCTAGACCAGATACAACCAGCGGACGCAAGCCTTGAACCCATTTGTAACTCGTTGCCTATCGGCCCACGAGCTGGGCGGCGAGCGCGGACTCAAGATTCAACTCGAGGACTCATGTAGAGCCTGCACGAGGAGTAGTTAGTTGACTTGTGGACTTGGGACTCAACTCGAGGGCTCTCGTAGAGCCTGCACGAGGAGTTTCGTGAAGAGTCGTCGCGAGGAGTATCGGTCGACTCGCGGACTCGGAGCTCGACTCGAGGAATGAATTCATCTCGAGGAAACATGTGAAGAGTCGGCACGAGGAGTATTAGTCGACTCGTGGACTCGAACTCGACTCGAGGACTTACGTAGAGCGTGTACGAGGAGTTTCGTGAAGAGTCGTCGCGAGGAGTATCGGTCGACTCGCGGATTCGGAGCTCGACTCGAGGAATGAATTCATCTCGAGGAAACATGTGAAGAGTCGGCACGAGGAGTATCAGTCGACTCGTGGACTCGAACTCGACTCGAGGACTCACGTAGAGCCTGTACGATGAGTTTCGTGAAGATTCGTCGCGAGGAGTATCGGTCGACTCGTGGACTCGGAGCTCGACTCGAGGAATATATTCATCTCGAGGAAACATGTGAAGAGTCGGCACGAGTAGTATTAGTCGACTCGTGGACTCGAGCTCGACTCGAGGACTCACGTAGAGCCTGTACGAGGAGTTTCGTGAAGAGTCGTCGCGAGGAGTATCGGTCGACTCGCGGACTCGGAGCTCGACTCGAGGAATGAATTCATCTCGAGGAAACATGTGAAGAGTCGGCACGAGGAGTATCAGTCGACTCGTGGACTCGAACTCGACTCGAGGACTCACGTAGAGCCTGTACGAGGAGATTCGTGAAGAGTCATCGCGAGGAGTATCGGTCGACTCGCGGACTCGGAGCTCGACTCGAGGAATGAATTCATCTCGAGGAAACCTATGAAGAGTCGGCACAAGGAGTATCAGTCGACTCGTGGACTCGAACTCGTCTCGAGGACTCACGTAGAGCCTGCATGAGGAGTTTCGTGGAGAGTCGGCGTGAGGAGTATCGGTTGACTCGCGGACTCGGAGCTCGACTCGAGGAACGAACTCATCTCGAGGAGACATGTGAAGAGTCGGCACGAGGAGTGTTAGTCGACTCGTTGACTCGAACTCGGCTCGAGGACTCACGTAGAGCCTGCACGAGGAGTTTCGTGGAGAGTCAGCGCGAGGAGTATCGGTCGATTCGCGGACTCGGAGCTCGACTTGAGGAATGAAGTCATCTCGAGGAGACATGTGAAGAGTCGGCACGAGGAGTGTTAGTCGACTCGTGGACTCGAACTCGGCTCGAGGACTCACGTAGAGCCTGCACGAGGAGTTTTGTGAAGAGTCGTCGCGAGGAGTATCGGTTGATTTGCGGACTCGGAGCTCGACTCGATGAATGAACTCATCTCGAGGAGACATGTGAAGAGTCGGCACGAGGAGTGTTAGTCGACTTGTGGACTCGAACTCGACTCGAGAACTCACGTAGAGCCTGCACGAGGAGTTTCGTGAAGAGTCATCGCGAGGAGTATCGGTCGACTCGCGGACTCGGAGCTCGACTCGAGGAATGAATTCATCCCGAGGAGACATGTGAAGAGTATTTCTTTGGGAGCTCCGGCCTAACCATCGGCCCCTTGAGACTTTATTATTATTTTTGTGTTTTTTTTTGTTGTTGTTGTTGTTGTTGAGTTGTTTTTGATTGAGCATTGATCCCTGCTAGCCCCCCGAGTTTCTTGCGTTTGTTAGACAAAGGCCAAGAAACTCTCGCGTTAGAGGTATACAATAGTGTGCGTTACATTTTTTCATGTGTGAAATAATTCTTTATTGCAATAAGAGGGTCATTACAGTTTGTCATGGCACTTGGCCTTCTTTGAAAAAAGGAGATTACATTTTCGAAATGAAAGTGATCACGAAGCCGATCGGGTTCGGGCGTGAGTTTAAAGGTCGAAGTCGCGACAATCATGGCTTGCTAGCAGATGCGACGAATTCCTTGAAGTCCCCACCTCGAATTAGGAAATCAATTCGCTTCTTAAGCTCGTAGCATTCGATCGTCACGTGCCCGTGATCTTTGTGGTATTCACAGAACCTACTTCGATCTCGCTTCGCGGGGTCCTTTGTGAGTGGAGCGGGGCTTCCCAGCTCATCGCGGCGCAAGCTCAGGATCCGGTCGGGCGTTGTGTTGAACGGGACGAAAGATTGCTTCGGGGCTGGAGAAGGGTGGTCATTACGGACTTGACCCTTCCGGCGCCTTTTCCTTCGTGACTTGGGACCAACGGCCGGTATCACAAGCGCGGCTGCGCACTTCTGGTCGGGTGCTCGATCAATGTTGGGTGGTCGCTGCCCCAAGACGATCGCGGTCTCGCGTTGAGCGTCAAGTTTTTCTCTCGAGTCGAACTCGTGATCCTCTCTTTGAGAGCTGAGGCGGTCTTTCAAGTCTCCGGAGGCCGTCCCTATCACCCTTGTTAAGGGCGTGTCACTCAGGCGACGCCTTTGGCGGAGGCCGTGGCCATAGACGTTGACACCTTCACAAGGGTTTTGGACGCGGATGGTGAGCTTGGAGCGTCCCTTTCGGGACCTCGAGACTGAGCGTCCTTAGGTATTCCGCGAGCTTTGACGCCTTGACGTGGTCGCCCGAGGGTGTCCCCTCGAGGGCGCGTGCGCGTGCTCATCAGAAAGTTGACGTCTTGGCGTGGTCGCCCGAGGGTGTCCCCTTGGAGGCGTGCGCGTGCGTCCCCTTTCGTGAACAGCGTGGTCGAGGTTGGTCTCGTGGTTGACGTCGTCGACGTCGTTGGAGTCGAGGAGGTCGGCGATGAGCGCGCCGGTGACGCCGGGGCGGTCTAGGAGCACGGCGAGCCTTCGAGCCGTGTCCTCTCGGACTGCGGCCTCAGGGTCATTCGTCGGGTCTCGGGGCTGGCTCTCATTATCATGAGGTTGCCCTTCGAGACTGTGTGTAGAGCTTTGGAGGCCGTGCCTCGAGCTAGTCGCTCGGGCGCCTACGGAGGTGGCAGGCACATGACTCATCTCTCGAGAGTCGTAGAAGTGAGAAGAAGACTGGTAGAGGGAATATGTCGCCAAGGTCGAGAGATCCCCTCCTTCTAGCGCCAAAATGTTGTCGCTAATTTTCGGACAACTATTTAGGAGCCCAAAGTGGTTAGACCCAAGGCCAGACCAAGTGGTCTCACTTCGGCTCGAGCGTGTCGGGCTTGGTATCCCAAGCCGTCCCTTAGCTGCTGGTGGTGTTGATCTCGTCCAGGCACCTGAAAAGCAAGCAGAAAGAGGTGTGAACTACAAAGGGGAAACAAAAGGGGTGTCTCTGTTTACCTCTCCGACGCTCAACATTAGTAGGATTGAGGTGGATATAGAGGGTTTAGAGGTGGTGAGAGGCCAAAGATGAGCGAAACGAGTGAAGTACGAGTTCGACAGCGTTTCGGGACTCAAAATTGGATTACCTGGACTAGGGGAGCGGCCCCTGTATTTATAGGCAGCCAAGGGGTGGTTTGAAGACCCCTTGGCCGAGTGAGCAAGTTTGGGTCGGCCAATGGCTGAGGGAAGGCTCAAGAGCCGGCCATTGGCCGAGGGAAGGCTCTAGAGCCGGCCATTGGCCGAGGCAAGGCTCTAGAGCCGGCCAATGGCCGAGGGAAGGCTCTAGAGCCGGCCATTGGCCGAGGGAAGGCTCTAGAGCCGGCCATTGGTCGAGGCAAGGCTCTAGAGCCGGCCAATGGCCGAGGGAAGGCTCTAGAGCCGGCCATTGGCCGAGGCAAGGCTCTAGAGCCGGCCAATGGCCGAGGGAAGGCTCTAGAGCCGGCCAATGGCCGAGGGAAGGCTCTAGAGCCGGCCATTGGCCAAGGCAAGCCTTGGGCAGGCCAATGGCCGGGGCAAGCCTTGAGCCGGCCAATGGCCGAGGCCAGCCTTGGGCCGGCTATTAGCTGAGGCAAGGTCGAGGCCAGCCCTTCTGCCGGCCGGGAGGTTGCCGGCCGGGAGCTTGCCAGATGGGACTTGGTCGGCCGGGAGGCGGCGTTGTGATTTTGCCCCTGTCGATCGTTGACGGGCCGACAACACAAGATGATGTACCAGGATTGCATTTTTTTAAAGTGAAGGATTGTGCTCCTCTTCATTTCAGGTAAACAAGTAGTGGTTTATTCCATAAATTTTATTTCTCTAATTCTCTGCTTATTCCGCGTTGCTGACATTATCTAGATTCTACAAATAGATCTCAAGTTCCTTCGTCACAAAACGCCTTACTTGTCAACGATATAATCCATTCTCTTGCCCTGATCTCTAGTCACCGCAGAGTCTATCCTTCCCTCCCCAAAGGTAAGTGTCTCCATGAATTTTTTATTTATCATTTTTTTTGTTGATAATTTTTTATTTCATATTAATTATTACTAAAAGACTTTTGTTCAACCTTCATAAAATATCTTGCTCACTCAAGCTGTCCGTTGTTGTCACTTTCATACTAGTCTAATTCTAATTCGCTGCTTTGATGTATAATCTTTTAGGTTCCGACAGTATCCGAGAGAGTTCATTGCTTCTTCCATTTGAGAAGCTTGTTTGCTCCTCTTTTCGGTGAGAAATGACCAGACAAATCATACATAGTTAGAAATCATTTTTATATATGTTCCTTATTTGAATGTTTAAATTCTTTGTTTGTTCTAGCTTGTTAGGATTTGAATGTTCTTCTTTTAACTCCCCCGGTGTCTTTATTCTCGTTGAACAGGTGTTTTGCATCATCCATGCCCGGTCTGGTTGTCTCCAAAGCAGAAATGTGAGGACGAGAACACAGTAATTGGTAATCTATTTATTCACTATCTTTTACCTGTGACAGTTATCGTACCCGATAACTGTTTATGCCTTAGCATATTATTAGTAAGGAATGGGCAATGAATAGCCAACATTTACAGTGCAAGGTTTCATATCAAGAACAAATTCTTTCATACTTAGGTGGATAAATTTATTTTGTTTTAAATGCGCTATTTTGAACCCAGAGTTGATCATTTTTGGCATATCCTGCCCAGGATGTTTTTATAATTAGCTGCAATTAGACAATTCTATTTCAGAAAGTGTCAGAGAACCATAATCAGTGGTTAAAAATGTTGTCGGTCGTTTTCGGAAAACCCGAGACGCCAAGAAGGCACGTCGCTCAAAGGGCCGATGGTCAGGCCGGAGGTCCTGAAGAGCGGCAAGTCTTCAAGCCTTCGCCCAAACTCTTGACTCTTTGAGTCGAGCCTAGCCCCTCGAGTTGAGACTTGAGTCGGCTCCTCGAGTTGAGCTTCGCTCCTTGGGTTGAGCCTTGAGTCAGTCTCCTCGAGTCGAGCTTCGCTCCTAGAGTTGAGCCTTGAGTCAGTCTCCTCGAGTCGAGCTTTGCTCCTCGAGTCGAGTCACTCTCGTCAAATGGAAACCTTCATATTTCATGTGGCAAGAATGGTATTCGAAGGCCCGCAAGAGCCCGACGAGGCGGGCCATGCGGCGCGCGCGCAGCCGCGCCGGCCAACCAAGCACAGCAGCCCGCGCGCCGCGCCAGGCAGACCGCGCGCCGCGCGATGACACGCCCGCGCCGCGCATCCCGCGCCGCACATCCAGCGCCGCGCATCGCGCGCCGCGCCTGGTGACCCGCGCGCCGCGCCCCCTGCGCCGCGCGCCTCCACTTGATGGCGCGCGCGTTCCTAGTCCCACATGGACGAAAAAGGAGCCTCCTAAGGCCCCCAAACACCTATAAATACCCTCTCTCATTGAGGGGAAAGGCCATCCCATTCTTTCTCAAGGAACTTGAGACTTCTCTCCGCTTCTCTAGATGCCATCCTTTGCCTGAAGCGGATTCTCCACGATTTCTCGCTCTCGGAGATTCTGAAGCGCTTTCCGGGGACTCCCGAGTGCCGCCTCTCTTGATCGAGCGATTAATCTTGAGCCCACGAGTGCTCTAACGGTTTTCGACTGAAAATCGCCTACGCGTCTAGCACCCTAGACGCGTCCGCCATTTCTGACAAGAAATCGCCTACGCGTACTGCATTTCCGACTAGGAATCGCCTACGCGTCCGGAATCTCCGCCACAACAAGGAACTCTTGACTTAGAGTCTTCCACGTCTCCAAAAGAGAGAAAACACACATTCTCTCTCGCGCTTGCGATCTCCGAAGTCCTGAGACGCCGCCGAGGACTCCTCGCGCCCCGTCTCCTTCGTCGAGTACGCTTCTCCATCAAGGCTCCGCGCCTCATACTGCGTATCACACGCTTGAACTACGTTCTGACCTGATCCCACGCACGGGTACGTAGGCAGCCGACAACCAAGGCACGGTCACTCCTCCTCCTCACCCCCTACCTCTCCCGAGAGGCGGGTTGATCGGAGAAAACCCTAGCTCGAGACTATCGAGTTCACACTCTTGGCCCGGGTGCGATCACTTGGTCCGGCCTTGGATCGAACCGCCCGAGGTTTTAAATAGTTGTTCATTTTCGTGCGACAACATTTTGGCGCTAGAAGGAGGGGACTTCCCGACCTGTTCAGCCCGAAATCCCTTCTGTTCATCTTCTTCTTTTCTTCTACAAACTCAACTTTCTCGATCTTGAGAAAAGATGAGTACTCAACCACCCGTACATTCTGAGGGCGTGAACAACCCCGAAAACGTCACTGGGACCAGTAAATACTTCTTGCGCTCCCGAGCGCATGGTGACGAAGAGTCGCTCCATGAAGAGAGCTCGACCCGCTCACCATCTCCATCTCCAGATAGCAGGGACCACCGCATCATGGAGCTGGAGGAGAGTATCCGCCAACTAAAGGCGAAGAACGCGAGGTACCACTGCCGACTAGCTGCGAAGCAACCCACGCATGACACAATAACCCTCAACAAGGATCCTGAGAACCTCAACGAGGAAAGCCGTGACCGCGACCCTGATTACGAGGGTACTGGCGATTCGGAGGGTATCGAGACTTCTCTCACGAAGGACGGGGAACCCCCCGCCGTGTTTGAAGCCGGTCCTTCGAATCCCCTACCCCGGAAAGGCGACGCACCGGCTGCTTCTCAAGAGGGAAACTCCCGACGCTCGGCCTTCGACCGACTAGGTCAAAGGGAGAATGTTACGGAGAGTCAGGGCACGCGGAGAGCGCGCCGTCGCAGACGAAGCCTGCGCCTCCGTATGTCCAGCCCCGATCTTAGGGATCACCTCACCGCCCAACGCATTGAGCGTGGCGATGACTTAAGAGAGCGACTAAGCTCTCGGCCAAACGTCCCCGTAGCAGCCCCAACTAACGGGAACCGCCGCACGGGTCAAGGGTCAAATGAAAGACGACAGATGACTCCTCCCGAACAGGGAGTTACTCCGACTACCGGTCTCGATGTGATCACAATGATCCACAATCTTCGAAATGAAGTATGAGATCTCCGAGAACACGGAATAGGCGGAAGTGCCTATGGGGTCGTTGAGGAGAAGTCCTCGCCTTTCACGGCTCAGATATTGGCCGAGGTATGTACGGGAAATTTCAAACTCCCGAACCTCGCTCCATATAATGGAAAAGCAGATCCTGCTTACCACATCCAGCACTATGAAACCTGGATGACGATGCAGGGTGTCACTCCCGGCGCTATGTGCCAAGCTTTTAGTCTTACCCTCGCCGGACCCGGCTTCGAGTGGTTCAAGAACTTAAGGCCGGGAAGCATCCGCTCGTTCAAAGACCTGAAGGACATGTTCCTAGCACGGTTCGCTACGTCTATGGTCCAAAAGAAGACCAAGATGTACCTGTGGTCAATCAGGCAAGAGGATGGCGAGTCTCTTAGACGATACCTCGCCCGATTCACTGAAGAATCAAATAAGGTCGATCGCTTTGACGACAAAGACGCAATCACCACTGAAGGCTTGCGCACAAGTGACTTCCTTAAGTCCATCGTCGGCCGTGTCCCTTCTACCATGGCCGAGTTAATGACTCGAGCCAAGACCTTCATGGGAGTCGAAGATTACCTCGATGGTCGCAAGGGCAATGATCAAAGCCCTCACCACCGAGACGAGCCTAGCGACGAGCAAGGAAACTCCCGTAAAAGGCGAAACAGAGGAGGTCAGACTTTTAATAGACGACGTCCGATGCCCCAGAAGCCGCGACTTGCGGAAGACTTTAAGGGCTACTCGTCGTTCACACCGTTGAACACAACGCCGGAGCAAATCCTAGCTTTAGCGCGTGACAAGTTCACTCCCCCGGCTCCAATGAACAAAGATCCCGCGACTCGCGATAGATCTAAATATTGCGAGTTCCATCAGGAATACGGTCACTTGACCTCAGAATTCTATAGTCTTAAAAGGCAGATCGAGGCATTGATCCAACAGGGTGAGCTAAAAGAGTTCGTGTTACGCATGATTAGCGCTGCGGGCCCCACCTCGAACAGACCACAGTCTGGCAGGGGAGGAGGAACAGCCGCTTCTGCCGACCGAACCACGGCTACTGCCAATGCCAATCCACAACTCCACGTTGTGACAACCATATTGGGAGTTCCACAAGATGGAGATTCGGCCCGACAACGGAAAAAATTCCTGAAGGCCGTGGCTCAAGAAGACGCTGCTATGCACGTCAACCTCACGTATGAAGAACCTCCGTCCGTGCCTCACGAGATGATGCATTTCACCAACAAAGAGGCCAAGCGAGTTGTGCATCCGCACAATGACGCAATTGTACTCAAAGCCCAAGTAGCTAATAACTTGGTGAAAAGAGTTCTCATCGACAACGGCAGTGCTGCCGACATAATTTTCAAGTCCACCCTAGAGCGCATGAAGCTCGGGGGGCTACGCCCAACTCCGACCCAAACGCCTCTATTCGGGTTCACTGGGAAGAGAGTCATGACTAAAGGCGTCATCGATCTGCCGGTCACCTTCGGAACTCCCGGAGGCATTGAAGTCGTTCACATGGTCCCATTCCTAGTGGTCGACCAAGAGTCCCCCTACAACGTAATCGTTGGGCGACCCACGTTGAACCGGCTAAGGGCAATCACTTCAACATACCACCTACTGGTGAAGTTCCCTACCAAGGATGGAATCGGCATCATGGCTGGAGATCAATCCCAAGCCAGAATATGCTACATCCAGGGAATCGATGGAAAGACCGCTAAAAAGACGGTTAACACGATCTCTCAGCTCAGAGATAGCGTCGAGTCGACCAAGGTCCTCCGCGAAGTCCATAAAGACACCTGCATGACACCCAAGTGCAAGGTAACGGCGTCCTCATCAGGGACCCCACACGGTCTACCAGGTCATACATGGACGAGACACCGATCTATCGCCTGTGGAATGCGGAACACTGGAAGAGAGTACTACCACTAGCCAGCGATCCCCCCATTTTTCTTTGCTTTCTAAACATTCAATAAGGCTTACGAGCCAACGTTTTAGGATTTCAAATTTTTTGCAATATTAATAAAGTTCGATGTTTTTCTTTCAAAATCCACTTTATCAAAGATTTTTAATCATCAAAGGTTACACTTGTAAACCCAAAACTCGGGGGGCTAGTGCCATAGGCAATGGAAAGTACGCTCAAAATCCTCAAGAAACTACGCTCCACAAAAAGAAAGCACGCTCCATCAAAACAAAACACCCGAACACAAAACGGGAACAAGCGTGCACGTAAGACGCCTCCGTGGCGCGCCGTAAGACATCCCCGAGATGCAGGCTAAAGACGCCCCCGTGGCGCGCCCAAGAGACATCCCAGAGATGCAGGCTAAAGACGCCCCCGTGGCGCGCCCAAGAGACATCCCCGAGATGTAGGCTAAAGACGCCTCTGCGGCGCCCAAGAGACATCCCAGAGATGCAGGCTAAAGACGCCCCCGCGGCGCGCCCAAGAGACATCCCCGAGATGCAGGCTAAAGACGCCCCCGTGGCGCGCCCAAGAGACATCCCAGAGATGCAGGCTAAAGACGCCCCCGTGGCGCGCCCAAGAGACATCCCCGAGATGCAGGCTAAAGACGCCCCCGCGGCGCGCCCAAGAGACATCCCAGAGATGCAGGCTAAAGACGCCCCCGTGGCGCGCCCAAGAGACATCCCAGAGATGCAGGCTAAAGACGCCCCCGTGAAGCGCCCAAGAGACATCCCAGAGATGCAGGCTAAAGACGCCCCCGCGGCGCGCCCAAGAGACATCCCCGAGATGCAGGCTAAAGACGCCCCCGTGGCGCGCCCAAGAGACATCCCAGAGATGCAGGCTAAAGACGCCTCCGCGGCGCGCCCAAGAGACATCCTCGAGATGCAGGCTAAAGCCGTCCCTCGCGACGCACTTAAGACGCCTACATGGTGCACGTAAGACGCGTAAAGGCGCAACCCGTAAGACGCCTACATGGTGCAACCTAAGACGCCTACATGGCGCACGTAAGACGCGTAAAGGCGCAGCCCGTAAGACGCCTACATGGCGCAATATAAGACGCCTACATGGCGCACATAAGACGCCTACATGGCGCACTTAAGACGCCTACATGGGGCACGTAAGACGCCTACGTGACGCACCTAAGACGCCTACATGGCGCACTTAAGACGCCCACATGGCGCAACTAAATCGTCCCTCGTGACACACCTAAGTAACCTACATGCCGCATCTAGGCCATCCCTCATGACGTGCCTACGATGCCTAAAACAACGCACGCATCCGTCTCTAATGACGCGCTCTGAGTCACCGCAAGGCGCTGTGTATGATGACTAATCGGAACGCACCTGAACAGCCATACAAGGCGCAACTCATGTCATCTTCACCACCGCCGACTAAGCACAATCACACCCGCCTCTGAGCAAGAACCTCGCTCGGCCTGAACCAGCTGAGACCTCGCTCCTCGAGTTGAGTCATTCTCCTCGAGTCGAGCCTTGCTCCTCAAATCGAGTCAGTCTCCTCGAGTTGAGCTTCGCTCCTCGAGTCAAGTCATTCTCCTCGAGTCGAGCTTCGCTCCTCGAGTCGAGTCATCCCCCTCGAGTCGAGCTCCGCTTCTCGAGTCGAGTCATTCTCCTCGAGTTGAGCTTCGCTCCTCAAATCGAGTCATCCTCCTCGAGTCAAGCTTCGCTTCTCGAGTCGAGTCATTTTCCTCGAGTTGAGCTTCGCTCCTCAAATCGAGTTATTCTCCTCGAAGTCGAGCTCCGCTCCTTGAGTCGAGTCATTCTCCTCGAGTCAAGCCTCGCTCCTCGAGTTGAGTCACGCTCCTTGAGTCGAGTCTTGCTCCTTGAGTCAAATCATTCTCCTTGAGTCGAGCACTGCTCCTCGAGTCAAGACATCCTCCTCAAGTCGAGTCACACCCTCCTCGAATCGAGCCATGCTCCTCGAGTCGAGTCGCTCTCCTCGAGTCACCCCTCTCGAGTCGAGCATCACTCATCAAGTCATTCTCCCCGAGTTGAGTCTTGCTCCTCGAATCGAGTTATACTCCTCGAGTCGAGCATCGCTCCTCGAGTGGAGTCATATTCCTTAATGACTAACCAGTCTCCTTGAGTCGAGTCTAGCCCCTCGAGTTGAGACTTGAGTTGGCTCCCCGAGTCGAGCCTAGCCCCTCGAGTTGAGACTTGAGTCGGCTCCCCGAGTTGAGCTTCGCTCCTTGAGTTGAGACTTGATTCAGTCTCCTCAAGTCGAGCTTCGCTCCTCGAGTCGAGCCTTGAGTCAGTATCCTCGAGTCGAGCTCCGCTCCTCGAATCGAGCCTTGAGTCAGTCTCCTCGAGTCGAGTCCCACTCCTCGAACAAACACCTGGAGCGACCTGAAGAACAGGTCAGCCAAAATAGAGACCCGCGCTCGCGCCTGGGGAATAAGGGCCGATCTTCCGAACGCAGACGAAGAAGCGTCACCGAGGCGAGAATGGCGGATGTCCCGTGAGGCCGACTTATGCTTGATGCATGGTCAAACTTTTAGCGTTTATCCCCGAGCAGTCGAAGCCCTCCGGTGCGGCAGAGCCTTCCGCCAGGTGCCACTCCGTCTTCTCGAAGCATCAGCCCGCATCATCAACCTCCGTCTTCGAGACCTCGGAATGAGCACGCCTTTGCAAAATGCAAAAGTGCAGTCGCCTTCCAAGCTGGCCGAGACGGAAGCCATGATCTTCCCCTAATTGGTCACGATTGCACAATCGTCAACCTGCTAGTCACCATCGAGTCCCATGGACTTCGGATTGATGATATTATCAAACAAAACGCCATCGAAGGTTAACTCGGGCGTAACATTGCCAAAAGATCAATAAGCCGCGACGCGCCGGCACACCTCTACACAAATGCACGCCCCACTTGCGCATGCATATCCCATTTGCTCCGAGGCTAGAGCGACGAACGCAAGCGCGTTCGCCTCGCCCACGTTGAGCTACGCCTCCTATCCGCTCGGATCCTCCTCCACGTGTACATCACACACTCGTGCCGAGAGAGACGGAAAAGCGAGAGAGAGCACTAGCAATTGTGAGAGTATTCTTTATAATCACAAAGGCTTCGCAACAGTGAAGCTCTGGAAAGTCTATTTTCCTCAAACACCCGGCGGAAACAACTAAAAGTTCACCGCCCGGGGCCTCCCGAGCAATGAACTTGGGGGGCTAATGTTGTCGGTCGTTTTCGGAAAACCTGAGACGCCAAGAAGGCACGTCGCTCAAAGGGCCGATGGTCAGGCCGGAGGTCCTGAAGAGCGGCAAGTCTTCAAGCCTTCGCCCAAACTCTTGACTCTTTGAGTCGAGCCTAGCCCCTAGAGTTGAGACTTGAGTCGGCTCCCCGAGTTGAGCTTCGCTCCTTGGGTTGAGCCTTGAGTCAGTCTCCTCGAGTCGAGCTTCGCTCCTCGAGTTGAGCCTTGAGTCAGTCTCCTCGAGTCGAGCTTTGCTCCTCGAGTCGAGTCACTCTCGTCAAATGGAAACCTTCATATTTCATGTGGCAAGAATGGTATTCGAAGGCCCGCAAGAGCCCGACGAGGCGGGCCATGCGCCGCGCGCGCAGCCGCGCCGGCCAACCAAGCACAGCAGCCCGCGCGCCGCGCCAGGCAGACCGCGCGCCGCGCGATGACACGCCCGCGCCGCGCATCCCGCGCCGCACATCCAGCGCCGCGCATCGCGCGCCGCGCCTGGTGCCCCGCGCGCCGCGCACCGCGCGCCGCGCGCCTCCACTTGATGGCGCGCGCGTTCCTAGTCCCACATGGACGAAAAAGGAGCCTCCTAAGGCCCCCAAACACCTATAAATACCCTCTCTCATTGAGGGGAAAGGCCATCCCATTCTTTCTCAAGGAACTTGAGACTTCTCTCCGCTTCTCTAGATGCCATCCTTTGCCTGAAGCGGATTCTCCACGATTTCTCGCTCTCGGAGATTCTGAAGCGCTTTCCGGGGACTCCCGAGTGCCGCCTCTCTTGATCGAGCGATTAATCTTGAGCCCACGAGTGCTCTAACGGTTTTCGACTGAAAATCGCCTACGCGTCTAGCACCCTAGACGCGTCCGCCATTTCTGACAAGAAATCGCCTACGCGTCCTGCATTTCCGACTAGGAATCGCCTACGCGTCCGGAATCTCCGCCACAACAAGGAACTCTTGACTTAGAGTCTTCCACGTCTCCAAAAGAGAGAAAACACACATTCTCTCTCGCGCTCACGATCTCCGAAGTCCTGAGACGCCGCCGAGGACTCCTCGCGCCCCGTCTCCTTCGTCGAGTACGCTTCTCCATCAAGGCTCCGCGCCTCATACTGCGTATCACACGCTTGAACTACGTTCTGACCTGATCCCACGCACGGGTACGTAGGCAGCCGACAACCAAGGCACGGTCACTCCTCCTCCTCACCCCCTACCTCTCCCGAGAGGCGGGTTGATCGGAGAAAACCCTAGCTCGAGAATATCGAGTTCACACTCTTGGCCCGGGTGCGATCACTTGGTCCGGCCTTGGATCGAACCGCCCGAGGTTTTAAATAGTTGTTCATTTTCGTGCGACAACAAAAAATACCTAAGAGGTGTTGGTGTAGTGGTCAGGTCCTGAGGTAGAGGAAGCTTAGAATCACGTGGGTTTGTTCAGCAGCAAGGTAAGAATTTCGCTCATTTTCTTTGCTTCTAGTCCGATTTCTAGGTTTTCCAATTAGGGGTTTTTGAGTTCTTTTGGTTGATTTCGTGGGTTGCTTGTGTTTGGACTCGGTTTGTGCTTGTAGTGAGCTGAAATTATTTAAGTTAGGGTTTTCAGATTTTTATGGATAGTTTGGCCGAAATTCGGAAGAGAAGAATTGGCGGTTTTCATGTTGTGATGCTTGAATAAGTCCATTGATGCTTAGGACTCAGTTTTTAAGTAATTAATTGGATTATTACATGCTTGATTTCAAGATTCCTTGCTTGATTGGAATTATGGACGAATTTGGGCTGATTTTGGGGGTTCTGGATTTATAGGGAATTGCTTGGCTTTGAAGTGTGTTGTATGGATTTTTGCTCTGTTTGTGGTGTGGCATTGATATGTGTATGATCAGATTTGAGTTTGTGGTGTTTTTAGATGAGTCGGAGACTCGTTAAGATGTGAATAACGTAGGTTTTTTTTTATAGAAAATTTACTTGTTTTGAACTTGGCTCTGGTTGTTGTTGTTGTTGTTGCGGAGTGTGGGATAGGTTAGGATCGGATGAGTGTTCGATTTCCGAATGCTTTGTTCGGGAATTGATTTCGAATCGAGAAATTCAGGTTCAGCGACGAGGCAAATAGGGGCTGTTCAGTTCCAGCGACAAGTCAACGGCTCGGCGAGATGTGTTGAGGCTGCGACAGCGCGCAGCGACGGTGCGGACACGGGCTGCGAAACCTCGGCGTTTTGAGGCATAGTGAGTTACGCAGCGATGACAGCAACTCGGAATCTTTTCGATTCCGCATCGGGTTTGAGCAGCGACGGCGGCGACGACGAGTCGAAAAGGCACCGGCTCCCGACTCTAATTGTTAACCGAGTCGTTTCTACTAAAAGTCTAATTATAATATGTAATATTATTTGTAAAATAGTTATGTACGTTTATGATACTAATCACGTGAGTTAGTAAGTTATTTCGGGATTCAAATCGAGTGCTTCGATGAGCTTTGGTTCGTGGGTTCGAGACAAACCGAGAGGGTCGTGACATAATTTTTGGTAGAACGCATAACATTTAGCTATCGATCGATGACATGTGCCTTTAGTTTTATGATACTTCGAAGACAAAAAATCTAATCTCGTGTTCTTTTCTAATTTTTTATGTTGTTTCTTTGTTTTGGACAGATCAAAACATAAACTCTTCACAACATGAAAGAAGAAGATTCAGAGAGCTGCAAATGCAAAGAACCAGTTTTGGAGAGAGCTTGACAGTCTTGGCATTGCTCATCCACTTGAACATAGTGAATGAAAATGAAAGAGTACATTTCTGGAACAATGCAGATCGGAGTCTGAATCAGACTATAACATTTCTGGAACATGTTTTTTATTGTCTTTATTTTCTGAAACTGTTATTGCAGGCTGGGTTCTCACTGGAAAGTCTTGTCGATGGGCTGCTGATGAGCAACAAGGATACCGTGTGGGTGGAAGATGGTAAATGCTATCTTGTCCTTGTGTTTGAGGCAAAGGATTTGGCAATGTCCGATTATGAGATAAGACAGGTAAATGAAACTGTTATACTGTGTATAACTGATACAAATTAAAGTCATGATGATCAAACTTTATAAAATATGCAGATATCTCCATGAGCACATCACATATTTTGAGAGAAACAGAAAACTGGAAGCACTTGAAGCAATGAATGATAAGCTTCGTAAGCGCTTCAAGTATCCCAAGTTGTCCAATAACAATTGCGCCAAAGGTTGCAGGCACGTCTCGATCGCTTGGTGTCGGGCTCTTGTAATCAGCCTTGGACAGATCGCTCGGGTCTCTTGAGGTAGCAAACAAGAACTTTGTTATCATTATATGATCTATTTCTTGTAATGATTTTGTTGTGTCATAGGTTTAAGTATAATTTTCATTGTAATTCATGACATGGAATTTTTTTATGGCATTGGTTTAAGATTTGATACAAGATTGTATTTAATATTTTTTATTTGCTATATTAAATTATAAATAATTAAAATGGGTGGGATATTATATGTTGTTTTGTTGTATTTTTAATTTATTTTCTATTTTAAATTATAAATGTTTTTTATTTTATATTTATATAAATATATATTTTTATTAAAAAATTGCTCTACACAAATAAGATGGAGTCTATATTGTTAAAATATAATTTCGTACATATAAACTACAATTAAAAAATGTAGTCTTCAACATAAAAGACTGGAGTCATAGGCAAGTAGATAAGACTCCAGTGCAATAGATGACACAAAAATACAGTAGTCTGTTCAACTCACTTAATTATAAGTACTCTTTAAAGCTGTAGTGTTTATAGACTCTCAAATTGAACAACTACAGCTAAACAATGTAGTCTTCAACAGAAAAGACAGGAGTTATAGGCAAAGAGATAAGACTCCAGTGCAATAGATGACACAAAAACGCCGTAGTCTGTCTAATTAAATCAATTAAGACTACTTATTAAAACTGTAGTGTTTTTTTCTTATGTAATTGAGTTATATATAACTACATCATAACGCTGTAGTATTTATATATGAGACTAGTAAGACTACATCTATAAAATGTAGTTATATATTTTAATTACAGTCTTATAAAACAGATACACTACGGCCAAAAACTGGAGTCATAATCAAAGAGATAAGACTCCAGTGCAATAGATGACAGTCGGTAAACTGTAGTCGACTTAAAATGACTACGGCGTTTGGCAGTAGTTAGAGGCCAAATTTCTGGTAGTGCATAAACCTTTTCCAAGTTTAGCTTAATGTCAACTGACTCCACTAAAGAGTTGACACTGAAAATCTCTCGGTTCAAATGAATTTATTTTCTACTCAAGAATTCAACCTAATTGTAATGAGTGGCTCCACTGAATATTATCTATGTTTACCCCTCATGAATATCATCAACTAGTCGAGATTTACAAAATTACCATTTTACCCTTCTAGCTGTTATATCCTCAACTCCTTTGTCGATTGTGAATAAGTTAGAAACAATGTATTTACGAGGAGCTAACAAGTCACATTGTTTCATCCAAAAGAGTCAAGACTCAATTTGGACACTGGCCAGTTCATTTATTCACATTCCAAGGAACAAAGCATGAGGTGGTATACATTGCATTTCACCAATCTTGTACATGAATTCCACATTTATGAGAACTTCACAAAGTTACTAATGACATCTTCACATCTTAGTACTTCATCAATAGGTCATGTTCAGAATCATATAGTGAGTCCGTACTCTGACATTCTCAAATGAGAATACATAAGTTGTGAAATGGCATGTATCATTTCAGGATTAAGGTAAGCATGATGCAATTCATACGTAGTGACTTCGAGACATAAGACTTGGAATCCTTATCCACTTGAAAATCGGAGTCCGTATATTCTGTCATAGTCAGATCAATACCTGAATATGTAAACATCAAGTTCCTAGTTTTTCGAAGATACTTGAGAACATGCTTAACAGCAATCCAGTGATCGGGTCTAGGGTTGGATTGAAAATGGCTGACTACGCCAACTGCGAACCAGATATCAGGTCTAGTGCAAAGCATAGCATACATGAGACTTCCTATGGCTGAGGCGTAAGGAAATTTTCTCATGTCCTCAATATCTTGTGCAGCCTTGGGAGACTGGTCCTTAGAGAGTGAGACTTCATTCCTATAGGGTGTTAGGCCCTTCTTGGAGTCTTGCGTCGAGAAGTGATCCATCGATCCATCACCTTATCAATGTAAGATGCTTGAGAGAGCGACAGAGTCCGGTTCTTCCTATCTCGAAAGATTTGGATCCCCAGAATGTACGCGGCTACTCTTAAATCCGTCATATAGAATTGCTTTGCCAGCCAGACCTTAACCTCAGATAATTTACCCACATCATTACCTATGACTAATATATCATTGACATATAGTACTAGAAACACAACTTTACCTTCGTGTATTAACTTGTAAAGACAAGGCTTATCTATTGACTGCTCAAAGCCGAAGCTCTTATTCCATGACCTAGATGCTTGCTTTAATCCATAAATGGACTTAAGAAACTCACAAACCTTGGTCTCTTGACCTTCTTCCACGAAACCATCTGGTTTAGCCATATGAATGCGCTCGTCAAAATTGCCATTCAGGAAGGCAGTCTTGACATCCATTTGCCAAATCTCATAGTCGAGAGCTGCAATTATAAATAGAAGTATGCAGATGGATTTAAGCATCGTGACTGACGAGAAGGTTTCTTCATAGTCAATCCCTTCTTGTTGGGTATAACCCTTAGCCACAAGTTGTGCTTTGAACGTCTCGACGTTCCCATCCGGACTTCTTTTCTTCTTGTATATCCACTTACACCCTACGGGTTTAATCCCTTCGGGAAGGTCTACAAGTTTCCAGACTTTGTTGACATACATCAAGTGCATTTCAACTTTCAAGGCGTCAAGCCAAAGGTTTGTGTTGTCGCAGTTTTTCGGACAACGATTTAGGAGCCGCAGACGGTTAGACCCAAGGCCGGACCAAGTGGTCTCGTCTCGACTCGAGCGTGTCGGACTTGGTATCCCAAGTCTTCCCTTAGCTGTCTGTGGTATCTGTCTCGTCCAGTCACCTGAAAAGCAAGCAGAGAAGGTGTGAACTACAAAGGGGAAACAGAGGGGTTGCCTCTGTTTACCTCTCCGACGCTCAACATTAGTAGGATTGAGGTGGTCTGTAGAGGGTTTAGTGTTTAGAGGTCGAGACTTGAGAGAAACGAGCGAGGTACGAGTTCGACAGCGTTTCAGTACTCAAATTCGGATTACCTGGGTCGAGGGAGAGACCCTCATATTTATAGGCGGCCAGAGGGATTTTGGGGAACCCCTCGGCCGACCGCCGGCCTTGGAGAGCCGGTCTTGGAGCACCGGCCATGAAGAGCCGGCCTTGGAGCGCCGGCCATGGAGAGCCAGCCTTGGAGCGCCGGCCCTGGAGCGTCGGCCCTGGAGCGCCGGCCTGGGAGCGCCGGCCTTGGAGCGCCGGCTCTGGAGCGCCGGCCCTGGAGCGCCGGCCCTGGAACGCCGGTCCTGGAGCGCCGGCCCTGGAGCGCCGGCCCTGGAACGCCGGTCCTGGAGCGCCGGCCTTGGAGCGCCGGTCCTGGAGCGCCGGCCTTGGAGCGCCGGCCCTGGAGAGCCGGTCCTGGAGCGCCGGCCTTGGAGCACCGGTCCTGGAGCGCCGGCCTTGGAGCGCCGGCCCTGGAGCGCCGGCCCTGGAACGCCGGTCCTGGAGCGCCGGCCTTGGAGCGCCGGTCCTGGAGCGCCGGCCTTGGAGCGCCGGCCCTGGAGAGCCGGTCCTGGAGCGCCGGCCTTGGAGCACCGGTCCTGGAGCGCCGGCCTTGGAGCGCCGGCCCTGGAACGCCGGTCCTGGAGGGCCGGCCTTGGACAGCCGGCCATGGAGAGCCGACCATGGCGAGTGCCGGCCCCGGACGAGCGCCGGGCTCAGGACGGCCGCCAGCGTGGCCGTCGTCGATCTACCGGACCGAGACGGACCAGTAACATTAGCCCCCCGAGTTTATCATCGATTGTAAATCGCGTGGTAAACTCAAAGTCCAACGTTGGCCCATCGGAGAAGCCCGCCGTCAAGAGGTATGCTCCGACGTCCTTTCATATTATTTTTATTATTATATATTTTTTTTTGTCGATCGTGCTCGCCTCGCTATTCGCGCCCATGGACCCCATTGACCACCTATCGGGGTGTGGGACCAATGATGACGGCTTACACGATTTGTTTGAGGAGAACCACGTGGATTTGGATGCTTTTTGGGCTCAATTTTCGCCCCCATCAACACCTCCCGACACACGACACTCGTCGCATTCGTTCAACGTCATCGAGATGACCGGAGAGGATCTTTCATTGGTGGAAGCGTGGTTGGCCGACGAGGGCGAGGGCGCGCGTGCCGGAGACGGCCAGCACCGGCAGGGAGACGCCGGGGGCAGCGCGCGCGCTGGAGGTGGCGCCCAGGACCGGGACGACGCCGGCGGCGCCGGAGGCATCGGGGAGGACCTGCCCAGGCCGGGAGGTGAAGCCCCTTCGCCTGCTGGTGGCCCGGGCGGCGCGCGCGTGCCGGAGACGGCCGCGCCTGGAGCGGCCGGCGCTGGAGGAGATGCGCCGGAGGAGGGCGACGTCGGGGGGGACGCGCTGACCAGGCAGGACACGACCTGGGTCGACCCCAGCCCCGGGGAAGCCCTACCCCGTCTGGGCCGAGCCGACCAGGCGCTCACCAGGCGCGCTGACGAGGGGGAACGCCCGGGCGACGCGAGAGACCCCGGGGTGGCCGCGCGCGGCGAAGCCGGCGCCGACAGGGGCGTGCCGGCCGATCTCGGCGCTGTCTGGGCCGGTCTTGACGCGGGGGAGGTCGATGCTCGGCTGGTGGCGGGCGCCGGGCGGCCTGCAGGTGACGCGCGGGAGCATAGCCCACCGGGCCCCGCCGCGCCGGCGATGGCGCGCGCCGCTGAAGGACCGCCGGCGCCGGGAGACACCGCCTAGGGAGGGGCCGGCGCCGGGTAGGAGGTGGCGCCGCCGGGTTGCACCGGCCAGGGGGCGGCCACTCGCCCAGCCCTAGGGCAAACCCTAGGCCCCATTGGGCCGGGCCTGGGCGAGGAGAGTGCAGCCGGCCAGGAGTCGGGCCGGGCCGGTGCGCGCGAGGAAGGCCCAATCGGCCAGAGGCCGGACGGGGCCGCTGGGCTGTGCGCGCGCGAGGAGGGCCCAGCAAACCATGAGCTGGGCCGGGCCGAGGGGCCGGACGGGCTTGGGACGATCGCTGGGACGCCCGGGCAGGCCTCAAGTGCCGGAGACCCAATCGGCCGAGGGGCAGGCCGGGCCGACGGGCCTGACGCGCGCGCCGAAGGCCGGAAGCCGCCTGGACCGCGCGTGGAGGAACCACCCAGCCAGGAGATGGGCTGGGTCCTTGGGCTTGATGTGCACACGGGAGGGAGCGCTGCCGGCCACAGGATGGGCCGGCCCGAGGGCAGTGACTCGGCCGGCCGGCAACCAGTCGAGCGCTCGGGTAACGTCCCGGGCTCCGAACGCTCCGGCGACTCGTCGAGCCATCGTGCAGCACCTACGGCGAGGGGACTTTCTTCCACCGCGCAGGAGGAAACGCGGACCTCAACCTTCCCGATAGGAGAATCAATCGTGCGGGGCAACCTCGACTGCTCGGGTGTCGATGTCCCGAGCCTAATCTCCATCGTCAGCTTCAAGAGTCTTAGGAAACGCTAGAGTATCCCGGATTCTGTGTCAATCCTCAGACCGCTGCCCGATGATCTTCCGTCCCGCCCTCGAAAGGGGTATGCCGCGGTCCACGAGGCGAGTCTTCGCGGGGGACTAAGGTTGCCTTTTCAGCCGGTTATCCAGGAGTTGTTAGCTCGACTGGGGGTTCACGCTTTACAGATGTCCCCGGCCTTCTACCGACTGGTTGCGGCGTGCTTCGAGTTGACTTTATCGGGCGAAGAAGAGGGCCGTCACCGCCGACGACATCCAGGACCTCATGACGATACGAGGGGTGCCGGGGAAGCCGGGCTTCTACCTAGCGTTACACCGCAAGCGTTTCGTCATCGTCAGCAATGTCAACTCGAAGCATAGATATTCTTGGATATGGGTGTCCGAGTCAGCCTTCGGGGTCGCGCCTCTCTTCTTCGGTCTCGCGGCTGATTTCCCACCTGTGGGCGATATCGAGGATTCTGAGCTCCATGCAGTGATCAGGGCGATCCCGGAATCGAGGCGGCAAGGGCCGCACTTCGAATCCCCAGACCTAATGGCAAGGACTGGGTGGTTCATGCCCGGAGGCGATGCTCCTCCGTGCCCGGGTCTCGGTGCGGAGGCTACGGAGGACCCTGAATCAGAGGCGGGGGGCTCGTCTGCCCCTCCCCCTGACGTGGGGGGTACCAACCAAAGACTTGCTTCCAGTTAGTGCACGTTCCGTTGTATTGTACTCTAACCCGTCATCTCTTTATTTTTTTTCAGATACGATGACCCGGCGACACCGACCACGCACGCAGGCACCGAAGGTGGCGCCCGACGTTGAGGCCGTGACCGCGGCTCAACCACAAGCTGAGGCCCGCCATGGAGGGCTTCCAACGCGGGCGAGGGCCGAGGCGAACTCCTCGAATAAGCGACCGTCGTCGACGATCCTCCCCGGCTCGTCCTCCGGTCACAAGCGCGCTCATACGTCGGTGACGTCAGACGGCATGGAGTCGATGCTCTTGGCGGAGGCGGCGGAGCTGAGGGACCAATGCTCTCGAGGGATCCATGAAACCTCTCTACGGGATTTCAAGAGTCTCCTGACGGTGAGCGACCTTGAGCATTTCCAGAGCGGGATTGGCGACGCCCGAAAGGTACGATTTGCTTGTTTGCCTTACTTGTGATTATTGTGCTTATTTCGATCGCATGTGCGTTGTTTGTTTCCACAGATGCTCGAGCAGCAAGAACGGAGCGACCGTATTCTCCGGGACTTGCTGCGTCGTATGCAGATCATGGAAAAAGACAAGGAGAACACAGCGGCCGCCCATGCCGCCGCCTTGGCGGGGGTCCGCACCGTCCAAGAGTTCCAAGTGATTGAGGAGGAACTACAGCGAGCTCGTGAGAAGGCGGCGGCCGAGAAGGCGTCTCGGGAGAAGGCTGAGCAGGCGGCCGATACTTTCTTAGGGGAGACAAAGAAGCTCCAGGTGGCACTCTCGAGCCGAGACGAAGAGCTGAACATCGTCCACGCCCGACTGTCGGCGAGCGAGATCTCCCGGGTCAAGGCCGAGAGGGAGAGGGAAACCCTGCGAGCGGAGGTGCAGACCCTCGTCGAGGAGAAGGATGACGCCGTGCGATCAAAGACTGAGTTGGAGGAGGACTGGGATCTCTCGCTGGAGGTGGCCCGTTACGAGGTGGCCATGCGGGTCAAAGACGCGACCGCGGAGGAGAACGCGTCTCGAGGGATCACATTTTCCTTCTTTGACGCCATGTTTCCTCCCCTGGAAGACGAGTTGCCAGAGGATGACCTGCCTCCCGAGGTCCCTGCGGAGGCCACCCAGTCGTCAAACTGTCGGCCCAGTGGAGAAACCGTTGGCGCCCCTCGCCCTGAAGACGACGAAGAGCAGGTCGACTACGGCTCAGAGTAGCCAAGTTTTCTTTGGTTTTCTGCGCATTTGTTTAGCGCTCGCTTTACATTTTCTTTCGGAGTTCTTTTATGTTTGACATGTGTTGTATTTTCGCACTTTTCTCGTCGGGTTGCTTGTGTAACATCCTTTTGCTTTGATGGAAGCTTTTCTTTTTATTGTGCGTCTTATTTTCTCGACTTGCTATGCTTAGTGTAATCGATTTGCGCAATTTGAATAGTGCGTGTCTTACGAGCCCGGCTTGCTATGCCTAGCGTAACCGGTTGGCATGGCTTACTACCGCATTTGGCGGCGAAGTTTCCCGTGGACGCTGGCTAGACCAGTTTCATCCGGCGGGTGCGACTTTTGGCCATCCATTCGTGACTCGCTGCCTATCGGCGTGCGCGAGCTGGGTGGCCGTTGCGCTCATCCTCCGGCGAGTACGCTACCTATCGGCGTGCGTATCGGGACGGGTTCGCAGCTCCCAGTGAGCGTGGTACTTGTTGGTACGCGTGTCACGTTTTGGGTTTTGACTGCCGAGATCGACAATCCGGTGCGCGGACGTGATCCATCGATGCCTTGCCGCCTATCGGTGCGCAAGGTGCATCGGTGCACGAGAGGGTCGCAGCATAAGACGTGCGAGGCCGGGGGTCCGGTGCGCGGATCCAACTTGTCGACGTTTCGCTATCTCTCGGCGTACGACCTCAACCCGTGCGAGAGCGTCGCACGAGGAGGGTACAAAATCGGAGGTCCGGTGCGCGGATCCGATTTATGGGTGTTTTGTTACCGCTTGGTACGTGAAAAGTGGAGTAAGCGAGCTTGTTACTCTCGCCTTATCCCCTTAGCCCCCCGAGTTTCTTGGGTGCTCGTAGAGGAGGCTAGAAATTATAATTCAATGCTTTGAAGTGAAATGTAATTCATTAAATTATTGAAATGGTTCAAAAATTACATCCCAGGCCGTTGGCCAAACTTGAAATTTTAAAATTGACTTTGCTAGAATCGAAAATTACATGAAAACAACAAAGCAAAAAATGGACGAATGAAAGTCTACTGGTAATATTGCCGAAGGTGCTCCGCGTTCCATGGGTGTGTGAACACGAGTCCCTCCATGTTCTCGAGTTCGTATGTGCCATTGTGGATGGCTCGGCGTACACGGTACGGGCCTTCCCATGTGGGGCCTAGAACTCCCGCACCTTGTACCTTGGTGTTTTGGAACACCCTTCGAAGAACGAGGCTTCCGTCGGAGAACTTCCGCAGCTTGATCTTTGAGTTGTAGTACTTCTCGACTTTCCTCTTTTGCGCAGCAAGTCGGGTGAGCGCGTCCGACCTCCTTTCGTCTATGAGGTCTAACTCGAGCCTGATCGCGTCCTCGTTGGCGGCTTCTTCGTACTCCTTGGTAGCTTGGTCTCGACGGGTACCACGGCCTCGACGCCGAACGCGAGAGCGAAAGGAGTTTCGCCGGTCGCATTTCGAGCAGTGGTGCGGTACGCCCATAAGACCATGGGGAGCTCGTCAGCCCAAGCTCCCTTTCTTTCCTCCAGCTTCTTCTTCAAGTTCTCTTTGATCGTCTTGTTAACCGCCTCGACTTGACCGTTGGCTTGAGGATGGCGAGGAGAGGAGAAGGTCTTGCTAATGCCTAGTTGTTCGCACATTTCTCGGAGGCGCGCGTTGTCGAATTGTTTCCCGTTGTCGGTTACAATTGACGCGGGGATCCCGAAGCGGCAGATGATGCTTTTCCAAATGAAGCTCGTCGTGTTCGCCTCAGTGCTCTTCGCTAGCGGCTCGGCCTCTACCCACTTTGTAAAGTAATCGATGGCCACGATTGCGTGCTTGTATTGCCTCGGGGCCGTAGGTAGCTCACCAATGAGGTCGATTCCCCACTTCGCGAAAGGTCGCGGCACGATGATTGGACACAATGGGGCCGGTGCTTGACGCGGGATGTGGGCGAATCTTTGGCACTTATCACATTTTTTGGCCCACTCGTGGGAGTCCTTTTTCAAGGTCGGCCAAAAGTATCCAAGTCTCAGTAGCTTCAATGCCAACGATTGCCCAGCGGCGTGGTTTCCGCACACCCCCTCGTGCACCTCGCGGAGCGCCTTCTTCGCCTCGACTTCAGTCAAGCAGCGAAGGAGAGGCATAAGTAGCCTCTCTTGAACAAGTTGTCCTCCCTCATTGTGTACTTCGGCGCCAAGGCCTCTTCTCTGTCTTCGGGAACGACTCCTCGCTTAAGGAATTCCACGAGCGGCGTCATCCATGAGGGAGGCGAAGTCTCGTCAACGACCCCTACGTCACATCTCGAGACGTAGGGTCGGGTCAACACTTCAATTGGGACGCTACCCTCGCCCTCCTCGTCTATCCCCGACGCGAGGCGAGCCAGGGCCTCAGCGTCAATGTTCGCCTCTCGAGGAACTTGGACGATCTCGAACCACGACAGGGCCTCTAGATTCTTTTGGGCCTTGGACAGGTATGCGATCATGTATGGCTCCTTCGCGGCGTAGTCGCCCTTAACCTGGTTCACAATCAATTGCGAGTCGCAATGGATGCGCAGGTTTTGGGCGCCTAACTTGTTCGCTAGCTCTAAGCCAACGATCAGAGCCTCGTACTCAGCCTCGTTGTTGGAAGCCTTGAACTCGAACCGCAGGGCGTATCTCAGTTTTTCCATATCGGGATTTGTGAGCACAACGCCGGCGCCAGCCCCCTGGGCGTTTGACGCGCCATCCACGTGCAAGTCCCAGACCAGCCCTATCGGGTCGTTGGTTCTCTTCTTCGACGACTCGCTGTGGTCGTCCTTCCTCTCTTTCGTGCTCTCATTATTCTCGTCGCCCTCGTCGGTTGGGGGCGTGCTTGTGAATTCGGCGATGAAGTCGGCGAGGGCCTGTCCCTTAATGGCGGTTCTCGATTGGAACTCGATCCCGTACTCGCCCAGCTCTTGGGACCATATCGCCATTCGAGACGAGGTCCCTTTTTGAAGGGCCTTCTCGATGGGATGGCCCGAGCGGACCACAATGGGGTGCGCTTGGAAGTAGGGCCGGAGCTTTCTCGCGCTCATGACGAGGGCGAGGGACAGTCTCTCGATTTCCGGGTATCGGGTTTCGGCGTCGAGGAGCGCCTTGCTAACGTAGTAGACCGGCCATTGTACCTTGTCCTCTTCGCGTATGAGGACCGCGCTCACGGCCCTATCGGAAACCGCGAGGTAGAGGTATAGGGTTTCGCCATTCTTTGGCTTTGCGAGGAACGGGGGGGAGGTGAAATAGGCTTTCATATCTCGGAATGCTTCCTCGCACTCCTCCGTCCATACGAACCCGTCGGTCGTCTTCAATGCCTTGAAGAACGGTTGGCACCTATCAGTGGCTTTGGAAACGAATCGCGTCAGGGCGGCGATCCTTTCCTTCAAGCTTTGCACTTCTTTGACCTTTTGTGACGACCTCATCTCTAAGATCGCCTTAATCTTTTCAGGATTGGCCTCGATCCCGCGGCGGCTCACCATGTAGCCCAGAAACTTTCCAGACTCGACCCCGAAAGCGCACTTGTTGGGGTTGAGCTTCATTTTGTAGCGTCGCAGGATCGTGAACATTTCCCTAAGGTCTCGAACATGGTCGTGGGCTTTGAGGCTTTTGACAAGCATGTCGTCCACGTAGACCTCCATAGTTTTGCCAATTTGATTGGCGAACATGCGGTTCACCAACCTTTGATACGTCGCTCCCTCGTTTTTGAGGCCAAAGGGCATGACCTTGTAACAGTAAAGTCCGCGGTTCGTAACAAAGGTGGTTTTAATCTGATCCGGCTCGTGCATGCGGATCTGGTTGTAGCCTGAATAGGCGTCCATGAAGCTCAGCAACTCGTGGCCCGCCGTGGCGTCCACGAGCTGCTCGATCCTCGGGAGGGGGAAGCTGTCTTTCGGGCAGGCTTTGTTGAGATCTTTGTAATCGATACAGATCCGCCACTTCCCGTTTGGCTTCTTGACCATCACCACATTGGACACCCACTTGGGGTGCTCCGCCTCCCTGATGAAGTCGGCGGCAAGAAGTTTGTCAACTTCTTCACCAATGGCTTGGTACCTCTCCCCACTGAAGGCACGCCGTGGTTGGACGCGCTCGGCCACTCTCTTGTCGTCGTTGAGATGATGAACCATTATCTCGGGGTCAATTCCCGGCATGTCAGCGTGTGTCCACGCAAAGACATCTTTGTGCTCTCGGAGGAAAGCGGCGAGCTCGATTCGGGTCTCAGACGGGAGTTGGGCGCCTACCTTGACTACTTGGTCAGGGTTGGCGTCGTCCAACACGACGGGAACGAGGTCGTCCGGCGTCTCCACCTTTCGACGCTCGACATCGTCCCTTTGGTCTAGCTCTCCGAAGGTGCCTCCCTCCTCTAAGTTGCACGGGAATTTGTCCCCGAGGTGGAAGACGGTGCTCACCACCTTTCCTTTCCCTTTTCCGTCCACGCCCTGGATGTAGCACATCCTCGCCATGGATTGGTCTCCCATCATCACGGCGATTCCCTTCTCGGTCGGGAACTTCATCATCAGGTGATACGTGGACGTTATGGCCTTCAACCGATTGAGAGTCGGGTGGCCGACGATGATGTTGTAAGCCGAGGGTTGATCCACCACAAGGAAAGACACGATGTGGGTAACCTCGAGCCCCCCCGGCGTACCGAAGGTAACCGGGAGGTCGATAGTTCCCTCCGTCATGACCCTTTCCCCGGAGAAGCCGAAGAGCGGGGTTGAGATCGGGGTCGGTCTCATTCCGGATAGCTTCATCCTGTCCAACGCCGACTTGAAGATTATGTCAGCGGAGCTCCCATTGTCGATCAGGATTCTCCGGACGAGGTTATTGGCGACCGGGGCAGAGACGACTATCGCGTCGTTGTGTGGATGGAGTACTCGCGCCGCTTCCTGTCCGGTGAAGAACATGGATTCAAAGGGGGCCGGAGGAGGGACCTCGTACGTATGGTTGATGTAGTGTGCTATTTTCCCTTGGGAAACTTCGCGCACGTACTTCTTCCTTTGCGTAGCCGAGTCTCCGAACTCCGGGCCGCCCAAAATCGCGCCCACGACGTGAAGTTGCGAGCTCTCCGGTTCTTCGGTTGTCGCACGGTCCATGACGGTCACCATCGCCGGACCTTTCTTTCCTTGCCGCGGACGGCCTCCGTGCGCCGCGGCCGTCCCGATAGTTCTAAGGACGTATTCTCTCAGCTTCCCATCTTGAATTAGGGCCTCAATCTGAAGCTTGAGTTGATAGCATTCGGATGTCAGGTGCCCTGGATCCTGATGGTAGTCACAGTACTTGCTTTGATCCCTTTTGGCGGGATCCTTCGTGAGAGGGGTTGGACTCCCCAACTTGTCGCGGTGCAGAGCTAGGATTCGCTCCGGCGAAGTGTTCAGAGGAGTGAATGGCGAGAACTTTCGGAAGCTATCGACATGCGGCGGCCTCGGCCCGGGGAGGGAGCGGCCGTTAGGGGCCTGTTTTCCCTTATTCCTCCTCTTCCGAGGGTCGGGACGATCTTCATCTCGACCATCGAGATAGTCCTCGACTCCCATATACGTGCGGGCTCTCGTCATTAACTCCGCCATGTCTCGTGGGACTTGGCCAACAATAGACTTGAGGAAGTCGCTCGTGCGTACTCCCTCAGTGATCGCCGTGATGGTGTCCCTGTCGTCGAACCCTTCGACCTTGTGAGACTCCTCGGTGAAGCGAGCGAGGTATTGTCTCAACGTCTCGTCTCTTCCTTGTCGGATAGAGAGGAGGTGGGTCTTCGGTTTCTTTTGCGCCACGAGGGTGGCAAATCGGGCGAGGAACGCCTCTCGTAAGGCCCGGAAAGACGAGACGCTTCCCGGCCTCAAACTTCGGAACCACTCAAACCCCGACCCTGTGAGGGTCAGGCTGAAGGCTTGGCAGAGAGTGGCGTCCGTCTGCCCTTGCATCGTCATCCACGTCTCATAGTGTTGGACGTGGAAGTGGGGATCCGTGCGTCCATCGTAGGGGGGAATGGACGGTAACTTGAAGTTCCCCACGCATGGTTGCGCGAGGACTTGCGCGGCCAAGGGAGAGTATGATTCCTCGATCCCTCCGTACGGCCTTTGCCTCCCTGACTCCCTCATCTCGATGATTTGATTTTGGAGGCTCTGAATCATCGTGACCATGTCGAGCCCGGTAGCGGGGCCGACCGTCGGGGCCACGGGAGTCACCGGTTGGCGTTCGTTGGACGCTTGGTCCACGACATTGGCCTGAGGCCGGCCGAGAGTTGCAGCACGGAGCGCGTCCCTTCGAGAGTTTAGCCTTTGGCGGAGATCCTCCCCTCGGGAGTTTCTCTGCGCCATCAAGCGCTCTCTAAGGTCCACGCTTGGTGCGGGGCGAAGCGAGGTCGCCCTTGGTCGGACCGTCCGGCGGGCGCTTCGGCTATCGGCCCCATCATCTACCAGAGTCGCTCTCTCCTCGGCGAGGGGCCGTGTCCGGCCGCCTCTCGAAACCGAGGGGGCGAGTCCCCGGGAATGTGACCGTGCCTGCTGCCGTGCCAGGTGCGACGGCTCGGCCAAAGCATCGTTAGATCTCTCGGGCCGCAAAGGGGCAAGGCTGGGCGTTGCCTCATTGGTCCTTGACTCCCCCACATACTCGGGGTCGGAGTCGTCTTGGGCGGACCTGTCTTCAATGTCATAGCCGAGGAGGTCGGCTATGAGCGTACCGTCGACGCCGGGGCGGTCGAGGAGCTCCGCAAGCCGCCGGGCCGTGTCCTCTCGGAGCTCGGCCTCGGGGTCAATCATCGGGTCTTGGGGCTGGCTCTCGCTATCGCGAGGTTGCCCTTCAAGACGATGTGCGAGGCGTCGAAGACCGTACCTCGAGCTCGTCGCTCGGGTACCCGCGGAGGTGGTGGGAATGTGACTCATCTCTCGAGAGTCGTGAGAACAAAGGGAGAAGATTGGTAGAGGGAATGCGTCGTCAAGGTTGAGAGATCCCCTCCTTCTAGCGCCAAAATGTTGTCGCAGTTTTTCGGACAACGATTTAGGAGTCGCAGACGGTTAGACCCAAGGCCGGACCAAGTGGTCTCGTCTCGACTCGAGCGTGTCGGACTTGGTATCCCAAGTCTTCCCTTAGCTGTCTGTGGTATCTGTCTCGTCCAGGCACCTGAAAAGCAAGCAGAGAAGGTGTGAACTACAAAGGGGAAACAGAGGGGTTGCCTCTGTTTACCTCTCCGACGCTCAACATTAGTAGGATTGAGGTGGTCTGTAGAGGGTTTAGTGTTTAGAGGTCGAGACTTGAGAGAAACGAGCGAGGTACGAGTTCGACAGCGTTTCAGTACTCAAATTCGGATTACCTGGGTCGAGGGAGAGACCCTCGTATTTATAGGCGGCCAGAGGGATTTTGGGGAACCCCTCGGCCGAGCGCCGGCCTTGGAGAGCCGGCCTTGGAGCGCCGGCCATGGAGAGCCGGCATTGGAGCGCCGGCCATGGAGAGCCGGCCTTGGAGCGCCGGCCCTGGAGCGCCGGCTCTGGAGCGCCGGCCTTGGAGCGCCGGCCTTGGAGCGCCGGCTCTGGAGCGCCGGCCCTGGAGAGCCGGCCCTGGAGCGCCGGCCCTGGAGCGCCGGCCCTGGAACGCCGGTCCTGGAGCGCCGGCCCTGGAACGCCGGTCCTGGAGCGCCGGCCTTGGAGCGCCGGCCCTGGAGAGCCGGTCCTGGGGCGCCGGCCTTGGAGCGCCGGTCCTGGAGCGCCGGCCCTGGAGCGCCGGTCCTGGAGGGCCGGCCTTGGAGAGCCGGCCATGGAGAGCCGGCCATGGCGAGTGCTGGCCCCGGACGAGCGCCGGGCTCAGCACGGCCGCCAGCGTGGCCGTCGTCGATCTACCGGACCGAGATGGACCGGTAACAGTTTGATTCAGAACAAGCCATCGCTTGGCTATAGGAAACAAGGTCATCCATGTCAGAGACGGCTTCGAGAGTGTCTCCATAAGACATGTACCCGTCAGGCTTTTGAGTAGCCCTCCCACTACCTCTAAGTACTACTTGATGAGGTTCTGATGAGTTAGTTTGTGGTTCAGTTCGGGTAAGAACAGCTCTTACAGATGAGGTAGAAGCATCCTCACCCAACTTTTCTTCGAGCACAATTTTCCTTCTAGGTTTTACATCTTTCATAAAGTCCTCCTCAAGGAAATGAGCATTCGTGCTAACAAAAGTCTTATCATCCTTGGGACTATAGAAAACGTAACCTTTGGTTTCGTTTGGATATCCCACAAACAGGCACAATTCTGACCTACAAGCCAACTTGCTAGTCTTTTGCCTTAGCACATGTGCAGGGCAACCCCAAATTCGGATGTGGCCCAGATTCACTTTACGACCAGTCCATCGTTCATAAGGAGTACCAGGAACCGTTTTGGACGGAACTTGGTTCAGAATGTAAGCGGCTGTTTCGAGGAGGGAGTGATGAGTAACTCATCATTGATCTAACCACCTCCATAAGAGTTCGGTTTCTTCTCTCTGACACTCCGTTTTGTTGAGGTGTGCCAGGTGCGGTAAGCTAAGAAGCGATACCTTCTTCTTTAAGAAAGTCATCGAACTCTCCAGACATATACTCACCACCTCGATCAGATCGAAGTGTTTTGATCACTTTGCCAGTTTGCTTTTCCACTAAAGCCCTAAAGACCTTAAATACGTTAAAGGTCTCGGATTTGTGTTTTAGCAAATAGACAAAACCATATCGCGAGTAATCATCGGTGAAGGTAACAAAGTATTCGTATCCTCTACGTGCCTGTTGGCTGAGCGGACCACATACATCAGAATGTACTAGTTCCAGCAACTCAGTGGCTCTTCGACCCTTATCGGAGAAAGGTCGCTTAGTCATTTTTCCTTCTATGCATGATTCACAAGTAGGTAGTGAACCTATTGCAGAGGCTTGGAGTGGACCGTCCCTCACAAGTCTCTTAATCCTATCTAGACTGATATGACCAAGTTTTAAGTGCCATAGGTGTGTTGATTTTGTTAGATCGGAGGATTCAGAAAGTTTGATCCTCTTTGGCTCCCTAATTAGATCATTATCTATTTCGGTGTCTAAAAGAGAAGGTTGAGTGGGATAGATGTAGAAAAGAGCATTCTTCATACATGCATCAGTGACAAAAGAATTATCACGAAACGAAATACGAATTCCATTCTTAATGAACTTTAAACAATAATCTTGCTCAAGAAGACGAGCAGCGGATATTAAGTTCTTCCCAAAGGTAGGAATAAAATAAACATTATTCGAGTTTAAAGTGCGGTCTTCAAAAGACAGCGTCACGGATCCCACAGCCTTCGCAGCCACCGGGCTCCCATCACCTAATTTGAAAAAGAACTCGCCTTCCTCTAAGCTTTTGGTTTTCTTGAAACCATTCAAGGAACAACAAATATGGTTAGTAGCAGCGGAGTCAAGAATCCACGTTGATATATTATCAACTACTAAGCATGCTGCGGTAACTAGTACAATACTATGTTCCTTTGCTTTGAGATAGGCAGGACAGTTCTTTTTATCGGCCTTGTGAGGTCTCTTCTTAGTTCTAGAGGCGGAGGCTTTTGCTCAGTAGCATGTGCCTCTCCTTGATTCCTCTCTCTCTTAGTGAGACCTACAGCATTGTGAGGTTCCTTCATAAGCTTGGTAACAGTGTACTCTAGCTTGTTTATAGAGTAGTTCATCTTGGAGGTATCAAAAGATGTGGGGAGAGTTTCTAAGATCATATCTATGACATTCTTCCCATCAATCTCTGATCCTAGGATTTCCATTTTATTCAGAAAACTAATGATCAGTATCATAAAGTCTCCAACAAGAGTCCTAGCCTTCATATGACAGTTCATAAACTGTCGGACTGCTTGTTGCCTTGCTTGACGCATTTGCCCTCCAAACATCTCAGGGAGATTGTAGAGCATGTTGGCGGCAGTCTCGATGTCACGATGTTGTTGTTGCAACACATTGTTCATTGATGCTAAGATATAGCACCTCACAATCTCATCGGAGCAGAGCCAGGCCGCCAAGGCGTCTTTGTCCTCTTGAGTTGTATCATCATTCGTCAGAGGAGGACACGGGGTGGTGAGTACCCATTTGTGCTTGTTTAAGGTAACTATTATGTCGAGGTTAGGTTTCGAATCTACGTAGTTTTTGTTTTTGAGTTTGTTCGAGGAAAGGATGATTGAGAGATGGTTGAGAGACATGTTGCTTATTAAGTTCAAACAAGTTTATGATTTAGTCTTTGGTTTAGGATTTAAGTTTTATTTAAGACTTTGATAAAATCCAAAGGTGTTATAAACCAAACGATAATTTACTCCCTCAAGAGAAGGCCGCAAAAAATCTCCATTTATAAGTGAATGACACATCATTAATGCTTAGCCAAGATGTCAATACACAAATTTTGACTAGCCACCTTTTAAATTGGTTTGATCACTCACATCCTTTTGCAGAGCCTCAAGGGAGGATTACTAGGGATTGAGCCTAAGTGTGCATCCAACCACTTAGTCCAAAAGATTGACTTTGAAAAACAATCCCCCAAGGGGAGGCCTTGTCATCATCGTCTCACTCTCGGACGTAGCTCATCGAGCAATGATCGAAGAAAAAATGCCTTGGAGTACTCCCATTTAAGAGAGGGTCGCAACAGCGGCTCTTAGTCCCACGTTAATTGCTTCTTTCATTAGTGTTGGGGATCGTGGGTTACAAACAAGAAATATAACCCTCCCACTTAGTTTTTGGAGTTGGTTCATCAACTCTTATAAGTTCGGAAACAGATTTCCTAGTAAAAGAGCGACAGAGCGGACAACTAGAAGAGAATCCTAGATCTTCATGTTCAGAGCAGTGTTAGTGCATAAAGGCACAAGCGACATACTCGGATCTTTTCCTATTTTCTATTTCGAGAAAGTGCATGAGGGAAGTGTGAACTTCAACTCACTCGAACACTTGAAAGTTTGAGATTACACATCCTTTTATTTTTCGGCTTGTCTACAAAGAGACCTCCCACTTAAAATTTCAAGAGCATATAGATTTTGAACATATGTGAAATAGATATAGTTTTGAAAACATTTTGAAAACTTATTTGATTTGGATGACAAAATATTTTTCAAGTTTGAAAGCGAAAACGGTTTTTCAAAATTCAAACTAGTTTTGTAAAAATTCAATTTCAATTAAACTTTCAAAAATCAAAACATTTTAATCTTACACATCATGTTTATAATCTTGTGAAAAACATTTTTGCTCAAGAAATTTTTTTCATTAGAGTTCTATAACTCATGGTAGTGGGGCTGAAAATCCGGAATTCTAAAAAACTGGAGTTTCGGAACAGCCGCGCACCTCGGAGTAAAATCGCCATAGCTGACGGCTCCGATGTTTTTCTGACTTGAAAACAGTGGCATTGGACAGAGGACAGACAGAGCTTTAATTTGATTCAAGAATCATTAAATTTCGATTTCTGAGCAGAGAGTTATGCCACTTTTACTGCGGGTTTTACTCCAGCTCGAAGAAAAAGAAATAATTAAAGCTTGGTCCTTTTTAGGTGCGAAAAAGAATCGAGTGTAACGGAACGTTTTAGGATGTTGTTAAAGCTTTTATTTGTGTTCTATTAGCAAGGTAATAGCATGATATAAGAGAAATAACAACATGCATAAAACGATTCAAGTAAATAAAAGAAACTAGTAAGACAAGAAAACTAGTCACAAAATTTACTCAAAAATTCTCAAACCTTTAAAACACGTTTTTCAATATAAAATATTAAAAACTTTTAGAACTGATTCTAATGTGTTTTAATAACATCCCAAACTCATAGAAAATCAACATTATTTTTAATTTAAAGGCAAGGGCAATAAATTAAAAAAAAATCTAAGATAAGAATTCTAACTTGTCACAAAATTAGTAAACTTTCGAAAACGATTTTCAAGCTCATATTTTTAAATACATATACATGCATATCTTTGACCATAGCTCTGATACCATTTGTTGGAATTGATCTAGGGTTTAAGAAAAAGTTTAACGCTTCGGTAAGCGGTGGAATTTTAAAAATTTTCTTTTTCAAGTAAAACAGTTTTTACTAACCTAGACAAAGATCAAGCACATGTAAATAAAAACGAATATGAGCATAGAAGTTTACTAACCTTTTTAGACGCTTGACCGTTGAGAAGCTTTTGGAAAAAGGTTGCAACGTTCGTCTCCCCTCACAGCACGTCTCTCTTCCTTCCTCGGCAACTCGAACAACCACAAAAGTTTCTATCACTAAATAACTCGAGAGAAAAGGAATTAGTGAGTGAGCACTTTTAAACACTACGACTTAATAACGAGTCTTGAAGTCGCAGAGCTAAACACTAGGTCAAATGAGGACCTAGGTGCCAAAACAATAAAACGAAATCGACTAGAGAGAGAGAGAGAGGATCGGCCAACAATGTCTAGAGAGAGAGTCTCTCAATCTCTAACTTATGTTGGATGACTAGAATGAGAGGAATGAGGTCTATATTTATAGGGGAGGCATGAGCAAATCTTATTTCCTCTTTTCTACCCATGTTGGACGTTCATGACATGTCATGCAAGTCCTTGGATTTGTTTCCTCATTTGTTCTCTCTTAGTTGGCCGAAAATGCACTTTCCTTCTAGAGGAAATTTATTTCCTCTTTTTCTTTTGGCAAGTATCTTCATACATTAATGCACAAAATAAACTCTCTTTTTCTCTATTGGGCTGCACGAAATTAGTCTCCCATTCCCTTGGGTTGGACGGCCAAAGGGCTTCTAGAAAGCCTTTCTAGATTTTTCTTTACATGTTCATGACAACATAAGAAAAGCCCATTGAGAATTTTCATGTAAAATTATGTGAAATGAAATTAATCCACAAGGCCCAATGAACACATCATGGCCAAGTGATCTAGGCCATCATATGACCATGTCAAAAAATTTATTGACATTCATTTCATGCTATGTCCAAAAAGACAAATTTACCCTTTTGACAATTTTCGTAAAACTTGTCTCGTTCCTGTTTTGACTTAGCTTCTAGTTTAACTATTCCTACTCGATATGATTTGTGACAGTGACCTCATGGATCCAAATGAACAAAGCTTGAGCTAAACACTTGGACTCAAAAGTTCACAAACCTTTTCCAAGTTTAGCTTAATGCCAATTGCCTCGACTAAAGAGTTGACACTGAAAATCTCTCGGTTCAAATGAATTTATTTTCTACTCAAGAATTCAAAAAAATTATGATGAGCGGATCCACTGAATATTATCTATGTTTACCCTTCATGAATATCATCAGCTAGTCGGGATTTACAAAAATTACCAGTTTACCCTTCTAGCTGTTATTTCCTCAACTCCTTTGTCGCTTGAAAATAAGTTAGAAACAATGTATTGACGAGGAGCTAACAAGTCACATTGTTTCATCCAAAAGAGTCAGGACTCAATTTGGACACTGGCCAGTTCATTTATTCACACTCCAAGGAACAAAACATGAGGTGATATACATTGCATTTCAGCAATCTTATACATGAATTTCATATCTATGAGAACTTCACAAAGTTAATCATGACATTCTCACAACTTAGTATTTCACCAATAGGCCATGTTCGGAATCACATAGTGAGTCCGAACTCTGACTTTCTTAAATGAGAATACGTAAGCTGTGAAATGGCATGTCTCATTTCAGGATTAATGTAAGCATGATGCAATTCATACGTAGTGACTTCGAGACATCAGAGGTTAAATGGTTTGTTCTTATTTTGTCTTTAGAAGTGCACTGGTCAATTCAGTACCTTCGGAAGATACCTAGAAGAACTATAGAGTCTCCAACTCTCATTACCCCATAACCAGACATCATAGATTTTCCTAACAATCGTACTGAGGTCAATAGTCCTTTGTGTTGTCAATGGTGCCCACAAGAAGAGTAGTAGTGTCTATTTATGTACATTTGATGTCATATAGTCTTACGAAGACTCTTGCTTGTAATTGCCTATCTATTCATTAATAAAGTTGAAACGTTCATTCATTCTTTCTTTGTTTGAAGCTTTATGATAAAACCTTAGTCTTTTAGTCCATAAACAAACTTAACAACTTACGAAGAGACAAATGTAGATTTGCATGAACAAACTCTTCGTAGTTTGCTTAAAACGATATATTCGCAATCTTAGGGTCAAAGGACTATTGACCTCAGTATGATTGTTAGAAGAATCTATGATGTCTGGTTATGAGGCATTGAGAGTTGGGGACTCTATAGTTCTTCTAGGTATCTTCTGAAGGTACTGAATTGACCAGTGCACTTCTAGAGACAATATAAGAATAAACCATTTAACCTCTTATGCCTCGAAGTCACTATGTATGAATTGCATCATGCTTACCTTAATCCTGAAATGAGACATGCCATTTCACACCTTAGTATTCTCATTTGAGAAAGTCAAAGTTCGGACTCACTATGTGATTCCGAACAAGGCCTATTGGTGAAGTACTAAGTTGTGAGTCTGTCATGAGTAACTTTGTGAAGTTCTCATAGATATGGAATTCATGTACAAGATTGCTGAAATGCAATGTATGTCACCTCATGCTTTGTTCCTTGGAGTGTGAATAAATGAACTGGCCAGTGTCCAAATTGAGTCCTGACTCTTTTGGATGAAACAATGTGACTTGTTAGCTCCTCGTCAATACATTGTTTCTAACTTATTCACAAGCGACAAAGGAGTTGAGGAAATAACAGCTAGAAGGGTAAAATGGTAATTTAGTAAATCCCGACTAGCTGATGACATTCATGAAGGGTAAACATAGATAATATTCAGTGGATCCGCTCATCATAATTAGGTCGAATTCTTGAGTAGAAAACAAATTCATTTGAACCGAGAGATTTTCAGTGTCAGCTCTTTAGTGGAGTCAGTTGGCATTAAGCTAAACTTGGAAAAGGTTTGTGAACTTTTGAGTCCAAGTGTTTAGCTCAAGCTTTGTTCATTTGGGTCCATGAGGTCACTGTCACGAATCACATCGATAGGAATAGTTAAACTGGAAGCTAAGTCAAAACAAGAACGAGACAGTTTTACGAAAATTGTCAAAAGGGTATTTTTGTCTTTTTGGACATAGGACGAAAAGAATGTCAATAAATTTTTTTTGACATTGTCATATGATGACAAATGAAATAAATATTACTCAGCCATATTAGTGTAATTGGGCCTTGAAGATTAATTTCATTTCATAGAATTTTACTTGAAAATTCTTAATGGGCTTTTCTTATGTTGTCATGAACAAATGAAGAAACATCTAGAAGCTCCTTCTAGAAGCTCAAATTTCGTCCAACCCAAGGAAAATAAGGCTGAATTTCGTTCATGCCATAGTGGGAAAGAGAGTTTATTTTGTGCATTGATGTATGAAGATACTTGCCAAAAGAAAAAGGGGAAACAAATTTCCTTAAGAAGGAAAGTGCATTTTCGGCCAACTAAGAGGAAATCAAATGAGGAAACAAATCCTAAGCCTTCATGAGGCATGTTGGACGTGCAAGGCAATAGGAAAAGAGGAAACTACCTTTTGAAGGTAATCCTCCTCCTATAAATAGGAGCCTCATTCCTCACATTTCATTCATCCAAGTTTAAGAGATTTGAGAGACTCTCTCTCTAGAACTTTGGCCGAACTCCTCTCTCTCTCTCTAGTTTATTTTCGATTTTGTTTTGGCACCTAGGTCCTCATTTGACCTAGAGTTTAGCTCTACGACTTCAAGACTCGTTCTTAAGTCGTAGTGTTTAAAAGTGCCCACTCACTAATTCCTTCTTTTCGAGTGATTTAGTGATAAAAACTTTCGTGGTTGCTCGAGGTGCCGAGGAAAGGAAGAGAGACGTGCTGCGAGGGGAGACGAGCGTTGCAAACTTTCCAAAAGCTTCTTCAAAGTTCAAGCTTCAAGAAAGGTTAGTAAACTCCTAGCTCATATTGGTTTTTAATTACATGTACTTGCTTCTTTGTCTAGGTTAGTAAAAACTGTTTTTACTTGTAAAAGAAAATTTTTAAAATTCCGCCGCTTACCGAAGCGTTAATTATTTTCTCAAACCCTAGATCGATTCCAACAAATGGTATCAGAGCTATGGTCAAAGAGATGCATGTACATGTTTTTAAAATTATGAGCTTGAAAATCGTTTTCGAAAGTTTACTAATTTTGTGACAAGTTAGAATTGTAATCTTAGATTTTTTTTAATTTAATGCTCTTGTCTTTAAATTAAAAAACATGTTGATTTTCTATGAGTTTGGGATGTTTTTAAAACACATTAGAATCGGTTCTAAAAGTTTTTAATTTTTTATATTGAAAAACGTGTTTTAAAGGTTTGAGAAATTTCGAGTAAAATTTTGTGACTAGTTTTGATATCTTGCTAGTTTCTTATTTTTACTTGAATCGTTTTATGCTTGTTGTTATTTCTTTTATTCTATGTTATTACCCTGCTAATAAAACACAAATAAAAGCTTTAAACAACATCTTAAAACGTTCCGTTACACTTGATTCTTTTTCGCACCTAAATAGGACCAAGCTTTAATTTATTTCTTTTTCTTCGAGCTAGAGTAAACCCGCATTAAAATTGGCATAACTCTCTGCTCAGAAATCGAAATTTAATGATTCCTGAATCAAATTAAAGCTCTATCTGTCCTCTGTCCAATGCCACCGGTTTCGGCTGAAAAGGACATCGGAGGCGCCAGATATGGTGATTTTACTCCGAGGTGCGCGGCTGTCTGAAACTCCAGTTTTTTAGAAATCCGGATTTTCAAACCCCACTACCATGAGTTATAGAACTCTAATGAGAAAATTTTCTTGAGCAAAAATGTTTTTCATATATAAACATGATGTGTAAGATTAAAATGTTTTGATTTTTGAAAGTTTAATTGAAATTGAATTTTTACAAAACTAGTTTGAATTTTGAAAAACCGTTTTCACTTTCAAACTTGAAAATATTTTGTCATCCAAATCAAATAAGTTTTCAAAATGTTTTCAAAACTATTTCTATATCACATATGTTCAAAATCTATATGCTCTTGAAAATTTGAGTGGGAGGTCTCCTTGTAGACAAGCCGAAAAATAAAAGGATGTGTAATCTCAAACTTTCAAGTGTTCGAGTGAGTTGAAGTTCACACTTCCCTCACGCACTTTCCCGAAATAGAAAATAGGAAAAGATCGAGTATGTACCTTTTGCCTTTATGCACTAATACTGCTCTGAACATGTCGATCTAGGATTCTCTTCTAGTTGTCCGCTCTGTCACTCTCTAACTAGGAAATTTGTTTCCGAAATTAAAAGAGTCGATGAACCAACTCCAAAAACTAAGTGGGAGGGTTATACTTGTTGTTTGTAACCCACGATCCCCAACACTAATGAAAAGTGCAAGTGTCGCCGGACTAAGAGTCACCCTCGTGGCCCTCTCTTAAATGAGAGTACTCAAGGGCGCTTTGCTCTGATCATTGCTCAATGAGCTACGTCCGAGAGTGAGACGATGATGGCAAGGCCTCCCCTCGGTGGATTGTTTTTCAAAGTCGATCTCTTGGACTAAGTGGTTGGTTACACACTTAGACTCAATCCCTAGTAATCCTCCCTCGAGGCCCTGCGAAAGGATGTGAGTGATCAAACCAATTTACAAGGTGGCTAGTCAATGTTGATGTATTGACATCTTGGCTAAGCATTAATGATGTGTCATTTACTTATAAATGGAGATTTTTTGCGGCCTTCCCTCGAAGGAGTAAATTATCGTTTGGTTTATAACACCTTTGGATTTTATAAAGTCTTAAACAAACTTAAATCCTAAACCAAAGACTAATCATAAACTTGTTTCAACTTTTATAGGCAATATGTCTCCCAACTCTCTCTCTTTCATTCTTTCCTCGAACAAACTCGAAAACGAAAACTACATAGACTCGAAACGTAACCTCGACATAATACCTACCGTTAACAAGCACAAATGGGTACTCACCACCCCATGTCCTCCTCTGACGAATAATGATTCAACTCAAGAGGACAATGACGCCTTAGCGGCCTGGCTTCGATCCGATGAGATTGTGAGGTGCTATATCTTGGCATCTATGAACAATATGCTGAAAGAGCAACATCATGACTTCGAGACTGCCCCTGACATGCTCTACAATCTCCTTGAGATGTTTGGAGGGCAAAGGCGTCAAACAAGGCTACAAGCAGTCCGACAGTTTATGAACTGTCATATGCAGGCTAGGACTCCTATTGGAGACTTTATGATATTGATCATTAGTCATCTGAGTAAAATGGAAATCCTAGGATCTGAGACTGATGGGAAGAATGTCATAGATATGATCTTAGAAACTCTCCCCGCATCTCTTGATACCTCCAAGATGAACTACTCCATAAACAAGCTAGAGTACATTGTTACCAAGCTTATGAAGGAACTTCACACTGCTGTAGGTCTCACTAAGAGAAAGAGGAATCAAGGAGAGGCACATGCTACTGAGCAAAAAGCCTCCGCCTCTGGAACTGTGAAGAGACCTTACAAGGCCGATAAAAAGAACTGTCCTGCCAATCTCAAAGCAAAGGAACATAGTATTGTACTAGTTACCGAAGCATGCTTAGTAGCTGATAATGTATCAACGTGGATTCTTGACTCCGCTGCTACTAACCATATTTGTTGTTCCTTGAATGGTTTCAAGAAAACCAAAAGCTTAGAGGAAGGCGAGTTCTGTTTCAAATGGGGTGATGGGAGCCTGGTGTCTGCAAAGGCTGTGGGATCCGTGACGCTGTCTTTTGAAGACCGCACTTTAAACTTGAATAATGTTTATTTTGTTCCTACCTTTGGGAAGAACTTAATATCCGTTGCTCGTCTTCGTGAGCAAGATTATTGTTTAAAGTTTATTAAGAATGGAATTCGTATTTCGTTTCCTGATAATTCTTTTGTCACTGATGCATGTATGAAGAATGCTCTTTTCTACATCTATCCCACTCAACCTTCTCTTTTAGACACCGATATAGATAGTGATCTAATTAGGGAGCCAAAGAGGATCAAACTTTCTGAATCCTCCGATCTAACAAAATCAACACACCTATGGCACTTAAGACTTGGTCATATCAGTCTAGAAAGGATTAAGAGACTTGTGAGGGATGGTCCACTCCAAGCCTCTGCAATAGGTTCACTACCTACTTGTGAATCCTGCATAGAAGGAAAAATGACTAAGCGACCTTTCTCCGATAAGGGTCGAAGAGCCACTGAGTTGCTAGAACTAATACATTCTTCTGTATGTGGTCCGCTCATCCAACAGGCACGTGGAGGATACGAATACTTCGATACCTTCACTGATGATTACTCACGATATGGGTTTGTCTATTTGCTCAAACACAAATCCGAGACCTTTAACGTATTTAAGGTCTTTAGGGCTTTAGTGGAAAAGCAAACTGGCAAAGTGATCAAAACCCTTCGATCTGATCGAGGTGGTGAGTATATGTCTGGAGAGTTCGATGACTTTCTTAAAGAAGAAGGTATCGCTTCTCAGCTTACCGCACCTGGCACACCTCAACAAAACGGAGTGTCAGAGAGAAGAAACCGAACTCTTATGGAGATGGTTAGATCGATGATGAGTTACTCATCACTCCCTCTTTCCTTTTGGGGATATGCCCTTGAAACAGTCGCCTACATTCTGAACCAAGTTCCGTCCAAAACGGTTCCTGGTACTCCTTATGAACGATGGACTGGCCGTAAAGTGAATCTTGGCCGCATCCGAATTTGGGGTTGCCCTGCACACGTGCTGAGGCAAAAGACTAGCAAGTTGGCTAGTAGGTCAGAATTGTGCCTGTTTGTGGGATATCCAAAGGAAACCAAAGGTTTTACTTTCTATAGTCCTGAGGACGATAAGACTTTCGTTAGCACGAATTCTCGTTTCCTTGAGGAGGACTTTATGAAGGATGCGAAACCTAGAAGCAAAATTGTGCTTGAAGAAAAGTTGGGTGAGGAAGCTTCTACCTCATCTGTAAGAACTGTTCTTACCCCAACTGAAACACAACCTAACTCATCAGAATCTCGTCAAGTAGTACTTAGACGTAGTGGGAGGGCTACTCAAAAGCCTGACAGGTACATGTCTTATGGAGACTCTCTTGTAGCCGTCTCTGACATGGATGATCCTGTTTCCTATAGCCAAGCGATGGCTTGTTCTGAATCAAACCTTTGGCTTGACGGCATGAGAGTTGAAATGCACTCGATGTATGTCAACAAAGTCTGGAAACTTGTAGACCTTCCTGAAGGGATTAAACCCGTAGGGTGTAAGTGGATATACAAGAAGAAAAGGGGTCCTGATGGGAACGTCGAGACGTTCAAAGCACGACTTGTGGCGAAGGGTTATACCCAACAAGAAGGGATTGACTATGAAGAAACCTTCTCGCCAGTCGCGATGCTTAAATCCATCCGCATACTCATATCCATAGCTGCAGCTCTCGACTATGAGATCTGGCAAATGGATGTCAAGACAGCCTTTCTGAATGGCAATCTTGACGAGCGCATTTACATGGCTCAACCAGACGGTTTCGTGGATAAAGGTCAAGAGACCAAGGTTTGTGAGTTGCTTAAATCCATTTATGGACTAAAGCTAGCATCTAGGTCATGGAATATTAGATTCGATGAAACTGTAAAGAGCTTTGGCTTTGAACAGTCAATAGATGAGCCTTGTGTTTACAAGTTAATACACGAAGGCAAAGTTGTGTTTCTGGTACTATATGTCGATGATATACTACTCATTGGTAATGACGTGGGTAAGTTATCTAAGGTTAAGGTCCGGCTGGCAAAGCAATTCGATATGAAGGATCTAGGAGAAGCCGCGTACATTCTGGGGATCCAAATCTTTCGAGATAGGAAATACCGGACCCTGTCGCTCTCTCAAGGATCTTATATTGATAAGGTGATGGATCGCTTCTCGATGCAAGATTGCAAGAGGGGTCAAACACCCTTTAGGCATGGAGTTTCACTCTCTAAGGACCAGTCTCCCAAGACTGCACAAGAGATTGAAGACATGAGGAAAATTCCTTACGCCTCTGCCGTAGGAAGCCTCATGTATGCTATGCTTTGCACTAGACCTGACATCTGTTTCGCCGTTGGCGTAGTAAGTCGTTTCCAATCCAACCCTGGACCCGAGCATGTTCTTAAGTATCTTTCGAAGAACTAGGAACTTGATGCTTACATACTCAGGTACTGACCTGACTATGACGGGATATACCGACTCCAATTTTCAAGCGGATAAGGATTCCAGGAATTCCACTTCGGGATCTGTGTTCATCCTTAATGGTGGAGCTGTTGTGTGGAGAAGTATTACGCAATCTTGCATTGCTGACTCCACAATGGAAGCAGAATATGTGGCTGCTTTTGAAGCATCCAAAGAGGCTGTATGGCTTAGAAAATTCCTTAAGTATTTGGAAATTGTTCCAAACGTCGACGAGCCCATGACCCTTTATTGTGATAATAGTGGGGCTGTCGCTAACTCAAAGGAACCTAGAAGCCATAAGCGCTCTAAACATATTTAGAGGAAATACCATTTGATTCGAGAGATCGCGCAACGCGGAGACGTGGAGGTGAAATAGATCTCTGGCAGATCCATTCACCAAGGCCCCTAGCGAACAAGGTCTTCGACCAACTTCGAAAAGGATTAGGCATGTATGACTACTCACATCTTCTTTGAGTCAAGTGGGAGTTTGTTGTCAATGGTGCCCACAAGAAGAGTAGTAGTGTCTATTTATGTACATTTGATGTCATATAGTCTTACGAAGACTCTTGCTTGTAATTGCCTATCTATTCATTAATAAAGTTGAAACGTTCATTCATTCTTTCTTTGTTTGAAGCTTTATGATAAAACCTTAGTCTTTTAGTCCATAAACAAACTTAACAACTTACGAAGAGACAAATGTAGATTTGCATGAACAAACTCTTCGTAGTTTGCTTAAAACGATATATTCGCAATCTTAGGGTCAAAGGACTATTGACCTCAGTATGATTGTTAGAAGAATCTATGATGTCTGGTTATGAGGCATTGAGAGTTGGGGACTCTATAGTTCTTCTAGGTATCTTCCGAAGGTACTGAGTTGACCAGTGCACTTCTAGAGACAATATAAGAATAAACCATTTAACCTCTTATGTCTCGAAGTCACTATGTATGAATTGCATCATGCTTACCTTAATCCTGAAATGAGACATGCCATTTCACACCTTAGTATTCTCATTTGAGAAAGTCAAAGTTCGGACTCACTATGTGATTCCGAACAAGGCCTATTGGTGAAGTACTAAGTTGTGAGTCTGTCATGAGTAACTTTGTGAAGTTCTCATAGATATGGAATTCATGTACAAGATTGCTGAAATGCAATGTATGTCACCTCATGCTTTGTTCCTTGGAGTGTGAATAAATGAACTGGCCAGTGTCCAAATTGAGTCCTGACTCTTTTGGATGAAACAATGTGACTTGTTAGCTCCTCGTCAATACATTGTTTCTAACTTATTCACAAGCGACAAAGGAGTTGAGGAAATAACAGCTAGAAGGGTAAAATGGTAATTTATTAAATCCCGACTAGCTGATGACATTCATGAAGGGTAAACATAGATAATATTCAGTGGATCCGCTCATCATAATTAGGTCGAATTCTTGAGTAGAAAACAAATTCATTTGAACCGAGAGATTTTCAGTGTCAGCTCTTTAGTGGAGTCAGTTGGCATTAAGCTAAACTTGGAAAAGGTTTGTGAACTTTTGAGTCCAAGTGTTTAGCTCAAGCTTTGTTCATTTGGGTCCATGAGGTCACTGTCACGAATCACATCGATAGGAATAGTTAAACTGGAAGCTAAGTCAAAACAAGAACGAGACATTTTTACGAAAATTGTCAAAAGGGTATTTTTGTCTTTTTGGACAAAGGACGAAAAGAATGTCAATAAATTTTTTTTTGACATTGTCATATGATGACAAATGAAATAAATATTACTCAGCCATATTAGTGTAATTGGGCCTTGAAGATTAATTTCATTTCATAGAATTTTACTTGAAAATTCTTAATGGGCTTTTCTTATGTTGTCATGAACAAATGAAGAAACATCTAGAAGCTCCTTCTAGAAGCTCAAATTTCGTCCAACCCAAGGAAAATAAGGCTGAATTTCGTTCATGCCATAGTGGGAAAGAGAGTTTATTTTGTGCATTGATGTATGAAGATACTTGCCAAAAGAAAAAGGGGAAACAAATTTCCTTAAGAAGGAAAGTGCATTTTCGGCCAACTAAGAGGAAATCAAATGAGGAAACAAATCCTAAGCCTTCATGAGGCATGTTGGACGTGCAAGGCAATAGGAAAAGAGGAAACTACCTTTTGAAGGTAATCCTCCTCCTATAAATAGGAGCCTCATTCCTCACATTTCATTCATCCAAGTTTAAGAGATTTGAGAGACTCTCTCTCTAGAACTTTGGCCGAACTCCTCTCTCTCTCTCTAGTTTATTTTCGATTTTGTTTTGGCACCTAGGTCCTCATTTGACCTAGAGTTTAGCTCTACGACTTCAAGACTCGTTCTTAAGTCGTAGTGTTTAAAAGTGCCCACTCACTAATTCCTTCTTTTCGAGTGATTTAGTGAGAGAAACTTTCGTGGTTGCTCGAGGTGCCGAGGAAAGGAAGAGAGACGTGCTGCGAGGGGAGACGAGCGTTGCAAACTTTCCAAAAGCTTCTTCAAAGTTCAAGCTTCAAGAAAGGTTAGTAAACTCCTAGCTCATATTGGTTTTTAATTACATGTACTTGCTTCTTTGTCTAGGTTAGTAAAAACTGTTTTTACTTGTAAAAGAAAATTTTTAAAATTCCGCCGCTTACCGAAGCGTTAATTATTTTCTCAAACCCTAGATCGATTCCAACACTTTGACCCTTAGATTGCGAATATATCGTTTTAAGCAAACTACGAAGAGTTTGTTCATGCAAATCTACATTTGTCTCTTCGTAAGTTGTTTAGTTTGTTTATGGACTAAAGATTAATGTTTTATCATAAAGCTTCAAACAGACACGGAAGAATGAATGAACGTTTCAACTTTTTATTAATGAATAAGCAGTTACAAGCAAGAGTCTTCGTAAGACTATATGACATCAAATGTACATAAATACACACTACAACTCTTCTTGTGGGCACCATTGACAACAACCTATTGCAGAGGTTTGGAGTGGACCGTCCCTCACAAGTCTCTTAATCTTGTCTAAAATGATATGACCAAGTCTTAAGTGCCAGAGATATGTTGATTTTATTAGATCTGAGGATTCAGAAAGTTTGATCCTCTTTGTCTCCCTAACAAGATCATTATCTATTTCAGTGTCTAAAAGACGAGCAGCAGATATTAAGTATTTCTCAAAAGAAGGAACATAGTAAACAGTATTCAAATTTAAAGTGCGGTCTTCAAAAGATAGCGTCACGGATCCCATAGCCCTCGCAGACACTAAGCTCCCATCACCCCACTTGAAGCAGAAGTTGCCTTCCTCTAAGCTTTTTCCTTTCCTAAAACCAGTCAAGGAGCAGCAAATATGGTTAGTAGCAGCGGAGTCAATAATCCCCGACGATACTACTAAGCAAGCTTCGGTAACAAGTACAATATATTTTTCCTTATTTTTTAGGTAGGCAGGACAGTTCCTACACCAGTGACCAGGCTCGTTGCAGTGGTGGCAGTTGTCGTTAGACTTGTCAACCTTCGGAACCTTTGGCGTCTTCTTCTTCTTTTGAACCTTATGTTGGTTCTTCTTCTCGGCCTTTCGAGGTCTCTTCTTATAACCAGAGGTAGAGGCAGTAGCATGTACCTCTCCTTGAGTCCTCTTTTTCTTACCCCCCTCATCCGTGTGAAGCTCCTTCATAAGCTCGGTAACAGTGTACTCTAGCTTGTTCATGGAGTAGTTCAGCTTGAAGGTATCAAAAGACTTGGGGAGAATTTCCAAGATCATGTCTATTTTAGTCTCCCCATCAATCTCAGATCCAAGGATTTCCATTTCATTTAGATAGCTAATGATCAGCATCATATGATCTCTAACGGGAGTTCCAGCCTTCATGCACAGTTCATAAACTGTCGGAATGCTTGTTTCCTTGCTTGACGTTCTTGCCCTCCAAGCATCTCATGGAGATTGTAGAGCATGTTGGTGGTAGTCTCGATTTCACGACGTTGTTGTTGCAACACATTGTTCATAGATGCCAAAATATAGCACCTCGCAATCTCATCGGATCGAAGCCAGGCCGCCAAGGCGTCTTTTTCCTATTGTGTTGAATCATCATTCATTTCAGGACAAGGGGTGGTGAGTACCCATTTGTGCTTGTCAACAGTAAGGACTATGTCGAGGTTACGTTTCCAGTCAACGTAATTTCCACATTCGAGTTTATTCGAGGAAAGAATGGTTGAGAGAGGGTTTAGAGACATTTTGCAGATAAGAGTTGAAACAAGTATATGATTAGTCTTTGGTTTAGGATTTGAGTTTTTAATATTTGATAAAATTCAAAGGTGTTATAAACAAAATTATAATCTACTCCCTCAAGAGAAGGCCGAAAAAATCTCCTTTTATAAGTAAATGACACATTATTAATGCTTAGCCAAGATATCAATACACCAATTTTGACTAGTCACCTATTAAATTGGTTTGATCACTCACATCCTTTCGCAGAGCCTCAAGAGAGGATTACTAGGGATTGAGTCTAAGTGTGCAACCAACCACTTAGTCCAAAAGGTCAACTTTGAAAAAACAATCCTCTAAGAGGAGGCCTTGTCTTCATCGTCTCACTCTCAGACGTAGCTCATTGAGTAATGATTGAAGCAAAAATGCCATAAAGACTCTCATTGAAGAGAGGGCCACAAGAGTGACTCTTAGTCTCACATTTAATTGCTTCTTTCATTAGTGTTGGAAATCGTGGGTTACAAACAACTAGTATAACCCTCCCACTTAGTTTTTAGAGTTGGCAAATCGTCTCTTCTATGTTTGGAAACAAATTTCCTAGTTATAGAGCGATAGAGTGGACTTCTAAAAAGGAATCCTAGATCTTCATGTTCAAGGGAGAGCAGTGTTAGTGCATAAAGGCACATGGTACAAACTCGGACATTTTCCTATTTTCTATTCGGTAAAGTGCATGAGGGAAGTGTGAACTTCAACTCACTCGAACACTTGAAAGTTTGAGATTATAAATCTTTTATTTTTCGGCTCGTCTACGAGGAGACTATTGTCGCAGTTTTTCGGACAACGATTTAGGAGTCACAGACGGTCAGACCCAAGGCCGGACCAAGTGGTCTCGTCTTGACTCGAGCGTGTCGGGCTTGGTCTCCCAAGCCGTCCCTTAGCCGTAGGTGTTGTCTATCTCGTCTTGGCACCTGAAACGTATGCAAAAAGGTGTGAACTACAAAGGGGAAAATAGGGGTTGCCTCTGTTTACCTCTCCGACGCTCAACATTAGTAGGATTGAGGTGGATATGGGAGGTTTAGGTGTTTAGAGGCCTAGACTTGAGAGAAACGAGCGAGGTACGAGTTCGACAGCATTTCAGTACTCAAATTTAGGATTACCTGGACTAGGGGAGGGACCCCTGTATTTATAGGCGACCAAGGGACGTTTTGAGGGTCCCTTGGCCGAGTGAGATGCTGGCCGCCGAGGGAGATTCACTCGGCCAATGGCCGAGTGAAGGAATGGACGCCGGGTGAGTTTCACTCGGCCATTGGCCGAGTGAAAAGTCTAGGCCGGGAGAAGACTCACTCGGCGGTTGGCCGAGCGAGCTGTTGGGCCAGCATGAGTCTTCACTCGGCCTTCGGCCGAACGAACATGTTGGGCCGCTTGGGGCCTCACTCGGCTATTGGCCGAGTGAGCATGGTGGGCCGGCTGGAGACTTCACTCGGCCCTTGGCCGAGCGAACATGTTGGGACGTCTGAGGCCTCATTCGGCCATTGGCCGAGTGAGCATGGTGGGCCGGCTATGGGCTCACTCGGCCATTGGCCGAGTGAATTGCTTGGGTCAGCCAATGGCCGAGTGAACTGGGCTGGCCATTGGCCGGGTGAGCTTGTCCGTCGACCCGAAACGTCGGTCGCATCATCGGACCTCGTCGGGCCGATAACATTAGCCGCCCGAGTTTGGTGCCGGGCGTAGCCCGTGTGGTAAACTCAAGCAAATCCCGACCTCCGTCACCTTGCCGGGCCGTCTCGTCGTTAAGTGGTAAGCCATTCCATGTTTTAATGTTATTTTATTTTCTTTCGATGCGTTTCCTCGCTACACGTGTTCATGGATCCCACCAACCACCTGTCGGGGTGTGGGTCCCCTGAGGACGACCTTTTCCCTCTTCTCCAGAATCAAAACGCCAAATTGGATAATTTCTGGGCACAATTTTCGCCCACCCCTGCCAGCTACAACGCATCGTCTTCGTTCGTCCCGTGCAGGAACGTGGTGGATACGGCGGGTGGCGAATTTTTCTTGATCGAGACGTGGTTGGCCGACGGGGACGGGGACACGCGCGTCGTAGACTACCCAAACCGTCAGGGGAGCGCCGGCCTGATGGCGCTAGGCGCCGGGGACAGCCGGGCTGACCAGCGCGAAGCTCGTTTGGCCGAGGGACACGCCGGGGAGGTCGCGCGCGCAGGGCCGGCCCCTTAGGAAGCCGCCGGCGATCCATCAAGCGCTGGGAGGGGCGCCTTCGTCGAGTCTGGCGCCGGAGGAGATGGGCCAGCCACAGGCGGTGTCGCGCAGGCCGCCGCCGACGTCGGGGGAGTCGTGCCTGGTTGGGTCGGCGCTGTCTGTGCTGGACCCAGCCCTGGGATCGCGCCTGAAGGGTCGCGCGCGACGAGCCCGACCAAGGAGTACGCCGACAGAGCCGAGGAGGCCGACGCCGGCGTGGAGGAGTCCCTCTGTTGTCAATGGTGCCCACAAGAAGAGTTGTAATCTTTATTTTGTACATTTGATGTAATAAAGTCTCATGAAGACTCTTGCTTGTAATTGCCTATTCATTCATTAATAAAGTTGAAACGTTCATTCATTCTTTCTTTGTTTGGAGCTTTATGATAAAACCTTAGTCTATTAGTCTATAAACAAACTTAACAACTTACGAAGAGACAAATGTAGATTTGCATGAACAAACTCTTCGTAGTTTGCTTAAAACGATATATTCGCAATCTTAGGGTCAAAGGACTATTGACCTCAGTATGATTGTTAGAAGAATCTATGATGTCTGGTTATGAGGCATTGAGAGTTGGAGACTCTATAGTTCTTCTAGGTATCTTTCGAAGGTACTGAATTGACCAGTGCCTTCTAGAGACAAGATAAGAACAAACCATTTAACCTCTTATGTCTCGAAGTCCCTATGTATGAATTGCATCATGCTTACCTTAATCCTAAAATGAGACATGCCATTTCACAGCTTAGTATTCTCATTTGAGAAAGTCAGAGTTCGGACTCACTATGTGATTCCGAACAGGGCCTATTGGTGAAGTACTAAGTTGTGAGTATGTCATGAGTAACTTTGTGAAGTTCTCATAGATATGGAATTCATGTACAAGATTGCTGAAATGCAATGTATGTCACCTCATGCTTTGTTCCTTGGAGTGTGAATAAATGAACTGGCCAGTGTCCAAATTGAGTCCTGACTCTTTTGGATGAAACAATGTGACTTGTTAGCTCCTCGTCAATACATTGTTTCTAACTTATTCACAAGCGAAAAAGGAGTTGAGGAAATAACAGGTAGAAGGGTAAAATGGTAATTTAGTAAATCCCGACTAGCTGATGACATTCATGAAGGGTAAACATAGATAATATTCAGTGGATCCGCTCATCATAATTAGGTCGAATTCTTGAGTAGAAAATAAATTCATTTGAACCGGGAGATTTTCAGTGTCAGCTCTTTAGTGGAGTCAGTTGGCATTAAGCTAAACTTGGAAAAGGTTTGTGAACTTTTGAGTCCAAGTGTTTAGCTCAAGCTTTGTTCATTTGGGTCCATGAGGTCACTGTCACGAATCACATCGATAGGAATAGTTAAAAGGGTGTTGTCGCACAAAAATGAACAACTATTTATTACCTTGGGCGGTTCGATCCAAGGCCGGACCAAGTGATCGCACCCGGGCCAAGAGTGTGAACTCGATAGTCTCGAGCTAGGATTTTCTCCGATCAACCCGCCTCTCGGGAGAGGTAGGGGGTGAGGAGGGGGAGTGACCGTGCCTTGGTTGTCGGCTGCCTACGTACCCGTGTTTGGGATCAGGTCAGAACGTAGTTCAAACGTGAAAGACGCTGTATGACGCGCGGAGCCTTGATGGAGAAGCGTACTCGACGAAGGAGACGGGGCGCGAGGAGTCCTCGGCGGCGTCTCAGGACTTCGGAGATCGCGTGCGCGAGAGAGAATGTGTGTTTTCTCTCCTTTGGAGACGTGGAAGACTCTAAGTCAAGAGTTCCTTGTTGTGGCGGAGATTCCGGACGCGTAGGCGATTCCTAGTCGGAAATGCCGGACGCGTAGGCGATTTCTTGTTAGAAATGGCGGACGCGTCTAGCCAAATGGCGGACGCGTCTAGGGGGCTAGACGCGTAGGCGATTTTCAGTAGAAAACCGTTAGAGCACTCGTGGGCTCAAGATTAATCGCTCGATCAAGAGAGGCGGCACTCGGGAATCTCCGAGAGCGAGAAATCGTGGAGAATCCGCTTCAGGCCAAGGATGGCATCTAGAGAAGCGGAGAGAAGTCTCAAGTTCCTTGAGAAAAAATGGGATGGGATTTCCCCTCAATGAGAGAGGGTATTTATAGGTGTTTGGGGGCCTTAGAAGGGTTCTCTTTCGTCCATGTGGGACTAGGAACGCATGTGGCATCAAGTGGAGGCACACGGCGCGCGCGGCGCATAAAGAGCCGCGCACAACGCGCGGCGCGCGGCGCGCGGCGCAGGGGGCACGGCGCTGGATGTGCGGCGCGGGATGCGCGGCGCGGGCGTGTCATCGCGCGGCGCGCGGTCTGCCTGGCGCGGCGCGCGGGCTGCTGTGCTTGGTTGGCCGGCGCGGCTGCGCGCGCAGCGCATGGCCCGCCTCGTCGGGCTCTTGCGGGCCTTCGAATACCATTCTTGCCACATGAAATATGAAGGTTTCTACTTGGCGAGAGTGACTCGATTCGAGGAGCGACTCGAGGCTCGACTCGAGGAGTGAAGCTCGACTCGAGGAGACCGACTCGAGGCTCGACTCGAGGAACAACCCAAGGCTCGACTCGAGGAACGACTCGGGGCTCGACTCGAGGGGCATGAGGATTTGGCACGAGGACTTGTCAGTCGACTCGTGAGAGAAGGCTCGCCGCTCTTTAGGACCTCCGGCCTGACCATCGGCCCTTTGAATGGCGTGTCTTCTTGGCGTCTCGGGTTTTCCGAAAACGACCGACAACATTAGGCCCCCAAGTTCATTGCTCGGGAGGCCCCGGGCGGTGAACTTTTAGTTGTTTCCGCCGGGTGTTTGAGGAAAATAGACTTTCCAGAGCTTCACTGTTGCGAAGCCTTTGTGATTATAAAGAATACTCTCACAATTGCTAGTGCTCTCTCTCGCTTTTCCGTCTCTCTCGACATGAGTGTGTGATGTACACGTGGAGGAGGATCCAAGCGGATAGGAGGCGTAGCTCAACGTGGGCGAGGCGAACGCGCTTGCGTTCGTCGCTCTAGCCCCGGAGCAAATGGGATATGCATGCGCAAGTGGGGCGTGCATTTGTGTAGAGGTGTGCCGGCGCGTCGCGGCTTATTGATCTTTTGGCAATGTTACGCCCGAGTTAACCTTCGATGGCATTTTGTTTGATAATATCATCAATCCGGAGTCCATGGGACTCGATGGTGACTAGCAGGGTGACGATTGTGCAATCGTGACCTATTAGGGGAAGATCATGGCTTCCGTCTCGGCCAGCTTGGAAGGCGACTGCACTTTTGCATTTTGCAAAGGCGTGCTCATTCCGAGGTCTCGAAGACGGAGGTTGATGATGCGGGCTGATGCTTCGAGAAGACGGAGTGGCACCTGGCGGAAGGCTCTGCCGCACCGGAGGGCTTCGACTGCTCGGGGATAAACGCTAAAAGTTTGACCACACATCAAGCATAAGTCGGCCTCACGGGGCATCCGCCATTCTCGCCTCGGTGACGCTTCTTCGTCTGCGTTCGGAAGATCGGCCCTTATTCCCCAGGCGCGAGCGCGGTTCTCTATTTTGGCTGACCTGTTCTTCAGGTCGCTCCAGGTGTTTGTTCGAGGAGTAGGACTCGACTCGAGGAGACTGACTCAAGGCTCGATTCGAGGAGCGGAGCTCGACTCGAGGATACTGACTCAAGGCTCGACTCGAGGAGCGAAGCTCGACTTGAGGAGACTGAATCAAGTCTCAACTCAAGGAGCGAAGCTCAACTCGGGGAGCCGACTCAAGTCTCAACTCGAGGGGCTAGGCTCGACTCGGGGAGCCGACTCAAGTCTCAACTCGAGGGGCTAGACTCGACTCAAGGAGACTGGCTGGTCATTAAGGATTATGACTCCACTCGAGGAGCGATGCTCGACTCGAGGAGTATAACTCGATTCGAGGAGCAAGACTCAACTCGGGGAGAATGAATTGATGAGTGATGCTCGACTCGAGAGGGATGACTCGAGGAGAGTGACTCGACTCGAGGAGCATGGCTCGATTCGAGGAGGGTGTGACTCGACTTGAGGAGGATGTCTTGACTCGAGGAGCAGTGCTCGACTCAAGGAGAATGATTTGACTCAAGGAGCAAGACTCGACTCAAGGAGCGTGACTCAACTCGAGGAGCGAGGCTTGACTCGAGGAGAATGACTCGACTCAAGGAGCGAAGCTCGACTTCGAGGAGAATAACTCGACTCAAGGAGTGAAGCTCGACTCGAGGAGGATGACTCGACTCGTGGAGCGAAGCTCAACTCGAGGAGAGTGACTTGTCTCGAGGAGCAAAGCTCTACTCGAGGAGACTCGACTCGAGGCACGAAGTTCGACTCGAGGAGAATGATTCGATTTGAGGAGCAAGGCTCGACTCGAGGAGACTCGACTCGAGGAGCGAAGTTCAGCTCGAGGAGACTAACTCGACTCGAGAAGCGAAGCTCGACTCGAGGAGGATGACTCGACTCAAGGAGCGAAGCTCAACTCGAGGAGACTGACTCGACTCGAGAAGCAAAGCTCGACTCGAGGAGGATGACTCAACTCGAGGAGCGAGGTCTCAGCTAGTTCAGGCCGAGCGAGGTTCTTGCTCAGAGGCGGGTGTGATTGTGCTTAGTCGGTGGTGGTGAAGATGACATGAGTTGCGCCTTGTATGGCTGTTCAGGTGCGTTCCGATTAGTCATCATACACAGCGCCTTGCGGTGACTCAGAGCGCGTCATTAGAGACGGCTGCGTGCGTTGTTTTAGGCATCGTAGGCACGTCATGAGGGATGGCCTAGATGCGGCATGTAGGTTACTTAGGTGTGTCACGAGGGACGACTTGGTTGCGCCATGTGGGCGTCTTAAGTGCGCCATGTAGGCGTCTTAGGTGCGTCACGTAGGCGTCTTACGTGCCCCATGTAGGCGTCTTAAGTGCGCCATGTAGGCGTCTTATGTGCGCCATGTAGGCGTCTTATATTGCGCCATGAAGGCGTCTTACGGGCTGCGCCTTTACGCGTCTTACGTGCGCCATGTAGGTGTCTTAGGTTGCACCATGTAGGCGTCTTACGGGTTGCGCCTTTACGCGTCTTACGTGCGCCATGTAGGCATCTTAAGTGCGTCGCGAGGGACGGCTTTAGCCTGCATCTCGGGGATGTCTCTTGGGCGTGCCGCGGAGGCGTCTTTAGCCTGCATCTCTGGGATATCTCTTGGGCGCGCCGCGGGGGCGTCTTTAGCCTGCATCTCTGGGATGTCTCTTGGGCGCGCCGCGGGGGCGTCTTTAGCCTGCATCTCGGGGATGTCTCTTGGGCGCGCCGCGGGAGCGTCTTTAGCCTGCATCTCGGGGATGTCTCTTGGGCGCGCCACGGGGGCGTCTTTAGCCTGCATCTCTGGGATGTCTCTTGGGCGCGCCACGGGGGCGTCTTTAGCCTGCATCTCGGGGATGTCTCTTGGGCGCGCCGCGGAGGCGTCTTTAGCCTGCATCTCTGGGATGTGTCTTGGGCGCGCCGCGGGGGCGTCTTTAGCCTGCATCTCGGGGATGTCTCTTGGGCGCGCCGCGGGGGCGTCTTTAGACTGCATCTCGGGGATGTCTCTTGGGCGCGCCACGGGGGCGTCTTTAGCCTGCATCTCTGGGATGTCTCTTGGGCGCGCCACGGGGGCGTCTTTAGCCTGCATCTCGGGGATGTCTCTTGGGCGCGCCACGGGGGCGTCTTTAGCCTGCATCTCGGGGATGTCTTACGGCGCGCCACGGAGGCGTCTTACGTGCACGCCTGTTCCCGTTTTGTGTTCGGGTGTTTTGTTTTGATGGAGCGTGCTTTCTTTTTGTGGAGCGTACTTTCTTGAGGATTTTGAGCGTACTTTCCATTGCCTATGGCACTAGCCCCCCGAGTTTTGGGTTTACAAGTGTAACCTTTGATGATTAAAAATCTTTGATAAAGTGGATTTTGAAAGAAAAACATCAAACTTTATTAATATTGCAAAAAATTTGAAATCCTAAAACGTTGGCTCGTAGGCCTTATTGAATGTTTAGAAAGCAAAGAAATAAAATGGGGGGATCGCTGGCTAGTGGTAGTACTCTCTTCCAGTGTTCCGCATTCCTCAGGCGATAGATCGATGTCTCGTCCATGTATGACCTGGTAGACCATGTGGGGTCCCTAATGAGGACGCCGTTACCTTGCACTTGGGTGTCATGCAGGTGTCTTTATGGACTTCGCGGAGGACCTTGGTCGACTCGACGCTATCTCTGAGCTGAGAGATCGTGTTAACCGTCTTTTTAGCGGTCTTTCCATCGATTCCCTGGATGTAGCATATTCTGGCTTGGGATTGATCTCCAGCCATGATGCCGATTCCATCCTTGGTAGGGAACTTCACCAGTAGGTGGTATGTTGAAGTGATTGCCCTTAGCCGGTTCAACGTGGGTCGCCCAACGATTACGTTGTAGGGGGACTCTTGGTCGACCACTAGGAATGGGACCATGTGAACGACTTCAATGCTTCCGGGAGTTCCGAAGGTGACCGGTAGATCGATGATGCCTTCGGTCATGACTCCCTCCCCAGTGAACCCGAATAGAGGCGTTTGGGTCGGAGTTGGGCGTAGCCCCCCGAGCTTCATGCGCTCTAGGGTGGACTTGAAGATTATGTCGGCAGCACTGCCGTTGTCGATGAGAACTCTTTTCACCAAGTTATTAGCTACTTGGGCTTTGAGCAAAATTGCGTCATTGTGCGGATGCACAACTCGCTTGGCCTCTTTGTTGGTGAAATGCATAGTCTCGTGAGGCACGGACGGAGGTTCTTCATACGTGAGGTTGACGTGCATAGCAGCGTCTTCTTTAGCCACGGCCTTTAGGAATTTTTTCCGTTGTCGGGCCGAATCTCCATCTTGTGGACCTCCCAATATGGTGGTCACAACGTGGAGTTGTGGATTGGCATTGGCAGTAGCCGTGGTTCGGTCGGCAGAAGCGGCTGTTCCTCCTCCCCTGCCAGACTGCGGTCTATTCGAGGTGGGGCCCGCAGCGCTAATCATGCGTAACACGAACTCTTTTAGCTCACCCCGTTGGATCAATGCCTCGATCTGCCTTTTAAGACTATAGCATTCAGAGGTCAAGTGACCGTATTCCTGATGGAACTCGCAATATTTAGATCTATCGCGAGTCGCGGGATCTTTGTTCATTGGAGCCGGGGGAGTGAACTTGTCACGCGCTAAAGCTAGGATTTGCTCCGGCGTTGTGTTCAACGGTGTGAACGACGAGTAGCCCTTAAAGTCTTCCGCAAGTCGCGGCTTCTGGGGCATCGGACGTCGTCTATTAAAAGTCTGACCTCCTCTGTTTCGCCTTTTACGGGAGTTTCCTTGCTCGTCGCTAGGCTCGTCTCGGTGGTGAGGGCTTTGATCATTGCCCTTACGACCATCGAGGTAATCTTCGACTCCCATGAAGGTCTTGGCTCGAGTCATTAACTCGGCCATGGTAGAAGGGACACGGCCGACGAGTGACTTAAGGAAGTCACTTGTGCGCAAGCCTTCAGTGATGGCGGTGATTACGTCTTTGTCGTCAAAGCGATCGACCTTATTCGATTCTTCAGTGAATCGGGCGAGGTATCGTCTAAGAGACTCGCCATCCTCTTGCCTGATTGACCACAGGTACATCTTGGTCTTCTTTTGAACCATAGACGTAGCGAACCGTGCTAGGAACATGTCCTTCAGCTCTTTGAACGAGCGGATGCTTCCCGGCCTTAAGTTCTTGAACCACTCGAAGCCGGGTCCGGCGAGGGTAAGACTAAAAGCTTGGCACATAGCGCCGGGAGTGACACCCTGCATCGTCATCTAGGTTTCATAGTGCTGGATGTGGTAAGCAGGATCTGCTTTTCCATTATATGGAGCGAGGTTCGGGAGTTTGAAATTTCCCGTACATACCTCGGCCAATATCTGAGCCGTGAAAGGCGAGGACTTCTCCTCAACGACCCCATAGGCACTTCCGCCTATTCCGTGTTCTCGGAGATCTCGTACTTCATTTCGAAGATTGTGGATCATTGTGATCACATCGAGACCGGTAGTCGGAGTAACTCCCTGTTCGGGAGGAGTCACCTGTCGTCTTTCATTTGACCCTTGACCCGTTCGGCAGTTCCCGTTAGTTGGGGCTGCTGCGGGGATGTTTGGCCGAGAGCTTAGTCGCTCCCTTAGGTCATCGCCACGCTCGATGCGTTGGGCGGTGAGGTGATCCCTAAGATCTGGGCTGGTCGTTCAGAGGCGCAGGCTTCGTCTGCGACGGCGCGCTCTCCGCGTGCCCTGACTCTCCTCAACGTTCTCCCTTCGACCTAGTCGGTCGAGGGCCGAGCGTCGGGAGTTTCCCTCTTGAGAAGCAGCCGGCGCGTCGCCTTTCCGGGGTAGGGGATTCGAAGGACCGGCTTCAAACATGGCGGCGAGTCCTCCGTCCTTCGTGAGAGAAGTCTCGATATCTTCCGGATCGCAAGTACCCTCATAGTCAGGGTCACGGTCGTGGCTTTCCTCGTTGAGGTTCTCAGGATCCCCGTTGGGGGTCATAGCGTTATGCGCGGGTTGCTTCGTAGCCAGTCGGCTGTGGTACCTTGCGTTCTTTGCCTTTAGTTGGCGGACGTTCTCCTCCAACTCCATGATGCGGTGGTCCCTGCTATCTGGAGATGGAGATGGTGAGCGGGTCGAGCTCTCTTCATGGAGCGACTCTTCGTCACCATGCGCTCGGGAGCGCAAGAAGTATTTCTTGGTCCCAGTGACGTTTTCGGGGTTGTTCACGCCCTCAGAACGTACGGGTGGTTGAGTACTCATCTTTTCTCAAGTTCGAGAAAGTTGAGTTTGTAGAAGAAAAGAAGAAGATGAACAGAAGGGATTTCGGGCTGAACAGGTCGGGAAGTCGCCTCCTTCTAGCGCCAAAATGTTGTCGCACGAAAATGAACAACTATTTATTACCTCGGGTGGTTCGATCCAAGGCCGGACCAAGTGATCGCACCCGGGCCAAGAGTGTGAACTCGATAGTCTCGAGCTAGGGTTTTCTCCGATCAACCCGCCTCTCGGGAGAGGTAGGGGGTGAGGAGGGGGAGTGACCGTCCCTTGGTTGTCGGCTGCCTACGTACCCATGTTTGGGATCAGGTCAGAACGTAGTTCAAACGTGAAAGACGCTGTATGAGAAGCGTACTCGACGAAGGAGACGGGGCGCGAGGAGTCCTCGGCGGTGTCTCAGGACTTCGGAGATCGCGTGCGCGAGAGAGAATGTGTGTTTTCTCTCCTTTGGAGACGTGGAAGACTCTAAGTCAAGAGTTCCTTGTTGTGGCGGAGATTCCGGACGCGTAGGCGATTCCTAGTCGGAAATGCCGGACGCGTAGGCGATTTCTTGTTAGAAATGGCGGACGCGTCTAGGGGGCTAGACGCGTAGGCGATTTTCAGTAGAAAACTGTTAGAGCACTCGTGGGCTCAAGATTAATCGCTCGATCAAGAGAGGCGGCACTCGGGAGTCCCCGGAAAGCGCTTCAGAATCTCCGAGAGCGAGAAATCGTGGAGAATCCGCTTCAGGCCAAGGATGGCATCTAGAGAAGCGGAGAGAAGTCTCAAGTTCCTTGAGAAAGAATGGGATGGGATTTCCCCTCAATGAGAGAGGGTATTTATAGGTGTTTGGGGGCCTTAGAAGGGTTCTTTTTCGTCCATGTGGGACTAGGAACGCATGTGGCATCAAGTGGAGGCACACGGCGCGCGCGGCGCATAAAGAGCGGCGCACAACGCGCGGCGCGCGGGTCACCAGGCGCGGCGCGCGATGCGCGGTGCTGGATGTGCGGCGCGGTATGCGCGGCGCGGGCGTGTCATCGCGCGGCGCGCGGTCTGCCTGGCGCGGCGCGCGGGCTGCTGTGCTTGGTTGGCCGGCGCGGCCTGCCTGGCGCGGGGCGCGGGCTGTTGTGCTTGCGGGCCTTCGAATACCATTCTTGCCACATGAAATATGAAGGTTTCTACTTGGCGAGAGTGACTCGATTCGAGGAGCGACTCGAGGCTCGACTCGAGGAGTGAAGCTCGACTCGAGGAGACCGACTCGAGGCTCGACTCGAGGAACAACCCAAGGCTCGACTCGAGGAACGACTCGGGGCTCGACTCGAGGGGCATGAGGATTTGGCACGAGGACTTGTCAGTCGACTCGTGAGAGAAGGCTCGCCGCTCTTTAGGACCTCCGGCCTGACCATCGGCCCTTTGAATGGCGTGTCTTCTTGGCGTCTCGGGTTTTCCGAAAACGACCGACAACAAAGGGTATTTTTGTCTTTTGAGGCAATGGATGAAATGAATGTCAATAAATTTTTTTGACAAGTTCATTTGATGACTTAATGTCACTCGGCCATGACTTAATCATTGGGCCTCGTGAATTAATTTCATTTCATAAGAGTTTTATTGAAAATTCTTAATGGGCCTTTTTCATGTTCTCATGAATAAATGAAGAAGCTTCTAGAAGCTCCTTATAGAGACATGTTGGGCGCCTACCCTATAGAGAAATAGGAGAGTTTATTTTGTGCATAAATGTATTTAGATACTTGCCAAAAGAAAAAGAGGAAACAAATTTGCATAAGGATGCATAAGGAACTTCGGCCATGTTGAGAGAAAAGGCAAGCCATGAACAAAATTGGAAACAAATCAAGGCTTCTAGAAGCCCTTGTTGGCCGAGTGTCTCAATAGGGAAAAGAGGAAATTGGCTCATGAATATGTGATATTCTATAGAAGAGAAAACTACCTTATTGAAGGTGAGACCTCTCCTATAAATAGGAGCCTCATTTCCTCACATTTAATTCATCCAAGTTTAAGAGATTTGAGAGACTCTCTCTCTAGAACTTTGGCCGAAACTCCTCTCTCTCTCTCTCTCTCTCTAGTTTATTTTCGATTATTCTTGTTTTGGCACCTAGGTCCTCACTCGACCTAGTGTTTAGCTCTGCGACTTCAAGACTTGTTCTTAAGTCGTAGTGTTTAAAAGTGCCCACTCACTAATTCCTTTATTTCGAGTGATTTAGTTATAGAAACTTTCGTGGTTGCTCGAGGTGCCGAGGAAAGAAAGAGAGACGTGCTGCGAGGGGAGACGAGCGTTGCAAACTTTCCAAAAGCTTCTTCAAAGTTCAAGCTTCAAGAAAGGTTAGTAAACTTCTAGCTCATATTAGTTTTTAATTACATGTACTTGCTCTTTGTCTAGGTTAGTAAAAACTGTTTTTACTTGTAAAGAAATTTTTTAAAATTCCGCCGCTTCCCGAAGCGTTTAATCTTTTTCTTAAACCCTAGATCAATTCCAACACCCTCGCCCAGAGAGGGTCGAGCCGGTTGTGGAGGACGCTGGGGAAGTGGGCGAGCCTCAGGGTGGCGCGTCTGGTGGGACTGGCACCGGTGGTGACGCGCTGGCGTGGAGAAACGCCGCCAGGGGCGGCGCTGGCGTGGAGAAACGCCGCCAGGGGCGGCGCTGGCGTCGGGGAGGACCCCACCCCCCCGGGTGGGGTTGTGTTGCAGGTGGTCAACGGCTGTGGGAGCCCAGGTGGGTCAGCCCCAGCCGGGCTGGAGCGCATTTATGGCGGGGGAGCGCCGCCGGCGGCGGCCGACGCTGCAGGTGGGGGCGGCGGCGCCGGACACGAGGAGCACCGGCCGCCCAGTGCCGGAGAGGAGGAGTGCCGGCCGCCCATTGCTGAAGAGGAGGAGGCAGCCACCTTGGCTGCCTTGCAAACCCTAGGGCCCAATGGGCCAGGCCTAGGCGAAGGAGACTTGGCCTCCCATGGGCCGGATCATGTGCTTGGGCGGGACGCACCTCATGGGGGTCCCTTGGCCGACCCAGTGACCCAGGGCCGTGAGGAGGATGCGCTTGGGCCGGCCCTCGGCGAGACCGGCCTCCGGGCTCGAGCGATCGACGTGCGTCACGGGCCTGCGACCGGGCCGGACGCGCCGACAGGGCCGCCTCCCGCGGTTAACACACGGGAAACGGACCCGACCGGGCCGAACACGGGCGTTTTGGCTCGAGCGACCCATTCTAACGAACGTCGCGAGGGGCTCCATGGGTCGAGGGCTGCCCCTAACGCCGAGGGCTCGGGCGAGGCGTTGAGCCGCCGTACTCCGTCAACCGCCTTAACCAGCTTGACCGCGCGGGAAGAGGAACATGCCTCATCATTCCCTATCGGAGATTCAGTGATTCGAGGCGGCTTCGACTGCTCCGGCGTCGACTTCCCGAGTTCTCTCTCATTCGCCAGCTTGAAGGATTTGAAAAAACGGTTTCACATTCCGCCGGCCGTGTCGCTGTTGCGCCCGCTGTCCGATGATCTCCCGACTCGCCCTCGGAAGGGGTACGCCGCCGTTCACGAGGCGAGCCTCCACGGGGGGTTGCGACTGCCTTTCCAGCCCGTGATCCTGGATCTCCTAGCCCGACTCGATGTCCACGCGGCCCAGATGTCTCCATCCTTTTACCGCATGGTGGCCGCCAGCCACATGATGCTGCACCGAGCGAAGGGCCGGGCCGTGACGGCCGACGATATCAGGAACCTCGTGTCCGTCTTCGATGTCCCCGGGAAACCTGGCTTCTATAAGGCTCAGCACCGGAAGCGGTTTCCCATTCTCACCAACCTGACCTCAAAACACCGTTACCCCTGGGTATGGGTGTCCGAATCTGCCTTTGGGACGGCACCTCTCACCTTCGGCCCCGCGGCCGACTTTCCGGCCGACTACGGCATTGAGAGCTCCGAACTCGCGCTCGTGATCGGAGCGGTACCTGATTTGAGGCAGCAAGGGTCGCTTTTCGAGTCCCCGGACCTTATGGCGATGACTGGGTGGTTCGTGCCCGCTGACGAAGACTCCTAGTGCTCCGGGCCCGGAGCGGAGCCGTGGAGGGTCCAGAATCTGAAGCGGGGGGTTTGTCTGCTCCCCCACCCGACGCAGGGGGTACTAACCGAATATACATCATCGTTCTATCGTTGTTTTCCATTATCTATGCTTATCGTTATGTGTTAACTGACCGACACACTTTCTCCTCCGCAGGTACCATGGCCCGACGACATCGACCGCGCACACAAGTGCCGAGAGTGGCGCCCACCGACGATGCTACGATCGCGGCTCGTCTCCCAGACGAGACCCGCCGTGGGGGGTCACCATCGCGGGCTAGGAACGAGGCGATCTCCTCTAACAAGCGACCGTTGTCGTCGGCCTCCCTCGGATCATCATCCGGCCACAAACGCGCCCATACATCGGCGGTGTCAGACAGCTTGGACTCCATGCTCCTAGCAGAGGCGGCAGAGCTGAGGGACCAGTGCTCCCGAGGGATTCTCTAAACCTCCTTGCGGGATTTCAAGGGTCAGCTGACGACAGAACGGCATCGGAGATGCCCGAAAGGTACGATTCGCTTGCTCGTCTCACGTGTAATCATCGTGCTTATTATGATTATCCGTATGTCGTTCGTTTCCACAGATGCTCGCGCGCCAAGAGCGAAGTGACCGCATTCTCCGAGATCTGTTGCGGCGCATGCAAATCATGGAGAAGGAGAAGGCGAGTATAGCGGCCGGGCATGCTGCCGCCCTGGCGGGGGCCCGCACTGCCCGAGAGTTTCAGGCACTCGAGGAGGAGTTGGAGCGAGTTCGTGGGGAATTGGGCGCCGAGAAAGCGCTTCGTGTGGCTGAGCAAGCGTCTCGGGAGAAGGCAGAGCAGGCGGCTGACACCTTTCTGGGGGAGACGAAAAAACTCCAGGTGGCACTCTCGAGCCAGGATGCAGAGCTGAGCATCGTCCACGCTCGACTATCGGCGAGCGAGATCTCTCGAGTTAAGGTCGAGAGGGAGAGGGACACCTTGCGGGCAGAGATGCAGACCCTCGTCGAGGAGAAGGAAGACGCTGTGCGATCCAAGACGGACTTGGAGGACGATTGGGATTTGGCGTTGGAGGCGGCTCGTTACGAAGCGGCCAGGCGAGTCCGAGATGCGACCGCGAAGGAGAACGCGTCTCGAGGGACAACCTTTTCCTTTTTTAATACCATGTTCCCTCCTTTTGATGACGAACCAGAGGAGAACGACCCGCACCCCCAAGACCCTACGGAGGCCGCCCAATCGACGAACCGTCCACTTGGCGGAGAGGCTACCGACGGGTCGGGCGCTCCTCGTCCCGAGGATGACGAAGAGCAGATAGACTTCGGCTCAGACTAGTCTAATTTACTTTGATTTTCCGCGCACATGTTTAGCGCTTGCTTCCGGATTTTTGTTATGTTTGACATGTATCGTACTTTCGTGCTTTTCTTGTTGGGTTGATTGTGCAACATTGTCCTGCTTTGGTTGAAGCCTTTTATCCGTTACGCGTCTTATTTTCTCGACTTGCTATGCTTAGTGTAATCGATTTGCGCAACTTGAACAATGCGTGTCTTACAAACTCGGCTTACTATGTCTAGCGTAACCGGTTTGCACGGCTTACTGCCGCATCTGGCGGTGAAGTTTCCCGCGGACGCTGGCTAGACCAGTTTCATCCGGCGGGTGCGATTCTCGGCCATCCCTCCGTGACTCACTGCCTATCGGCGTGTGCGAGCTGGGCGGCCGTCGCGCTCATCTTTCGGCGAGTACGCTACCTATCGGCGTGCGTATCGGGACGATCTTGCAGTTCCCAGTGAGCGTGGTACTTGTCGGTACGCGTGTCACGTTTTGGGTTTTGACTGCCGGGATCGATGATCCGGTGCGCGGACGTGATCCGTCGACGCCTTACTGCCTATTGGTGTGCAAGGTGCAATGTTGCGCGAGAGTGTCGCAGCGAAAGACGTGCAAGGTCGGAGGTCCGGTGCGCGGATCCAACTTTTCGACGTTTCGCTATCTCTCGGCGTACGGATTCGACTCGTGCGAGAGCGTCGCACGAGGGACGTGCGGGGTCGGAGGTCCGGTGCGCGGATCTGATTTGTGGACGTTTCGCTACCTCTTGGTGCGTGAGAAGTGGGGTAAATGAGCTTGTTACCCTCATTCTATCCTCCTTAGCCCCCCGAGTTTCTTGGGTGCTCGTAGAGGAGACTAGAAATTATAATACAATACTTTGAAGCGAAATGTAATTCATTATAATGTTGAAATGGTTAAAAAATTACATCCCAGGCCGTTGGCCGAACTTGAAATTTAAAATTGTCTTTGCTAAAATCGAAAATAGCATGAAATCAACAAAACGTAAAGTGGACGAATGAACATCTATTGGTAGTATTGCCGAAGGTTCTCCGCGTTCCACGGGTGCGTGAACACGAGTCCCTCCAGGTTCTCGAGCTCGTACGTGTCGTTGTGGATGGCTCGTCGCACATGGTACGGGCCTTCCCAGGTGGGGCCTAGAACTCCCGCACCTTGCACCTTGGTGTTTTGGAACACCCTTCGAAGAACGAGGCTCCCGTTGGCGAACTTCTGCAGCTTGATCTTGGAATTGTAGTACTTCTCGACCTTCCTCTTTTGTGCAGTAAGCCGGGTGAGTGCGTCCGCCCTCCTCTCGTCTATGAGGTCTAACTCGAGCCTGATTGCGTCGTTGTTGGTGGCTTCTTCATACTCTTCGATGCGCAAGGTTGGTAGTTTGGTCTCGACGGGTACCACAGCCTCGATGCCGAACGCGAGAGCGAAAGGGGTTTCGCCGGTCGCATTTCGAGCGGTGGTGCAGTACGCCCATAAGACCATGGGGAGCTCGTCGGCCCAAGCCCCCTTTCTTTCCTCCAGCTTCTTCTTCAAGTTCTCTTTGATTGTCTTGTTAACCGCCTCGACCTGGCCGTTGGCTTGAGGATGGCGGGCAGAGGAGAAAGTCTTGCTAATGCCCAGTTGTTCGCACATTTCTCAGAGGCGCGCATTGTCAAATTGTTTCCCGTTCTCGGTTACAATCGACGCGGGGATCCCGAAGCGGCAGACGATGCTTTTCCAAATGAAGCTTGTCGTGTTCACCTCGGTGATCTTCGCTAGCGGCTCAGCCTCTACCCACTTTGTGAAGTAATCGATGGCCACGATCGCGTGCTTGTATTGCTTCGAGGCCGTACGTAGCTCACCGGTGAGGTCGATTCCCCACTTCGCGAAAGGTCGTGGCACAATGATTGGACACAATGGGGCCGGTGCTTGACGCGGGATGTGGGCGAACCTTTGGCACTTATCACTTTTTTTGGCCCACTCGTGGGAGTCCTTTTTCAAGGTCGGCCAAAAGTATCCAAGTCTTAGCAGCTTCAATGCCAAAGATTGTCCGGCGGCGTGGTTCCCGCACACCCCCTCGTGCACCTCGTGGAGCGCCTTCCTCGCCTCGACTTCGGTCAGGCAGCGGAGAAGGGGCATGGAGTAGCCTCTCCTGAACAAGTTATCCTCCCTCATCGTGTACTTTGGCGCTAAGCTTCTCAGTTTTTTGGCCTCTTCTTTGTCTTCGGGGACGACTCCTCGCTTCAGGAATTCCACGAGCGGCGTCATCCATGAGGGTGGCGGAACTACGTCGACTAACCCCACGTCGCCTCTCGAGACATAGGGTCGAGTCAGCACTTCAATCGGGACACTTCCTTCAGCCTCCTCGTCTATCCCAGATGCGAGGCGTGCCAGAGCATCGGCGTCGATGTTCGCCTCTCGGGGAACTTGGACGATCTCAAACAACGATAGGGCCTCCAGATTCTTTTGGGCCTTTGACAAGTACGCGATCATGTTTGGCTCTTTAGCGGCGTAGTCGCCCCTGACCTGGTTCATAATCAACTGCGAGTCGCAGTGGATGCGCAGGTTTTGGGCGCCTAGCTTGTTCGCCAGCTCCAGGCCAACGATCAGAGCTTCGTACTCCGCCTCGTTGTTGGAAGCCTTGAACTCGAACCGCAGGGCGTATCTCAAATTTTCCCTATCGCGATTCGTGAGTACAACGCCAGCGCCAGCCCCCCGGGCGTTTGACGCGCCATCTACGTGCAAGTCCCAGACCCGCCCTATCGGGCTGCTGGTCCTCTTCTTTCACGACTCGATGTGGTTGTTCTCATCGTCTTCCTCGTTCCCATTGCCCTCGCCCCCTTCGCCGATCGAGGGTGCGCTTGTGAACTCCGCTATGAAGTCGGCGAGGGCCTGGCCTTTGATGGCGGTTCTCGGCTGAAACTCGACCCCGTAATCGCCCAACTCCTGGGACCATATGGCCATTCGAGAGGAGGTCCCTTTTCGAAGGGCCTTCTCGACGGGATGTCCCGTGCGCACCACGATGGGGTGCGCTTGGAAGTAGGGTCGGAGTTTTCTTGCACTCATGATGAGGGCGAGGGACAATCTCTCGATTTCCGGGTATCGGGTCTCGGCGTCGAGGAGCGCCTTGCTCACGTAATAGACCGGCCATTGCACCTTGTCTTCCTCGCGTATGAGGACCGCGCTCACGGCCTTGTTGGAGACAGCGAGGTAGAGGTACAAAGTTTCGCCATTCTTTGGCTTTGCGAGGAACGGGGGGGAGGTGAAATAGGCTTTCATTTCGCGGAACGCTTCCTCGCACTCCTCCGTCAATACGAACCCGTCGGTCTTTTTCAGTGCCTTGAAGAACGGCTGACACTTATCAGTGGCCTTGGAAACGAATCGCGTCAGGGCGGCGATCCTTCCCGTCAAGCTCTGAACTTCTTTTACTTTTTGTGGCGACCTCATCTCTAAGATCGCCCTGATTTTCTCGGGGTTAGCTTCGATCCCGCGACGGCTAACCATGTAGCCTAAGAATTTTCCGGACTCGACCCCAAAAGCGCACTTGTTGGGGTTGAGCTTCATCTTGTAGCGTCGTAGGGTCATGAACATCTCCCTAAGGTCTCGAACGTGGTCGCGGGCCTTGAGGCTTTTGACGAGCATATCGTCCACGTAGACCTCCATGGTTTTGCCAATTTGATTGGCAAACATCCGGTTCACCAACCTTTGATACGTCGCTCCCGCGTTTTTGAGGCCAAAGGGCATGACCTTGTAACAGTAAAGTCTGCGGTTCGTAACAAAGGTGGTCTTGATCTGATCCGGCTCGTGCATGCGGATCTGGTTGTAGCCAGAGTAGGCATCCATGAAACTCAGCAACTCGTGGCGTGCCGTGGCATCCACGAGTTGCTCAATCCTCGGGAGAGGGAAGCTATCTTTCGGGCAGGCTTTGTTAAGATCTTTATAATCAATGGAGATCCGCCACTTCCCGTTTGGCTTCTTAACCATCACCACATTGGAAACCCACTTGGGGTGCTCCGCCTCCCTGATGAAGTCGGCGGCGAGAAGTTTGTCAACTTCTTCACCAATGGCTTGGTACCTCTCGCCGCTGAACGCCCGCCGCGGTTGAACGCGCTCATTTACTCTCTTGTCGTCATTGAGTCGGTGAACCATTATTTCGGGATCGATCCCCGGCATGTCGGCGTGTGTCCACGCAATGACATCTTTGTGCTCGCAGAGGAAGGTGGGGAGCTCGACTCGGATCCCGGACGGGAGTTGGGCTGCCTACTTTGACCACTTGGTCAGGCTTGGCGTCGTCGAACACGACGGGAACGAGGTCGTCAGGTGTCTCCACCTTTCGACGCTCGACATCGTCCCTTTGGTCCAGTTCTCCGAAGGTGCCTCCTTCCTCTATTTTGCAGGGGAATTAGTCCCCGAGCTGGAAGACGGTGCTTACCATCATTCCTTTCCCTTTTCCGTCCACGCCCTGGATGTAGCACATCCTCACCATTGACTGGTCTCCCAGCATTACAGCGATCCCCTTCTCGGTCGGGAATTTCATCATCAGATGGTACGTGGACGTTATGGCCTTCAACCGATTGAGAGTCGGGCGGCCGACGATGATATTGTATGCCGAGGGCTGATCCACGACAAGGAACGACACGATGTGGGTAACCTCGAGCCCCCCCGGGGTACCGAAGGTGACCGGGAGGTCGATAGTTCCCTCCGTCATGACCCTCTCCCCGGAGAAGCCGAAGAGCGGGGTCGAGATCGGGGTCGGTCTCATCCCGGATAGCTTCATCCTGTCCAACGCCGACTTGAAGATTATGTCGGCGGAGCTCCCATTGTCGATTAGGATTCTCCGGACGAGGTTGTTGGCGACGGGGGCAGAGACGACTATCGCGTCGTTGTGTGGATGGAGCACTCGTGCCGCTTCTTGGCCGGTGAAGAACATGGATTCGAACGGGGCCGGAGGAGAGGCCTCGTATGTGTGGTTAATGTAGTGTGCTATTTTCCCTTGGGAAACATCACGCACGTACTTCTTCCTCTGCGTGGCCGAGTCTCCGAACTCCGGGCTGCCCAAGATTGCGCCCACGACGTGAAGTTGCGAGCTCTCCGGTTCTTCGTTTGCCGCACGGTACGTGACGGTCACCATCGCCGGACCTTTCTTTTCTTGCCGTGGGTGGCCTCCATGTGCCGCGGCCGTCCCGATAGTTCTGAGGACGTATTCTTTCAGGTTCCCATCTTGAATCAGGGCCCTCGATCTGACGTTTTAGTTGATAGCATTCGGACGTCAGATGCCCATGATCCTGATGATAGTCACAGTACTTACTTTGATCCCTCTTGGCGGGATCCTTCGTGAGAGGGGTTGGACTCCCCAGTTTGTCATGGTGCAGAGCCAAGATCCGCTCCGGCGAAGTGTTCAGAGGAGTAAATGTCGAGAACTTTCGGAAGCTATCGACATGTGGCGGCCTCGGTCCGGGGAGGGAGTGGCCGTTAGGGGGCTGGCTTCCCTTATTCCTCCTCTTTCGAGGGTCGGGGCGATCTCCGTCTTGATCGTCGCGGCGGCGACTCCCCTGTCCTCCAGACTTTCGGCCATCTCGGCCATCGAGATAGTCCTCAATTCCCATATATGTGCGGGCTCTCGCCATTAGCTCCGCCATGTACCGTGGGACTTTGCCAACAATAGACTTGAGGAAGTCGCTCGTGCAGACTCTCCTTCTAGCGCCAAAATGTTGTCGCAGTTTTTCGGACAACGATTTAGGAGTCAGAGACGGTCAGACCCAAGGCCGGACCAAGTGGTCTTGTCTTGACTCGAGCGTGTCGGGCTTGGTCTCCCAAGCCGTCCCTTAGCCGTAGGTGTTGTCTATCTCGTCCGGGCACCTGAAAAGTATGCAAAAAGGTGTGAACTACAAAGGGGAAACAGAGGGGTTGCCTCTGTTTACCTCTCCGACGCTCAACATTAGTAGGATTGAGGTGGATATGGGAGGTTTAGGTGTTTAGAGGCCTGGACTTGAGAGAAACGAGCGAGGTACGAGTTCGACAGCGTTTCAGTACTCAAATTTCGGATTACCTGGACTAGGGGAGGGACCCCTATATTTATAGGCGACCAAGGGACGTTTTGAGGGTCCCTTGGCCGAGTGAGATGCTGGCCGCCGAGGGAGATTCACTCGGCCAATGGCCGAGTGAAGGAATGGACGCCGGGTGAGTTTCACTCGGCCAGTGGCCGAGTGAAAAGTGTGGGCCGGGAGAAGACTCACTCGGCGGTTGGCCGAGCGAGCTGTTGGGCCGGCTGGAGTCTTCACTCGGCCTTCGGCCAAACGAACATGTTGGGCCGCTTGGGGCCTCACTCGGCCATTGGCCGAGTGAGCATGGTGGGCCGGCTGGAGACTTTACTCGGCCCTTGGCCGAGCGAACATGTTGGGACGTCTGAGGCCTCATTCGGCCATTGGCCGAGTGAGCATGGTGGGTCGGCTGCGGGCTAACTCGGCCATTGGCCGAGTGAATTGCTTGGGTCGGCCATGTTGTCAATGGTGCCCACAAGAAGAGTTGTAGTCTTTATTTTGTACATTTGATGTAATAAAGTCTCATGAAGACTCTTGCTTGTAATTGCCTATCTATTCATTAATAAAGTTGAAACGTTCATTCATTCTTTCTTTGTTTGAAGCTTTATGATAAAACCTTAGTCTTTTAGTCCATAAACAAACTTAACAACTTACGAAGAGACAAATGTAGATTTGCATGAACAAACTCTTCGTAGTTTGCTTAAAACGATATATTCGCAATCTTAGGGTCAAAGGACTATTGACCTCAGTATGATTGTTAGAAGAATCTATGATGTCTGGTTATGAGGCATTGAGAGTTGGGGACTCTATAGTTCTTCTAGGTATCTTCCGAAGGTACTGAATTGACCAGTGCACTTCTAGAGACAATATAAGAACAAACCATTTAACCTCTTATGTCTCGAAGTCACTATGTATGAATTGCATCATGCTTACCTTAATCCTGAAATGAGACATGCCATTTCACACCTTAGTATTCTCATTTGAGAAAGTCAAAGTTCGGACTCACTATGTGATTCCGAACAAGGCCTATTGGTGAAGTACTAAGTTGTGAGTCTGTCATGAGTAACTTTGTGAAGTTCTCATAGATATGGAATTCATGTACAAGATTGCTGAAATGCAATGTATGTCACCTCATGCTTTGTTCCTTGGAGTGTGAATAAATGAACTGGCCAGTGTCCAAATTGAGTCCTGACTCTTTTGGATGAAACAATGTGACTTGTTAGCTCCTCGTCAATACATTGTTTCTAACTTATTCACAAGCGACAAAGGAGTTGAGGAAATAACAGCTAGAAGGGTAAAATGGTAATTTAGTAAATCCCGACTAGCTGATGACATTCACGAAGGGTAAACATAGATAATATTCAGTGGATCCGCTCATCATAATTAGGTCAAATTCTTGAGTAGAAAATAAATTCATTTGAACCGAGAGATTTTCAGTGTCAGCTCTTTAGTGGAGTCAGTTGGCATTAAGCTAAACTTGGAAAAGATTTGTGAACTTTTGACTCCAAGTGTTTAGCTCAAGCTTTGTTCATTTGGGTCCAAGAGGTCACTGTCACGAATCACATCGATAGGAATTGTTAAACTGGAAGCTAAGTCAAAACAAGAACGAAAATTGTCGAAAGGGTATTTTTGTCTTTTGAGACATAAGGATGAAATGGATGTCAATAAATTTCGACAAGTTCATTTGATGACTTAATGTCACTCGGCCATAATATGATTAACTGGGCCTTGTGAATTAATTTTATTTCATGAGAATTTTATTGACAAATGAAGAAGCTTCAAGAAGCTCCTTCTAGAGAGACTTGGGCGCCTACCCTAATAGAGAAATAGGAGAGTTTATTTTGTGCATAAATGTATTTAGATACTTGCCAAAAGAAAAAGAGGAAACAAATTTCCTCCAAGAGGAAAGTGGGAATCGGCCAAGTGAGAGACAAGGCAAGGCCTTGAACAAAATAGGAAACAAATCAAGGCTTCTAGAAGCCTTGAGTTGGCCGAGTGTCTCAAAGGGAAAAAAGAGGAAATTGCTCATGAATATGTGATATTCTATAGAAGAGGAAACTACCTTATTGAAGGTGAGACCTCTCCTATAAATAGGAGCCTCATTTCCTCACATTTCATTCATCCAAGTTTAAGAGATTTGAGAGACTCTCTCTCTAGAACTTGTGGCCGAAAATCCTCTCTCTCTCTCTCTAGTTTATTTTCGATTTTTTCTTGTCTTGGCACCTAGGTCCTCACTCGACCTAGTGTTTAGCTCTGCGACTTTAAGACTCGTTCTTAAGTCGTAGTGTTTAAAAGTGCCCACTCACTGATTCCTTTATTTCGAGTGATTTAGTGATAGAAACTTTCGTGGTTGCTCGAGGTGCCGAGGAAAGGAAGAGAGACGTGCTGCGAGGGGAGATGAGCGTTGCGAACTTTCCAAAAGCTTCTTCAAAGTTCAAGCTTCAAGAAAGGTTAGTAAACTCTTAGCTCATATTGATTTTTAATTACATGTACTTGCTTCTTTGTCTAGGTTAGTAAAAACTGTTTTTACTTGAAAAGAAATTTTTTAAAATTCCGCCGCTTCCCGAAGTGTTTAATCTTTTTCTTAAACCCTAGATCAATTCCGACAGGCCAATGGCCGAGTGAACTGGGCCGGCCATTGGCCGGGTGAGCTTGTCCGTCCGCCCGAAACGTCAGTCGCGTCATCGGACCTCGTCGGGCCGATAAGAGAGACCTCCCACTCAAATTTTCAAGAGCATATAGATTTTGAACATATGTGATATAGATATAGTTTTGAAAACATTTTGAAAAATTATTTAATATGGATGACAAAATATTTTCAAGTTTGAAAGCGAAAACGGTTTTTCAAAATTCAAATTAATTTTGTAAAAATACAATTTCATTTAAACTTTCAAAAATCAAAACATTTTAATCTTTCACATTATATTTATTATCTTATAAAAAAAAGAAAATTTTTCTCAAGGAAAATTTCTCATTAGAGTTCTATAACTCATGGAGTGGAGTCCTAAATTCGGAATTCAATAATTCTAAAAAACTGCATATTTGGAACAGCGGTGCACCTCGGAGTAAAATCGCCATAACCGGCAGATCCAATGTCTTTTTGACCTAAAATCAATTGCATTGGAAAGAGGACAAACAGACCTTTAATTTGATTCAAGAATCATTAAATTTCGAATTCTGAGCTGAGAGGTATGCCACTTTTACTGCGGGTTTTCTCGAACTCGAAGAAAACTGGAAATAATTAAAGTTCGGACTTGAGTGCAAAAAAGAATCGAGTGTAATAGAACGTTTTAGAGAATTGTTAAAGATTTTATATGTCTTTTATAAACATGGTAATAAAGTATCATAAAATTAAATAACAACAAACATAAAACGAATCAAGTAAATAAACGAAACTAGCAAGACAATATAACTAGTCACAAAATTACCCGAAATTTCTGAAACATTAAAAACACGTTTTTCATTATAAAAAATTAAAAACTTTTAGAACTGATTGTAATGTGTTTTAATAACATCTCAAAGTCATAGAAAATCAACATGATTTTGAATTTAAAGGCAAGAGCAATAAATTAAAAAAAAATCTAAGAAAACAATTCTAACTTGTCAAAAAACGAGTAATCTTTCGAAAACGATTTTCAAGCACATAGTTTTAATCACATGTACATGCATATCTTTGACCATAGTGTTGTCGGTCGTTTTCGGACTGGAACGCCGAGAAGACGCGCCACTCAAGGGGCCAATGGTCAAGCCGGAGGTCCTGAAGGGTGGCAAGCCTTCCCTCGCGAGTCGCTAGAAAACCATCGCACCGAGACTCTCGATTCTATGAGTCGAGCCTCGCTCCTCGAGTCGAGTCGCTCTCCTCAAGTCGAGCCATCGAGTTGTTCTCCTCGAGTCGAGTCTCGAGTCGTTCTCCTCGAGTCGAGCCCTCGAGTCGTTCTCCTCGAGTCGAGCCTCGAGTCGTTCTCCTCGAGTCGAGCCCTTGAGTCGTTCTCCTCGAGTCGAGCCTCGAGTTGAGTCACGCTCATCGAGTAGAGACCTTCATATTTCGCGTGACAAGCGTGATATCCGAAGACCACTAAGGCCCACAAGAGTCCGACGAAACAGGCCGTGTGCCACGCGCCTCTCGAGGAAACCGCCCGCGCAGCAAGACCCGCCCGTGCCGCGTGCGCGCGCCATCCAGAAAATATGCCTCGTGAGCCACACATCCCGCGCCGCGCAAGGCCCTGCACGCCGCCCCAGAGGTCCTGCGCGTGCGCTTCGCTTGATGGTGCGCGCGTCCCTAGTCCCACATGGACGATAAAGGACCCTCTTAAGGCCCTCAAACACCTATAAATACACCCCCTCATTAAGGGGAAATCTTTCCCATAAATTCCCATCAATACGCTCGAATTCTCGCTCTCCTCTGCTTCTCTTAATGCCATCTTTGGCTCGAAGCATTTCTACAAGTCTCTCTCGTTCTCAGAGGTTCTGAAGCACTCTCGGGGACTCCCGGACATCGCTTCCTCTGATCGAATGCCCCCTAGTGCCCAGGCACGCTCCTAGGGTTCTCCGCTGAGAATCTCCTACGCATCTAACACGCTAGACGCGCCCGCGATCTCCGAAGTTCTGAGACGTCGCCGAGGACTCCACCGCGCTCCATCTCCTTCGTCGAGTACGCCTCTCTCCCATGCTCCGTTCCTCATACTGCGTCCCACAAAAGGCACGGTCACTCCCCGTCCTCACCCATTCCCTCTTCTGAGAGGTGGGTTGACTGGAGGAAACCTAGCTCGAGACTTTCGAGTTCACACTTTTGGCTCGGGTGCGATCACCTGGTCCGGCCTTGGATCGAACCGCCTGAGGTATATAATAGTTGTTCATTTTCGTGCGACAACATTTTGGCAGTAGAAGGAGGGGACTTCTCGACCTATTCAGCCCGAAATCCCTTCTATCCATCTTCTTCTTTTCTCTTGAAGGCTCGACTTTCTCGGACTCGAGAAAAGATCAGTAGCAGCCACCCGTACGTTCTGAGGGCGTCAACAACCCCGATAACATCACTGGGACCAAAAAAATATTTTTTGCGCTCCCAAGCACATGGTGATGAAGAGTCTCTCCATGAACAGAGCTCGATCCGCTCACCATCTCCATCTCCAGATAGCAGGGACGACCGCATCATGGAGTTGGAGGAGGATATCCGCCAACTGAACGTAAAGAACGCGAGGTACCACAACTGACTGGCTGCAAAGCGACCCATGCATGAGACGTTGACCCCCAACGGGGATCCTGAGAACCTCAACGAGGAAAGTCGCGATCGCGACCCTGATTACGAGGGTACTGGTGATTCGGAGGATATCGAGACTTCTCTCACGAAGGACGGGGGACTCCCCGCCGTATTTGAAGCCGGTCCTTCGAACCCCTTACCCAGGATAGGTGACACACCTGCGGGTTCCGAAGAGGGGAACTCCCGACGTTCAGCCCTTGACCGACTGGGTCAAAGAGAGAATGTCGCGGAAAGTCAGGGCACGCGGAGAGCGCGCCATCGTAGACGAAGTCTGCGCTTTTGTACAACAAGCCCTGACCTCAGGGACCATCTCACCGCTCAACGCATCGGGCGTGGCAATGATCTGAGAGAGCGACTGAGCTCTAGGCTCAACATCCCGTTGGCAGTCCCGACCAACGGGAACCGCCGCACGGGTCAAGGGTCTAATGAAAGGCGACAGGTGACCCCTCCCGAACAGGGAGTTACTTCGACAACCGGTCTCGATGTGGTCACTATGATCCACAATATTCGAAATGAGGTGGGAGATCTCCGGGAGTACGGAATAGGTGGAAGCGCCTATGGAGTCGTTGAGGAGAATTCCTCGCCTTTCACGGCTCAGATATTGGCTGAGGTTTGTACGAGGAATTTCAAACTCTCAAACCTCGCTCCCTATGATGGAAAAACAAATCCTGCTTACCACATCCAGCACTATGAAATCTGGATGACGATGCAGGGTGTCTCTCCTGGCGCCATGTGCCAAGATTTTAGTCTTACCCTCGTCGGACCCGGTTTCGAGTGGTTCAAGAACTTAAGGCCGGGAAGCATCCACTCGTTCAAAGACCTGAAGGACATGTTCCTGGCACCATTCGCCACATCTATGGTACTAAAGAAGACCAAGATGTACATGTGGTTAATCAGGCAGGAGAATGGCGAGTCTCTTAGGCGATACCTCGCCCGATTCACCGAAGAGTCAAACAAGGTTGACCGCTTTGACGACGGCGATGCAATCGCCGCTATCATTGAAGGCTTGCGCACAAGTGACTTCCTCAAGTCAGTCGTTGGCCGTGTCCTTTCTACCATGGCCGAGTTAATGACTCGGGCTGAGACCTTCATGGGAGTCGAAGATTACCTCGACGGCCGCAAGATCAACAATCAAAGCTCTCGTCGTCAAGAAGAACCTAGCCACGAGCAAGGCGAATCTCGCAAAAGACAAAATAAGGGAAATCAAGTTTCCAATAACCAGCCCCCTACACCCCAGAAGCCGCGACTTGCGGAAAACTTCAAAGGGTATTCGTCGTTCACACCATTGAACACGACGCCAGAACGGATCCTGGCTTTGGCACGTGACAAAATTCACGCCCCCGGCTCCAATGAAAAAAGATCCCGCGACTCGCGATCGATCTAGATATTGTGAGTTCCATCGGGAATACGGTCACTTGACCTCCGAATGATACAACCTTAAAAGGCAAATCGAGGCTTTGATCCAATGGGGTGAGCTGAAAGAGTTCGTGTTACGCATGATCAGCGCTGCGGGCCCCACCAGGAATAGACCACAGTCCGACAAGGGAGGAGGAACAGCCGCTTCTACCGACCGAACCGCGGCTACTGCCAACGCCAATCCACAACTCCACATTGTGACCACCATACTAGGAGGTCCACAAGATGGAGATTCAGCCCGACAACGGAATAAATTCCTTAGGGCCGTGGCTAAGGAAGACGCTGCCATGCACGTCAACTTTACGTATGAAGAACCTCCGTCCGTGCCTCATGAGACGATGTATTTCACCAATGAAGAAGCCAAGCGAGTTGTGCATCCACACAATGACGCGATTGTGCTCAAAGCCCAAGTGGCCAATAACTTGGTGAAAAGGGTTCTCATCGACAACGGCAGTGCTGCTGACATAATTTTCAAGTCCACTCTAGAGCTTATGAAGCTCGGGGGGCTACGCCCGACTCTGACCCAAACACCCTTGTTTGGGTTCACCGGGGAAAGGGTCATGACCGAAGGCATCATCGATCTACCGGTCACCTTCGGGACCCCCGAAGGCATTGAGGTCGTTCACATGGTCCCATTCCTAGTGGTTGATCAGGAGTCGCCCTATAACTTAATCATCGGGCGACCCACGCTGAACCGGCTAAGAGCTATCACTTCCACGTACCACCTACTGGTGAAATTCCCAATCGAGGAGGGAATTGGCATCATGGCCGGAGACCAATCCCAGGCCAGAATATGCTACGTGCAAGGAGTTGATGGCAAATCCGCGGGGAAAATGGTCAACATAATCTTCCAAATGGAAGACGATTATCCATGCAACCTAAGGGACGCAAGGAAGTTCGGAGAACTTGACCATCGGGATGAAGTCGAAAGACTCGAGGTGGAAACCTCTGATGATCTTGTGCCAGTCGTGCTAGACGAATCTAAGCCCGATCAGGTCGTAAAGATCGGCACCGGCTTCCACTCGCCAGAAAAACTCAGCTCGTTGCCTTCCTCTGGGAATTCAAGGATGTTTTTGTGTGGACTCATGCCGACATGCCCGGAATTGATCCCAAAATAATAGTACACCGATTAAACGACGACCCAAGGGTTGCCGAAAAGGTGCAGGCTAGACGGACGTTCAATTCAGAACGATACCTGGCCATAAATGAAGAGGTCGAGAAACTTCTCACCGCAAACTTCATCCAAGAGGCTAACCCAAGTGGGTCGCCAACGTGGTAATGGTGAAGAAGCCTAATGGGAAGTGGCGAATTTGTATATATTACAAAGATCTTAACAAAGCCTTCCCTAAGGACTGCTTTCCACTCCCGCGTATCGAACAACTCATCGACGCCACGGCTGACCATGAACTTCTCAGCTTCATGGACGCCTATTCGGGCTACAACCAAATTCGAATGCACGAGCCCGATCAAATTAAGACAACCTTTGTCACCGATCGTGGGCTCTACTGCTATAAGGTCATGCCTTTCGGCCTTAAGAACGCGGGAGCAACGTACCAACGCTTGGTTAATCGGATCTTCGCCAATCAAATCGGCAAGACCATGGAAGTGTACGTGGATGACATGCTCGTTAAAAGCCTACTGGCAACTTATCATGTACACGACCTAACGGAGATGTTCACAATCCTCCACCGATATAAAATGAAACTCAATCCCAACAAATGCGTGTTCATGGTTCAGTCCGGGAAATTCCTCGGATACATCGTCAGCTGACGAGGGATAGAGGCGAATCCCAAAAAAATCAAGTCACTCTTTGAAATGAAGTCTCCAAGATGAGTCAAAGAGGTGCAAAGCTTGACCGGTCAAGTTGTTGCTCTGACACGCTTCGTTTTAAAAGCAACCAACAAGTGTCAACCATTCTTCAAAGCTCTAAAGAAGACGGGCGGCTTTGAGTGGACGGACGAATGTGAAAAAGCCTTCTAGGAAATGAAGGCTTACTTCGGGTCCCCTCCATTCCTCTCTATACCAAAAGAGGGCGAGATGGTATACGTATATCTCGCCGTCTTTGAAAGAGCCTTAACCGCTGTTCTTGTCCGCGAAGAAGACAAGGTCCAATCGCTGGTCTACTACATGAGTAAAACCTTACTCGATGCGGAAACACGCTATACCGAGATAGAGAAACTTTCTCTGGCTCTCGTAACGACAGCTAAAAAGCTACGTCCGTATTTCCAAGCTCACCCAATCACGGTGCGAACTGAGCACCCGATAAGTAAGGCTGTTCAAAAGGGAACATCGACTCGCATGGCGCTGGTCCCAAGAATTGAGCGAGTACGGGATTGAGTTACACCCAAGAGCGGCTATAAAGGGTCAGGCCTTAGCCGACTTTGTGGCAGAATTCTCATATGCTCCCGATATGGGAAGAGCGGAAAATGAATTGACCGATAACGAAATGACTCGAAAAAGAAAGGTTGACCCAACAGATCCCATTTGGGAGTTGTACGTATACGAAGCATCTAATGCCCGGGGGCTGGCGCCAGAATAATTCCGACTAACCCCGACGGGCAAAAGTTGCAATACGCCCTTCACTACGGCTTCCAAGCCTCCAATAATGAGGCCGAATATGAAGCTCTCATTGTGGGGATAGAGCTAGGGAAAAAGCTCGGCTCACAAAACCTGCGAATATACTGCGTCTCGCAGCTGATCGTGAACCAGGTTAAAGGAGATTATACTGCCAAGGAACCTAATATGGTTGCGTATCTGGCTATGACAAGCTCCAATCTCAATGCCTTCTCTTGGTTCCAGATTCACCAAATCCCAAGAGAACAAAATTCAGAGGCTGACGCACTTGCTCGCCTTGGATCTGGCATCGACGAAGACGAATTGGGGACCGTACCCATCGAATTTCTCCCACGGCCATCCGTCTCCCGAGATGAAATCGGGACCGTAGAGGTTGCATCTCAGCCTACTTGGATGGACCCGATTGTCGAGTTTCTACGAAGAGGGGAACTTCCGATGCTCCGATGCCTCAATAGCGTCGAGTCGACCAAGGTCCTCCGCGAAATAGACGAGGGCATCCGTGGGAACCACGCCACTGGAATTTCCCTCGCCCTCAAAGCGCTTAAACAAGGCTACTTCTGGCCTACCATGAAAAGAGTTGCTTGTGATTAAGCAAGGCGCTGCGACAAGTGCCAACGCTTCTCAGAAATCCCGCGACAGCCGCCAGAATCAAACTTCTATGCCCGTTTTTTGAAAGTCTATGAATGTCAATAATGCAATGCCATTGAGACCCCATTAAGCAGCATCATCGTCCCGCGTCCCTTTGCTAAGTGGGGTGTGGACATCATTGGCAAGCTCCCTAGAGCACCGAGACAAGACGAGTACGCCATAATTGCCATAGACTACTTCACTAAGTGGGTAGAGGCCGAGCCGTTCGCCAGAATAACTGAAGCGAATAAAACGAACTTCATCTGGAAAAGCATCATATGCAGGCACGGTATCCCCGCCTCGATTGTGACCAATAATGGTGCACAATTCGATAACGCGCGAGTAAGAGATATCTGCGATCAACCAAAAATCAGCAAGACATTCTCTTCGCCGCGTCATCCTCAGGCCAACGGCCAGGTCGAAGCAGTCAACAAGACTATCAAGAGTAATCTTATAAAGAAGCTCAAAGACAAAAAAGGTGCTTGGGCCGAAGAGTTCCTGTTCGTCCTATGGGCTTACCGAACGACCGCACGAAACGCCACCGGCGAAACGCCATTCTCCCTCGCATATGTGATCGAAGCCGTGGTTCCGATCGAGACCGAGATCCCCACATTCCGAGTCGATACATTCGACGAAGCAAACAACGATGAGGCCATGCGCCTGGAGTTGGATTTGATCGACGAAGAGAGGTCAGAAGCGTTCAACCGCCTCGCTGCACAGAAACGCAAGGTTGAAAGATACTACAACTTCAAGATCAAAAGGCGAACCTTTGCCGTCGGAAGCCTCGTACTCAGACGAGTGTTTCAGAATACACAAGTCCAAGGCGCTGGCCTCCTGGGCCCGAACTGGGAAGGCCCTTATAGAGTCCGCAAAGTCATTCACGACGGGACATACTACATCGAACACACGGACGGAACTCCGATCCGCCACACGTGGAATGCGGAACACTCGAGGCAGTACTACCAGTAGCTATGTGATTCTACATCGAACACACCTTAGTATTCTACATCCAACACACCTTAGTATTCTACATGGAGCACGTAAGACGCCTACATGACGCAACCAAGTCGTTCCTCGAGACGCACCTAAGACGCCTACATCGCGCACCTAAGACGCCTACATGGCGCACGTAAGACGCCTACATGGCGCAACCAAGTCGTCCCTCGAGATGCACCTAAGATGCCTACATGGCGCAACTAAGACGCCTACATGGAGCATGTAAGACGCCTTTGTGGCAGAATTCTCATATGCTCCCGATATGGGAAGAGCGGAAAATGAATTGACCGATAACGAAATGACTCGGAAAAGAAAGGTTGACCCAACAGGTTGTTGGAATTGATCTAGGGTTTAAGAAAAAGTTTAACGCTTCGCAAAGCGGCGGAATTTTAAAAATTTTATTTTCAAGTAAAAACGGTTTTTACTAACCTAGACAAAGAGCAAGTACATATAAATAAAAACTATAATGAGCATAGAAGTTTACTAACCTTTCTTGAAGCTTGAACTTTGAGAAGCTTTTCGAAAGTTTGCAACGCTCGTCTCCTCGCAGCACGTCTCTCTTTCTTTCCTCGGCAACTCGAGCAACCACGATGGTTTCTATCACTAAATCACTCGAAATAAAAGGAATCAGTGAGTGGACACTTTTAAACACTACGACTTAAGAACGAGTCTTGAAGTCGCGGAGCTAAACTCTAGGTCAAATGAGGACCTAGGTGCCAAAACAATAAAACGAAATTGACTAGAGAGAGAGAGGAGACGGGCGGCCACAAGTTCTAGAGAGAGACGCTCTCAATCTCTAACTTATGTGGAATGAGAAAACAATGAGAATGAGGGTCCTATTTATAGGAGAAGGGTTAGCCTTAGAAATGGGAGTTTCCTCTCTTTTCCAAGCATTCATGAGCAATCTCTTATTGCCCATTCTCTCCATATGCGCCCAACATTGCCATTCCCTTAAGGGATTTGTTTCCTAATTTGTTTCCTCTTCTTTGCATGTCTTGGCCGCCCATATACTTTCCCACATTGGGAAATTTGTTTCCTCTTTTTCTTTTGGCAAGTATCATGATACATTTATGCACAAAATATTCTCTCTTTCTTTGGGTATTATGGGCGCCCAAGTGGCTTTCTAGAAGGGGCTTCTAGAAGCTTTTTCATTTGTTCATGACAACATGAAAAAGGCCCATTAAGAATTTTCAATAAAATTCTTATGAAATGAAATTAATCCACAAGGCCCAATTAATCATATTATGGCCGATTGTTACTTGTCATCAAATGACCATGTCAAAAAAATTTATTGACATTCATTTCATCATATGTCTCAAAAGACAAAAATACCCTTTTGACAATTTTCGTTCTTGTTTTGACTTAGCTTCCAGTTTAACTATTCCTAATCGATGTGATTCGTGACAGTGACCTCATGGTCCCAAATGAACAAAGGTTGAGCTAAACACTTGGACTCAAAGGTTCACAAACCTTTTCCAAGTTTAGCTTAATGCCAACTGACTCCACTAAAGAGTTGACACTGAAAATCTCTCGGTTCAAATGAATTTATTTTCTACTCAAGAATTCAACCTAATTATGATGAGCGGATCCACTTAATATTATCTATGTTTACCCTTCATGAATGTCATCAGCTAGTCGTGATTTACTAAATTACCATTTTACCCTTCTAGCTGTTATTTCCTCAACTCCTTTGTCGCTTGTGAATAAGTTAGAAACAATGTATTGACGAGGAGCTAACAAGTCACATTGTTTCATCCAAAAGAGTCAGGACTCAATTTGGATACTGGCCAGTTCATTTATTCACACTCCAAGGAACAAAGCATGAGGTGACATACATTGCATTTCAGCAATCTTGTACATGAATTCCATATCTATGAGAACTTCACAAAGTTACTTATGACATTCTCACAACTTAGTATTTCACCAATAGGCCCTGTTCGGAATCACATAGTGAGTCCGAACTCTGACTTTCTCAAATGAGAACTCTGACTTCCAATAGGCCCTGTTCGGAAGATACCTAGAAGAACTATAGAGTCTCCAACTCTCAATGCCTCATAACCAGACATCATAGATTCTTCTAACAATCATACTGAGGTCAATAGTCCTTTGACCCTTAGATTGCGAATATATCGTTTTAAGCAAACTACGAAGAGTTTGTTCATGCAAATCTACGTTTGTCTCTTTGTAAGTTGTTTAGTTTGTTTATGAACTAAAGACTGAGGTTTTATCATAAAGCTTCAAACAAGGAAGATTGAATGAACGTTTCAACTTTCTATTAATGAATAAGCAATTACAAGCAAGAGTCTTCATGAGACTTTATTACATCAAATGCATAATATAAAGATTACAACTCTTCTTGTGGGCAAGACAACACAGGTCCCATTTGGGAGTTGTACGTAGACGAAGCATCTAATGCCCGGGGGCTGGCGCCAGAATAATTCCGACTAACCTCGATGGGGAAAAATTGCGATACGCCCTTCACTACGGTTTCCAAGCCTCCAATAATGAGGCCGAATATGAAGCTCTCATAGTGGGGATAGAGCTAGGGAAATAGCTCGGCTCACAAAACCTGCGAATATACTGCGTCTCGCAGCTGATCGTGAACCAGGTTAAAGGAGATTATACTACCAAGGAACCTAATATGGTTGCATATCTGGCTATGACAAGCTCCAATCTCAATGACTTCTCTTTGTTCTAGATTCACCAAATCCCGAGAGAACAAAATTCAGAGGCTGACGCACTTGCTCGCCTTGGATCTGTCATCGACGAAGACGAATTGGGGACCGTACCCATCGAATTTCTCCCACGGCCATCCGTCTCCCGAGATGAAATCGGGACCGTAGAGGTTGCATCTCAGCCTACTTGGATGGACCCGATTGTCGAGTTTCTACGAAGAGGGGAACTTCCCGAAGACCGCAAAGAAGCCGATAAGCTGAAAGTCTTAGCATCCAAGTACACGCTTCGAGATGACATACTCTATAAGCAAAGTTACTCAGTGCCGCTGCTCCGATGCCTCAATAGCGTCGAGTCGACCAAGGTCCTCCGCGAAATACACGAGGGCATCCGTGGGAACCACGCCACTGGAATTTCCCTTGCCCTCAAAGCGCTTAAACAAGGCTACTTCTGGCCTACCATGAAAAGAGATGCTTGTGATTGAGCAAGGCACTGCGACAAGTGCCAACGCTTCTCAGAAATCCCGCGACAACCGCCAACCCCATTAAGCAGCATCGTCGTCCAGCGTCCCTTTGCTAAGTGGGGTGTGGACATCATTGGCAAGCTCCCTAGAGCACCGAGACAAGACGAGTACGCCATAATTGCCATAGACTACTTCACTAAGTGGGTAGAGGCCGAGCCGCTCGCCAGAATAACTGAAGCGAATAAAACGAACTTCATCTGGAAAGCATCATATGCAGGCACGGTATCCCCGCCTCGATTGTGACCAATAATGGCGCACAATTCGATAACGCGCGAGTAAGAGATATCTGCGATCAACCAAAAATAAGCAAGACATTCTCTTCGCCGCGTCATCCTCAGGCCAACGGCCAGGTCGAAGCAGTCAACAAGACTATCAAGAGTAATCTTAAAAAGAAGCTCGAAGACAAAAAAGGCGCTTGGGCCGAAGAGTTCCCGTTCGTCCTATGGGCTTACCGAACGACCGCGCGAAACGCCATTCTCCCTCGCATATGGGATCGAAGCCGTGGTTCCGATCGAGACCGAGATCCCCACATTCCGAGTCGATACATTCGACGAAGCAAACAACGATGAGGCCATGCGCCTGGAGTTGGATTTGATCGACGAAGAGAGGTCAGAAGCGTTCAACCGCCTCGCTGCACAGAAACGCAAGGTTGAAAATACTACAACTTCAAGATCAAAAGGCGAACCTTTGCCGTCGGAAGCCTCGTACTCAGACGAGTGTTTCAGAATACACAAGTCCAAGGCGCTGGCCTCCTGGGCCCGAACTGGGAAGGCCCCTATAGAGTCCGCAAAGTAATTCACGACGGGACATACTACATCGAACACACGGACGGAACTCCGATCCGCCACACGTGGAATGCGGAACACTCGAGGCAGTACTACCAGTAGCTAGCAACCTCCCCGTTTTAATCGTTTTAATTTCCCATTTTCAATAAAGCCTACGAGCCAATGTTTTAAGATTTCAACTTTTTTCGCAAGCATAATAAAGTTCAAAATTTCCTTTCCAAGATCGATTTATATACAAGTTTTCTGGTTATCAAAAGCAAAGTTTATAACCCAAAAACTCGGGGTAGTAACAATAAGGAAACCCTCAAGAAAACACGCTCCACCAAAAATTTTAAGTCTCAGCCCGAATACAAATGGGAACGAGGACACTAAGATGCCTACATGGCACACGTAAGACGCCTACATGGGGAAACCAAGTCGTCCCTCGAGACGCACCTTACACGCCTACATGGCGCACCTAAGACACCTACATGGAGCACGTAAGACGCCTACATGACGCAACCAAGTCATCCCTCGAGGCGCACCTAAGACGCCTACATGGCGCACCTAAGACGCCTACATGGCGCACGTAAGACGCCTACATGGCGCAACCAAGTCGTCCCTCAAGACGCACCTAAGATGCCTACATGGCGCAACTAAGACGCCTACATCGAGCACGTAAGACGCCTACATGGCGCATCCAAGTCCTCCCTCGAGATGCACCTAAGATGGCTACATGGCGCACCTAAGACGCCTACATGGCGCAACCAAGTCTTCCCTCGAGACGCACCTAAGACACCTGCATGGCGCACCTAAGACGCCTACATGGCGCACGATGCCTACATGGCGCAACTAAGACGCCTACATGGCGCATGTAAGACGCCTACATGGCGCAACCAAGTCGTCCCTCGAGACGCACCTAAGACGTCTACATGGCGCAACTAAGATGCCTACATGGCGCAACCAAGTCGTCCCTCGAGACGTACCAAAGATGCCTACATGGCGCAACGAAGACGCCTACATGGCGCACGTAAGACGCCTGCATGGCGCAACCAAGTCGTCCCCTGAGACGAACCTAAGACGCCTACATGGCGCACCTAAGATGCCTACGTGACGCACATAAGACGCCTATATAGCGTAACTAAGACGCCTACATGGCGCACGTAAGACGCCTATATGACGCAACCAAGTCGTCCCTCGAGACGCACATAAGACGCCTACATGGCGCAACTAAGACGCCTACATGGTGCATGTAAGACGACTACATGGTGCAACCAACTCCTCCCTCGAGACGCACCTAAGACGTCTACATGGCGCACGTTAGACGCCTACATGGCGCAACCAAGTCGTCCCTCTAGACGCACCTAAGACGCCTACATGACGCAACTAAGACGCCTACATGACACACCTAAGATGCCTACATGGCCCACATAAGACGCTTACATGGCGCAACCAAGTCGTCCCTCGAGACGCACCTAAGACGTCTACATGGCGCACATAAGAAGCCTACATGGCGCAACCAAGTCGTCTCTCGAGACGCACCTAAGACGCCTACATGGCGCAACCAAGACGCCTACATGGCGCAATTAGGACGCCTACATGGCGCAAGTCGTCCCTTGAGACGAACCTAAGACGCCTACATGCCGCACATAAGACGCCTACATGGTGCAACTAAACCGTCCCTCGAGACGCGGACAACTAAGATGCCTACATGGCATGCCTAACTCATAGTCAAAACGCTAACAGACGCAAACCATTCAAAGGTGCTTTTGAAGCGAAACCCTGCTGAGACAAAAGAACTGGCAAGACCGTTGGTATAAAACGCTTGTCTATCAAAGCATGCCATAACCAAAGATGAGCAAACATGTTCATAGAGGGAAATAATGTTTCATAAAAAAGAGGGCAACTACCTCGAAAACCCTAGAAAGCGAGCGCTAAAACAAGTGCGCTGAAAAGAAAGACCTAAAAGAAAGCGTGCGCTAAACACTTGCGAGAAAAAATAAATAAATAAAAAGTATTCTCGCTCGGCGGGATCGTCGCCAAAGGGTTCGACCCCGTCGAGCGGTGGGAACAGCAAGTCAAAGAAGTGGAAGGTGACCCCCGGAGAAACATTCTCGATAGCTGTAGCATCTCGACACTCCACCGCCGCCGCGTGCCTCCCCTCTTCGACCCCGACGTCGAAGTCATCTTGAAGGTCAGACACGAGCTGTTCCTCCGCAGCCTTCTCCGCGGTGACCCGAGCCACTTCCTCCACCAAGGAGTCACGCTCGCGCTCCGCTCGAACACTGGCAGCTTCGCTCGATGAAAGCTGGCCTTGAAGAATGCCTATTTCTTCTGTACGTGACTCCAACTTGCGTCAAGGGCCCGCACCTCGCTTCGGAAAACTTCTGTTGATCGAGTCACCATTTCGAGGGCTTGACGTTCCGTCGTTAACTCCTCAGCCATTTTCGCCACGGCTGACTGAGCACGGTCGCACTTGCCTCGGGTAACCCCCAACTCCACGCGAGCCTCTTGGAGCTGCTCGTGGAGACTCGCAAACTCTGCCTTTGAGTGAGAACCTCGCTCGGCATGGGCCAAGTGAGACTTCGCTTGAGCAAGCTCCTCTTCGGAAAGGCCCATGCGTCGAATATGGTCGTGAAGGATCTTCTCGCCCCGGCTCGCTCGGGCGAGCACCTGAGAAGGTGAAAAGACAAGTCAGTAAAAGACAAGATCCTAACAAAACAAAGCCAAAGGATAAAGTAGGAGGAACTTACTCCCTGTGCGTCAGAGGCGCCATGACGAAAGTGTCGAGAATATTGCCCACTTGAAGATAATGAATAAATGATTACTAAATTCGATAATAAGATTACTCTATTAGCATTATATGATTAGTGGGTTGAGTTCTAAACAATTAGAATCAATAACAACTATCCTCCATAGCCTCCGTATTAAACTGAGTCACGTGCTGGGCACCTGAGTTCGGGCGGTGAGCTAAAACGAGGTCGATGACTGATATACGCCTGGAAAGCTATATCCCCAAGTCATATATGTGGAACACATAGGTGAAGGCTGATCACTATGTGGGAGCATTATGTTAGAATTGATCTAGGGTTTAAGAAAAAGTTTAACGCTTCGGTAAGTGGCGGAATTCTAAAAATTTTCTTTTAACTAGTAAAATGTTTTTACTAACCTAGACAAAGAGCAAGCACATGTAAATAAAAACTAATATGAGCATTAAAGATTACTAACCTTTTTAGAAGCTTGAACGTTGAGAAGCTTTTGGAAAGTTGCAGCGTTCGTCTCCCTCTCATCACGTCTCTCTTTCTTTCCTCCCCAACTCGAGCAACCACGAAAGTTTCTATCACTAAATCACTCGAGAGAAAAAGGAATTAGGTGCCAAAACCAAAAACAAAATTGAATAGAGAGAGAGAGAGAGGAGTCGGCCAAGCTAGAGAGAGAAGCTCTCAAATCTCTAAAACTTGGATGATTGAAATGTGAGGAATGAGGGCTCTATTTATAGGAGAGGTCTCACCTTCAATAAGGTAGTTTCCTCTTCTATAAAATATCACATATTCATGAGCAAAATATCCCTCCTTTCCCACTTGAGATACACGGCCAAACAAGCCTTCTAGAAGCCTTGATTTGTTTCCTATTTTGTTCCTTCTCTAGGTTGGCCGAAATTCCGTTATGCATGCATAGGAAATTTGTTTCCTCTTTTTCTTTTGGCAAGTATCTTGATACATTTATGAACAAAATATTCTCTCTTTCTCTTGGGTAGTGGGCGCCTAAAACACTTCTAGAAAGGGCTTCTAGAAGTTTTTCCATTTGTTCATGACAACATGAAAAAGGCCCATTAAGAATTTTCAATAAAATTCTTATGAAATAAAATTAATCCACAAGGCCCAATAAAACTAATATTGGCCGAGTGATGCATGCCATCAAATGACCATATCAAAATTTATTGACATTCATTTCATCCTATGTCTCAAAAGACAAAAATACCCTTTTGACAATTTTCGTAAAACTTGTCTCGTTCTTGTTTTGACTTAGCTTCTAGTTTAACTATTCCTACTCGATGTGATTCGTGACAGTGACCTTATGGATCCAAATGAACAAACCTTGAGCTAAATACTTGGACTCAAAAGTTCACAAACCTTTTCCAAGTTTAGCTTAATGTCAACTGACTCCTCGGTTCAAATGAATTTATTTTCTATTCAAGAATTCAACCTAATTGTAATGAGTGGATGCACATAATATTATCAGTGTTTACACTTCATGAATATCATCAGCTAGTCGGGATTTACAAAATTACCATTTTACCCTTCTAGCTGTTATTTCCTCAACTCCTTTGTCGCTTGTGAATAAGTTAGAAACAATGTATTGACGAGGAGCTAACAAGTCACACTGTTTCATCCAAAAGAGTCAAGACTCAATTTGGACATTGGCCAGTTCATTTATTCACATTCCAAGGAACAAAGCATGAGGTGATATACATTGTATTTCAGCAATCTTGTACATGAATTCCATATCTATGAGAACTTCACAAAGTTACTCATGACATTCTCACAACTTAGTACTTCACCAATAGGCCCTGTTCAGAATAACATAGTGATTCCGAACTGTGACTTTCTCAAACTAGAATGTCTCATTTCAGGATTAAGGTAAGCACGTTGCAATTCATACGTAGTGACTTCGAGACATAAGAGGTTAAATGGTTTGTTCTTATTCTGTCTCTAGAAGTGCACTGGTCAATTCAGTACCTTCGGATGATACCTAGAAGAACTATAGAGTCTCCAACTCTCAGTGCCCCATTACCAGACATCATAGATTCTCCTAATAATCATACTGAGGTCAATAGTCCTTTGACCCTTAGATTGCGAATATATCATTTTAAGCAAACTACGAAGAGTTTGTTCATGCAAATCTACATTTGTCTCTTCGTAATTTGTTAGGTTTGTTTATGGACTAAAGACTAATGTTTTATCATAAAGCTTCAAAGAGACAAGGAGGAATGAATGAACGTTTCAACTTTTTATTAATGAATAAGCAATTACAAGCAAGAGTCTTCATGAGACTTTATTACATCAAATGTACAAAATAAAGACTACAACTCTTCTTGTGGGCACCATTGACAACAAACTCCCACTTGACTCAAAGAAGATGTGTGTAGTCCTTAATGCCTAATCCCTCTCGATGTTGGTCGAAGACCTTGTTCGCTAGGGTCTTGGTGAATGGATCTGCTAGGTTGTCCACCGTTGAGATCTTCTTCATTTCCATGTCTCCGCGCTGCACAATCTCTCGAATCAAATGGTTTTTCCTCTCAATATGTTTAGAGCGCTTATGGCTTCAAGGTTCCTTTGAGTTAGCGACAGCCCCACTATTATCACAATAAAAGGTCATGGGCTCGTCGACGTTTGGAACAACTTCCAAATACTTAAGGAATTTTCTAAGCCATACAGCCTCTTTGGATGCTTCATAAGCAGCCACATATTCTGCTTCCATTGTGGAGTCAGCAATGCAAGATTGCTTAATACTCCTCCACACAACAGCTCCACCATTAAGGATGAACACAGATCCTGAAGTGGATTTCCTGGAATCCTTATCCGCTTGAAAATCGGAGTCGGTATATCCCGTCATAGTCAGGTCAATACTTGAGTATGTAAGCATCAAGTTCCTAGTTCTTCGAAGATACTTAAGAACATGCTTAACAACAATCCAGTGCTCGGGTCCAGGGTTGGATTGGAAACGGCTAACTACGCCAACTGCGAAACAGATGTCATGTCTAGTGCAAAGCATAGCATACATGAGGCTTCCTACGACAGAGGCGTAAGGAATTTTCCTCATGTCTTCAATCTCTTGTGCAGTCTTGGGAGACTGGTCCTTAGAGAGTGAGACTCCATGCCTAAAGGGTGTTTGGCCCTTCTTGGAGTCTTGCAATGAGAAGCGATTCATCACCTTATCAATATAAGATGCTTGAGAGAGCGACAGGGTCCGGTTTTTCCTATCTCGAAATATTTGGATCCCCAGAATGTACACGGCTTTTCCTAGATCCTTCATATCGAATTGCTTTGCCAGCCAGACCTTAACCTCAGATAACTTGCCCACGTCATTACCTATGAGTAATATATCATCGACATATAGTACTAGAAACACAACTTTACCTTTGTGTATTAACTTGTAAACACAAGGCTCATTTATTGACTGTTCAAAGCCGAAGCTTTTCATACTTTCATCGAATCTAATATTTCCATGACCTAGATGCTTGCTTTAGTCCATAAATGGATTTAAGCAACTCACAAACCTTGGTCTCCTGACCCTTTTCCATGAAACCGTCTGGTTGAGCCATGTAAATGCGCTCGTCAAGATTGCCATTCAGGAAGGCTGTCTTGACATCCATTTGCCAGATCTCATAGTCGAGAGCTGCAGCTATGGATAGAAGTATGCGGATGGATTTAAGCATCGCGACTGGCGAGAAGGTTTCTTCATATTCAATCCCTTGTTATTGGGTATAACCCTTCGCCACAAGTCGTGCTTTGAATGTCTCGACGTTCCCATCCGGACCCCTTTTCTTCTTGTATATCCACTTACACCCTACGGGTTTAATCCCTTCAGGAAGGTCTACAAGTTTCCAGACTTTGTTGACATACATCGAGTGCATCTCAACTTTCATGGCATCAAGCCAAAGGATTGATTCAGAATAAGCCATCGCTTGGCTATAGGAAACAGGATCATCCATGTCAGAGACGGCTACGAGAGAGTCTCCATAGGACATGTACCTGTCAGGATTTTGAGTAGCCCTCCCACTACGTCGAAGTACTACTTGATGAGATTCTGATGAGTTAGGTTGTGTTTCAGTTGGGGTAAGAACAGTTCTTACAGTTGAGGTAGAAGCTTCCTCACCTAATTTTTCTTCAAGTACAATTTTGCTTCTATGTTTTGCATCCTTCATAAAGTCCTCCTCAAGAAAACGAGCATTCGTGCTAATTAAAGTCTTATCGTCCTCGGGACTATAGAATGTGAAACCTTTGGTTTCCTTTGGATATCCAATGAACAGACACAATTCTGACCTACTAGCCAACTTGCTAGTCTTTTGCCTTAGCACGTGTGCGTGGCAACCCCAAATTTTGATGCAGCCAAGATTCACTTTACGGCCAGTCCATCGTTCATAAGAAGTACCAGGAACCGTTTTGGACAGAACTTGTTTCAGAATATAAGCAGATGTTTCGAGGGCATATCCCCAAAAGGAAAGAGGGAGTGATGAGTAAATCATCATTGATCTAACCATCTCCATAAGAGTTCGGTTTCTTCTCTCTGACACTCCGTTTTGTTGAGGTGTGCCAGGTACGGTAAGCTGAGATGCGATACCTTCTTCTTTAAGAAAGTCATCAAACTCTCCAGAAATATACTCACCACCTCGTTCAGATCGAAGGGTTTTGATCACTTTGCCAGTTTGCATTTCCACTAAAGCCCTGAAGACCTTAAATACGTTAGAGGTCTCGGATTTGTGTTTGAGCAAATAGACAAAACCATATCGCGAGTAATGATCAGTGAACGTAACGAAGTATTCGTATCCTCCACGTGCCTGTTGGCTGAGCGGACCACATACATCAGAATGTACTAGTTCCAAATGTACTAGTTCCAAAACCTCAGTGGCTCTTCGACCCTTATCGGAGAAAGGTCGCTTAGTCATTTTCCCTTCTATGTAGGATTCACAAGTAGGTAGTGAACCTATTGCAGGGGCTTGGAGTGGACCGTGTTGGAATCGATCTAGGGTTTAAGAAAATAATTAACGCTTCGGTAAGCGGCGGAATTTTAAAAATTTTCTTTTACAAGTAAAAACAGTTTTTACTAACCTAGACAAAGAGCAAGTACATGTAATTAAAAACTATTATGAGTATAGAAGTTTACTAACCTTTCTTGAAGCTTGAACTTTGAAGAAGCTTTTGGAAAGTTTGCAACGCTCGTCTCCCCTCGTAGCACGTCTCTCTTTCTTTCCTCGGCACCTCGAGCAACCACGAAAGTTTCTATCACTAAAACACTCAAAATAAAGGAATTAGTGAGTGGGCACTTTTAAACACTACGACTTAAGAACGAGTCTTGAAGTCGTAGAGCTAAACACTAGGTCAAATGAGGACCTAGGTGCCAAAACAATAAAACGAAATTGACTAGAGAGAGAGAGGAGAGGGGCGGCAACAATGTCTAGAGAGAGAGTCTCTCAATCTCTAACTTGTGTGGAATGAGAAAACAATGAGAATGAGAGCCCTATTTATAGGAGAAGGGTTGGCCTTAGAAAAAGAAGTTTCCTCTTTTTTCCAAGCATTCATGAGCAATCCCTTATTGCCCAATTTCTCCTATATGCGCCCAAGTCTCTCAATTCCTTTAAGGGATTTTTTTCCTAATTTGTTTTCTCTTCTTTGGCCGAATTCCCTTAAGCATCATTATGCAAATTTGTTTCCTCTTTTTCTTTTGGCAAGTATCTTGATACATTTATGCACAAAATAATCTCTCCTATTTCTCTATACGGTAGGCGCCCAAATGGTGTCTAGAAAGGCCTTCTAGAAGCTTTTCTATTTGTTCATGACAACATGAAAAAGGCCCATTAAGAATTTTCAATAAAATTCTTATGAAATGAAATTAATCCACAAGGCCCAATAAATCTAATTTTGGCCGAGTGATACTTGTCATCAAATGACCTTGTCAAAAAATTTATTGACATTCATTTCATCTTATGTCTAAAGACAAAAATACCCTTTTGACAATTTTCGTTCTTGTTTTGACTTAGCTTCCAGTTTAACTATTCCTACTCGATGTGATTCGTGACAGTGACCTCATGGACTCAAATGAAAAAAGCTTGAGCTGAACACTTGGACTCAAAAGTTCACAAACCTTTTCCAAGTTTAGCTTGATGCCAACTGACTCCACTAAAGAGTTGACATGGAAAATCTCTCGGTTCAAATGAATTTATTTTCTACTCAAGAATTCAACCTAATTATGATGAGCGGATCCACTGAATATTATCTATGTTTACCCTTCATGAATGTCATCAGCTAGTCGGGATTTACTAAATTACCATTTTACCCTTCTAGATGTTATTTCCTCAACTCCTTTGTCGCTTGTGAATAAGTTAGTAACAATGTATTGACGAGGAGCTAACAAGTCACATTGTTTCATCCAAAAGAGTCAGGACTCAATTTGGACACTGGCCAGTTCATTTATTCACACTCCAAGGAACAAAGCATGAGGTGGCATACATTGCATTTCAGCAATCCTGTACATGAATTCCATATCTATGAGAACTTCACAAAGTTACTCATGACATTCTCACAACTTAGTACTTCACCAATAGGCCCTGTTCGGAATCACATAGTGAGTCCGAACTCTGACTTTCTAAAATGAGAATACTAAGGTGTGAAATGACATGTCTCATTTCAGGATTAAGGTAAGCATGATGCAATTCATACATAGTGTCTTCGAGACATAAGAGGTTAAATGGTTTGTTCTTATCTTGTCTCTAGAAGTGCACTGGTCAATTCAGTACCTTCGGAAGATACCTAGAAGAACTATAGAGTCTCCAACTCTCAATGCCTCATAACCAGACATCATAGATTCTTCTAACAATCATACTGAGGTCAATAGTCCTTTGACCCTTAGATTGCGAATATATCGTTTTAAGCAAACTACGAAGAGTTTGTTCATGCAAATCTACATTTGTCTCTTCGTAAGTTGTTAAGTTTGTTTATGGATTAAAGACTAATGTTTTATCATAAATCTTCAGACAAGGAAGATTGAATGAACGTTTCAACTTTTTATTAACGAATAAGCAATTACAAGCAAGAGTCTTCATGAGACTTTATTACATCAAATGTAGAATATAAAGATTACAACTCTTCTTGTGGGCACCATTGACAACAAACTCCCACTTGACTCAAAGAAGATGTGTGTAGTCTTTCATGCCTAATCCCTCTCGATGTTGGTCGAAGACCTTGTTCGCTAGGGCCTTTTCGAATGGATATGCTAGGTTGTCCACCGTTGAGATCTTCTTCACTTCCACGTCTCTGCGCTGCACGATCTCTCGAATCAAATGGTATTTCCTCTCAATATGCTTAGAGCGCTTATGGCTTCAAGGTTCCTTCGAGTTAGCGACAGCCCCACTATTATCACAATAAAGAGTCATGGGCTCGTCGACGTTTGGAACAACTTCCAAATACTTAAGGAATTTTCTAAGCCATACAGCCTCTTTGGATGCTTCACAAGCAGCCACATATTCTGCTTCCATTGTGGAGTCAGCAATGAAAGATTGCTTAATACTTCTCCACACAACAGCTCCACCATTAAGGATGAACACAGATCCTGAAGTGGATTTCCTAGAATCCTTATCCTCTTGAAAATCGGAGTCGGTATATCCCGTCATAGTCAGGTCAGTACCTGAGTATGTAAGCATCAAGTTCCTAGTTCTTCGAAGATACTTAAGAACATGCTTAATAGCAATCCAGTGCTCGGGTCCATGGTTGGATTGGAAACGGCTAACTAAGACAACGGCGAAACAGATGTCAGGTCTAGTGCAAACCATAGCATACATAAGGCTTCTTACGGCAGAGGCGTAAGGAATTTTCCTCATGTTTTGAATCTCTTGTGCAGTCTTGGGAGACTGGTCCTTAGAGAGTGAAACTCGATGCCTAAAGGGTGTTGGACCCTTCTTGGAGTCTTGCATCGAGAAGCGATCCATCACCTTATCAATATAAGATGCTTGAGAGAGCGACAGGGTCCGGTTTTTCCTATCTCGAAAGATTTGGATCCCCAGAATGTACGCGGCTTCTCCTAGATCCTTCATATCGAATTGCTTTGCCAGCCAGACCTTAACCTCAGATAACTTACCCACGTCACTACCAATGAGTAGTATATCATCGACATATACACGGCCAAACAAGCCTTCTAGAAGCCTTGATTTGTTTCCTATTTTGTTCCTTCTCTAGGTTGGCCGAAATTCCCTTATGCATGCATAGGAAATTTGTTTCCTCTTTTTCTTTTGGCAAGTATCTTGATACATTTATGCACAAAATATTCTCTCTTTCTCTTGAGTAGTGGGCACCTAAAACACTTCTAGAAAGGGCTTCTAGAAGTTTTTCCATGTGTTCATGACAACATGAAAAAGGCCCATTAAGAATTTTCAATAAAATTCTTATGAAATGAAATTAATCCACAAGGCCCAATAAAACTAATATTGGCCGAGTGATGCATGTCATCAAATGACCATGTCAAAATTTATTGACATTCATTTCATCCTATGTCTCAAAAGACAAAAATACCCTTTTGACAATTTTCGTTAAACTTGTCTCGTTCTTGTTTTGACTTAGCTTCTAGTTTAACTATTCCTACTCAATGTGATTCGTGACAGTGACCTCATGGATCCAAATGAACAAAGCTTGAGCTAAATACTTGGACTCAAAAGTTCACAAACCTTTTCCAAGTTTAACTTAATGTTAACTGACTCCACTAAAGAGTTGACACTGAAAATATTTCGGTTCAAATGAATTTATTTTTTACTCAAGAATTCAACCTAATTGTAATGAGTGATATACGCCTGGAAAGCTATATCTAAAGTCATATATTTGGAACACATAAGTGAAGGCTGATCACTATGTGGGAGCATTCTACACTTGTGGTAAGTGTAGGACTTAGACAGGTCTTGGTTGTAGATGTGTCGTTTAAGGACCGTTACGACACACTAACCGAGGCCACTATGATGGTCACAGTGAGACTTGATCTGAATCCTGAAGTGATCATGGACACTGGGTCATGTTACTGAGCTCTTTGACTCATTCGCTAAAAGGCTATCCATGCTAATCACAGCTTATATCTTAGGAGTCTCTCATAGCATGATTGGAGTGGGAAGTGATTTACAGATACAGAATCCAGCCTTCCTGAAAGAAGGTTAATGTTCACTCACCTAAGGGTTGATTCCATAACCGATAGATTGCTAGCACTTTCGAAGTAAGTAACGTTGGAAAGAATCTTTTGCTGGGGAAGCAACAATGCTTAGGGCTGATATGTATCAAGAGAAGTATAACGAAAAAATTGACTTCTCTTGACACGGGTTGAAGCTGGAGGATCTTGATCACGAACTGACTATATCAGTGGACATTCGTCACGATGAGTAAATATAATTCTAGTACTAAAGGAGAGTTCAGTCTTGGCTTACAAAGTGGAGTATTTGACCAAGATTAGACGAATCGATGGAAAAAGAGAAAAGACTATTTCGTCTTTTTCATCGGATTTGTTAAGCTTCTATTACTAGGTCCATAGTCCCCGATTGGCTCTGATAAAGGCGGATAAGAACTTTCGTATAATAATGTTTATCATTATTAATCTCACTTGCTGTAATTGTGATTGACAGCATTAATTCTGGAAAAAGGGTATTCGCAGAATTGAATAAATATTTATGGTAGAATTGTTTATTTATTGTTTGATCAAGTAAATAAACAATTATTAATTATTTGTTTATTGTTGGACAAAGTAAATATATGATTACTTGAGTTTTAAGCAATTTGGCCTTGCACACATGGAAAAGTCGAATTAGGTTTTTTGGCACCTTGGTCATGTGCCATCAAGTTCTAAAATTTCAAATTGGTATTTACCAATATTTTCTCTTTAGTTGTTTAAATAAAGGAGAGAGAATAATAAAAGATATTGTCCTATATTCTATCCATATTTAAAGGAACGTATTTAGGAGAATATATGAGAATATATTTAAAGGAAAATAATATATTCTCCTTTATTATCTCACTAAATAAAATATTCTCTGTTTAAATAGAGAATAATATCTCATAGATATTGATCTGATGGATGAGAGAAAAAGTAGGATTCACTTGTTGAGATCCAATGGCCTAGATTTAATCCACTAGTGTGAACACAATAAAAAGAAATAAAATATTCTGGAAGGTTCCATGAATATCTACTTTTACTACTATAAATAGGGGTTCATGAGAAGGCAAAAAATAAGCAATTAATTTGTGGAAAATTTCGTGGCTATCCCTCGTGGCCGTGCGAAATTTTTGCCTCTCCCCCTCGAAAATTCGTTTCCATTCTTAGTAAAATAAGAGCGAGATTTGAAACACCACGTTTCTCATCTAGTGAGATAAAGACTGTGCCCACTCATCTTTCTTATTCGTCTCGGAGATTACGTTTCGGAAGACTAAGGTGTCATCCTAGAGTCCTTCATCAAGACGACGCAAGAAGTACGCGATTGGTTTTGGAGCGTTCTGTAGTTGAACCGAAAATCAATGTAAGTATTCGTTTTTCGCTCAAATCGGTTGCTTGATAAATATGGTCTCGTGAATTAAATTAATTAAACATAACTAGATCTTGTTAATTATAACCATAATTTAATTAGCTTATGATCAACGTAATTAATTATTTTTCTGCATTAATATGGTTATATGGTAGAATCATCTCCAACGAGTGGTATCAGAATGATTGTTCGTGTCTGATACGCGCTTGATTCCCCAACAAGTGGTATCAGAGCTAGATGTTATGATTAATTAATCGATTCGTTCTTGTAATTAATTTAAATATGGTTTGAATGAAATTTTATGTGGATGTGAATTTCATGCAATTCAATATATGACATGTGGATTGTGATTCGTGGTTTGATCGTAGAATATTTGATTATCGCTTTTCTAGATTTTTTGTAAACCCGAAATTCAAAGGGTATAGGCTTTATGTAATTATTATTATTGTTGTTGTAATCCGATGGTGCGACGTTCTTGATCACGACGATCGGCGAGAGACGGACACACAACGAAGAAGCATGACGGACGAAGAAAGCCTCCACGACTATGCCACACGAAAACTTGTCACAAAATTTTGTGACAAGTCTCGGCCGTCCTCTTCGTGCCGGGCCGCGCCCTCGTGGCGACGGCGGTCGGGTGCAGCCTCAAGTCTAATCATGACCTAGGTCAAGATTAGAGGATTCGTCCGGGCCTCAGCCCGGAAACCCTAGAGGGCCCACGGGCCCACTCATTAAAAAAAAATTTACCGTAGAAAAAAAATATTAAGTTTTTTTAAATGTTTTATTTAATTAATTGTATGGGCTGAGCCCTAATGATTTTTATTTAAAACATTACAAAATAAATGATTATGTTATCGATTTATTTTAAATGGGACATTGGAATGGGCCCTTATTTAATTGATTTTTTCGATAAAAAATTAGAAAAATTAAATAATTTGATATTAATTTATTTTTCCGAAGGACATAAGAATGGGCCCAATTGAATCCATGTGCCAATATGATTGGGATCATCTTGATTTACTTTATAGAATCAAATAGGAAACGATCAATCCGAATCAAACCATTCTTGCATGCTCTTGCTTGTTTATTTAATTACTGTGCCATGCTTATATGGTATAACTTAAATAATGTATCGTATGTTAATGGTTGTCATGGGCTTTCATTCATTAAAATTGTCTAATTGGATTAGGATAGTTAATTAATGCATGAGTTGAACGGATCGGATGTTGTCAATGGTGCCCACAAGAAGAGTAGTAGTGTCTATTTATGTACATTTGATGTCATAAAGTCTTACGAAGACTCTTGCTTGTAATTGCTTATTCATTATTAATAAAGTTGAAACGTTCATTCATTCTTTCTTTGTTTGAAGCTTTATGATAAAACCTTAGTCTTTTAGTCCATAAACAAACTTAACAACTTACGAGGAGACAAATGTAGATTTGCATGAACAAACTCTTCGTAGTTTGCTTAAAACGATATATTCGCAATCTTAGGGTCAAAGGACTATTGACCTCAGTATGATTGTTAGAAGAATCTATGATGTCTGGTTATGAGGCATTGAGAGTTGGGGACTCTATAGTTCTTCTAGGTATCTTCCGAAGGTACTGAATTGACCAGTGCACTTCTAGAGACAATATAAGAACAAACCATTTAACCTCTTATGTCTCGAAGTCACTATGTATGAATTGCATCATGCTTACCTTAATCCTGAAATGAGACATGCCATTTCACACCTTAGTATTCTCATTTGAGAAAGTCAAAGTTCGGACTCACTATGTGATTCCGAACAAGGCCTATTGGTGAAGTACTAAGTTGTGAGTCTGTCATGAGTAACTTTGTGAAGTTCTCATAGATATGGAATTCATGTACAAGATTGCTGAAATGCAATGTATGTCACCTCATGCTTTGTTCCTTGGAGTGTGAATAAATGAACTGGCCAGTGTCCAAATTGAGTCCTGACTCTTTTGGATGAAACAATGTGACTTGTTAGCTCCTCGTCAATACATTGTTTCTAACTTATTCACAAGCGACAAAGGAGTTGAGGAAATAACAGCTAGAAGGGTAAAATGGTAATTTAGTAAATCCCGACTAGCTGATGCCATTCATGAAGGGTAAGCATAGATAATATTCAGTGGATCCGCTCATCATAATTAGGTTGAATTCTTGAGTAGAAAACAAATTCATTTGAACCGAGAGATTTTCAGTGTCAGCTCTTTAATGGAGTCAGTTGGCATTAAGCTAAACTTGGAAAAGGTTTGTGAACTTTTGAGTCCAAGTGTTTAGCTCAAGCTTTGTTAATTTGGGTCCATGAGGTCACTGTCACGAATCACATCGATAGGAATAGTTAAACTGGAAGCTAAGTCAAAACAAGAACGAGACAGTTTTACGAAAATTGTCAAAAGGGTATTTTTGTCTTTTTGGACATAGGACGAAAAGAATGTCAATAAATTTTTTTTTGACATTGTCATATGATGACAAATGAAATAAATATTACTCAGCCATATTAGTGTAATTGGGCCTTGAGGATTAATTTCATTTCATAGAATTTTACTTGAAAATTCTTAATGGGCTTTTCTTATGTTGTCATGAACAAATGAAGAAACATCTAGAAGCTCCTTCTAGAAGCTCAAATTTCGTCCAACCCAAGGAAAATAAGGCTGAATTTCGTTCATGCCATAGTGGGAAAGAGAGTTTATTTTGTGCATTGATGTATGAAGATACTTGCCAAAAGAAAAAGGGGAAACAAATTTCCTTAAGAAGGAAAGTGCATTTTCGGCCAACTAAGAGGAAATCAAATGAGGAAACAAATCCTAAGCCTTCATGAGGCATGTTGGACGTGCAAGGCAATAGGAAAAGAGGAAACTACCTTTTGAAGGTAATCCTCCTCCTATAAATAGGAGCCTCATTCCTCACATTTCATTCATCCAAGTTTAAGAGATTTGAGAGACTCTCTCTCTAGAACTTGGCCGAAAATCCTCTCTCTCTCTCTCTCTAGTTTATTTTCGATATTTTCTTGTCTTGGCACCTAGGTCCTCACTCGACCTAGTGTTTAGCTCTGCGACTTCGAGACTCGTTCTTAAGTCGTAGCGTTTAAAAGTGCCCACTCACTGATTCCTTCTTTTCGAGTGATTTAGTGATAGAAACTTTCGTGGTTGCTCGAGGTGCCGAGGAAAGAAAGAGAGACGTGCTGCGAGGGGAGACGAGCATTGCAAACTTTCCACAAGCTTCTTCAAAGTTCAAGCTTCAAGAAAGGTTAGTAAACTTCTAGCTCATATTGGTTTTTAATTACATGTACTTGCACTTGTCTAGGTTAGTAAAAACTGTTTTACTTGTAAAAGAAAATTTTTTAAATTCCGCCGCTTACCGAAGCGTTAATTATTTTCTCAAACCCTAGATCGATTCCAACAAATGGTATCAGAGCTATGGTCAAAGAGATGCATGTACATGTTTTTAAAATTATGAGCTTGAAAATCGTTTTCGAAAGTTTACTAATTTTGTGACAAGTTAGAATTGTTATCTTAAATTAAAAAGAATGTTGATTTTCTATGAGTTTGGGATGTTTTTAAAACACATTAGAATCAGTTCTAAAAGTTTTTAATTTTTTATATTGAAAAACGTGTTTTAAAGGTTTGAGAAATTTCGGTAATTTTTGTGACTAGTTACTTTGTCTTTCTAGTTTCTTTTATTTACCGTATTCGTTTTATGCTTGTTGTTATTTCTTTTATTCTATGTTATTACCCTGCTAATAAAACACAAATAAAAGCTTTAAACAACATCTTAAAACGTTCCGTTACACTCGATTCTTTTTCGCACCTAAAAGGACCAAGCTTTAATTATTTCTTTTTCTTCGAGCTGGAGTAAACCCGCATTAAAAGTGGCATAACTCTCTGCTCAGATATCTAAATTTAATGATTCTTGAATCAAATTAAATCTCTGTCTGTCCTCTGTCCAATGCCACTGGTTTCGGCCCAAAAGGACATCGGAGCCGCCAGATATGGTGATTTTACTCTGAGGTGCGCGGCTGTCTGAAACTCCAGTTTTTTTAAGAAATCCGGATTTTCAAACCCCACTACCATGAGTTATAGAACTCTAATGAGAAAATTTTCTTGAGCAAAAATGTTTTTCATATGATTATAAACATGATGTGTAAGATTAAAAGTTTTGATTTTTGAAAGATTAATTGAAATTGAATTTTTACAAAACTAGTTTGAATTTTGAAAAACCGTTTTCACTTTCAAACTTGAAAAATATTTTGTCATCCAAATCAAATAAATTTTCAAAATGTTTTCAAAACTATATCTATATCATATATGTTCAAAATCTATATGCTCTTGAAAATTTGAGTGGGAGGTCTCCTTGTAGACAAGCCGAAAAATAAAAAGATGTGTAATCTCAAACTTTCAAGTGTTCGAGTGAGTTGAAGTTCACATTTCCCTCACGCACTTTCCCGAAATAGAAAATAGGAAAAGATCGAGTATGTACCTTGTGCCTTTATGCACTAATACTGCTCTGAACATGTCGATCTAGGATTCTCTTCTAGTTGTCCACTCTATCGCTCTCTAACTAGGAAATTTGTTTCCGAACTTATAAGAGTCGATGAACCAACTCCAAAAACTAAGTGGGAGGGTTATATTCGTTGTTTGTAACCCACGATCCCCAACACTAATGAAAAGTGCAAGTGTCGCCGGACTAAGAGTCACCCTCGTGGCCCTCTCTTAAATGAGAGTACTCAAGGGCGCTTTGCTCTGATCATTGCTCAATGAGCTACGTCCGAGAGTGAGACGATGATGCCAAGGCCTCCCCTCGGTGGATTGTTTTTCAAAGTCGATCTCTTGGACTAAGCGGTTGGTTACACACTTAGACTCAATCCCTAGTAATCCTCCCTCGAGGCCCTGCGAAAGGATGTGAGTGATCAAACCAATTTACAAGGTGGCTAGTCAATGTTGATGTATTGACATCTTGGCTAAGCATTAATGATGTGTCATTTACTTATAAATGGAGATTTTTTGCGGCCTTCCCCCGAAGGAGTAAATAATCGTTTGGTTTATAACACCTTTGGATTTTATAAAGTCTTAAACAAACTTAAATCCTAAACCAAAGACTAATCATAAACTTGTTTCAACTTTTCTAGGCAATATGTCTCCCAACTCTCTCTCTTTCATTCTTTCCTCGAACAAACTCAAAAATGAAAACTACATAGATTCGAAACATAACCTAGACATAATACCTACCATTAACAAGCACAAATGGGTACTCACCACCCCGTGTCCTCCTCTGACGAATGATGATTCAACTCAAGAGGATAATGACGCCGTAGCGGCCTGGCTTCGATCCGATGAGATTGTGAGGTGCTATATCTTGGCATCTATGAACAATATGCTGAAAGAGCAACATCGTAACATTGAGACTGCCGCCGAAATGCTCTACAATCTCCTTGAGATGTTTGGAGGGCAAGGGCGTCAAACAAGGCAACAAGCAGTCCGACAGTTTATGAATTGTCACATGAAGGCTAGGACTCCTGTTGGAGACTTTATGATATTGATCATTAGTCATCTGAGTAAAATGGAAATCCTAGGATCTGAGATTGATGGGAAGAATATCATAGATATGATCTTGGAAACTCTCCCCGAGTCTCTTGATACCTTCATGCTGAACTACTCCATTACAAAGCTAAAGTACACTGCTACCAAGCTTATGATGGAACTTCACACTGCTGTAGGTCTCACTAAGAGAAAGAGGAATCAAGGAGAGGCACATGCTATTGAGCAAAAGCCTCTGCCTCTGGAACTAAGAAGAGACTTCATAAGGCCGATGAAAAGAACTGTCCTGCCTATCTCAAAGCAAAGGAACATAGTACTGTACTAGTTACCGAAGCATGCTTAGTAGCTGATAATGTATCAACGTGGATTCTTGACTCCGCTGCTACTAACCATATTTGTTGTTCCTTGAATGGTTTCAAGAAAACCAAAAGCTTAGAGGAAGGAGACTTCTGTTTCAAATGGGGTGATGGGAGCCTGGTGTCTGCAAAGGTTGTGGGATCCGTGACGCTGTCTTTTGAAGACCGCACTTTAAACTTGAATAATGTTTATTTTGTTCCTACCTTTGGAAAGAACTTAATATCCGTTGCTCGTCTTCGTGAGCAAGATTATTGTTTAAAGTTCATTAAGAATGGAATTCGTATTTCGTTTCCTGATAATTCTTTTGTCACTGATGCATGTATGAAGAATGCTCTTTTCTACATCTATCCCACTCAACCTTCTCTTTTAGACACCGAAATAGATAATGATCTAATTAGGGAGCCAAAGAGGATCAAACTTTCTGAATCCTCCGATCTAACAAAATCAACACACCTATGGCACTTAAGACTTGGTCATATCAGTCTGGAAAGGATTAAGAGACTTGTGAGGGATGGTCCACTCCAAGCCTCTGCAATAGGTTCACTACCTACTTGTGAATCCTGCATAGAAGGAAAAATGACTAAGCGACCTTTCTCTGATAAGGGTCGAAGAGCCACTGAGTTGCTGGAACTAATACATTCTGATGTATGTGGTCCGCTCAGCCAACAGGCACGTGGAGGATACGAATACTTCGTTACCTTCACCGACGATTACTCGCGATATGGTTTTGTCTATTTGCTCAAACACAAATCCGAGACCTTTAACGTATTTAAGGTCTTTAGGGCATTAGTGGAAAAGCAAACTGACAAAGTGATCAAAACCCTTCGATCTGATCGAGGTGGTGAGTATATGTCTGGAGAGTTCGATGACTTTCTTAAAGAAGAAGGTATCTCTTCTCAGCTTACCGCACCTGGCACACCTCAACAAAACGGAGTGTCAGAGAGAAGGAATCGAACTCTAATGGAGATGGTTAGATCAATGATGAGTTACTCATCACTCCCTCCTTCCTTTTGGGGATATGCCGTCGAAACAGCCGCTTACATTCTGAACCAAGTTCCGTCTAAAACGGTTCTTGGTACTCCTTATGAAAGATGGACTGGCCGTAAAGTAAGTTTGGGCCACATCCGAATTTGGGGTTGCTCTGCACATGTGCTAAGGCAAAAGACTAGCAAGTTGGCTAGTAGGTCAGAATTGTGCCTGTTTATGGGATATCCAAAGGAAACCAAAGGTTTCATCTTCTACAGTCCCGAGGACGATAAGACTTTCGTTAGCACGAATGCTCGTTTCCTTGAGGAGGACTTCATGAAGGATGCGAAACCTAGAAGGAAAATTGTGCTTGAAGAAAAGTTGGGTGAGGAAGCTTCTACCTCATCTGTAAGAACTGTTCTTACCCCAACTAAAACACAACCTAACTCATCAGAATCTCGTCAAGTAGTACTTCGACGTAGTGGGAGGGCTGTTCAAAAGCCTGACAGGTACATGTCTTATGGAGACTCTCTTGTAGCCGTCTCTGACATGGATGATCCTGTTTCCTATAGCCAAGCGATGGCTTGTTCTGAATCAAACCTTTGGCTTGACGCCATGAAAGTTGAAATGCACTCGATGTATGTCAACAAAGTCTGGAAACTTGTAGACCTTCCTGAAGGGATTAAACCCGTAGGGTGTAAGTGGATATACAAGAAAAAAAGGGGTCCTGATGGGAACGTCGAGACGTTCAAAGCACGACTTGTGGCGAAGGGTTATACCCAACAAAAAGGGATTGACTATGAAGAAACCTTCGCGCCAGTTGCGATGCTTTAATCCATCCGCATACTCCTATCCATAGCTGCAGCTCTCGACTATGAGATCTGGCAAATGGATGTCAAGACAGCCTTTCTGAATGGCAATCTTGACGAGCGCATTTACATGGCTCAACCAGACGGTTTCGTGGATAAAGGTCAAGAGACCAAGGTTTGTGAGTTGCTTAAATCCATTTATGGACTAAAGCAAGCATCTAGGTCATGGAATATTAGATTCGATGAAACTGTAAAGAGCTTCGGCTTTGAACAGTCAATAGATGAGCCTTGTGTTTACAAGTTAATACACGAAGGCAAATTTGTGTTTCTGGTACTATATGTCGATGATATACTACTCATTGGTAATGACGTGGGTAAGTTATCTGAGGTTAAGGTCTGGCTGGCAAAACAATTCGATATGAAGGATCTAGGAGAAGGCGCATACATTATGGGAATCCAAATCTTTCGAGATAGGAAAAACCGGACCCTGTCGCTCTCTCAAGCCTCTTATATTGATAAGGTAATGGATCGCTTCTCGATGCAAGACTCCAAGAAGGGTCAAACACCCTTTAGGCATGGAGTTTCACTCTCTAAGGACCAGTCTCCCAAGACTGCACAAGAGATTGAAGACATGAGGAAAATTCCTTACGCCTCTGCCGTAGGAAGCCTCATGTATGCTATGCTTTGCACTAGACCTGACATTTGTTTCGCTGTTGGCATAGTTAGCGGCTTCCAATCCAACCCTGGACCCGAGCAATGGATTGCTGTTAAGCATGTTCTTAAGTATCTTCGAAGAACTAGGAACTTGATGCTTACATACTCAGGTACTGACCTGACTATGACGGGATATACCGACTCCGATTTTCAAGCGGATAAGGATTCCAGGAAATCCACTTCGGGATCTTACATTGCTGACTCCATAATGGAAGCAGAATATGTGGCTGCTTGTGAAGCAACCAAAGAGGCTGTATGGCTTAAAAAATTCCTTAAGTATTTGGAAGTTGTTCCGAACGTCGACGAGCCCATGACCCTTTATTGTGATAATAGTGGGGCTGTCGCTAACTCAAAGGAACCTCGAAGCCATAAGCGCTCTACACATATTGAGAGGAAATACCATTTGATTCGAGAGATCGCGCAACGCGGAGACATGGAGGTGAAGTAGATCTCTGGCAGATCTATTCACCAAGGCCCTAGCGAACATGGTCTTCGACCAACTTCGAGAGGGATTAGGCATGTAGGACTACTCACATCTTCTTTGAGTCAAGTGGGAGTTTGTTGTCAATGGTGCCCACAAGAAGAGTAGTAGTGTCTATTTATGTACATTTGATGTCATATAGTCTTACGAAGACTCTTGCTTGTAATTGCTTATTCATTATTAATAAAGTTGAAACGTTCATTCATTCTTTCTTTGTTTGAAGCTTTATGATAAAACCTTAGTCTTTTAGTCCATAAACAAACTTAACAACTTACGAGGAGACAAATGTAGATTTGCATGAACAAACTCTTCGTAGTTTGCTTAAAACGATATATTCGCAATCTTAGGGTCAAAGGACTATTGACCTCAGTATGATTGTTAGAAGAATCTATGATGTCTGGTTATGAGGCATTGAGATTTGGGGACTCTATAGTTCTTCTAGGTATCTTCCGAAGGTACTGAATTGACCAGTGCACTTCTAGAGACAATATAAGAACAAACCATTTAACCTCTTATGTCTCGAAGTCACTATGTATGAATTGCATCATGCTTACCTTAATCCTGAAATGAGACATGCCATTTCACACCTTAGTATTCTCATTTGAGAAAGTCAAAGTTCGGACTCACTATGTGATTCCGAACAAGGCCTATTGGTGAAGTACTAAGTTGTGAGTCTGTCATGAGTAACTTTGTGAAGTTCTCATAGATATGGAATTCATGTACAAGATTGCTGAAATGCAATGTATGTCACCTCATGCTTTGTTCCTTGGAGTGTGAATAAATGAACTGGCCAGTGTCCAAATTGAGTCCTGACTCTTTTGGATGAAACAATGTGACTTGTTAGCTCCTCGTCAATACATTGTTTCTAACTTATTCACAAGCGACAAAGGAGTTGAGGAAATAACAGCTAGAAGGGTAAAATGGTAATTTAGTAAATCCCGACTAGCTGATGCCATTCATGAAGGGTAAGCATAGATAATATTCAGTGGATCCGCTCATCATAATTAGGTTGAATTCTTGAGTAGAAAACAAATTCATTTGAACCGAGAGATTTTCAGTGTCAGCTCTTTAATGGAGTCAGTTGGCATTAAGCTAAACTTGGAAAAGGTTTGTGAACTTTTGAGTCCAAGTGTTTAGCTCAAGCTTTGTTAATTTGGGTCCATGAGGTCACTGTCACGAATCACATCGATAGGAATAGTTAAACTGGAAGCTAAGTCAAAACAAGAATGAGACAGTTTTACGAAAATTGTTAAAAGGGTATTTTTGTCTTTTTGGACATAGGACGAAAAGAATGTCAATAAATTTTTTTTTGACATTGTCATATGATGACAAATGAAATAAATATTACTCAGCCATATTAGTGTAATTGGGCCTTGAGGATTAATTTCATTTCATAGAATTTTACTTGAAAATTCTTAATGGGCTTTTCTTATGTTGTCATGAACAAATGAAGAAACATCTAGAAGCTCCTTCTAGAAGCTCAAATTTCGTCCAACCCAAGGAAAATAAGGCTGAATTTCGTTCATGCCATAGTGGGAAAGAGAGTTTATTTTGTGCATTGATGTATGAAGATACTTGCCAAAAGAAAAAGGGGAAACAAATTTCCTTAAGAAGGAAAGTGCATTTTCGGCCAACTAAGAGGAAATCAAATGAGGAAACAAATCCTAAGCCTTCATGAGGCATGTTGGACGTGCAAGGCAATAGGAAAAGAGGAAACTACCTTTTGAAGGTAATCCTCCTCCTATAAATAGGAGCCTCATTCCTCACATTTCATTCATCCAAGTTTAAGAGATTTGAGAGACTCTCTCTCTAGAACTTGGCCGAAAATCCTCTCTCTCTCTCTCTCTAGTTTATTTTCGATATTTTCTTGTCTTGGCACCTAGGTCCTCACTCGACCTAGTGTTTAGCTCTGCGACTTCGAGACTCGTTCTTAAGTCGTAGCGTTTAAAAGTGCCCACTCACTGATTCCTTCTTTTCGAGTGATTTAGTGATAGAAACTTTCGTGGTTGCTCGAGGTGCCGAGGAAAGAAAGAGAGACGTGCTGCGAGGGGAGACGAGCGTTGCAAACTTTCCACAAGCTTCTTCAAAGTTCAAGCTTCAAGAAAGGTTAGTAAACTTCTAGCTCATATTGGTTTTTAATTACATGTACTTGCACTTGTCTAGGTTAGTAAAAACTGTTTTACTTGTAAAAGAAAATTTTTTAAATTCCGCCGCTTACCGAAGCGTTAATTATTTTCTCAAACCCTAGATCGATTCCAACATCGAAGAGCTCCGTCACCAAGCCGATAAGTGGCTAAGCTGAGAGATACTTAAGAAGACCTAGTGTCTCACCTTCTCTACTAGGAGCTTTTCCGTGATGGAATACTATTAGGATAATCAAGACTAGATGTCACGAATTCCTAATCACTAAGCTATATCGAAACATCAGTTTTTAAGGATAGCTTAGAAACACTCGAGTTTTTAATATGACTTAGTTAACTCGAGTGGATCACCTAGATTAAAGTTAATGCTAGAAAAATTAAAATACATAAAGTATATTGAGTCGTAAGGTCTCCAACATTGACACAACACGTGAGGATGAAAGATCCCCTCGTGACCGGCGGTTTTCGAAATATGGTGGTCAGTTCCATTCGGAAGGGCTTTTCTGATTCCAATACCAAGGTTGTGTCTCTGACGATAGGTGGGAGGGTTGATCTCTACGTGTACTAGTTACGCTAGTGCATATGAGCTAGATTTCTTTCACTAAAATGTTGGATTGACTCATGCATGAACCAACCAGTGGTTGCTCATGTGGCCAAAGATTCCTATGAAATTGGTAGTTAGTGAGCATAGTTATGAAGGTACATGTACTATGATTGCTCACTAATCTGAGATGGTTCTCATTTTAACTAGGTGCACTCAGTTACGTCACCAGAGTGAAACGGACCGTGGCTATCAGTCGAATTACCTTGGAATATAAAAACTGGGTTCTTTTGACTAGTATTTTATCCCGTGCATGTTTGCATTATAGTTTTTATTTCCTATATTGATGGTTGTTTTTTTTCATATTGCTAATAAATGTGCTTTAATGTTTTTAGTAATCATGTCAAACCCTATTATGGCCCTGTTGTCGAAAGATATCCTGACTGGAGATAACTTCCCTAAGTGGAAGTTGAATCTCAACATTGTGCTTGTGAGTGAAAGCATTCGCTTTATCCTCACTGAAGACATACCTCCTCTTCCTGCTCATGGTGCCCCCAAGAACTTGAGGGAGGACTATGACAAGTGGACTACTGCCAATTAAAAGGCGATGGCCTACATGCTTGCAAGCATATGTGATGCGTTGCGAACTAGGATGGAAGGGAAGGAGACTGCTGTGGAGATCCTTGACTCGTTGCAACAAATGTTTGGGATGCAAAGCGAGCAAGCCCGCATTTAGCTCACTCGTAAGTGGACTAGCACTAGGATGACTGCAGGAACTCCGGTGAGGGATCATGTCATGAATGTTACCGGTCATTTTCGGGATACCGGAAATTCAAAAACAATTCGTGACCGGCCGGGATTCGCCTAGACCGTCCCGGCCCGCGCGCGCTCCCCGCGCCCCGGGCGTCCCGGCCCTCGCGCGCTCCCGCGCCCCAGCCGTCCCCCCGGCCCACGCGTTCTCCCGCGCCCCGCCCGTCCCGGCCCGCGCGCACTCCCGTGCTCCAAGGGTCCCGGCCCGCGCGCGCCCCCGCGCCCCCGCACTCCCGTGCTCCAAGCGTCCCGGCCGAGCACGCCTACTGCCTCGGCCGGGCGTCCCTGCTGCCCTGCCGAGCGCCTCTGCTGCCTCGGCCGGGTGCCCCCGCTGCCCTGGCCGAGCGCTCCTACGGCCTCGGTGGGGTGCTCATGCCGCCTCGGCTGGGCACACCCGCTGTCAGGCACGCCGCGCACGGCTAGGTCTGACGCCCTGCGCGCCCCGCGCCCGTCCAGACGACGCGCCCTGCGCGCCCCGCGCCCGTCCAGACGACGCGCCCTACGCCCTCCCGGGCATTGTGCCTCGCGCGCTCTGCTCCCGGCCACCCGGTGGGCCTCAAGGGGGGCGGCCCAAGGCCTCCTCCAAATGTTATAAATACCCCCCCTAGGGGGAAGGAAAATTCATTCCAAACATCCCATTTTTCTCCAGAACACTTCTCTTCTCTTGAGAACTCTCTCTCGTGCTCCTGTGACATTCCAAGAGCGCGCACTCCTCCTCCCTCGGCTCAGAAGTACAAGGACCCCCCTCCACGAGAGGGAGCGCGCTCCTCTTCTGCGACCCGAGTTTCTGCAGTACACACTGCTCTCCTGCTTCTTGGCCCTTGAGCTAGAACTCCGAGCTACGAGCAAGCGACCCCATTAAAGTCTTCACTAGAAGCTACGAGCCGGGTGCTGCCCTAAAGCCTTGGATTATCGAGCCTCCGAGCCCAAGATAGCCCCCAATATACAAATTGAACTACGTTTTGACCTGATCCCGACTAAAGGGTACGTAGGCAGCCAACCTGTTGTCGCTGTTTTTAGGACAACTATTTAGAAGACCCAAACGGTTCGACCGAAGGCCGGACCAAGTGGTCGCGTTCAGGCTTGAGCGTGTCGGACTTGGTATCCCGAGTCTTCCCTTAGCTGTGATTGGTGTTTGCCTCATCCGTCATTCGTCCTGCAAGAGAACGTAACAATGAACTACAAAGGGGAAATAGAGGGGTTGCCTATGTTTACCTCTCCGACGCTCAACATTAGTAGGATTGAGGTGGATATAGAGGGCTTAGGTGTTTAGAGGCCGAGACTTGAGAGAAACGAGCGAGGTACGAGTTCGACAGCGTTTCAGTACTCAAATTCGGATTACCTGGACCAGGGGAGGGACCCCGGTATTTATAGGCGACCAAGGGGCGTTTCGGGCATCCCCTTGGTCGAGGTCCGGCTCTGAGCCGGCCATGGAGGCGAGGGCCGGCTCTGAGCCGGCCGTGGAGGTGAGGGCCGACTCTGAGCCAGCCGTGGTGGCTAGGGCTCCCTCTGAGCCGACCATGGAGGCGAGGGCTCCCTCTGAGCCGGCCGTTGAGGCGAGGGCTCCCTCTGAGCCGGCCGTGGAGGCAAGGGCTCCCTCTATGCCGGCCGTGGAGGCAAGGACCGGCTCTGAGCCGGCCGTGGAGGCGAGGGCTCCCTCTGAGCCGGCCGTGGAGGCAAGGGCCGGCTCTGAGCCGGCCGTGGAGCCGAGGGCTCCCTCTGAGCCGGCCGTGGAGGCAAGGGCTAGCTCTGAGCTGGCCGTGGAGGCGAGGGCTCCCTCTGAGCCGGCCGTGGAGGCAAGGGCTCCCTCTGAGCCGGCCGTGGAGGGAAGGGCCGGCTCTAAGCCGGCCGTGGAGGCGAGGGCCGGCTCTGAGCCGGCCGTGGAGGCGAGGGCAAAGGCTCCCTCTGAGCTGGCCGTGGAGGCAAGGGCCATCTCTGAGCCGGATGTGGAGGCTAGGGCTCCCTCTGAGCCGGCCGTGGAGGCAAGGGCCGGCTCTGAGCCGGCCGTTGAGGCGAGGGCTCCCTCTGAGTCGGCTGTGGAGGTGAGGGCTCTCTCTGAGCTAGCCGTGGAGGCAAGGGCTCCCTCTGAGCCGGCCGTGGAGGCGAGAGTCTCGGGGCGACCGCTATCGCAGCTATCGTCGTTCTACCGGGCCGGGACGGACCGGTAACATTAGCCCCCAGAGTTTATCATCGAGTGTAACTCGTGTGGTAAACTCAAAGCCCTTATTGCCGTCGGCCCACCGGAGTAGCCCGTCGCCAAGAGGTACGTTCCGACCCCTTTTATTATTACTTTTCCTTTCGTATGGCGTTTTTCGTACTCTCGTATTTTCTCCGTTGGGTTGTTCGTACAACGTTGTTCATTTTGGTTGAAGCTTTTTGATTTATTACCCATCTTATTTTCTCGACTTGCTATGTTCAGCGTAATCGATTAGCGCAATTTGATTAGTGCGTGTCCTACGAGCCCGGCTTACTATAACTAGCGTAACCGGTTTGCACGGCTTAGCGCCGCACCTGGCAGCGATGTTTTCCGCGGATGCTGGCTAGACCAGTTTCGTCCGGCGGGTGCGACTCTTCGCCACCCATTCGTGACTCGTTGCCTATCGGCGTGTGCGAGCTAGGTGGCCGTCGTGCCCATCTTCCGATGAGTACGCTTCCTCTCGGCGTGCGTGTTGTGTATCGAGATGGGCTTGATATGATCGCAGTTCCCAGTGAGCGTGGTACTTGTCGGTACGCGTGTCACGCTTTGGGTTTTGACTGCTAAGATCAACGATCCGGTGCGCGGACGTGATCAATCAACGCCGGTGTGCAAGGCGTGGAATCGCGTGGGAGCGCCACGAGGGATATACGCAGGGTCGGAGGTCCGGTGCGTGGATCCGACGACTATTCGACATCTCGCTACCTCTCGGCGCGTGAAATGTCGGGCTGTGCGTGTGGGGTCGGAGGTCCGGTGCGCGGATCCGACTTGTTGACATCTCGCTACCTCTCGGGGCGTGAGACGTGGAATCGTGTGAGTGCGTTGCTCAAGAAACGTGTACCTGTTATCCTTATTAAACGAAACGAGTGACGTACGAGTTCGACAGCGTTTCGGGACTCAAAAATGGATTTTCTGGGTCAAGGGAGGGACCCTTGTATTTATAGACGACCAAGGGGTGTTTTGGGCAACCCCTTGGCCGAGTGCCGGTCCTGGGCCGGCCGTTGGCCGGGCGCCGGCCCTGGACCGGCCATTGGCCGGGCGCCGGCCCTAGGACGGCCATTGGCGGCGCGACGCCGGCCCTGGACCAGCCACTGGCCGGGCGCCGGCTCTGGGCCGGCCATTGGTCGGGCGCCGGCTCGGGGCCGGCCATTGGCCAGGCGCCGGTCTTGGGTCGGCCATTGGCCGAGTGACGGCCTAGGGTCGGCTGAACTTGGGCCGGCCGGTGGCCGGGAGTCGACCGGACGGGACTTGGCCGGCCGGGAGGTGCTGTGCGGTCCTCGGCCGGCCGGGAGAAGGTCACTGGCTGACCGGCCGAGAATCTTCGCGACGGTTCTGCCTATGTTGGTCCGAATTGGCTAGCAACACCTCGCTTCCCCGCGGTTCTTTGAACCGTGGCGCGTTTTGACTCTTTTGCCCCTGTCGGTCGTTGACGGGCCGACAACATTAGCCCTCCGAGTTTCTGGTCGAGCTTAGGTCGAGTGGAAACTCAAGAATCACATCAACACGAGGACTTTAGACGATCACTCTCGGGTTCGCGAGTGCGTCGTAGAGCGGCTGTAGCTCATCACGAGGGACGGCTTTTGTTCGTCGCGAGGGATGAGTTTTGTGCGTCGCGAGGGACGGCCTTGGTGCGTTGCAAGGGACGGCTTTGATGCGTCGCGAGGGATGGCTTTGATGCGTCGCGAGGGACGGCTTTGGTGCGTCGCGTGGGACGGCTTTTGTCATCCTTCGCTCTATATGTCTTATCTTATCGATGTGCCGACGAGGGCGTAATCGATTTGCACGGCTCGGCGATGCGTGGCTTATTTTCTTGACCTACCAATGAAGGCGTGATCGATTAGAATGACTTGATTGCGCGCGGCTTATTTTCTCGACCTTCCAATAGGGGCGTGATCGATTAGCACGGCTTTATTGTGCGGGGCTTATTTTCTCGACCTACCAATGAAGGCGTGATCGATTTGCACGACTTTATTGTGCACGACTTATTTTCTCAACCTACCAATGAAGGCTTGATCGATTTGCACGGTTTTATTGTGCGCAACTTATTTTCTCGACCTACAAATGAAGGCGTGATCGATTTGCACGGCTTCATTGTGCGCGACTTATTTTCTCGACCTACTTTGTGAAGTTCTCATAGATATGGAATTCATGTACAAGATTGCTGAAATGCAATGTATGTCACCTCATGGTTCGTTCCTTGGAGTGTGAATAAATGAACTGGCCAGTGTCCAAATTGAGTCCTGACTCTTTTGGATGAAACAATGTGACTTGTTAGCTCCTCGTCAATACATTGTTTCTAACTTATTCACAAGCGACAAAGGAGTTGAGGAAATAACAGCTAGAAGGGTAAAATGGTAATTTAGTAAATCCCGACTAGCTGATGACATTCATGAAGGGTAAACATAGATAATATTCAGTGGATCCGCTCATCATAATTAGGTCGAATTCTTGAGTAGAAAACAAATTCATTTGGACCGAGAGATTTTCAGTGTCAGCTCTTTAGTGGAGTCAGTTGGCATTAAGCTAAACTTGGAAAAGGTTTGTGAACTTTTGAGTCCAAGTTTTTAGCTCAAGCTTTGTTCATTTGGGTCCATGAGGTCACTATCACGAATCACATCGATAGGAATAGTTAAACTGGAAGCTAAGTCAAAACAAGAACGAAAATAGTCAAAAGGGTATTTTTGCCTTTTGAGACATATGATGAAATGAATGTCAATAAATTTTTTTACAAGTTCATTTTATGACTTAATGTCACTCGGCCATAACTTGATTATTGGGCCTTGTGAATTAATTTCGTTTCATAAGAATTTTATTGAAAATTCTTAATGGGCTTTTCTCATGTTGTCATGAACAAATGAAGAAGCTTCTAGAAGCTCCTTCTAGATGAGAATAGGCGCCCATAATACCCAAGGAAAGAGAGTTTATTTTGTGCATAAATGTATTTAGATACTTGCCAAAAGAAAAAGAGGAAACAAATTTGCATGTAGATGCACAAGGAATTTCGGCCAAGAGAGTAATGGGCAAGCCAAGGAACAAAAAAGGAAACAAATCCAAGCCTCTAGGAGGCAGCCTTGGGCGCCCAACATGGAATGGGAAATAAGGGATTTTTGCTCATGAATATGTGATATTCTATAGAAGAGGAAAGTACCTTATTGAAGGTAAAACCTCCCCTATAAATAGGAGCCCTATTCCTCACATTTCATTCCATCCTAAGTTTAAGAGATTGAGAGACTCTCTCTCTAGAACTTTGGCCGAAAATCCTCTCTCTCTCTCTCTAGTTTATTTTCGATTATTTCTTGTCTTGGCACATAGGTCCTCACTCAACCTAGTGTTTAGCTCTGCGACTTCAAGACTTGTTCTTAAGTCGTAGTGTTTAAAAGTGCCCACTCACTAATTCCTTTATTTCGAGTGATTTAGTGATAGAAACTTTCGTGGTTGCTCGAGGTGCCGAGGAAAGAAAGAGAGACGTGCAGCGAGGGGAGACGAGCGTTGCGAACTTTCGAAAAGCTTCTTCAAAGTTCAAGCTTCAAGAAAGGTTAGTAAACTCTTAGCTCATATTGATTTTTAATTACATGTACTTGCTTCTTTGTCTAGGTTAGTAAAAACTGTTTTTACTTGAAAAGAAATTTTTTAAAATTCCGCCGCTTCCCGAAGCGTTTAATCTTTTTCTTAAACCCTAGATCAATTCCAACATTGAGTTCCGAGTCCACGAGTCGACTGATATGTGTTCGTGCCAAATTTTCACTTAACTAGCCCTCGAGTCGACCTTACATGTAACTCCTCGAGTCGAGTCTATTCCTTAAGTTAAGCCCTACAACCCATTGATCGACTTGAAAGTCTTCTTGTCAACTCGTACACATGACCAACCCTCGACTCGACCTCACGCGTAGCTCCTCGGGTCGGGTCTATTCCGCAAGTCTCAACTTGAAAGTTCTCGTGTTAGACATGCACGACTGGTTGACTCATCGATAACCAATAGACACACAAGTCTCGATGACAAACCTGAGTACTCTCATGCAAGGAACGCAAACACCATCCCTAACGACGTGCTTAAGTCTCCCCTAAACGGCGCGCCAAAATTCACCCCATGACGCTCTCGTGAGGGAAAGAATGGGCCAATCGAGTCCCCAAACGTGACGCGCGCGCCATGGCGTCGCATTCACAAGGGCACAAGACTCGACCCAAGAGACTCAACCTGAAGACGCGACCAGTGCACTAAGGTGCCACACTCACCGGGGGATCAAGTCTACATCTAACCCCGCATATCACATGACACACGCACCCAAGGGTGCCACACTCATGAGGTGGTACAGCCGCGCTCGCCGCCCAGCTCGTACGCCAATACGCAGCGAGTCACAAATGGGTTTCAAAGGCCTGCGCCCGTCGGACGTAACTAGTCTAGCCAGCGTCCACGGAAAACCTAGTCACACAAATGTGGCACCATGCTCGCCGCCCAGCTCGTGCGCCAATGGGCAGTGAGTCACAAGTGGGTTTCAAAGGCATGCGCCCGCCGGACGTAACTGGTCTAGCCAGCGTCCACAGAAAACCCGTTCACACCAATGTGACACCAAGGCCCCCTGAGGCCCAAGCCGTGCAAATCGATCACGCCTTCATTGACAGACTCACAACTTAGTACTTCACCAATAGGCCTTGTTCGGAATCACATAGTGAGTCCGAACTTTGACTTTCTCAAATGAGAATACTAAGGTGTGAAATGGCATGTCTCATTTCAGGATTAAGGTAAGTTGTTAAGTTTGTTTATGGACTAAAAGACTAAGGTTTTATCATAAAGCTTCAAACAAAGAAAGAATGAATGAACGTTTCAACTTTATTAATGAATAGATAGGCAATTACAAGCAAGAGTCTTCATGAGACTTTATTACATCAAATGTACAAAATAAAGACTACAACTCTTCTTGTGGGCACCATTGACAACACTCAACTCAAGGAATGAACTCAATTCGAGGAGTCATGTAGAGTCGGCACGAGGACTTATCAATCGACTCGTGGACTATAGGCTCGGCTCGAGGAGTGAACTCAACTCGAGGAGTGTACTCAGCTCGAGGAGTGATGTAGAGTCGGCACGAGGAGTAGTTAGTGACTCGCGGGCTCGGTACTCAACTCGAGGAGTGAACTCAACTCAAGGAGTCATGGGTAGAGTCGGCACGAGGAGTAATCAGTCGACTCGTGGACTCGGAACTCCACTCGAAGAGTGAACTCAACTCGAGTAGTCATGTAGAGTCGGCACGAGGAGTAATCTGTCGACTCGTGGACGCAGAACTTAACTCGAGGAGTGAACTCAACTCTAGGAGTCATGGGTAGAGTCGGCACGAGGAGTAATCGGTCGACTCGTGGACTCGGGACTCAACTCAAGGAGTGAACTCAACTCGTGGACTCATGTAGAGTCGGCACGAGGAGTAGTTGGTCGACTCGCGGGCTCGGTACTCGACTCGAGGAGTGAACTCAACTCGAGGAGTCATGTAGAGCCGGCACAAGGACTTATCGGTCGACTCGTGGACTCGGTACACAACTCGAGGAGCGAACTCAACTCGAGGAGTCATGTACTGATTGTCTCTCTTTGGGACCTCCGGCCTAACCATCGGCCCCTTGAGACTTTGTTATACTTTTATTTTTTCATTTTTGAGTGTTTTTGATTGAGTATTGCTCCCTATTAGCCCTCCGAGTTTCTTACGTTTGTGAGACGAAAAGTAGGAAACTCTCGTGTAGGGGATCCACAATAATATGTCATCATGTGTAGAATAACTCTTTATTGCAACAAAGAGGTCGTTACAGGTTGCCATGGCACTTGGCCTTCTTTGGAAAAAGAAAATTAAATGTTTGAAATAAAGTGATCACAAAGACGAGTCGGGTGCTTAATCGGGATCGTCACCTTGCTAGCGGATGCGACGAATTCCTTAAGGTCCCCACCTCAAATCAGGGAATCAATTCGCTTACTAAGTTGGTAGCATTCAGCTGTTGCGTGCCCGTGGTCATGGTGATATTCGCACTGTTTGCTCTTGTCTCGCGTTGCGGGGTCCTTCTTCATCGGAGGAGGGGATCCTAGCTTCTCTCTGTGTGAGGTCAGGATCCTGTCGGGTGTCGCATTGAGAGGGATGAAGGATTGCTTCGGGGCCGGAGAAGGATGGTCATTAGGGACTTGACCATTTCTACGCCTCTTCCTTTGCGGGTCGGGACCGGTGGTCGGTGCTATGAGTGTGGCGGCGCGCTTTTTGTTGGATGCGTGGTCAACAACGTTGGGTGATTGGTGTCCCAAGGCAGCCTCTCTCGCGGTCTCGCGTCGGGCGTTGAGTTTCTCTCTCAAGTCGCATCCATGAGATTCCCTTCGGGAATTGAGGTGGTCTCTCAAGTCTCCATTGGCCGTCCCTATCACCCTTGGCAAGAATATGTCGTTCAAGGGGTGTCCTTGACGGGCGCCACGACTTTTGGTGTCGTCGCCCATCCGGGGGTTTTGGACGCAAATGGTGAGCTTGGAGCATCCCTTTCGGGACCTCGAGATTGAGCGTCGTCGGGTATTGTGCGATCTTCGACGCCTCGATGTGGTCTCTCGAGGGTGTCCCCTCAAGGGCGCATGTGCGCGCTCACTTTCGTGAGTCGCGCGGTCGAGATTGGTATCGTTGGTTCTCGGCTTCGCCACGTAGTCGGGGTCTTTCTTGTCATGGTTGACATGGTCCTCGATGCGGTAGCCGAGGAGGTCGGCAATGAGTACGCCATCGACGCCTGGGCGGTCTAGGAGCTCGGCAAGCCCTCGAGCCGTGTCCTCTCAGAGCGTGGCCTCAGGGTCATTTGTCGAGTCTTGGGGCTGGCTCTCGTTGTCACGAGGTTGCCCTCCTAGACGATGCGCGAGGCTTCGGAGATCGTGTCTCGAGCTCGTCGCTCGGGTGCCCACGGGGGTGGCGGAAACTTGACTCATCTCTCGAGAGTCGTAGAAGTAGCAAGAAAGAGTAATGGAAGGGAGAGCGTCGCCAAGGTCGGGAGGTCCCCTCCTTCTAGCGCCAAAATGTTGTCGCTGTTTTTCGGACAACTATTTAGAAGCCCCAAACGGTTCGACCCAAGGCCGGACCAAGTGGTCGCGTTCGGGCTTGAGCGTGTCGGACTGGGTATCCCGAGTCTTCCCTTGGCTGTGATTGGTGTTTGCCTCGTCCGTCGTTCGTCCTGCAAGAGAAGGTAACGATGAACTACAATGGGGAAACAGAGGGGTTGCCTCTGTTTACCTCTCCGACGCTCAACATTAGTAGGATTGAGGTGGATATAGAGGGCTTAGGTGTTTAGAGGCCGAGACTTGAGAGAAACGAGCGAGGTTCGAGTTCGACAGCGTTTCAGTACTCAAATTCGGATTACCAGGACCAGGGGAGGGACCCCGGTATTTATAGGTGACCAAGGTGCGTTTCGGGCATCCCCTTTGTCGAGGGCCGGCTCTGAGCCGGCCGTGGAGGCGAGGGCTCCCTCTGAGCCGGCCCTGAGCCGGCCGTGGAGGCGAGGGATCCCTCTGAGCCGGCCGTGGAGGCAAGGGCTCTCTCTGAGCCGGCCGTGGAGGCAAAGGCTCCCTCTGAGACGGCCGTGGAGGCAAGGACCGGCTCTGAGCCGGCTGTGGTGGCGAGGGCTCCCTCTGAGCCGGCCGTGGAGGCAAGGGCCGGCTCTGAGCCGGCCGTGGAGGCGAGGGCTCCCTCTGAGCCGGCCGTGGAGGCAAGGGCCGGCTCTGAGCTGGCCGTGAAGGCGAGGGCTCCCTCTGAGCCGGCCGTGGAGGCAAGGGCTCCCTCTGAGCCGGCCGTGGAGGCAAGGGCCGGCTCAGAGCCGTCCGTGGAGGCGAGGGCCGGCTCAGAGCCGTCCGTGGAGGCGAGGGCTCCCTCTGAGCCGGCCGTGGAGGCGAGGGCTCCCTCTGAGCCGGCCGTGGAGGCAAGGGCCGGTTCTGAGCCGGCCGTGGAGGCGAGGGCTCCCTCTGAGCTGGCCATGGAGGGAAGGGCCGGCTTTGAGCCGGCCGTGGAGGCGAGGGCTCCCTCTGAGCCGGCCGTGGAGGCGAGGGCTCTCTCTCAGCCGGCCGTGGAGGCGAGGGCTCCCTCTGAGCCGGCCGTGTGTCGGGAGAGTCCCGGGGCGACCGCTATCGCGGACGTCGTCGTTCTACCGGGCTGGGATGGACCGGTAACACAACCTTTGGCACGGTCATACCCCCCAAAACACACCTAAGGGTCTGGAGGGTGCAGCTCGGTCTACGAGCTCCCATTTTTGGCCCGGGCGCGGTCACTTGGTCCGGCCTTGGATCGAACCGCCCGAGGTATTTATCGTTGTTCAGTTTCGTGCGACAACATTTTGGCGCTATAAGGAGGGGACTTCCTGTTGTCAATGGTGCCCACAAGAAGAGTTGTAGTGTGTATTTATGTACATTTGATGTCATATAGTCTTACGAAGACTCTTGCTTGTAATTGCTTATTCATTAATAAAAAGTTGAAACGTTCATTCAATCTTCCTTGTCTGAAGCTTTATGATAAAGCATTAGTCGTTAGTCCATAAACAAACTAAACAACTTACAAAGAGACAAATGTAGATTTGCAAGAACAAACTCTTCGTAGTTTGCTTAAAACGATATGTTCGCAATCTAAGGGTCAAAGGATTATTGACCTCAGTATGATTGTTAGAAGAATCTATGATGTCTGGTTATGAGGCATTGAGAGTTGGAGACTCTATAGTTCTGCTAGGTATCTTCCGAAGGTACTGAATTGACCAGTGCACTTCTAGAGATAAGATAAGAACAAACCATTTAACCTCTTATGTCTCGAAGTCACTACGTATGAATTGCATCGTGCTTACCTTAATCCTGAAATGAGACATGTCATTTCACACCTTAGTATTCTCATTTGAGAAAGTCAGAGTTCGGACTCACTATGTGATTCCGAACAAGGCCTATTGGTGAAGTACTAAGTTGTGAGAATGTCATGAGTAACTTTGTGAAGTTCTCATAGATATGGAATTCATGTACAAGATTGCTTAAATGCAATGTATATCACCTCATGCTTTGTTCCTTGGAGTGTGAATGAATGAACTGGCTAGTGTCCAAATTGAGTACTGACTCTTTTGGATGAAACAATGTGACTTGTTAGCTCCTCGTCAATACATTGTTTCTAACTTATTCACAAGCGACAAAGGAGTTGAGGAAATAACAGCTAGAAGGGTAAAATGGTAATTTTGTAAATCCCGACTAGCTGATGATATTCATGAAGGATAAACACTGATAATATTCTGTGGATCCGCTCATTACAATTAGGTTGAATTCGTGAGTAGAAAATAAATTCATTTGAACCGAGAGATTTTCAGTGTCAACTCTTTAGTCGAGTCAGTTGACATTAAGCTAAACTTGGAAAAGGTTTATGAACTTTTGAGTCCAAGTATTTTAGCTCAAGCTTTGTTCATTTGGATCCATGAGATCACTGTCACGAATCACATCGATTAGGAATAGTTAAACTGGAAGCTAAGTCAAAACAAAAACGAAAATAGTCAAAAGGGTATTTTTGTCTTTTGGGACAAAGGATGAAATGAATGTCAATAAATTTTTTTGACAACTTCATTTGATGACTTAATGTCACTCAGCCATGACTTGATCATTGGGCCTTGTGAATTAATTTCATTTCATAAGAATTTCATTGAAAATTCTTAATGGGCTTTTCTCATGTTGTCATGAACAAATGAAGAAGCTTCTAGAAGCTCCTTCTAGAGACATAATGGGCGCCCAACATACCCATAGGAAGAGAGAATATTTTGTGCATAAATGTGTCAAGATACTTGCCAAAAGAAAAAGAGGAAACAAATTTCCCCTAAGAGGAATGAGGTAGGCGCCCAAGAGAGAGACAAAAGGCAAGGCATGGAACAAAATAGGAAACAAATCCAAGGCTTAATGAAGCCTACCTTGGCCGAGTATGTCATAGAGGAAAAGAGGAAAATGGCTCATGAATATGTGATATTCTATAGAAGAGGAAACTACCTTATTGAAGGTGAGACCTCTCCTATAAATAGGAGCCTCATTCTACTCATTCTTCTCATTCCACATAAGTTAGAGATTGAGAGCCTCTCTCTCTAGAACTTGTGGTTGCCGCCCCTTCCTCTCTCTCTCTAGTTTATTTTCGATTTTTGTTTTGGCACCTAGGTCCTCATTTGACCTAGTGTTTAGCTCTGCGACTTCAAGACTCGTTCTTAAGTCGGAGTGTTTTAAAGTGCCCACTCACTAATTCCTTTATTTCGAGTGATTTAGTGATAGAAACTTTCGTGGTTGCTCGAGGTGCCGAGGAAAGAAAGAGAGACGTGCTGCGAGGGGAGATGAGCGTTGCAAACTTTCCAAAAGCTTCTCAAAGTTCAAGCTTCAAGAAAGGTTAGTAAACTTCTTAGCTCATAATAGTTTTTATTTATATGTACTTGCTCTTTGTCTAGGTTAGTAAAATTTGTTTTTACTTGAAAAGAAAAATTTTTAAAATTCCGCCGCTTTGCGAAGCGTTAAACTTTTTCTTAAACCCTAGATCAATTCCAACAAATGGTATCAGAGCTATGGTCAAAGATATGCATGTACATACATTTAAAAATATGAGCTTGAAAATCGTTTTCGAAAGTTTACTAATTTTGTGACAAGTTAGAATTGTTTTCTTAGATATTTTTTTAATTTATTGCTCATGCCTTTAAATTAAAAATCATGTTGATTTTCTATGAGTTTGGGATGTTATTAAAACACATTAGAATCAGTTCTAAAATTTTTTAATTTTTTGTATTGAGAAACGTGTTTTAAAGGTTTAAGAAATTTCGAGTAAATTTTGTGACTAGTTATATTGTCTTGCTAGTTTCTTTTATTTACTTGAATCGTTTTATGATTGTTGTTATTTCTTTTATACTATGTTATTACCTTGCTAATAAAACACAAATAAAAGGTTTAACAACCTTCATAAAACGTTCCGTTACACTCGATTCTTTTTCGCACCTAGAAAGGACCAAGCTTTAATTATTTCTTTTTCTTCGAGCTGGAGTAAAAGTGGCATAACTCTCTGCTCCGAAATCTAAATTTAATGATTCTTGACTCAAATTAAATCTCTGTCTGTCCTCTCTCCAATGCCACCGGTTTCAGGTCAAAACGACATTAGAGTCGCCAGTTATGGCGATTTTACTCCGCGGTGCGCGGCTGTTCCGAAACTCCAGTTTTTTAGAATTCCGGATTTTCAGCCCCACTAACATGAGTTATAGAACTCTAATGAGAAAAACTTCTTGAGCAAAAATGTTTTTTATAAGATTATAAACATGATGTGTAAGATTAAAATGTTTTGATTTTTGAAAGTGTAATTGAAATTGTTTTTTTACAAAACTAGTTTGAATTTTGAAAAACCGTTTTCACTTTCAAACTTGAAAATATTTTGTCATCCAAATAAAATAAGTTTTCAAAATGTTTTCAAAACTATAATTATATCACATATGTTCAAAATCTATATGCTCTTGAAAATTTGAGTGGGAGGTCTCCTTGTAGACAAGCCGAAAAATAAAAAGATGTGTAATCTCAAACTTTCAAGTGTTCGAGTGAGTTGAAGTTCACACTTCCCTCACGCACTTTCCCGAAATACAAAATAGGAAAAGATCGAGTATGTACCTTGTGCCTTTATGCACTAATACTGCTCTGAACATGTCGATCTAGGATTCTCTTCTAGTTGTCCAATCTGTCGCTCTCTAACTAGGAAATCTGTTTCCGAACTTATATGAGTCGATGTACCAACTCCAAAAACTAAGTGGGAGGGTTATACTTGTTGTTTGTAACCCATGATCCCCAACACTAATGAAAGAAGCAATTAACGTGGGACTAAGAGCCGCTCTTGCGACCCTCTCTTAAATGGGAGTACTCCAATGCGTTCTTGCTTCGATCATTGCTCAATGAGCTACGTCCGAGAGTGAGACGATGACGACAAGGCCTCCCCTTGGGGGATTGTTTTTCAAAGTTGACCTTTTGGACTAAGTGGTTGGTTGCACACTTAGGCTCAATCCCTAGTAATCCTCCCTTGAGGCTCTGCGAAAGGATGTGAGTGATCAAACCAATTTAAAAGGTGGCTAGTCAAAATTGGTGTATTGACATCTTGGCTAAGCATTAATGATGTGTCATTTACTTATAAATGGAGATTTTTTGCGGCCTTCTCCTGAGGGAGTAAATTATTCTTTGGTTTATAACACCTTTGGATTTTATCAAAGTCTTAAATAAAACTTAAATCCTAAACCAAAGACTAATCATAAACTTGTTTCAACTTTAATAAGCAACATGTCTCTCAAACTTCTCTCAATCATCCTTTCCTCGAACAAACTCGAAAACGAAAACTACGTAGATTCGATACGTAACCTCGAAATAATCCTTACCAAACACAAATGGGTACTCACCACCCCATGTCCTCCTCTAACGAATAATGATTCAACTCAAGAGGACAAAGACGCATTGGCGGCCTGGCTCAGCTCCGATGAGATTGTGAGGTGCTATATCTTAGCATCAATGAACAATGTGTTGCAACAACAACATCGTGACTGCCGCCGACAAGCTCACCAATCTCCATGAGATGTTTGGAGGGCAAAGGCGTCAAGCAAGGCAACAAGCAGTCCGACAGCTAATGAACTGTCACATGAAGGCTAGGACTCCTGTTGGAGACTTTATGATATTGATCATTAGTTTTCTGAATAAAATGAAAATCCTAGGATATGATATTAAAGGGAAGAATGTCATAGATATGATCTTAGAAACTCTCCCCGCATCTCTTGATACCTCCAAGATGAACTACTCCATTAACAAACAAGAGTACACTGTTACCAAGCTTATGGAGGAACTTCACACTGCTGTAGGTCTCACTAAGAGAAAGAGGAATCAAGGAGAGGCACATGCTACTGAGCACAAAGCCTCCGCCTCTGGAACTGAGAAGAGACCTCACAAAGCCGATAAAAGAACTGTCCTGCCTATCTCAAAACAAAGGAACATAGTATTGTACTAGTTACCGAAGCATGCTTAGTAGCTGATAATGTATCAACGTGGATTCTTGACTCCGCTGCTACTAACCATATTTGCTGTTCCTTGAATGGTTTCAAGAAAACCAAAAGCTTAGAGGAAGGCGAGTTCTGTTTCAAATGGGGTGATGGGAGCCTTGTGTCTGCAAAGGCTGTGGGATCCGTGACGCTGTCTTTTGAAGACCGTACTTTAAACTTGAATAATGTTTATTTCGTTCCTACCTTTGGGAAGAACTTAATATCCGTTGCTCGTCTTCTTGAGCAAGATTATTGTTTAAAGTTCATTAAGAATGGAATACGTATTTCGTTTCCTGATAATTCTTTTGTCACTGATGCATGTATGAAGAATGCTCTTTTCTACATCTATCCCACTCAACCTTCCATTTTAGACACCGAAATAGATAATGATCTAATTAGGGAGCCAAAGAGGATCAAACTTTCTGAATCCTCCGATCTAACAAAATCAACACACTGTTGTCAATGGTGCCCACAAGAAGAGTTGTAGTCTTTATTTTGTACATTTGATGTAATAAAGTCTCATGAAGACTCTTGCTTGTAATTGCATATCTATTCATTAATAAAGTTGAAACGTTCATTCATTCTTTCTATGTTTGAAGCTTTATGATAAAACCTTAGTCTTTTAGTCCATAAACAAACTTAACAACTTACGAAGAGACAAATGTAGATTTGCATGAACAAACTCTTCGTAGTTTGCTTAAAACGATATATTCGCAATCTTAGGATCAAAGGACTATTGACCTTAGTATGATTGTTAGAAGAATCTATGATGTCTAGTTATGAGGCATTGAGAGTTGGGGACTCTATAGTTCTTCTAGGTATCTTCCGAAGGTACTGAATTGACCAGTGCACTTCTAGAGACAATATAAGAGCAAACCATTTTACCTCTTATGTCTCGAAGTCACTATGTATGAATTGCATCATGCTTACCTTAATCCTGAAATGAGACATGCCATTTCACACCTTAGTATTCTCATTTGAGAAAGTCAAAGTTCGGACTCACTATGTGATTCCGAACAAGGCCTATTGGTGAAGTACTAAGTTGTGAGTCTGTCATGAGTAACTTTGTGAAGTTCTCATAGATATGGAATTCATGTACAAGATTGCTGAAATGCAATGTATGTCACCTCATGCTTTGTTCCTTGGGGTGTGAATAAATGAACTGGCCAGTGTCCAAATTGAGTCCTGACTCTTTTGGATGAAACAATGTGACTTGTTAGCTCCTCGTCAATACATTGTTTCTAACTTATTCACAAGCGACAAAGGAGTTGAGGAAATAACAGCTCGAAGGGTAAAATGGTAATTTAGTAAATCCCGACTAGCTGATGACATTCATGAAGGGTAAACATAGATAATATTCAGTGGATCCGCTCATCATAATTAGGTCGAATTCTTGAGTAGAAAATAAATTCATTTCAACCGAGAGATTTTCAGTGTCAGCTCTTTAGTGGAGTCAGTTGGCATTAAGCTAAACTTGGAAAAGGTTTGTGAACTTTTGAGTCCAAGTGTTTAGCTCAAGCTTTGTTCATTTGGGTCCATGAGGTCACTGTCACGAATCACATCGATAGGAATAGTTAAACTGGAAGCTAAGTCAAAACAAGAACGAAAATTGTCGAAAGGGTATTTTTGTCTTTTGAGACATAAGGATGAAATGGATGTCAATAAATTTTGACAAGTTCATTTGATGACTTAATGTCACTCGGCCATAATATGATTAATTGGGCCTTGTGAATTAATTTCGTTTCATAAGAATTTTATTAAAAATTCTTAATGGGCTTTTCTCATGTTGTTATGAACAAATGAAGAAAATTCTAGAAGCCTTTTTCTAGACAGAATAGGCGCCCACTACCCAAAGAGAAATGGAAATTATTTTGTGCATAAATGTATTTAGATACTTGCCAAAAGAAAAAGAGGAAACAAATTTGCATAAGGATGCACAAGGTATTTCGGCCAAGAGAGTAATAGGCAAGCCAAGGAACAAAAAAGGAAACAAATCCTAGCCTTCTAGAAGGCTGCCTTGGGCGCCCAAATGGAATAAGAAATAAGGGTTATTTTGCTCATGAATATGTGATATTCTATAGAAGAGGAAACTACCTTATTGAAGGTAAGACCTCTCCTATAAATAGGAGCCTCATTCTTCTCATTCCATTCATTCCACACAAGTTAGATATTGAGAGACTCTCTCTCTAGACATTGTGGCCGAAAATCCTCTCTCCCTCTCTCTAGTTTATTTTCGATTTTTTCTTGTCTTGGCACCTAGGTCCTCACTCGACCTAGTGTTTAGCTCTACGACTTCGAGACTGTTGTCAATGGTGCCCACAAGAAGAGTTGTAGTCTTTATTTTGAACATTTGATGTAATAAAGTCTCATGAAGACTCTTGCTTGTAATTGCCTATTCATTCATTAATAAAGTTGAAACGTTCATTCAATCTTCCTTGTCTGAAGCTTTATGATAAAACCATAGTCTTTTAGTCCATAAACAAACTTAACAACTTACGAAGAGACAAATGTAGATTTGCATGAACAAACTCTTCGTAGTTTGCTTAAAACGATATATTCGCAATCTTAGGGTCAAAGGACTATTGACCTCAGTATGATTGTTAGAAGAATCTATGATGTCTGGTTATGAGGCATTGATAGTTAGGAACTCTATAGTTCTTCTAGGTATCTTCCGAAGGTACTGAATTGACCAGTGCACTTCTAGAGACAAGATAAGAACAAACCATTTAACCTCTTATGTCTCGAAGTCACTATGTATGAATTGCATCATGCTTACCTTAATCCTGAAATGAGACATGCCATTTCACACCTTAGTATTCTCATTTGAGAAAGTCAAAGTTCGGACTCACTATGTGATTCCGAACAAGGCCTATTGGTGAAGTACTAAGTTGTGAGTCTGTCATGAGTAACTTTGTGAAGTTCTCATAGATATGGAATTCATGTACAAGATTGCTGAAATGCAATGTATGTCACCTCATGCTTTGTTCCTTGGAGTGTGAATAAATGAACTGGCCAGTGTCCAAATTGAGTCTCGACTCTTTTGGATGAAACAATGTGACTTGTTAGCTCCTCGTCAATACATTGTTTCTAACTTATTCACAAGCGACAAAGGAGTTGAGGAAATAACAGCTAGAAGGGTAAAATGGTAATTTAGTAAATCCCGACTAGCTGATGACATTCATGAAGGGTAAACATAGATAATATTCAGTGGATCCGCTCATCATAATTAGGTCGAATTCTTGAGTAGAAAATAAATTCATTTGAACCGAGAGATTTTCAGTGTCAGCTCTTTAGTGGAGTCAGTTGGCATTAAGCTAAACTTGGAAAAGGTTTGTGAACTTTTGAGTCCAAGTGTTTAGCTAAAGCTTTGTTCATTTGGGTCCATGAGGTCACTGTCACGAATCACATCGATAGGAATAGTTAAACTGGAAGCTAAGCCAAAACAAGAACGAAAATAGTTAAAAGGGTATTTTTGTCTTTTGAGACAAAGGATGAAATGAATGTCAATAAATTTTTTGACAAGGTCATTTTGTGACATGTTTCACTCGGCCATGACTTGATCATTGGGCCTTGTGAATTAATTTCATTTCATAAGAATTTTATTGAAAATTCTTAATGGGCCTTTTTCATGTTGTCATGAACAAGTGAAAAAGCTTCTAGAAGGCCTTTCTAGCATCACTATAGGCGCCCAAATACCCAAGAGACAAGAGAGAATATTTGGTGCATAAATGTATGAAGATACTTGCCAAAAGAAAAAGAGGAAACAAATTTCCTCTAAGGGAAATAAGAGGTAGGCGCCCAACACAAGAAACAAGCAAGGAATGGAACAAAAAAGGAAACAAATCCAAGGGCTTCTAGAAGCCTATTTGGCCGAGTGACTCTAAGGGAAGGAGAGCAATATTTGCTCATGAATATGTGATATTCAATGAAAGAGGAAACTACCTTATTGAAGGTAAAACCTCCCCTATAAATAGAGGCCTCATTCCCTTCATTCCATTCATTCCACATAAGTTAGAGATTGAGAGCTTCTCTCTCTAGACCTTGTGGTGGCCGAAATCCTCTCTCTCTCTCTTTCTATTTTATTTTCGATTTTTCTTGTTTTGGCACCTAGGTCCTCACTCGACCTAGTGTTTAGCTCTGCGACTTCGAGACTCGTTCTTAAGTCGTAGTGTTTAAAAGTGCCCACTCACTGATTCCTTCTTTTCGAGTGATTTAGTGATAGAAACTTTCGTGGTTGCTCGAGGTGCCGAGGAAAGGAAGAGAGACGTGCTGCGAGGGGAGACGAGCGTTGCAACTTTCCAAAAGCTTCTACAAGGTTCAAGCTTCAAGAAAGGTTAGTAACTTTAATAGCTCATATTAGTTTTTATTTACATGCATATGCTCTTGTCTAGGTTAGTAAAAACTAGTTTTACTTAAAAAGAAAATTTTTAAAATTCCGCCGCTTAACGAAGCGTTAAACTTTTTCTCAAACCCTAGATCGATTCCAACAAATGGTATCAGAGCTATGGTCAAAGGAATGCATATGCATGTTTTTAAATTATGAGCTTGAAAATCGTTTTCGAAAGTTTACTAATTTTGTGACAAGTTAGAATTGTAATCTTAGTTTTTTTTTAATTTATTGCTCATGCCTTTAAATTAAAAACCATGTTGATTTTCTATGAGTTTGGGATGATGTTAAAACACATTAGAATCAGTTCTAAAAGTTTTTAATTTTTTATATTAAAAAACGTGTTTTAAAGGTTTGAGAATTTTCGAGTAAATTTTGTGACTAGTTTTATTTCCTTGCTAGTTTCGTTTATTTACTTGAATCGTTTTATGCATGTTGTTATTTCTTTTATTCTATGTTATTACCCTGCTAATAAAACACAAATAAAAGCTTTAAACAACTTCATAAAACGTTCCGTTACACTCGATTCTTTTTCGCACCTAAAAGGACAAAGCTTTAATTTATTTCTTTTTCTTCGAGCTGGAATGTAAACCCGCATTAAAAGCGGCATAACTCTCTGCTCAGAAATCGAAATTTAATGATTCTTGAATCAAATTAAAGCTCTGTCTGTCCTCTGTCCAATGCCACCGGTTTCGGCTCAAAAGGACATCGGAGCCGCCAGTTATGGCGATTTTACTCCGAGGTGCGCGGCTGTCTGAAACTCCAGTTTTTTAGAAATCCGGATTTTCAAACCCCACTACCATGAGTTATAGAACTCTAATGAGAAAATTTTCTTGAGCAAAATTGTTTTTCATATGATTATAAACATGATGTGTAAAGATTAAAAGTTTTGATTTTTGAAAGATTAATTGAAATTGAATTTTTACAAAACTAGTTTGAATTTTGAAAAACCGTTTTCACTTTCAAACTTGAAAATATTTTGTCATCCAAATGAAATAAGTTTTCAAAATGTTTTCAAAACTATATCTATATCACATATGTTCAAAATCTATATGCTCTTGAAAATTTGAGTGGGAGGTCTCCTTGTAGACAAGCCGAAAAATAAAAAGATGTGTAATCTCAAACTTTCAAGTGTTCGAGTGAGTTGAAGTTCACACTTCCCTCACGCACTTTCCCGAAATAGAAAATAGGAAAAGATCGAGTATGTCCCTTGTGCCTTTATGCACTAATACTGCTCTGAACATGTCGATCTAGGATTCTCTTCTAGTTGTCCGCTCTGTCGCTCTCTAACTAGGAAATTTGTTTCCGAACTTAAAAGAGTCGATGAACCAACTCCAAAAACTAAGTGGGAGGGTTATACTTGTTGTTTGTAACCCACGATCCCCAACACTAATGAAAAGTGCAAGTGTCGCCGGACTAAGAGTCACCCTCGTGGCCCTCTCTTAAATGAGAGTACTCAAGGGCGCTTTGCTCTGATCATTGCTCAATGAGCTACGTCCGAGAGTGAGACGATGATGACAAGACCTCCCCTCGGCGGATTGTTTTTCAAAGTCAATCTTTTGGACTAAGTGGTTGGTTACACACTTAGACTCAATCCCTAGTAATCCTCCCTCGAGGCCCTGCGAAAGGATGTGAGTGATCAAACCAATTTACAAGGTGGCTAGTCAAAATTGATGTATTGACATCTTGGCTATGCATTAATGATGAGTCATTTACTTATGAAAGGAGACTCGTTGCGGCCTTCCCTCGAAGGAGTAAAGTGTCATTTCGTTCATAACACCTTTGGATTTTATAAAGTCTTAAACAAACTTAAATCCTAAACCAAAGACTAATCATAAACTTGTTTCAACTTTTATAGGCAATATGTCTCCCAACTCTCTCTCTTTCATTCTTTCCTCGAACAAACTCGAAAGCGAAAACTACATAGACTCGAAACGTAACCTCGACATAATACCTACCGTTAACAAGCACAAATGGGTACTCACCACCCCGTGTCCTCCTCTGACGAATGATGATTCAACTCAAGAGGACAATGACGCCTTAGCGGCCTGGCTTCGATCCGATGAGATTGTGAGGTGCTATATCTTAGCATCTATGAACAATATGCTGAAAAAGCAACATCGTGACATCGAGACTGCCGCCGACATGCTCTACAATCTCCTTGAGAGTTTTGGAGGGCAAAGGCGTCAAGCAAGGCAAAAAGCAGTCCGACAGTTTATGAACTGTCATATGAAGGCTAGGACTCCTGTTAGAGACTTTATGATACTGATCATTAGTTTTCTAAATAAAATGGAAATCCTAGGATCTGAGACTGATGGGAAGAATCTCATAGATATGATCTTAGAAACTCTCCCCGCGTCTCTTGATACCTCCAAGATGAACTACTCCATAAACAAGCTAGAGTACACTGCTACCAAACTTATGGAGGAACTTCACACTGCTGTAGGTTTCACTAAGAGAAAGAGGAATCAAGGAGAGGCACATGCTACTGAGCAAAAAGCCTCCGCCTCTGAAACTGTGAAGAGACCTTACAAGGCCGATAAAAGAACTGTCCCGCCTATCTCAAAGCGAAGGAACATAGTATTGTACTAGTTACCGAAGCATGCTTAGTAGCTGATAATGTATCAACGTGGATTCTTGACTCCGCTGCTACTAACCATATTTGCTGTTCCTTGAATGGTTTCAAGAAAACCAAAAGCTTAGAGGAAGGCGAGTTCTGTTTCAAATGGGGTGATGGGAGCCTGGTGTCTGCAAAGGCTGTGGGATCCGTGACGCTGTCTTTTGAAGACCGCACTTTAAACTTGAATAATGTTTATTTTGTTCCTACCTTTGGGAAGAACTTAATATCCGTTGCTCGTCTTCGTGAGCAAGATTATTGTTTAAAGTTCATTAAGAATGGAATTCGTATTTCGTTTCCTGATAATTCTTTTGTCACTGACGCATGTATGAAGAATGCTCTTTTCTACATCTATCCCACTCAACCTTCTCTTTTAGACACCGAAATAGATAATGATCTAATTAGGGAGCCAAAGAGGGTCAAACTTTCTGAATCCTCCGATCTAACAAAATCAACACACCTATGGCACTTAAGACTTGGTCATATCAGTCTAGAAAGGATTAAGAGACTTGTGAGGGATGGTCCACTCCAAGCCTCTGCAATAGGTTCACTACCTACTTGTGAATCCTGCATAGAAGGAAAAATGACTAAGCGACCTTTCTCTGATAAAGGTCGAAGAGCCACTGAGTTGCTGGAACTAATACATTCTGATGTATGTGGTCCGCTCAGCCAACAGGCACGTGGAGGATACGAATACTTCGTTACCTTCACTGATGATTACTCACGATATGGGTTTGTCTATTTGCTCAAACACAAATCCGAGACCTTTAACGTATTTAAGGTCTTTAGGGCTTTAGTGGAAAAGCAAACTGGCAAAGTGATCAAAACCCTTCGATCTGATCGAGGTGGTGAGTATATGTCTGGAGAGTTCGATGACTTTCTTAAAGAAGAAGGTATTGCTTCTCAGCTTACCGCACCTGGCACACCTCAACAAAACGGAGTGTCAGAGAGAAGAAACCGAACTCTTATGGAGATGGTTAGATCGATGATGAGTTACTCATCACTCCCGCTTTCCTTTTGGGGATATGCCCTCGAAACAGCCGCTTACATTCTGAACCAAGTTCCGTCTAAAACGGTTCCTGGTACTCCTTATGAAAGATGGATTGGCCGTAAAGTAAGTTTGGGCCACATCCGAATTTGGGGTTGCCCTGCACATGTGCTAAGGCAAAAGACTAGCAAGTTGGCTAGTAGGTCAGAATTGTGCCTGTTTGTAGGATATCCAAAGGAAACCAAAGGTTTCATTTTCTATAGTCCCGAGGACGATAAGACTTTCGTTAGCACGAATGCTCGTTTCCTTGAGGAGGACTTCATGAAGGATGCAAAACCTAGAAGCAAAATTGTGCTTGAAGAAAAGTTGGGTGAGGAAGCTTCTACCTCGTCTGTAAGAATTGTTCTTACCCCAACTGAAACACAACCTAACTCATCAGAATCTCGTCAAGTAGTACTTCGACGTAGTGGGAGGGCTACTCAAAAGCCTGACAGGTACATGTCTTATGGAGACTCTCTTGTAGCCGTCTCCGACATGGATGACCCTGTTTCCTATAGCCAAGCGATGGCTTGTTCTGATTCAAACCTTTGGCTTGACGCCATGAAAGTTGAAATGCACTCGATGTATGTCAACAATGTCTGGAAACTTGTAGACCTTCCTGAAGGGATTAAACCCGTAGGGTGTACGTGGATATACAAGAAGAAAAGGGGTCCTGATGGGAACGTTGAGACGTTCAAAGCACGACTTGTGGCGAAGGGTTATACCCAACAAGAAGGGATTGACTATGAAGAAACCTTCTCGCCAGTCACGATGCTTAAATCCATCCGCATACTCCTATCCATAGCTGCAGCTCTCGACTATGAGATCTGGCAAATGGATGTCAAGACAGCTTTTCTGAATGGCAATCTTGACGAGCGCATTTACATGGCTCAACCAGACGGTTTCGTGGATAAAGGTCAAGAGACCAAGGTTTGTGAGTTGCTTAAATCCATTTATGGACTAAAGCAAGCATCTAGGTCATGGAATATTAGATTCGATGAAACTGTAAAGAGCTTCGGCTTTGAACAGTCAATAGATGAGCCTTGTGTTTACAAGTTAATGCACGAAGGCAAAGTTGTGTTTCTGGTACTATATGTCGATAATATACTACTCATTGGTAATGACGTGGGTAAGTTATCTGAGGTTAAGGTCTGGCTGGCAAAGCAATTCGATATGAAGGATCTAGGAGAAGCCGCGTACATTCTGGGGATCCAAATCTTTTGAGATAGGAAAAACCGGACCCTGTCACTCTCTCAAGCATCTTATATTGATAAGGTGATGGATCGCTTCTCGATGCAAGACTCCAAGAAGGATCAAACACCCTTTAGGCATGGAGTTTCACTCTCTAAGGACCAGTCTCCCAAGACTGCACAAGAGATTGAAGCATGAGGAAAATTCCTTACGCCTCTGCCGTAGGAAGCCTCATGTATGCTATGCTTTGCACTAGACCTGATATATGTTTCGCCGTTGGCGTAGTTAGCCGTTTCCAATCCAACCCTGGACCCGAGCACTGGATTGCTGTTAAGCATGTTCTTAAGTATCTTCGAAGAACTAGGAACTTGATGCTTACATACTCAGGTACTGACCTGACTATGACGGGATATACCGACTCCGATTTTCAAGCGGATAAGGATTCCAGGAAATCCACTTCGGGATCTGTGTTCATCCTTAATGGTGGAGCTGTTGTGTGGAGAAGTATTAAGCAATCTTGCATTGCTGACTCCACAATGGAAGCAGAATATGTGGCTGCTTGTGAAGCATCCAAAGAGGCTGTATGGCTTAGAAAATTCCTTAAGTATTTGGAAGTTGTTTCAAACGTCGACGAGCCCATGACCCTTTATTGTGATAATAGTGGGGCTGTCGCTAACTCAAGGGAACCTAGAAGCCATAAGCGCTCTAAGCATATTGAGAGGAAATACCATTTGATTCGAGAGATCGTGCAGCGCGGAGACGTAGAGGTGAAGTAGATCTCTGGAAGATCTATTCAACAAGGCCCTAGCGAACATGGTGTTCGACCAATTTCGAGAGGGATTAGGCATGTAGGACTACTCACATCTTCTTTGAGTCAAGTGGGAGTTTGTTGTCAATGGTGCCCACAAGAAGAGTAGTAGTGTCTATTTATGTACATTTGATGTCATATAGTCTTACGAAGACTCTTGCTTGTAATTGCTTATTCATTAATAATAAAGTTGAAACGTTCATTCATTCTTTCTTTGTTTGAAGCTTTATGATAAAACCTTAGTCTTTTAGTCCATAAACAAACTTAACAACTTACGAAAAGACAAATGTAGATTTGCATTAACAAACTCTTCGTAGTTTGCTTAAAACGATATATTCGCAATCTTAGGGTCAAAGGACTATTGACCTCAGTATGGTTGTTAGAAGAATCTATGATGTCTGGTTATGAGGCATTGAGAGTTGGGGACTCTATAGTTCTTCTAGGTATCTTCCGAAGGTACTGAATTGACCAGTGCACTTCTAGAGACAATATAAGAACAAACCATTTAACCTCTTATGTCTCGAAGTCACTATGTATGAATTGCATCATGCTTACCTTAATCCTGAAATGAGACATGCCATTTCACACCTTAGTATTCTCATTTGAGAAAGTCAAAGTTCGGACTCACTATGTGATTCCGAACAAGGCCTACTGGTGAAGTACTAAGTTGTGAGTATGTCATGAGTAACTTTGTGAAGTTCTCATAGATATGGAATTCATGTACAAGATTGCTGAAATGCAATGTATGTCACCTCATGCTTTGTTCCTTGGAGTGTGAATAAATGAACTGGCCAGTGTCCAAATTGAGTCCTGACTCTTTTGGATGAAACAATGTGACTTGTTAGCTCCTCGTCAATACATTGTTTCTAACTTATTCACAAGCGACAAAGGAGTTGAGGAAATAACAGCTAGAAGGGTAAAATGGTAATTTAGTAAATCCCGACTAGCTGATGACATTCATGAAGGGTAGCATAGATAATATTCAGTGGATCCGCTCATCATAATTAGGTTGAATTCTTGAGTAGAAAATAAATTCATTTGAACCGAGAGATTTTCAGTGTCAACTCTTTAGTGGAGTCAGTTGGCATTAAGCTAAACTTGGAAAAGGTTTGTGAACTTTTGAGTCCAAGTGTTTAGCTCAAGCTTTGTTCATTTGGGTCCATGAGGTCACTGTCACGAATCACATCGAGTAGGAATAGTTAAACTGGAAGCTAAGTCAAAACAAGAACGAAAATTGTCGAAAGGGTAATTTTGTCTTTTTGGACATGGCATGAAATGAATGTCAATAAATTTTTTGACAATGTCATATGATGACATATTATATCACACAGCCATAACATGTTTATTGGGCCTTGTGAATTAATTTCATTTCATAGAATTTTACTTGAAAATTCTTAATGGGCTTTTCTTATGTTGTCATGAACAATTAAAGAAAAACCTAGAAAGCCTTTTTAGAAGGCTTTTGGCCGTCCAACCCAAGTGAATGGGAGACCAAATTTCGTGCAGCCTTTAGTGTGAAAGAGAGATTATTTTGTGCATTAATGTATTTAGATACTTGCCAAAAGAAAAAGAGGAAACAAATTTCCTCTAAGAGGAATCAAGATGGGCGCCTAAGTAGAGTCAAAAGAGGAAACAAATATGAGGATATCTTGGATCCTCTTTGGTCGTGTGAAATAAGGAGAAGAAAAGGAAATTGGCTCATGAATATGTGATATTCTATAGAAGAGGAAACTACCTTATTGAAGGTGAGACCTCTCCTATAAATAGGAGCCTTATTCTTCACATTTCATTCATCCCAAGAATTAGAGATTGAGAGCTTCTCTCTCTAGCTTGGCCGCCCCTCTCCTCTCTCTCTCTATTCAATTTCGATTTTTGTTTTGGCACCTAGGTCCTCATTTGACCTAGTGTTTAGCTCTGCGACTTCAAGACTCGTTCTTAAGTCGTAGTGTTTAAAAGTGCCCACTCACTGATTCCTTTATTTCGAGTGATTTAGTGATAGAAACTTTCGTGGTTGCTCGAGGTGCCGAGGAAAGAAAGAGAGACGTGCTGCGAGGGGAGACGAGCGTTGCAACTTTCTAAGAGCTTCTCAAATATCAAGCTTCAAGAAAGGTTAGTAAACTTCTTAGCTCATATTAGTTTTTTTAATTACATGTACTTGCACTTTGTCTAGGTTAGTAAAAAACTGTTTTTACTTGTAAAAGAAAATTTTTAAATTCCGCCGCTTAACGAAGCGTTAAACTTTTTCTTAAACCCTAGATCAATTCCAACAAATACACGAAGGCAAAGTTGTGTTTCTGGTGCTATATGTCGATGATATACTACTCATTGGTAATGACGTGGCTAAGTTATCTGAGGTTAAGGTCTGGGTGGTAAAGCAATTCGATATGAAGGATCTAGGAGAAGCCGCGTACATTCTGGGAATCCAAATCTTTCGACATAGGAAAAACCGGACCCTGTCGCTCTCTCAAGCATCTTATATTGATAAGGTGATGGATCGCTTCTCGATGCAAGACTCCAAGAAGGGTCGAACACCCTTTAGGCATCGAGTTTCACTCTCTAAGGACCAGTCTCCCAAGATTGCACAAGAGATTGAAGACATGAGGAAAATTCCTTACGCCTCTACTGCAGGAAGCCTCATGTATGCTATGCTTTGCACTAGACCTTACATCTGTTTCGTCGTTGGCGTAGTTAGCCGTTTCCAATCCAACCCTGGACCCGAGCACTGGATTGCTGTTAAGCATGTTCTTAAGTATCTTCGAAGAACTAGGAACTTGATGCTTACATACTCAGGTACTGACCTGACTATGACGGGATATACCGACTCCGATTTTCAAGCAGATAAGGATTCCAAGAAATCAACTTCGGGATCTGTGTTCATCCTTAATGGTGGAGCTGTTGTGTGGAGAAGTATTAAGCAATCCTGCATTGCTGACTCCACAATGGAAGCAGAATATGTGGCTGCTTGTGAAGCATCCAAAGAGGCTGTATGGCTTAGAAAATTCCTTAAGTATTTGGAAATTGTTCCAAACGTCGACGAGCCCTTGATCCTTTATTGTGATAATAGTGGGGCTGTTGCTAACTCAAAGGAACCTCGAAGCCATAAGCGCTCTAAGCATATTGAGAGGAAATACCATTTGATTCGAGAGATCATGCAGCGCGGAGACGTGGAAGTGAAGAAGATCTCAACGGTGGACAACCTAGCAGATCCGTAGACAAAGGCCCTAGCGAACAAGGTCTTCGACAAACATCGAGAGGTATTAGGCATGAACGACTACACACATCTTCTTTGAGTCAAGTGGGAGTTTGTTGTCAATGGTGCCCACAAGAAGAGTTGTAGTGTGTATTTATGTACATTTGATGTCATATAGTCTTACGAAGACTCTTGCTTGTAATTGCTTATTCATTAATAATAAAGTTGAAACGTTCATTCATTCTTTCTTTGTTTGAAGCTTTATGATAAAACCTTAGTCTTTTAGTCCATAAACAAACTAAACAACTTACGAAGAGACAAATGTAGATTTGCATGAACAAACTCTTCGTAGTTTGCTTAAAACGATATATTCGCAATCTAAGGGTCAAAGGACTATTGACCTCAGTATGATTGTTAGAAGAATCTATGATGTCTAGTTATGAGGCATTGAGAGTTGGAGACTCTATAGTTCTTCTAGGTATCTTCCGAAGGTACTGAATTGACCAATGCACTTCTAGAGACAAGATAAGAACAAACCATTTAACCTCTTATGTCTCGAAGTCACTACGTATGAATTGCATCGTGCTTACCTTAATCCTGAAATGAGACATGTCATTTCACACCTTAGTATTCTCATTTGAGAAAGTCAGAGTTCGGACTCACTATGTGATTCCGAACAAGGCCTATTGGTGAAGTACTAAGTTGTGAGAATGTCATGAGTAACTTTGTGAAGTTCTCATAGATATGGAATTCATGTACAAGATTGCTTAAATGCAATGTATATCACCTCATGCTTTGCTCCTTGGAGTGTGAATGAATGAACTGGCTAGTGTCCAAATTGAGTCCTGACTCTTTTGGATGAAACAATGTGACTTGTTAGCTCCTCGTCAATACATTGTTTCTAACTTATTCACAAGCGACAAAGGAGTTGAGGAAATAACAGCTAGAAGGGTAAAATGGTAATTTTGTAAATCCCGACTAGCTGATGATATTCATGAAGGATAAACACTGATAATATTCTGTGGATCCGCTCATTACAATTAGGTTGAATTCTTGAGTAGAAAATAAATTCATTTGAACCGAGAGATTTTCAGTGTCAACACTTTAGTCGAGTCAGTTGACATTAAGCTAAACTTGGAAAAGGTTTATGAACTTTTGAGTCCAAGTATTTTAGCTCAAGCTTTGTTCATTTGGATCCATGAGGTCACTGTCACGAATCACATCGATTAGGAATAGTTAAACTGCAAGCTAAGTCAAAACAAAAACGAAAATAGTCAAAAGGGTATTTTTGTCTTTTGAGACAAAGGATGAAATGAATGTCAATAAATTTTTTTGACAACTTCATTTGATGACTTAATGTCACTCGGCCATGACTTGATCATTGGGCCTTGTGAATTAATTTCATTTCATAAGAATTTAATTGAAAATTCTTAATGGGCTTTTCTCATGTTGTCATGAACAAATGAAGAAGCTTCTAGAAGCTCCTTCTAGAGACATAATGGGCGCCCAACATACCCATAGGAAGAGAGAATATTTTGTGCATAAATGTATCAAGATACTTGCCAAAAGAAAAAGAGGAAACAAATTTCCCTTAAGAGGAATGAGGTAGGCGCCCAAGAGAGAGACAAAAGGTTTTTATTTTTTCTTTTATTGGTTCATAAATATTAAAAGAAAGCTCTTTTTCCATTCGATCCAAAAAAGTGGGGGAATTCGTATTAGCTTCAAATGATTTACAAATAATTGTTTTACGTCTTTGTGCTCGGATTGAGCCTGTAATTAAATCTCGTCGAAAATCCGGTTGTTGTGAATAACGTATTAAAGAAATCTTGTCTATTCGATCGTTATTAAGATCTTGGGGATTACTATAAGTATTGCTATCTTTTAGATCATCATTTAAAATCACTATACGTTTGCTTTTATTTGAACGAATCGGAGGGTGCTTTCCTAAAAGGTCTGTATTTTGTTCTTCCTCTTGTTCCAAATTGTTTATTAATCTGTGTGACCACCGCGGAACTTTTTTTATGATTTCGTTTAACTCAATAAAATTTTTTCGAATTTTCTTGCCGTTAGAATTCGTGTGAACGTTTTCAAATATAATTTTTTTTTCGCTCTGTTGAATTAATTCTTACTCGTTTATATGTTCGTTTTTTACAAAAGTCATTAATGAAATTCACCAAAAAACTTTTTTCTTTTTCTAATGATTTTTTTTTATTCTATCAATTTTTTTTTGTTCCTCTTGAAATTCTAAGTAATTAATAATAAGAAAGACGCCAAAAAGTTTATTTATCCAACCCCTTTCTATGTAATTTTGTATGGAATTTTTATATTTGATTGAAAGCCAAAACAATTTTAGCATTTGTCCACGGGAAGCACCCTTTAAGAAAGGGTCATATACCTCAGGTAAATATATATATTTTTTTTATTATTGCAATATTTGCATAATCTATGTCTGTTTTCAAGTCGATCGAGAATCAGAGAATTACTCCCTAAAATTTTATCTATATTCTTAACTATATATATAAATTTGTTGGTTTTATTTTTTATTTTTTCTTTATTATTATAACGCCAAAGATTCTCCAATTCATTAAAGGGGAGTTTATCTTTTGTAAATATAGAAAGCTTTCGCTCTATCATTTCGAAAAAGGTGGACAAACTAGGTGGGTGTGCGTAAAACATATTTTATCTTTTCCAACACTTTGTCACGCATTATTAAAAATATTGTGACATCTTATTTTTTAAGGTTATATAAATTGATTTTTTTAATTTATAGGTTTTTATAGACCGAAATGGCCGATTCCATTTTTTATAGTTAAAAAGAATAGTCAAAAGGTTTTTGAAAGCGAAAGTTGCGTAATTTTTTTTTTCTTGAAATATTTCTAACTTTGAATTTTCTTGATTCTGATCCACATTCAGATTATAAGTTTCATAAACGGGTCTGTTTTTATATTGTGTCTCTTTCAATAGGAATTCATCTTTTGTTTTTTCCTTCCCATTCACTCGTATCTCTTCCCTTTCATCGATTTTGTATGGATCCTCCTTTTCTTCCCAAAAAAGGGAAGGAGAAGGATCTTCTTCAGTGGATCCCTCTTGTTCCTATTTAGTCCCCTTCGTTTCTGAAGTTGTTTCTATTTCTGTTTCTTCCTCGCTTTCCCCCCTTTCTGAGGTTTCTTTCAGTTTCTTAGTAAGAATGGGTGACGGTATTCTGCAATCACAGGTTCTGTCGTTCCCATCACTTCGCTATTAATGGTTAGGTCTAAATTCTAGAATCAATGGAGCCCTTTATTACATTTGTTCTTGAGTCAATCTTCTCAGTCTTTATTGACTCTGGGCTCTTGATTTTGTTTCTTTAGTTATTCTTACATATAATAATTTTAGTTAATTAAAACTCAATCAGTATTAATGCTTTATTACATTTATTAAATTAATTGTTGACCTTACATATTGGAATTCTATATCAGTAATATTTTTTTCTCTTTCTATCAGCTTTCCATTTATCTTTATACTTTAGTTTCACTACAAATAGTTTGTTCTTTTTTTTTTTAACATTTCAGTTGCTACAATGATATGACCAATATATCATATCGCTACTGATTCCTTATATCCAGATAATGCGAAAGGATGAGTTGGTTATTAGTGAATACTATGACTCTGGGCTCGGCTTTTTTTACTCCAATCCTAAAAAAACCAACGAGTCGCACACTAAGCATAGCATTTATAAAAAAAATAATTAATGTAACTTTTATGCATGGAACAAAATAGGAAACAAATCCAAGGCTTAATGAAGCCTACCTTGGCCGAGTATGTCATAGAGGAAAAGAGGAAATTGGCTCATGAATATGTGATATTCTATAGAAGAGGAAACTACCTTATTGAAGGTGAGACCTCTCCTATAAATAGGAGCCTCATTCTACTCATTTTTCTCATTCCACATAAGTTAGAGATTGAGAGCCTCTCTCTCTAGAACTTGTGGTTGCCGCCCCTTCCTCTCTCTCTCTCTAGTTTATTTTCGATTTTTGTTTTGGCACCTAGGTCCTCATTTGACCTAGTGTTTAGCTCTTCGACTTCAAGACTCGTTCTTAAGTCGTAGTGTTTAAAAGTGCCCACTCACTAATTCTTTTATTTCGAGTGATTTAGTGATAGAAACTTTCGTGGTTGCTCGAGGTGCCGAGGAAAGAAAGAGAGACGTGCTGCGAGGGGAGACGAGCGTTGCAAACTTTCCAAAAGCTTCTCAAAGTTCAAGCTTCAAGAAAGGTTAGAAAACTTCTTAGCTCATAATAGTTTTTATTTATATGTACTTGCTCTTTGTCTAGGTTAGTAAACACTGTTTTTACTAGAAAAGAAATTTTTTTAAAATTCAGCCGCTTTACGAAGCGTTAAACTTTTTCTTAAACCCTAGATCAATTCCAACATTCCCGACTTACACAGCCCATAATCCCTTCTACAGCTCGACCCCTTTCTTCTCAGCCCGAGAAAGACATGAGTGGTCAACCACCCGTTCATTCGGAGGGCGTGAATAACCCCGAAAACGCAACCGGAGTGAAGAAGTACTTTCTACGCTCCCGAGCGCAAGGCGACGAGGAGTCTCTCAACGACGAGAGTCACACTCCCTCGCCCCCTCCACTTCAGGACAGTCGGGACGACCGCATCCTTGAGATGGAGGAGAAAATCCGTCAACTAAAGATAGCCAATGCAAGGTACCACCGCCAACTGGCGGGCAAGGCGCCTGCACAGGGTACCCCCCACGGGGAATCCGAGGACCTCATGGACGAGGGACATGACTATGACCCCGACTATTAAGGCTTGGAAATTTCAGCGGACATCGAAACTTCTCTCACTAAAGACGGGGAACTCCCTGTTGAGATCAAAGCCGGTCCGTCAATCCCGCCTCTTAAAACAAAGGCAATACCGATCTCCTCTCAAGAAGAGACCTCCAGACGTTCAGCTCATGACCGACTCGGTCAAAGAGGCGATGTCAGGGAAGGTCCAACGATTCGGCGAGTGAGGCGTGTGGCTCGAAGCTCACGCCCCATACCACCGGGCCGGACCTTAGAGATCGGCTTACTGCCCAACGGAATGACCGGTGAAGACCTCCGGGAGAGGCTAAGTGCTCGCAAGGGTCACAACCCTGTGGCCCCAATCAATGGGGACCCTGAAGGACCTGAAGGACATGTTCCTAGCACGATTTGCTACATCGATGGTCCAAAAGAGGACCAAGATGTACCTATGGTCAATCAGGCAAGAGAATAACGAGTCCTTGAGACAGTATCTCACCCGATTCACCGCGGAATCAAATAAGGTTGACCGCTTTGATGACAGTGACGCAATTACAGCCATCATCGAGGGCTTGCGCACTGGAGACTTCTTAAAGTCCGTCATCGGCAGAGTCCCTTCTACGATGGCCGAGTTAATGAACCGAGCCAAAACCTTCATGGGGGTGGAAGATTACCTCGACGGCCGCAGGAGCGGCAACCAAAGCTCCCGCCGTCGGGATGAGTCCGGCAACGAGCCAGGTAACCCCCGCAAAAGGGTGAACAAGGGAGGTCAAGCTTCCGATAGCCGACCCCCTATGTCTCAAAAGCTGCGTCTTGCGAGCAATTTTAGAGACTACTCGAGTTACACTCCTTTGAACGCCTCGGTAGAGCAAATCTACGCTGTGGCACGTGACAAGTTCACCGCTTCGACTCCAATGAAAGGCGGCCTCGCATCTCGCGACCGGTCCCGTTATTATGAGTTCACCGGGATTACGGTCGCACGACCGCTCAATGCTTCCATCTTAGGAGGCAAATTGAGACATTAATCAAGAAAGGAGAGCTCAAAGAGTTTGTCCTTCGCATGGTAGGAGCTGCAGCCCCCACCGACAACAGGCCACAGCATGAGAAAGGTGGAGGGGCCACAACCAATACCGACCGCACCGCGGTCGCGGCTACGGCCGATGCGCAACTCCACGTCGTCACCACCATCCTAGGTGGCCTGCAAAACGGGGACTCGGCCCGGCAAAGGAAGAAGCTCCTCAGAGCTGCCTCTCAAGAAGTCCTTGCCGGGCAGGTTAACCTCACCTATGAGGAACCTCCGTCCGTACCTCACGAGATGATACAATTCATCAGTGAAGAGGCCAAGCGAGTTGTGTACCCACATAATGACGCTATAGTCCTTAAGGCCCAGGTGGCCAACAACTTGTAAAAAGAGTTCTTATTGATAACGGCAGCGCAGCCGATATAATCTTTAAGACCACCCTAGAGCGCATGAAACTCGGGGGGCTCCGCCCGGTCCCGACTCAGACCCCTCTGTTTGGGTTCACGGGAGAAAAGGTCATGACTGAAGGAATCATTGATTTACCAGTCACCTTCGGAACTACCGGAGGTATCGAAGTCGTTCACATGGTCCCCTTTCTTGTGGTTGACCAGGAGTCGCCCTACAATGTTATCATTGGGCGACCCACGTTAAACAGATTAAGGGCCATCACATCCACATATCACCTACTGGTGAAATTCTCCACAGAAGAGGGGATTGGCGTCATTGCTGGCGATCAGACCCAAGCGAGGATATGCTACGTCCAGGGCGTGGACGGCAAGCCCGCTGAAAAAAGGGTCAACACGATCTACCAACTAGAAGACGACTACTCGTGTGATCAGAAAGACGCACGGAAACTCGGGGAATTAGACCCCTGCGACGATATTGAGAGGTTGAAAGTTGACACCCCCGATGATCTCACTTCGATCGTTCTCAATGAAGCAAAACCTGACCAGGTGGTGAAGATCGGTGCACAACTCCCTCTCGCCATCAAAACTCAACTCGCTTCCTTCCTTCAGGAGTTTAAGGATGTCTTTGCGTGGACACATGCAGACATGCCTGGTATAGACCCCGATGTGATTGTGCACCGGTTGAATGACGATAAAACTATCGCTGAAAAGGTACATGCTAGACGCGCGTTCAACCCTGAACGATACCTTGCGATAAACGAGGAAGTCGAAAAGCTTCTCTCCGCTGGTTTCATCCGAGAGGCCAAGTACCCCAAGTGGGTGGCCAATGTGGTCATGGTAAAAAAGCCTAATGGGAAGTGGCACATTTGTATAGATTACAAAGATCTTAACAAAGCCTGCCCAAAAGATTGCTTTCCACTCCCACGCATCGAATAACTGGTCGATGCCACGACAGGGCATGAACTGCTAAGTTTCATGGACGCCTACTCAGGCTATAACCAGATTCGAATGCACGAGCCCGATCAGATCAACACGACCTTCGTCACTGATCGCGGCCTCTACAGCTACAAGGTCATGCCTTTCGGCCTTAAAAATGCAGGAGCTACTTACCAACGATTCGTAAACTGGATCTTCGCCGACCTAATCGGCAAGACTATGGAAGTTTACGTGGACGACATGCTCGTTAAAATCCTACTGGCTACCAATCACGTAGACAACCTAAGGGAGATGTTTTTAATCCTCTGCCGGTACAAAATGAAGCTCAACCCCAACAAGTGTGTGTTCGGGGTCGAATCCGGGAAGTTCCTAGGCTACATAGTTAGCCGACGAGGTATCGAAGCGAACCCCGAGAAAATCAAGGCGCTCCTTGACATGAAGTCTCCGCGACGTGTCAAGGAAGTCCAAAGTCTGACCGGTCGGATTGCCGCCCTCTCACATTTTGTGGCCAAAGCAACCGACAAGTGTCAACCGTTCTTCAAAGCAATAAAGAAGACGGACGGCTTTATATGGACGGACGAGTGCGAGAAGGCCTTTCAAGAAATGAAGGCCTACTTCGGGACACCTCCGTTCCTTTCCAAGACAAAAGAAGGCGAGACGCTTTACATCTACCTCGTCATCTCCGAACGAGCTGTGAGCGCTGTGCTGATCCGTGAAGAAGATAAGGCTCAATGGCCTATCTTCTACGTGTGCAAAGCCTTGCTTGACGCCGAAACGCGTTACACAGAGATAGAGAAACTCTCTCTCGCTCTCCTCGTAGCCGCCAAAAAGCTACGCCCCTACTTCAAGGCTCACCCAATTGTTGTCCGAACCGGACACCCCATCGGTAAAGCTCTTCAAAAGGAATATCGACTCGCATGGCGATCTGGTCCCAAGAATTGAGCGAGTACAGAATTGAGTTTCACCCGAGACCGGCAATAAAGGCTCAAGCCCTAGCTGATTTCGTGGCAGAATTCTCCTACACTCCCGACATGGGAAGAGCAGAAGACGACTCGACCGACGAGTTGTCAGCTCGAAAGAGAAAGGTCGACCCTACGGGTCCCATCAGGGAACTACACGTAGACGGAGCATCTAATTCCCAGGGGGCAGGTGCTGGCATGATTCTAACGAATCCCGACCGGGAAAAGTTACGCTACGCCCTCCACTACGGATTTCAGGCCTCCAACAACGAGGCCGAGTACGAAGCCCTCATCGTAGGGTTGGAGCTCGCTCAAAAGCTCAACGTACAGAATTTACGAATACATTGTGACTCGCAGTTAATCGTAAATCAGGTTAAAGGCGACTACGTTGCCAAAGAGCTTAACATGATCGCCTACCTGGCAAAGACAAATGCCAAGTTACATGCCTTCTTGTGGTTCGAGATCATGCACATCCCACGAGAAGAGAACTCCGAGGCTGACGCCCTAGCTCGCTTCGGATCCGGTATCACCGAAGATGGGTTGGGAACTATCCCAATCGAGTCTCTCTCGCGACCATCCGTCTCACGTGACGAGGTTGGAATGATTGAGAGCACCGCTCATCCAACTTGGATGACCCCGCTTACGGACTTCTTGCGAAGAGGGGCACTTCCCGGAGACCGCAAAGAAGTCGAAAGGCTGAAAGCCCTCGCATCTAAATACGTGTTGAGAGGCGAAGCCTTATACAAGCGCGGGTACTCAACCCCGCTGCTCCGATGCCTCAACAGCGTCGAGTCGACTAAGGTCCTCCGCGAAATTCACGAAGGCCTCTGCGGGTACCACTCCGCTGGGAGGTCCCTTGCGCTCAAAGTGCTTCGACAAGGCTATTTCTGGCCGACGATGAAAAGAGACGCCTACGACTGGGCGAGAAAGTGTGACAAGTTTCAACGTTTCTCTAACGTTCCACAACAGCCGCCATCTCCCCTGAATAGCATCGTCGTCCTACGCCCCTTTGCGAAATGGGGCATAGACATAATCGGCAAGCTTCCCAAAGCTCCGAGGCAATACGAATACGCCATCGTCGCTATCGACTACTTCACTAAGTGGGTCGAAGCCGAGCCTCTGGCCAGGATCACCGAGGCCAACACTACGAACTTCATCTGGAAGTCCATAATATGCCGCCACGGCATCCCCGCGTCAATTGTGACCGACAACGGCGCGCAGTTCGACAACGCTAGGGTTAGAGAAATTTGCGCCCAACTAGGGATAAGCAAGACATTCTCATCCCCGCGACACCCACAGGCTAATGGCCAAGTGGAAGACGTCAACAAGACGATTAAAAGCAACCTCAAGAAAAAGCTCGAAGCCAAAAAAGGCGCCTGGGCTGAGGAGCTGCCTTTCATCCTATGGGTCTATCGAACGAGCGTTCGAAATGCCACCAGAGAGACCCCTTTCACCCTAGCTTTTGGGATTGAAGCGGTGGTACCCGTGGAAACGAAAGTCCCCACCTACCGGGTCGACACTTTCGACGAAAAAGAAAATGACGAAGCCATACGCCTCGAATTGGATCTAATCGACGAGAAAAGATCCGAGGCCCTCACCAGAGTCGCTGCACAAAAGCAAAAGGTTGAGAGATACTACAACGCCAAAGTCAAAAAGTGGATCTTCCCCGTCGGCAGCCTCGTACTCAGGCGCGTGTTCCAGAACACCTAAGAACAAGGCGCCAGGGTCCTGGGCCCGAATTAGGAAGGACCGTATAGAGTTCGACAAGTCATACACGACGGAACCTACTACATCGAACACACGGACGGAACTCCAATTCGGCACCCGTGGAACGCCGAACACTTGAGGCAGTACCACAAGTGACCGAGTCCCCCCATTTATTGCTCTGATTTCCCTTATTCAATAAGGCCTACGTGCCACTGTTTGAGGAAGTTCCCTGTTAGCAAAAATTAATAAAAAATAAAGTTTGCGGTCTTTTTTACCCACTTTATTAAAAGTTTTTAGTCATCACGGCACGACCTGTAAACTAAAAACTTGGGGGGCTAATGGGTCCTGCGACATACACTCAAGAATTCACGACCAAAAAAAAAAACCTTAAAGCGCCCCACTCATGGGATACAGAGGCTTAAGAAGCTCGAACCCCGATGGCTCATCAAGCATACGGGTCTGAGAAAAGACGTCGGCCTAACCCAGTGCAATCCACGTTCAGACGCTCCAGGGCGCGAACTCAAAAAGACGCCGGCCCAACCCGGCGCGACATGCACGTCCAGCCGCCAATGGCACGGACGCAGAGCCCCCGGGAACTACCCGGTACGACCTCTTCGATCACCGAAAGGCACGAAGCGAAGTCACTGGGCCACGGCCACATTAGGCACGCCGTATCGTCGGCCTACCCGACAGGCCGATATCACCGTTCAAACACGGGTCGGCCAATCACCTAACTGGGCACAAACGCCCCCTCGCCTCAACGTTGAACGACGACAAGTCGTAACGATAAAGTGAGCAAAGGACGAACCCCAGCTAGGGACGCAAAACCTGCCAAAACTATTGGCAAGGGTACAAGCCCTTCGGGCCACGTTAGCCCGCAAAGAAGGCATATACGAGCAAAACTGCTCAAAAAGTGAGATAAGCAATCCCTGGAAGAAGGCAATGTCGCTCTTCGACACCACGCACTTCCACCAAGACAGTGGGGATCCCTTGAGATGACAGAAGCAATCCCCTCGAGCCTCTATCGCCTCCAGCTCCACCGCCGAGTTCGCCCTCTTGGGTTCGGAACGCTCGTCAGGAGGCGCCGCTGTCGAAGCCCTTTTCAAAAAGGCACGGGGCTCTGGTTCAACTACACCAGCAGTCTCGACACGCTCTCCCCTCGCCTTGCGGTCAACGACCCTAGAGCGAATCTCCTCCATCGACTCAGGGTCCCGAGAAGCGAGAGCCAGCCTCCTAGCTCGCCTCTTTGCAGCTACACAAGGCAAAGCAGCGAAGATCAAGTTCCTGTCAACAAAAAAATTTACAAAACCGTAGAGTTACCTCGAGAAGCAGGAGCGACAGGCTGAGCCTCGGGACTCGGGGGCCTGCTCGCCCGGCGCGCCTCCTTGGTGCCCGGAGCAAATGGCGGGAACCACCCGGTGAACGCCATCAGCTCGGGGGAACAGAACTGCTCGCCAGCCTTGCGGGCTTCCGACATCCTCGATATCTCTCTCACAAAGGGGAGCTCCGCTGCCCCTCATCCGCTAGAAAGTCGGCCAAATGACCGAAGCGAAGGGGCGCCTAGCCAAAGGCGTCCGAGGAGACCCACACCCACACCCGGCGGCTAGGCGGGTCACTATCCTCGACCAACCTCACATTGCCCCGGGCGCGGGCCATGTGAAACCCCGGCTGCCCTGGCGCCGGGAAGACGGCAACCAGATTGCGGAAGTCATCCACGGTCATGGCACGCTGCATCTGGCAATACCACTCCATGAAGCATGTAGCCAACAGGCGATAGAACGCCGGGCTCATTTGACATGCATGGACCCCTAGTCGGGTCAGAATCCGCTGGACGATCGTCGAGAACGGGAGGTGCAACCCGTAGACAAGACTCCCGATCGTCACAGTCGCGTACCCGTCCCTTGGACGAGAGGGCTTGTCCTTGGGGGCAGGTCTAAGCAGTCCCACCGAGGGAGGGATGTTATACGTCTCCCAGAGCGTGCTAAAGACTCGGGAAGTGAGCGTGCTCGTGGTATCGATTCCCCCGTAGTCTAAGCCGACGGGGGCAACAGAGTCGCCTACTCCGTACATGCGAGTCCTCTCCAGAGACCTGGCATAGGTGTAGCCAGAGGCCTCCGCGGACTCGAAAGCCGACCAGGCCGTCTCCAACACTTTTCCTTTACGTTTCTCCTTCCCCCTCGTGGGAGGAGCCTCCAAATCCTCTTCGGGGCCTTCTGAGCCCGACCATAGGGGGTCGTCGGAATAAATCTCGTCCAAAAAAGATTCGGACGACACTATCGAAAGCCCGGCACCCGGGGCATCTAAATCAGACGCCCGGGGAATCCCGGCACTCACCATCGCTTAACCTCGCTGCTTGAGCGAGGGAGCGTCAAAGGACGCCTCGCGGGAAACAAGGTTGATCACCAGCTGTGGCGATCGCGAGTCCTTGGACCGTTCGTTCTCCCCTTCAGGGCCGCACCTGGTAGGTAGGCCACTCCCGGGCCCCGCCAACTCAGCTATCGCCGCGGTGTCACTCTCCAATTTCGCGAGCCATTTGTCGGCCGCACCGGAGTCTTCCTCGACAAATATGGGAATCCCGTCAAGTTCCTCAAAGGGACCCTTGACCGCCCCCCAAAGTCTGGGAGAGCACAGGAAGAGTCAACCTTGGGATCGTCAACATGGGAAACAAGCTCACTCCCCATTAAAAAAGGGTATAAAAGTCGGCTGCCCAGAGGGAATTTCAAACTCAAAGAAATTTTTCAATTACCCAAGTATGAATAGAAAGGGAGGGGGCTCTCCTATTAATAGGAGAGGAAGGAGCAAACCCTGCTCCTTCCCCCTCCCCCCCCCTGCGCGCGCAACACGAGGCTCGGCCCGCATGTCGGCCTCGCGCGAGCACCAGGCCGCGCCCTGGCCTTGCTGCCCAGCCGGCCCGGTCCGACCCCCCAGGGTCCGGCCAACAAAAAAAAAAGATATGCGTGCGTATGGTCACTCATGACCGAAGGTAAAATGACCTCAACGCCCTCTCTTTTTCTAAAGTTCACGACTTACGTCCCGTAAGCCATAAACATGGGGGGCTAATGTTACCGGTCGTTTTCGGGACACCGAAAATTCAAAAACAATTCGTGACCGGCCGGGCTTCGCCGGCCGGAAGCCCAAAGGGCCCCGGCCCACCAGGCTCGAGCGCCCTGACGCACCCACGGCCTGGCAGGGCCTGCGTTCCCAGCCCAGGGGCCCTACGCACGCGCACCCGCGCCTCCGGCCCAGTGGGCCTGAGCGCGCGTCCTGCCCCTCCACTAGGACAAAATACGTTATCCAGTGCGACGAATGTCTCACCCAATGCTTAAAATGTCGCACCTAAAAGTTTATTAGGTGCGACATTGGGTGCGACAGCATCGCACCGGAGAACCCGTCGCAGAACGTATTGGGTGCGACATGTCGCACCTAATAAGTACCCCTTTAGGTAAGACACTTTCAGGTGCGACTTACCGCACCTAATGCCCAAGTTATTTTCCTGCCAAATTTTATACAATTGGCGGGTAAATTCATATCGGGTGCGACAGTGTCGCACCTAATGCCGTTCCCGCCATGATATTCGGTGCGACAGTGTCGCACCGAATATGTTTTTTAAATTAAAAAAAATACAAAATTAAAAAAGTTAATTAAAATTCATTTAAAATTAAATAAAAATCAATTAACAAAATTATAAATGAATTAGAAATAATATTCTGAAAATAGAATTCTTAATTAAAAATACAAATTCTTTCCAAAAAAAGCGAAAAAAAAATGAATTCCTAATTTTTTTTCCTATAAAACTTATCGATAGTAGAATTCCCTCTACCGAATAAGTTGCCAGAACTTCGAGAACCGCTTCCGCGTCCTCGTCCACCACTGCCTGACGCGCTGCCGCTCGTTCCACCGCTTCCGTAAGGACGGTCTCGCAAGTAATCCATAGAACCAGGCGTAGAACCCGGCGTGGAACCTGGCATCTGCTGATCCGTCCCACCTGGTTGCGATGCAGGCGGAGGTTGAGGAGTCGTGGGAGGCTGGTTGTGCTGCTGGCTGAGGAAGGCGATCTGTTGCCGCATCACTTGTAGCTCGGCTTGTTGGGCATCCATCTGAGCTCGCATCTCGGCAACCAATGGATCGGTCTGAGATGAAGAACTTGACGAGCCTCTATCTAACGTTTGGGCAACACCCAGAGATGACCTTGGGATCCAAGGCCCTAAACCGACTTCCCAGTCTCTGTGTACTCCTAAAACATCACGCATCGCATACATCTCCGCATCTTCTTGGGAGATTACGGTGTTTTGCTACGCCGCTTACCGCAAAATATCTATCGTTTGGGCGGTGATTTGATCCTTAAAAAAACCACAAAATACTTATCAGATAAGAATAATTTAAGTAATTAAATATAGTAAATAAAACAATCAACTTACGAATTGCGAATTCGTGAATTTCTTCGTCCACGATCCCTTAGCGTCATGGTGTTTTTATGACCATATCGCTCAAGCCGAGCCTATACTCCCATCTTCCCTTCGCTGTAATTTTTCAACATTAAAATATGAATCACATATATATTGCATATTAATATTAAGAGACTTACCTTCCTCGAGCGATGACCAAAAAAACTAAGCGACCCTTGTCTCGCCTTAGTCTTCTTCATTTTCGAATTTTCCCGGTTGCGGAGAGATTTCGCCTGCAAGACATAAATTCGTTAAGTTTAATTTTAAGAAATTTGAATAACCATCGGAAGTTCAACTCATACCTTATGCTCCGGCGTGTCGAACGTCTCTATTGCTTTCAACCAGGCTTCCTTGGTTTAGCCTTCGGGAGTTTCATTTTTAGCGAGATCCTTACTCCTGCAAAATGTCTTGAAGAAGAGCTGCGACAACCTCGACTTCTGGCCACGGCGCATCCTCTTCGCATCGGGAATGATAGCCATATCAATCACGTTGCGAATAGGATCTGCAGGCACAAGCTCGCCACTCTCGGGATGTTCATAAACGAAGTGATACTCGTTATGAATCGAGTTCGTAAGAGCCGCCACACTCTGCGCAGGCACATGATTCCAGTCTGGGAGGTCGACTGGAATGGTACTCTTGATCAGGTTTCCTAATCGGTTTTGGAACGTCCCGATCAACGGATTTTGCTCCCTGAGGTCTTGGTAGAACGCCTGCGCAGTCTGAGAGTGAATATTTGAAATTCAAAGTGAATTGTTATGAAATTGAGAGTGATGAATTGTTAGGAAATTGAGAGTGACTCGTTAACATTTGAAAGATTCGAGATCGAATTAGTTAGAGTGAAAGAGAAATTGTGAAAAATATATATTAATTTGAAAAAATGGTTAGAATTCCTTATATTACATATAGTTATTATTCTATCGAAAATTCGGCAGAGTTTCCCCTAAAATATTGACTAACCAAAATCTGCAATTTAAAAAAAAACACATATATAACCAACCAGGTCTATCCTATTAACATACTAAATACTAAACCGAGCCTATGTGGCTCGGTCGCAATAAATTTTCAATAATTACATTAAATGTAACATGTTACTAATCATTTTAAAATATATTAGTAATTAATCTAACTACATATGATACTAATTAACTAATAAACAGACGAATATCCATTTCAATATTCCAATTCAACTTTCTAATTTCAACATATAACAATTTAACTTAACATTCCAATTTCAACATTTATTCGTTTGAATTTCAACCATTTAACTCAATATTCTAATTTAAACATATATCCATTTCAAATTCAATTTCAATACTAATTAATTAATTAACTAAACATATATATCACTAATTAATTTCAATCCATTTCAGAATTACTAATTAACTAAACATTTATCCATTTCAAACACATAATTTCAATCCATTTCTAATCTAACATATTACTATTTTCATATATATTACTAATTAATCTAACTAAACATATTACTAATTAATTAATTAACTAAACATGTTAACATCTAATCAAAGTTCTATTTTCAAATATATTACTAATTAATCTATATGAAATAATCTAAAAAATATTATTAATTATAACTAACCTTTTCCGAGGCGACGACGAGGCGACGAGCTAGACGCGAGGCCGAGGCTGAGCCAAGAGAGGGCCGGGGGCTATTTGGGCGGCAGCGGGTTGGCCGAGGGCGGGCCGAGGGCTGTTAGGGTGGCAACGGGTACGGGGGGGACCGGGCTGAGTCGAGGGATGGTCACGGGCGGCGGGGGACGACCAGGCTGTGCCGAGGTGGTCACGGGCGGCGGGGGACGACCTGCAGGTCGGAGAAAGACAGAAGTAAGAGAGAGAGAGAGAGAGAGAGAGAGAGAGAGAGAGAGAGATAGATAGAGAGAGAGAGAGACGTACGGCACGGTGCCGGGGAGGTCACGGCGGCAGAGAGGCGCACGGGCGGTGGGGAGGTCACGGGCGGCGCGGGGAGGTCACGGGCGGCGGGGGACGACCGGGTTGAGCCGAGGTGGTCACGGGAGGCGCGGGGGACGACCTGCAAGTCGGAGAGACAGAGAATAAGAGAGAGAGATAGATAGATAGACAGAGAGAGAGACGTACCTTGGAGGAGGATGACGAAGGGGTCACGGTGGCGGGGAGGTCACGGGGGCGGGGGAGGTCACGGCGGAGGAAGAAGAACGAGCGTCGGAGAGAGAGAGTGTTAGATAGAGAGAGAGGCGCACGCTTTGGGCGAGAGGAAGAAGACGCTCGGTATTTAAAATACCCTAAACTATTAGGTGCGACATTGTCGCACCTAATAGTCATATTGGGTACGACACTGTCGCACCTAATGTGAAATTCCATAACCAAAAATATTCGGGGGGAATATCTGATCGTTTTAAATTTTTAAACCCATTAGGTGCGACGAATGTCGCATCTAAAGGTATAAGGTGCGACAAATGTCGCACCCAATAGTATCAGGTGCGACAGTGTCATATTGGGTGCGACAATGTCGCACCGGATAGCACTAATCATCAGCGAAATTTTTAGTCGCTTGGAGGACTATCTTGTGCGACATGTCGCACCGAATATGTGCTTAGGTGCGACATTTAGGTGCGACATGTGTTGTCAATGGTGCCCACAAGAAGAGTTGTAATCTTTATTTTGTACATTTGATGTAATAAAGTCTCATGAAGACTCTTGCTTGTAATTGCCTATCCATTCATTAATAAAGTTGAAACGTTCATTCATTCTTTCTTTGTTTGAAGCTTTATGATAAAACCTTAGTCTTTTAGACCATAAACAAACTTAACAACTTACGAAGAGACTAATGTAGATTTGCATGAACAAACTCTTCGTAGTTTGCTTAAAACGATATATTCGCAATCTAAGGGTCAAAGGACTATTGACCTCAGTATGACTGTTAGGAGAATCTATGATGTGTGGTTATGAGGCATTGAGAGTTGGAGACTCTATAGTTCTTCTAGGTATCTTTCGAAGGTACTGAATTGACCAGTGCACTTCTAGAGACAAGATAAGAACAAACCATTTAACCTCTTATGTCTCGAAGTCACTACGTATGAATTGCATCGTGCTTACCTTAATCCTAAAATGAGACATGTCATTTCACACCTTAGTATTCTCATTTGAGAAAGTCAGAGTTCGGACTCACTATGTGATTCCGAACAGGGCCTATTGGTGAAGTACTAAGTTGTGAGAATGTCATGAGTAACTTTGTGAAGTTCTCTTAGATATGGAATTCATGTACAAGATTGCTGAAATGCAATGTATGTCACCTCATGCTTTGTTCCTTGGAGTGTGAATAAATGAACTGGCCAGTGTCCAAATTGAGTCCTGACTCTTTTGGATGAAACAATGTGACTTTTTAGGTCCTCGTCAATACATTGTTTCTAACTTACTCACAAGCGACAAAGGAGTTGAGGAAATAACAGCTAGAAGGGTAAAATGGTAATTTAGTAAATCCCGACTAGCTAATGAGATTCATGAATGGTAAACATAGATAATATTCAGTGGATCCGCTCATCGTAATTAGGTTGAATTCTTGAGTAGAAAATAAATTCATTTGAACCGAGAGATTTTCAGTGTCAACTCTTTAGTGGAGTCAGTTGGCATTAAGCTAAACTTGGAAAAGGTTTGTGAAGTTTTGAGTCCAAGTGTTTAGCTCAAGCTTTGTTCATTTGGGTCCATGAGGTCACTGTCACGAATCACATCGAGTAGGAATAGTTAAACTGGAAGCTAAGTCAAAACAAGAACGAAAATTGTCAAAAGGGTATTTTTGTCTTTTGAGACATAGGATGAAATGAATGTCAATAAATTTTTTGACATGGTCATTTGATGACAAGTAACACTCGGCCATAATATGATTAATTGGGCCTTGTGGATTAATTTCATTTCATAAGAATTTTATTGAAAATTCTTAGTGGGCCTTTTTCATGTTGTCATGAACAAAATGGAAAAGCTTCTAGAAGCCCCTTCTAGAAGGCCATAATACCCATAGGAAGAGAGAATATTTTGTGCATAAATGTATCAAGATACTTGCCAAAAGAAAAAGAGGAAACAAATTTCCCCTAAGAGGAAACATGGTGGGCGCCCAAATATGGTCAAGAGAGAAGCAAAGAAAAGAGGAAACAAATCCAAGGACTTACTTGTTTTGTCTTGGACGTGCACCTCTATGAAGGAAAAGGGAAATTGGCTCATGAATATGTGATATTCTATAGAAGAGGAAACTACCTTATTGAAGGTGAGACCTCTCCTATAAATAGGAGCCTCATTCCACACTTTTCATTCATTCCACATAAGTTAGAGATTGAGAGTCTCTCTCTCTAGAACTTGTGGTTGCCGCCCCTTCCTATCTCTCTCTAGTTTATTTTCGACTTTTTTTGTTTTGGCACCTAGGTCCTCATTTGACCTAGTGTTTAGCTCTGCGACTTCAAGACTCGATCTTAAGTCGTAGTGTTTAAAAGTGCCCACTCACTAATTCCTTTATTTCGAGTGATTTAGTGATAGAAACTTTCGTGGTTACTCGAGGTGCCGAGGAAAGAAAGAGGGACGTGCTGCGAGGGGAGACGAGCGTTGCAACTTTCTAAGAGCTTCTCAAAGATCAAGCTTCAAGAAAGGTTAGTAATCTTCTTAGCTCATAATAGTTTTTAATTACGTGTACTTGCTCTTTGTCTAGGTTAGTAAAAACCGTTTTTACTTGTAAAAGAAATTTTTTAAAATTCCGCCGCTTACCGAAGCGTTAATTATTTTCTTAAACCCTAGATCGATTCCAACAAATGGTATCAGAGCTATGGTCAAAGATTAGCATGAACATGTTTTTTTTTTAAATTATGAGCTTGAAAATCGTTTTCAAAAGTTTACTAATTTTGTGACAAGTTAGAATTGTTATCTTAGTTTTTTTTTTAATTTATTGCTCTTGCCTTTAAATTAAAAATCATGTTGATTTTCTATGAGTTTGGGATGTTATTAAAACACATTAGAATCAGTTCTAAAAGTTTTTAATTTTTTATATTGAAAAACGTGTTTTAAAGGTTTGAGAAATTTCGAGTAAAATTTTGTGACTAGTTATATTGTCTTACTAGTTTCTTATTTTTACTTGAATCGTTTTATGCTTGTTGTTATTTCTTTGATGCCTTGTTATAACCTTGCTAATAAAACACAAATAAAATCTTTAACAACTTTCATAAAACGTTCCGTTACACTCGATTCTTTTTCGCACCTAAAAAGGACCAAGCTTTAATTATTTCTTTTTCTACGAGCTGGAGTAAACCCGCATTAAAAGTGGCATAACTCTCTGCTCAGAAATCGAAATTTAATGATTTTTGAATCAAATTAAAGCTCTGTCTGTCCTCTGTCCAATGTTACCAGTTTCAGGTCAAACGGACATAGATATGGAATTCATGTACAAGATTGCTGAAATGCAATGTATGTCACCTCATGCTTTGTTCCTTGGAGTGTGAATAAATGAACTGGCCAGTGTCCAAATTGAGTCCTGACTCTTTTGGATGAAGCAATGTGACTTGTTAGCTCCTCGTCAATACATTGTTTCTAACTTATTCACAAGCGACAAAGGAGTTGAGGAAATAACAGCTAGAAGGGTAAAATGGTAATTTAGTAAATCCCGACTAGCTGATGACATTCATGAATGGTAAACATAGATAATATTCAGTGGATCCGCTCATCTTAATTAGGTTGAATTCTTGAGTAGAAAATAAATTCATTTGAACCGAGAGATTTTCAGTGTCAAGTCTTTAGTGGAGTCAGTTGGCATTAAGCTAAACTTGGAAAAGGTTTGTGAAGTTTTGAGTCCAAGTGTTTAGCTCAAGCTTTGTTCATTTGGGTCCATGAGGTCACTGTCACGAATCACATCGAGTAGGAATAGTTAAACTGGAAGCTAAGTCAAAACAAGAACGAAAATTGTCAAAAGGGTATTTTTGTCTTTTGAGACATAGGATGAAATGAATGTCAATAAATTTTTTGACATGGTCATTTGATGACAAGTAACACTCGGCCATAATATGATTAATTGGGCCTTGTGGATTAATTTCATTTCATAAGAATTTTATTGAAAATTCTTAATGGGCCTTTTTCATGTTGTCATGAACAAAATGGAAAAGCTTCTAGAAGCCCCTTCTAGAAGGCCATAATACCCATAGGAAGAGAGAATATTTTGTGCATAAATGTATCAAGATACTTGCCAAAAGAAAAAGAGGAAACAAATTTCCCCTAAGAGGAAACATGGTGGGCGCCCAAATATGGTCAAGAGAGAAGCAAAGAAAAGAGGAAACAAATCCAAGGACTTACTTGTTTTGTCTTGGACGTGCACCTCTATGAAGGAAAAGGGAAATTGGCTCATGAATATGTGATATTCTATAGAAGAGGAAACTACCTTATTGAAGGTGAGACCTCTCCTATAAATAGGAGCCTCATTCCACACTTTTCATTCATTCCACATAAGTTAGAGATTGAGAGTCTCTCTCTCTAGAACTTGTGGTTGCCGCCCCTTCCTCTCTCTCTCTAGTTTATTTTCGACTTTTTTTGTTTTGGCACCTAGGTCCTCATTTGACCTAGTGTTTAGCTCTGCGACTTCAAGACTCGATCTTAAGTCGTAGTGTTTAAAAGTGCCCACTCACTAATTCCTTTATTTCGAGTGATTTAGTGATAGAAACTTTCGTGGTTGCTCGAGGTGCCGAGGAAAGAAAGAGGGACGTGCTGCGAGGGGAGACGAGCGTTGCAACTTTCTAAGAGCTTCTAAAAGATCAAGCTTCAAGAAAGGTTAGTAATCTTCTTAGCTCATAATAGTTTTTAATTACGTGTACTTGCTCTTTGTCTAGGTTAGTAAAAACCGTTTTTACTTGTAAAAGAAATTTTTTAAAATTCCGCCGCTTACCGAAGCGTTAATTATTTTCTTAAACCCTAGATCGATTCCAACAAATGGTATCAGAGCTATTGTCAAAGATTAGCATGAACATGTTTTTTTTTTAAATTATGAGCTTGAAAATCGTTTTCAAAAGTTTACTAATTTTGTGACAAGTTAGAATTGTTATCTTAGTTTTTTTTTTTTTATTGCTCTTGCCTTTAAATTAAAAATCATGTTGATTTTCTATGAGTTTGGGATGTTATTAAAACACATTAGAATCAGTTCTAAAAGTTTTTAATTTTTTATATTGAAAAACGTGTTTTAAAGGTTTGAGAAATTTCGAGTAAAATTTTGTGACTAGTTATATTGTCTTACTAGTTTCTTATTTTTACTTGAATCGTTTTATGCTTGTTGTTATTTCTTTGATGCCTTGTTATAACCTTGCTAATAAAACACAAATAAAAGCTTTAACAACTTTCATAAAACGTTCCGTTACACTCGATTCTTTTTCGCACCTAAAAAGGACCAAGCTTTAATTATTTCTTTTTCTACGAGCTGGAGTAAACCCGCATTAAAAGTGGCATAACTCTCTGCTCAGAAATCGAAATTTAATGATTTTTGAATCAAATTAAAGCTCTGTCTGTCCTCTGTCCAATGTTACCAGTTTCAGGTCAAACGGACATAGATATGGAATTCATGTACAAGATTGCTGAAATGCAATGTATGTCACCTCATGCTTTGTTCCTTGGAGTGTGAATAAATGAACTGGCCAGTGTCCAAATTGAGTCCTGACTCTTTAGGATGAAGCAATGTGACTTGTTAGCTCCTCGTCAATACATTGTTTCTAACTTATTCACAAGCGACAAAGGAGTTGAGGAAATAACAGCTAGAAGGGTAAAATGGTAATTTAGTAAATCCCGACTAGCTGATGACATTCATGAAGGGTAAACATAGATAATATTCAGTGGATCCGCTCATCGTAATTAGGTTGAATTCTTGAGTAGAAAATAAATTCATTTGAACCGAGAGATTTTCAGTGTCAACTCTTTAGTGGAGTCAGTTGGCATTAAGCTAAACTTGGAAAAGGTTTGTGAAGTTTTGAGTCCAAGTGTTTAGCTCAAGCTTTGTTCATTTGGGTCCATGAGGTCACTGTCACGAATCACATCGAGTAGGAATAGTTAAACTGGAAGCTAAGTCAAAACAAGAACGAAAATTGTCAAAAGGGTATTTTTGTCTTTTGAGACATAGGATGAAATGAATGTCAATAAATTTTTTGACATGGTCATTTGATGACAAGTAACACTCGGCCATAATATGATTAATTGGGCCTTGTGGATTAATTTCATTTCATAAGAATTTTATTGAAAATTCTTAGTGGGCCTTTTTCATGTTGTCATGAACAAAATGGAAAAGCTTCTAGAAGCCCCTTCTAGAAGGCCATAATACCCATAGGAAGAGAGAATATTTTGTGCATAAATGTATCAAGATACTTGCCAAAAGAAAAAGAGGAAACAAATTTCCCCTAAGAGGAAACATGGTGGGCGCCCAAATATGGTCAAGAGAGAAGCAAAGAAAAGAGGAAACAAATCCAAGGACTTACTTGTTTTGTCTTGGACGTGCACCTCTATGAAGGAAAAGGGAAATTGGCTCATGAATATGTGATATTCTATAGAAGAGGAAACTACCTTATTGAAGGTGAGACCTCTCCTATAAATAGGAGCCTCATTCCACACTTTTCATTCATTCCACATAAGTTAGAGATTGAGAGTCTCTCTCTCTAGAACTTGTGGTTGCCGCCCCTTCCTATCTCTCTCTAGTTTATTTTCGACTTTTTTTGTTTTGGCACCTAGGTCCTCATTTGACCTAGTGTTTAGCTCTGCGACTTCAAGACTCGATCTTACGTCGTAGTGTTTAAAAGTGCCCACTCACTAATTCCTTTATTTCGAGTGATTTAGTGATAGAAACTTTCGTGGTTGCTCGAGGTGCCGAGGAAAGAAAGAGGGACGTGCTGCGAGGGGAGACGAGCGTTGCAACTTTCTAAGAGCTTCTCAAAGATCAAGCTTCAAGAAAGGTTAGTAATCTTCTTAGCTCATAATAGTTTTTAATTACGTGTACTTGCTCTTTGTCTAGGTTAGTAAAAACCGTTTTTACTTGTAAAAGAAATTTTTTAAAATTCCGCCGCTTACCGAAGCGTTAATTATTTTCTTAAACCCTAGATCGATTCCAACAAATGGTATCAGAGCTATGGTCAAAGATTAGCATGAACATGTTTTTTTTTTTAAATTATGAGCTTGAAAATCGTTTTCAAAAGTTTACTAATTTTGTGACAAGTTAGAATTGTTATCTTAGTTTTTTTTTTAATTTATTGCTCTTGCCTTTAAATTAAAAATCATGTTGATTTTCTATGAGTTTGGGATGTTATTAAAACACATTAGAATCAGTTCTAAAAGTTTTTAATTTTTTATATTGAAAAACGTGTTTTAAAGGTTTGAGAAATTTCGAGTAAAATTTTGTGACTAGTTATATTGTCTTACTAGTTTCTTATTTTTACTTGAATCGTTTTATGCTTGTTGTAATTTTTTGATGCCTTGTTATAACCTTGCTAATAAAACACAAATAAAAGCTTTAACAACTTTCATAAAACGTTCCGTTACACTCGATTCTTTTTCGCACCTAAAAAGGACCAAGCTTTAATTATTTCTTTTTCTACGAGCTGGAGTAAACCCGCATTAAAAGTGGCATAACTCTCTGCTCAGAAATCGAAATTTAATGATTTTTGAATCAAATTAAAGCTCTGTCTGTCCTCTGTCCAATGTTACCAGTTTCAGGTCAAACGGACATAGATATGGAATTCATGTACAAGATTGCTGAAATGCAATGTATGTCACCTCATGCTTTGTTCCTTGGAGTGTGAATAAATGAACTGGCCAGTGTCCAAATTGAGTCCTGACTCTTTTGGATGAAGCAATGTGACTTGTTAGCTCCTCGTCAATACATTGTTTCTAACTTATTCACAAGCGACAAAGGAGTTGAGGAAATAACAGCTAGAAGGGTAAAATGGTAATTTAGTAAATCCCGACTAGCTGATGACATTCATGAAGGGTAAACATAGATAATATTCAGTGGATCCGCTCATCGTAATTAGGTTGAATTCTTGAGTAGAAAATAAATTCATTTGAACCGAGAGATTTTCAGTGTCAACTCTTTAGTGGAGTCAGTTGGCATTAAGCTAAACTTGGAAAAGGTTTGTGAAGTTTTGAGTCCAAGTGTTTAGCTCAAGCTTTGTTCATTTGGGTCCATGAGGTCACTGTCACGAATCACATCGAGTAGGAATAGTTAAACTGGAAGCTAAGTCAAAACAAGAACGAAAATTGTCAAAAGGGTATTTTTGTCTTTTGAGACATAGGATGAAATGAATGTCAATAAATTTTTTGACATGGTCATTTGATGACAAGTAACACTCGGCCATAATATGATTAATTGGGCCTTGTGGATTAATTTCATTTCATAAGAATTTTATTGAAAATTCTTAGTGGGCCTTTTTCATGTTGTCATGAACAAAATGGAAAAGCTTCTAGAAGCCCCTTCTAGAAGGCCATAATACCCATAGGAAGAGAGAATATTTTGTGCATAAATGTATCAAGATACTTGCCAAAAGAAAAAGAGGAAACAAATTTCCCCTAAGAGGAAACATGGTGGGCGCCCAAATATGGTCAAGAGAGAAGCAAAGAAAAGAGGAAACAAATCCAAGGACTTACTTGTTTTGTCTTGGACGTGCACCTCTATGAAGGAAAAGGGAAATTGGCTCATGAATATGTGATATTCTATAGAAGAGGAAACTACCTTATTGAAGGTGAGACCTCTCCTATAAATAGGAGCCTCATTCCACACTTTTCATTCATTCCACATAAGTTAGAGATTGAGAGTCTCTCTCTCTAGAACTTGTGGTTGCCGCCCCTTCCTCTCTCTCTCTAGTTTATTTTCGACTTTTTTTGTTTTGGCACCTAGGTCCTCATTTGACCTAGTGTTTAGCTCTGCGACTTCAAGACTCGATCTTAAGTCGTAGTGTTTAAAAGTGCCCACTCACTAATTCCTTTATTTCTAGTGATTTAGTGATAGAAACTTTCGTGGTTGCTCGAGGTGCCGAGGAAAGAAAGAGGGACGTGCTGCGAGGGGAGACGAGCGTTGCAACTTTCTAAGAGCTTCTCAAAGATCAAGCTTCAAGAAAGGTTAGTAATCTTCTCAGCTCATAATAGTTTTTAATTACGTGTACTTGCTCTTTGTCTAGGTTAGTAAAAACCGTTTTTACTTGTAAAAGAAATTTTTTAAAATTCCGCCGCTTACCGAAGCGTTAATTATTTTCTTAAACCCTAGATCGATTCCAACAAATGGTATCAGAGCTATGGTCAAAGATTAGCATGAACATGTTTTTTTTTTAAATTATGAGCTTGAAAATCGTTTTCAAAAGTTTACTAATTTTGTGACAAGTTAGAATTGTTATCTTAGTTTTTTTTTTAATTTATTGCTCTTGCCTTTAAATTAAAAATCATGTTGATTTTCTATGAGTTTGGGATGTTATTAAAACACATTAGAATCAGTTCTAAAAGTTTTTAATTTTTTATATTGAAAAACGTGTTTTAAAGGTTTGAGAAATTTCGAGTAAAATTTTGTGACTAGTTATATTGTCTTACTAGTTTCTTATTTTTACTTGAATCGTTTTATGCTTGTTGTTATTTCTTTGATGCCTTGTTATAACCTTGCTAATAAAACACAAATAAAAGCTTTAACAACTTTCATAAAACGTTCCGTTACACTCGATTCTTTTTCGCACCTAAAAAGGACCAAGCTTTAATTATTTCTTTTTCTACGAGCTGGAGTAAACCCGCATTAAAAGTAGCATAACTCTCTGCTCAGAAATCGAAATTTAATGATTTTTGAATCAAATTAAAGCTCTGTCTGTCCTCTGTCCAATGTTACCAGTTTCAGGTCAAACGGACATAGATATGGAATTCATGTACAAGATTGCTGAAATGCAATGTATGTCACCTCATGCTTTGTTCCTTGGAGTGTGAATAAATGAACTGGCCAGTGTCCAAATTGAGTCCTGACTCTTTAGGATGAAGCAATGTGACTTGTTAGCTCCTCGTCAATACATTGTTTCTAACTTATTCACAAGCGACAAAGGAGTTGAGGAAATAACAGCTAGAAGGGTAAAATGGTAATTTAGTAAATCCCGACTAGCTGATGACATTCATGAAGGGTAAACATATATAATATTCAGTGGATCTGCTCATCGTAATTAGGTTGAATTCTTGAGTAGAAAATAAATTCATTTGAACCGAGAGATTTTCAGTGTCAACTCTTTAGTGGAGTCAGTTGGCATTAAGCTAAACTTGGAAAAGGTTTGTGAACTTTTGAGTCCAAGTGTTTAGCTCAAGCTTTGTTCATTTGGGTCGATGAGGTCACTGTCACGAATCACATCGAGTAGGAATAGTTAAACTGGAAGCTAAGTCAAAACAAGAACGAAAATTGTCAAAAGGGTATTTTTGTCTTTTGAGACATAGGATGAAATGAATGTCAATAAATTTTTTGACATGGTCATTTGATGACAAGTAACACTCGGCCATAATATGATTAATTGGGCCTTGTGGATTAATTTCATTTCATAAGAATTTTATTGAAAATTCTTAATGGGCCTTTTTCATGTTGTCATGAACAAAATGGAAAAGCTTCTAGAAGCCCCTTCTAGAAGGCCATAATACCCATAGGAAGAGAGAATATTTTGTGCATAAATGTATCAAGATACTTGCCAAAAGAAAAAGAGGAAACAAATTTCCCCTAAGAGGAAACATGGTGGGCGCCCAAATATGGTCAAGAGAGAAGCAAAGAAAAGAGGAAACAAATCCAAGGACTTACTTGTTTTGTCTTGGACGTGCACCTCTATGAAGGAAAAGGGAAATTGGCTCATGAATATGTGATATTCTATAGAAGAGGAAACTACCTTATTGAAGGTGAGACCTCTCCTATAAATAGGAGCCTCATTCCACACTTTTCATTCATTCCACATAAGTTAGAGATTGAGAGTCTCTCTCTCTAGAACTTGTGGTTGCCGCCCCTTCCTCTCTCTCTCTAGTTTATTTTCGACTTTTTTTGTTTTGGCACCTAGGTCCTCATTTGACCTAGTGTTTAGCTCTGCGACTTCAAGACTCGATCTTAAGTCGTAGTGTTTAAAAGTGCCCACTCACTAATTCCTTTATTTCGAGCGATTTAGTGATAGAAACTTTCGTGGTTGCTCGAGGTGCCGAGGAAAGAAAGAGGGACGTGCTGCGAGGGGAGACGAGCGTTGCAACTTTCTAAGATCGTCTCAAAGATCAAGCTTCAAAAAAGGTTAGTAATCTTCTTAGCTCATAATAGTTTTTAATTACGTGTACTTGCTCTTTGTCTAGGTTAGTAAAAACCGTTTTTACTTGTAAAAGAAATTTTTTTAAATTCCGCCGCTTACCGAAGCGTTAATTATTTTCTTAAACCCTAGATCGATTCCAACAACATGTCGCACCTAATACCCTTCCGCACCTAATATTTTAATTTGTAGTAGTGGTCGACCGTCCCGGCCCGCGTGCGCTCCCGCGCCCCGGTCTTCCGGTCCCGCACGCTCTCCCGCGCCCTGGCTGTCCCGGCCCGCGCGCGCCCCCGCGCCCTGGCCGTCCCAGCCCGCGCACGCTCCAGCAACCCGGACGAGCACGCCTGCTGCCTCTGGCGGGCGTCCCTGCTGCCCCGGCCGAGCGCCACTGCTGCCTCGGCCGGGTGCGCCATCATGAACAAGTTGACATATGAATTGTAGAGAAGCTCATGCTCCGTTTGAAGATCTAATTTCCCGCTAGTTTTATTACTTTCATTTTTTGATTTATTTTTTAACATGGGATGTGCCATTTAATAATCCGAGGTTTTCTGGACTGTAGCCTTTATGGTTATTCCAGATAGGATGAATCTTTCTTTCTTTATGTTTTATTACATTATTTATGAACACATGGTTGTGTCTTTAAATATTTCCTTCTATAATTGAATACCTTGATTGCTTTTATGATATTTGAATATGCATGAATCACTACTACAAAACAAGGATTCTACAACGCTTAAAAACCGTTGTGGAATGATTCTACAACGCTTGTCAAGCGTTGTAGAATCATGCGTTGTAGAAGCTTCTACGACGCTTAAATATCCGTTGTAGATTCCAAGGGGCTTCTACAACGCTTTAATATCCGTTGTAGAATCCAAGAGGTTTCTACAACGCTTAAATATCCGTTGTTGAATCTGTTATCAGCCCGACCCCAATCGCGACCAATCAAAGGCAAAACAGCGATTAGACTTGCCCCGGCCATTGATCGGCCCGTGGGCCGGCTCGGCCAAGGGCCGGCCCAATAGCCTCGGCCCAAGACCGAGCTCGGCTATCCACGGCCATCAGCCCGATGGCCTTGGCCTCATAAGCTCGACCTCCGCTCGGCCTTGTGAGCTCGATCTCTTCTCGGCCTCATAAACTCGACCTCGGCCTCACGAGCTCGACCTCAGCCTCCCGAGCTCGACCTCGGCCTCCCGAGCTCGACCTCGGCCTCCCGAGCTCGACCTCAGCCTCCCGAGCTCGACCTCGGCCTCACGAGCTCGAACTCGGCCTCTCGAGCTCGACCTCGGCCTCGCGAGCTCGACCTCGGCCTCACGAGCTCGACCTCGGCCTCACGAGCTCGACCTTGGCCTCATAAACTCGACCTCGGCCTCACGAGCTCGGCTATCCTCGGCCATCATATGCTATCCTCGGCCGAGCCTATGCTATCCTCGGCCAATGGCCGAGCCTATGTTATCCTCGGCCAATGGCCGAGCCTATGCTGTCCTCGGCCATCCTATGCTATCCTCGGTTGAGCCTATGCTATCCTCGGCCATCCTATGCTATCCTCGGCCGAGCCTATGCTATCCTCGGCCAATGGCCGAGCCTATGTTATTCTCGGCCAATGGCTGAGCCTACGCTATCCTCGGCCAATGGCCGAGCCTATGCTATCCTCGGCCAATGGCCAAACCTATGTTATCCTCGGCCAAGGGGCCCACCAATGACCCCTTGGTCGCCTATAAATACAAGAGGCCCACCCTCTTCAAAAGGTAATCCATTCTTGAGTACTGAAATGCTGCAGAACTCACCTCTCGCTCATTTCTCTCAAGTCTCTGCCCCTAAAGACCTAAACCCTCTATTCTCCACCTCAATCACACTAATGTTGAGCGTCGGAGAGGTAAACAGAGGCACCCCCTCTGCTTCCCCTTTGTAGTTCACGTGTTCTTTCTTCCTCTTCAGGTGCTTGGACGAACTCAAGGGACATCCACAGCTAAGGGAAGGCTCGGGATACCGAGTCCGACACGCTCGAGCCCGAACGCGACCACTTGGTCCGGCCTCGGGTCGAACCGTTCGGGGCTCCTAAATCGTTGTCCGAAAACGAGCGACAACATTTTGGCGCTAGAAGGAGGAGCCCACCGACCTTAGCGCGCTCTCCCTTCCATTCCACACTCTCACTACTCTTACGACTATCGAGAGATGAGTCACATTCCAGCGACCTCCGCCGGCACTCGAGCGACGGGCTCAAGGTACGGTCTCCGGAGCCTCACTCACCATCTTGAAGGGCAACCTCGTGATAACGAGAGCCAGCCCCAAGACCCAACGAGAGGACACGGCTCGGCGGCTCACAGAGCTTCTAGACCGTCCCAGCGTCGACGGCTCGCTCATTGCCGATCTCCTCGGCTACGATGTCGAGGATCGATCCGCCCGTAAGGGCTCTGACCCCGACTATGTGGGGGAGTCAAGGACCGACGAGGCGACTCCTAGCCTCGTCCATTCGCGACCCGAGAGGCCCGATGGTGCTTTGGCCGGTCCATCGCGTCCGGCGCGACGACAGGCACTGTCACATTCCCGGGGACTCGCCCCTTCGGTTTCAAGAGGCGGCCGGACATGGCCCCTCACCGAGGAGAGAATGACTCTGGGCAATGATGCGGCCGATAGCCGAAGCGCTCGCCGCACGGCCCGACCAAGGGCGAACTCGCCCCACCACGCGCCGAGCATGGACCTTAGAGAGCGCTTGACGGCGCAGAGAAATTCCCGAGGGGAGGATCTCCGCCAAAGGCTCAACTCTCGGAGGGACGCGCTCCCCGCCGTAACTCTCGGCCAACCTCAGGCCAATATCGTGGACCAAGCGTCCAACGAGCGCCAACCGGCGACTCCCGTGGCCCTGGCGGTCAGCCCTGCTAATGGGCTTGACATGGTCACGATGATTCAGAGCCTCCAAAACCAAATCATCGAGATGAGGGAGTTGGGGAGGCAGAGGCCGTATGGAGGGATCGAGGAATCATACTCTCCCTTCGTCACGCAAATCCTCGCGCAACCTTGCGTGGGGAACTTCAAATTGCCGTCCATCCCTCCCTATGATGGGCGGACTGACCCGAACTTCCACATCCAACACTACGAGTCATGGATGACAATGCAAGGGCAGCCGGACGCGACCCTATGCCAAGCCTTCAGCCTAACCCTCACAGGGTCAGGCTTTGAGTGGTTCCGGAGCTTGAGACCCGGGAGCATCCCATCCTTCCGGGCTTTGCAAGAGGCTTTCCTTGCCCGCTTCGCCACGCTCGTGGCACAAAAAAAGTCAAAGACCCACCTCCTCTCCATTCGGCAAGGGAGAGACGAGACGTTGAGGCAATACCTCGCTCGCTTCACCGAGGAGTCTCACAAAGTCGAGGGGTTCGACGACAAGGACGCCATCACGACGATCACCGAGGGAGTTCGCACGGGCGACTTCCTCAAGTCCATTGTTGGGAAAGTCCCGCGGGGCATGGCGGAGCTGATGACGAGAGCCCGCACATATATGGGAATCGAGGATTATCTCGATTGTCGAGATGGCCGGAAATCAGGGGGGCAAGGTAGTCGACGCCGTGACGACCAAGATGGAGATCGTCCCGACCCTCGAAAGAGGAGGAACAAGGGAGGCCAGGCCCCTAACGGCCGCTCCCTCCCCGGGCCAAGACCGTCACACGTCGATAGCTTCCGAAAGTTCTCGACGTTCACCCCCTTGAACACCCCACCGGAGCGGATCCTAGCTCTGCACCGCGACAAGCTAGGGAGCCCCACTCCTCTCACAAAGGATCCTGCAAAGAGGGATCGAAACAAGTTCTGCGAATACCACCAAGATCACGGGCATCTGACGTCCGAATGCTATCAACTCAAGCGTCAGATCGAGGCCTTCATTCAAGACGGGAAACTGAAAGAGCACGTCCTTAAAATGATAGGGACGGCCGCGGCGCACGGTGAGCGTCCGCGGTAGGAAAGGAAGGGTCCGGCAATGGTGACCGTCACGGACCGAGCAGCAATCGAAGAACCGGAGAGCTCGCAACTGCACGTCGTGGGCTCAATCATGGGCGGCCCGGAGTTTGGGGACTCGTCCACGCAAAGGAAGAAGTACGCGCGTGAAGTTTCCCAAGGGAAAATAGCGCACTACATCAACCATACGTACGAGGCTCCTCCTCCGGCCCCGTTCGAGTCCATGTTCTTCACTGGCCAAGAGGCGGCGCGAGTCCTCCACCCACACAACGACGCGATAGTCGTCTCATCCCCAATCGCCAACAACCTCGTCCGGAGAATCCTAATCGACAATGGGAGCTCCGCCGATATAATCTTCAAGGCGGCGCTGGACAGGATGAAGCTATCTGGGATGAGACCGACCCCGATCTCGACTTTGCTCTTCGGCTTCTCCGGGGAGAGGGTCATGACGGAGGGAACCATCGACCTCCCGGTGACCTTCGAGACACTGGGGGGGCTCGAGGTCACCCACATCGTATCGTTCTTGGTCGTGGACCAACCCTCCGCCTACAACATCATAATTGGCCGCCCGACCCTCAATCGGTTGAAGGCCATTACGTCCACTTACCACCTAATGATGAAGTTCCCGACTGACAAGGGGGTAGCCATGATGTTGGGAGACCAATCGATGACAAGGATGTGCTACATCCAAGGCGTGGACGAGAAAGAAAAGGGAAAGATGGTGAGCACCGTCTTCCAGCTCGGGGACAAGTTCCCGTGCGAAATAGAGGAAGGAGGAATCTTTGGAGAACTGGACCAGAGGGACGATGTCGGGCGTCGAAAGGTGGAGACACCGGACGACCTTGTTCCCGTCGTGTTGGACGACGCCAAGCCCGACCAGGTAGTCAAGGTAGGCGCCCAGCTCCCGTCCGAAGTCCGAAACCATCTCGCCACCTTCCTCCGCAAGCGCAAGGACGTCTTCGCGTGGAGACACCCCGACATGCCGGGGATCGACCCCGAGATAATGGTTCACCATCTTAACGACGACAAGAGAGTAGCCAAACGCGTTCAACCGCGGCGGACGTTCAGCGGAGAGAGATACCAAGCCATCAGTGTAGAGGTCGACAAACTTCTCGCCGCCGACTTCATCAGGGAGGCCGAACACCCCAAGTGGGTGTCCAATGTGGTGATGGTCAAGAAGCCAAACGAGAAATGGCGGATCTGTATCGACTATAAAGATCTCAACAAGGCCTGCCCGAAAGATAGCTTCCCCCTCCCGAGGATCGAGCAGCTTGTGGACGCTACGGCGGGCCACGAGTTGTTGAGCTTCATGGACGCCTACTCAGGCTACAACCAGATCCGCATGCACGAGCCGGACCAGATCAAGACCACCTTTGTTACGAACCGCGGACTCTACTGTTACAAGGTCATGCCCTTTGGCCTCAAAAATGCGGGAGCGACGTATCAAACGTTGGTAAACCGAATGTTCGCCAATCAAATTGGAAAAACCATGGAGGTCTACGTGGACGATATGCTCGTCAAAAGCCTCAAGACCCACGACCACGTCCGAGACCTGAGAGAGATGTTTGCGATCCTGCGACGCTACAAGATGAAGCTCAACCCCAACAAGTGCACTTTTGGGGTCGAGTCCGGAAAATTCTTAGGCTACATGGTTAGCCGCCGCGGGATCGAGGCTAACCCTGAGAAGATTAGGGCGATCTTAGAGATGAGGTCGCCGCAGAAAGTGAAAGAAGTTCAGAGTCTGACAGGAAGGATCACCGCCCTGACGCGATTCGTGTCCAAGGCCACCGACAAGTGCCAACCGTTTTTCAAGGCACTGAAGAAGACCGACGGGTTCGTGTGGACGGAGAAGTGCGAGGAAGCATTCCGTGAAATGAAAGCCTATTTCGCCTCCCCTCGTTCCTTGCAAAGCCAAAGAATGGCGAAACCTTGTACATCTACCTCGCGGTTTCCGACAGGGCCGTGAGCGCGGTTCTCATACGCGAAGAAGACAAGGTGCAATGGCCGGTCTATTACGTTAGCAAGGCGCTCCTCGACGCCGAGACTCGATACCTGGAAATCGAGAGATTGTCCATCGCCCTTGTCATGAGCGCAAGAAAACTCCGACCCTACTTTCAGGCGCACCCCATTGTGGTCCGCACGGGGCATCCCATCGAGAAGGCCCTTCAAAAAGGGACCTCCTCTCGACTGGCCGTATGGTCCCAAGAGTTGGGCGAGTACGGGGTCGAGTTCCAACCGAGAACCGCCATCAAGGGCCAAGCCCTCGCCGACTTCGTAGCCGAGTTCACAGGCGCGCCCTCGGCTGACGAGGGGGACAAAGGCGGTGAGGGCAGAGAAGACGAGGAGGACGACCACAGCGAGTCGTCGAAGAAGAAGACCAACAACCCGATACGGCCGGTCTGGGACTTGCACGTGGATGGCGCGTCAAACGCCGGGGGGGCTGGCGCCGACGTTGTGCTCACAAATCCCGATAGGGAAAAACTGAGATACGCCCTGCGGATCGAGTTCAAGGCTTCCAACAACGAGGCGGAATGTGAGGCTCTGATCGTTGGCTTGGAGCTAGCAAACAAGCTAGGCATACAAAACCTGCGCATCCACTGCGACTCGCAGTTGATTGTGAACTAGGTTAAGCAACTACGCCACAAAAGAGCCAAACATGGTCGCGTACCTGTCCAAGACCCAAGAGAACCTAGAGGCCCTATCATGGTTCGAGATCGTCCAACTTCCTCGAGAGGCGAACGTCGACGTTGACGCCCTGGCCCGCCTCGCATCCGGGATAGACGAGGAGGGCGAGGGTAGCGTCCCGATCGAAGTGCTGACCCGACCCTACATCTCGAGAGGCGACGTAGGGGTAGTCGACGAGACTCCGCCTCTCTCATGGATGACTCTGCTCGTGGAATTCCTTAAGCGAGGAGTCACCCCCGAAGACAAAGAAGAAGCCAAAAAGCTAAGAAGCTTGGCGCTGAAGTACGCGATGAGGGAGGATAACCTGTTCAAGAGGGGCTACTCCATGCTCCTCCTCCACTGCTTGACCGAGGTCGAGGCGAAGAAAGCGCTCCGTGAAGTGCATGAAGAGGTGTGCGGAAACCATGCCGCCGGACAATCCTTGGCATTGAAGCTTCTAAGGCTCGGATATTTTTGGCCAACCTTGAAAAAGGACTCCCACGAGTGGGCCAAAAAATGCGACAAATGCCAAAGGTTCGCTCACATCCCACGCCAAGCGCCTGCCCCGCTATGCCCGATCATCGTGCCGCGACCCTTCGTGAAGTGGGGAATCGATCTCATCGGCGAGCTACCTATGGCTCCGAGGCAATACAAGCATGCGATCGTGGCGATCGACTATTTCACGAAGTGGGTAGAGGCCGAACCGCTGGCAAAGATCACCGAGACAAACACAACGAACTTCATCTGGAAGAACATTGTCTGCCGCTTGAGGATCCCCGCGTCGATTGTGACCGATAACGGAAAGCAATTTGACAACGTGCGCCTCCGAGAAGTATCCTCAAGCCAACGGTCAGGTAGAGGCGGTCAACAAAACAATCAAGGAGAATCTGAAGAAGAAGCTGGAGGAGAACCACGGCGCGAAACGCGACCGGCTAAACCCCTTTCGCTCTCGCATTCGGCGTCGAGGCCGTGGTGCCTGTCGAGACCAAGCTGCCGACCCTGCGCATCGAGGAATACGAAGAAGCCGCCAACAACAATGCGATCAGGCTCTAGCTGGACCTCATAGATGAGAAGAGGGCGGACGCGCTCACCCGCCTTGTTGTACAAAAGAGGAAGGTCAAAAAATACTACAACTCCAAGGTCAAGCTGCGGCAGTTCACCGACGGAAGCCTCGTCCTCAGGAGGGTGTTCCAAAACACCAAAGTGCAAGGGGCGGGAGTCTTGGGCCCCACCTGGGAAGGTCCGTACCGCGTGCGCCGAGCCATCCACTATGGAACGTACGAGCTCGAGAACCTGGAAGGACTCGTATTCACGCACCCTTGGAATGCGGAGCACCTTCGGCGATACTACCAATAGATGCCCGTTCCCGCTTACTCTATGTTTTGTTATGTCATTTCATTTTCGATATTAGCAATGACAATTCTAAATCTCAAGTATGGCCAAACGGCCTGGGAATGTAATTTTTTAACTATTTCAACATTGTAATTGAATTACATTTCGCTTCGAAACCTTTACCTTATTTTGTAACAATTTCTCGTCTTCTCTGCGAGTACCTGAGAAACTCGGGGGGCTAACGGATTGTTGGGATTTTGATCTCGTCTAGTCGAGCTCGTCACTTCCAGCTCGCCACTTCGAGCTGTCGAGCTCGTCACTTCGTCTAGTCGAGCTCGTCATTTCGAGCTGGTCACTTCGTCACTTCGAGCTGGTCACTTCGTCTAGTCGAGCTGGTCACTTCGTCTAGTCGGACCTGTCACGTCGTCTAGTCGAGCTCGCACAATGGCACGTGTTACGCGCTGAAAGGTAGCTAAAGATTAACAAGTCGGATCCACGCACCGGACCTCCGACCCCCGCACGACGCTCTCGTACAATTCCACGCCCCGCACACCGATAGGCAACGGGGCGTCGGTAGATCGCGTCCGCGCACCGGACCGTCGATCTCGGCAGTCAAAACCCAAAACGTGACGCGCGTACCGACAAGTACCACGCTCACTGGGAACTGCAAGCTCGTCCCGATACGCACGCCGATAGGTAGCGTACTCGCCGGAAGATGAGCGCGACGGCCACCCAGCTCGCACACGCCGATAGGCAATGAGTCACGAATGGATGGCCGAAGGTCGCACCCGCCGGGCGAATCTGGTCTAGCCAGCGTCTGCGGGAAGCTTCGCCGCCAAGTGCGGCAGTAAGCCGTGCAAACCGGTTACGCTAGGTAAGGCAAGCCGGGCTCATGAGACACAGACCAATCACATCGCACGAATCGATTACGCTAAGCATATCAAGTCGAGAAAATAAGACGCATAACAGACGAAAAAGCTTTAACTAAAGCAAACAATGTTGTACGAGCAATCCAACAAGAAAAGTATGAGAGTACGTCAAACTTCTAACGGAGGAAAGACATAACAAAATTCTGGAAGAAAGCATGACGCAAGCGCTAAACAAGTGCGCGGAAAACCGAAGAAAACTCGGCTATTCCGAGCCGAAGTCGATCTGCTCTTCGTCATCCTCGGGGCAGGGGGCGCCAAACCCGCCGATGGCTTCTCCGTCAAGTTGATGGTTCGTCGACTGGGCGGCTCCCGCGGGGGCTTGGGGGCGCAGGTCATCCTCAGGTGGCTCATCGTCCAGAGGAGGAAACATGACGTCGAAGAAGGAAAACGTGGTCCCACGAGACACGTTCTCCTTCGCGGTCGCATCTCGGACCCGTTTGGTTGCCTCATAACCGGCCGCCTCCAACGCGAGGTCCCAGTCATCCTCCAAGTCCGTCTTGGACTGCACGGTGTCGTCTTTCTCCTCGGCAAGGATCTGCACCTCCGCCCGCAAAGTATCCCTCTCCCTCTCGGCCTTGACCCGAGAGATCTCGCTCACTGACAGCCGAGCGTGGACGATGCTCAGCTCCTCGTCCCGGCTCGAGAGCGCCGCCTGGAGCTTCTTCGTTTCCCCTAAGAAGGTGTCGGCCGCCTGCTCTGCCTTCTCCCAAGATGCCTGCCCGGCCGTGCGAAGGAATTTCTCGGTCGCCGACTCCTCGCAAGCTCGCTTCAGCTCCTCCTCGAGTGCTTGAAATTCTCGAGCGGTGCGGGCTCCCGCTAGAGCGTCAGCGTGGGCGGCCGCCGTGCTCTCCTTGTCCTTCTCCATGATCTGCATGCGTCATAGCAGGTCCCGGAGAATGCGACTGCTTTGCTCTTGACGTGCGAGCATCTGCATAGACAAGTGATATACGTATGGTCGAAATAAGCATAATGGTTACGCATGAGATAAGCGGGCGAATCGTACCTTTCGGGCATAACCGATCCCGTTTTGGAAATGCTCCAGATCACTTGTCGTCAGCAAACCTTTGAAGTGCCGCAGAGAGGTCCCAAGGATCCCTCGGGAGCACTGATCCCTCATCTCCGCCGCCTCCACCAGGAGCATCGAATCCATGCTATCCGGCACCGTCGATGTGTGGGCGCGCTTGTGGCCAGAGGGTGGTCCGAAGGAAGTCGACGACGACGATCGCTTGTTAGAAGAGATCGCCTCGTTCCCCGCCCGCGGTGGCGACCCTCGGTGGCGAACCTCAGCTCGGGGGCAAGCCGCGGTCGTAGCTTCAGGGATAGGTGCCACTCTTGGCACGTGTGTGCGCGGCCGATGTCGTCTGGGCATGGTATCTGAAAGAGAGAGAGACGACAGTAAGTTAGAACACACACGATAAGCGTAATACAACAAAAAGCGCGATAACGCGAGAGCGTGTGAACGACTAGTACCCCCCGCGTCGGGGGGATGGGCAGACGAACCCCCCTCCTTTGATACAGGGCCCTCCGTAACCTCCACGCCAAGTCCAAGACACGGAGGGGCGTTGTCATAAGGCACGAACCACCCGGTCCTCGCCATTAGGTCCGGGGACTCGAACAGTGACCCCTGCCACCTCGAATCCGGGATCGCTTTGATCACGGATACGAGTTCGAAATCTTCTGCGTCCCCGACGAAGGGAAAGTCGACCGCGGGCCCAAACGTTAAGGGCGCCGCCCCGAAGGTCGACTCGAAAACCCACACCCAAGGGTACCGATGTTTCGAGGTAACCTTGGTGACGATGGAGATGCGCTTCCGAGGGTACGCGCAGTAGAAGCCCGGTTTCCCCGTGACCCCGCGAACGACCACGAGATCCTGGATATCGTCTGCGGTGACTGCCCGTTTCTTTGCTCGATAGAGCATCATATGGCATGCGGCGATCGCCCGGTAGAACGACGGAGACATCTGCGAGGCATGCACCCCCAACCGAATCAATAGCTCTTGGATCACCGGTTGAAAGGGTAACCGTAGCCCCCCGCGAAGACTCGCCTCGTGAATGGCCGCGTGTCCCTTCGGAGGGCGAGTCGGGCGATCGTTGGGCAACGGCCTCAGGATCGACACCGAATCCGGGATGCCGTAACGCTTCCTCAAACTCGTGAAACTGACGATCGAGAACGAGCTCGGGACATCAACACCTGAGCAGTCCAGGTCATCACGGATTGCAGACCCCTCACGGCGGCCGCCCGAGCCGGCCGGCCTTGTCTTCCCCGTGTCTGGCCCGGCAGCGGGCCCACCGTCGGCGCCCGGCCTAGCCGGAGAGTCCCTTTGCGCGCCCAGATCACCCAGGCTCTTTGGGCTCTCGCCCGGCCCATCGGCGATTGCGCTTGGCCCGGCAGCATGGCTCGGCTCGCCAGATGGGACGCCATCGACCCCTAGGGCTAGGGCGACCAGCGCCTCGGCTGCCGCCCCCTGGCTGGCGCTCCTCGTCTCTGGCGCCGGCGCTGCCGCCAACGACGCCGCCCGCCTCCGGCGGCCCTCCATCGGTGCCCCCCGCCTCCGATCGACCTCCACCGGCGTATCCCTCCTCGGGGGAGGCCGGGCCCAGAGTACCCGGGCCTCCCTCCCTGCGCCCGGCTCGGGCGACGCGACTCCTTCCAGGGCGGGCGCTCCACCAGCGCGGCTTGGGCCTCTCCCGGCAACGCCTCCAGCACAGACAAGGCCGACGGGGGTCGGCCCACCTTCGCGTGGACTCACCTCGGCGGGCGCACCTTCCCCCGGGCCGCGCGCGTCCCCGACGACGTCGGGGTCCCCTCTGGCGACGTCTCCGGTGCGCGTACCCTCCTCCACGTCGGCCAGCCACGCGTCGACCGAGCGAAGATCGCCTCCAGCCATCTCAACCGACCTGTTGCCCGAAGGCGATGATGGGGGTGCTGCATTTTGGGTAGCCACAGGGGATGAGAATTGCGCCCAAAAGTCGTCTAGGTTTACATCTTGATTCCCGAGTAGAGGGAAGAGGTCTTCTTCGACGGACCCATGCCCCGACAGGTGGTTGGTAGGGTCCATTGACACGTGTAGCGAGGCAAGATGAAAAGTGACCAGAGAAAGAAAAAATAAAATAGAAAAAGAGGCTCGAGTCAAACCTTTTCACGATGGGTCGCTCCGGTGGGCCGACGATGACGGGAATCTTGAGTTTACCGCACGAGCTTAACTCGACGATAAACTCGGGGGGATAATGTTATCGGCCCGACCCCAATCACGACCAATCAAAGGCAAAACATCGATCAGACTTGCCCCGGCCATTGATTGGCCCTTGGGCCGGCTCGGCCAAGGGCCGTCCCAATAGCCTCGGCCCAAGACCGAGCTCGGCTATCCACGGCCATCAGCCCGATGGCCTTGGCCTCATGAGTTCGACCTCCGCTCGGCCTTGTGAGCTCGATCTCTTCTCGGCCTCATAAACTTGACCTCGGCCTCACGAGCTCGACCTCAGCCTCACGAGCTTGACCTCGGCCTCACGAACTCGACCTCGGCCTCATAAACTCGACCTCGGCCTCACGAGCTCGACCTCGGCCTCACGAGCTTGACCTCGGCCTCACGAGCTCGACCTCGGCCTCACGAGCTTGACCTCGGCCTCACGAGCTCGACCTCGGCCTCACGAGCTCGACCTCGGCCTCACGAGCTCGGCTATCCTCGGCCATCCTATGCTATCCTCGGCCAATGGCCGAGCCTATGTTATCCTCGGCCAATGGCTGAGCCTACGCTATCCTCGGCCATCCTATGCTATCCTCGGCCGAGCCTATGCTATCCTCGGCCATCCTATGCTATCCTCGGCCGAGCCTATGCTATTCTCGGCCAATGGCCAAGCCTATGTTATCCTCGGCCAATGGCCGAGCCTACGCTATCCTCGGCCAATGGCCGAGCCTATGCTATCCTCGGCCATCCTATGTTATCCTCGGCCATCCTATGCTATCCTCGACCGAGCCTATGCTATCTATTGAAATCGAGCTCATCAGCTCGCCCTTCCGCGTCGAGCTCGTCAGCTCGCCCTTCCGCGTCGAGCTCATCAGCTCGCCCTTCCGCGTCGAGCTCTCCAGCTCGCCCTTCGCTGACAAGCTTGCCTCGGAAGTCCTCTCCTTGGAACTCATTCCACATGGGAAATTGTCGCATTTATTTCTCATGTTATTTCCTATGTCTTGTTCTCTGTGTATATTTATTATTCTCTTTTCCTAGAAATAGTTATTACACATGTATTTATTACACTCTCTCTTGTACCCACCATATGTATAAATTGGTGATACAAATTAATATCAAATATAAGAAATATTCAAAGTCTCGGAACACTCTCTCTCTTCTCCGATTCTCTCTTTCTTTATCTTCTCTCCAGATTCGACTCTCTCTCTCTCTAAACTTCAACATGGTATCAGAGCACGGAAAATCAACCACCATGAACACCACTCAGACCATGCCCACTCAGTCGCAATCTGAATCCTTCTCCCAACATATCACGAGCCACAAACTCAATGGCCACAACTTCCTACGTTGGTCCCAATCTGTGCTCATGTTCATATCGGGACGAGGTAAAGATAACTACCTCACAGGCGTGGCCACATCTCATGTGATCGAAGATCCGACGTTCAAGAGTTGGAAGGCCGAAAACAGCATGATGATGTCCTGGCTCATAAACTCTATGCTCCCCGAAATCGAAGAAACCTTCCTCCTTTACCGAACGGCAGCAGAAATCTAGCAAGCAGCTAGAGAAATCTTCCCCAACTCAGAAGATATGTCCGAGCTGTTTGAAACTGAGAACACTCTCCACGACCTACGTCAAGGAGAGATGTTTGTGACTCAGTTCTTCAGCTCGCTCACACATCTATGGCAGAAGATCGACCTCTACGAACAGCACCAGTGGACCAGCTCCGAAGACTCAAAAATCTACCGCAGGATAGTGGAGACAAAACGTGTGTTTAAACTACTATCCGGCCTCAACCAAGACCTTGATGAGGTCTGAGGTCGGATACTTAGTACAAAACCACTACCATCTCTCCGTGAAGCCTTCTCCGCGGTCAGACACGAGGAAAGCAGGAGGAAACTCATGCGGGGAGTTATCAAATACTTCCGGGCTCATCCTCAGACTCATCCGCCCTCACCACACATGGAGATGAAGTTCTTGCAGCTCGCGTCTCAACAGAGAAACCTCACAAACCTCGCCCCTACTGCGATCATTGCAGACGACCTGGACACCTCCGAGAAACCTGCTGGAAGCTGCATGGGAAACCACCGAGCTCGAAGTCAACCCAAGATACTAAGGATCCTAACTCAGTCGGAAACTTAGTATCCACCTCGTCCGCTGCCTTGACCTCGACCTCAGACTCCTCTCCCTTCAGCAACGACCTGCTCGCTATTCTCCAGAAGCTTCTTCAACAAGTCCAACTCAGTGGAGAACACTCGGGCATTGGCCCTTTAGGAAACTCTCCTAGAGCCCTCAATGTAAGCTCAGAGAATCCCACAGCATGGATTGTCGACTACGGTGCCACTGATCACATGACTGGTAATCGAAGTCTATTCACAACTTACTCCGCTTGTAATAAAAGCATATCAGTCACCATCGCCAACGGAGCCAAAACTCAAGTCACTGGTATTGGCACCATTGTCTTGACGAAGTCCATGAGGCTAGACTCGGTGTTCTTTGTGCCTCAACTACAATGCAATCTCTTATCTGTGCATAAGATCAACCAAGACTCTAAGTGCCGAACTGTTTTTGATGGAAGTTCATGTGTGTTTCAGGAACAGGTCACGGGGAGACAGATTGGTAATGCCGAGCTGAGTACCGGACTCTATGTCATCAAGCCAGATCAGCCCACCATGTGTCAGCTCGCCCAACATTCACCCCAGTACAAACAGATCATGCTCAATCACCTTAGACTAGGGCATCCAAATTTCATGTATCTCGAAAGAATGTTTCCTTCTTTGTTTATCAATAAAAATATCAATTCCATTTAGTGTGACATGTGTGAGTTCGCCAAACATTCTCGAAGCTCGTATCACCCCACCTCGTACAAACCATCTTGTCCTTTTGCCACAATTCACAGTGATATATGGGGGCCCTCAAAAGTTCCCCATATCACTGGAGTTCGATGGTTCCTTCTCTTTGTTGACGACCACACTAGACTCAGTTGGATATACATGATGAAACAAAAATCTGAAACATCCAATCTATTCAAAACCTTTCACAAAATGATCCAAACACAGTTCGACACATCCATTCAAATTGTCCACACGGACAACGCTCGAAATTACTTTGATTATGAGCTCGGCGATTTCTTCAAAACACATGGCATAATTCACTCCAGCTCGTGCGTTCATACCCCACAACAAAATGGGGTAGCCGAGTGGAAAAATCGACACATTCTCGAGGTCGCCCGAGCCATCATGTTCTCCTCAAATGTCCCATCTCATTTTTGGGGAGAAGATGTCATCACAGCCACCTACCTCATAAACAAAATGCCATCTCGTGTCCTTGGCTATAAAATCCCATCTCAAGTCCTTCTAGAGACATACGCTCACTGTCGACTCATCTCAACCCTACCTGCGAAAGTGTTCGGCTGTTCAGTCTTCACCCATTCTTATGGCCAAGGTAAACTTGAACCAAAATCGCTCAAATGCATCTTCCTTGGCTATTCAGCAACCCAGAAAGGCTACAAATGCTATGAACCCCGATCACGAAAATTCATAGTCTCAATGGATGTATCTTTTCATGAGTTCAATCCTTACTTCGCCAATTCAGCTCGTCAGGGGGAGAATGATGAAAATGACTTCCCAAATTTGCTCATCATAAACCCAGAATTCAGCTCGCCTGTTCCAGAAATTCCCAGCTCGCCCAGCTCGCCTCAAAATCCGACCTCACCTGTTCCAGAAATTCCCAGCTCACCGACCTCACCTGTTCAAGAAATTCCTAGCTCGCAAGCCTCTAAACCCTCTCCATGTGAACTGAATATCACCCAGAGTCCGGTACAAGCTCGCGACCAAGATGTCTCTCCGAACCAGAACCACGACAATATTGAACAAGGTAACATCGAATCTCCAGACTTACCCATTGCATTGAGAAAACCTCCTCGGTCATGTGCTCAATACAGGATGGCGGATTACGTGTACTATGGGAATTTATCTACGAGCTACCAAGCCTATGTGGCGAAGTTAGATGAAGGAAAAGCGCCGAACTCCATCGAGGAAGCCCTTCAAAGTCCCGAGTGGCGAGACGCAAGTCATGCTAAGATCCAAGCCCTCGAAAAGAATGATACGTGGGATATCGTCGAGCTACCACCAGGCAAGCGAACTGTTGGATGTAGATGGCTCTTCACCATCAAACACAATCCAGATGGGACAGTGGAGAGATACAAAGCCCGACTTGTCGCAAAAGGGTACACGCAGGCGTATGGCATTGACTATCAAGAAACCTTCGCTCCAGTTGCAAAGTTCAATACCATCAGAATCCTCCTTTCACTAGCAGCCAACTTAGATTGGCCTCTCATCCAGTTCGATGTAAAGAATGCTTTTCTAAACGGCGAACTGGAAGAGGAAGTCTACATGCAACTCCCACCAGGATTTGACAAAGATCAAGGAGCCTGTTGTCAATGGTGCCCACAAGAAGAGTTTGTTGTCAATGGTGCCCACAAGAAGAGTTGTAATCTTTATTTTGTACATTTGATGTAATAAAGTCTCATGAAGACTCTTGCTTGTAATTGCCTATTCATTCATTAATAAAGTTGAAACGTTCATTCATTCTTTCTTTGTTTGAAGCTTTATGATAAAACCTTAGTCTTTTAGTCCATAAACAAACTTAACAACTTACGAAAAGACAAATGTAGATTTGCATGAACAAACTCTTCGTAGTTTGCTTAAAACGATATATTCGCAATCTTAGGGTCAAAGGACTATTGACCTCAGTATGATTGTTAGAAGAATCTATGATGTCTGGTTATGAGGCATTGAGAGTTGGAGACTCTATAGTTCTTCTAGGTATCTTCCGAAGGTACTGAATTGACCAGTGCACTTCTAGAGACAAGATAAGAACAAACCATTTAACCTCTTATGTCTCGAAGTCACTATGTATGAATTGCATCGTGCTTACCTTAATCCTGAAATGAGACATGCCATTTCACAGCTTAGTATTCTCATTTGAGAAAGTCAGAGTTCGGACTCACTATGTGATTCCGAACAGGGCCTATTGGTGAAGTACTAAGTTGTGAGTATGTCATGAATAACTTTGTGAAGTTCTCATAGATATGGAATTCATGTACAAGATTGCTGAAATGCAATGTATGTCACCTCATGCTTTGTTCCTTGGAGTGTGGATAAATGAACTGGCCAGTGTCCAAATTGAGTCCTGACTCTTTTGGATGAAACAATGTGACTTGTTAGCTCCTCATCAATACATTGTTTCTAACTTATTCACAAGCGACAAAGGAGTTGAGGAAATAACAGCTAGAAGGGTAAAATGGTAATTTAGTAAATCCCGACTAGCTGATGACATTCATGAAGGGTAAACATAGATAATATTCAGTGGATCCGCTCATCATAATTAGGTCGAATTCTTGAGTCGAAAATAAATTCATTTGAACCGAGAGATTTTCAGTGTCAGCTCTTTAGTGGAGTCAGTTGGCATTAAGCTAAACTTGGAAAAGGTTTGTGAACTTTTGAGTCCAAGTGTTTAGCTCAAGCTTTGTTCATTTAGGTCCATGAGGTCACTGTCACGAATCACATCGATATGAATAGTTAAACTGGAAACTAAGTCAAAACGAGAACGAAAATAGTCAAAAGGGTATTTTTGTCTTTTGAGACATAGGATGAAATGAATGTCAATAAATTTTTCGACAAGTTCATTTGATGACTTAATGTCACTCGGCCATGACTTGATCATTGGGCCTTGTGAGTTAATTTCATTTCATAAGAGTTTTATTGAAAATTCTTAATGGGCCTTTTTCATGTTCTCATGAATAAATGAAGTAGCTTCTAGAAGCTCCTTCTAGAGACATGTTGGGAGCCTACCCTATAGAGAAATAGGAGAGTTTATTTTGTGCATAAATGTATTTAGATACTTGCCAAAAGAAAAAGAGGAAACAAATTTGCGTAAGGATGCATAAGGGAATCGGCCATGTTGAGAGAAAAAGCAAGCCTTGAACAAAATAGGAAACAAATCAAGGCTTCTAGAAGCCTTGTTTTGGCCGAGTGTCTCAAAGGGAAAAAGAGGAAATTGGCTCATGAATATGTGATAGTCTATAGAAGAGGAAACTACCTTATTGAAGGTGAGACCTCTCCTATAAATAGGAGCCTCATTTCCTCACATTTCATTCATCAAAGTTTAAGAGATTTGAGAGACTCTCTCTCTAGAACTTTGGCCGAAACTCCTCTCTCTCTCTCTCTCTAGTTTATTTTCGATTTTTCTTTTTTTGGCACCTAAGTCCTCACTCGACCTAGTGTTTAGCTCTGCGACTTCAAGACTCGTTCTTAAGTCGTAGTGTTTAAAAGTGCCCACTCACTAATTCCTTTATTTCGAGTGATTTAGTGATAGAAACTTTCGTGGTTGCTCGAGGTGCCGTGGAAAGAAAATGAGACGTGCTGCGAGGGGAGACGAGCGTTGCAAACTTTCCAAAAGCTTCTTCAAAGTTCAAGCTTCAAGAAAGGTTAGTAAACTTCTAGCTCATATTAGTTTTTAATTACATGTACTTGCTCTTTGTCTAGGTTAGTAAAAACTGTTTTTACTTGTAAAGAAATTTTTTAAAATTCCGCCGCTTCCCGAAGCGTTTAATCTTTTTCTTAAACCCTAGATCAATTCCAACAGAGTTGTAGTCTTTATTTTGTACATTTGATGTAATAAAGTCTCATGAAGACCCTTGCTTGTAATTGCCTATTCATTTAATAATAAAGTTGAAACGTTCATTCATTCTTTCTTTGTTTGAAGCTTTATGATAAAACCTTAGTCTTTTAGTCCATAAACAAACTTAACAACTTACGAAGAGACAAATGTAGATTTGCATGAACAAACTCTTCGTAGTTTGCTTAAAACAATATATTCGCAATCTAAGGGTCAAAGGACTATTGACCTCAGTATGATTGTTAGAAGAATCTATGATGTCTGGTTATGAGGCATTGAGAGTTGGAGACTCTATAGTTCTTCTAGGTATCTTCCGAAGGTACTAAATTGACCAGTGCACTTCTACAGACAAGATAAGAACAAACCATTTAACCTCTTATGTCTCGAAGTCACTATGTATGAATTGCATCATGCTTACCTTAATCCTGAAATTAGACATGCCATTTCACAGTTTACGTATTCTCATTTGAGAAAGTCAGAGTTTGGACTCACTATGTGATTCCGAACAGGGCCTATTCGTGAAGTACTAAGTTGTGAGAATGTCATGAGTAACTTTGTGAAGTTCTCATAGATATGGAATTCATGTACAAGATTGCTGAAATGCAATGTATGTCACCTCATGCTTTGTTCCTTTGAGTGTGAATAAATGAACTGGCCAGTGTCCAAATTGAGTCCTGACTCTTTTGGATGAAACAATGTGACTTGTTAGCTCCTCGTCAATACATTGTTTCTAACTTATTCACAAGCGACAAAGGAGTTGAGGAAATAACAGCTAGAAGGGTAAAATGGTAATTTAGTAAATCCCGACTAGCTGATGACATTCATGAAGGGTAAACATAGATAATATTCAGTGGATCCGCTCATCATAATTAGGTCGAATTCTTGAGTAGAAAATAAATTCATTTGAACCGAGAGATTTTCAGTGTCAACTCTTTAGTGGAGTCAGTTGGCATTAAGCTAAACTTGGAAAAGGTTTGTGAACTTTTGAGTCCAAGTGTTTAGCTCAAGCTTTGTTCATTTGGGTCCATGAGGTCACTGTCACGAATCACATCGATAGGAATAGTTAAACTGGAAGCTAAGTCAAAACAAGAACGAAAATAGTCAAAAGGGTATTTTTGTCTTTTGAGACAAAAGGTGAAATGAATGTCAATAAATTTTGTGACAAGTTCATTTGATGACTTAATGTCACTCGGCCATGACTTGATCATTGGGCCTGGTGAATTAATTTCATTTCATAAGAATTTTATTGAAAATTCTAAATGGGCCTTTTCTTTTGTTGTCATGAACAAGTGAAGAAAATTCTAGAAGCCTTTTCTAGACAAATATGGGCGCCTACCCTATAGAGAAATAGGAGAGATTATTTTGTGCATAAATGTATCAAGATACTTGCCAAAAGAAAAAGAGGAAACAGATTTCCCACACATGCTTGTTGGGAATCGGCCAAGTAGAGTCAAGGCAAGGCAAGGAACAAAAAAGGAAACAAATCCAAGCCTTCTAGAAGGCTGCCTTGGCCGTGTGACTTAAGTGGGAAAGAGGCAATATTTGCTCATGAATATGTTATATTCTATAGAAGAGGAAACTACCTTATTGAAGGTAAAGCCTCTCCTATAAATAGGAGCCTCATTTCCTCACATTTGATTAATCCAAAGTTCAAGAGATTTGAGAGACTCTCTCTCTAGAACATTGGCCGATCCTCTCTCTCTCTCTCTAGTCAATTTTGATTTTTGTTTTGGCACCTAGGTCCTCATTTGACCTAGAGTTTAGCTCTGCGACTTCAAGACCCGTTCTTAAGTCGTAGTGTTTAAAAGTGCCCACACACTAATTCCTTTTCTCTCGAGTGATATAGTGATAGAAACTTTCATGGTTGCTTGAGGTGCCGAGGAAAGAAAGAGAGACGTGCGGCGAGGGGAGACGAGCGTTGCAACTTTCCAAAAGCTTCTCAAAGTTCAAGCTTCAAGAAAGGTTAGTAAACTTCTTAGCTCATATTAGTTTTAATTACATGTACTTGCACTTGTCTAGGTTAGTAAAAACCGTTTTACTTGTATAAGAAATTTTTTAAAATTCCGCCGCTTCCCGAAGCGTTAATTATTTTCTTAAACCCTAGATCGATTCCAACAGAGCCAACAAAGTCTGCAAACTCAAGAAGTCACTATATGGACTAAAAAAGTCCCCTCGAGCATGGTTCGGAAAATTCACCAACGTGCTCAAACGTTGTGACTACGAGCAGAGTCAAGCAGATCCAACACTCTTCTCAAAAATCTCAACACAAGGCAAGCACACCATTCTTAGTGTATATGTGGACGATATAGTCATCACCGGAGACGACCTGGAAGAGATCAGGAGGCTGAAGCAAACTTTGTCATCTGAGTTCGAAGTCAAGGACCTCGGCAGCCTACGATACTTCCTCGGCATGGAGGTAGCGCGATCAGAAAAGGGCATCTATGTTTCCCAGCGCAAGTACACGTTGGACCTCCTCAAAGAAACTGGCATGCTTGGCTGCAAATCATATGACACTCCGATGGATGCCAATGTGAAACTTCTAGCTCGCACCAACGAGGCCGCCACCGACAAAGAAAGATTTCAGCAGCTCATAGGAAAACTCATCTACCTAACTCACACGAGACCAGATATTGGATTCGCAGTGAGTATGGTAAGTCGATTCATGAGTAATCCCTCAGAAACTCACATAGACGCAGTCATGAGGATTCTCCAATACCTCAAATCTGCCCCAGGGACTGGTCTCTCCTTCAAGAAAAGACGAAGTCGAGGTGTCGAAGTATTCACAGATGCAGACTGGGGCGGATATGTTCCAGACAGACGATCAACATCAGGCACGTGCACATACGTCTGGGGAAATCTTGTTACCTGGAGAAGCAAGAAGCAGTCCGTTGTCTCAAGAAGTAGTGCTGAAGCTGGACTCAAGTCCTTAGCAAGCGGAGTATGTGAAGGCATCTGGCTGAAGAGAGTTCTCGACGACCTCAAGATCTTCATCGAAGGTCCAATCAAGCTCTTTTGCGATGATCAAGCTGCTCTCAGCATAGCCAAAAATCTAGTCCATCATGACAGAACAAAACATATCGAGATCGACCGATACTTCATCAGTGAAAAGATTGAAGGAAAAATAATCGATATGGAATACGTTCCATCAGGTCATCAGCTCGCCGACATTCTCACCAAAGCCCTTCCGTGAGCAACCTTATCCGAGCTATGTAGCAAGCTTGACCTCCTCAACATATACAGTCAATATTGAGGGGGAGTGTTGAAATCGAGCTCGTCAGCTCGCCCTTCCGCATCGAGCTCGTCAGCTCGCCCTTCCGTGTCGAGCTCATCAGCTCGCCCTTCCGCGTCGAGCTTGCCAGCTCGCCCTTCACTGACAAGCTTGCCTCGGAAGTCCTCTCCTTGGAACTCATTCCACATGGGAAATTGTCGCATTTATTTCTCATGTTATTTCCTATGTCTTGTTCTCTGTGTATATTTATTATTCTCTTTTCTTAGAAATAGTTATTACACATGTATTTATTACACTCTCTCTTGTACCCACCATATGTATAAATTAGTGATACAAATTAATATCAAATATAAGAAATATTCAAAGTCTCGGAACACTCTCTCTCTTCTCCGATTCTCTCTTTCTTTATCTTCTCTCCAGATTCGACTCTCTCTCTCTCTAAACTTCAACACTATCCTCGGCCAATTGCCGAACCTATGTTATCCTCAGCCAAGGGGCCCACCAATGACCCCTTGGTCGCCTATAAATACAAGAGGCCAACCCTCTTCAAAAGGTAATCCATTCTTGAGTACTGAAACGCTGCAGAACTCACCTCTCGCTCGTTTCTCTCAAGTCTCGGCCCCTAAACACCTAAACCCTCTATTCTCCACCTCAATCCCACTAATGTTGAGCGTCGGAGAAGTAGACAGAGGCACCCCCTCTGCTTCCCCTTTGTAGTTCACGTGTTCTTTCTTCCTCTTCAGGTGCTTGGACGAACTCAAGGGACATCCACAACTAAGGGAAGGGTCGGGATACCGAGTCCGACACGCTCGAGCCCGAACGCGACCACTTGGTCCGGCCTCGGGTCGAACCGTTCGGGGCTCCTAAATCGTTGTCCGAAAACGAGAGACAACAGAATCCAACTTTCTACAACGGATATCTAAGCGTTGTGGAACCTCCTACAACGGTATACATCCATTGTGAAATTTCTAAATAATTAAAAAATCCCCGCCGCGGCGACATATAATTTTCGCCACGGCGAGATTTTTATACAACGGATATTATATCCATTGTAGAATCAACTCGCCACGGCGAATATTACACGTCGCCGCGGCGGGAATTTCGCCACGACGACGTCAAATCTTAGCCGCGGCGACATGATTCTACAACGGATAATTATGCGTGGTAGGAAGGTGGTGAATTTTTTTTTAAAACTCGCCGCGGCAAAGAAAAAATCTCGCCGCGGCGAGACTAAGAAAAAATCTCGCCGCGGCGAGACTAAAATCTCGGTATCTTTTCTCGCCGCAGCGAATAATATTTCTCGCCGCGGCTCAAATTACTTGCCGCGGCGAGAAGTATAGTTCGCCGCGGCGAGAGTATTTTTTTTTCAATCCAAAATATGTTTTTACATGATATACCAGCACCTGAAAATAATCTTCAATACCAAAAATAATATCCTCATCTTCAAAACATTCAATATCTAATATATACATCTACAACCAATCCATAATTCAATAAAAAAAACTAGCTAATCATCACAGTTAATAAATGTTTGTACATAACTTACCCATTCTTCCCTAACTCTCTCTAAATCCTCCTTTGTATAGGATTTCTTATTTTCTAATTTTCTTACACCTCCTACGACTATATCACGCATATAAGAAATCACAAAATACCCGCATTCCGTGTTTCTCGTTTGTTTCGGAGCGTCCCAAGCCTTGATGTACGTTGATTGCCCGTTACTATGGACGTTTTGATGCTCGAGCTTGAAATCAACAAGAACCCTATATAACACGGAGATTATAAGAGAAAAAACATCTAGAACGATTTATAATAAAAATTATTTAAGAAATCAAAATATTACCTTTTTATCAATCGATTTAAATCGATTGGGATTTTATTTCTCAACGGGTCAAAGAACATAGCGCTATTTCTCCAAAGGTCGAGGACAACGAGCATCCAATGCGCACCTTTGTTATACGGCACAAAACTAGTTCACCAAATTTGCAATGTCCTACCACGTTTCCGACGTCCTTGACTCGTTTTGACAAATAAGCCTCCTCTTCGTCATTTTCGATGTACGAACTTAAGATCAGATTTATAAAACAATAATTCGAGTCTTCTTCGCCTTCTAGCCTCGAGCGTAGATAACTATGAGAAAAAAATATTTAGTTGATCAAAACACTAAATATTGAATATTAATATTAAAAAACGCATATAAAGAAAACCCTTACTCCATATAAACCGTTATGCTCCCCGCGCCAATTTCCAAGTATTGCAAAAAATCGGAAACGTCTTCAAATGACACCGGAATCGGGATAGCCACGAGACTTGGACTAACATTGACCATAATCACATCCCCTTCCGGTAACATTACTTTGTTGGCATGTTGTGCGAGCAATCGATACTTGGGATTAATCACCTTGTACGAAATCTTCTTAGCATCATCGATGCTAGCTTCACTCTCAAAACCGAGCTTTGAGAGTTGTTTGACAACCGGACCGTGACTCTCTATTCCCGTGTCCATTTCTATGAGTCTCTTCGGCCACGAGACAAACCCGCCTATAGCATCTTCAATGGTTTGAGCTTCTTCGGTGGGAATTGGCAATTTTGCTTTTTTAATCAAAACCCCCAAAACGGCCACGCGTAAATTTCCTTCCTCCAAAGGTGAGAAATGAACTACGCCTCCATTCATGTACGCTCGCCCATTTGCAACATGAATTGTGCCTCCTTTCACAACATCATCAATGAAAAGAAGACACTCGACGCTTTCATCCGAACTCGGTGTCACCGGCGTGGTTGGATTCAAAGAGCAACTAGCACGAACACTATTTGGTTTTTCCACAACGACATGATCGATCTTCGGACAATCATCAACGATGTTAGGATCGATCTTCGGACGATCGCCAACATCGTCGTGTTCTAAGCAAATCACGAATATATATCAATATCGTAATACCAAAATATTTAGCTTTATAGATAAAAAAAAATAATGAACATACCTAAAGAGACCGCGTCATTAACGTGTTCTTCAACGTTTGCCATCTCTTCATCATCAACAACCTTGTCCTTGAGATTCTCTTCCACACACTCGACACTAGGCGACTCGATATTAGCATCTCCGACATTAATGCTACCATTTCCACCGAAGGCTTTCATCACCAAAGATTTCAACTCGCTCATCTCCCGACGCATCCTAATTAATTCTTCGTTCGGCGTTGGAGGAACAAAGTACTTGAAACGCGAAGTGTGTTTGGATTGACCGCAAACTCGCGACGTTCCCAAAGCTTCTTGCAAAATGCTCTTTCCCGATTCCGGCACCCATGTCCCTTGCGTTGCTTGTTGTGATAACGTTTTCTACACAAAATTATTTTCAAATAAAATTACAAGATTAATTGTTATAACAAATGTAAAGTACTTACAATTTTTTCTGCCATTAGCTGTCTTTCTCATCCTTGTAGTTATCTACGTCTTTCATTCGCGAGTCAATCGAAAGTTCCTCTTTCGTAGGCCATTCCCCCGTTTCTTCGTGCTAGTAAGAAGTAATTATACAATAATTAATAATCAATGGCAAATTTGGAATAACTAAAAAAAATAAATGAACCTAACCTTTTCTTGATCAAGCTTTCGATATCCATTTCGGCCCGTTCGAGATTTGTACACACTTTTTCCGGTATTTGCTTTCCCATGTTCCGATGTTTGTTTGAACACTTCGGATCATCTATACTCAACCAATGCTATCCAATCTTCTTCGGTGACACTTGTGTAGAATTTCAAAACACAAGCAGGTCTCTTTATGGCGATTGGATCGTTGATGATATCTTTGAGTAGATCGTTGTATAGCTCATGACGAAATAAACTTGCCACTTCTCCGACTCTCATAAGGCATTCGTGCTTTTGTTCAATAGGAATCGTAAATCCTTCTAACATTTTGTTGGAATTGATCTAGGGTTTAAGAAAAAGATTAAACGCTTCGGGAAGCGGCGGAATTTTAAAAAATTTCTTTTCAAGTAAAAACAATTTTTACTAACCTAGACAAAGAAGCAAGTACATGTAATTAAAAATCAATATGAGCTAAGAGTTTACTAACCTTTCTTGAAGCTTGAACCTTGAAGAAGCTTTTGGAAAGTTTGCAACGCTCGTCTCCCCTCGCAGCACGTCTCTCTTTCTTTCCTCGGCACCTCGAGCAACCACGATAGTTTCTATCACTAAATCACTCGAAATAAAAGGAATCAGTGAGTGGGCACTTTTAAACACTACGACTTAAGAACAAGTCTTGAAGTCGCAGAGCTAAACACTAGGTCGAGTGAGGACCTAGGTGCCAAGACAAGAAAAATCGAAAATAAACTAGAGAGAGAGAGAGAGGATTTTCGGCCACAAGTTCTAGAGAGAGAGTCTCTCAAATCTCTTAAACTTGGATGAATGAATCGTGAGGAAATGAGGCTCCTATTTATAGGAGAGGTCTCACCTTCAATAAGGTAGTTTCCTCTTCTATAGAATATCACATATTCATGAGCCAATTTCCTCTTTTTCCCTTTGAGACACTCGGCCAACACAAGGCTTCTAGAAGCCTTGATTTGTTTCCAATTTTGTTCATGGCTTGCCTTTTCTCTCAACATGGCCGATTCCCTTATGCATGCATATGCAAATTTGTTTCCTCTTTTTCTTTTGGCAAGTATCTAAATACATTTATGCACAAAATAAACTCTCCTATTTCTCTATAGGGTAGGCGCCCAACATGTCTCTAGAAGGAGCTTCTAGAAGCTTCTTCATTTATTCATGAGAACATGAAAAAAGGCCCATTAAGAATTTTCAATAAAACTCTTATGAAATGAAATTAATTCACGAGGCCCAATGATCAAGTCATGGCCGAGTGACATTAAGTCATCAAATGAACTTGTCAAAAAATTTATTGACATTGATTTCATCCTTTGTCTCAAAAGACAAAAATACCCTTTTATCTATTTTCGTTCTTGTTTTGACTTAGCTTCCAGTTTAACTATTCCTATCGATGTGATTCGTGACAGTGACCTCATGGACCCAAATGAACAAAGCTTGAGCTAAACACTTGGACTCAAAAGTTCACAAACCTTTTCCAAGTTTAGCTTAATGCCAACTGACTCCACTAAAGAGCTAACACTGAAAATCTCTCGGTTCAAATGAATTTATTTTCTACTCAAGAATTCGACCTAATTATGATGAGCGGATCCACTGAATATTATCTATGTTTACCCTTCATGAATGTCATCAGCTAGTCGGGATTTACTAAATTACCATTTTACCCTTCTAGCTGTTATTTCCTCAACTCCTTTGTCGCTTGTGAATAAGTTAGAAACAATGTATTGACGAGGAGCTAACAAGTCACATTGTTTCATCCAAAAGAGTCAGGACTCAATTTGGACACTGGCCAGTTCATTTATTCACACTCCAAGGAACAATCTTGTACATGAATTCCATATCTATGAGAACAATCTTGTACATGAATTCCATATCTATGAGAACTTCACAAACTTACTCATGACATTCTCACAACTTAGTACTTCACCAATAGGCCCTGTTCGGAATCACATAGTGAGTCCGAACTCTGACTTTCTCACTGAAAATACGTAAGCTGTGAAATGGCATGTCTAATTTCAGGATTAAGGTAAGCATGATGCAATTCATAAATAGTGACTTCGAGACATAGAAGGTTAAATGGTTTGTTCTTATCTTGTCTCTAGAAGTGCACTGGTCAATTCAATACCTTCGGAAGATACCTAGAAGAACTATAGAGTCTCCAACTCTCAATGCCTCATAACCAGACATCATAGATTCTTCTAACAATCATACTGAGGTCAATAGTCCTTTGACCCTAAGATTGCGAATATATCGTTTTAAGCAAACTACGAAGAGTTTGTTGGTGCAAATCTAAATTTGTCTCTTCGTAAGTTGTTAAGTTTGTTTATGGACTAAAAGACTAAGGTTTTATCATAAAGCTTCAAAGAAAGAAAGAATGAATGAACGTTTCAACTTTATTAATGAATGAATAGGCAATTACAAGCAAGAGTCTTCATGAGACTTTATTACATCAAATGTACAAAATAAAGATTACAACTCTTCTTGTGGGCACCATTGACAACACATTTCGTTCCAAATCCGTTTTTTAATTTGATTATTCTCTTTAGATCTCCAATCGCGCATCGAAAGTGGAACATATTCTCTAGCTAGCACACCAAAGTAACTCGACAACTCATCACCCTCCTTACCAATTGGTTGTCCCTTTTCATCAAATTGTACCGGAATTTTTTACCTAGAGTTTTGGCCTTATTAACCCGACTCATAAGAGTGTTTCTTCTTTTTCCTTTTTCATCGGAATTTAGTGCTAGTTGTCTTCTAATTTTTCTTTTACCACTATCGCTAGAAGTAGTAGTAGTGGACGACATTGAATCTAATAAACAAAATTCAAAACATAATCTCAATTTCTAACTCAAATCCAATCCGATTCCAACTTAAATACAACTTCAAATCATTATCAAACTCAAATACAACGAATTCAAATCCAATATACTAAAATCCAATACAAATTCTTCCTAACTTCAAATAAATACCAAATTCTAACTAAATAATAACATAAATCAAATTAAATTCAAAACAAGTTGAGAAATAACATACCCGGTGAAGGAGCCTAAAATAAGCGTTGTATGAGCCTCGCCACGGCGAAACCAAATTCTCGCTGCAGCGAGAGTTACCCAGAAAATTCTCGCCGTGGAAAAAATGTGTCATCGCCGCAGCGAGGTAACCCTAGATGTCCTCGCCGCGGAAGTATACAATTTTCGCCGCGGCGACCCCTTTCTACAAACCTTAAACAAGCGTTGTAGAATCCTCGCCGCGGCGAAAGAGAATTGTCGCCGCAGCAAGGAATACATTCGCCGCGGCGTAAAATGTAGGATGCCGTGGCGAGACTATATGTCTGGAACATGGTGCTCTCGGTATGATTTTCGCCGCGGCGAAGACGTGTTCCCGCCGCGGCGCATGACTCCTGCCGCGGCGAGATTTGTACGTCGCCGCGGCGTGATTTTGTCGCCGCGGCGAACGCATATTTTTGCCGCGGCGAGGACATTCTACAACGCTTATAGAAGCGTTGTAGAATGTTCTCGCCGCGGCGAAGTAGAAATGTCGCCGCGGCGAGTGACACGAGACTGGTGATATAAATTCTCATTTCTGGTCTTTTTCACTTTGAACTCTCTCATAACCTCACTCGAAAAAATATTTCCAGTACCTTTCCTACTCATTCTAGAGCGTCCTCGTTTACTAGTCTCATCTACACATTCAAATCTTGTAAGTTCTTCTTTAACTTGTTCTAATTGTTGTTCTCTTGATAGTTTACTAATTAGAATGGGCAATTTTTTTGTATAATTAGGGTTTTTCTATGAAGATGAGAAAGTGGATGTGGGAGAATAGATTCAATGAGATATATCGGAAAGGTGTAGATGAGTTTTGTGGTTTTGCTAGAGAGAACATGGTAGATGTGAAATCTATTCATTGTCCTTGTATTAAATGTGGAAATCAAGACATTTTTCGATTGATGTCGTTCGGACCCATTTGTTTGCATATGGAATAATGACCTCGTATCAAAGATGGTTCTACCATGGTGAGGTTTTTCGTTCTACGGCAAATGAGGATGATATTGAAGATGATATTGATGATATGTGCGGAATGATGAATGATTTGGAGGACGATTTTTTTGAGCGACCGGAATTGTTTGAGTCCATGATGAATGATGCGGAGACACCATTATATGAAGGGTGTACAAGCTATTCGAAGTTGTCATTTTTAGTTACATTATTTCATTTGAATGCGTCGGGGGGTTGGACAAACACTAGTTTTACTCTATTGTTGGAAACACTGAAAGAAGCATTTTCGAAAGACAATAAAGTACCTTAAGTATGTATGAAGCAAATAAAACTTTGGGTACATTAGGCATGAAGTACGAGAAATTCCATGCGTGCCCAAATGATTGTGTTTTATATAGACACGAGTATGAAGATCTAGATGAATGTCCGACGTGCAAAGAGTCACGGTGGAAGAAGCATAAAATTCCATGTAACGGGGTTAAAGGAGTTCCAGTTAAGGTACGTACATTTTCATCACTTGATTAGGAAATACATGTAGCTCATATTCATTATTTATTACTGATTTTCGTTAAATATATTTCAGTCGTTATGGTACATTCCTCCAATGTCGCGCTTTCGTCGAATGTTTTATAGTGTCAAACATGCGAAGAACATGGTTTGGCACTCCGAAAAGCGTATCGATGATGGTATGTTGAGACATCCTGCTGATGCTGCACAGTGGAAATCATTCGATTTAGAGTATAAGGATTTCAGTGTTGATACACGAAATTTGCGCCTTGGTCTAGCTTCTGATGGAATGAACCCGTTCAGCATGATGAGCAGTAAATACAGTGTTTGGCCGGTTATACTTGTGAACTACCATCTCCCTCCAAAGCTATGTATGAAGAGAAAGTTCTTGATGTTAACTCTTTTGATTTCAGGACCGAATCAACCAGGAAATGATATTGATGTCTATTTGGCACCGTTGGTCGATGATTTGAAGATGTTATGGAGAAAGGGATGGAAGTTAAAGACGCTTACCGTGGAGATTCGTTCAATTTAAGGGCAATGTTAGTGTGGACTATTAACGATTTTTCGGCCTATGGAAACTTGTCAGGATACTCTGTGAAATGCTCGATTGGTTGTCCGATTTGCATGAAAGACACATCTTCCATCCGTTTGAAGCATGGTAAGAAAACTGTTTTTCTGGGTCATAGAAGATTCTTACCAAGAGATCACTCGTATAGAAGATTGAAACAAGCATTTGATGGAAATTCAGAAGAACGACCCCCTCCTAGAATTTTGTCTGGTGAAGATGTCTATGAGATGGTTAAAAACGTCAATGAAGTGCTTGGGAAAAGAAAGCAGAGTGCTAGTACTAAAGAATCGTTCAAAGAGAATCCTTGGAAGAAGAAATCGATTTTCTACGACCTTCCTTATTGGAAGACACACTACGTCCGGCATTGTCTTGATGTTATGCACATCGAGAAAAATGTTGGCGAATCGCTTATTGGTACACTTCTTGATGATCCAAATAAATCGAAAGACGGAATAAAATCTCGATTGGATCTCAAAGAGATGAATATAAGAAGCATTTTGCATCCCGAGGAGGGGGGTGGGAAAAAAACAAAATTACCACCGGCAAAGTACACTCTAGATCGAAAGGAGAAAAATAAATTGTGTAACTGGTTTGCTTCTATAAAGGTCCCTGAAGGTCATTCGTCAAACTATAAGAGGTTCGTGTCTTTGAAAGATTTGAGACTTATTGGAATGAAGACGCACGACTGTCATGTGCTGCTACAACAAATGTTGCCTCTTGCTTTGCGAGGAATTGTGCCAAAAGATGTGAGGTTTGCAATATCAAAGATATGTGTATTCTTTAACTCGATTTGCTCAAAGGTCATCGATCCAACTCGATGGTATTTAATGCAGTCAGAATTGGTGAAAACTCTGTGCTTGGTCGAAAAGATCTTTCCACCTTCGTTTTTCGACATAATGTTCCACTTAACCGTCCACTTGGTACGTGAAGTGAAATTAGGAGGGCCCGTGTTTTTATGGTGGATGTATCCAATCGAACGTTATATGAAAGTGTTGAAAAGCTACGTGAAGAACTACAATAGGCCGGAAGGAAGCATAGTTGAAAATTACATAGCAGAAGAGTCGGTTGAGTTTTGTTCTGAGTATTTAGCTAAAACAGACGAAATTGGGTTACCCAAGAATACCAATTTTGATTCAAAAGCTCTATCTACAGGTATTTTTTAACACTTTATTTGTTTATTTAAATTATATATGAACATTATTTTTAAGTATTTGTTTCATTATAGGTACTTATTCGATTGTCAACCGAAAAGAATGGGAGCAAGCAAGTCTCCATGTGCTACACAACGTTTCCGAGGTCACGCCATTTGTGGATATTCATTTGAATGAGTTGAGAGTGAATAATCCAAAGAAGGGTAGAAATGAAAAATGGTTGCAAGAAGAGCACAACCGTTTGTTTCAAAACTGGCTTGGAAAACGCTTATTTAAAGAGGCAGGATATTCATCTATGTTGAGTAAACTATCGGGCGGGCCTTCCTCAATGGTTACAAGGTACACTGCTTGGTCTGTTAATGGTTTTACATTTTACACAAGAGAACGAGACAACAAGCATCCCGTACAAAATAGTGGTGTTACATTGTTTGCCGAAGTTTTACATGTTTCGTCGACAAAAGATAAGAATCCAAAACATGCTTTTATGAAGTATGACGGATACATTGAAGATATTTGGGAACTTGATTATTGCGGGTTACGAGTCGCATTATTCAAGTGCAAATGGGCAGACAATAATCACGTTAAAGTTGATAATAAAGGAGTTACAATTGTCAACTTTAGACGGATTGGCTACGAGAATGATTCATTTATTTTGGCTTCGCAAGCAAGTCAAGTGTTTTATGTTTCGGATCCAGCAAATCCTGAGTTATCGTTAGTGGTTCATATGAAAGCGAGAAACAATAACGAAGAAGAAGACGAAGACATGTCTAGCATTCCTCCGTTCACATCAGGATTACCGCCAATTGATCAAGAGATGGATGATTTTGATGATGACGATGTTTCACATCTACTTCGTCAGGATATAGATCCTATTTTTGTTTGATATTGAACATTTAGATAATGTATTTTCATTTTGGATTTTATGTTATTCTCCTGTGGACAACGTTATTTTTCATTCAAAATTTCTCTATACAATGTCATTTACATTAAAATTACATTTATCCGACTTCGCCGCGGCTGAGTACAACTCTCGCCGCGGCAGGATAATCTCGCCGTGGCAGTATACAAATCCTGCCGCGGCGAGAATCTTTCTACAACGCTTAAACAAGCGTTGTAGAAACCTCGCCGCGGCGACGTTTATTCCATGCCGCGGCGAGGGTAGTTCACCGTGGCGGGAATATCACCTCGCCGCGGCGAGACAAGTTCTTAAAAATACAGACTCTCGGTATTAAAAAAATCAAAATCTCGCCGCGGCAGTATACAAATTCTGCCACGGCGAGAACCTTTCTACAACGCTTAACCAAGCGTTGTAGAAACCTCGCCGCGGCAACGTATATTCCATGCCGCGGTGAGGGTAGTTCGCCGCGGCGGGAATATCACCTCGCCGCGGCGAGACAAGTTCTTAAAAAACACAGACTCTCGGTATTCAAAAAATCAAAATCTCGTCGTGGCAGTATACAATTTCTGCCGCGGCGAGAACCTTTCAACAACGCTTAAACAAGCGTTGTAGAAACCTCGCCGTGCCAACGTATATTCCATGCCGCGGCGAGGGTAGTTCGCCGCGGTGGGAATATCACCTCGCCGCGGCGAGACAAGTTCTTAAAAAACATAGACTCTCAGCATTAAAAAAATTAAAATCTCGCCGCGGCGAAGTAATATTTTAGCCGCGGCGTAGAGCACTCGCCGCGGCGGGGACTATACGGTGCCGCGGCGAGAATAGTCACGCCGCGGCGAGAAAGGTACCTAGCCGCGGCGAAGAAGCACTCTACCACCTAATCATTCACTTTTTTTTCCAATATTTAACTTGTTCTCCAACTAAAAATGATCATTCAATTAAAATTTCTACAATCAATAAAACAAACCAAACTAGTCTTAAACATATAACATCAAGTTTCAAACATATATGAAATAAAACACACCAAACGAGTCTCAAACAAAGACTGAAGTCTCAAACACACAAATAAAACACAGTAATCTAGTCATAAACATAAACAAACCAAGCGAGTCTTAAACTGAAACTTAAATTTAAAAAGAGTTTGAAGTTTATATGGAAGAGTTGGTGTTGTTGGTTCTGGAAATTTACTCGTCATTCGATGGTGGTGGTGGTGGGTTCGCCGGATATTGAGGAGGTGCCATATGCGGTGGCCACTGTGGTGGTGCGTACGGATAGTCGGAGGACTAAGGATATGGAGGAAATAACACCTGATTCTCTTGGTTGATGTCCCACCGAGAGTAGAGATCGTTCAATTGATTGATGTGAGAGGCGCCATACTCCGCTTGTTGGTGCATGTACTGTTGCGTGTGTTGGAACCCCCCGACGAGATAGTTGGAGCAATGAGTAATGCAGTCGATGGTGGCGGGGTCGATTACCGGAGGTGCTGGTAAGCGCAATAGGGGCTCCGCTTCCCCCTCTTCCCCCTCTTCCTCCGCTTCCTCCGCTTGTGGATCCTCCCTAATCTTGTACCGCTCGATAATGGAATCTGTAATAGGCTCCATTGGACTGTTGATCGTATCCCTTTTCGAGCGTGGTACCCCCGCATTTGTACAAAGGCCGGTAATGATCGACGGATATGGCAAACCGTGTCGTTCATTAGTATAGTCGAGTTTCTTGATCCAAGTATAGATGAATCGACCGACGTTAATGGAAAGGCCTTTAACAATGCAGAACAACACCTGGATATGATCCTCGTCGAGAGTGGTGAAGTGCTTGATCGGATAGAGACGAGCGCAAACAAAGTAAATCCACGCTTTAGCGATCCTGGTGAGTTGGTCACGCTTGAGTACCCTTTTTCCTTTTTAAGTGACCCAATCTTCTCCCGGAATGCACAACACATGCGACATCTCCTGATGGCTGCAACTTCTTAGCCATTCTCGATAGCCCTCGTTCTCGAAAGGCACATCTGGGGTCCCAAGAAGGTCGTTGATAGCTTCGACACTCATATCGACCGGTTTCCCACGGACCGTCACAACATCACCTTGGGAGTCCGGCAAGTTTGCATACAATTCGTACACAAAGTTGACGTTCGAATCGAACTCGGGTACAGCACAGTACCTCCCCCAATCATGACCAACTATGTTGTTGCGGATTTGCTTTCCTATATCCGATGTATTGCTTACATTGAATTCTCTCTCATGGATATTGTTACGCGGCAAGATTTTGTCGTATCGTTCCTCCGCGACCTTGCTAGTAAAGATACTCGAGTTGTATTCCTCTTCGGGAGACTGTTGACGAGGTCGCTTGCTTTTTCCTTTACTCTTACCTCTGGAAGAGCTCGGAGCCTTGGAGCCCGCCGTGTTTTTAGTTCGACGCATTTTCAAGCTCCTACAAAACATAATCATAAAAAATTCTACAATTAACATATAACAAATTATATCAATTCCAACAATATATATTTAAACATGACAAATTAAAACAATTCCAACAATCACAAATAATTCATAAACAATTCGACCAATAACAAATTCATGAACAATTCGATCAATCACAAATTCATAAACAATTCAATCTCAACATTAATATACATAACCATTTTAACCACAAACCTATGTAACAATATGTCAAACACAATCCGGACATTTCAATTTAACTCAAATTCTCATTCAAATTCATTCATATCAACAAAACCCTAATTTCACTAAATTCACTCATTCAAATTCCACTAACCTAAATTCACTCATTCAAATTCCACTAACCTAAACCCTAATTTCTTGTTCTAAAAAGAGAAAATCAAACAAAACCCTAAATTTGTGAATTAAAAAAATCAAACTATATGCAATTCGGGTAAACAACAAGAAATCCATATCAACAACACGAAATTAAATCAATAACTACCTTAAAGTTTTTTTTAAAAATCATACCTTACAATGAGGCGGCAATAGAGAGAGAGGCGCGAGAGGAAGCACGGGGAGGACTCGGCGAGAGAAAAATGGCGGCGAGGACAAGGCGAGAGAGAGTTGGCGGCGAGGACAAGGCAACGGCGAGATTTTGGGGCGGCGAGGACGCGGCAAGGGATTTTGGAAGAAAAAAACTGGAGAGATGCGGCCGAAAATGGTTGTCTCGTGTGTGGGTATTGGAAAAAATGAGAAAAAAAACTGAAAACGGCCTTTTATAGTGAAAACCTTAAAAACCTCGTCGCGGCAAAAATATGTCGTCGCCATGGAGAGGTGTTCCTACAACGGATATTATAACCGTTGTAGGAACGTCTCGCCGCGGCGAGATTTCTCACTCGCCGCGGCGAGACAGATTCTTAAAAAACTGCTTGGCCACGGTATCCACCTCGCCGCGGCGGAGAATATTAAATACCAAATTCTAACTAAATAATAACATAAATCAAATTAAATTCAAAACAAGTTGGGAAATAACATACTCGGTGAAGGCGAGGACGTGGCGAGCGAGAGGCGAGGTGGAGGCGGGGCAGGGGCGAGGTGGAGGCGGGGCTGGGCGAGGTGGAGGCGGGGGCAGGGGCGAGGTGGAGGCGGGGCTAGGCGAGGTGGAGGCCGGCTGGGCGATGTGGAGGCGGGGCAGGGGGCGAGGTGGAGGCCGGGCTGGGCGATGTGGAGGTGAGGACGTGGCGAGCGAGAGGCGAGGTGGAGGCCGGGCTGGCCGATGTGGAGGCGGGGTTGGGCGAGGATGTGACGAGCGAGAGGCGAGGTGGAGGCGAGGACGTGGCGAGCGAGAGGCGAGGTGGAGGCGGGACAGGGGCGAGGTGGAGGCGGGGCGGGGGCGAGCTGGAGGCGGGGGCAGGGGCGAGGTGGAGGCGGGGCTGGGCGAGGTGGAGGCGAGGCTGGGCTGGGCGATGTGGAGGCGAGGACGCGGCGAGTGAGAGGGGAGGTGGATGCGAGGACGTGGCGAGCGAGAGGCGAGGTGGAGGCGGGGGCAGGGACGAGGTGGAGGCGAGGCTGGGAGAGGTGGAGGCGGGGCTGGGCGAGGACGTGGTGAGCGAGAGGCGAGGTGGAGGCGAGGACGTGGCGAGCGAGTGGAGGCGGGGCAGGGGCGAGGTGGAGGCGGGGCGTGGGCGAGGTGGAGGCGGGGCTGGGCGAGGTGAAGACGGGGGCATGGGCGAGGTGGAGGCGGGGCCGGGCGAGGTGGAGGCGGGGCTGGGCGATGTGGAGGCGGGGCTGGGCGAGGACGTGGCGAGCGAGAGGCGAGGTGGAGGCGAGGATGTGGCGAGCGAGAGGCGAGGTGGAGGCGGGGCAGGGGCGAGGTGGAGGCCGGGCTGGGCGATGTGGAGGCGGGGGCAGGGGGCGAGGTGGAGGCGAGCTAGAGGTGAGGTGGAGGCGAGGACGTGGCGAGCGAGAGGCGAGGTGGAGGCGGGGCAGGGGCGAGGTGGAGGCGGGGCTGGGCGAGGTGGAGGCGGGGCTGGGCGAGGTGGAGGAGGGGCAGGGGCGAGATGTTCCTACAACATATATTATAACCGTTGTAGGAACAACTCACCGCGGCGAGATTCCTCACTCGCCGTGGCGAGACAGTTTCTTAAAAAACTGCTTGGCCACGGTATCCACCTCGCCGCGGCGAGATATATACCTCGCCGCGGCGACGAGTTTCTACAACGCTTTTGTTTAGTGTTGTAGAAACCATCCGCCGCTGCGAGGTATGAATTTCGCCGCGGCGGATTACATTTTTCTACAACGCTTTCACTGTGCGTTGTAGTAAATTCTCGCCGCGGCATAAAACACATGACGCCGCGGCGTGGATTCTACAACGGATTTTTAAAGCGTTGTGGGAAATCTGAAACACCAGGTTTCTACAACGCTTAACTATATGCGTTGTAGAATCTCCAAGTTTCTACAACGCTTAACCATATGCGTTGTAGAAACACCAAGTTTCTACAACGCTTGTCATAAGCGTTGTAGAATCACTAGTTTCTACAACGCTTGTCATAAGCGTTGTAGAAAGTGGGTTGTATAATCCAACATTTGTAGTAGTGAATGCTTATGTCCTTATGAAAAAGGTATAGAATATGAAGGTCACTTTTTTTCCGTTCGTATGCTATATAGAAGCACAATAAATAAATATAAATATTTTCTAAGTTATTATCTCTGTTAGGATTTAATTAACTTTTATTGCTTCATTAAATTCTTATGTTGAATATGTTTTATTGTTTAAGAACTATTTAGAGCTTTGAAAGAGTCTAAATAATTACTATTATTATTCGACAATGACTTGTGCGAATAGTAAGTAATAAAGGAGACACAACTAAAAGTTAGTGTTGATGATGAATTAAATTAGTGGGAGCTTCCTTAATTGGAACGTAGTCACTAATATTCGTATTGACTTAGTGGGAGCATCCTTGAATGAAACCTAGCCACTTTAGATTTATTGATTGAGTGGGAGCATCCTTAATTGGAACCTAGCCACTCTAAAAATCAATAATCGAGTAGGAGCATCCTTAGCTAGAACCTAGATACTCTTATTCATTGACTTAGTGGAGCATCCATAGATGGAACTGTTATCGGCCCGACGAGGTCCGACGACGGAATCGGCGTTTCGGGCGGCCGGACAAGCTCGCACGGCCAATGGCCGAGTGAAACCCTCAAGCCGGCCCATTCTATGCCGGCCCAGCAACTCACTCGGCCAATGGCCGAGTGAGTCTTCTCTCGGCCCAGGCCCATCGCTCGGCCGATGGCCGAGTGAACTTCGTCAAGCGTTCACTCGGCCAATGGCCGAGTGAATCTCACACGGCGGCCCACATTCAGTCGGCCAATGGACGAGTGAACCTCATCCAGCGTTCACTCGGCCAATGGCCGAGTGAATCTCACTCGGCGGCCCACATTCACTAGGCTAATGGCCGAGTGAACCTCATCCAGCGTTCACTCGGCCAATGGCCGAGTGAATCTCACTCGGCGGCCCACATTCACTCGGCCAATGGCCAAGTGAATCTCACTTGGCGGCCTAACTTCACTCGGCCATCGGCCGACCGAGTCTCACCCGACCGATGGCCGACTCAGCCCCTCTGTTTCCCCTATGTAGTTCACACCTCTTTCCTTGCTTTTCAGGTGCTTGGACGAGATAGACACCACCAACAGCTAAGGGACGGCTTGGGATACCAAGCCCGACACGCTCGAGTCAAGACGAGATCACTTGGTCCAGCCTTGGGTCTAACCGCCTTTGACTCCTAAATAGTTGTCCGAAAAACAGCGACAACATTTTGGCGCTAGAAGGAGGGGACCACCGACCTTAGCGCGCTCTCCCTTCCATTCCTCACCTTCACGACATCTACGACTCTCGAAAGATGAGTCACATTCCCACGACCTCCGCTGGCACTCGAGCGACGAGTTTGAGGTACGGTCTCCGAAGCCTCGCTCACCGTCTTGAAGGGCAACTTCGTGATAATGAGAGCCAGCCCCAAGACCCGGCGAACGACCCCGAGGCCGCGCTCCGAGAGGACACGGCCCGGCAGCTCGCGGAGCTTCTAGACAGTCCCGGTGTCGACGGCTCGCTCATGGCCAATCTCTTCAGCTACGACGTCGAGGATAGGTCCGCCTGAGATGACTCCGACCGCGACTATGTGGGGGAGTCAAGGACCGATGAGGCGACACCAAGCCTCGCCCCGTCGCGGTCCGAGAGGGCGAATGGCGACTTCGCCGGACCGGCGCGGCAGCAGGCACGCTCACATTCCCGGGGACTCGCCCCTTCGGTTTCAAGAGGCGGCCGGACACGGCCCCTCGCCGAGGAGAGAGCGACTCTGGTAGACGATGGGGCCGATAGCCGAAGCGCTCGCCGGATGGTCCGACCAAGGGCGAGCTCGCCCCGCCGGGCGACGAGCGTGGACTTTAGAGAACGCCTGACGGCGCAGAGAAATTCCCGAGGGGAAATTCTCGGAGGGACGCTCTCCCCGCCGTAACTCTCGGCCGACCTCAGGCCAACGCCGAGGACCAAGCGTCCAACGAGCGCCAACAGTCGACTCACGCGGTCCCGGCGGTCAGCCCAACTAACGGGCTTGACATGGTCACGATGATTGAAAGCCTCCAAAACCAAATCATCGAGATGATGGAGTCAGGGAGGCAGAGGCCATACAGAGGAATTGAGGAGTCATACTCTCCCTTCGCCGCTCAAATCCTCGCGCAGCCTTGCGTGGGGAACTTCAAGCTACCGTCCATTCCCCCCTACGATGGGCGGACGGACCCGAACTTCCACATCCAACACTATGAGACGTGGATGACAATGCAAAGACAGTCGGACGCGACTCTCTGTCAAGCCTTCAGCATGACCCTTACAGGGTCGGGATTCGAATGGTTCCGAAGCTTGAGACCAGGGAGCATCTCGTCCTTCCGGGCTCTGCGAGAGGCTTTCCTTGCACGATTCGCCACTCTCGTGGCGCAAAAGAAATCAAATACCCACCTTCTCTCCATCCGACAAGGGAGAGACGAGACGCTGAGACAATACCTCGCTCGCTTCACCGAGGAATCTCACAAGGTCGAAGGTTTCGACGATAAGGATGCCATCACGGCAATCACCGAGGGAGTTCGCACGAGCGACTTCCTCAAGTCCATTGTTGGAAAAGTCCCGCGAGACATGTCGGAGCTAATGTCAAGAGCCCGCACATATATGGGAATCGAGGACTATCTCGATGGTCGAGATGGCTGGAAGTCAGGGGGGCAGGGTAGTCGCCGCCACGACGACCAAGATGGAGATCGCCCCGACCCTCGAAAGAGGAGGAACAAGGGAGGCCAGGCCCCTAACGATCGCTCCCTCCCCGAACCGAGACCATCGCATGTCGATAGCTTCAGAAAGTTCTCGACGTTCACCCCTCTGAACACTCCGCAAGAGTGGATCCTAGCTCTGCACCGCGACAAGCTAGGAAGTCCGACTCCTCTTACAAAGGATCCCGCGAAGAGGGATCGAAACAAGTTCTGGGAGTACCACCAAGATCACGCGCATCTGACGTCCGAAAGTTACCAGCTCAAACGTCAAATCGAGGCCCTGATTCAGGATGGGAAGTTAAAAGAATATGTCCCGAGAACGGTCGGGATGGCCGCGGTGCACGGAGACTGCCCGCGGCAAGAAAGGAAGGGTCCGGCGACGCTGACCGTCACGGACCGAGCAGCAATCGAAGAACCAGAGAGCTCACAACTACACATCGTGGGCTCGATCATGGGCGGTCCGGAGTTCGGAGACTCGGCCACACAAAGGAAGAAGTACGTGCGCGAAGTTTTCCAAGGGAAAATAGCGCACTACATCAACCACACGTACGAGGCTCCTCCCCCGACCCCGTTCGAGTCCATGTTCTTCACTGGCCAAGAGGCGGCGCGAGTCCTCCACCCGCACAATGACGAGATCGTCGTCTCAGCCCCGGTCACCAACAACTTAGTCCGGAGAATCCTAATCGACAATAGAAGCTCCGCTGATATAATCTTCAAATCGGCCCTGGACAGGATGAAGCTATCCGGAATGAGACCGACCCCGATCTCAACTCCACTCTTCGGCTTCTCTGGAGAGAGGGTCATTACGGAGGGAACCATCTACCTCCCGGTAACCTTCGGGACACCGGGGGGGGGGGTCGAGGTCACCCACATCGTGTCGTTCCTAGTCGTGGACCAGCCCTCAACTTACAACATCATAATCGGTCGCCCGACCCTCAACCGATTGAAGGCCATCACGTCCACTTACCACCTGATGATGAAGTTCCCGACTGATAAGGGAATAGCCATGATGTTGGGAGACCAATCGATGGCAAGGATGTGCTACATCCAAGGTGTGGACGGGAAAGAAAAGGGAAAGATGGTGAGCACAATCTTCCAGCTCGGGGACAAGCTTCCATGCAAGATTGAGGAGGGAGGCACCTTCGGAGAACTGGATCAAAGGGACAATGTCGAGCGTCGAAAGGTGGGGACACCGGACTGTTGTCAATGGTGCCCACAAGAAGAGTTGTAGTCTTTATTTTGTACATTTGATGTAATAAAGTCTCATGAAGACTCTTGCTTGTAATTGCCTATCTATTCATTAATAAAGTTGAAACGTTCATTCAATCTTCGTTGTCTGAAGCTTTGTTGTCGGTCCGTCTCGGACCGACGAGAACTAAGGCATCGCTTAGATCCACGCGACCGGTGCAAGGCCCGCACAGCGGCTCCCGGCCGGCCAAGTGCCGTCCAGCCAGCTCCCGGCCGGCGGCCGCCCGGCGTATGACCGGCCCAGGGCCGGCGCTGGCCAAGACCGGCTCTCCAAGGCCGGCGCTGGCCAAGGCCGGCTCTCCAAGGCCGGCGCCGGCCAAGGCCGGCGCTCCAAGGCCGGCCCTCCACGGCCGGCGCTCCAAGGCCGGCCCTCCTCGGCCGGCGCTCCAAGACCGGCCCTCCTCGGCCGGCGCTCCAAGGCCGGCCCTCCACGGCCGGCGCTGGCCAAGGCCGGCCCTCCACGGCCGGCGCTCCAAGGCCGGCCCTCCACGGCCGGCGCTGGCCAAGGCCGGCGCTCCAAGGCCGACCCTCCTCCATGGCCGGCCGGCGCTCCAAGGCCGGCCTTCCTCCATGGCCGGCCCTCCAGGGCCGGCCCTCCTCCATGGCCGGCCGGCGCTCCAAGGCCGGCCCTCCTCGGCCGGCGCTCCAAGACCGGCCCTCCTCGGCCGGCGCTCCAAGACCGGCCCTCCACGGCCGGCACTCCAAGGCCGGCCCTCCTCCAAGGCCGGCCCAACCTTGCTCACTCGGCCAAGGGGTCTTCAAGCCACCCCTTGGCTGCCTATAAATACAAGGGTCCTTCCCTTGACCCAGGTAATCCATTCTTGAGTGCTGAAACGCTGCCGAACTCGTACCTCGCTCGTTTCTCTCAAGCTTTGGCCTCTAAACACCCCTAAAACCTCTATACTCCACCTCAATCACACTAATGTTGAGCGTCGGAGAGGTAAACAGGGGCACCCCCCCTGTTTCCCCTTTGTAGTTCACACCTTCTTTGCTCCTTTTCAGGTACTTTGACGAACTCAAGGGACATCCACAGCTAAGGGACGACTCGGGATACCGAGTCCGACACGCTCGAGTCAAGACGAGACCACTTGGTCCGGCCTTGGGTCTAACCGTCTTTGGCTCCTAAATAGTTGTCCGAAAAACTGCGACAACATTTTGGCGCTAGAAGGAGGGGTCGACTCGACCTTGACGACGCATTCCCTCTACCAGTTTTCTCCCTTTGTTCTCACGACTCTCGAGAGATGAGTCACATTCCCACTACCTCCGCGGGTACCCGAGCGACAGGCTCGAGGTACGGTCTTCGGCACCTCGCACATCGTCTTGAAGGGCAACCTCGCGATAGCGAGAGCCAGCCCCAAGACCCGATGGTTGACCCCGAGGCCGCGCTCCGAGAGGACACGGCCCGGCGGCTTGCGGAGCTCCTTGACCGCCCCGGCGTCGACGGCTCGCTCATAGCCGACCTCCTCGGCTATGACGTTGAGGATAGGTCCGCCAAAGACTACTCCGACTCCGAATATGTGGGAGAGTTGAGGACCAACGAGGCAACGCCTAGCCTCGCCCCTTCGCGGCCCGAGAGGCCCAACGACGCTTTGGCCGGACCGTCGCACATAGTGCGGCAGCAGGCACGATCACATTCCCGGGGACTCGCCCCCTCGGTTTCAAGAGGTGGCCGGACACGGCAACTCGCCGAGGAGAGAGCGACTCTGGTAGATGATGGGGCCGACAGCCGAAGCGCCCGCCGGACGGCCCGACCAAGGGCGACCTCACCTCGCCCCGCCCCGAGTGCGGACCTTAGAGAGCGCTTGACGGCGCAGAGAAACTCCCGAGGGGAGGATCTCCGCCAAAGGCTAAACTCTCGAAGGGACGCGCTCCCCGCCGCAACTCTTGGCCGACCTCAGGCCAATGTCGTGGACCAAGCGTCCAATGAACGCCAACCGGTGACCCCCGTGGCCCCGACGATTGGCCCTGCCAACGGGCTTGATATGGTCACAATGATCCAGAGCCTCCAAAACCAAATCATCGAGATGAGGGAATCAGGGAGGCAAAGGCCGTACGGAGGGATCGAGGAATCATACTCTCCCTTCGCCGCACAAGTCCTCGCGCAGCCGTGCGTGGGAAACTTTAAGTTACCGTCCATTCCCCCCTATGATGGACGTACGGACCCCCACTTCCACGTCCAACACTATGAGACGTGGATGACGATGCAAGGGCAGACGGACGCCACCCTCTGCCAAGCCTTCAACCTGACCCTCACAGGGTCGGGCTTTGAGTGGTTCCAAAGTTTGAGGCCTGGAAGCATCCCGTCCTTCCGAGCCTTACGAGAGGCTTTCCTCGCTCGCTTTGCCACGCTTGTGACACAAAAGAAATCGAAGACCCACCTCATCTCCATTCGACAGGGGAGAGATGAGACGTTGAGACAATACCTCGCCCGCTTCACCGAGGAGTCTCACAAAGTCGAGGGCTTCGACGACAGGGACGCCATCACGGCGATTACCGAGGGAGTTCGCACGAGCGACTTCCTCAAGTCCATTGTCGGGCAAGTCCCGCGAGACATGGCGGAGCTGATGACAAGAGCCCGCACACATATGGGAATCGAGGACTATCTCGATGGCCGCGATGGCCGAAAGCCAGGAGGACAAGGTAGTCGCCACCGCGAAGAACGGGACGAAGATCGCCCCGACCCTCAAAGCAAGAGGAGCAAGGGAGGCCGGGCCCCTAACGGTCGCCCCCTCTCCGGTCTAAGATCGTCGCACGTTGACAACTTCCGAGCATCATCAACATACACCCCTCTGAACACTCCGCAAGAGCGGATCCTAGCTCTGCACCGCGACGAGCTAGGAAGTCCGGCTCCTCTAGCGAAGGATCCCGCGAAGAGGGATCGGAACAAGTTCTGTGAGTACCACCAGGATCACGGGCATCTGACGTCCGAGTGCTATCATCTTAGGCGTCAGATCGAGGCCCTCATTCAAGTCGGGAGATTAAAAGAGTATGTCCTAAGAACGGTCGGGGCGACCACGGTGCACGAAGGCCGTCCGCGGCGGGGAAGGAAGGGTCCGGCGACGGTGACTGTCATGAACCAGGCAGCGATTGAACAACCGGAGAGCTCACAGCTGCATGTCGTGGGCTAGGCCCGTCCCCTCTTCTCATTATGTCATTTTATTTTAAGACAATCTCGAATTTCAATAAGGCCAATGGCCCAGGGATGTAATTTTTGACTATTTGTGCATGACAATTGTATCACATTTCACCTCGAAGTCTTTATCTTGCTGCATTATAATTTCTAGTCTCCTCTACGAGTACACGAGAAACTCGGGGGGCTAATGGGAAACAATGCTCAACAAAAAAAAAAAAAAAAAAAAAAAAGAGAAGGAAACAAAAAAAGACGTGCTAATCGATTATGCCTTCGTTGGCAAATCGAGAACATAAGACGCGCACTAAACGACGAAGACGTGCTAATCGATTATGCCTTCGTTGGCAAATCGAGAAAAGTAAGACGCGCACTAAACGACGAAGACGTGCTAATCGATTATGCCTTCGTTGGCAAATCGAGAAAAGTAAGACGCGCACTAAACGACGAAGACGTGCTAATCGATTATGCCTTCGTTGGCAAATCGAGAAAAGTAAGACGCGCACTAAACGACGAAGACGTGCTAATCGATTATGCCTTCGTTGGCAAATCGAGAAAAGTAAGACGCGCACAATACGACGAAGACGTGCTAATCGATTATGCCTTCGTTGGCGAATCGAGAACATAAGACGCGCACAATACGACGAAGACGTGCTAATCGATTATGCCTTCGTTGGCAAATCGAGAAAAGTAAGACGCGCACTAAACGACGAAGACGTGCTAATCGATTATGCCTTCGTTGGCAAATCGAGAAAAGTAAGACGCGCACAATACGACGAAGACGTGCTAATCGATTATGCCTTCGTTGGCAAATCGAGAAAAGTAAGACGCGCACAATACGACGAAGACGTGCTAATCGATTATGCCTTCGTTGGCAAATCGAGAACATAAGACGCGCACAATACGACGAAGACGTGCTAATCGATTATGCCTTCGTTGGCAAATCGAGAAAAGTAAGACGCGCACTAAACGACGAAGACGTGCTAATCGATTATGCCTTCGTTGGCAAATCGAGAAAAGTAAGACGCGCACTAAACGACGAAGACGTGCTAATCGATTATGCCTTCGTTGGCAAATTGAGAAAAGTAAGACGCGCACTAAACGACGAAGACGTGCTAATCGATTATGCCTTCGTTGGCAAATCGAGAAAAGTAAGACGCGCACAACACAAAAAAGACACGCAAATCGATTATGCCTTCGTTGGCAAATCGAGAAAAGTAAGACGCGCACAAAACAGCAAAGACGTGCAAATCGATTATGCCTTTGTGGGCGAATCGAAAAAACGAGACGCGCACAAGACAACAGAAGACGTGCAGATCGGTCACGCCCTCATTGGCAGACCGAGAAAATAAGCCACGCACGATCAACCCAAAACAAAAGGCCGTCCCTCGCGACGCACAAAGGCCGTCCCCCGCAACGCGCGAGGGCCATTCCTCATGACACGAACCCGAGAGCGTTCTTTCCTTATCCGTATAAAAGCGGAGATTTTGAGTTTCCACTCGATCTACGCTCGACCAGAAACTCGGGGGGCTAATGTTGTCGGTCCGTCTCGGACCGACGAGAACTAAGGCATCGCTTAGATCCACGCGACGGGTGCAAGGCCCGCACAGCGGCTCCCGGCCGGCCAAGTGCCGTCCAGCCAGCTCCCGGCCGGCGGCCGCCCGGCGTATGACCGGCCCAGGGCCGGCGCTGGCCAAGACCGGCTCTCCAAGGCCGGCGCTGGCCAAGGCCGGCTCTCCAAGGCCGGCGCCGGCCAAGGCCGGCGCTCCAAGGCCGGCCCTCCACGGCCGGCGCTCCAAGGCCGGCCCTCCACGGCCGGCGCTCCAAGGCCGGCCCTCCTCGGCCGGCGCTCCATGACCGGCCCTCCTCGGCCGGCGCTCCAAGGCCGGCCCTCCACGGCCGGCGCTGGCCAAGGCCGGCGCTCCAAGGCCGGCCCTCCTCCATGGCCGGCCGGCGCTCCAAGGCCGGCCTTCCTCCATGGCCGGCCCTCCAAGGCCGGCCCTCCTCCATGGCCGGCCGGCGCTCCAAGGCCGGCCCTCCTCGGCCGGCGCTCCAAGACCGGCCCTCCTCGGCCGGCGCTCCAAGACCGGCCCTCCACGGCCGGCACTCCAAGGCCGGCCCAACCTTGCTCACTCGGCCAAGGGGTCTTCAAGCCACCCCTTGGCTGCCTATAAATACAAGGGTCCTTCCCTTGACCCAGGTAATCCATTCTTGAGTGCTGAAACGCTGCCGAACTCGTACCTCGCTCGTTTCTCTCAAGCTTTGGCCTCTAAACACCCCTAAAACCTCTATACTCCACCTCAATCACACTAATGTTGAGCGTCGGAGAGGTAAACAGGGGCACCCCCCCTGTTTCCCCTTTGTAGTTCACACCTTATTTGCTCCTTTTCAGGTACTTTGACGAACTCAAGGGACATCCACAGCTAAGGGACGACTCGGGATACCGAGTCCGACACGCTCGAGTCAAGACGAGACCACTTGGTCCGGCCTTGGGTCTAACCGTCTTTGGCTCCTAAATAGTTGTCCGAAAAACTGCGACAACAAGCTTTATGATAAAACCATAGTCTTTTAGTCCATAAACAAACTTAACAACTTACGAAGAGACAAATGTAGATTTGCATGAACAAACTCTTCGTAGTTTGCTTAAAACGATATATTCGCAATCTTAGGGTCAAAGGACTATTGACCTCAGTATGATTGTTAGAAGAATCTATGATGTCTGGTTATGAGGCATTGAGAGTTGGAGACTCTATAGTTCTTCTAGGTATCTTCCGAAGGTACTGAATTGACCAGTGCACTTCTAGAGACAATATAAGAACAAACCATTTAACCTCTTATGTCTCGAAGTCACTATGTATGAATTGCATCATGCTTACCTTAATCCTGAAATGAGACATGCCATTTCACACCTTAGTATTCTCATTTGAGAAAGTCAAAGTTCGGACTCACTATGTGATTCCGAACAAGGCCTATTGGTGAAGTACTAAGTTGTGAGTCTGTCATGAGTAACTTTGTGAAGTTCTCATAGATATGGAATTCATGTACAAGATTGCTGAAATGCAATGTATGTCACCTCATGCTTTGTTCCTTGGAGTGTGAATAAATGAACTGGCCAGTGTCCAAATTGAGTCCTGACTCTTTTGGATGAAACAATGTGACTTGTTAGCTCCTCGTCAATACATTGTTTCTAACTTATTCACAAGCGACAAAGGAGTTGAGGAAATAACAACTAGAAGGGTAAAATGGTAATTTAGTAAATCCCGACTAGCTGATGACATTCATGAAGGGTAAACATAGATAATATTCAGTGGATCCGCTCATCATAATTAGGTCGAATTCTTGAGTAGAAAATAAATTCATTTGAACCGAGAGATTTTCAGTGTCAGCTCTTTAGTGGAGTCAGTTGACATTAAGCTAAACTTGGAAAAGGTTTGTGAACTTTTGAGTCCAAGTGTTTAGCTCAAGCTTTGTTCATTTGGGTCCATGAGGTCACTGTCACGAATCACATCGATAGGAATAGTTAAACTGGAAGCTAAGTCAAAACAAGAACGAAAATTGTCGAAAGGGTATTTTTGTCTTTTGAGACATAAAGATGAAATGGATGTCAATAAATTTTGACAAGTTCATTTGATGACTTAATGTCACTCGGCCATAATATGATTAACTGGGCCTTGTGAATTAATTTCATTTCATGAGAATTTTATTGAAAATTCTTAATGGGCCTTTCTCATGTTGTCATGAACAAATGAAGAAGCTTCTAGAAGCTCCTTCTAGAGAGACTTGGGCGCCTACCCTAATAGAGAAATAAGAGAGTTTTTTTTGTGCATAAATGTATTTAGATACTTGCCAAAAGAAAAAGAGGAAACAAATTTCCTCCAAGAGGAAAGTGGGAATCGGCCAAGTGAGAGACAAGGCAAGGCCTTGAACAAAATTGGAAACAAATCAAGGCTTCTAGAAGCCTTGAGTTGGCCGAGTATCTCAAAGGGAAAAAAGAGGAAATTGCTCATGAATATGTGATATTCTATAGAAGAGGAAACTACCTTATTGAAGGTGAGACCTCTCCTATAAATAGGAGCCTCATTTCCTCACATTTCATTCATCCAAGTTTAAGAGATTTGAGAGACTCTCTCTCTAGAACTTGGCCGAAAATCCTCTCTCTCTCTCTCTAGTTTATTTTCGATTATTTCTTGTCTTGGCACCTAGGTCCTCACTCGACCTAGTGTTTAGCTCTGCGACTTCGAGACTCGTTCTCAAGTCGTAGTGTTTAAAAGTGCCCACTCACTGATTCCTTCTTTTCGAGTGATTTAGTGATAGAAACTTTCGTGGTTGCTCGAGGTGCCGAGGAAAGAAAGAGAGACGTGCTGCGAGGGGAGACGAGCGTTGCAACTTTCCAAAAGCTTCTACAAGGTTCAAGCTTCAAGAAAGGTTAGTAACTTTAATAGCTCATATTAGTTTTTATTTACATGTACATGCTCTTGTCTAGGTTAGTAAAAACTAGTTTTACTTAAAAAGAAAATTTTTAAAATTCCGCCGCTTAACGAAGCGTTAAACTTTTTCTTAAACCCTAGATCGATTCCAACACGGACGACCTTGTTCACGTCGTGTTGGACAATGCCAAACCTGACCAAGTAGTCAAGGTAGGCGCCCAACTCCCGTCCGAAGTCCGTAACCAGCTCGCCACCTTCCTCCGCGAGCACAAAGACGTCACGTGGACACACGCCGACATGCCGGGATCGACCCCGAGATAATGGTTCACCGACTTAACGACGACAAGAGAGTAGCTGAGCGTGTTCATCCGCGGCGGACGTTCAGCGGAGAGAGGTACCTAGCCATTGGTGAAGAGGTTGACAAACTTCTCACCGCCTACTTCATCAGGGAGGAAGAACACCCCAAGTGGGTTTCCAATGTGGTGATGGTCAAGAAGCCAAACGGGAAGTGGCGGATCTGTATCGACTATAAAGATCTCAACAAGGCCTGCCCGAAAGATAGCTTCCCTCTCCCGAGGATCGAGCAACTTGTGGACGCTACGGCGGGTCACGAGTTATTGAGCTTCATGGACACCTACTCAGGCTACAATCAGATCCGCATGCACGAGCCGGAACAGATCAAGACCACCTTTGTTACGCACCGCGGTCTCTACAGCTACAAGGTCATGCTCTTTGGCCTCAAAAACGCGGGAGCGACGTATCAAAGGTTGGTGAACCGAATGTTCGCCAATCAAATTGGCAAAACCATGGAGGTCTACGTGGACGATATGCTTGTCAAGAGCCTCAAAGCCCACAACCATGTGCGAGACCTCAGAGAGATGTTCACGATCCTGCGACGCTACAGGATGAAACTCAACCCCAACAAGTGCGCTTTTGGGGTCGAGTCCAGAAAATTCTTGGGCTACATGGTTAGCCACCGGGGGATCGAGGCTAACCCTGAGAAGATTAGGGCAATCTTAGAGATGAGGTCGCCGCAAAAAGTGAAAGAAGTTCAAAGTTTGACGGGAAGGATCGCCGCCCTGACGCGATTTGTTTCCAAAGCCACCGATAGGTGCCAACCGTTTTTCAAGGCACTAAAGAAGACCGACGGGTTCGTATGGACGGGGGAGTGCGAGGAAGCATTCCACGAAATGAAAGCCTATTTCACCTCCCCCCCGTTCCTCGCAAAGCCGAAGGATGGCGAGACCTTGTACATTTACCTCGCGATTTCCGATAGGGCCGTGAGCGCGATTCTCATACGCGAAGAAGACAAGGTGCAATGGCCGGTCTACTACGTGAGCAAGGCGCTCCTCGACGCCGAGACCCGATACCCGGAAATCGAGAGATTGTCCCTCGCCTGTGTCATGAGTGCGAGAAAGCTCCGACCCTACTTCCAAGCGCACCCCATCGTGGTGCGCACGGGACATCCCATCGAGAAGGCCCTGCAAAAAGGGACCTCATCTCGAATGGCCATATGGTCCCAGGAGTTGGACGAGTACGGGGTCAAGCCCTCGCCGACTTCATAGCCGAATTCACAAGCGCACCCTCAACTGACAAGGGTGAAAAAGACGACGAGAACAAGGAAGACAAGGAGAACGACCACAGCGAGTCGTCAAAGAAGAGGACCAACAGCCCGATATGGCCGGTCTGGGACTTGCACATAGATGGCATGTCAAACGCCCAGGGGGCTGGCGCTGGCGTTGTGCTCACAAATCCCGATAGGGAAAAATTGAGATACGCCCTGCGGTTCGAGTTCAAGGCTTCCAACAACGAGGTGGAGTACGAGGCTCTGATCATTTGCTTGGAGCTAGCGAACAAGCTAGGCGTCCAAAACCTGCGCATCCACTGTGACTCGCAGTTGATTGTGAATCAGGTTAAGGGCGACTACGCCACTAAAGAGCCAAACATGATCGCGTACTTGTCAAAGACGCAGAGGAATCTAGAGGCCCTGTCTTGGTTCGAGATCTTCCAAGTTCCCCGAGAGGTGAACATCGACGCTGACGCCCTGGCACGCCTTGCGTCCGGCATAGACGAGGAGGGGGAAGGCAGCGTTCCGATTGAAGTATTGACTCGACCCTACGGCTCGAGGGGCGACGTAGGTGTAGTTGACGGAACTCCGCCCCCCTCATGGATGACGCCGCTCGTGGAATTTCTTAAACTAGGAGTCGTCCCCGAAGGCAAAGAAGAGGCCAAAAAGCTGAGAAGCTTGGCGCCAAAGTACACAATGAGGGAGGACAACTTGTTCAAGAGTGCTACTCCATGCCCCTTCTCCGCTGCTTTACCGAAGTCGAGGCGAAGAAAGCGCTCCGCGAGGTGCACGAAGGGGTGTGCGGGAACCACGCCGCCGGACAATCTTTGGCACTAAAGCTACTGAGGCCCGGATATTTTTGGCCGACCTTGAAAAAGGACTCCCACGAGTGGGCCAAAAAATGCGACAAATGTCAGAGGTTCGCCCACATCCCGCGCCAAGCTCCGGCCCCGCTATGCCCGATCATCGTGCCGCGACCCTTCGCGAAATGGGGAATCGACCTCATCGGCGAGCTACCCATGGCCCCGAGGCAATACAAGAATGCGGTCGTGGCAATCGACTATTTCATGAAGTGGGTAGAGGCCGAACCGCTGGCGAAGATCACCAAGGTAAACACGACGAGCTTCATCTGGAAGAACATTGTCTGCCGCTTCGGGATCCCCGCGTCAATTGTGACCGACAACGGAAAGCAATTTGACAACGCGCGCCTCCGAGAAATGTGCGAACAATTGGGCATTAGCAAGAATTTCTCTTCTCTCCGTCATCCGCGGGCCAACGGTCAGGTCAAGGCGGTCAACAAAACAATCAAGGAAAACCTAAAGAAGAAACTAGAAGAGAGAAAGGGGGCTTGGGCCGACGAGCTTCCCATGGTCTTGTGGGCGTACCGAACCATCGCGCGAAATGCGACCGGCGAAACCCCTTTTGCTCTCGCATTCGGCGTCGAGGCCGTGGTACCTGTCGAGACAAAGCTACCAGCCTTGCGCGTCGAGGACTATGAAGAAACCGCCAACAATGACGCAATCAGGCTCGAGCTAGACCTCATAGACGAGAAGAGGGTGGACGCACTCACCCGCCTTGCTGCACAAAAGAGGAAGGTCGAGAAGTACTACAACTCCAAGGTCAAGCTGGGGAAGTTCGCCGACGGAAGCCTCGTCCTTAGAAGGGTGTTCCAAAACACCAAAGTGCAAGGAGCGGGAGTCTTGGGCCCCACCTGGGAAAGTCCGTACCGCGTGCATCGAGCCATCCACAATGGCACATACGAGCTTGAGAACCTGGAGGGACTCGTGTTCACACACCCATGGAACGCGAAGCACCTGCGGCAATACTACCAATAGCGGCACCGCTTCCCCGACGTTCAATTATTTACGCTTTGTTCTTAATTTTAGCAAAAAACAATGTTAAGTTTCAAGTAAGGCCAATGTCTTGGGAATGTAATTTTTCAAACTATTTCTACGTGATAATCGAATTACATTTCATCTCAAAGAATTTTGTCCTACGATATTATAATTTCTAGTCTCATCTACGAGTACCCAAGAAACTCGGGGGGCTGATGAGGATAACAAGAACATTTACATTTTTCACGCGACCCACTCGCAAGACTCCGTGTTTCACGCACCGATAGGTAGCGAGACATCAACGAATCGGATCCGCGTACCGGACCTCCGATCCCACACATCTCTCGTGCGACGCCCTCGCACCGATCGACGCTTCGCGCACCGAGAGGTAACGAAGTGTCGGCAAGTCGGATCCGCGCACCGGACCTCTGACCTTACATGCACGAACCGATGTTTCACGCACCAAGAGGTAGCGAAATGTCGACAAGTCGGATCCGCGCTCCAGACCTCCGACTCTGCATGTTTCCCACGCGGCGCTCCCTCGCGATTCCACGCCTCGCATTCCGGCGTCGGTTGATCACATCCGCGCACCGGATCGTTGGTCTTGGCAGCCCACCCATGACGCGATGTGCGTACCAACAAGTGCCACACTCGCTGGGAATCACGCTCGCCTCAAACCCGTTCCGGCGCACGACACGCACGCCGATAGGTAGCGTACGCGCCGGCAATGGGGCACGATAGTCGTTCAGCTCACACACGCCGATAGGCTGCGAGTCACAAATGAATGACGTAAATTTGCACCCGCTCGACGAAACTGGTCCAGCCAGTGTCCGTGAAAAACCTCGCCGCCAGGTGCGTCACTAAGCCGTGCAAGCCGGTTACGCTAGATATAGTAAACCGAGTTCGTAAGACACGAACTAATTGGATTGCGCGAATCGATTACGCTAAAGCATAGCAAGTCGAGAAAATAAGACGCATAACAGATAAGAAAAGCTTTAACCAAAGCAAACAATGTCACATGAACAACCCAACAAGAAATACACACCGAATGTGAAGCAATAGATACATAAATAGATATCCGAAAAGAAACGTAATGCGAGCGCTAAACAAATGCGTGAAGTCGGCTACTCCGAGCCGAAGTCAATCTGCTCCTCGTTGTCCTCAGGATGGGGGGCTCCCGACCCGTCGGTCGCCTCTCCGTCAAGCAGGCGGTTCGTCGATTGAGCCGCCTCCGCGGGAACGTGAGAGAGCGGATCGTCCACCGGTGGTTCATCATCCAGAGGGGGGAACATAGCGTCGAAGAAGGAAAATGTGGTCCCACGAGACGCATTCTCCTTCGCGGTCACGTCGCGGACCCGTTTGGCCGCCTCATAACAAGCCGCCTCCAGCGCGAGGTCCCAGTCGTCCTCCAAGTCCGTCTTGGATCGCATGGCGTCGTCCTTTTCCTCGACGAAGGTCTGCACCTCCGCCCGCAAAGAATCCCTCTCCCTCTCGACCTTGTCCCGAGATATCTCGCTCGCCGATAGTCGAGCGTGGACGATGCTCAGCTCCGCGTCCCGGCTCGAGAGTGCCGCCTGGAGCTTCTTCGTCTCCCCTAGAAAGATGTCAGCCGCCTGCTCCTCCTTCTCCCGAGACGGCTGCTCGGCCATACGAAGCGCTTTCTCGGTTGTTGATTCCCCGCGAACTCGCTCCAACTCCTCCTCGAGCGCTTGAAACTCTCGGGCATTGCGGACCCCCGCTAGAGCGGCAGCGTGGGTGGCCGCCGCGCTCTCCTTCTCCTTCTCCATGATCTGCATGCGCTACAACAGGTCTCGGAGAATGCGATCACTTCGCTCTTGGCACGCGAGCATCTGTGGAAACAAGTGACACACGAGTAATCAGAATAAGCACAACGATTACGCATAAGACGAGCAAACGAATCATACCTTTCGGGCGTCTCCGATCCCGCTCTGGAAATGCTCAAGGTCGCTCGTCGTCAGCAGACCCTTGAAATCCCGCAGAGAGGTTTCAAGGATCCCTCGAGAGCACTGGTCCCTCAGCTCTGCCGCCTCCGCTAGGAGCATCGAATCCAGGCTGTCCGGCACCGCCGATGTATGGGCGCGCTTGTGGCCGGATGGTGATCCGAAGGAGGTCGACGACGACGGTCGCTTGTTGGAAGAGATCGCCTCGTTCCTCGCCCGTGGTGGCGACCCCCCGTGGTGAGTCTCGGCTCGGGGACGAGCCGCGGTCGTAGCATCGTAGGTGGGCGCAACTCTCGGCACTTGTGTGCGCGGTCGATGTCGTCGGGCCATGGTATCTGCAAAGAAGAAAGTGTGTCAGTTAGTTAGAACATAACAAAAAGCATAAACGATGGAAAGGAACAATAGCACGAAGGCGCGTATATGGTTAGTACCCCCCGTATCGAGTAGGGGAGCAGACGAACCCCCCGCCTCGGACCCGGGATCCTCAACGCATCCGCTCCAGGTCCGGAGCACAGAGGATCTTCGTCGTTGGGAACAAACCACCCGGTGGTCGCCATGAGGTCCGGGGATTCAAAAAGCGACCCATGTCGCCTCGAATCTGGTACTGCTCCGACCACGGTCGCAAGTTTAGAGCTCTCGATATCGTAGTCTGCCGTGAAGTCGCCCGCGGGGCCAAAGGTGAGAGGCGCTGTCCCAAAGGCAGACTCGGACACCCATACCCAAGGGTAGCGATGCTTAGAGGTTAGCTTGGTAAGGATAGGAAACCGCTTCTGATGTTGAACCTTATAGAAGCAGGATTTCCCGAAAACGTCGAAGACAGCCACGAGGTTCCTGATATCATCGGCCGTCACGGCCCGACCCTTCGCTCGATGCAACATCATGTGGCAGGCAGCCACCATGCGATAGAAGGATGGAGACATCTGAGCCGCGTGAACGTTGAGGCGGACCAAGAGATCCTGGATCACAGGCTGGAAAGGCAATTGCAGCCCCCCACGGAGACTCGCCTCGTGAACAGCGGCGTACCCCTTCCGAGGGCGAGACGGAAGATCATCGGGCAACGGTCGCAGTAACGACAGGACTGGCGGAATGCGAAAGCGCTTCCTCAACCCGCTGAAACTAACGAACGAAAGAGAACTCGGGAAGTCAATTCCGGAGCAGTCAAAGCCATCTCGAATCGCTGTTCCCCCGATAGGGAACAACAAGGCACAATCCTCTTCCTGCACTGTCAAGCTAGTTGGGGCGGTCGATAGAACACGATGACTCGACGTCTCCCCCGAGCCCTCGACGTTAGGAGCGGCCCTCGGCACAGGGAGTACCTTGTGATGCTCGCTAGAATGGGTCGCTCGAACCGTAGTGTGTGCACTCGGCCCTGTCGGCACGTCCGGCCCGGTCGCGAGCCCGTGACGCACGTCGGACGATAGATCGGCCATATGACCTTCGTGGTGTGCGTCCGTCCCAGGTACGTGATCCGGCCCAAGGATTTGCAAGGGAGCCAAGACTCTTCCACCTAGGCCCAGCCCAATTGGCCCTAGGGTTTGTAAGGGATCCAAGACTCTTCCGCCTAGGCCCGGCCCAATGGGCCATAGGGTTTGTGAGGGATCCAAGTCTCTCCCACCTAGGCCCGGCCCAACGGGCCCTAGGGTTTGTGAGGGATCCAAGCTGGCCGCCCCTTCCCCTCCGGTGATGGACGGCCGGCGCGCCTTGTCTCCAGCGCCGGCGCCTCCGCCTGCGACGCCGGCCGCCGCCGGCGGCGCTCTCCCATCGCGCGCGCGCCCCAGCCCGGCTGGGGCTGGTCCACCTGAGCCACCACGACCGCCGGCTACCTGCAGCACATCCCCACCCGAGAGGGTGGGGTCCTCCTCGGCACCAGCACCGCCCCGGCGGCGTTCTTCCACGCCGGCGCGTCGCTCCTGGTGCCCGTCCCACCATCCGCACCGCCCTGAGGCTCGCCCACTTCTCCGGCGTCCTCTACGACCGGCCCGACCCCTCCAGGACGAGGGGCGCCTTCCCCAAGGCTGGGCTCGCCCCAGACGGCACCGACCCGGCCGGACGCGGCCCCCTCCTCACCGGCGTCGGCCTCCCCGGCCCTGTCGGCGTATTCCCCGGTCGGGCTCGTCGCGCGCGCCCTTGCAGACGCCACTCCAGTGCTGGGCCCGCCACAGACAGCGCCGACCCAGCCGGTCACGGCTCCCCCAACGGTGGCGCGGCCTCTCTCGGCCCCATCAGCCCCGCCGGCGCTCGTCTCGGCCGGATTCGTCGCGCGCGGAACAGCAAACGCCCCGCCGGGGCTGGGCCTTGCGCAGACGGCGCCGACCCTGCCATCCACGGCTCCCCAGGTCGTGGCGCGGCCTCGCTCAGCCTCCTCGGCCCCGCCAGCGCTCGCCTCGGCCCCGCCAGCGCCCTCCTCGGCCAGAATCGCCGCGCGCTGCCCGGTAGATTCTCCCTGGGCGGCCGCGTCAGCGGTGTGCTCACCCTCCAAGCCGCGCCTGGCCTCCTCGGTCGCTGGGTGATCGTACTCGCCCGCCAGCCAATTTTCCACCGTGGGAAAGTCCCGGTCATCCATGTTCATCGTCGCTCGATTCGGAAAAATTAAGCCCAAGCTTGGGAGAGATTGGTGGTCAACAGGGGCCGGTGAAAATTAAGCCCAAGCTTGGGAGAGATTGGTGGTCTCTGCCGGCCCAGCAACTCACTCGGCCAATGGCCGAGTGAGTCTTCTCTCGGCCCAGGCCCATCGCTCGGCCGATGGCCGAGTGAACTTCGTCAAGCGTTCACTCGGCCAATGGCCGAGTGAATCTCACACGGCGGCCCACATTCACTCAGCCAATGGACGAGTGAACATCATCCAGCGTTCACACGGCGGCCCACATTCACTCAGCCAATGGCCGAGTGAATCTCACTCGGCGGCCCACATTCACTCGGCAAATGGCCGAGTGAACCTCATCCAGCGTTCACTCGGCCAATGGCCGAGTGAATCTCACTCGGTGGCCTAACTTCACTCGGCCATCGGCCGACCGAGTCTCACCCGGCCGATGGCCGACTCAGCCTCACTCGGCCAAGGGACTTTCAAAACGTCCCTTGGTCGCCTATAAATACGAGGGTCCCTCCCTCTGTCCATGTAATCCGAATTTGAGTACTGAAACGCTGTCGAACTCATACCTCGCTCGTTTCTCTCAAGTCTCGGCCTCTAAACACCTAAACCTCATATATCCACCTCAATCCTACTAATGTTGAGCGTTAGAGAGGTAAACAGAGGCAACCCCTCTGTTTCCCCTTTGTAGTTCACACCTCTTTGCTTGCTTTTCAGGTGCTTGGACGAGATAGACACCACCAACAGCTAAGGGACGGCTTGGGATACCAAGCCCGACACGCTCGAGTCAAGGCGAGATCACTTGGTCCGGCCTTGGGTCTAACCGCCTTTGTTGTCGCCGTTTTCCGGACAACGATTTAGAAGCCACAGACGGTTAGACCCAAGGCCGGACCAAGTGGCCTCGCCTGGGCTTGAGCATGCCGGACTCGGTGTCCCGAGTCTTCCCTTGGCTGTCGGTGGTGTCTGAGCTCGCCAGGATACCTAGAAAGGATGAGAAAACCGTGAGCTACAAAGGGGAAACAGAGGGGGTGCCTCCGTTTACCTCTCCGACGCTCAACATTAGTGGGATTGAGGTGGATAATAGAGGGTTTAAGTGTTTAGGGGCCGAGACTTGAGAGAAACGAGCGAAAGGTGAGTTCGGCAGCGTTTCCTTTCTCAAATTTGGATTACCTTTGGAAGAGGGAGGGCCTCTCGTATTTATAGGCGACCAAAGGGGTCATTGGTGGGCCCCTTGGCCGAGTGAAGTAAATGGCCGAGGATAGCCCATGGCTGAGGATAGCCATTGGCCGAGGATGGCCCATGGCCGAGGATAGCCCCTGGTCGAGGATAACATAGGGTGGCGTCAATGGTGGGCCCGTCAGTATGGGCTCGGCAGGGGATAATATAGACCGGCGCTATTGATGTGCCCCCTGGCCAAAGATAACATAGGCTGGCGCCACTGGCGTGCCCCTGGGCTGAGGACAACATGGGCTAGCGTCATTGGTGGGCCCCTTGGCCGAGGATAACATAAGCTCGGCCGAGGATGGCATAGGGCCGAGGACAGGCCTGTGAGGCCGAAGTCGCTCGTGAGGCCGAGGTCAAGCTGAGGCCGAGGTCGAGCTCGTCAGGTCGAGGTCGAGCTGAGGATGAGGTCGAGCTCGTCAGGCCGAGGTCAAGCTGAGGCCGAGGCCGAGCTCGCCAGGCCGAGGTCGAGCTGAGGCTGTGGTCGAGCTCGTCAGGTCGAGGTCGAGCTGAGGCCGAGGTCGAGCTCGTCAGGCTGAGGTCGAGCTGAGGCCGAGGCCGAGCTCGCCAGGCCGAGGTCGAGCTGGCCAGGGCGAGGTCGAGCTCGGTCTTGGGCCGAGGCCATTGGGTCGGCTTTTGGCCTAATCGACCCAAGGGCCGATTAATGGCTAGGGCAAGTTTGATTGCCTTTTATTTTTCCCTTTGAATAGCTTCGATCGGGATCGGGCCGATAACATTAGACCCCCGAGTTTATCGTCGAGTGAAGCTTGTGCGATAAACTCAAGATTCCCGTCATCCCCAAACCACTGAAGCGACCCATCGCGAAAAAGGTTCGACCCGAGCCTCCTTCACTTTTTAATTTCCCTTCTCTGGTTTCTTTTCATTTTTTTGGCCTCGCTACACGTGCCAATGGTCCCCACTAACCATCTGTCGGGGCGTGGGTCCATTGAAGATGACCTCTTCCCTCTGCTCGTGGATCAAGATGCAGACCTAGATGATCTTTGGGCGCAATTCTTACCCCCTGTGGATACCCAAAACGCAGCACCCCCATCAACGCCTTCGGGCGACGGGTCGGTTGAGATGGCTGGAGGCGATCCTCGTTCGGTCGATGCGCGGCTGGCCGACGCGGAGGAGGGTACGCGCAGCGGAGTCGTCGCCAGAGGGTACCCCGAGGTCGCCGGGAACGCGCGCGGCCTGGGGGGAGGTGTGCCCGCCGAGGCGAGTCCGTGCGGAGGCGGGTCGGCCACCGTCGGCCTTGTCTGTGCTGGAGGTGTTGCCGGGAGAGGCCCAAACCGCGCAGGTGGAGCCCCCGCCCTGGAAGGAGTCGCGTCGGCCGGGTCGGGCACAGGAGGAGTCGCGCCGGTCCCGGGCGGCGATGTTGGGGCGGTTCGGCAGTCGAGCGGCGGCGAGGGAGGCCTGGGTACTCTAGGTCCGGTCTCCCTCGAGGAGGGGTGCATCGGTGGAGGTCGATCGGAGACGAGCGGTGTTGCTGGCGGTAACGCCGGCGCTAGAGACGAGGAAAGCCGGCCGGACAGTGCCGGCCAAGGGGCGGCGGCCGAGCCGCTGGTTGCCCTAGCCCTAGTGGCCGGTGGCGTCCCACCTGGCGAGTCCGGCTGTGCCGCCGGGCCAGGCGCAAGCGCCAATGGGCCGGGCGAGAGCCGAAGGAGCAGGGTGGCCTGGGCGCACGAGGGAACTCTCTGGACAGGCCGGGCGCCGATGGTGGGCCCGCTGACGGGCCGGACAAGGAGAAGACAAGGCCGACTGGCCCGGGCGGCCGCCGTGAGGGGTCTGCAATCCGTGGCGACCTGGACTGCTCGGGCGTCGATGTCCCGAGCTCGCTCTCGGTCGTTAGCTTCGCGAGTTTGAGAAAGCGTTACGGCATCCCAGACTCGGTGTCGATCCTGAGGCCGTTGCCCGACGATCGCCCGACCCGTCCTCCGAATGGACACGCGGCCATCCACGAGGCGAGTCTTCGTGGGGGGCTACGGTTACCCTTCCAGCCGGTGATTCAAGAGCTATTGATTCGGTTGGGGGTGCACGCGTCGCAGATGTCCCCGTTCTTCTACCGGACGGTCGCCGCGTGCCATATGATGCTCTACCGAGCGAACAAGCGGGCAGTCACTGCCGACGATATCAAGGATCTCGTGGTTGTTCGCGGGGTCCCGGGGAAATCGGGCTTCTATTGTGCGTGCCCTCGGAAGTGCATTTCCATCGTTACCAAGGTTACCTCGAAGCACCGATATCCCTGGGTCTGGGTTTCCGAGTCGGCTTTTGGGTCCGCGCCCTTAGCGTTTGGGCCCGCGGTTGACTTTCCCTCCGTCGGGGACGTAGAAGATTCCGAACTCGTATCTGTGATCAAGGCGATCCCGGATTCGAGGCGGCAGGGGTCACTGTTCGAGTCCCCGGACCTCATGGCGAGGACCGGGTGGTTCGTGCCTTGTGGCAACGTCCCTCCGTGCCTCGGTCTTGGCGTGGAGGTTGCGGCGGACCTTGTATCAGAGGCGGGGGGTTCGTCCGTGTTGTCGCACGAAAATGAACAACTATTTAAAACCTCGGGCGGTTCGATCCAAGGCCGGACCAAGTGATCGCACCCGGGCTAAGAGTGTGAACTCGATAGTCTCGAGCTAGGGTTTTCTCCGATCAACCCGTCTCTCGGGAGAGGTAGGGGGTGAGGAGGAGGAGTAACTATGCCTTGGTTGTCGGCTGCCTACGTACCCGTGTGTGGGATCAGGTCAGAACGTAGTTCAAGCGTGTTAGACGCAGTATGCGGTGCGGAGCCTTGATGGAGAAGCGTGCTCGACGAAGGAGACGAGGCGCGGAGGAGTCCTCGGCGATGTCTCAAAACTTCGGAGATCGCGTATGCGAGAGAGAATGTGTGTTTTCTCTCTTTTGGAGACGTGGAAGACTCTAAATCAAGAGTTCCTTGTTGTGGCGGAGATTCCGGACGCGTAGGCGATTCCTAGTTGGAAATGCCGGACGCGTAGGCGATTTCTTGTCAGAAATGGTGGACGCGTCTAGGGTGCTAGACGCGTAGGCGATTTTCAGTAGAAAACCGTTAGAGCACTCGTGGGCTCAAGATTAATCGCTCGATCAAGAGAGGCGGCACTCGGGAGTCCCCGGAAAGTGCTTCAGAATCTCCGAAAGCGAGAAATCGTGGAGAATCCGCTTCAGGCCAAGGATGGCATCTAGAGAAGCGGAGAGAAGTCTCAAGTTCCTTGAGAAAGAATGGGATGGCTTTCCCCTCAATGAGAGGGGGTATTTATAGGTGTTTGGGGGCCTTAGAAGGCTTCTTTTTTGTCCATGTGGGACTAGGAACGCGCGTGCCATCAAGTGCAGGCGCACGGCGCGCGCGGCGCACAAAGAGCGGCGCACAACGCGCGGCGCGCGGCGCAGGGGGCGCGGCGCGTGGGTCATCTGGCGCGCGGCGCGGCCGCGTCTTGGCGCGGCGCGCTGCTTGCTGCGTGGCTGGCCGGCGCAGCGTGCTGTGCGCGCGGCGAATGGCTCGTCTTGCCGGACTCTTGCGGGCCTTTAGGGGTATTCGAATACCATTCTTGCCACGTGAAATATGAAGGTTTCCTCTTGAGGAGAATGACTCGAGGCTCGACTCGAGGAGCGACCCGAGGGTCGACTCGAGGAGAACGACTCGAGGCTCAATTCGAGGAGCGAAGCTCGACTCGAGGAGACTGACTCAAGGCTCGACTCGAGGAGCGAAGCTCGACTCGAGGAGCGAAGCTCGACTCGAGGAGACTGACTCAAGGCTCGACTCGAGGAGACTGACTCAAGGCTCGACTCGAGGAGATTGACTCAAGGCTCGACTCGAGAAGTCAAGAGTTTGGGCGAGGGCTTGAAGATTTGCCGCTCTTCAGGACCTCCGGCCTGACCATCGGCCCTTTGAGCGACGTGCCTTCTTGGCGTCTCGGGTTTTACGAAAACGACCGACAACATTAGCTCCCCAAGTTCATTGCTTGGGAGGCCCTGGGCGGTGAACTTTTAGTTGTTTCCGCCGGGTGTTTGAGGAAAATTTATCTCCCAGGGCTTCGCTGTCGCGAAGCTTTTGTGATTATAAAGAATACTCTCACAATTGCTAGTGCTCTCTCTCGCTTTTCCGTCTCTCTCGACACGAGTGTGTGATCGACACGTGGAGGAGGATCCAAGCGGATAGGAGGCGTAGCTCAACGTGGGCGAGGCGAACGCGCTTGCGTCCGTCGCTCTAGCCCCGGAGCAAAGGGGATATGCACGCGCAAGTAGGGCGTGCATTTGTGTAGAGGTGTACCGGCGTGTCGCGGCTCGTTGATCTTTTGGCGAAGTCATGCCCAAGTCTTTCTTCGATGGCATTTTGCTTGATAATATCATCAATTCGGAGTCCACGGGACTCGACGGTGACTAGCAGGGCGACGATTGTGTAATCGTGACTTATTAGGGGACGATCATGGCTTCCGTCTCGGCCAGCTTGGAAGGCGACTGCACTTTTGCATTTTGCAAAGGCGTGCTCATTCCGAGGTCTCGTAGACGGAGGTTGATGCTGCGGGCTGATGCTTCGAGAAGACGGAGTGGCACCTGGCGGAAGGCTCTGCCGCACCGGAGGGCTTCGACTGCTCGGGGATAAACACTAAAAGTTTGACAACGCATCAAGCATAAGTCGGTCTCACGGGGCATCCGCCATTCCTGCCTTGGTGACGCTTCTTCGTCTGCGTTCGGAAGATCGGCCCTTATTCCCCAGGCGCGAGCGCGGGTCTCTGCTTTGGCTAACCTGTTCTTCAGGTTGCTCCAGCTGTTTGTTCGAGGAGCGGGACTCGACTCGAGGAGAACGACTCAAGGCTCGGCTCGAGGAGCGAAGCTCGACTCGAGGAGACTGACTCAAGGCTCGACTCGAGGAGCGAAGCTCGACTCGAGGAGACTGAATCAAGTCTCAACTCGAGGAGCGAAGCTCAACTCAGGGAGCCGACTCAAGTCTCAACTCGTGGGGCTAGGCTCGACTCGGGGAGCCGACTCAAGTCTCGACTCGAGGGGCTAGGCTCGACTCAACGAGATTGGCTGGACTTTAAGGAATATGACTCTACTCGAGGAGCGATGCTCGACTTGAGGAGTATGACTCGATTCAAGGAGCAAGACTCCACTCGGGGAGAATGGCTTGATGAGTGATGCTCGACTCGAGAGGGATGACTCGAGGAGAGTGACTCGACTCGAGGAGCATGGCTCGACTCGAGGAGGGTGTGACTCGACTTGAGGAGGATGCCTTGACTCGAGGAGCAGTGCTCGACTCAAGGAGAATGATTTAACTCAAGGAGCGAGACTCGACTCAAGGAGCGTGACTCGACTTTGAGGAGCGATGCTCGACTTGAGGAGAATGGTTCGATTTAAGGGGCAAGACTCGACTCGAGGAGAATGACTCAACTCGAGGGGCAAGGCTTGACTCGAGGAGAATGGCTCGATGTTGGAATCGATCTAGGGTTTGAGAAAATAATTAACGCTTCGGTAAGCGGCGGAATTTTAAAAATTTTCTTTTAACAGTTTTTACTAACCTAGACAAGTGCAAGTACATGTAATTAAAAACCAATATGAGCTAAGAGCTTACTAACCTTTCTTGAAGCTTGAACTTTGAAGAAGCTTTTGGAAAGTTCGCAACGCTCGTCTTCCCTCGCAGCACGTCTCTCTTTCTTTCCTCGGCACCTCGAGCAACCACGAAAGTTTCTATCACTAAATCACTCGTAAAGAAGGAATCAGTGAGTGGGCACTTTTAAACGCTACGACTTAAGAACGAGTCTCAAAATCGCAGAGCTAAAGACTAGGTCGATTGAGGACCTAGGTGCCAAGACAAGAAAAATCGAAAATATAAACTAGAGAGAGAGAGAGGAAGGGGCGGCCAAGTCTAGAGAGAGAAGCTCTCAATCTCTAAAACTTTGGATTATTCAATTGTGAGGAAAAGGGGCTCCTATTTATAGGAGAGGTCTCACCTTCTATAAGGTAGTTTCCTCTTCAATAGAATATCACATATTCATGAGCCAATTACCTCTTTTCCCACTTGAGATGCTCGGCCAAGGATGCCTTCTAGAAGGCTTGGATTTGTTTCCATTTTTCTTCCTTGCCTTGCCTTGTCTCTCTCTTGGCCGATTACCCTAAAGCATCCTCATGCAAATTTGTTTCCTCTTTTTCTTTTGGCAAGTATCTTGATACATTTATGCACAAAATATTCTCTCTTGGTTGGGTATGTTGGGCGCCTATGTCCTTCTAGAATGGGCTTCTAGAAGCTTTTCCATTTGTTCATGACAACATGAAAAATGCCCAATAAGAATTTTCAATAAAATTCTTATGAAATGAAATTAATTCACAAGGCCCAATGATCAAGTCATGGCCGAGTGAAACATGTCATAAAATGACCTTGTCAAAAATTTATTGACATTCATTTCATCCTTTGTCTCAAAAGACAAAAATACCCTTTCGACAATTTTCGTTCTTGTTTTGACTTAGCTTCCAGTTTAACAATTCCTATCGATGTGATTCGTGACAGTGACCTCATGGACTCAAATGAACAAAGGTTGAGCTAAACACTTGGACTCAAAAGTTCACAAACCTTTTCCAAGTTTAGCTTAATGCCAACTGACTCCACTAAAGAGCTGACACTGAAAATCTCTCGGTTCAAATGAATTTATTTTCTACTCAAGAATTCGACCTAATTATGATGAGCGGATCCACTGAATGTTATCTATGTTTACCCTTCATGAATATCATCAGCTAGTCGGGATTTACTAAATTACCATTTTACCCTTCTAGCTGTTATTTCCTCAACTCCTTTGTCGCTTGTGAATAAGTTAGAAACAATGTATTGACGAGGAGCTAACAAGTCACATTGTTTCATCCAAAAGAGTCAGGACTCAATTTGGACACTGGCCAGTTCATTTATTCACACTCCAAGGAACAAAGCATGAGGTGACATACATTGCATTTCAGCAATCTTGTACATGAATTCCATATCTATGACAACTTCACAAAGTTACTCATGACAGACTCACAACTTAGTACTTCACCAATAGGCCTTGTTCGGAATCACATAGTGAGTCCGAACTTTGACTTTCTCAAATGAGAATACTAAGGTGTGAAATGGCATGTCTCATTTCAGGATTAAGGTAAGCATGATGCAATTCATACATAGTGACTTCGAGATATAAGAGCTTAAATGGTTTGTTCTTATATTGTCTCTAGAAGTGCACTGGTCAATTCAGTACCTTCGGAAGATACCTAGAAGAACTATAGAGTCCCCAACTCTCAATGCCTCATAACCAGACATCATAGATTCTTCTAACAATCATACTGAGGTAAATAGTCCTTTGACCCTTAGATTGCGAATATATCGTTTTAAGCAAACTACGAAGAGTTTGTTCATGCAAATCTACATTTGTCTCTTCGTAAGTTGTTAAGTTTGTTTATGGACTAAAAGACTAAGGTTTTATCATAAAGCTTCAAACAAAGAAAGAATGAATGAACGTTTCAACTTTATTAATGAATAGATAGGCAATTACAAGCAAGAGTCTTCATGAGACTTTATTACATCAAATGTACAAAATAAAGACTACAACTCTTCTTGTGGGCACCATTGACAACACTCGACTCAAGGAGCGAAGCTCGACTTCGAGGAGAATGACTCGACTCAAGGAGCGAAGCTCGACTTTGAGGAGAATGACTCGACTCAAGGAGCGAAGCTCGACTCGAGGAGAATGACTCGACCCAACGAGCGAAGCTCGACTCGAGGAGAATGACTTGACTCGAGGAGCGAAGCTCAGCTCGTGGAGACTGACTCGACTCGAGGAGCGAAACTCGACTCGAGGAGGATGACTCGACTCGAGGAGCGAAGCTCGACTCGAGAAGAATGACTTGACTCGAGGAGCGAAGCTCAACTCAAGGAGACTGACTCGACTCGAGGAGCGAAACTCGACTCGAGGAGGATGACTCGACTCGAGGAGCGAAGCTCAACTCGGGGAGACTGACTCGACTCGAGGAGCGAAACTCAACTCGAGGAGGATGACTCGACTCGAGGAGCGAAGCTCGACTCGAGAAGAATGACTTGACTCGAGGAGCGAAGCTCAACTCGAGGAGACTGACTCGACTCGAGAAGCGAAGCTCGACTCGAGGAGGATGACTCGACTAGAGGAGCGAAGCTCAACTCGGGGAGACTGACTCGACTCGAGGAGCGAAACTCGACTCGAGGAGGATAACTTGACTCGAGGAGCGAAGCTCAACTCGAGGAGACTGACTCGACTCGAGAAGCGAAGCTCGACTCGAGGAGGACGACTGGACTCGAGGAGCGAGGCTCGACTCGAGGAGAATGACTTGACTCGAGGAGCGAAGCTCAACTCGAGGAGACTGACTCGACTCGAGAAGCGAAGCTCGACTCGAGGAGGACGACTCGACTCGAGGAGCGAGGCTCGACTCGAGGAGAATGACTTGACTCGAGGAGCGAAGCTCAACTCGAGGAGACTGACTTGACTCGAGAAGCGAAGCTCAACTCGAGGAGGATGACTCGACTCGAGGAGCGAAGCTCGACTCGAGGAGGATGACTCGACTCGAGGAGCGAAGCTCCACTCGAGGAGAATGACTTGACTCGAGGACCGAAGCTCAACTCTAGGAGACTGACTCGACTCGAGAAGGGAAGCTCGACTCGAGGAGGACGACTCGACTCGAGGAGTGAGGCTCGATTCGAGGAGAATGACTTGACTCGAGGAGCGAAGCTCAACTCGAGGAGACTGACTCGACTCGAGAAGCGAAGCTCGACTCGAGGAGAATGACTTGACTCGAGGAGCGAAGCTCAACTCGATGTTATTGACTCGACTCGAGAAGCGTAGCTCGACTCGAGGAGGATGACTCAACTCGAGGAGCGAAGTCTAAGCTAGTTCAGGCCGAGCGAGGTTCTTGCTCGGAGGCGGGGTTCGCGAGTTTTTGCGAGCAGCTTCATTAACTCGCATGGAACGGGGATTCTCCAAAGGTGAGTGTGATCGTGTTTAGTTGGCGATGGCGAAGACAGCATGAACTGCGCCTCGTACGGCGGTTCAGGTGCGTTGCGATTTAGTCATCATATGCAACGCTTTGTGGCGACTCTTAGCGCGTCGTGAGAAGCGGTTTTGTGCGTCGTTTAGGCGCCTTAGCCACATTGCGAGGGATGGCCTAGATGCACCATGCAGGCTTCTTAGGTGTGCCGTATAGGCGTTTTAGATGAGCCATGTAGGCATCTTGGTTGCGCCATGTAGGCGTTTTAGGTGTGCTATGGTTGTGCCATATAGGCGTCTTACGTGCGCCATGTAGGCATCTTAAGTGCGCCATGTAGGCGTCTTAGGTTGAGCCATGTAGGCGTCTTAAGTGCGCCATGCAGGCGTCTTAGGTTACACCATGTAGGCGTCTTACGGGCTGCGCCTTTACGCGTCTTACGTGCGCCATGTAGGCGTCTTCAGTCTGCATCTCTGGGATGTCTTATGGCGCGCCGCGGAGGCGTCTTAGCCTGCATCGCGGGGATGTCTTACGACGCGCCGCGGAGGCGTCTTAGCCTGCATCGCGGGGATGTCTTACGGCGCGCCGCGGAGGCGTCTTGGTTGAACGCTCGTTCCCGTTTGTGTTCGGGTGTTCTGTCTTGGTGGAGCGTGCTTTATTTTTGCGGAGCGTACTTTCTTGAGGATTTTGAGCGTACTTACCATTGCCTATGTCACTAGCCCCCCCGAGTTTTTGGTTTACACGTGTAATCTTTGATGATTAAAAATCTTTGATAAACTGGATTTTGAAAGAAAAACGTCAAACTTTATTAATATTGCAAAAAATTTGAAATCCTAAAACGTTGGCTCGTAGGCCTTATTGAATGTTTAGAAAGCAAAGAAATAAAATGGGGGGAACGCTGGCTAGTGGTAGTACTCTCTTCAAGTGTTCCGCATTCCACATGCGATAGATCGGTGTCTCGTCCATGTATGACCTGGTAGACTCTATGGGGTCCCTAATGAGGCCGTCGTTACCTTGCACTTGGGTGTCATGCAGGTGTCTTCATGGACTTCGCGGAGGACCTTGGTCGACTCGACGCTATCTCTGAGCTGGGAGATTGTGTTAACCGTCTTTCTAGCAGTTTTTCCATCGATTCCTTGGATGTAGCATATTCTGGCTTGGGATTGATCTCCAGCCATGGTGCCGATTCCATCCTCGGTAGGGAACTTCACCAGTAGGTGGTATGTTGAAGTAATGGCCCTTAGTCGGTTCAGCGTAGGTCGCCCAACGATTACGTTGTAGGGGGACTCTAGGTCGACCACTAGGAATGGGACCATGTGAACAACTTCAATGCCTCCGGGAGTTCCAAAGGTGACCGGTAGATCGATGATGCCTTCGGTCATGACTCTCTCCCCAGTGAACCTAAATAGAGGCGTTTGGGTCGGAGTTGGGCGTAGCCCCCCGAGCTTCATGCACTCTAGGGTGGACTTGAATATTATGTCGGCAGCACTGCCGTTGTCGATGAGAACTCTTTTCACCAAGTTGTTAGCCACTTGGGCTTTGAGAACTATCGCGTCATTGTGCGGATGCACAACTTGCTTGGTGAATCGTCTCGTGAGACACGGACGGAGGCTCTTCGTGTGTAAAGTTTAAGGCTCGATTCGAGGAGCGAAGCCTGATTCGAGGAGAATGACTCGTCTCGAGAAGCATGGCTCGACTCGAGGAGAACGACTCGACTCGAGGAGCGAGGCTCAACTCGAGGAGAATGACTCGACTCGAGGGGCGAAGCTCGACTCGAAAAGAATGACTCGTCTCGAGGAGCAAGGCTCGACTCGAGGAGAATGACTCGACTCGAGGAGCAAGGCTCGACTCGAGGAGAATGACTCGACTCGAGGAGCGAGGCTCGACTTCGAGGAGAATGACTCGACTCAAGGAGCGAAGCTCGACTCGAGGAGAATGACTCATCTCAAGGAGCGAAGCTCGACTCGAGGAGAATGACTCGACCCGAGGAGAATGACCTGTCTCGAGGAGTAAGGCTCGACTCGAGGAGTGTGACTCGACTCGGGGAGCAAGCTCGATTCGAGGAGAATGACTTGACTCGAGGAGCGATGCTCGACTCGAGGAGAATGACTCGACTCGAGGAGCGATGCTTGACTTGAGGAGAATGACTCGAGTCGAGGAGCAAGGATCGACTCGAGGAGGATGACTCGACTCGAGGAGCGATGCTCAACTCGAGGAGACTGACTCGACTCGAGAAGCGAAGCTCGACTCGAGGAGAATAACTTGACTCGAGGAGCGAAGCTCAACTCGAGGTTATTGACTCGACTCGAGAAGCGTAGCTCGACTCGAGGAGGATGACTCGACTCGAGGAGCGAAGTCTAAGCTAGTTCAGGCCGAGCAAGGTTCTTGCTCGGAGGCGGGGTTCGCGAGTTTTTGCGAGCAGCTTCAATTAACTCGCATGGAACGGGGATTCTCCAAAGGTGAGTGTGATCGTGTTTAGTTGGCGATGGCGAAGACAGCATGAACTGCGCCTCGTACGGCGGTTCAGGTGCGTTGCGATTTAGTCATCATATGCAACGCTTTGTGGTGACTCTTAGCGCGTCGTGAGAAGCGGTTTTGTGCGTCGTTTAGGCGCCTTAGGCACATTGCGAGGGATGGCCTAGATGCACCATGCAGGCTTCTTAGGTGTGCCGTATAGGCGTTTTAGATGAGCCATGTAGGCATCTTGGTTGCGCCATGTAGGCGTTTTAGGTGTGCTATGGTTGTGCCATGTAGGCGTCTTACGTGCGCCATGTAGGCATCTTAAGTGCGCCATGTAGGCGTCTTAGGCTGAGCCATGTAGGCGTCTTAAGTGCGCCATGCAGGCGTCTTAGGTTACACCATGTAGGCGTCTTACGGGCTGCGCCTTTACGCGTCTTACGTGCGCCATGTAGGCGTCTTCAGTCTGCATCTCTGGGATGTCTTATGGCGCGCCGCGGAGGCGTCTTAGCCTGCATCGCGGGGATGTCTTACGACGCGCCGCGGAGGCGTCTTAGCCTGCATCGCGGGGATGTCTTACGGCGCGCCGCGGAGGCGTCTTGGTTGAACGCTCGTTCCCGTTTGTGTTCGGGTGTTCTGTCTTGGTGGAGCGTGCTTTCTTTTTGCGGAGCGTACTTTCTTGAGGATTTTGAGCGTACTTACCATTGCCTATGTCACTAGCCCCCCCCGAGTTTTTGGTTTACACGTGTAATCTTTGATGATTAAAAATCTTTGATAAACTGGATTTTGAAAGAAAAATGTCAAACTTTATTAATATTGCAAAAAATTTGAAATCCTAAAACGTTGGCTCGTAGGCCTTATTGAATGTTTAGAAAGCAAAGAAATAAAATGGGGGGAACGCTGGCTAGTGGTAGTACTCTCTTCAAGTGTTCCGCATTCCACATGCGATAGATCGGTGTCTCGTCCATGTATGACCTGGTAGACTCTATGGGGTCCCTAATGAGGCCGTCGTTACCTTGCACTTGGGTGTCATGCAGGTGTCTTCATGGACTTCGCGGAGGACCTTGGTCGACTCGACGCTATCTCTGAGCTGGGAGATTGTGTTAACCGTCTTTCTAGCAGTTTTTCCATCGATTCCTTGGATGTAGCATATTCTGGCTTGGGATTGATCTCCAGCCATGGTGCCGATTCCATCCTCGGTAGGGAACTTCACCAGTAGGTGGTATGTTGAAGTAATGGCCCTTAGTCGGTTCAGCGTAGGTCGCCCAACGATTACGTTGTAGGGGGACTCTTGGTCGACCACTAGGAATGGGACCATGTGAACAACTTCAATGCCTCCGGGAGTTCCGAAGGTGACCGGTAGATCGATGATGCCTTCGGTCATGACTCTCTCCCCAGTGAACCTAAATAGAGGCGTTTGGGTCGGAGTTGGGCGTAGCCCCCCGAGCTTCATGCACTCTAGGGTGGACTTGAATATTATGTCGGCAGCACTGCCGTTGTCGATGAGAACTCTTTTCACCAAGTTGTTAGCCACTTGGGCTTTGAGAACTATCGCGTCATTGTGCGGATGCACAACTTGCTTGGTGAATCGTCTCGTGAGACACGGACGGAGGCTCTTCGTGCGTAAAGTTTAAGGCTCGATTCGAGGAGCGAACCCTGATTCGAGGAGAGTGACTCGTCTCGAGAAGCATGGCTCGACTCGAGGAGAACGACTCGACTCGAGGAGCGAGGCTCAACTCGAGGAGAATGACTCGACTCGAGGGGCGAAGCTCGACTCGAAAAGAATGACTCGTCTCGAGGAGCAAGGCTCGACTCGAGGAGAATGACTCGACTCGAGGAGCAAGGCTCGACTCGAGGAGAATGACTCGACTCGAGGAGCGAGGCTCGACTTCGAGGAGAATGACTCGACTCAAGGAGCGAAGCTCGACTCGAGGAGAATGACTCATCTCAAGGAGCGAAGCTCGACTCGAGGAGAATGACTCGACCCGAGGAGAATGACCTGTCTCGAGGAGTAAGGCTCGACTCGAGGAGTGTGACTCGACTCGGGGAGCAAGCTCGATTCGAGGAGAATGACTTGACTCGAGGAGCGATGCTCGACTCGAGGAGCGATGCTTGACTTGAGGAGAATGACTCGACTCGAGGAGCAAGGATCGACTCGAGGAGGATGACTCGATTCGAGGAGCGATGCTCGACTCGACGAGAATGACTCGACTCGAGGAGCAGGGCTCGACTCGAGGAGGATGACCTGACTCGAGGAGTGAAGCTTGACTCGAGGAAAATGACTCGTCTCGAGGAGCGAAGCTCGACTCGAGGAGAGTGACTCGACTCGAGGAGAAAGGCTCGACTCGAGGAGAATGACTCGACTCGAGGAGCAAGGCTCGACTCAAGGAGAATGACTTGACTCGAGGAGCGATGCTCGACTCGAGGGGAATGACTCGACTCGAGGAGCGATGCTCGACTCGAGGAGAATGACTCGTCTCGAGGAGCGAAGCTCGACTCGAGGAGAATGACTCGTCTCGAGGAGCGAAGCTCGACTCGAGGAGGATGACTCGTCTCGAGGAGCGAAGCTCGACTCGAGGAGAATGACTCGACTGGAGGAGCAAGGCTCGACTCAAGGAGAATGACTCGACTCGAGGAGCGATGCTCGACACCAGGAGAATGACTCGACTCGAGGAGCAAGGCTCGACTCAAGGAGAATGACTTGTCTCGAGGAGCGAGGCTCGACACGAGGAGAATGACTCGACTCGAGGAGCAAGGCTCGACTCGAGGAGAATGACTTGTCTCGAGGAGCGAAGCTCGACTCAAGGAGAATGACTCGCCCCGAGGAGAATGACCTGTCTCGAGGAGTAAGGCTCGACTCGAGGAGTGTGACTCGACTCGGGGAGCAAGGCGCGACTGGAGGAGAATGACTCGTCTCGAGGAGCAAGCTCGATTCGAGGAGAATGACTCGTCTCGAGGAGCAAGGCTCGACTCGAGGAGTGTGACTCGTCTCAAAGAGCAAGGCTTGACTCGAGGAATGTGACTCGACTCGGGGAGCAAGGCTCGACTCGAGAAGAATGACTCGACTCGAGGAGCGATGCTCGACTCGACTTCGCAGCCAGTCAGTTGCGGTACCTCGCGTTCTTCGCCTTTAGTTGGTGGATACTCTCCTCCGACTCTGTGATGCGGTCGTCCCTGCAATCAGGAGATGAAGATGGTGAGCGGGTCGAGCTTTCTTCGTGGAGCGACTCTTTGTCACCATGCGCTTGGGAGTGCAAGAAGTATTTCTTGGTCCCAGTGACGTTATCGGGGTTGTTAACGCCCTTAGAACGTATGGTTGGTTGGCTACTCATCGTTTCTCAAGTTCGAGAAAGTTGAGTTCGCAGAAGAGAAGAAGATGAACATAAGGGATTTCGGGCTGAATAGGTCGGGAAGTTGTCGCACGAAAATGAACAACTATTTGAAACCTCGGGTGGTTCGATCCAAGGCCGGACCAAGTGATCGCACCCGGGCCAAGAGTGTGAACTCGATAGTCTCGAGCTAGGGTTTTCTCCGATCAACCCGCCTCTCGGGAGAGGTAGGGGGTGAGGAGGAGGAGTGACCGTGCCTTGGTTGTCGGCTGCCTATGTACCCGTGTGTGGGATCAGGTCAGAACGTAGTTCAAGCGTGTTAGACGCAGTATGAGGCGCGGAGCCTTGATGGAGAAGCGTGCTCGACGAAGGAGACGAGGCGCGGAGGAGTCCTCGGCGACGTCTCAGAACTTCGGAGATCGCGTATGCGAGAGAGAATATGTGTTTTCTCTCTTTTGGAGACGTGGAAGACTCTAAATCAAGAGTTCCTTGTTGTGGCGGAGATTCCGGACGCGTAGGCGATTCCTAGTTGGAAATGCCGGACGCGTAGGCGATTTCTTGTCAGAAATGGTGGACGCGTTTAGGGTGCTAGAAGCGTAGGCGATTTTCAGTAGAAAACCGTTAGAGCACTCGTGGGCTCAAGATTAATCGCTCGATCAAGAGAGGCGGCACTCGGGAGTCCCCGGAAAGTGCTTCAGAATCTCCGAAAGCGAGAAATCGTGGAGAATCCGCTTCAGGCCAAGGATGGGATCTAGAGAAGCGGAGAGAAGTCTCAAGTTCCTTGAGAAAGAATGGGATGGTTTTCCCCTCAATGAGAGGGGGTATTTATAGGTGTTTGGGGGCCTTAGAAGGCTTCTTTTTCATCCATGTGGGACTAGGAATGCGCGTGCCATCAAGTGCAGGCGCACGGCGCGCGCGGTGCACAAAGAGCGGCGCACAACGCGCGGCGCGCGGCACGCGGCGCAGGGGGCGCGGTGCGCGGCTCATTGGACGCGGCGCAGGACGCGCGACGCATGGAGCGCGCGGCGCGCTGCCTTGATGGCGCGGCGCGCTGCTTGCTGTGTGGCTGGCCGGCGCAGCGTGCTGTGCACGCGGCGAATGGCTCGTCTTGCCGGACTCTTGCGTGCCTTTAGGGGTATTCGAATACCATTCTTGCCACGTGAAATATGAAGGTTTCCTCTTGAGGAGAACGACTCGAGGCTCGACTCAAGGAGCGACTCGAGGAGCGACCCGAGGGTCGACTCGAGGAGAACGACTCGAGGCTCAACTCGAGGAGCGAAGCTCGACTCGAGGAGACTGACTCAAGGCTCGACTCGAGGAGCGAAGCTCGACTCGAGGAGACTGACTCAAGGCTCGACTCGAGGAGATTTACTCAAGGCTCGACTCGAGGAGCGAAGCTCGACTCGAGAAGTCAAGAGTTTGGGCGAGGGCTTGAAGATTTGCCGCTCTTCAGGGCCTCCGGCCTGACCATCGGCCCTTTGAGCGACGTGCCTTCTTGGCGTCTCGGGTTTTCCGAAAATGACCGACAACAGTCCGCCCCTCCCCCCGACGCGGGGGGTACTATCTGTTCACATGCTCTCGCGTTATCGCGTTCTCTGTTGTTTTAAGCTTATTGTGTGCATTCCAACTTACTGTCGTCTTTCTCTCTTTCAGATACCATGGCCAGACGACATCGGCCGCGCACACACGTGCCGGGAGCGGTACCTATCGCTGAAGTCACGACCGCGGCTTGCCCCCGAGCCGAGGTTCACCGTCGAGGGTCGCCGCCGCAGGCAGAGAACGAGGCGATCTATTCTAACAAGCGACCTTCGTCGTCGATTCCCTTCGGGCCACCCTCTGGCCACAAGCGCACCCACACATCGACGGTGCCGGATGGTATGGATTCGATGCTCCTGGCGGAGGCGGCGGAGTTGAGGGATCAGTGCTCCCGAGGGATTCTTGAGACCTCTCTGCGAGATTTCAAGGGTTTGCTGACGGCAAGCGATCTGGAACATTTCGAAAATGGGATCGGCGACGCTTGAAAGGTACGATATGCCCGCTTATCTCATGCGTAACCTTGTGCTAACTTCGATTATACGCATATCGCTTGTCTTTGCAGATGCTCGCACGTCAAGAGCGAAGCGGTCGCATTCTCCGGGACCTGCTGCGGCGCATGCAGATTATGGAGAAGGACAAGGAGAGCACGGCGGCCGCCCATGCTGACGCCCTAGCGGGAGCCCGTACTGCTCGAGAATTTCAAGAACTCGAGGAGGAGCTGAAGCGAGCTCGCGAGGAGTTGGCGACCGAGAAATTGCTCTGCACGGCTGGGCAGGCGTCTCGGGAGAAGGCGGAGCAGGCGGCAGACACCTTCTTAGGGGAGACAAAGAAGCTCCAGGCGGCGCTCTTGAGTCGGGACGAGGAGCTGAACATCGTCCATGCCCGGCTGTCAGCGAGTGAGATTTCCCGGGTCAAGGCCGAGAGGGAGAGGGATACTTTGCGGGCGGAGGTGCAGATCCTCGCCGAGGAGAAAGACGACGCTATGCAGTCCAAGACGAACCTGGAGGACGACTGGGACCTCACGCTGGAGGCGGCCCGCTATGAGGTGGCCAAACGGGTCCGAGACGCGACCGTGGAGGAGAACGTGTCTCGCGGGACCACGTTTTCCTTCTTTGACGTCATGTTTCCTCTTCTGGACGGCGAGTCGCCCGAGGACGATCTGCGTACTCCAGCCCCCGCGGAAGCCGCTCAGTCGGCGAACCTCCAACTCGACGGAGAAGCTGTTGTCAATGGTGCCCACAAGAAGAGTTGTAGTCTTTATTTTGTACATTTGATGTAATAAAGTCTCATGAAGACTCTTGCTTGTAATTGCCTATCTATTCATTAATAAAGTTGAAACGTTCATTCATTCTTTCTTTGTTTGAAGCTTTATGATAAAACCTTAGTCTTTTAGTCCATAAACAAACTTAACAACTTACGAAGAGACAAATGTAGATTTGCATGAACAAACTCTTCGTAGTTTGCTTAAAACGATATATTCGCAATCTTAGGGTCAAAGGACTATTGACCTCAGTATGATTGTTAGAAGAATCTATGATGTCTGGTTATGAGGCATTGAGAGTTGGGGACTCTATAGTTCTTCTAGGTATCTTCCGAAGGTACTGAATTGACCAGTGCACTTCTAGAGACAATATAAGAACAAACCATTTAACCACTTATGTCTCGAAGTCACTATGTATGAATTGCATCATGCTTACCTTAATCCTGAAATGAGACATGCCATTTCACACCTTAGTATTCTCATTTGAGAAAGTCAAAGTTCGGACTCACTATGTGATTCCGAACAAGGCCTATTGGTGAAGTACTAAGTTGTGAGTCTGTCATGAGTAACTTTGTGAAGTTCTCATAGATATGGAATTCATGTACAAGATTGCTGAAATGCAATGTATGTCACCTCATGCTTTGTTCCTTGGAGTGTGAATAAATGAACTGGCCAGTGTCCAAATTGAGTCCTGACTCTTTTGGATGAAACAATGTGACTTGTTAGCTCCTCGTCAATACATTGTTTCTAACTTATTCACAAGCGACAAAGGAGTTGAGGAAATAACAGCTAGAAGGGTAAAATGGTAATTTAGTAAATCCCGACTAGCTGATGACATTCATGAAGGGTAAACATAGATAATATTCAGTGGATCCGCTCATTATAATTAGGTGAATTCTTGAGTAGAAAATAAATTCATTTGAACCGAGAGATTTTCAGTGTCAACTCTTTAGTGGAGTCAGTTGGCATTAAGCTAAACTTGGAAAAGGTTTGTGAACTTTTGAGTCCAAGTGTTTAGCTCAAGCTTTGTTCATTTGGGTCCATGAGGTCACTGTCACGAATCACATCGAGTAGGAATAGTTAAACTGAAAGCTAAGTCAAAACAAGAACGAGACAGTTTTACGAAAATTGTCAAAAGGGTATTTTTGTCTTTTTGGACATAGGACGAAAAAAATGTCAATAAATTTTTTTGACATTGTCATATGATGACAAATGAAATAAATATTACTCAGCCATATTAGTGTAATTGGGCCTTGAGGATTAATTTCATTTCATAGAATTTTACTTGAAAATTCTTAATGGGCTTTTCTTATGTTGTCATGAACAAATGAAGAAACATCTAGAAGCTCCTTCTAGAAGCTCAAATTTCGTCCAACCCAAGGAAAATAAGGCTGAATTTCGTTCATGCCATAGTGGGGAAGAGAGTTTATTTTGTGCATTGATGTATGAAGATACTTGCCAAAAGAAAAAGGGGAAACAAATTTCCTTAAGAAGGAAAGTGCATTTTCGGCCAACTAAGAGGAAATCAAATGAGGAAACAAATCTTAAGCCTTCATGAGGCATGTTGGACGTGCAAGGCAATAGGAAAAGAAAAAACTACCTTTTGAAGGTAATCCTCCTCCTATAAATAGGAGCCTCATTCCACACATTTCATTCATCCAAGTTTAAGAGATTTGAGAGACTCTCTCTCTAGAACTTTGGCCGAACTCCTCTCTCTCTCTCTAGTTTATTTTCGATTTTGTTTTGGCACCTAGGTCCTCATTTGACCTAGAGTTTAGCTCTGCGACTTCAAGACTCGTTCTTAAGTCGTAGTGTTTAAAAGTGCCCACTCACTGATTCCTTTTATTTCGAGTGATTTAGTGATAGTAACTATCGTGGTTGCTCGAGGTGCCGAGGAAAGAAAGAGAGACGTGCTGCGAATAGACGAGCGTAGCAAACTTTCCAAAAGCTTCTACAAAGTTCAAGCTTCAAGAAAGGTTAGTAAACTTCTATACTCATAATAGGTTTTAATTACATGTACTTGCTCTTTGTCTAGGTTAGTAAAAACTGTTTTTACTTGAAAAGAAATTTTTTAAAATTCCGCCGCTTCCCGAAGCGTTTAATCTTTTTCTTAAACCCTAGATCAATTCCAACAGAAGCCATCGGTGGGTTTGGCGCCCCCTGCCCCGAGGAAGATGAAGAGCAGATCGACTTCGGCTCGGAGTAGTCGGGTTCTCTTCGGTTTTCCGCGCACTCGTTTAGCGCTTGCGTCATGCTTTCTTCCGGAATTTTGTTATGTCCTTCTTCCGTTAGAAGTTTGTCGTGTTCTTATACTTTTCTTTTTGGGTTGTTCGTACAACATTGTTCGCCTTAGTCTGCGCTTTTCTGTCTGTTATGCGTCTTATTTTCTCGACTTGCCATGCTTAGTGTAATCGATTCGCGCGTTGTGATTGGTGCGTGTCTCACGAGCCCGGCTTGCCTTACCTAGCATAACCGGTTTGCACGGCTTACTGCCGCACTTGGTGGCGAAGCTTCCCGCGGTCGCTGGCTAGACCAGATTCGCCCGGCGGGTGCGACCTTCGGCCACTCATTCGTGACTCGTCGCCTGTCGGCGTGTGCGAGCTAGGTGGCCGTCGCGCTCGTCTTGCGGCGAGTACGCTACCTGTCGACGTGCATATCGGGACGAGCTCGTAGTTCTCGGTGAGCGTGGTACCTGTAGGTACGCGCGTCACGTTTTGGGTTTTGACTGCCGAGATCGACGGTCCGGTGCGCGGACGTGATCTACCGATGCCCCATTGCCTATCGGTGTACGGGGCGTGGAGTTGCGCGAGAGCGTCGCGCGGGGGTCAGAGGCCCGGTGCCCGGATCCGATTTGTTGATATTTAGCTACCTCTCGGTGCGCAAAACGAGTCGTTGTGCGAGCCAGACTAGACGAGGTGACGAGCTCGGCTAGACGACGTGACAAGTTTGACTAGGCGGAGTGACCAGCTCGTAGTGACGAGGCGGCCAGCTCGACTTAGGCGAAGCGGCGAGCTCGACCGGGAGCTCGATTCGGAGCAGTGGCGAGTTTGACTAGGAGGAGTGACCAGCTCGTAGTGACGAGGCGGCCAGCTCGACTTAGGCGAAGCAGCGAGCTCGATCGGGAGCTCGATTTTGAGCAGTGGCGAGCTTGACTAGGAGCTCGACTAGGAGCAGTGGCGAGCTCGACTAGGAGCAGTGGTGAGCTTGACTAGGAGCTCTACTAGGAGCAGTGGCGAGCTTGACTAGGAGCTCGACTAGGCGGAGTGGCGAGCTCGGCTAGGAGCAGTGGCGAGCTCGACTAGGAGCTCGACCAGGCGAAGTGGCGAGCTCGACTAGGAGCAGTGGCGAGCTTGACTAGGAGCTCGACCAGGCGAAGTGGCGAGCTCGACTTGGAGCAGTGGCGAGCTCGACTAGGAGCAGCGGTGAGCTCGACTAGGAGCTCGACCAGGCGAAGTGGCGAGCTCGACTAGGAGCAGTGGCGAGCTCGACTAGGAGCAGTGGCGAGCTCGACTAGGAGCAGCGGCGAGCTCGACTAGGAGCAGCGGCGAACTTGACTAGGAGCTCGACCAGGCGAAGTGGCGAGCTCGACTAGGAGCAGTGGCGAGCTCGACTAGGAGCTCGACCAGGCGAAGTGGCGAGCTCGACTAGGAGCAGTGGCGAGCTCGACTAGGAGCTCGACCAGGCGAAGCGGCGAGGCGATTTCGGCTTAGGCGAACTGGCGAGCTCATCCTAGGCAAACTGGCGAGCTCAGCCTAGGCGAACTGACTAGCTCGACTTGGCGAACTGGCGAGCTGGCGAGCTCAGCCTAGGCGAACTGACGAGTCCGACTTGGCGAACTGGCGAGCTCGACCGGGAGCTCCACCAGGCGAAGTGGTGAGGCGAGCTCGGCTTAAGCGAACTGGCGAGCTCGGAATCCCAACAATCCGTTACTCAACTCGAGGACTTATGTGGAGTTTGCACGAGGAGTTACGTGATAAGTGTTTCCTTGGGACCTCCGGCCTAACCATCGGCCCCTTGAGACTTTGTTATACTTTTGGTTTCGTTGAACATTGTTTCCCGTTAGTCCCCCCGAGAATCTTGTGTGCTCGCAGAGAAGACGAGAAATTGTTACAAAGTAAAGTAAAGGTTTCGAAGCGAAGTGTAGTTCGATTACAACGTTGAAATAGTTAAATAAAAAATATTACATTCCCAGGCCGTTCGGCCGTACTTGAGATTTAACAAATGTCATTTCAAAAAATTGAAAAAGGAATGACATAACAAAACATAGAGTAAGTGGGAACGGGCGTCTATTGGTAGTACCGCCGAAGGTGTTCCGCGTTCCAAGGGTGTGTGAATACGAGTCCTTCCAGGTTCTCGAGCTCGTACGTGCCGTTGTGGATGGCTCGGCGCACGCGGTATGGGCCTTCCCAAGTGGGGGCCCAAGACTCCCGCCCCTTGCACTTTGGTGTTTTTGAACACTCTCCTGAGGACGAGGTTTCCGTCGGTGAACTGCCGTAGCTTGACCTTGGAGTTGTAGTACTTTTCAACCTTCCTCTTTTGTGCGGCAAGGCGGGTGAGGGCGTCCGCCCTCCTCTCATCTATGAGGTCCAGCTCGAGCCTGATCGCGCTGTCGTTGGCGGTTTCTTCGTATTCCTCAATGCGCAGGGTCGGCAGCTTGGTCTAGACGGGTACCACGGCCTCGACTCCAAACGCGAGAGCGAAAGGGGTTTCGCCGGTCGCGTTTCGCGCGGTGGTTCGGTACGTCACATGACCATGGGGAGCTCGTCGGCCCAAGCCCCCTTTTTCTCCTCCAGCCTCTTTTTCAGATTCTCCCTGATCATTTTGTTGACCGCCTCTACCTGACCGTTGGCTTGAGGATGGCGGGGGGAAGAGAAAGTCTTGCTAATGCCCAACTGCTCGCACACTTCTCGGAGGCGCGCGTTGTCAAACTGCTTTCCGTTATCGATCACAATCGACGCGGGAATCCCGAAGCGGCAGACAACGTTCTTCCAGATGAAGTTCGTTGTGTTTGTCTCGGTGATCTTTGCCAGCGGTTCGGCCTCTACCCACTTCGTGAAATAGTCGATTGCCACGATCGCATGCTTGTATTGTCTCGGAGCCATAGGTAGCTCGCCGATGAGATCGATTCCCCATTTTGCGAAGGGGCGCGGTACGATGATCGGACATAGCGGTGCCGGTGCTTAGTGCGGGATATGGGCGAAGCTTTGGCATTTGTCGCACCTTTTGGCCCACTCGTGGGAGTCCTTTTTCAAGGTTGGCCAGAAATATCCGAGCCTCACGAGTTTCAACGCCAAAGATTGTCCGGCGGCGTGGTTTCCGGACGCCCCCTCATGCACCTCGCGGAGCGCCCTCTTCGCCTCAACCTCGGTCAAGCAGCGGAGGAGGGGCATGGAGTAGCCTCTTTTGAACAGGTTGTTCTCCCTCGTCGTGTATTTCGGCGCCAAGCTCCTCAGCTTTCTGGCCTCCTCTTTGTCTTCGGGGACGACTCCTCGCTTAAGGAATTCTACGAGCGGTGTCGTCCACGAGGGAGGCGGAGTCTCTTCAACTACCCCTACGTCGCCTCTTGAGACGTATTGTCGGGTCAGCACCTCGATCGGGACGCTGCCTTCGCCCTCCTCGTCTATCCCGGGCGCGAGGTGAGCTAGGGCGTCAGCATCGATGTTTGCTTCTCGGGGGACTTCGACGATCTCGAACCATGACAGTGCCTCTAGGTTCTTTCGGGTTTTGGATAAGTACGCGATCATGTTCGGCTCTTTAGCGGCGTAGTCGCCCTTAACCTGGTTCACGATCAACTGCGAGTCACAGTGGATGCGCAGGTTTTGGGCGCCTAGCTTGTCCGCCAGCTCCAAGCCAACGATCAGAGCCTCATACTCCGCCTCGTTGTTGGAAGCCTTGAACTCACACCGCAGGGCGTACCTCAGTTTTTCCCTATCGGGGTTTGTGAGCACCACGCCGGTGCCAGCCCCCCGAGCATTTGACGCGCCATCTACGTGCAAGTCCCAGACCGGCCCTGTCGGGCCGTTGGTTCTCTTTCTTGACGGCTCGCCGTGGTCGTCCTCCTCGTCTTTCGCGCCTTTACTACTTTCGTCGTCCTCGTCGGTCGGGGGCGCTGTGAATTCGGCGATGAAGTCGGCGAGGGCCTGGCCCTTGATGGCGGTTCTCGGCTGGAACTCGACCCCGTACTCGCCCAACTCTTGGGACCACACGGCCATTCGAGAGGAGGTCCCTTTTTGAAGGGCCTTCTCGATGGGATGTCCCGTGCGGATCACAATGGGGTGCGCCTGAAAGTAGGGTCGGAGTTTTCTCGCGCTCATGACAAGGGTGAGGGATAATCTCTCGATTTTTGGGTATCGAGTCTCGGCGTCGAGGAGCGCCTTGCTAACATAGTAGACCAGCCATTGCACCTTTCTTCTTCGCGTATGAGAACCGCGCTCACGGCCCTATCGGAAACCGCGAGGTAGATGTACAAGGTTTCGCCATTCTTTGGCTTCGCAAGGAACGGGGGGGAGGCGAAGTAGGCTTTCATTTCGCGGAACGCTTCCTCGCACTTCTCCGTCCATGCGTACCCGTCGGTCTTCTTTAGTGCCTTAAAAAACAGTTGGCACCTGTGGGTGGCCTTGGACACGAATCGCGTTAGGGCGGCGATCCTTCCTGTCAAACTCTGAACTTCTTTCACTTTCTGCGGCGACCTCATCTCTAAGATCGCCCTAATCTTCTCGGGGTTAGCCTCGATCCCGCGGTGGCTAACCATGTAGCCCAAGAATTTTCCAGACTCGACCCCAAAAGCGCACTTGTTGGGGTTGAGCTTCATCTTGTAACGTCGCAGGATCGCAAACATTTCTCCCAGGTCTCGAACGTGGTCGTGGGTCTTGAGGCTCTTGACGAGCATATCGTCAACGTAGACCTCCATAGTTTTGCCGATTTGGTCGGCGAACATTCGGTTCACCAACCTTTGATACGTCCCCCCCGCGTTTCTGAGGCCAAAAGGCATGACCTTGTAACAGTATAGTCCGCGGTTTGTAACAAAGGTGGTCTTGATCTGATCCGGCTCGTGTATGCGGATATGATTGTAGCCTGAGTAGGCATCCATGAAGCTTAATAACTCGTGGCCATCCGTGGCGTCCACAAGTTGCTCGATCCTCGGGAGAGGGAAGCTGTCCTTCGGGCTGGCCTTGTTGAGATCTTTGTAGTCGATACAGATCCGCCACTTCCCGTTTGGCTTTTTGACCATCACCACGTTGGACACCCACTTGGGGTGTTCCGCCTCCCTGATGAAGTCGGCGGCGAGAAGTTTGTCAACCTCTTCACCAATGGCTTGGTACCTCTCTCCACTGAACGTCCGTCGTGGTTGAACGCGCTCAGCCATTCTCTTGTCGTCGTTGAGACGGTGAACCATTATCTCGGGGTCGATCCCCGGCATGTCGGCGTGTGTCCACGCGAAGACGTCTTTGTGCTCGCGAAGGAAGGTGGCGAGCCGGGCTCGAACTTCGGACGGGAGTTGGGCGCCTATCTTGACTACTTGGTCATGTTTGGCATCGTCCAACACGACGGGAACAAGGTCGTCCGGTGTCTCCACCTTTCGACGCTCGACATCGTCTCTCTGATCTAGTTCTCCGAAGATTCCCCCCTTCCCTATTTCGCACGGGAACTTGTCCCCGAGTTGGAAGACAGTGCTAACCATTTTTCCCTTTTCTTTCCCGTCCACGCCTTGGATGTAGCACATCCTCGCCATCGATTGGTCTCCCAACATTACGGCTATCCCTTTGTCCGTTGGGAACTTCATCATCAGGTGGTAAGTGGAAGTGTTGGCTTTTAGCCGATTGAGAGTCGGGCGGCCGACGATGACGTTGTACGCCGAGGGCTGGTCCACGACCAGGAACGACACGATGTGGGTCACCTCGAGCCCCCCCGGTGTGCCGAAGGTAACCGGGAGGTCGATAGTTCCCTCCGTCATGACCCTTTCCCCGGAGAAGCCGAAGAGCGGGGTCGATATCGGGGTCGGTCTCATCTCGGATAGCTTCATCTTGTCTAACGCCGACTTGAAGATTATATCGGCGGAGCTCCCATTGTCGATTAGGATTCTCCGGACGAGGTTGTTGGCGACCGGGGCCGAGATGACTATCGCGTCGTTATGTGGGTGGAGGACTCGCGCCGCCTCTTGGCCGGTGAAGAACATGGACTCGAACGGGGCTGGGGGAGGAGCCTCGTATGTGTGGTTGATGTAGTGCGCTATTTTCCCTTCGGAAGCATCGCGCACGTACTTCTTTCTTTGCGTGGCCGAGTCTCCAAACTCCGGGCCTCCTAGGATAGCGCCCACGATGTGCAGTTGCAAGCTTTCTGGTTCTTCAAGGGCTGCTCCGTCCGTGACGGTTACCGTCGCCGGACCCTTTCTTTCTTGCCGCGGGCGCTCGTCGCGCCGCGGCCGTCCCGATCGTTCTAAGGACGTATTCCTTCAGTTTTCCGTCTTGAATCAGGGCCTCGATCTGACGCTTGAGTTGATAGCATTCGGATGTTAGATGCCCGTGATCTTGGTGGTATTCGCAGAACTTGTTTCGATCCCTCTTTGCAGGATCCTTTGTGAGAGGAGTAGGGCTCCCTATCTTGTCGCGGTGCAGAGCTAGGATCCGCTCTGGTGGAGTGTTCAAAGGGGTGAATGTCGAGAACTTTCGGAAGCTATCGACGTGCGCCGGTCTCGGCCCGGGGAGGGAGCGGCCGTTAGGGGCCTGGCCTCCCTTGTTCCTCCTCTTTCGAGGGTCGGGACGATCTCCGTCTAGGTCGTCGCGGCGTCGACTACCTTGTCCCCCTGACTTCCGGCCATCTCGGCCATCGAGATAGTCCTCGACCCCCATATACGTGCGGGCTCTCATCATTAGCTCTGCCATGCTTCGCGGCACCTGCCCCACAATAGATTTGAGGAAGTCGCTCGTGCGAACTCCTTCGGTGATCGCCGTGATGGCGTCCTTGTCGTCGAAGCCCTCAACTTTGTGAGACTCCTCGGTGAAGCGAGCGAGGTATTGCCTCAACGTCTCGTCTCTCCCCTGCCGAAGGGAGAGGAGGTAGGTTTTTGACTTCTTTTGTGCCACGAGCGTGGCGAAGCGGGCGAGGAAAGCCTCCTGCAAAGCCCGGAAGGACGAGATGCTCCCGGGTCTCAGGCTCCGGAACCACTCAAAGCTCGACCCCGTGAGGGTTAGGCTGAAGGCTTGGCATAGGGTCGCGTCTGGCTGCCCTTGCATTGTCATCCATGCCTCGTAGTGTTGGATGTGGAAGTCAAGGTCAGTCCGCCAATCGTAGGGAGGGATGGACGACAATTTGAAGTTTCCCACGCAAGGCTGCGCGAGGATTTGCACGACGAAGGGAGAGTATGATTCCTCGACCCCCCCATATGGCCTATGCCTCCCCGACTCCCTCATCTCGATGATTTGGTTTCGGAGGCTTTGAATCATTGTGACCATGTCGAGCCCGTTAGCCGGGCTGACAACCGGGGCTATGGGAGTCGCTGGCTGGCGCTCGTTGGATGCTTGGTCAACGATATTGGCCTGAGGTTGGCCGACAGTTGCCGCGGGGAGCGCGTCCCTCTGAGAGTTGAGCCTTTGGCGGAGATCCTCCCCCCGGGAGTTTCTCTGCGCCGTCAAGCGCTCTCTAAGGTCCACGCTCGGCACGCGGTGGGGCAAGTTCGCCCTTAGTCGGGCCGCTCGGCGAGCGCTTCGGCTATCGGCCCCATCATTGCCCAGAGTCGCTCTCTCCTCGGTGAGGGGCCGTGTCCGGCCGCCTCTTGAAACCGAAGGGGCGAGTCCCTGGGAACGTGACTGCGCCTGCCGTCGAGCCGGACGCGACGGGTCGGCCAACGCGCCAATGGGTCTCTCGGACCGCGAATGGGCGAGTCTAGGAGTCGCCTCGTCGGTCCTCGACTCCCCCACATAGTCGGGGTTGGAGTCGCTGTGCGTGGATCGATCCTCGACATCGTAGCCGAGGAGATCGGCAATGAGCGAACCGTCAACGCCGGGACAGTCAAGGAGCTCCGCGAGCCGCCGGGCCGTGTCCTCTCGGAGCTCGGCCTCGGGGGCGTTCCCCGGGTCTTGGAGCTGGCTCTCGCTATCGCGAGGTTGCCCTTCAAGACGGTGTGCGAGGCGTCGGAGACCGTACCTTGAGGTTGTTGCCCGAGTACCCGCGGAGGTAGTGGGAACGTGACTCATTGTTCAATGGTCGGTGTGAAAGTGGTAGAGGGAATGTGTCGCCAAGGTCGAGAGATCCCCTCCTTCTAGCGCCAAAATGTTGTCGCCATTTTCCGGACAACGATTTAGAAGCCATAGGCGGTTAGACCCAAGGCCGGACCAAGTGGCCTCGCCTGGGCTTGAGCGTGCCGGACTCGGTGTCCCGAGTCTTCCCTTGGCTGTCGGTGGTGTCTGAGCTCGCCGGGATACCTAGAAAGGATGTGAAAACCGTGAGCTACAAAAGGGGAAACAGAGGGGGTGCCTCCGTTTACCTCTCCGACGCTCAACATTAGTGAGATTGAGGTGGATAATAGAGGGTTTAAGTTTTTAGGGGCCGAGACTTGAGAGAAACGAGCGAAAGGTGAGTTCGGCAGCGTTTCCTTTCTCAAATTTGGATTACCTTTCGAAGAGGGAGGGCCTCTCGTATTTATAGGCGGCCAAAGGGGTCATTGGTGGGCCCCTTGGCCGAGTGAAGTAAATGGCCGAGGATAGCCCATGGCCGAGGATAGCCATTGGCCGAGGATGGCCCATGGTCGAGGATAGCATTTGGCCGAGGATAGCCATTGGCCGAGGATGGCCCATGGCCGAGGATAGCCCTTGGCCGAGGATAACATAGGGTGGCGTCACTGGTGGGCCCGTCAGTATGGGCTCGGCAGGGGATAATATAGACTGGCGCTATTGATGTGCCCCCTGGCCGAAGATAACATAGGCTGGCGCAACTAGCGTGCCCCTGGGCTGAGGACAACATGGGCTAGCGTCATTGGTGGGCCCCTTGGCCGAGGATAACATAAGCTCGGCCGAGGATGGCATAGGGCCGAGGACAGGCCTGTGAGGGCGAGGTCGCTCGTGAGGCCGAGGTCGAGCTGAGGCCAAGGTCGAGCTCGTCAGGTCGAGGTCGAGCTGAGGCCGAGGTCGAGCTCGTCAGGTCGAGGTCGAGCTGAGGCCGAGGCCGAGGTCGAGCTGAGGCCGAGGTCGAGCTCATCAGGTCGAGGTCGAGCTGAGGCCGAGGTCGAGCTCGTCAAGCCGAGGTCGAGCTGAGGCCGAGGCCGAGCTCGCCAGGCCGAGGTCGAGCTGAGGCCGAGGTCGAGCTCGCCAGGCCGAGGTCGAGCTGAGGCCGAGGTCGAGCTCGGTCTTGGGCCGAGGCCATTGGGCCGGCTTTTGGCCTAATTGGCCCAAGGGCCGATTAATGGCTAGGGCAAGTGCGATTTCCTTTTATTTTTCCCTTTGAATAGCTTCGATCGGGATCGGGCCGATAACAGCCTTTGACTCCTAAATAGTTGTCCGAAAAACAGCGACAACAGGAACCTAGCCACTAAATTACCAATATTATTGATTGGGAGCATCCTTAATTGGATTCTAGTTACTATTGTATAATAAAAGAGTAGGAGCTTTCTTTAATGAAATCTAGCCACTTGTTGTTCAATAAATAGCAACATCCTTCATAGGATTAAACCCATCATTGAAGATGGCATCCTTAACCGGAATGTATATGCTATTATTCAATAATTAAAGTGGAAGCGTAATCAATGACTACCTTGCCACATAAATCAATGAATTGAAAGGAATGATAATTTTGAATTATCTTGTCATTAAAATCAATAACCTAGTGGGAGCATCCTAGAATGGATCCTTGTCACTCTCATCAACAATAAACTTTCCTTAAATGGAAAGACATGATCTTGACATATCACTCTCGATCAAACTAACTTGTCTGAAAGTTATTAGCCCATATTTAATAGATCTACCTGTTAAGCTATTAGCTTAAAGGAATAGAGAGATCTATAAAAGGATTAATGAAATGGTTTAAGCTTTAATAAGCTATAAGGTAAGGGATTGAGCCCTTAAGGAGAGACGTTATCATCAATGATACTCTTCTTTCTGATACCACGAACTACTTCATTTGGGATCTCAAAATTCAAGATGAACTGTCCTTTGAGGATGAAGTTCCAATAACATAAAGACATGGATCGAAGTAGTTATACTACTAAACCTTTTGAAATATGAAAGGTAGATCCTAAGTACTTAAAAAACTAATCATGATTGTACATGGATGTTTGTTATAATCAATATTTTGAGAATGATCGATAAGTGTAGCTCCTCAACAAGTGTCATGAATAAAGTCCTTACTATTATAGTTCTAGACCTTATTATGACACAAGTAAATTGACTGAGCTAACTGTTTCTAAAATTAAATTTAGAAACGACATGCTCGTTCCATTATGTCTCAAACATACTTATTGATATAAGGTATGAGCTGAATGTTGAGGCTATTGACATTGTCTTTAAAAAAGGAATAATAATTAGACCTTAGACAATGTCGTATTTCCGAGAATAACTACATGTGTTGTAAACACTGTAATTTCTGGAAATAGTGAGATACTTAGTTATTTAAATATAGTAGATCCTCAAAGTCCTGTGTATATATTGAATATGAACACGACAAACAAGGATCAACAATAAATAACCAAGTAATGGAAATAGGTCAATAAAGTTCTTATTTAAACACGTTCAATAAATCACACTATAGTAAATGGTGATGAGGTCAAACCATGCAATGGTGCAACCTGTTTTGGCACCAAGGGATGTACACCTTGATAGGAAGACTTGTTATCTTTAGATATAAAGTCTGGTGTATAATCTAAAGGTATGCGAAGTGTTAATTTGTTCTAAAGTAAATTTATTTACTATGAACAATTTGACTTGACCTTAAATGGTAAGTCAAAGATCACTTGCAAAAATGCATGAACTAGAATAATATGAAAATGGGACATATGTTAGATCGACATAAATGATAGAGTATAGATAAAAGTGGGAATCCATATGATGGGAATCTCAATCCTGGGTCAAAGTCTAAACGGTCTATAATGATGGCAAAGAATTAAATTGGCTGAAGGAAACTTATCTTCTCTGGTCAAAGTGGGAGATTGTTGGGAATATTGACCACTTGAAGATAATGAATAAATGATTACTAAATTCGATAATAAGATTACTCTATTAGCATTATATGATTAGTGGGTTGAGTTCTAAATAATTAGAATCAATAACAACTATCTTTCATAGCATCCGTATTAAACTGAGTCACGTGCTGGGCACCTGAGTTCGGGCGGTGAGCTAAAACGAGGTCGATGAGTGATATACGCCTGGAAAGCTATATCTAAAGTCATATATGTGGAACACATAGGTGAAGGCTGATCACTATGTTGGAGCATTCTACACTTGTGGTAAGTGTACGACTTGGACAGGTCTTGGTTGTAGATGTGTCGTTTAAGGACCGTTACGACACACTAACCGAGGCCTCTATGATGGTCACAGTGAGACTTGATCTGAATCCTGAAGTGATCATGGACACTAGGTCATGTTACAGAGCTCTTTGACTCATTCGCTAAAAGGCTATCCATGCTAATTGTTGTCGCACGAAAATGAAGAACTATTGAAAACATCGTGCCGTTCGATCCAAGGCCGGACCAAGTGATCGCACCCGGGCCAAGAGTGTGAACTCGAAAGTCTCGATCTAGTTTTTCTCCGATCAACCCGCCTCTCGGGAGAGGTAGGGGGTGAGGAGGAGGGGTGACCGTGCCTTTGTGGTGTAGGCTGCCTACGTACCCGTGTGTAGGATCAGGTCAGAACGTAGTTCAAGCATGTAAGACGCAGTATGAGGCGTAGAACCTTAGTGGAGAAGCGTACTCGATGAATGAGACAGGGCACGAGAGGTCCTCGGCGGCGTCTCAGAACCTCGGAGATCGCGTGCGTGCCTAGCGTGTTAGACGCGCGAGGGGAACTCTAGTTGAGAACCCTGGGGGCATTCAGTCAGAGGGAGCGACGTCCGGGAAGTTCCCGTGAGTGCTTCGGAACCTCTTAGAACGAGAGAGACTAGAGAGAATGCTTCAGGCCAAAAATGGCATCAAGAGAAGCAGAGAAGAGTGAGAAATCGAGCGTATCGATAGGAGATGAAGAGATGAATTTCCCCTCAATGGAAGGGGGTTTAAATAGGTGTTTGAGGACCCTAAGGGGGTCCTTTGGCGTCCATGTGGGACTACGAACGCGCCCCTTTTCAAGAGGAGGCGCACAAAGGAGCAGCGGCGCACCATGCGTGGCGCGCGACCCTCGCGCGCGGTCTGCGCCGCTCAGCACGCGGCGCGGCCTTGGCCAGGGCTGCTCAACGCGCGGCACGCGGCCCTGCCGGCGCGGCGCGCGCTGGGCTTCGTCTTTGCGGGCTTTTCGCGATCGTCTCGCTTCCGGGCCCGTTGAGCTATTGTGGGCTTGGTATTTCGGGTTTATGACACAAATGTTTGTTCGACGGATAGGACTCGAGTCGATGCTCGACTCGAGGAGACCGACTCGAGGAGCGAAGCTCGACTCGAGGAGACCAACTCGAGGCTCAACTCAAGGAGCGAAGCTCGACTCGAGGAGACCGACTCGAGACTCAACTCAAGGAGCGAAGCTAGACTCGAGGAGACCGACTCCAGGCTCAACTCGAAGAGCGAGGCTCGACTCGAGGAACCGACTCAAGTCTCAACTCGAGGGGCTAAGCTCGACTCAAGGAGTCAATAGTTTGGATTAGGGTTTGGAGGCTTGCCGCTCTTCAAGACCTCCGGCCTGACCATCGGCCCTTTGAGCGACGTACCTTCTCAGTGTCTCAGGTTTTCCGAAAACGACCGACAACATTAGCCCCCCAAGTTCGTCGCTCGGGAGGTTCCCAGCGATAAACTTTTTGTCCTTTTAGTTGGGTGTTTGAGGAAAATATTTTCCATGTCCCGTCATCCAAGGAAATTTTTCCTTCTTCTTTTCTTTCTTTTTTTTTTGCGCAGCCACGCGGCGCGCGCCTTGGACGGCGTGGCGTGCCGTTTGTGCAGCGCGCCCCGTGCGCGGGGCTGTTTCGCCTTGCGCGGGGGAACTCCGACTTTTTTGAGTTTTTCTCCGTTTTTTCTCCTTGTGGGAGTAGGATTTCGACTCCTACCCCCCTAGGAATCTATAAATAGACCCCCCCCCCCCTCTCTCCTATTCCTCCACTTTATTTTTTTCTCTCTTTCTCTACGCTTGTTTCTTTTTTACGCTTGCTTTATGGGTGTGCATCCCCTTTTCTCAACTGAGAGTCCCGAGATTGATTTCTCTCTCTTGTTTCAGGGTTCTGAACATGCAGAGGACGATCTCTTCGCGGGATTAGGGGAAGTTCCTCTACACATGGAAGAGAATCCAAGCGGAGTAGAGCAGTGGCTCGAGGAAGGCGAGCTGGGCGTGACCGTGCCTTTTGCTCAGCCTCAAGAAGAGTGCGCGCCAGCTGGGCGCGACACAGGTGGGGAGTTTGATCATCCGGCGTCCGGGGGACCTGCCCCTCGCCTTGTGATCAACTTAGTTGGCGAGGGGGTTCGCGACAAAGCCTGCCTCGACGTGCCGCAGTCCGACTTGGACCCTCATGGCGCGCCGGGATATATTGCGGGCGTGGATGCAGTGACTCCGCTAGAGTCGGTCCTCGACGAGATTGACTTCGTGGACGACTTTGGTCCCGAGTCTGAAGATCCCGGAGGTGATTCGGAGACATGTCCGGGGGCCGAAGACCTCGCATCGGAGTGTCCCGAGGCGCCGTCGGCGGCTGTCGCGGCCGTGCCGGAGGGCAGGGGCCCTTCCGTGGAGCCAGGGGGTTCTCAGCCTGAGACCCCTGACTCAGAGGCGTTAGTATCGGCGAGGTCACTTGCTAGGACGGAGTGGTATCCCGAGGAGGGCTTTGCTGCTCCCGAGGACTTCGATTGTTCGGGGGTCGATGCTTCGAGCTCGCTCACCTACCGAACATTCTTCGGTCTCAGGGAGGCATTCACCATTCCATCGTCTGTGGCGCTTCTCTGTCCCTTACAGGGCGACCGTCCTTTCCGCCCTCGCCGTGGGTTTGCCGCAGTTTCAGTTGCGAGTCTCAACTGCGGGTTGCGGTTTCCGTTTCAACCCATCGTTCAATAGCTTCTCGCCCGTCTGGGGGTGCATGCATGTCAGATGAGTCCGGCGTTCTACCGCATCGTGGCGATGTGTCATATGGAGTGGCATTGCTAGACTGAGCGGGCGATGACTGTGAGCGACTTTCGTAATCTCATCGCGGTCTTCCCTGCGCCCGGGCAACCCAGTTTCTTCATCGCTCGCGATCGCCGGAACACTAAGCTGATCATGGACTCAGAGAAGTATAACCGACGACCATGGGTGTGGGTCTCGGTGGAGGCTTTTGGCGACACGCCGCTCCGGTTCGGTCCCTTGACCGAGTTTTCTGCTGATGCGGGGGCCGATGATCTCGACTTCGTGAAGGAGATTCGGGGAATGTCGGAGGCTCGGAAGGCCGTCGAACGATTTCGTTCCCCGGAGCTGATGGCTTCCACTGGGTGGTTCCCGCCGTTTCCATCTAGCCGTGGCGACAGTCAGCGGACCGAGAGTTTCGCACGTCGATGTTTCTCTCGAGCGGCGGTCTTCAAGGTACGTCGATGTTTCGCACTTTTTGTTTTTTGTTCTTAGCTTAGGGTTTTGACTTTGTCGCTTTTGTTGTCTCTTCGGCTAGGGCGAGGGCTTGAGCGCGTTTAGCGAAGGCTTCTCGGGACCCGAAGTCGTTGGCGGCAGTCCATTGTCGGATTGCCTCGTGAAACGGTCAGGAGAAACCCGACATTGGTCATCCGACGGAGAATGGCCCTCGCGCTTCTTTGAAGCGACCCTCCTCCTCGGCTTTACCAGACACGTCATCGGACTCCAAGCGCGTAAACTCGATGGTCGACGTGGAGGCTGCGGAGGTTAGGGGGAAATTTTCCCTGGGCCTTGCTCAATCTTCGATGAAGATGTGGAAAAGCGTCGTGGCGGCAGCGACGTGGAGTTTTTCTGTCACGGCGTTTCCGATGCACAGAGAGTAAGTTTCTCTTGCTTTATTTGTTTAGGAACCTATCTTTTGCTGAATTATCTTTTTGCCTTCTCAGGTGCTTGCTCGAGCGACCCGGGGCGAGAAGATCCTTCATGACCTCATCAGGCGGATGAGCCGTGCCCAGGAGGAGCTTGCTCAAGTGAAGTCTCAGCTGGTTCACGCCGAACGAGGTTCTCACTCAAGGGCAGAGTTTGCGACTCTCCGCGAGCAGCTTCAGGAGGCTCGCGTGGTATTGGGAGTTACCCGCGGCAAGTGCGACCGTGCTCAGGCGGCGGTGGCGAAGATGGTATAGGAGCTAACGACGGAACGTCAAGCTCTCGAAGTGGTGACTCGATCGACGGAGGTCTTCCGGAGCGAGGCACGGGACCTTCGACGCCAGTTGGAATCGCGCAAAGAAGAAGTTGGCATATTCCAGGGCCAGCTTACATCGAGCGAGGCTGGCCGTGTTCGAGCGGAGCACGAATGCGACTCCTTGGCGGAGGAGGTGGCTCGGGTCACCGCGGAGAAAGCCGCGGCGGAACAGCTTGCGTCCGACCTTCAAGACGACTTTGATGTCGGAGTCGAGGAGGCAAGACATGCGGTGGCGGTGGAGTGTCGGGACGCCACAGCTACTGAGAATGTTTCTCGAGGGGTCACCTTCCACTTCTTCGACTCGTTGTTCCCACCACTCGACGGGGCCGATCCTGTAGGCGACGATCCCGCCGAGTGACATTTTTTCTTTATTTTTCCCGCGCAAGTGTTTAGCGCATGCCTTCTTTTAGGTTTTTCCATTCGGCGCACTTGTTTTAGCGCTTGCTTACTAGGATTTTTCCCTTTCAGCGCACTTGTCTTAGCGCATGCTTTCTAGGGTTTTGGGGCAGTTGCCCTTTTCTTTGTGAGATATTATTTATTTTTATGAACGTTTTCGTACATTCATCTTTTATGGCGTGTTTAGATAGGTAAGTGTTTGTGTCAATGGTCTTGCCAATCCTTTTACCTCTGCAGGATACCTTTTCGGATGCGCCAGTCACTTGGATGGTTTGCGTTCTTAAGTTTTTTCAACTGTGAGTCAGCCATGCTACGTAGGCCCCTTGTGTGCGCCGGATTGTGCCATGTAGATGTCTCAGGTCGTGCCAGGTAGGCGTCCTGGTTGCGCCACGTAGGCATCTTAGGTGCGCCATGTAGGCGTCTTAAGTGCGCCATGTAGGCGTCTTAGGTTGCACCATGTAGGTGTCTTAGGTGCACCATGTAGGCGTCTTAGGTTGCGCCACGTAGGCGTCTTACGTCCGCCATGTAGGCGTCTTAGTGCGCCATGTAGGCGTCTTAGGTGCGCCATGTAGGCGTCTTAGGTTGCGCCATATAGGCGTCTTACGTGCGCCATGTAGGCGTCTTAGGTTGCGCCATGTAGACGTCTTACGTGCGCCCTGTAGGCGTCTTAGGCTGCGCCATGTAGGTATCTTACGTGCGCCATGTACGCGTCTTAGGTTGCGCCATGTAGGCGTCTTACGTGATCCATGTAGGCGTCTTACGTTGCGCCATGTAGGCGTCTTACATGCGCCATGTAGGCGTCTTAGGTTGCGCCATGTAGGCGTCTTACGTGCGCCATGTAGGCGTCTTAGGTTGCGCCATGTAGGCCTCTTACGTGCGCCATGTAGGCGTCTTAGGTTGCGCCATGTAGGCGTCTGACGTGCGCCATGTAGGCATCTTAGGTGCGCCATGTAGGCGTCTTAGGTTGCCCCATATAGGCGTCTTACGTGCGCCATGTAGGCGTCTTAGGTTGCGCCATGTAGGCGTCTTACGTGCGCCATGTAGGCGTCTTGGTAATTTTTTGGTGGAGCATGTTCTTTTGAGGGTTTCATTACCATTGCTAGCCCCCCCAAGTTTTAGGGTTATAAGTTAATTTTTGATAACCAGAAAACTTGCACAAAACGAAATTTGAAACGGAAAACTCGAGTTTTATTACTTTTGCGAAAAACTTGCGAGAAATTTAAAATCCTAAAACATTGGCTCGTAGGCCTTATTGAAAATGGGAAATAAAAGCGATAAAAATGCGGGGAACGCTAGCTACTGGTAGTACTGCCTCAAGTGCTCCGCGTTCCACGGGTGGCGAATCGGAGTTCCATCCGTGTGCTCGATGTAGTAGGTCCCGTCGTGAATGACTTTGCGGACTCTATAGGGGCCTTCTCAGTTCGGGCCTAGGACGCCGGTGCCTTGAACTTGCGTATTCTGGAACACTCGTCTGAGTACAAGGCTTCCGATGGCAAAGGTTCGCCTTTTGATCTTGGATTTGTAGTATCTTTCGACCTTGCGCTTCTGTGCGGCGAGGCGTCTGAATGCTTCCACTCTCTTTTCATCGATCAGATCCAACTCAAGGCGCATGGCCTCGTCGTTGTCCGCTTCGTCGAACGTGTCGACTCGGAACGTCGGTATCTCTGTTTCGATTGGAACCACAGCCTCGATCCCGTACGCGAGGGAGAATGGCGTTTCGCCGGTGGCGTTTCGCGCGGTTGTCCTATACGCCCATAGGACGAATGGCAATTCCTCGGCCCAGGTGCACTTTTTATCTTCGAGCTTCTTTTTAAGATTGCTCTTGATAGTCTTGTTGACTGCTTCGACCTGGCCGTTGGCCTGAGGATGACGCAGCGAGGAGAAGGTCTTGCTGATCTTCAGTTGATCGCAGATATCTCTTACTCGCGCGTTGTCGAATTGTGCTCCGTTGTCGGTCACAATCTAGGCGGGGATACCGTGCCTGCATATGATGCTTTTCCAGATGAAGCTTGTCGTGTTTGCTTCAGTTATTCTGGCGAGCGGCTCGGCCTCTACCCACTTAGTGAAGTAGTCGATGGCGATTATGGCATATTTGTATTGCCTCGGCGCTCTAGGGAGCTTGCCAATGATGTCCACGCCCCATTTAGCAAAGGGACATGGGACAACGATGCTGCTTAACGGGGTCGGAGGTTGTCGTGGAATTTCCGCGAAGCGCTGGCATTTATCGCAACGCCTTGCCCATTCGCAAGCATCTCACTTCATGGTAGGCTAGAAATAGCCTTGCTTAAGCGCTTTGAGCGCGAGGGAAGTTCCAGCGGCGTGGTTCCCACAGATGCCCTCATGAATTTCGCGGAGGACCTTGGTCGACTCAACGCTATCGAGGCATCGGAGCAGCGGTGTTGAGTAACCGCGCTTATAGAGTACGCCTTCACGGCTTCCTTGCGGTCTTCGGGGAGTTCCCCTCTTCGCAGAAACTCGACAATTGAGCCCATCCAAGTGGGCTGAGATGCCATCTCTATCGTCCCGACTTCGTCTCGGGAGACGGATGGCTGTGGGAGAAATTCAATAGGTACGGTGCCCAACCCGTCTTCATCGATGTCGGATCCTAGGCGATCAAGTGTGTCAGCCTCTGAATTCTGTTCTCTCGGGATTTGGTGAATCTTGAACCAAGAGAAGGCATCGAGTTTGGAGTTTGTTTTAGCTAGGTACGCAACCATATTAGGTTCCTTGGCGGTGTAATCTCCTTTTACCATGTTTACGATCAACTGCGAGTCGCAGTGTATTCGCAAGTTACGGGAGACGAGCTTCTGAGCTAGCTCTATCCCTACAATGAGCGCCTCGTATTCGGCTTCATTGTTGGAGGCTTGGAAGCCGTAGTGGAGGGCGTATCGCAGCCTTTTCCCGTCGGGGTTAATAAAGACTATCCCGGCGCCAGCCCCCCGAGCATTAGATGCTCCGTCTACGTATAACTCCCAAATGGGACCCGTTGGGTCTACCTTCTTTTTCCGAGTTAACGCATCATCTTTTAGCTCAGTTTCTGCTCTTCCCATATCGGGAGTATAGGAGAATTCTCCCACGAAGTCTACTAAGGCCTGCCCCTTTATAGCCGTTCTTGGGTGGAACTCAATCCCGTACTCACTCAATTCTTGGGACCAGATCGCCATGCGAGTCGATGTTCCCTTTTGAAGAGCTTTACCGATCGGATGCTCGGTTTGCACCGCGATTGGGTGAGCTTGGAAGTACGGCCGTAACTTCTCAGCTGCCGTTACGAGAGCCAGAGAAAGTTTCTCAATCTCCGCGTCGAGTAAGGCTTTGCTCACGTAGTAGATCGGCCATTGGACCTTGTCTTCTTTGCGGACAAGAACAACACTTAGAGCTCTTTTAGAGACGGTGAGATATACGTATAGCATCTCGCCTTCTCTTGGTTTAGAGAGGAATGGTGGGGACCCAAAGTAAGCCTTCATTTCCTGGAAGGCACTTTCCCATTCGTCCGTCCACTCAAAGCCGTCCGTCCTCTTTAGAGCTTTGAAGAACGGTTGACACTTGTCGGTGGCTTTAGACACGAAGCGTGTCAGAGCGGCAATCCTACCGGTCAGGCTTTGCACCTCTTTGACTCGTCTTGGCGACTTCATTTCAAGGAGTGCCTTGATTTTTTCCGGATTCGCCTCTATGCCTCGTCGGCTGACGATGTATCCGAGGAATTTCCCGGATTCAACCCCGAACACGCATTTGCTAGGGTTGAGCTTCATTTTATATTGGCGGAGGATTGTGAACATCTCCCTCAGGTCGTGTACGTGATTGGTTGCCATGAGGCTTTTAACGAGCATGTCGTCCACGTACACTTCCATCGTCTTGCCGATTTGATCGGCGAAGATCCGATTTACCAAGCGCTGGTACGTTGCTCCCGTGTTCTTAAGGCTGAAAGGCATGACCTTGTAACAATAGAGACCTCGATCGGTGACAAAGGTCGTCTTAATTTGATCGGGCTCGTGCATTCGAATTTGGTTGTAGCCCGAATAGGCGTCCATGAAGCTGAGAAGCTCATGGCCAGCCGTGGCGTCCACCAGTTGTTCGATACGCAGGAGTGGAAAACAGTCCTTAAGGCAGGCTTTGTTAAGATCCTTATAGTCTATACAAATTCGCCACTTCCCATTAGGCTTTTTCACCATTACCACGTTGGCGACCCATTAGGGGTACTTAGCCTCTCGAATGAAGTTTGCGGTGAGGAGTTTCTCGACCTCTTCATTTATGGCCAGGTATCGTTCTGGGTTGAACGTTCGTATAGCCTACACTTTTTCGGCGACCTTTGGATCGTCGTTCAATCGGTGCACTATTACCTCGGGATCAATTTCGGGCATGTCCGCATGAGTCCATGCAAAGACATCCTTGAACTCCCTGAGGAAGGCAATAAGCTGAGTTTTGATGGCGAGTGGGAGTCGGATGCCGACCTTTACAACCTGATCAGGCTTAGATTCGTCCCCGACGATCGGCACGAGATCATCAGAGGTTTCCACCTTGAGTCTTTCGACTTCACCCCGGGGGTCAAGTTCTCCGAACTTCCTTGCGTCCCTTGGGTCGCACGGGTAATCGTCTTCCAGTTGGAAGATTGTGTTGACCGCTTTTCCCGCAGATTTTCCATCAACTCCTTGCACGTAGCATATTCTGGCTTGGGATTGGTCTCCGGCCATAATGCCAATTCCCTCTTCGGTGGGGAATTTCACCAGTAGGTGGTACGTGGAAGTGATTTCCCTTAGCCGGTTCAAAGTGGGTCGCCCGATGATTAAGTTATAGGGTGACTCCTGATCGACCACTAGGAATGGGACCATGTGAACGGCCTCAATTCCTCCAGGGGTCCCAAAGGTGACCGGCAGGTCGATGATGCCCTCGGTCATAACTTTTTCCGCAGTGAACCCAAACAATGGCATTTGGGTTGGAGTCGGGCGCAGCCCCCCGAGCTTCATGCACTCTAGGGTGGACTTGAAAATTATGTCCGCAGCGCTGCCGTTAACCATGAGGACCCTTTTCACCAAGTTATTGGCCACTTGGGCTTTGAGCACGATTGCGTCATTGTGTGGATGCACAACTCGCTTGGCTTCTTCATTGGTGAAATACATCGTCTCGTGAGGCACGGACGGAGGTTCTTCATATGTGAAATTAACGTGCGTAGCAGCGTCTTCCTGAGCCACGGCCCTAAGGAATTTCTTCCGTTGTCGGGCCGAATCTCCATCTTGTGGTCCCCCCAATATGGTGGTTACCACGTGGAGCTGTGGATTGGCGTTGGCAGCAGCCGCGGTTCAGTCGGTAGAAGCGGCTGTTCCTCCTCCCTGACCAGACTGTTGTCTGTTAGTGGTGGGGCCCACAGCGCTAATCATGCGTAATACGAACTCTTTCAGCTCACCCCGTTGGATCAAAGCCTCGATTTGCCTTCTAAGGTTGTAGCATTCTGAGGTCAAATGACCGTATTCCCTATGGAATTCACAATATCTAGATCGATCCCGAGTCGCGGGATCCTTTTTCATTGGAGCCGGGGTTGTGAACTTGTCACGTGCCGGAGCCAGGATCCGTTCCGGCGCCGTGTTCAGCGGCGTGAACGACGAGTACCCTTTGAAGTTTTCCGCAAGTCGTGGCTTCTGGGGTACAGGGGGTTGGTTATTAGAAACCTGATTTCCCTTGTTTTGTCTTTTACGGGGCTCGCCTTGCTCGTGGGTAGGTTGTTCTCGACGACGAGAGCTTTGATTGTTGCTCTTGCGGCTATCGAGGTAATCTTCGACTCCCATGAAGGTCTTAGCTCGAGTCATTAGCTCGGCCATGGAAGAAGGGACACGGTCGACTAGTGACTTGAGGAAGTCACTTGTGCGCAAGCCTTCTATGATAGCGGCAATTGCGTCACCGTCGTCAAAGCGTTGGACCTTGTTCGACTCTTCTGTGAATCGGGCGAGGTATCGTCTAAGAGACTCGCCACTCTCTTGCCTGATTGACCACAGGTACATCTTGGTCTTCTTCTGGACCATAGACGTAGCGAACCGTGCTAGGAACATGTCCTTCAGGTCTTTGAACGAGTGGATGCTTCCTGGCCTTAAGTTCTTGAACCACTCAAAACCGGGTCCGGCGAGGGTCAAACTAAAAGCTTGGCACATGGCGCCAGGAGAAACACCCTGCATCATCATCCACGTTTCATAGTGCTGGATGTGGTAAGCAGGATCTGCTTTCCCATCATAGGGAGTGTTACCGGTCCATCTCGGCCCGGTAGAGCAGTGACGGCCGCGATAGCAACCACACACCGGGACTCCCCCGACCCAAAGCCGGCCTCCAGCTCCTTGGCCGACCTCCGATGTCATGAGCTCGGCCTCCAGCTCCTTGACCGACCTCCGATCTCATGAGCTCGGCCTCCAACTCCTTGGCCGACCTCCGGTCTCATGAGCTTGGCCTCCAGCTCCTTGGCCGACCTCCGGTCTCATGAGCTCGGCCTCCGGCTCCATGGCCGACCTCCGGTCTCATGAGCTCGGCCTCCAGATCCTTGGCCGACCTCCGGTCTCATGTGCTCGGCCTCAAGCTCCTTGGCCGACCTCCGGTCAAATGAGCTCGGCCTCCAGCTCCTTGACCGACCTCTGGTCTCATGACCTCGGCCTCCAGCTCCATGGCCGACCTCCGGTCTCATGAGCTCGGCCTCCAGCTCCTTGGCCGACCTCCGGTTTCATGAGCTCGGCCTCCAGCTCCTTGGCCGACCTCCGGTCTCATTAGCTCGGCCTCAGTTCGGCCTCCTTAGCTCATCCTTAGCTCGTCCTCAGCTCGGCCTCCTTAGCTCGTCCTCAGCTCGGCCTCCTTAGCTCGGCCTCAGCTCGGCCTCCTTAGCTCGGCCTCAGCTCGGCCTCCTTAGCTCGGCCTCCTTAGCTCAGCCTTAGCTCGGCTTCCTTAGCTCGGCCTCAGCTCGGCCTCCTTAGCTCGGCCTCAGCTTGGCCTCCTTAGCTCGGCCTGAACTCGTCCTCCTCGCCTCCAAGGCCGACCCAGAGTCGGCCATTGCCTCCAAGGCCGACCCAGAGCCGGCCATTGCCTCCATGGCCGACCCAGAGCCGGCCATTGCCCCCATGGCCGACCCAGAGCCGACCATTGCCTCCAAGGCCGACCCAGAGCCGGCCATTGCCTCCAAGGCCGACCCAGAGATGGCCATTGCCTCCATGGCCGACCCAGAGACGGCCATTGCCTCCATGGCCGACCCAGAGACGGCCATTGCCTCCAAGGCCGACCCAGAGCCGGCCATTGCCTCCATGGCCGGGTCAGAGGCATCCATGGCTGAGTCAGAGCCGTACATGGCCGCGTCAGAGCCGTCCATGGCCTCCATTGCCAAGTCAGAGCCATCCATGGCCGAGTTAGAGCCGTCCATGGCCTCCATGGCCGAGTCAGAGCCGTCCATGGCCGAGTCAGAGCCGTCCATGGCCTCCATGGCCGAGTCAGAGCCGTCCATGGCCGAGTCAGAGCTGCCCATGGCCGAGTCAGAGGCAGCCCTCGGCCAAGGGGTTATTCATAACGCCGCTTGGTCGCCTATAAATGCAGGGGGCTCTCCTCTAATCCAGGTAATCCATTCTTGAGTACTGAAACCCTGTCGAACTCGTACCTCGCACGTTTCTCTCAAGTCTCGGCCCCTAAACACCTAAACCTCCTATATCCACCTCAATCCTACTAATGTTGAGCGTCGGAGAGGTAAACAGAGGCAACCCCTATGTTTCCCCTTTGTAGTTCACACCTTGTTGCTTACTTTTCAAGTGCTTAGACGAGGTGGACAACACCTACAGCTAAGGGACGGCTTGGGATACCAAGCCCGACACGCTCGAGTCAAGACGAGAACACTTGGTCCGGCCTTGGGTCTGACCGTCTGTGACTCCTAAATCGTTGTCCGAAAAACTGTGACAACATTTTAGCGCTAGAAGGAGGGGATCTCTCGACCTTGGCGACACATTCCCTCTACCACTCTTCTTCTTCCTCCAACGGCAAAACTCTCGATAGATGAGTCAATTGCCCGTCACCTCCGCGGGTACTCAAGCGACGAGCTCGAGATACGGTCTCCGACACCTCGTGCATCGTCTTGAAGGGCAACCTCGCGATTGCGAGAGCCAGACCCAAGACCCGGTTAATGACCCCGAGGCCGAGCTCCGAGAGGACACGGCCCGGCGGCTTGCGGAGCTCCTTGACCGTCCTGGCGTCGACGGCTCGCTCATCGCCGATCTCCTCGGCTACGACGTCGAGGATCGATCTGCCCGAGACGACTCCGACCCCGACTACGTGGGGGAGTCAAGGACCAATGAGGCAACTCCTAGCCTCGCCCCTTCGCGGCCCGAAAGGTCCAATGGTGCTTTGGCTGATCCTTCGCACCCGGCGCGACGACAAGCACGGTCGCATTCCCGGGGACTCGCCCCCTCGGTTCAAGAGGTGGCCGGACACGGCCCCTCGCCGGGGAGAGAGCGACTCCGGTGGATGATGGGGCCGATAGCCTAAGCGCTCGCCGAACGATCCGGCCGAGGGCAACCTCGCCCCGCCACGCGCCAAGTGTGGACCTTAGAGAGCGCTTGACGGCGCAGAGAAACTTCCGAGGGGAGGATCTCCGCCGGAGGCTCAACTCTCGGAGACCAAGCGTCGGGGACCAAGCGTCCAACGAGCGCCAACAGGCGACTCACGCGGTCCGGCGGTCAGCCCCACGAATGGGCTCGACATGTTGACAATGATTCAAAGCCTCCAGAATCAAATCATCGATATGAGGGAGTCAGGGAGGCAGAGGCCTCATGGAGGGATCGAGGAGTCATACTCTCCCTTCGCCGCTCAAATCCTCGCGCAGCCTTGCGTGGGGAACTTCAAACTGCCATCCATTCCCCCTTACGACGGGCGGACGGACCCGAACTTCCACATCCAACACTACGAGACATGGATGACGATGCAAGGACAGTCAGACGCCACCCTGTGTCAAGCCTTCAGCCTGACTCTCACAGGGTCGGGATTTGAATGGTTTCGGAGTCGGAGACCAGGGAGCATCTCGTCCTTCCAGGTTTTGCGAGGAGCTTTCCTTGCTCGTTTTGCCACTCTCGTGGCACAGAAGAAGTCAAAGACCTACCTCTTGTCTATCCGACAAGGGAGAGACGAGACCTTGAGACAATACCTCGCTCGCTTTACCAAGGAGTCTCACAAACTCGAAGGGTTCGACGATAAGGACGCCATCACGGCGATCACTGAGGGAGCTCGCACGGGCGACTTCCTCAAGTCTATTGTTGGAAAGGTCCCGCGGGACATGGCGGAGCTTATGTCAAGAGCCCGCACCTACATGGGAACCGAGGACTACCTCGACGACCCTGATGGCCGGGGGACGGAGGGGCAGAACAGTCGCCGTCGTGACAGTCAAGACAAGGATCGCCCCGACCCTCGAAAGAAGAGGAGCAAGGGAGGCCAGGCCCCTGGCGATCGCTCCCGCCCGGGGTCTAGGACCCCCACACGTCGATAGCTTTCGAACGTTCTCAGCATTCACCCCTCTGAACACTTCGCGAGAGCGGATCCTAGCTTTGCACCGCGACGAACTAGGAAGCCCCGCTCCACTCACGAAGGATCCTGCGAAGCGGGACCGAAGCAAGTTCTGTGAGTACCACCAAGACCATGGGCACCCGACGTCCGAGTGTTACCAGCTCAGGCGCCAGATCAAAGCCCTCATTCAGGATGGGAAGCTGAAAGAGTACGTCCTTAGAACGATCGGGATGGCCGCGGCACACGGACGGCGCCCGCGGCAAGGAAAAAAAGGTCCGACGACGGTGACCGTCACGAACCGAGCGGCAATTGAAGAACCGGAGAGATCGCAACTGCACATTGTGGGCTCGATCATGGGCGGTCCGGAGTACGGAGACTCGGCCACGCAAAGGAAGAAGTACGTGCGTGAAGTTTCCCAAGGGAAAATAACGCACTACATCAACAACACATACGAGGCTCCTCCTCCGACCCCATTCGAGTCCATGTTCTTCACCGGCCAAGAGGCGGTGCGGGTCCTCCACCCGCACAACGACGCGATAGTCGTCTCGGCCCCGGTCGCCAACAACCTCGTCCGGAGAATCCTCATCGACAACGGGAGCTCCGCCGATATAATTTTTAAGTCGGCACTGGACAGGATGAAGCTATCCGGAATGAGACCGACCTCGATCTCGACCCCGCTCTTCGGCTTCTCAGGGGAGAGGGTTATGACAGAGGGAACCATCGTCCTCCCGGTCACCTTCGAGGTCACTCGCATCGTATACTTCCTAGTTGTGGACCAGCCCTCGGCGTACAACATCCTCATCGGCCGCCCGACTCTCAATCGGTTGAAGGCCATCACGTCCACCTATCACCTGATGATGAAGTTCCCGACTGAGAAGGGGATTGCCATCATATTGGGAGACCAGTCGATGGCGAGGATGTGCTACATCCAAGGCGTGGACGGGAAAGGGAAGGCAAAGATGGTGAGCACCATCCTCTTGCTGGGTCAAGCTGCGGAAGCTGGTACTACAGTAGAAGCCCGCTCCCGTTCTCGTCGTATCATTTTATTTTCGGTTTAAAGACAATTTCAAATTTCAATAAGGCCAATGGCCTGGGAATGTAATTTTTGACTATTTCGACATGGTAATTAGATTACATTTCGCCTCGAAGCCTTTATCTTGTTGCATTATAATTTCTAGTCTCCTCTACGAGTACACAAGAAACTCGGGGGCTAATGCGAAACAATGCTCAACGAAACCAAAATTCATTCGCTCAAAAAAGAAAAAAAAAACAACAAACAAAAACAAAAGTGTAGCAAAGTTTCAAGGGGCCGATGATCAGGCCGGAGGTCCCAAAGAGAAACACACCATCTACATGTCTCCTCGGGATGAGTTCATCCCCCGAGTCGAGTTCGAGCCCACGAGTCGACTGATACTCCTCGTGCCGACTTTTCACGTAACTCCTCGTGCAGGCTCTACATGAGCCCTCGAGTTAAGTCCCAAGTCCGCGCTCGCCGCCCAGCTCGTGAGCCGAAAGGCAGCGAGTTTCAAATGGGTTTCAAAGGCTTGCGTCCGTCGGACGCATCTGGTCTAGCCAGCGTCCACGGGAAACCTCGCCACGCAAATGTGGCTCCGCGCTCGCCGCCCAGCTCATGAGCCGAAAGGCAGCGAGTTTCAAATGGGTTTAAAAGGCTTGCGTCCGCCGGACGTATCTGGTCTAGCCAGCGTCCACGGGAAACCTCGCCACGCAAATGTGGCTCCGCGTTCGCCGCCCAGCTCGTGAGCCGAAAGGCAGCGAGTTTAAAATGGGTTTCAAAGGCTTGCGTCCGCCGGACGTATCTGGTCTAGCCAGCGCCCACGGGAAACCTCGCCACGCAAATTTGGCCCCGCGCTCGCCGCCCAGCTCGTGAGCCGTAAGGCAGCGAGTTTCAAATGGGTTTCAAAGGCTTGCATCCGCCGGACGTATCTGGTCTAGCCAGCGTCCACGGGAAACCTCGCCACGCAAATGTGGCTCCGCGCTCGCCGCCCAGCTCGTGAGCCGAAAGGCAGCGAGTTTCAAATGGGTTTCAAAGGCTTGCATCCGCCGGACGTATTTGGTCTAGCCAGCGTCCACGGGAAACATTGCCACGCAAATGTGGCTCCGCGCTCGCCGCCCAGCACGTGAGCCGAAAGGCAGTGAGTTTCAAATGGGTTTCAAAGGCTTGCCTCCGCCGGCGTATCTGGTCTAGCCAGCGCCCACGGGAAACCTCGCCACGCAATAGTGGCTCCGCGCTCGCCGCCCAGCTCGTGAGCCGAAAGGCAGCGAGTTTCAAATAGGTTTCAAAGGCTTGCGTCCGCCGGAATTATCTGGTCTAGCCAGCGTCCACGGGAAACCTCGCCACGCAAATATGGCTCCGCGCTCGCTGCCCAGCTCGTGAGCCGAAAGGCAGCGAGTTTCAAATGGGTTTCAAAGGCTTGCATCCGCCGGACGTATCTGGTCTAGCCAGCGTCCGCGGGAAACCTCGCCACGCAAATGTGGCTCCGCGCTCGCCGCCCAGCTCGTGAGCCGAAAAGCAGCGAGTTTCAAATGGGTTTCAAAGGCTTGCGTCCGCCGGACGTATCTGGTCTAGCCAGCGCCCACAGGAAACCTCGCCACGCAAATATGGCTCTGCGCTCGCCGTCCAGCTCATGAGCCGTAAGGCAGTGAGTTTCAAATGGGTTTCAAAGGCTTGCGTCCGCCGGACGTATCTGGTCTAGCCAGCGTCCACGGGAAACCTCGCCACGCAAATGTGGCTCCGCGCTCGCCGCCCAGCTCGTGAGCCGAAAGGCAGCGAGTTTCAAATGGGTTTCAAAGGCTTGCGTCCGCCGGATGTATCTGGTCTAGCCAGCGTCCACAGGAAACCTCGCCACGCAAATGTGGCTCCGCGCTCGCCGCCCAGCTCGTGAGCCGAAAGGCAGCGAGTTTCAAATGGGTTTCAACGGCTTGAGTCCGCCGGATGTATCTGGTCTAGCCAGCGTCCACAGGAAACCTCGCCACGCAAATGTGGCTCCGCGCTCGCCGCCGAACTCGTAAGCCGAAAGGAAGCGAGTTTCAAATGGGTTTCAAAGGCTTGCGTCCGCCGGACGTATCTGGTCTAGCCAGCGTCCACGGGAAACCTCGCCACGCAAATGTGGCTCCGCGCTCGCCGCCCCGCTCGTGAGCCGAAAAGCAGCGAGTTTCAAATGGGTTTCAAAGGCTTGCGTCCGCCGGACGTATCTGGTCTAGCCAGCGCCCACGGGAAACCTCGCCACGCAAATGTGGCTCCGCGCTCGCCGCCCAGCTCGTGAGCCGAAAGGCAGTGAGTTTCAAATGGGTTTCAAAGGCTTGCGTCCGCCGGACGTATCTGGTCTAGCCAGCGTCCACGGGAAAAATCGCCACGCAAATGTGGCTCCGCGCTCACCGCCCAGCTCGTGAGCCGAAAGGCAGCGACTTTAAAATGGGTTTCAAAGGCTTACGTCCGCCGAACGTATCTGGCCTAGCCAGCGTCCACGGTAAACCTCGCCACACAAATGTGGCTCCGCGCTCGCCGCCCAGCTCGTGACCCGAAAGGAAGCGAGTTTCAAATGGGTTTCGACGGCTTGCGTCCACCGGACGTATCTGCTCTAGCCACCGTCCACGGGAAACCTCGCCACGCAAATGTGGCTCCGCGCTCGCCGCCCAGCTCGTGAGCCGAAAGGCAGCGAGTTTCAAATGGGTTTCAAAGGCTTGCGTCTGCCGGACGTATCTGGTCTAACTAGCGCCCACGGGAAACCTCGCCACGTAAATGTGGCTCCGCGCTCGCCGCCCAGCTTGTGAGCCGAAAGGCAGCGAGTTTCAAATGGATTTCAAAGGCTTGCGTCCGCCGGACGTATTTGGTCTAGCCAGCGTCCACGGGAAACCTCGCCACGTAAATGTGGCTCCGCGCTCGCCGCCCAGCTCGTGAGCCGAAAGGCAGCGAGTTTCAAATGGGTTTCAAAGGCTTGCATCCGCCGGACGTATCTGGTCTAGCCAGCGTCCACGGGAAACCTCGCCACGCAAATGTGGCTCCGCGCTCGCCGCCCAGCTCGTGAGCCGAAAGGCAGTGAGTTTCAAATGGGTTTCAAAGGCTTGCCTCCGCCGGCGTATCTGGTCTAGCCAGCGCCCACGGGAAACCTCGCCACGCAAATGTGGCTCCGCGCTCGCCGCCCAGCTCGTGAGCCGAAAGGCAGCGAGTTTCAAATGGGTTTCAAAGGCTTGCGTCCGCCGGACGTATCTGGTCTAGCCAGCGTCCACGGGAAACCTCGCCACGCAAATGTGGCTCCGCGCTCACCGCCAAGCTCGTGAGCCGAAAGGCAGCGACTTTAAAATGGGTTTCAAAGGCTTGCGTCCGCCGAACGTATCTGGCCTAGCCAGCGTCCACGGTAAACCTCGCCACACAAATGTGGCTCCGCGCTCGCCGCCCAGCTCGTGACCCGAAAGGCAGCGAGTTTCAAATGGGTTTCAAAGGCTTGCGTCCACCGGACGTATCTGGTCTAGCCAGCGCCCACAGGAAACCTCGCCACGCAAATGTGGCTCCGCGCTCGCCGCCCAGCTCGTGAGCCGAAAGGCAGCGAGTTTCAAATGGGTTTCAAAGGCTTGCGTCTGCCGGACGTATCTGGTCTAACTAGCGCCCACGGGAAACCTCGCCACGTAAATGTGGCTCCGCGCTCGCTGCCCAGCTTGTGAGCCGAAAGGCAGCGAGTTTCAAATGGATTTCAAAGGCTTGCGTCCGCCGGACGTATTTGGTCTAGCCAGCGTCCACGGGAAACCTCGCCACGTAAATGTGGCTCCGCGCTCGCCGCCCAGCTCGTGAGCCGAAAGGCAGCGAATTTCAAATGGGTTTCAAAGGCTTGCGTCCGCCGGATGTAACTGGTCTAGCCATCGTCCACGGGAAACCTCGCCACGCAAATGTGGCTCCGCGCTCGCCGCCCAGCTCGTGAGCCGAAAGGCAGCGAGTTTCAAATGGGTTTCAAACGCTTGCGTCCGCCGGACGTATCTGGTCTAGCCAGCGTCCACGGGAAACCTCGCCACGCAAATGTTGCTCCGCGCTCGCCGCCCAGCTCGTGAGCCGAAAGGCAGCGAGTTTCAAATGGGTTTCAAAGGCTTGCGTTCTCCGGACGTATCTGGTCTAGCCAGTGTCCACGGGAAACCTCGCCACGCAAATGTGGCTCCGTGCTCGCCGCCCAGCTCGTGAGCTGAAAGGCAGCGAGTTTCAAATGGGTTTCAAAGGCTTGCGTTCGCCGGACGTATCTGGTCTAGCCAGTGTCCACGGGAAACCTCGCCACGCAAATGTGGCTCCGCGCTCGCCGCCCAACTCGTGAGCCGAAAGGCAGCGAGTTTCAAATGGGTTTCAAAGGCTTGCGTCCGCCGGATGTAACTGGTCTAGCCAGTGTCCACGGGAATCCTCGCCACGCAAATGTGGCTCCGTGCTCGCCGCCCAGCTCGTGTGCTGAAAGGCAGCGAGTTTCAAATGGGTTTCAAAGGCTTGCGTTCGCCGGACGTATCTGGTCTAGCCAGTGTCCACGGGAAACCTCGCCACGCAAATGTGGCTCCGCGCTCGCCGCCCAACTCGTGAGCCGAAAGGCAGCGAGTTTCAAATGGGTTTCAAAGGCTTGCGTCCGCCGGATGTAACTGGTCTAGCCATCGTCCACGGGAATCCTCGCCACGCAAATGTGGCTCTGCGCTCGCCGCCCAGCTCGTGAGCCGAAAGGCAGCGAGTTTCAAATGGGTTTCAAAGGCTTGCGTCCGCCGGACGTATCTGGTCTAGCCAGCGTCCACGGGAAACCTGGTCACACAAATGTGGCACCGCGCTCGCCGCCCAGCTCTTGAGCCGAAAGGCATCGAGTTACAAATGGGTTTCAAAGGCTTGCGTCCGCCGGACGTACCTGGTCTAGCCAGCGTCCACGGAAAACCCGGTCATACAAATGTGGCACCGCGCTCGCCGCCCAGCTCGTGAGCCGAAGGGCAGCGAGTTACAAATGGGTTTCAAAGGCTTGCGTCCGCCGGACGTACCTGCTCTAGCCAGCGTCCACGGAAAACCCGGTCACACAAACGTGACACCAGGGCCCCCCGAGGTCCAAGTCATGCCAATCGATCACGCCTTCATTGGTAGGTCGAGAAAATAAGCCACGCATAGTAAAGCCGTGCAAATCGATCACGCCTTCATTAGTAGGTCGAGAAAATAAGCCACGCACGATCGACCCGGAACAAAAGCCGTCCCTCGCGACGCATTGATGACTGTCCCTCGCGACGCACAAAAGCCGTCCCCCGTGACGCACAAAGGCCGTCCCTCGTGACGCACCAGAGGCCGCCCCCCGCGATGCGTTGAAAGCCCTTCTACGGCATGCTAGCAAACCCGAGAGCGTTCATCCCGCACCCGCATGAAAGCGTAGATACTGAGTTTCCACTCGACCTACACTCGACTAGAAACTCGGGGGGCTAATGTTACCGGTCCATCTCGGCCCGGTAGAGCAGTGACGGCCGCGATAGCGACCACCCCGGGACTCCCCCGACCCAAGGCCGGCCTCCGGCTCCTTGGCCAACCTCCGATCTCATGAGCTCCGCCTCCAGCTCCTTGGCCGACCTCCGGTCTCATGAGCTCGGCCTCCAGCTCCTTGGCCGACCTCCGGTCTCATGAGCTCGGCCTCCAGCTCCTTGGCCGACCTCAGGGTCTCATGAGCTCGGCGTCCGGCTCCATGGCCGACCTCCGGTCTCATGAGCTCGGCCTCAGGCTCCTTGGCCGACTTCCAGTCTCATGAGCTCGGCCTCCAGCTCCTTGGCCGACCTCCGGTCTCATGAGCTCGGCCTCCAGCTCGTTGGCCGACCTTTGGTCTCATGAGCTCGGCCTCCAGCTCCATGGCCGACCTCCGGTCTCTTGAGCTCGGCCTCCAGCTCCTTGGCCGACCTCTGGTCTCATGAGCTCGGCCTCCAGCTCCTTGGCCGACCTCCGGTCTCATTAGCTCGACCTCCTCAGTTCGGCCTCCTTAGCTCATCCTCAGCTCGTCCTCAACTCGGCCTCCTTAGCTCGGCCTCATCTCGGCCTCAGCTCGGCCTCCTTAGCTCGGCCTCAGCTCGGCTTCCTTAGCTCGGCCTCAGCTCGGCCTCCTTAGCTCGTCCTCAGCTCGGCTTCCTTAGCTCGGCCTCAGCTCGGCCTCCTTAGCTCGGCCTCAGCTCGGCCTCCTCGACTCCAAAGCCGACCCAGAGCCGGCCATTGCCTCCAAGGCCGACCCAGACCCGGCCATTGCCTCCATGGCCGACCCAGAGCCGGCCATTGCCCCCATGGCCGACCCAGAGCTTGCCATTGCCTCCAAGGCCGACCCAGAGCCGGACATTGCCTCCAAGGCCGACCCAGAGCCGGCCATTGCCTCCAAGGCCGACCCAGAGCCGGCCATTGCCTCCATGGCCGACCCAGAGTCGGCCATTGCCTCCAAGGCCGACCCAGAGCCGGCCATTTCCTCCACGGCCGGGTTAGAGGCATCCATGGCCGAGTCAGAGCCGTCCATGGCCTCCATGGCCGAGTCAGAGCTGTCCATGGCCGAGTCAGAGCCATCCATGGCCTCCATGGCCGAGTCAGAGTCCTTCATGGCCTCCATGGCCGAGTCAGAGCCGTCCATGGCCGAGTCAGAGCCGGCCATGGCCTCCATGGCCGAGTCAGAGCCGTCCATGGCCGAGTCAGAGCCGTCCATGGCCGAGTCAGAGCCATCCATGGCTTCCATGGCCGAGTCAGAGCCGTCCATGGCCTCCATGGCCGAGTCAGAGCCGTCCATGGCGAGTTAGAGCCGTCCATGGCCGAGTAAGAGACGTCCATGGCCTCCATGGCCGAGTCAGAGGCAGCCCTCGGCCAAGGGGTTGTTCATAACGCCCCTTGGTCACCTATAAATGCATGGGGCTCTCCCCTAATCCAGGTAATCCATTCTTGAGTACTGAAATGCTGTCGAACTCGTACCTCACTCGTTTCTCTCAAGTCTCGCCCCCTAAACACCTAAACCTCCTATATCCACCTCAATCCTACTAATGTTGAGTGTCGGAGAGATAAACAGAGGCAACGCCTCTGTTTCCCCTTTGTAGTTCACACCTTGTTGCTTACTTTCCAGGTGCTTAGACGAGGTTGGACAACACCTACAGCTAAGGGACGGCTTGGGATACCAAGCCCGATACGCTCGAGTCAAGACGAGACCACCTGGTCCGGCCTTGGGTCTGACCGTCTGTGACTCCTAAATCGTTGTCCGAAAAACTACGACAACAGGGAGTGAGGTTCGGGAGTTTGAAATTCCCCGTACAAACCTCAGCCAATATCTGAGCCGTGAAAGGCGAGGAGTTCTCCTCAACGACCTCATAGGTGCTTCCACCTACTCCGTATTCTCGGAGATCTCGCACCTCATTCCGAAGATTGTGGATCATAGTGACCACGTCAAGACCGGTCGTTGGAGTAACCCCTTGTTCGGGAGGAGTCACTTGTAGCCTCTCGTTAGACCATTGACCTGCGCGGCGGTTCCCGTTAGTTGGGGCTGCCAGCGAGACGTTGGGTCTAGAGCTTAGCCGCTCGCTCAGATCATTGCCACGCCCAATGCATTGAACGGTGAGGCTGTCCCTAAGGTCAGGGCTGGTCGTACGGAGGTGCAGGTTTCGTCTGCGACGGCGCGCTCTCCGCGTGCCATGACTTTCCGCAACATTCTCCCTTGGACCTAGTCGGTCGAGGGCCGAACGTCGGGAATTCCCCTCTTGAGAAGCTGTCGGCGCGTCGCCTACCCGGGGTACGGGATTCGATGGACCGGCTTCAAACACGGCGGGGAGTTCCCCATCCTTCGTGAGAGAAGTCTCGATGTCCTCCGACTCACCAGTACCCTCGTAATCAGGGTCGCGGTCGCAGCCTTCCTCGTTGAGGTTCTCAGGATCCCCGTTGGGGATTATCGTGTCACGCACAGGTTGCTTCGCAGCCAGTCGGCTGTGGTACCTTGCGTTCCTCACCTTTAGTCGGAGGATACTCTCCTCCAACTCCATGATGCGGTTGTCCCTGCTATCAGGAGATGGAGATGGTGAGCGGGTCGAGCTCTCTTCGTGGAGCGACTCTTCGTCACCATGCGCTCGGGAGCGCAAGAAGTACTTTTTGGTCCCCGTGACGTTATCGGGGTTGTTGACGCCCTCAGAACGTACGGGTGGTTGGCTACTCATCTTTTCTCAAGTTCGAGAAAGTTGAGTTTGCAGAAGAGAAGAAGAAGATGAACAGAAGGGATTTCGGGCTGAACAGGTCGGGAAGTCCCCTACCTCTAGCGCCAAAATGTTGTCGCACGAAAATGAACAACTATTGACAACCTCGGGCGGTTCGATCCAAGGCCGGACCAAGTGATTGCACCCGGGCCAAGAGTGTGAACTCAAAAGTCTCGAGCTAGGTTTTCTCTGATCAACCCGCCTCTCGGGAGAGGTAGGGGGTGAGGAGGAGGGGTGACCGTGCCTTTGTGGTGTAGGCTGCCTACATACCCGTGTGTGGGATCAGGTCAGAACGTAGTTCAAGCGTGTAAGACGTAGTATTAGGCGTAGAACCTTGGTGGAGAAGCGTACTCGACGAATGAGATGAGGCACGAGAGGTCCTCGGCGGCGTCTCAGAACCTCGGAGATCGCGTGCGCGCCTAGCGTATTAGACGCGCGAGGGGAACTCTAGTTGAGAACCCTGGGGGCGTTCGGTCAGAGGGAACGACGTCCGGGAAGTTCCCGTGAGTGCTTCGGAACCTCTAAGAACGAGAGAGACTAGAGAGAATGCTTCAAGCCAAAAATGGCATCAAGAGAAGCAGAGAAGAGTGAGAAATCGAGCGTATCGATAGGAGATGAAGAGATGAATTTCCCCTCAATGGGAGGGGGTTTATATAGGTGTTTGGGGACCCTAAGGGGGTCCTTTGGCATCCATGTGGGACTAGGAATGCGCCCCTTTTCAAGAGGAGGCGCACAAAGGAGTAGAGGCGCACCATGCGCGGTGCGCGGCGCACAACCCGCGGCGCGCGGTCTGCGCCGCTCAGCGCGCGGCGCGGCCTTGGCCGGGCGCGGTGCGCGACCCTCGGCGCGCGGGCAGCGTTGCTCAATGCGCGGCACGCGACCCTGCCGGCGCGGCGCGCGCTGGGCTTCGTCTTTGCGTGCTTTTCGCGATCGTCTCGCTTCCGGGCCCGTTGAGCTATTGTGGGCTTGGTATTTCGGGTTTATGACACAAATGTTTGTTCAAGGGATAGGACTCGAGTCGATGCTCGACTCGAGGAGCGAAGCTCGACTCGAGGAGACCGACTCGAGGCTCGACTCAAGGAGCGAAGCTCGACTCGAGGAGACCAACTCAAGGCTCACCTCAAGGAGCGAAGCTCGACTCGAGGAGACCGACTCGAGGCTCAACTCAAGGAGCGAAGCTCGACTCGAGGAGATCGACTCAAGGCTCAACTCGAAGAGCGAGGCTCGACTCGAGGAACTGACTCAAGTCTCAACTCGAGGGGCTAAGCTCGACTCAAGGAGTCAAGAGTTTGGATGAGGGTTTGGAGGCTTGCCGCTCTTCAGGACCTCCGGCCTGACCATCGGCCCTTTGAGCGACGTACCTTCTCGGTGTCTCGGGTTTTTTGAAAACGACCGACAACACTAATCACAGCTTATGTCTTGGGAGTCTCTCATAGCATGATTCGGGTGGGAAGTGATTTTCAGACACGGAATCCAGCCTTCCTGAAAGAAGGTTAATGTTCACTCACCTAAGGGTTGATTCAAGAACCGATAGATTGCCAGCACTTTCGAAGTAAGTAACGTTCGAAAGAATCTTTCGCTGGGGAAGCAACAATGCTTAGGGCTGATATGTATCAAGAGAAGTATAACGGAAAAATTGACTTCTCTTGACACGGGTTGAACTTGGAGGATCTTGATCACGAACTGACTATATCAGTGGATAGTCGTCACGATGAGTAAATATAATTCTAGTATTAAAGGAGAGTTCAGTCTTAGCTTACAAAGTGGAGTATTTGACCAAGATTAGACGAATTGATGGAAAAAGAGAAAAGACTATTTCGTCTTTTTCATCGGATTTGTTAAGCTTCTATTACTAGTTCCATAATCCCCGATTCGGCTCTGATAAAGGCGGATAAGAACTTTCGTATAATAATGTTTATCATTATTTATCTCACTTGCTGTAATTGTGATTGACAGCATAATTTTTGGAAAAACGGGTATTCGCAGAATTGAATAAATATTTATGGTAGAATTGTTTATTTATTGTTTGATCAAGTAAATAAACTAATAATTTTTTATTGTTGGACAAAGTAAATAAATGATTAATTGGGTTTTAAGCAAGGAATCAAATGTCGCCGGATTTCCAGGAATTTCAAATTCCATTTCGGTGGGTCAACGGCCGACGAAGAGTAAGTTTTTCGTTTCGTCGTCGTTTTTCTCCGAATATCGTCGTTTTTCGTTTTGTGTCGTTTTCCGTCAAAAATCGTCGTTTGCTGCTTATGTCGTTTTTAACTTAAAAATCAAAGCTGGACCTGGGATTCGAACTCCAGTCACATGCCTGGGAGGTTCTGGATATACCACTGTGCTGAACATCGACTTTAAATATTATGTATATGTTTAATATAAGATTTGTAAATAAAAACCATGAACTTAGTATAAAAAATAATTAAAAAATAAATAAATAATTAATAAATTTATATAACATTGTAAATTAAATTATAAAAAATATATCACATAAAAACTTAAAAATCTCATCTAGATTTAAGAAATAATATTTATATATATAAATAATACATAGATATATCCATATATATGTGTGTGTATAAATTTGTGTATTGGGTATAAATATGTTATGTGAGATTCAAATTAACAAGTTGTGCGTATTGAAATATTATATATTAGATTGGTGTATAAATAATTACGTATTAAGATTATAAAATATAGTTTCCAATGGATTGGTGAAATTAACGAGTTGTTGGTATTATATATTATAATGGTGCAAAAACAATTTGGTATTCAAGATTATAAAATGTAGTCGACATAAATTTCAAGTTTAAAAATTGAAAGATATATATATATATATATATATATATATATATATATATATATATATTTAACATATAATGCCACATTATTTCCGTTCGGTTTTCCGTCGGCACGTCGGTTTTCCATGGAAAACGGCATTTGAAAACGGCATTTCACTTGCCCTTTTCCACAATTTTTCCGTTGGGTTTTCCATCGGCATGATGATTTTCCGTAAATCAGGAGGCTCGAAATGGCAACGAAAACGGCATTTGATTCCTTGGTTTTAAGCAATTGGGCCTTGCACACATGGAAAAGTCGAATTAGGTTTTTTGGCACTAGGGCTTGCGCAAATCACCTTGGTCGTGTGCCATCAAGTTCTAAAATTTCAAATTGGTATTTACCAATATTTTCTCTTTAGTTGTTTAAATAAAGGAGAGAGAATAATAGAAGAAATTGTCATATATTCTCTCCATATTTAAAGGAAAGTATTTAGGAGAATATATGAGAACATATTTAAAGGGAAATAATATATTCTCCTTTATTATCTCACTAAATAAAATATTCTCTATTTAAATAGAGAATAATATCCCATAGATATTGATATGATGGATGAGAGAAAAAGTAGGATTCACTTGTTGAGATCCAATGGCCTAGATTTAATACACTAGTGTGAACAGAATAAAAGAAAATAAAATATTCTGGAAGGTTCCATGAATATCTCTTTTTACTACTATAAATAGGGGTTCATGAGAAGGAAAAAAATAGCAATTAATTTGTGGAAACTTTTGTGGCTCTCCCTCTTGGCCGTGCGAAATTTTCTGGCTCTCCCCCTCGGAAATTCGTTTCCATTCTTAGTAAAATAAGAGCGAGATTTGAAACACCACGTTTCTCATCTAGTGAGATAAAGACTGTGCCCACTCATCTTTCTTATTCGTCTCGGAGATTACGTTTCGAAAGACTAAGGTGTCATCCTCGATTCCTTCATCAAGACGACGCAAGAAATACGCGATTGGTTTAGGAGCGTTCTGTACCTGAACCGAAAATCAATGTAAGTATTCGTTTTTCGCTCAAATCGGTTGCTTGATAAATATGCTCTCGTGAATTAAATTAATTAAACATAACTAGATCTTGTTAATTATAACCATAGTTTAATTAGCTTATGATCAGCGTAATTAATTATTTTTCCGCATTAATATGGTTATATGGTAGAATCATCTCCAACGAGTAGTATCAGAACGATTGTTCGTGTCTGATACGCGCTTGATTCACCAACAGAAAGAGCTCCACGTCGCTGCTGGCCACGACGCTCTTCCACATCTTCATCGAAGATTGCGTGAGCCCCTGGGAACATTCCCCTCTAACCTCCATGGCCTCCACCTCGATCATCGAGTTCGCACGCTTCGAGTCCGAAGACGTATCCGGAAGAGCTGAGGAAGAGGGTCGCTTCAAGGAAGCACGGGGATCGCTCTCCGTCAAATGACCAGTATCGGATTTCTCCCAAACGTTCTGTGCCGCGATCCGGGAACAGATTGCCGCCAACGACTTCGGGTCCCGAGAAGCCTCGCCCTAGCCGAGAAAGCTACGAAAAACAATTAAGTCAAATCTCTAGACTAAAACAAAAATAGAGAGAGCAAGCACTACTACAAAACTGGGATCCTACAACGCTTAAAAACATTTGTAGAATGATTCTACAACGCTTATTAAGCGTTGTAGAATCCAGCGTTGTAGAAGCTTCTACAACGCTTACATATCCGTTGTAGAAGCTTGGCTTCTACAACGCTTACACATCCGTTGTAGAAGCTTGGCTTCTACAACGCTTACACATCCGTTGTAGAAGCTACTACAACGATAGAGTTCCATTGTCCAATTTTAAAAAATTCCAGAATTTCTCGTCGCGGCGATGTATATTTCTCGCCGTGGCGAGATATTCTAAAACGGATAAGATATCCGTTGTAGAACTATCTCGCCGCGACGAAAAATATACACCTCCGCGGCGAAAAATATCTGGGTTCTACCCCAATTCTCGTCGCGGCGATGTGTATTTTGTGGTCGTCTTCTAGTTTTTGTTTTACCACTACCGCTAGAACTAGTAGTAATGGATGACATGAAATCTAAGAACCACAATTTCAACTAAATATCAAATGCAAACCCAATTCCAACAAAAATATCAAAAAAAATATGATGTTTCAACCTAAATTATATCAATCCATACTCTCAATTCCAAACAAACATTTATTTTCAACCTAAATTATACATAATTCTCAACCAAAAACTAACCCGGAGTGTAGATGTGGAGCATGGAGGCGTGGAAGAAAGAGAGAGTCGGAGTTGTCGCCGGAGATGCCTAGGCTTGTGTTAGTTTGACGTGGTGGTGGAGTTTATGGGTTTGTGGTTGTGACTTTTGTTGGTTTGAGGTTTGGGTTTTGTGGGGAAGGAGAAGAATAGTGACGGCGGAGAGAGAGTAAGGGAGAGAAGAAGAGAGCGAGGGCGGAGAGAGAGAGAAGTGAGGGCGGAGAGAGAAAGAGAAGTGAAGGCGGAGAGAGGGTGAGGGCAGAGAAGATGAGTGACGGCGGAGAGAGAGAGAGAGAGAGAGAGAGAGAGAGAGAGAGAGGGTGGAGAAGAAGAATGGAGAACAATGAAGAATGAAGAAGAAGAAGAATGAAGAAGAAAAATTGACTAAGTCTGAAATTCGGGCGGGCCTTTTGAAAAAATTTAAATTTTTAGGTCTTAAAACGCTTCTACAACGCTTAGAGTAAGCGTTGTAGAACTCTCGCCACAGCGAAGACTATTTCTCGCCGCGGTGAGGCTACTGAAATGTAAGCCCAGAATTTTCTCGCCGCGGCACTAAAATCTTCTCCAAAAAAGGCTTTCTGGAACTCTTCATGCCGCGGCGAGAACCTTCTACAACGGATATCTATCCGTTGTAGAAGGTTCTCGCCGTGGCGAAGAAGGATTCTCGCCACGGCGAGGTCCATTAAATTTCACTAATCCTACAACGCTTAAATTACTAGTTGTAGAAAGTTCTCGCCGCGGCGAGAAAAACACGTCGCCGCGGCGAGGTTTCTACAACGGATAGTCTAAGCGTTGTAGGAGATCTAAAATATGGTGAAATTTTACAACGCTTATAGTAAGTGTTGTAGAAACACCAAGCTTCTACAACACTTATAGTAAGCGTTGTAGAAACACCAAGCTTCTACAACACTTAGCCATAAGCGTTGTAGAAACACCAAGCTTCTACAACGCTTAGCCATCAGCGTTGTAGAAACACCAAGCTTCTACAACGCTTAGCCATAAGCGTTGTAGAAACATCCAGCTTCTACAACGCTTATTTTAAGTGTTGTAAAATCTCCAGTTTATACAACACTTAGCCGTAAGCGTTGTAGAATATGGGTTGTAGAATCCAACATTTGTAGTAGTGAAGCGTCGGAATACCTGAAAGACCGCTGCTTGAAGGAGATGACACGACACTGGGGACACTCTCCGCACGTTGGTTGTCGTCACGGCTAGGAGGAAAAGGCTGGAACCACCCGGTAGACGCCATCAGCTCAGGCAAACGGAATCGCTCACCAGCTTTCCGAGCCTCCGACATTCCCCGGATCTCCTTCACAAAGTCGAGGTCATCGGCACCAGCGTCGGCAGAGAATTCGGTCAGGGGACCGAACCGGAGTTGTGCATCACCGAAGGCCTCGACTGAAACCCACACCCACGTTCTCCGGTTGTGCTTCTCCGAGTCTGTGATCAGCTTAGTGTTCCGGTGATCGCGGACCATGAAGAAACTAGGTTGCCTAGGCGCAGGAAAGACCACGACGAGGTTGCGAAAGTTGGTCACGGTCATCGCTCGCTCGGTCTGGCAATGCCACTCCATGTGGCACATTGCCACTATGCGGTAAAACGCCGGGCTCATCTGACAAGCATGCACCCCCAATCGCGCGAGGAGCTGCAGAACGATGGGTTGGAACGGCAACCGCAACCCGCAGTTGAGACTCGCGACCAAAACTGCGGCAAATCCACGACGTGGACAAAAAGGACGATCGTCATGCAGGGGACGGAGGAGCGCCACGGACGACGGAATGGCGAATGTCTCCCTGAGACCGATAAATGTTCAGTAGGTGAGCGAACTCGAAGCATCGACCCCCGAACAATCAAAGCCCTCGGGAGCAGAAAAGCCTTCCTCGGGATACCACTCCCTCCTGGCAAGTGACCTCACCGACAATATTGTTCCCGCGTCAGGGGTCTCGGGCTGAGTACCCCCTGGCTCCAAGGAAGGACCTCCACCCTCCGCTACGGCTGCGGTAGTCGCCAGTGGCTCTTGGGGACACTCCGATGCGAGGCCCTTGGCCCCCCGGACATGTGTATGAGTCACCTCCGGGATCTTCTGACTCGGGCCCAAAGTCGTCCACGCAGTCAATCTCGTCGAGGACCGATTCCAGCGAAGTCGTCGTAGCTGCGTCGGCAACTTCTGCCGGCAAGCCATGAACGTCCAAGTCGGACTTTGGCGCATCGGGACGGGGCTTCTCGCGCGCGCCCTCGCCGACCAAGTTGATCACGAGGCGGGGCGCAGCTCCCCCGAACGTAGGGTGGTCGGTGCCCCCATCTGTGTCGCGCCCAGTCGATGCACACTCCTCCCGGGGCTGATGAATGGGCGCAGTCGTGCCCAGCTCGCCCTCTTCGAGCCACTGCTCTACTCTACTTGGATTCTCCTCCACGTCCAAAGGAACTTCCCCTAATCCCGCGAAGAGGTCATCCTCTACATGCTCAGAGTCCTGAAACAAGAGAGAGAAATCAATCTCGGGATCCTCAGTTGAGAAGGGGGAATGAATATCCATAACGCAAGAGTGTAGAAAAGAGAAAAAGTGTAGAGAAAGAGAGAAAAAATAAAGTGGGAGAATAAGAGAGGGGGGAGCTATTATTTATAGACTCATGGGGGGTAGGAGTCCAAATCCTACTCCCACAAGGAGAGGAAAAGGAGGAAAACCTCCAAAAAAGTCGAATTTCCCCGTGCAAATGCGTCAGCCCCGTGCACGGGGCGCACCGCGCGGGTTTCACCGCACGGACCGCGCGCCGCACCGTATGGGGCGCGCGCCGCACGGTCACGTAAAAAAAAAATAAAAAGAAGAAAAAAATTTCGTGGGTAAGGACTTTGAAATGAAGTTTCCTCAAACACCCAACCGAAGAACTTAAAGTTCATCGCTAGGGACCTCCCGAGCGACGAACTTGGGGGGCTAATGTTGTCTATCGTTTTCGGAAAACCCGAAACGTCGAAAAGACGCGCCGCTCAAGGAGCCAATGGTCAGACCGGAGGTCCTGAAGGGTGGCAAGCCTTCCCTCGCGAGTCGCTAGCACACCATCGCACCGAGACTCTCGATTCTACGAGTCGAGCCTCGCTCCTCGAGTCGAGTCGCTCTCCTCGAGTCGAGCCCTCGAGTCGTTCTCCTCGAGTCGAGCCTCGAGTCGTTCTCGTCGAGTCGAGCCCTTGAGTCGTTCTCCTCGAGTCGAGCCTCGAGTTGAGTCACGCTGATTGAGTAGAGACCTTCATATTTCGCATGACAATCATGATATCCGCAGACCACTAAGGCCCACAAGAGTCCGACGAAACAGGCCGTGCACCGCACGCCTCTCGAGGAAACCGTGCGCGCAGCAAGCCGCGCAGGCCGCGCGCCGCGTGCGCGCACCGTCTGGAAAATACGCCCCGTGCGCCGCACATCCCGCGCCGCGCAAGGCCCTACGTGTCGCGCCGTGTGTTACCGGTCGTTTTCGGAACACCAGAAATTCAAAAACAATTCAAGGCCGGCCGGGCTTTGCCGGCCGGAAGCCCAACGGGCCCCGGCCCACCAGGCCCGAGCGCCCCGATGCGCCGACGGCCCGGCGCGCGTGCACCCGCGCTCCCGGCCCTGAGGCCCCAGGCCCAATGGGCCTCAGCACGCCCTATCGCGCCAGGCTCGGGCGCACTCTGCGCCCCGGCCTCTCGGCCCGCGCGCGCGCTCCCGCACACCCCGAATTCCCGGCCTGCGCGCGCCTTGGCACCCCGGCCGAGCGCCCCTGCCGCCTCAGCAGGGTGTCCCCGCCAGCTCGGCCACCTGGGCCGAGCGAATTCGCCAGCTCGGCCACCTTGGTCGAGCGCCTTCGCCAGCTCAGCCACCTCGGTCGAGCGCCTTCGCCACCTCGGCCGAGCGTTCTTGCCACCTCGGCCGGGCACGCTTGCTGCCGGGCACGCCACGCCCGGCCAAGTCCCGCGCCTGGCACGCCCCGCGCCCATCCAGGGGACATGTCCCACGCGCCCTGCGCCCCCTTAGGTGTGAGGCCTCGCGCGCCTCGCTCCTGGCCACCCGGTGGGCCTCAAGGGGCCGGCCCAAGGCCTCCCCTAAAAACACTATAAATACCCCCCTTTTGGGGAAGGAAAAGATCCCGGTTTGGGACATAACTTACATCCTGGTTGATGCCAATAACACTTCTCTTCTCTCGAGAACTCTCTCTCGCCCTCTTGTGACATTTCCAAGAGCGCGCACTCCTCCTCCCTCGGCTCAGAAAGTCAAGGACCCCCCTCCACGAGAGGGAGCGCGCTCCTCTTCTGCGACCCGAGCCTCTGCAGTACATAGTGCCCTCCTGCTTCTTGGCCCTTGAGCTAGAACTCTGAGCTACGAGCACGCGACCCCTCTAAAGCCTTCACTAGAAGCTACGAGCCGGGCCCTACTCTAAAGCCTTGGATTAACAAAGCCTCCGAGCCCAAGATAGCCTCCCCACACAAATTTAACTACGTTCTGACCTGATCCCTACTAAAGGGTACGTAGGCAGCCAATCTTTGGCACAGTCACACCCCCCAAAACACACCTCAGGGTTTGGAGGGTGCAGCTCGGTCTACGAGCTCCCGTTTTTGGCCCGGGCGCGATCACTTGGTCCGGCCTTGGATCGAACCGCCCGAATTATTTAATCGTTGTTCATTTTCGTGCGACAACATTTTGGCGCTAGAAGGAGGGGACTTCCCGACTTACATAGCCCGAAATCCCTTCTACAGTTCGACCCCTTTCTTCTCGACTCGAGAAAGACATGAGTGGTCAACCACCCGTTCGTTCTGAGGGCGTGAACAACCCCGAAAAGCAACCGCGGTGAAGAAATACTTCCTGCGCTCCCGAGCGCAAGGCGATGAGGAGTCTCTCAACGACGAGAGCCCCACTCCCTCGCCCCCTCCTCGTCAGGACAGTCGGGACGACCGCATCCTTGAAATGGAGGAGAAAATCTGCCAGCTGAAGATAGCCAATGCAAGGTACCACCGCCAAATGGCGGGCAAGGCGCCTGCGCACGGCTCCCCCCATGGGGAATCTGAGGACCTCATGGACGAGGGACATGATTATGACCCCGACTATGAAGGCTTGAAAATTTCGGCGGACGTCGAGACTTCTCTCACCAAGGACGGGGAACGCCCTGTTGAGATCGAAGCCGGTCCGTCGAAAACAAAAGCAATACCGGTCTCCTCTCAAGAGGAGACCTCCCGACGTTCAGCCCATGACCGACTCGGTCAAAGAGGCAATGTCAGGGAAGGTACAACAGTTCGGCGGGTAAGGCGCGTGGCTCGGAGCTCGCACCCCCATACCGCCTGGCCGGATCTTAGAGATCGACTTACCGCCCAACGGAACAACCGTGGCGAAGACCTCAGAGAGAGGTTGAGTGCTCGTAAGGGTCATAACCCTACGGCCCCAATCAATGGGGACCCTCGCACGGCTCAAGGGTCGAACGAAAGGCGATAGGTGACTCCTCCTGAACAAGGAGCGACCCCCAACACTGGCCTCGACGTCGTCACCATGATTCACAATCTCCGTAACGAGGTGCGTGACCTGCGTGGAGGCGGCTTGTTGATGATACATACGGGGTCGTGGAAGAACATTCCTCTCCCTTCACCGCCCAAATCCTTGCCGAGGTGTGCACAGGAAACTTCAAACTCCCGAATCTCCCTCCATACAATGGGAAATCTGATCCCACGTATCACATCCAACATTACGAGACTTGGATGACGATGCAGGGCGTCTCACCTGGGGCTCTATGCCAAGCTTTTAGTCTTACCCTCACCGGACCCGGTTTCGAGTGGTTTAAGAATCTAAGGCCAGGGAGCGTCCAATCGTTCAAAGACCTGAAGGACATGTTCCTGGCACGATTTGCTACATCCATGGTCCAAAAGAAGACCAAGATGTACTTATGGTCAATCAGGCAAGAGAATAACGAGTCCCTTAGACAGTATCTCATTCGATTCACCACATAATCGAACAAGGTCGACCGCTTTGACGACAGTGACGCGATTACAGCCATCATCGAGGGCTTGCGCACTGGAGACTTCCTAAAGTCCGTCGTCGGCAGAGTCCCTTCTACGATGGCCGAGTTAATGAATCGAGCCAAAACCTTTATGGGGGTAGAAGATTACCTCGACGGCCGCAGGAGCAGCAACCAAAGCTCCCGCCGTCGGGACGAGTCCGGCAACGAGCCTGGAAATCCCCGTAAGAGGATAAGCAAGGGAGGTCAAGCTTCCGATAGCCGACCCCCTACGTCTCAAAAGCCGTGTCTCGCGAGCAATTTCAGAGACTACTCAGTTTACACTCCCTTGAACGCCCCGGTAGAGCAAATCTACGCTGTGGCGCGTGACAAGTTCTTCGCTCCGGCTCCAATAAGAGGCAACCCCGCGTCTCGCGACCGGTCCCGCTATGGCGAGTTCCACCGGGATTACGGTCACACGACCGCTCAGTGCTTCCATCTTAGGAAACAAATTGAGACGTTAATCCAGAAGGGAGAACTCAAATAGTTTGTCCTTCGCTTGGTAGGAGCGGTAGCCCCCACCGACAACAGGCCACAGCCTGAAAAAGGTGGAGGGACCAACCCAAACGCCGACCGCACGGCGGTCGCAGCTACGGCTGATGCGCAACTCCACGTCGTCACCACCATACTAGGTGGCTTGCAAGACGGGGACTCGGCCCGGCAAAGGAAAAAGCTCCTCAGAGTTGCCTCCCATGAAGGCCTTGCCGGCCAGGTTAACCTCACCTACGAGGAACCTCCGTCCGTACCTTACGAGACGATACAATTCACCAATGAAGAGGCCAAGCGAGTTGTGCACCCGCACAACGAAGCTATAGTCCTCAAGGCCCACGTGGCCAACAATTTGGTAAAAAGAGTTCTTATTGATAACGGCAGCGCGGCCGATATAATCTTTAAGACCACCCTCAAGCGCATGAAGGTCGGGAGGCCCCGCCCTGTCCCCACTCAAACCCTTCTGTTTGGATTCACGGGAGAAAAAGTCATGACTGAAGGAATCATTGATTTACCAGTCACCTTCGGAACTGCCGGAGGCATCGAAGTCGTTCATATGGTCCCCTTTCTCGTGGTCGGCCAGGAGTCGCCCTACAATGTTATCATTGGGCGACCCACGTTGAACAGACTAAGGGCTATCAAGTCCACTTATCACCTACTAGTGAAATTCCCCACCAAAGAGGGAATTGGCTTCATGGCCGGTGATCAGACCTAGGCGAGGATATGCTACGTCCAAGGCGTGGACGGCAAGCCCGCTGAAAAAAAGGGTTAACACGATCTACCAACTGGAAGACGACTACCCGTGTGATCAAAAAGACGCACGGCAACTCGGGGAATTAGACCCCCGCGACGATATCGAGAGGTTGAAAGTTGACACCCCCGATGATCTCACTTCGATCATTCTCGACGAAGCTAAACCTGACCAGGTAGTAAAGATCGGTGCACAACTCCCTCTCGCCATCAAAACTCAACTCGCGGCCTTCCTTCGGGAGTTTAAGGATGTCTTTGCATGGACACATGCAGACATGCCCGGCATAGACCCCGATGTGATTGTGCACCGATTGAACGACGATAAAGCCATCGCTGAAAAGGTACAAGCTAGACGTGCGTTCAACCCCGAACGGTACGTAGCAATAAACGAGGAAGTCGAAAAACTTCTCTCCGCTGGCTTCATCCGAGAAGCCAAGTACCCAAAGTGGGTGGCCAATGTGGTCATGGTCAAAAAGCCCAACGGGAAGTGGCGTATTTGCATAGATTACAAAGATCCTAACAAAGCCTGCCCGAAAGATTGCTTTCCTCTCCCACGCATCGAACAACTGGTCGACGCCACGGCAGGACATGAACTCCTAAGTTTCATGGACGCCTACTCGGGCTATAACCAGATACGAATGCACGAGCCCGACCAGATCAAGACAACCTTTGTCACTGATCGTGGCCTCTACTGCTACAAGGTCATGCCTTTCGGCCTTAAGAATGCAGGAGCTACTTACCAACGATTGGTAAACCGGATCTTTGCCGACCTAATCGGCAAGACCATGGAAGTATACGTGGACGACATGCTCGTTAAAAGCCTGTTGGCTACCAACCACGTAGACAACCTGAGGGAGATGTTCTTAATCCTCCGCCGGTACAAAATGAAGCTCAACCCCAACAAATGTGTGTTCGGGGTCGAATCCGGGAAGTTCCTGGGCTACATAGTTAGTCATCGAGGCATCGAAGCGAACCCCGAGAAAATCAAGGCACTCCTTGACATGAAGTCCCCGCGACGTGTCAAGGAAGTCCAAATGCTGACCGGTCGGATTGCCGCCCTAGCGCGTTTTGTGGCCAGAGCAACCGACAAGTGTCAACCGTTCTTCAAAGCAATTAAGAAGACGGACGGCTTAGAATGGACGGACGAGTGCGAAAAGGCCTTCCAAGAAATGAAGGCCTACTTCGGGAAACCCCCGTTCTTCTCCAAGCCGAAAGAAGGCGAGATGCTTTACATCTACCTCGCCGTCTCCGAACGAGCTGTGAGCGCTGTGCTGATCCGTGAAGAAGATAGGGCTCAATGGCCCATCTTCTACATAAGCAAAGCCCTACTCGACGCCGAAATGCGTTATACAGAAATAGAGAAGCTCTCTCTTGCTCTCCTCGTAGCCGCCAAAAAGCTACGCCCATACTTCCAGGCTCACCCAATCGTTGTCCGGACCGGACACCCAATCGGTAAGGCTCTTCAAAAGGGAACATCGACTCGCATGGCGATCTGGTCCCAAGAATTGAGCGAGTACGGGATTGAGTTTCATCCGCGGCCGGAAATAAAGGCTCAGGCCTTAGCTGATTTCGTGGTAGAATTCTCCTACACTCCTGACATGGGAAGAGCAGAAGACGGCTCGACCGACGACTTGTCAGCTCGAAAGAGAAAGGTCGACTCTATGGGTCCCATCTGGGAACTATACGTAGATGGAGCATCGAATGCCCAAGGAGCAGGCGCCGGCGTGATTTTGACAAATCCAGACCGGGAAAAGTTACGTTACGCCCTCCACTACGGGTTCCAGGCCTTAAACAATGAGGCCGAGTACGAAGCCATCATCGTAGGGCTAGAGCTCGCTCAAAAGCTCAACGTACAAAATTTACGAATACACTGTGACTCGCAGTTAATCGTAGATCAGGTTAAAGGCGACTACGTTGCCAAAGAACCTAACATGATCGCCTACTTGGCGAAGACAAATGCCAAGCTAGACGCCTTCTCCTGGTTCGAGATCGTCCAGATCCCACGAGAAGAGAACTCCGAGGCCGACGCCTTAGCTCGCCTCGGATCCGGTATCACCGAAGACGGGTTGGGAACCATCCCAATCGAGTCTCTCTCGCGACCATCCGTCTCACGTGAAGAGGTAGGAGCGATTGAGAGCGCCGCTCATCCAACTTGGATGACACCGCTTACGGACTTCTTGCGAAGAGGGGTACTTCCCGAAGACCGCAAAGAAGCCGAAAGGCTAAAAGCCCTCGCATCCAAATACGTGTTGAGAGGCGAAGCCTTATACAAGCACGGGAATTCAACCCCGCTGCTCCGATGTCTCAACAGCGTCGAGTTGACCAAGGTCCTCCGCGAGATCCACGAAGGCCTCTGCGGAAACCACGCCGCTGGAAGGTCCCTCGCGCTAAAAGCGCTTCGACAAGGCTATTTCTGGCCAACGATGAAAAAAGACGCCTACGACTGGGCGAGAAAGTGCGACAAGTGTCAACGTTTCTCCAACGTTCCACGACAGCCGCCATCTCCCCTAAGTAGCATCGTTGTTCCACGCCCCTTCGCAAAATGGGGCGTAGATATTATCGGCAAGCTTCCTAAAGCTCCGAGACAATACGAAATCGCCATCGTCGCTATCGACTACTTCCCCAAGTGGGTCGAAGCCGAGCCTCTGGCCAGGATCACCGAGGCCAACACTACGAACTTCATCTGGAAGTCCATAATATGCCGCCACGGCATCCTGGACGATTCTCATCCCCGCGACATCCACAAGCTAATGGCCAAAGCGCAAGGGTTAGAGAGATCTGCGCCCAACTAGGGATAAGCAAGACATTCTCATCCCCGCGACATCCACAAGCTAATGGCCAAGTGGAAGCCGTCAACAAGACGATTAAGAGCAACCTCAAGAAAAAGCTCGAAGTCAAAAAAGGCGTCTGGGCTGAAGAACTGCCTTTCATCCTATGGGCCTATCGAACGACCGTTCGAAACACCACCGGAGAGACTCCCTTCTCCCTAGCTTTTGGGGTTGAAGCGGTCGTCCCCGTGGAATTAGAAGTCCCCACCTATCGGGTTGACACTTTCGACGAAAAAGAAGATGAGGAAGCCATGCACCTCGAACTGGATCTAATCGACGAGAAAAGATCCGAAGCTCTCACCAGACTCGCTGCACAAAAATGAAAGGTCGAGAGATACTACAACGCCAAAGTCAAAAGGCGGATCTTCGCCGTCGGAAGCCTTGTACTCAGACGTGTGTTCCAGAACACCTAAGTGCAAGGCGCCGGAGTCCTATGCCCAAATTGGGAAGGATCGTATAGAGTCCGACAAGTCATACACGACGGGACCTACTACATCGAGCACACGGACGGAACTCCAATCCGGCACCCGTGGAACGCCGAACACTTGAGGCAGTACCACCAATGATCAAGTCCCCCCCCCATTATTGCTCTGTGTTCCCTTATTCAATAAAAGCCTATGTGCCACTGTTCAAGGATGTTACGTGTTAGCAAAAATCAATAAAAAATAAAGTTTGCAGTCATTTTTACACACTTTATTATAAATAAATAAAAAACAAAGTTTTTTGTCATCACGGCACGCCCTGTAAACTAAAAACTTGGGGGCGGATGGGTTTGCGACATACACTCAAGAATTCACGGCCAAAAAAAAAAGGAGAAAGAAAAGGTCCTCAAGTCAAGCTCTCTCCTTGAGTCCAATTCGCTCCTCGAGTTGAGCTGGCTCCTCCAGTCGAGCTCGCTCCTCGAGTCGAGCTCGCCCCTCAAGTCAAGTTCGCTCCTTGAGTCGAGCTCCAATTCGCTCCTCGAGTCTAGTTCGCTCCTCGAGTCGAGCTCGCTCCTCAAGTCGAGTTCGCTCCTTGAGTCGAGCTCGCTCTTCCAGTCGAGCTCGCTCCTCGAAGCCCAGTTCGCTCCTCAAGTCGAGTTCGCTCCTTGAGTCGAGCTCCAATTCGCTCCTCGAGTCGAGTTCGCTCCTCGAGTCGAGCTCGCTCCACAAGTCGAGTTCACGCCTTAAGTCGAGCTCGTTCATCAAGTGGAGCTCACTCCTCGAGTCGAGTTCGCTCCTCGAGTCAAGCTCGCCCCTCAAGTCGAGTTCGCTCCTTGAGTCGAGCTCCAATTCACTCCTCGAGTCGAGCTCGCTCCTCGAGTCGAGCTCGATCCTTGAGTCGAGTTCAAGTTTGCTCCTCGAGTCGAGCTCGCTCCCCCAGTCGAGCTCGCTCCTCGAGCCCAGTTTGCTCCTCAAGTCGAGTTCGCACCTTGAGTCGATCTCCAATTCGCTCCTCGAGTCGAGTTCGCTCCTCGAGTCGAGCTCGCTCCTCAAGTCGAGTCCGCTCCTTGAGTCGAGCTCAAGTTCGCTCCTCGAGTCGAGCTCGCTCCCCAAGTTGAGCTTGCTCCTCGAGTCGAGCTCGCCCCTCAAGTCGAGTTCACTCCTTGAGTCGAGCTCCAATTCGCTCCTCGAGTCGAGTTCGCTCCTCGAGTCGAGCTCGCTCCTCAAGTCGAGTTCACTCCTTGAGTCGAGCTCAAGTTCTCTCTTCGGGTCGAGCTCGCTCCTCCAGTCGAGCTCGCTTCTCGAAGCCTAGTTCGCTCCTCAAGTCGAGTTCGCTACTTGAGTCGAGCTCCAATTCGCTCCTCGAGTCGAGTTCGCTCCTCGAGTCGAGCTCGCTCCACAAGTCGAGTTCACTCCTTGAGTCGAGCTCAAGTTCGCTCTTCGGGTCGAGCTCGCTCCTCCAGTCGAGCTCGCTCCTCGAAGCCCAATTCGCTCCTCAAGTCGAGTTCGCTCCTTGAGTCGAGCTCCAATTCGCTCCTCGAGTCGAGTTCGCTCCTCGGGTCGAGCTCGCTCCTCGAAGCCCAGTTCGCTCCTCAAGTCGAGTTCGCTCCTTGAGTCGAGCTCCAATTCGCTCCTCGAGTCGAGTTCGCTCCTCGAGTCGAGCTCGCTCCTCAAGTCGAGTTCGCTCCTTGAGTCGAGCTCAAGTTTGCTCCTCGAGTCGAGCTCGCTCCTCCAATCGAGCTCGCTCCTCGAGCCCAGTTCGCTCCTCGAGTCGAGCTCGCTCCCCAAGTCGAGCTCGCTCCTCGAGTCGAGCTCGCCGCTCAAGTCGAGCTCATCCATCAAGTCGAGCTCGCTCCTCGAGTCGAGTTCGCTCCTCGAGTTAAGCTTGCCCCTCAAGTCGAGTTCGCTCCTTGAGTCGAGCTCCCGTTTTTGGCCTGGGCGCGATCACATTGTCTAGCCTTGGATCGAACCGCCCGAGGTATTTAATCGTTGTTCATTTTCGTGCAACAACACCGTGCACCTCCGCTTGATGGTGCGGGGGCCCCTAGTCCCACATGGACGATAAAGGACCCTCTTAAGGCCCTCAAACACCTATAAATACACCCCCTCATTGAGGGGAAATCAATCTCATAAATTCCCATCGATACGCTCGAATTCTCGCTCTCCTCTGCTTCTCTTGATGCCATCTTTGGCCTGAAGCATTTCTACAAGTCTCTCACATTCTCGGAGGTTCTGAAGCACTCTCGAGGACTCCCGGACGTCGCTCCCTCTGATCGAACGCCCCCTAGTGCCGAGGCACCTCTTAGGGTTCTCCGTTGAGAATCTCCTACGTGTCTAACACGCTAGACGCGACGCGATCTCCGAAGTTCTGAGACGTCGCCGAGGACTCCTCCGCGCTCCGTCTCCTTCATCGAGTACGCCTCTCTCCCAGGTTCCGTTCCTCACACTGCGTCCCACACGCCTTGAACTACGTTCAAACCTGATCCCGCACACGGGTACGTAGGCAGCCGACACAAAAGGCACGGTCACTCCCTCTCCTCACCCCTTCCCTCTTCTAAGAGGTGGGTTGACTATAGAAAACCTAGCTCGAGACTTTCGAGTTCACACTTTAGCCCGGGTGTGATCACTTGGTCCAGCCTTGGATCGAACCGCCCAAGGTATATAATAGTTGTTCATTTTCATGCGACAACACATGGCTTTGATACCATTTGATGGGATTGATCTAGGGTTAAGAAAAGAATTAACGCTTCGAGCAAGCGGTGGAATTTAAAAGTTTTCTTTTAAACAAGTAAAACGATTTTAGTAACCTAGACAAAGAGCAAGCACATGTTTATATTTAAAACTATCTAAAAGAAAAACTCGTTTACTAACCTTTGTGAAGCTTGAACATTGAGAAGCCTTAGGAAGGTTGAAACGTTCGTCTCCCCACGCAGCTCATCTTTCCTCGTTTCTTTGGGAAAACTCAAGTAACCACGAAAGTTTCTATCAACGGAATCACTCGAGAAAGAAAAGAATTAGTGTGTGGGCACTTTTAAACACGACGACTCAAGAACAAGTCTAAGAGTCAAAGAGCTAAAACACTAGGTCAAATGTGGACCTAGGTGCCAGAACAAAAACGAAAAGAACTTAGAGAGAGAGAGGGGGAGTTGGGAGACCAGGCTAGAGAGAGAAACTCTCAATCTCTAAAACTTTGGAATGAATAATATGAGAGGAATGAGGGCTCTATTTATAGGAGAGGAATTTCCTTCAACAACGTAGTTTCCTCTTCTATATAATATCACATATTCATGAGCAAGTATTGCCCTCTTTTCCTTAGAGTCACACGGCCAAGACTTGCCAACCAAGTCCTTGGATTTGTTTGCTCTTTTGTCTTGCTCTCTCCTTGCCTTGCACTGCCGCCCACCCTTCTATCCTCATAGAGGAAATTTGTTTCCTATTTTTTTTTTGGCAAGTATCACAAAATCGGTCTCTCTTTCTCTTTGGGTTGGACGGCCAAGACACTTTCTAGAAGGTGTTTCTAGATTTTTCTTCATTTGTACATCACAACATAAGAAAAGGCCCATTAAGAATTTTCATATAAAATTCCATGAAATGAAATTAATCCCCAAGGCCCAAAATCTTATTAGGGCCGAGTGCTTATATGTCATCATATGACAATGTCAAAAAATTTATTGACATTCATTTAATCCTATGTCCAAAAAGACAAAAATACCCTTTAGACAATTTTCGTAAAACTTGTCTCGTTTTTGTTTTGACTTAGCTTCTAGTTTAACTAATCCTACTAGATATGATTTGTGACAGTGACCTCATGGATCCAAATGAACAAAGCTTGAGCTAAAATAGTTGGACTAATCACAAACCTTTTCCAAGTTTAGCTTAATATCAACTGACTCCACTAAAGAGTTGACACTGAGAATCTCTCGGTTCATATGAATTTATTTTCTACTCAATCATTCAACTTCATTGTGAAGAATGAATCCACTGAATATTATCTATGTTTACCCTTCAGGCATATCATCAGCTAGTCGGGATTTACAAAATTACCATTTTACCCTTCTAGCTGTTATTTCTTCAACTCCTTTGTCACTTGTGAATAAGTTAGAAACAATGTATTTACGAGGAGCTAACAAGTCACATTGATTCATCCAAAAGAGTCATGACTCAATTTGGACACTGGCCAGTTCATTTATTCACATTCCAAGGAATAAAGCATGAGGTGATATACTTTGCATTTCAACTATCTTGTACATGAATTCCATATCTATGAGAACTTCACAAAGTTACTCATGACATCTTCATAACTTAGTACTTCACCAATAGGTCCTTTTCGGAATCACATAGTGAGTCCGAACTCTGACTTTCTCAAATGAGAAAACGTAAGCTATGAAATGACATGTCTCATATCAGGATTGAGGTAAGCATGATGCAGTTCATACGTAGTGACTTCGAGATATAAGAGGTTAAATGGTTTGTTCTTATTCTGTCTCTAGAAGTGCACTGGTCAATTCAGTAACTTCAGAAGATACCTAGAAGAACTATAGAGTCTCCAACTCTCAATGTCACATAACCAAACATCATAGATTCTTCTAACAATCGTAGTAAGATTAATAGTCCTTTGATCCTTAGATTGTGAATGTGCAGTTTTAAGCAAACCATGAAGAGTTTGTTCATGCAAATCTACGTTTGTCTCTTCATGTGTTGTTAGGTTTGTTTAAGGACTATAGACTATAGATTATCATAAAGCTTCAAACAGACAAGAAAGAATGAATGAACGTTTCAACTTTTTTATCAATGATTTAGCATTTACAAGCAAGAGTCTTCGTGAGACTATATTACATCAACTGTACATAAATAGACACTACTACTCTTCTTGTGGGCACCATTGACAACACATTGGCGGCGAGGTAATTTCTCTTGTTAATCTTTAAGACTTCCTTTATTCTGTAAAAGGAAATCTTTCTCGCATTTTCGATTTGTGTAAAGCCTTCTACAGGGCTCAAAAACAGCACCAATCACTCACTTCTTATTTAATGGAGTTCAATAAGAGTTATGAAGAACTCAACACATTGCTTCCCTTCAGCGCAGATGTGAAAGTTCAGGAGCAACAACTGGAGCAAATGGCCATTACGAGTTTTCTTGCGGGGACTTCCTCCGACCTTTGACACCGTAAGGTCTCATATAATTTCTAGCTGTGAGATTTCCTAACTCCAAGAGGTTTTTATCCGAGTTCTTCGCACAGAGGGTACCTCGCCTAATCATGGCAGTCGACCCCAATTTTCTCGAAACACGTATGGCTCAAACCGTCTTTCTAATTTCAAACCCAGAGGCTCAAAGAACTCTAATTCATGTCCTAAAGATATTGTCGAGATCACTTGTAACTATTGCAAGAACCCGGGCCACACCATACAAGAGTGTGGATAGATTTAGTACAAGAATCAGAAGAACCAGTCGGCTCATGTTGCATCCTCCTCCTTCGACAACTTAGTTCGTATCCCTTCTGATGAGTATGCCAAATTTTCTGAGTACCATGAATCACTAAAGAACACAAAACCCTTTGTCACTGCCGTTGCTGAACAAAGTAACCCAAATGCATGTCTTCTTTCCTCATTATCCAAATGGGTCATTGATTCTAGTGCCACATATCATATAACTAGTAATTCAAAACTCTTATCCACCCTTACACCTCATGCTTTTGCATCCACGATCACTTTAGCCAATGGATCTCCTTCCAACGTAATTGGTTCTAGCACTATCACACCTACTCCTTCTTTTTCATTATCCCACGTCATGCATTTACCCGACTTATCTTTCAACCTCTTGTCTGTTAGCCAACTCACAAACACATTAAATTGAGCAATCTCATTTTTCCTTGACTCTTTTGTTTTTCAAGATCTTATGACAAAATGTACTATTACTAAAGGACATGAATCTGGAGGTCTCTACATTCTTGACACATCAAAATCCGTTGCTTGCCCAAGTGTCACATCTGCCCTTGAAGAACATTTTCATTTAGGTTATCCCTCTCTTTCTCTTCTTAAGCCACTATTTGCTCAGTTCGCTCAGTTTCCTCATTAGACTGTGAGTCATGTCAGTTTGCTAAACATCATCGTCATAGTTCTAGTCCTAGGTTCAATAAGCGATCTAGCGCTCCGTTTGAGTTATTTCATTCAGATGTTTGGGGTCTTTGTCTTGTTGCGTCCAAATTGGATTTTCGATACTTTGTCACTTTTTTGGATGATATTTATCGTGTAACCTGGCTATTTTTAATGAAAACTCGTTCAGAATTATTTCATTGTTTGACTTGTTTGTTTGCTGAGAATCTTACTCAATTCAATATCACTATTCGCACCTTTCATAGTGATAATGCCAGAGAATATATATCCAATTAATTCCACCTAAAATGGCATCCTCCATGAAAGATCTTGTGTTGATACTCCGTCCCAAAATGGTGTGCTGAACGCAAAAATCGACACCTTCTCGAAACCGCACTAGCCTTGCTATTTCAAACAGGTGTTCCAAAGTGTTTCTAGGCTGATGTTATCTCTACTGCATGTTTTCTTATCAACAACATTCCATCGTTTGTTCTTCAAGGTGTGATTCCATACAAAACATTGTTTCCTCAAAAGCCTATATTCCCAGTTAATCCGAAAATCTTTGGTAGTACATGTTTAGTTCGGGATGTTCGTTCGAGTCTCACAAAATTAGATCCAAAATCTTTAAAATGTAGGTATCAATTTATTGTCCTAGTCTCCAAGGTTATCTTGTATATATTGATGTCACCTTTCTGGAACACTCACCATACTTTACATCTTAGAAACAAACCTTGCCACCACCTGAGGATGACAATCTTTTAGCCTAATCCATTACTTCACCAGATGTTCCATCACCCTCACATGCCTTTCATCCTTTAGCATCTGACTCCATAGACACCACCGAACCTGCTCTTACTGTTGCACCACTTTCTCTCCTCAACCACCCATCAAGATATACACCCGTCGTGTCTGTCCGATACCATACACGCTAATTGATCCTCCAAAGACATGTCATACACCGGGTCCTTCGTCATCAAATCCATCTCCAATCGATGATCTTCCCATCGTGTTGCGAAAAGGTAAACGATAATGAACTTATCCCATCAATTCCTCTATCTCATATAATCTTTTGTCATCCTCTTCATATGTATTTGTTTCATCCCTTGACTACATCGCAATTCATAAAACTGTTTTTGAAGCCTTAGGTCATCCAGGTTGGCATAAAGCAATGACAGAGGAAATGAATGCCTTAGATGACAATGTTACTTGGGAGCTGGTTACTCTACCCTCGGCGAAATGGGCAATTGGATGAAAATGGGTCTTCACGATGAAAATGAATCCTGATGGCACGCTTGCTTAACTGAAGGCCTGCATAGTCGCCAAAGCCTTTTCCTAGACCTACGGCATTGACTACTTCGATACCTTCACTTCGATTGCCAAGTTGACATACGTCCGAATTTTCATCTAATTGGCGGAAACTTATGATTGGCACCTCATTCACCAACTTAACATTAAGAATGCATTTCTGCATGGATATCTATATGAAGAAGTGTATATGGAGCAACTTCCTGGTTTTTTTGTTGACGCACGAAAATGAACAACGATTTAAAACTACGGGCGGTTCGATCAAATAACAGACCAAGTGATCGCGCCCGAGCCAAAGTGTGAACTCCAAGGCCGAGTTGCAACCTCCTGACCCAGAGGTGTGTATTGGAGGGTGTGACTGTGCCAAATGTTGGCTGCCTATCTACCCGTGGTTCGAGATTAGGTCAGAACGTAGTTCAACATGGCGGTCGTTGCTATCTTCGACTCGGATGTTGAGAACTTGAGGCTTTAAAGGAGAACCCTGCTCGTAGCTTCTATTGAAGGCTTTAGAGGGGCCGCTCGGCTCGTAGCTCAGCGTTCTAACTCAAGGGTCAAGAAGCGAGAGCGCTGCTTGTGTGTTGTGAAAAACTCGCGTCTCAAAATTGGAATGCATTCCCTGTTGTCAAGGGGGGTTCTCAAATTTCTGAGCCAAGCTTGGATAGAAGGAGAGAACCCTTGGAATGTAACAAGAGAGTGGCGAGAGAAGAGAGAAGTCTCCAAAAAAGAGAAATTTCAAGGTTCCCCTCAAGTGAAAAGGTGGGTGGTATTTATAGAGCTTGGAGGAGGCTATGGGCCGGCCTCAATGGGGGTCCATCGGATGGTCGGGCACGGGGCATGGGGCGCGCGTGTTGGCAGAGGCCTGACAGGGCACGGGACGCACGTGCAGGGCCGGAGGACGCGGGGCACACGCGCAGACCCGGCAAGGCACGGGGCACGTACGCGAGCAGGAGGCCCGGCATGGGGCAGAGCGCACGCGCGGGCCTAAGGGTGCGAGGCGCACGCACGGTCCTGGAAGGGCACGGGGCGCACAGGCCCAGTGCGGCGAGGGGCACGGGCAGGCCCGACAGGGCGCGGGGGGCGCGCACATGGGTAGAAGGCTCGACAGGGCGCACACGCACGGGCGGAGAACCCGGCAGAGCGCGGGGCATGCGCGCGGGTCGGAGGCGCGTGCACGGGTCGCAGGCCCGGCAGGAGCGCGCCAGGCGCACGCGAGCATGAGGGGAGAATTCTTGGAGACGTTCTAAAGAAAATTCTCTATAGAGAGACTTGTGTGTCCCTCCCCTCATGTGAGGGGGGGTATTTATTTGTGTGGGAAAGGCCATTGGCCGACCTTCTTGGAAACTCACAGAAGGGCAAAGTGCAGGCCCGGCAGGGCGCGGGGTGCACGCGTAGGCTTGGGAGGGCACGGGGCACGCGCGCATGCCCGGTAGGGCACAGGGCGCGCGCGTGGGCCGGAGGCCAGGGGAGCAAGGCGTTCGACCGGGGGAGTAAGGCGCGCACGGGCGAGGCAGCAGGGGTGCGCGCAGACCAGAGGGCCGGGGGCACCGGGGTACACGCGGGTGAGGGAGTAGGGGCGCACGCGGGCCGGAGGGCTGGGGGCGCTAGGCCGTGCGCGTGAAGTTGGGCCGTGGGCATGAGCGAGGCGCGCGCGGGTTGGGGGCCAAAAAAGGTCGCGCCCGCGCGGGCCAGCATGTGCATGGGCCGGTGCCGTATGTTTTTGTTTTTTTGGTTTCCCGAAAACGACTGATAACATTAGCCCCTCAAATTCATGGCTCGTGAAGTACGAGTCGTGAACTTTAGTTTTTCAAGGGCGTTTAAGGTCTTTCCTCTCTTTTTTTTGTGCAGGTTCATATTTGACCTTTGTTTTTGCTTGTTGCCATAGGCGTATGTGAGAGTCATGTGGAGTGACAAGATCTTGCACGACTTCATCTGGCACTTGGGAATCGCTCAAGAAGAGCTCGCTCAGGCGAAGTCTAGTCTGGCCCAGGTCGATCGCGGTTCACACTCGGGGGTGGAACTCGAGACGCTTCAGGACCAACTTCGAGAGGCTAAAGTGGAGCTCCAGATCATTCAAGATTGGGCGATGGAGCCTAGATGTCGGTGGCCAAGATGGCAGGAGAGCTTACTAAGGAGCGTCGAGCTTGTGAGGAGGCATCCCGATCGACAGAGATTTTCTGGACCGAGGTTGCCGAGCTCCGCCGACAACTGGACGCCCGATCAGATGCCATGGAGACTTTCCATAGCCAGCTTACTTTGAGCGAAGGAGCACGTGTGTGGGTAGAGCGCGAGCGCGACTCTTTGGCGGAGGAGAATGCTCACCTTTCCGCTCTACTCGCTAAGGCAGAGCGGCGGGCATCTGATTTGCAGGACGACTACGACATTTGGACCGAGGAGGCCCGTCGAGTCAGGGAGATGGAGTGTCGAGAGGCGACCGTGGCCAAGAACGAGACTCAGGGGGTTATCTTTGACTTTTTCGATACTTTGCTTCCCCCTCTCGATGAGGGCGAATTGTGAGTCGAGTTGCTTTTTTATTTACATAGCGCGTATGTTTAGCGACTTTGCTGTTTTAGGATTTCTCCATTTTTAGCACAGTTGCATTTAGCGCATATATGTGAGACTTGTTTAGAGCGGTTTCTCTTTTATTTATGAGATATTTATTGCCTTCAAGTTGAATGTTATCTCTTTGTTGATTGTTTGAGCGATTTTGCTCGTACGTGCCTCTTATTTGAACTGTCGTAGCATGTTTTAAAGGGCTTGTAATCTTGTCAATAGTTTTTACAAGTTTGCATACCCAGTCGGGATCGAACCTCCACTCGTTTAGCGTTATGACTTGTCATCACTTTAGTGTTCGAGGTAGGCGGCGTTTGTGCCTGGTCAGGCATCTCTCAGCTTGTTGTCAATGGTGCCCACAAGAAGAGTTGTAGTCTTTATTTTATACATTTGATGTAATAAAGTCTCAAAAAGACTCTTGCTTGTAATTGCTTGTTCATTAATAAAAAGTTGAAACGTTCATTCATTCTTACTTCTCTGTTTGAAGCTTTATGATAAAACAATAATCTTTAGTCCATAAACAAACTGAACAACTTACGAAGACACAAATGTATATTTGCATGAACAAACTCTTCGTAGTTTGCTTAAAACAAAGGACTATTGACCTCAGTACGATTGTAAGGAGAATCTATGATGTCTGGTTATGGGGCATTGAGAGTTGGAGACTCTATAGTTCTTCTAGGTATCTTCCGAAGGTACTGAATTGTCCAGTGCACTTCTAGAGACAAGATAAGAACAAACCATTTAACCTCTTATGTCTCGAAGTCACTACGTATGAATTGCATCATGCTTACCTTAATCCTGAAATGAGACATGCCATTTCAGAACTTACGTATTCTCATTTGAGAAAGTCAGAGTTCGGACTCACTATGTGATTCTGAACAGGGCCTATTGGTGAAGTACTAAGTTGTGAGAATGTCATGAGTAACTTTGTGAAGTTCTCATAGTTATGGACTTCATGTACAAGATTGCTGAAATGCAATGTATGTCACCTCATGCTTTGTTCCTTGGAGTGTGAATAAATGAACTGGCCAGTGTCCAAATTGAGTCCTGACTCTTTTGGATGAAACAATGTGACTTGTTAGCTCCTCGTCAAATACATTGTTTCTAACTTATTCACAAGCGACAAAGGAGTTGAGGAAATAACAACTAGAAGGGTAAAATGGTAATTTTGTAAATCCCGACTAGCGGATGACATTCATGAAGGGTAAACATAGATAATATTTAGTGGATCCGCTCATCATAATTTGGTTGAATTCTTGAGTAGAAAATAAATTCATTTGAACCGAGAGATTTTCAGTGTCAACTCTTTAGTGGAGTCAGTTGGCATTAAGCTAAACTTGGAAAAGGTTTGTGAACTTTTGAGTCCAAGTGTTTAGCTCAAGCTTTGTTCATTTGGATCCATGAGGTCACTGTCACGGAACACATCGAGTAGGAATAGTTAAACTAGAAGCTAAGTCAAAACAAAAACGAGACAAGTTTTAGGAAAATAGTGAAAAGGGTATTTTTGTCTTTTGAGACATAGGATGAAATGAATGTCAATAAATTTTTTGACAAGGTCATTTGATGACTCAATAACACTCGGCCATGACTTGATCATTGGGCCTTGTGGATTAATTTCATTTCATAAGAATTTTATTGAAAATTCTTAATGGGCCTTTTTCATGTTGTCATGAACAAATGGAAAAGCTTCTAGAAGCCCTTTCTAGAAGGCTATAGGCGCCCAACATACCCAAAGAAAGAGAGAATATTTTGTGCATAAATGTATCAAGATACTTGCCAAAGGAAAAGAGGAAACAACTATTCCTCTATAAGGAAGGAAGGCCACACGGCCAATAGGAAAGGAAAAAAGGAAACTAATCCCTTGGGGATTTGCATGAGGTGGGCGCATATTTGGAGAAATGGGTAATAAGAGATTGCTCATAAAGGCTTGGAAAATAAGAGGAAACTACTTCTTTCCATGGCCAACCCTTCTCCTATAAATAGGACTCTCATTCCTCTCATTCTATTCATTCCACATAAGTTAGAGATTGAGAGACTCTCTCTCTAGACCTTGTGGCCGACTCCTCTCTCTCTCTTTCTAGTCAATTTCGTTTTTTGTTTTGGCACCTAGGTCCACATTTGACCTAGTGTTTTAGCTCTTCGACTCTAAGAGTTGTTCTTGAGTCGTAGTGTTTAAAAGTGCTCACACACTAATTCCTTTTTCTCTCGAGTGATTTAGCGATAGAAACTTTCGTGGTTGCTCGAGTTGGCGAGGAAGGAAGAGAGATGTGCTGCGAGGGGAGACGAACGTTGCAACCTTTTCCAAAAGCTTCTCAACGTTCAAGCTTCTAAAAAGGTTAGTAATCTTTAATGCTCATATTAGTTTTTATTTACATGTGCTTGCTCTTTGTCTAGGTTAATAAAAACTGTTTTACTTGTAAAAGAAATTTTTTAAAATTCTGCCGCTTACCGAAGCGCTAAACTTTTTCTTAAACCCTAGATCAATTCCAACACAGCTTTCGTTGCTGGGGGCAACTTGCTGCGGTCAATTGACCCACATTGAATGGCGATATCGGTACGTCGGGTTAGGCCGACGATTTTGCGCCCCAAATTTTGGCTATTGCATTGGGGGTGGCCCAACGACTTTGCTTTCGTGCCATTTGGTGACCGAAGGTGCGGCTCAGATTTGGCCATTGCGTCGGGTATGGCCCAGCAACTTTTGTTTTACGCCATTTGGCGACCGAATGTGTGACTCAGATTTGGCCGTTGCGCCAGGTATGGCCTAGCGACTTCTGTTTCGTGCCATTGGCGACCGAATGTGTGGCTCAGATTTGGCAGTGACGGTGGGAGTGGCCCAGCCGCCTTTACCTGCACCTTTACGCGACTTACGGCACGCCGGGTTAGGCCGACGATTTTACTCAAACCTGTGTGTTTCGTGCCACTGGCGACCGAATGTGTATCGCTCAAATTTGGCCATTGGGGTTTGAGACAGTGCCTTTACGCGACTTATATTCGTCGGGAGTGGTCCAACAACTTTTACCCACGCCTTTACGCGACTTACGGCACACCGGTTAGGCCAACGATTTTACTCAAACCCGTATGCTCGAACGGTCATCGGGGTTTGAGCTTTTTAAGCCCTTATTCCCATATGTGTGCGGGGGGCTTAAGTGTTTTGGCGATTTCGCTTCGTGCCATTGGCGACCGAAGGCGTGGCCCAAATTTGGCCGTTGCGTTGGGAGTGGCCTGACGGCTTTTGCTTCGTGCCATTTGGCGACCGAAGGCGTGTCGAGTTAGGTTGACGATTTTTGAATGCCGATTTTGGATCTTTTAAGTCCTCATTCCCATTTGTGTGCGGGAGACTTAAAATTTTGTCGAAAGTGTCGATCCGGTAAGTATGGATCTCAGTTTCCACGGGGACCATAGCTTCAACCTCATAAGCTAGGGAGAAGGGGGTCTCTCTGGTGGCATTTCGAATAGTTGTCCGATAGGCCCATAGGATGAACGGTAGCTCTTCAGCCTAGGCACCCTTCTTGGCTTCGAGCTTCTTTTCGAGATTTCTCTTGATTGTCTTGTTGACAGCTTCCACTTGGCTATTAGCATGTGGATGTCGCGGGGATGAGAATGTCTTGTTGATCCCTAGGTGCAGATCTCTCTAACTCGGGCGTTGTCGAATTGTGCACCATTGTCAGTCATAATTGACACTGGGATGCCGTGCCGGCATATGATAGACTTCCAGATGAAGTTTGTTTATTGGCCTCGGTGATTCTAGCTAGAGGCTCAGCTTCGACCCACTTAGTAAAGTAGTCGATAGCGACGATTCCATATTCGTACTGTTTCAGAGCTTTAGGAAACTTGGCGATTATGTCCACGCCCCATTTTATAGAGGGATGTGGCACGACGATGTTGCCCAGGAGAGATGGCGGTTGTCGTGGAAGGTTAGAGAAACGTTGACACTTTTCGCACTTTCTCGCATAGTTGTAGGCGTCTTTCTTCATCGTGGGCCAAAAATAGCATTATCGGAGCACTTTGAGCGCGAGGGATCTCGCAGCGGAATGGTTCCCACAGATGCCCTCGTGAATTTCATAGAGGACCTTAGTCGACTCAACACTATTGAGGCATCGGAGTAGCGGGGTCGAGTACCCACGCTTGTACAGGACTTCGGCTCTTAACACATACTTATATGCGTGGGCCTTTAGTTTTTCGGCTTTGTTGCGGTCTTCGGGGAGTATCTCTCCGCACAAGAAGTCTGTAACCGGAGTCATCCAAGTCAGATGCGTAATATTCTCGATCGTTCCAACCTCGTCCCGTGAGATAGATGGTCGCGAGAGAGACTCGACTGGGATAGTTCCTAACCCGTCTTCGGTAATGCTAGACCCTAGGCGAGCAAGAGCATCGGCCTCAAAATTTTCTTCTCTTGGGATTTGGATGATCTCAAACCAAGAGAAGGCATCGAGCTTGGCACTTGTCTTTTCCAAGTAGGCACTCATGTTGGGCTCTTTGGCGATGTAATCGCCCTTGACCAGATTTACGATCAACTGCGAGTCATAGTTTATCTGTAGATTTTGTACGTTGAGCTTTTGAGCGAGCTCTAGTCCCTTAATAAGGGCTTCGTACTCGGCCTCGTTGTTGGAGGCCTGGAATCCATAGTGGAGGGCATAGCGCAACTTCTCTCGATCGGGATTGGTTAGGATTATGTCGGCACCGATCCCCTGAGCGTTGGACGCCCCGTCTACGTGTGATTCCCAGATGGGACTCATATGGTCAACCTTTCTCTTTCGAGCCGACAAAACGTCGGTCGAGTCATCTTCCGCTCTTCCCATGTTGGGTGTATAGGAGAATTCTGCCATGAAATCAGCTAGGGCCTGAGCCTTTATTATCGGTCTCGGGTGGAACTCGATTCCGTACTCGCTCGATTCTTGGAATCAGATCGCCATGCGAGTCGATGTTCCCTTTTGAAGAGCTTTACCGATGGGGTGTCTTGTTCGGACCGCAATAGGGTGAGCTTGGAAGTAGGGGCGTAGCTTTTTGGCGGCTATGAGGAGAGTAAGAGAAAGTTTCTCTATCTCCGTATAACGTGTTTCAGCATCCAGTAAGGCTTTTCTCATGTAGAAGAAAGGCCATTGAATCGTATTCTCTTCGCAGACTAAAACATCGCTTACTGCCCATTCGGAGACGGCGAGGTAGACGTAGAGCATCTCGCCCTCCTTTGGCTTGGAGAGGAATGGAGGTGTTCCAAAATAAGTCTTCATTTCTTGGAAGGCCTTTTCGCACTCGTCCGTCCATACAAAGCTATTTGTCTTCTTTATAGCTTTGAAGAACCGTTGACACTTGTCGGTTGCCTTAGCCACAAAACGTGCGAGGGCGGCAATCCGACCGATCAGACTTTGGAACTCCTTAACTCGCGAGGAGATCTCATATTAAGGAGTGCCTTGATTTTCTCGGGGTTTGCTTCGATTCCTCGTCAGCTAACAATGTAGCCTAGGAACTTCCCGGACTCAACCCCGAACACATATTTGTTGGGATTGAGCTTCATTTTGTAGCGACAGAGGATTAAGAGCATCTCCCTTAGGTTGTCTACGTGATTAGTAGCAACTAGGCTTTTATCGAGCATGTCATCCACGTATACTTCCATAGTCTTGCCGATTTGATCGGTGAAGATCAGGTTTATCAATCGTTGGTAAGTAGCTCCCGCATTCTTAAGGCCAAAAGGCTTGACCTTATAACAGTAGAGGCCTCGATCAGTAACGGAATTTGTCTTTATCTGATCGGGCTCATGCATTCTTATCTAATTTTAGCCCGAGTAGGCGTCCATGAAGCTTAGTAGCTCATGTCTGGTCGTGGGGTCGACCAGTTGTTTGATGCGCGGAAGTGGAAAGCAATCTTTTGGGCAGGCTTTGTTAAGATCTTTGTAGTCTATACAAATGCGCCACTTCCAATTAGGCTTTTTAACCATGACCACGTTGGCCACCCACTTGGGGTACTTGGCTTCTCGTATGAAGCCAGCGGAGAGGAGTTTTTCAACTTCTTCGTTTATTGCCAGGTATCGTTCGGGATTGAACGTGCGTCTAGCTTTTACTTTTATGGCGATACTTTTGTCATCGTTCAATCGGTGCACTATCACATCGGGGTCTAATTCGGGCATGTCCGCATGTGTCCATGTGAAGACATCCTTGGACTCCCGAAGGACGGACGCGAGTTGAGTTTTAATGGCAAGTTATCCACCGATCTTCACAACCTGGCAAGGTTTGGCTTCGTCGAGAACGACTGAAGTGAGAGCATCGGGGGCGTCAACATTCAATCTCCCGATCTCATCGCGGGGATCTAGTTCCCCAAATTTCCATGCGTCTTTTTGGTCACATGAATAGTCGTTTTCCCGCTGGTATATCGTGTTAACCCTTTTTTCAATGGGCTTGCCATCCACACCTTGGACGTAGCATATCCTCGCTTAGGTTTGATCTCCAGCCATGACGCCAATTCCCTCTTCGGTAGGGAATTTCACCAGTAGGTGATATGTGGACGTGATGGCCCTTAGTCTGTTCAATGTGGGTCGCCCAATGATAACATTATAGGGCGACTCCTGGTCAACCACAAGAAAGGGGACCATGTGAATGACTTCAATACCTCCGGCAGTTTCGAAGGTGACCGGTAAATAGATGATTCCTTCGGTCATGACCTTTTCTCCCGTGAACCCAAACAAAGGTGTCTGGGTCAGGACGGGGCGTAGCTCCCCGATCTACATGCGCTCTAGGGTAGTCTTAAAGATTATATCGGCTGCACTGCCGTTATCAATAAGGACCCTTTTCTCTAAGTTGTTAGCCACATGGGCTTTGAGGACTATTGCGCCATTGTGTCGATACACAACTCGCTTAGCCTCCTCATTGGTAAATTGTATCGTCTCGTATGGTACAGACGGAGGTTCCTCATAGGTGAGGTTAACCTGTCAGCCTAGGCCTTCTTGAGAGGCAGCCCTCGGGAGCTTTTTTCTTTGCCGGGCTGAATCCCCATCTTGCAGACCACCTAGTATGGTGGTGATGACGTGGAGTTATGTGTCGGCAGTAGCTGCGACCGTAGCATGGTTGGTGCTAGTGTTGGTTCCCAGGCCGTTGCCTGTTAGTGGTGGGGACCGCAGCACCTATCATTCAGAAAATGAACTCTTTCAGCTCGCCTTTTTGAATCAATGTCTCAATCTGTTGCTTGAGCGCAAAGCATTGAGCGGTCATATGACCATAATCCTGGTCGAACTCACCATAACGAGACCAATCGTGAGATGCGGGGTTGCCTTTCATTGGAGCTGGAGTGGTGAATTTGTCACGCGCCACAGTGTAGATTCGATCTACCGGGGCATTCGAGGGTGTGAACTATGAGTAGTCTCTGAAGTTGTTCACGAGGCGCGGCTTCTGAGACTTAGGGGGTCGGCTGCCAAAAGCTTGAACCCCCTTGTTCACTTTCTTTCTGGGGTTGCCCTGCTCGTTGTCGGGCTCGTCTCGACGGTGGGAGTTTTGGTTATTGCTCCTACGGCCATCGAGGTAGTCTTCAACCCCCATGAAAGTCTTGGCTCGGTTCATTAACTCGGCCATTGTAGACGTGACTCTGCCTACGACGGAATTTAAGAAGTCCCCAGTGCGCAAGCCCTCGATGATTGTTGTAATTGCGTCATTGTCGTCGAAGCGGTCGACCTTGTTCGATTCCGCGGTGAATCGAATCAGATACTGTCTCAGGGACTCGTTATTCTCTTGCTTGATTGACCATAAGTACATCTTGGTTTCTTTTGAACCGTCGATGTAGCAAATCGTGTCGGGAACATGTCCTTCAGGTCTTTGAACAATTGAATGCTCCACGGTCTTAACTTCTTAAACCACTCGAAACTGGGTCCGATGAGGGTAAGACAAAAAGCTTGGCATGGAGCCCCAGGTGAGACACCCTGCATCGTCATTCAAGTCTCGTAGTGTTGGATGTGATAAGTGGGATCGGTTTTCCCATTGTAGAGAGGGAAGTTTGGGAGTTTGAAATTTCTCGTGCACACCTCACCAAGGATTTGGGCGGTGAATGGCGGGGAATGTTCATCTACGACCCTGTATGTGTCACCGGCCAAGCCGTCTTCACGTAGATCACGCACTTCATTGTGACGATTGTGAATCGTGGTGATGATGTCAAGGCCAGTGTTCGGGGTCACTCCCTGTTCAGGAGGAGTCACTTGGCGCCTTTCATTCGACCCTTGTGCCGTGCGGGGTCCCCATTGATTAGGGCCGCGGGGTTGTGATCCTGGCGAGCACTCAACCTCCCTCGTAGGTCTTCGCCACGACTATTTTGTCGGACGGTAATCTGATCCCTTAGGTCTCGGTCAGTGGCACGTTGGTGTGAGTTTAGAGTAATCCACCTCACTCACCGATTTATATGGCCTTCCCTGACATTTTCTCTTTGACGAAGTCAGTCATGGGGCTGAACGTCGAGAAGTCTCCTCTTGGGAGGCAACAGGTATCACCCTTGTCCTAGGTGGTGGATTCCAAGGACCGGCTTCAATCTCTACATGGAGTTGCCCGTCTATAGTGAGAGAAGTCTCGATATCTACCGAAATTTCCAAACCTTCATACTCATGATCATATTCAGGTCCTTCATCTATGAGGTTTTCGAGTTCCCCTTGAGGAACATCTTGCGTAGGTCCCTTACCCGCCAGTTGGCGGTGGTACCTTTTATTGGCCGCCCTTAGTTGGTGGATCTTCTCCTCCATTTCGAGGATGCGGTTATCGCGTCTATCCTGAGGTGAAGATGGTGAGGGAGTATGACTCTCATTGTTGAGTGACTCCTTGTCACCATGCACTCGGGAGGGCAAAAAGTATTTCTTCACTCCGGTTGCGTTCTCGGGGTTATTCATGCCCTCAGAACGAACGAGTGGTAGGTCGCTCATGTCTTTCTCAAGTCAAGAAAGAGGAGACTGTGATGTAGAAGGGATTTCGGGCTGTATAAGTCGGGAAATCCCCTCCTTCTAGAGCCAAAATGTTGTCGCACGAAAATGAACAACGACTTAAAACTACAAGCAGTTCGATCCAAGGCCGGACCAAGTGTTCGCGCCCAAGCTAAAGTGTGAATCGAAGGCTGAGTTGTACCCTCCCGACTCAGAGGTGTGTATTGGAGGGTGTGACCGTGCCAAATGTTGGCTGCCTACGTACCCGTGGTTCGGGATCAGGTCAGAACGTAGGTCAATGTGGCGGTTGTTGCTATCTTGGACTCGGAGGTTGAGAACTTGAGTCTTTAGAGGAGAACCATGCTCGTAGCTTTTATTGAAGGCATTAGAGGGACCGCTCGGCTCAAAGCTAAGTGTTCTAACTCAAGGGTCAAGAAGCGAGAGCGCAGCTTTTGCGTTGTGAAAAACTCGGGTATCGGAATTGGAACGCTCTCCCTATTGTCAAGGGGGTTCTCGAATTTCTGAGCCAAACTTGGATAGGCGAAGAGAACTCTTGGAATGTCACAAGAGAGCGGTAAGAGAAGAGAGAATTCTCCAAAAAAGAGAAATATCATGTTCCCCTCAAGTGTAGAAGGGGGTGGTATTTATAGAGGTTGAAGGAGGCTATGGGCCGGCCTCAATGGGGGTCCATAGGACGGCAGGGCGCGTGCGCGGGCAGAGTCCTGGCAGGGCGCGGGGCATACGCGCAGGCCCGGAGGGCGCGGAGTACGCGGGCAGGAGGCCCGACATGTTGGAATTGATCTAGGGTTTAAGAAAAAGTTTAACGCTTCGCAAAGCGGCGGAATTTTAAAAATTTTATTTTCAAGTAAAAACAGTTTTTTACTAACCTAGACAAAGAGCAAGTACATATAAATAAAAACTATTATGAGCTAAGAAGTTTACTAACCTTTCTTGAAGCTTGAACTTTGAGAAGCTCGTCTCTATTTCTTTCCTCGGCAACTCTAGCAACCACGATAGTTTTTATCACTAAATCACTCGAAATAAAAGGAATCAGTGAGTGGGCACTTTTAAACACTACGACTTAAGAACGAGTCTTAAAGTCGCAGAGCTAAACTCTAGGTCAAATGAGGACCTAGGCGCCAAAACAATAAAACAAAATTGACTAGAGAGAGAGAGAAGAGGGGCGGCCAAGGTTCTAGAGAGAGAGTCTCTCAAATCTCTAAAACTTTGGAATGAGAAAAATGAGAAGAATGAGGCTCCTATTTATAGGAGAGGCTTTACCTTCAATAAGGTAGTTTCCTCTTCTATAGAATATCACATATTCATGAGCCAATTTCCTCTTTTTCCTCTTGAGATACTCGGCCAACACAAGGCTTCTAGAAGCCTTGATTTGTTTCCTATTTTGTTCCTTTCTAGCCTTGGCCGATTCTCCTTGTTTCCTCATAGAGGAAATTTGTTTCCTCTTTTTCTTTTGGCAAGTATCTTGATACATTTATGCACAAAATATTCTCTCCACCTATGGGTATGTTGGGCGCCCAAACTCATTCTTGAAGGAACTTCTAGAAGCTTCTTCATTTGTTCATGACAACATGAGAAAGGCCCATTAAGAATTTTCAATAAAATTCTTATAAAATGAAATTAATCCACAAGGCCCAATAAGACTAATATTGGCCGAGTGAAATTAAGTCATCAAATGAACTTGTCAAACAATTTATTGACATTCATTTCATCCTATGTCTCAAAAGACAAAAATACCCTTTTGACAATTTTCGTTCTTGTTTTGACTTAGCTTCCAGTTTAACTATTCCTATTCGATGTGATTCGTGACATTGACCTCATGGATCCAAATGAACAAAGCTTGAGCTAAATACTTGGACTCAAAAGTTCACAAACCTTTTCCATGTTTAGCTTAATGTCAACTGACTCCACTAAAGAGTTGACACTGAAAATCTCTCGGTTCAAATGAATTTATTTTCTACTCAAGAATTCAACCTAATTGTAATGAGTGGATCCACAGAATATTATCATTGTTTACCCTTCATGAATATCATCAGCTAGTCGGGATTTACAAAATTACCATTTTACCCTTCTAGCTGTTAGTTCCTCAACTCCTTTGTAGCTTGTGAATAAGTTAGAAACAATGTATTGACGAGGAGCTAACAAGTCACATTGTTTCATCCAAAAGAGTCAGGACTCAATTTGGACACTGGCCAGTTCATTTATTCACACTCCAAGGAACAAAGCATGAGGTGATATATATTGCATTTCAGCAATCTTGTACATGAATTCCATATCTATGAGAACTTCACAAAGTTACTCATGACATACTCACAACTTAGTACTTCACCAATAGGCCTTGTTTGGAATCACATAGTGAGTCCGAACTCTGACTTTCTCAAATAAGAATACTAAGGTGTGAAATGACATGTCTCATTTCAGGATTAAGGTAAGCACGATGCAATTCATACGTAGTGACTTCGAGACATAAGAGGTTAAATGGTTTGTTCTTATCTTGTCTCTAGAAGTACACTGGTCAATTCAGTACCTTCGGAAGATACCTAGAAGTACTATTGAGTCTCCAACTCTCAATGCCTCATAACCAGACATCATAGATTCTTTTAACAATCATACTGGGGTCAATAGTCCTTTGACCCTTAGATTGCGAATATATCGTTTTAAGCAAACTACGAAGTGTTTGTTCATGCAAATGTACATTTGTCTCTTCGTAAGTTGTTTAATTTGTTTATGGACTAAAGACTAATGTTTTATCGTAAAGCTTCAGACAAGAGAGATTGAATGAACGTTTCAACTTTTTATTATTGAATAAGCAATTACAAGCAAGAGTCTTCATAAGACTATATGACATCAAATGTACATAAATACACACTACAACTCTTCTTGTGGGCACCATTGACAACAAACTCCCACTTGACTTAAAGAATATGTGTGTAGTCGCTCATGCCTAATCCCTCTCGATGTTGGTCGAAGACCTTGTCCGCTAGGGCCTTGGTGAATGGATATACCTGAGATCTACTTCACTTCCACGTCTCCGCCCTGCGCGATCTCTTGAATCAAATGGTATTTCCTCTCAATATGTTTAGAGCGCTTATGGCTTTGAGGTTCCTTTGAGTTAGCGACAGCCCCACTATTATCACAATAAAGGGTCATGGGCTCGTCAACGTTTGGAACAACTTCCAAATACTTAAGGAATTTTCTAAGCCATACAGCCTCTTTGGATGCTTCACAAGCAGCCACATATTCTGCTTCCATTTGGACTCAGCAATGCAAGATTGCTTAATACTCCTCAACACAACAGCTCCACCATTAAGGATGAACACAGATCCCGAAGTGGATTTCCTGGAATCCTTATCCGCTTGAAAATCGGAGTCGGTATATCCTGTCATAGTCAGGTCAGTACCTGAGTATGTAAGCATCAAGTTCCTAGTTCTTTGAAGATACTTAAGAACATGCTTAACAGCAATCCAGTGCTCGGGTCCATGGTTGGATTGGAAACGGCTAACTACGCCAACGGCGAAACAGATGTCAGGTCTAGTGCAAAGCATAGCATACATGAGGCTTCCTACGGCAGAGGCGTAAGGAATTTTCTTCATGTCTTCAATCTCTTGTGCAGTCTTGGGAGACTGGTCCTTAGAGAGTGAGACTCCATGCCTAAAGGGTGTTTGGCCCTTCTTGGAGTCTTTCATCGAGAAGCGATCCATCACTTTATCAATATAAGATGCTTGAGAGAGCGACAAGGTCCGGTTTTTCCTATCTCGAAAGATTTGGATCCCCAGAATGTACGCGGCTTCTCCTAGATCCTTCATATCGAATTTCTTTGCCAGCCAGACCTAAACCTCAGATAACATACTTACGTCATTACCAATGAGTAGTATATCATCGACATATAGTACCAGAAACACAACTTTTCCTTCGTGTATTAACTTGTAAACACAAGGCTCGTCTATTGACTGTTCAAAGCCAAAGCTCTTTACGGTTTCATCGAATCTAATATTCCATGACCTAGATGCTTGCTTTAATCCATAAATGGACTTAAGCAACTCACAAACCTTGGTCTCTTGACCTTCTTCCACGAAACCGTTTGGTTGAGCCATGTAAATGCGCTCGTCAAGATTGCCATTCAGAAAGGCTGTCTTGACATCCATTTGCCAGATCTCTTAGTCGAGAGCTGCAGCTATGGATAGGAGTATGCGGATGGATTTAAGCATCGCGACTGGCGAGAAGGTTTCTTCATAGTCAATCCCTTCTTGTTGGGTATAACCCTTCGCCACAAGTCGTGCTTTGAACGTCTCGACGCTCCCATCAGGACCCTTTTTCTTCTTGTATATCCACTTACACCGTACGGGTTTAATCCCTTTAGGAAGGTCTACAAGTTTCCAGACTTTGTTGACATACATCGAGTGCATTTCAACTTTCATGGCGTCAAGCCAAAGGTTTGATTCAGAACAAGCCATCGCTTGGCTATAGGAAACAGGATCATCCATGTCAGAGACGGCTACGAGAGAATCTCCATAAGACATTGTTGTCAATGGTGCCCACAAGAAGAGTAGTAGTGTCGGTTTGTGTACATTTGATGTAATAAAGTCTCATGAAGACTCTTGCTTCTAATTGCCTATTCATTCATTAATAAAAAGTTGAAAGGTTCATTCAATCTTCCTTGTCTGAAGCTTTATGATAAAACCTTAGTCTTTTAGTCCATAAACAAACTAAACAACTTACGAAGAGACAAATATAGATTTGTATGAACAAACACTTCGTAGTTTGCTTAAAACGATATATTCGCAATCTCAGGGTCAAAGGACTATTGACCTCAGTACGATTGTTAGAAGAATCTATGATATCTGGTTATGAGGCATTGAGAGTTGGAGACTCTATAGTTCTTCTAGGTATCTTCCGAAGTACTGAATTGACCAGTGCACTTCTAGAGACAAGATAAGAATAAACCATTTAACCTCTTATGTCTCGAAGTCACTACGTATGAATTGCATCATGCTTACCTTAATCCTGAAATGAGACATGCCATTTCACAGCTTAGTATTCTCATTTGAGAAAGTCAGAGTTCGGGCTCACTATGTGATTCCGAACAGGGCCTATTGGTGAAGTACTAAGTTGTGAGTATGTCATGAGTAACTTTGTGAAGTTCTCATAGATATGGAATTCATGTACAAGATTGCTTAAATGCAATGTATGTCACCTCATGCTTTGTTCCTTGGAGTGTGAATAAATGAACTGGCCAGTGTCCAAATTGAGTCCTGACTCTTTTGGATGAAACAATGTGACTTGTTAGCTCATCATCAATACATTGTTTCTAACTTATTCACAAGCGACAAAGGAGTTGAGGAAATAACAGCTAGAAGGGTAAAATGGTAATTTAATAAATCCCCACTAGCTGATGACATTCATGAAGGGTAGCATAGATAATATTCAGTGGATCCACTCATCATAATTACGTTGAATTCTTGAGTAGAAAATAAATTCATTTGAACCGAGAGATTTTCAGTGTCAGCTCTTTAGTGGAGTCAGTTGGCATTAAGCTAAACTTGGAAAAGGTTTGTGAACTTTTGAGTCCAAGTGTTTAGCTCAGGCTTTGTTCATTTGGGTCCATGAGGTCACTGTCACGAATCACTTCGATAGGAATAGTTAAACTGGAAGCTAAGTCAAAACGAGAACGAAAATAGTCAAAAGGGTATTTTTGTCTTTTGAGACATAGGATGAAATGAATGTCAATAAATTTTTTTTGACAAGTTCCTTTGATGACTTAATGTCACTCGGCCATAACTTGATTAGTGGGCCTTGTGGATTAATTTCATTTCATAAGAATTTTATTGAAAATTCTAAATGGGCCTTTTCTTATGTTGTCATGAACAAGTGAAGAAAATTCTAGAAGCCTTTCTAGAAGATTTGGGCTCCTAATACCCAAGCGGAAAGAGAGTTTATTTTGTGCATATATGTATTTAGATACTTGCCAAAAGTAAAAGAGGAAACAAATTTCCTATGCATGGCATAAGGGAATTTCGGCCATAAGGGTCAAGAGAGAAGCAAATAAAAGAGGAAACAAATCCAAGGACTTGCTTGGCAAGTCTTGGCCGTGTGCCTCATAGAAGAAAAGGGGAAATTGGCTCATTAATATGTGATATTCTATAGAAGAGGAAACTACCTTAAGTCGTAGTGTTTAAAAGTGCCCACTCACTAATTCCTTTATTTCGAGTGATTTAGTGATAGAAACTTTCGTGGTTGCTCGAGGTGCCGAGGAAAAAAAGAGGGACATGCTGCGAGGGGAGACGAGCGTTGCAAATTTCTAAGAGCTTCTCCAAGATCAAGCTTCAAGAAAGGTTAGTAAACTTCTTAGCTCATATTAGTTTTTAATTACGTGTACTTGCACTTGTCTAGGTTAGTAAAAACCGTTTTTACTTGTAAAAGAAAATTTTTAAAATTCCGCCGCTTCCCGAAGCGTTAATTATTTTTTTAAACCCTAGATAGATTCCAACAAATGGTATCAGAGCTATGGTCAAAGATTAGCATGTACATGTATTTAAAATTATGAGCTTGAAAATCGTTTTCGAAAGTTTACTAATTTTGTGACAAGTTAGAATTGTTATCTTAGTTTTTTTTTTAATTTATTGCTCATGCCTTTAAATTAAAAATCATGTTGATTTTCTATGAGTTTGGGATGTTTTTAAAACACATTAGAATCAGTTCTAAAAGTTTTTAATTTTTTATATTGAAAAACGTGTTTTAAAGGTTTGAGATTTATCGAGTAAAATTTTGTGACTAGTTTTGTTATCTTGCTAGTTTCTTATTTTTACTTGAATCGTTTTATGCTTGTTGTTATTTCTTTTATGCCTTGTTATTATCTTGCTAATAAAACACAAATAAAAGCTTTAACAATCTTCATAAAACGTTCCGTTACACTCGATTCTTTTTCGCACCTAAAAAGGACCAAGCTTTAATTATTTCTTTTTCTTAGAGCTGGAGTAAACCTGCATTAAAAGTGTCATAACTCTCTGCTCAGAAATCTAAATTTAACGATTCTTGAATCAAATGAAAGCTATGTTTGTCCTCTGTCCAATCCCACCGGTTTCGGCTCAAAAGGACATCGGAGCCGCCAGATATGGCGATTTTACTCCGAGGTGGGCGGCTGTTCCGAAAGTCCAGTTTTTTTTAGAAATCCGGATTTTCAAACCCCACTACCATGAGTTATAGAACTCTAATGAGAAAATTTTCTTGAGCAAAAATGTTTTTCATATGATTATAAACATGATTTGTTAGATTAAAATGTTTTGATTTTTGAAAGTTTAATTGAAATTGAGTTTTTACAAAACTAGTTTGAATTTTGAAAAATCGTTTTTACTTTCAAACTTGAAAATATTTTGTCATCCAAATCAAATAAGTTTTCAAAATGTTTTCAAAACTATATCTATATCACATATGTTCAAAATCTATATGCTCTTGAAAATTTGAGTGGGAGGTCTCTTTGTAGACAAGCCGAAAAATAAAAAGATGTGTAATCTCAAACTTTCAAGTGTTCGAGTGAGTTGAAGTTCACACTTCCCTCATGCACTTTCCCGAAATAGAAAATAGGAATAGATCGAGTTTGTACTTTGTGCCTTTATGCACTAATACTACTCTGAACATGTCGATCTAGGATTCTCTTCTATTTGTCCGCTCGGTCGCTCTCTAACTAGGAAATCTGTTTCCGAACTTATAAGAGTCGATGAACCAACTCCAAAAACTAAGTGGGAGGGTTATATTTGTTGTTTGTAACCCGTGATCCCCAACACTAATGAAAGAAGCAATTAACGTGGGACTAAGAGCCGCTCTTGCGACCCTCACTTAAATGGGAGTACTCTAAGGCGTTCTTGCTTCGATCATTGCTCAATGAGCTATGTCCGAGAGTGAGACGCTGATGACAAGGCCTCCCCTTGGGGGATTGTTTTTCAAAGTTGACCTTTTGGACTAAGTGGTTGGTTGCACACTTAGGCTCAATCCCTAGTAATCCTCCCTTGAGGCTCTGCGAAAGGATGTGAGTGATCAAACCAATTTAAAAGGTGGCTAGTCAAAATAGATGTATTGACATCTTGGCTTAGCATTAATGATGTGTCATTTACTTATAAAAGGAGATTTTTTGCGGCCTTCTCTTGAGGGAGTAAATTATCGTTTGGTTTATAACACCTTTGGATTTTATAAAAGTCTTAATAAAACTTAAATCCTAAACCAAAGACTAATCGTAAACTTGTTTCAACTTTTATAGGCAATATGTCTCTCAACCCTCTCTCAACCATTCTTTCCTCGAATAAACTCGAAAACAAAAACTGCGTAGATTCGAAACATAACCTCGACATAATCCTTACCAAGCACAAATGGGAACTCACCACCCCGCGTTCCCCTCTGACGAATAATGAATCAACTCAAGAGGACAAAGACGCCTTGGCGGCCTGGCTCTGCTCCGATGAGATTGTGAGGTGCTATATCTTAGCATCAATGAACAATGTGTTGCAACAACAACATCGTGACATCGAGACTGCCGCCGACATGCTCACCAATCTCCATGAGATGTTTGGAGGGCAAAGGCGTCAAGCAAGGCAAAAAGCAGTCCGACAGCTTATGAACTCTCGCATGAAGGCTAGGACTCCTGTTGGAGACTTTATGATATTGATCATTAGTCATCTGAGTAAAATGGAAATCCTAGGATCTGAGATTGATGGGAAGAATGTCATAGATGTGATCTTAGAAACTCTCCCCGCATCTCTTGATACCTCCAAGATGAACTACTCCAAGCTAAAGTACACTGTTACCAAGCTTATGGAGAAACTTCACACTGCTGTAGGTCTAACTAAGAGAAAGAGGAATCAAGGAGAGGCACATGCTACTGAGCACAAAGCCTCCGCCTCTAGAACTGAGAAAGGACCTCACAATGCCGATAAAAAGAACTGTCCTGCCTATCTCAAAGAAAAGGAACATAGTATTGTACTAGTTACCGAAGCATGCTTAGTAGGTGATAATGTATCAACGTGGATTCTTGACTCCGCTGCTACTAACCATATTTGTTGTTCCTTGAATGGTTTCAAGAAAACCAAAAGCTTAGAGGAAGGCGAGTTCTGTTTCAAATAGGGTGATGGGAGCCTGGTGTCTGCGAAGGCTGTGGGATCTGTGACGCTGTCTTTTGAAGACCGCATTTTCAACTTGAATAATGTTTATTTTGTTCCTACCTTTGGGAAGAACTTAATATCCGTTGCTCGTCTTCTTGAGCAAGATTATTGTTTAAAGTTCATTAAGAATGGAATTCGTATTTCGTTTCCTGATAATTCTTTTGTCACTGATGCATGTCTGAAGAATGCTCTTTTCTACATCTATCCCACTCAACCTTCTCTTTTAGACACCGAAATAGATAATGATCTAGTTAGGGAGCCAAAGAGGATCAAACTTTCTGAATCCTCCAATCTAACAAAATCAACATACCTCTGGCACTTGAGACCTGGTCATATCAGTCTAGATAGGATTAAGAGACTTGTGAGGGATGGTCCACTCGAAGACTCTGCAATAGGTTCACTACCTACTTGTGAATCCTGCATAGAAGGAAAAATGACTAAGCGACCTTTCTCCGATAAGGGTCGAAGAGCCACTGAGCTGCTGGAACTAGTGCATTCTGATGTATGTGGTCCGCTCAGCCAACAGGCACGTGGAGGATACAAATACTTCGTTACCTTCACCGATGATTACTCGCGATATGGGTTTGTCTATTTGCTCAAACACAAATCCGAGACCTTTAACGTATGTAAGGTCTTTAGGGCTTTAGTGGAAAAGCAAACTGGCAAAGTGATCAAAACCCTTCGATCTGATCGAGGTGGTGAGTATATGTCTGGAGAGTTCGATGACTTTCTTAAAGAAGAAGGTATCGCTTCTCAGCTTACCGCACCTGGCACACCTCAACAAAACGGAGTGTCAGAGAGAAGAAACCAAACTCTCATGGAGATGGTTAGATCAATGATGAGTTACTCATCACTCCCTCTTTCCTTTTGGGGATATGCCCTTGAAACAGCCTCCCATATTCTGAACCAAGTTCCGTCCAAAACGGTTCCTGGTACTCCTTATGAACGATGGACTGGCCGTAAAGTGAATCTTGGCCGCATCCGAATTTGGGGTTGCCCTGCACACGTGCTGAGGCAAAAGACTAGCAAGTTGGCTAGTAGGTCAGAATTGTGCCTGTTTGTGGGATATCCAAAGGAAACCAAAGGTTTTACTTTCTATAGTCCCGAGGACGATAAGGCTTTCGTTAGCACGAATGCTCGTTTCCTTGAGGAGGACTTTATGAAAGATGCAGAACCTAGAAGCAAAATTGTGCTTGAAGAAAAGTTGGGTGAGGAAGCTTCTACCTCATCTGTAAGAACTGTTCTTACCCCAACTGAAACACAACCTAACTCATCAGAATCTCGTCAAGTAGTACTTAGACGTAGTGGGAGGGCTACTCAAAAGCCTGACAGGTACATGTCTTATGGAGACTCTCTTGTAGCCGTCTCTGACATGGATAATCCTGTTTTCTATAGCCAAGCGATGGCTTGTTCTGAATCAAACCTTTGGCTTGACGCCATGAAAGTTGAAATGCACTCGATGTATGTCAACAATGTCTGGAAACTTGTAGACCTTCCTGTAGGGATTAAACCCGTAGGGTGTAAGTGGATATACAAGAAGAAAAGGGGTCCTGATGGGAACGTCGAGACGTTCAAAGCACGACTTGTGGCGAAGGGTTATACCCAACAAGAAGGGATTGACTATGAAGAAACCTTCTCGCCAGTCGCGATGCTTAAATCCATCCGCATACTCCTATCCATAGCTGCAGCTCTCGACTATGAGATCTGGCAAATGGATGTCAAGACAGCCTTTCTGAATGGCAATCTTGACGAGCGCATTTACATGGCTCAACCAGACGGTTTCGTGGAAGAAGGTCAAGATACCAAGGTTTGTGAGTTGCTTAAGTCCATTTATGGATTAAAGCAAGCATCTAGGTCATGGAATATTAGATTCGATGAAACTGTAAAGAGCTTTGGCTTTGAACAGTCAATAGATGAGCCTTGTGTTTACAAGTTAATACACAAAGGTAAAGTTGTGTTTCTGGTACTATATGTCGATGATATACTACTCATTGGTAATGACGTGGGTAAGTTATCTGAGGTTAAGGTCTGGCTGGCAAAGCAATTCGATATGAAGGATCTAGGAGAAGCCGCGTACATTCTGGGGAAAAACCGGACCATGTCGCTCTCTCAAGCATCTTATATTGATAAAATAATGGATCGCTTCTCGATGCAAGACTCCAAGAAGGGCCAAACACCCTTTAGGCATGAAGTTTCACTCTCTAAGGACCAGTCTCCCAAGACTGCACAAGAGATTGAAGACATGAGGAAAATTCCTTACGCCTCTGCCGTAGGAAGCCTCATGTATGCTATGCTTTGCACTAGACCTGATATATGTTTCTCCGTTGGCGTAGTTAGCCATTTCCAATCGAACCCTGGACCCGAGCACTGGATTGCTGTTAAGCATGTTCTTAAGTATCTTCGAAGAACTAGGAACTTGATGCTTACATACTCATGTACTGACCTGACTATGACGGGATATACCGACTCCGATTTTCAAGCGGATAAGGATTCCAGGAAATCCACTTCGGGATCTGTGTTCATCCTTAATGGTGGAGATGTTGTGTGGAGAAGTATTAAGCAATCTTGCATTGCTGATGTTGGAATCGATCTAGGGTTTAAGAAAAAGTTTAACGCTTCGTTAAGCGGCGGAATTTTAAAAATTTTCTTTTTAAGTAAAACTAGTTTTTACTAACCTAGACAAGAGCATGTGCATGTAAAAAAAAACTAATATGAGCTATTAAAGTTACTAACCTTTCTGATGCTTGAACGTTGATGAGCCTTTGGAAGGTTGGCAACGTTCGTCTCCCCTCGCAGCACGTCTCTCTTTTCTTTCCTCGGCACCTCGAGCAACCACGAAAGTTTCTATCACTAAATCACTCGAAAAGAAGGAATTAGTGAGTGGGCACTTTTAAACACTACGACTTGAGAACGAGTCTCGAAGTCGCAGAGCTAAAGACTAGGTCGAGTGAGGACCTAGGTGCCAAGACAAGAGAAAACCGAAAATAAACTAGAGAGAGAGAGAAGAGGACTTCGGCCAAGTTCTAGAGAGAGAGTCTCTCAAATCTCTTAAACTTGGATGAATTAATTGTGAGGAAATGGGGCTCCTATTTATAGGAGAGGTCTCACCTTCAATAAGGTAGTTTCCTCTTCTATAGAATATCACATATTCATGAGCAAAAATCCTTCATTTCCCATTCCTTGTTGGGCGCCCAAGGCTGCCTCCTAGAGGCAAGGATTTGTTTCCTTTTTTGTTCCTTGGCTTTCCCTTTTCTCACTTGGCCGAATTTCCCATTGCATGTGTGGGAAATTTGTTTCCTCTTTTTCTTTTGGCAAGTATCTAAATACATTTATGCACAAAATAAACTCTCTTTCCTTGGGTATTATGGGCGCCCATTTCACTTCTAGAAGGAGCTTCTAGAAGCTTCTTCATTTATTCATGAGAACATGAAAAAGGCCCATTAAGAGTTTTCAATAAAATTCTTATGAAATGAAATTAATTCACAAGGCCCAATTAATCATATTATGGCCGAGTGACATTAAGTCATCAAATGAACTTGTCAAAATTTATTGACATCCATTTCATCCTTATGTCTCAAAAGACAAAAATACCCTTTTAACTATTTTCGTTCTTGTTTTGGCTTAGCTTCCAGTTTAACTATTCCTATCGATGTGATTCGTGACAGTGACCTCATGGACCCAAATGAACAAAGCTTTAGCTAAACACTTGGACTCAAAAGTTCACAAACCTTTTCCAAGTTTAGCTTAATGCCAACTGACTCCACTAAAGAGCTGACACTGAAAATCTCTCGGTTCAAATGAATTTATTTTCTACTCAAGAATTCGACCTAATTATGATGAGCGGATCCACTGAATATTATCTATGTTTACCCTTCATGAATGTCATCAGCTAGTCGGGATTTACTAAATTACCATTTTACCCTTCTAGCTGTTATTTCCTCAACTCCTTTGTCGCTTGTGAATAAGTTAGAAACAATGTATTGACGAGGAGCTAACAAGTCACATTGTTTCATCCAAAAGAGTCAAGACTCAATTTGGACACTGGCCAGTTCATTTATTCACACTCCAAGGAACAAAGCATGAGGTGACATACATTGCATTTCAGCAATCTTGTACATGAATTCCATATCTATGAGAACTTCACAAAGTTACTCATGACAGACTCACAACTTAGTACTTCACCAATAGGCCTTGTTCGGAATCACATAGTGAGTCCGAACTTTGACTTTCTCAAATGAGAATACTAAGGTGTGAAATGGCATGTCTCATTTCAGGATTAAGGTAAGCATGATGCAATTCATACATAGTGACTTCGAGACATAAGAGGTTAAATGGTTTGTTCTTATCTTGTCTCTAGAAGTGCACTGGTCAATTCAGTACCTTCGGAAGATACCTAGAAGAACTATAGAGTTCCTAACTCTCAATGCCTCATAACCAGACATCATAGATTCTTCTAACAATCATACTGAGGTCAATAGTCCTTTGACCCTAAGATTGCGAATATATCGTTTTAAGCAAACTACGAAGAGTTTGTTCATGCAAATCTACATTTGTCTCTTCGTAAGTTGTTAAGTTTGTTTATGGACTAAAAGACTATGGTTTTATCATAAAGCTTCAGACAAGGAAGATTGAATGAACGTTTCAACTTTATTAATGAATGAATAGGCAATTACAAGCAAGAGTCTTCATGAGACTTTATTACATCAAATGTTCAAAATAAAGACTACAACTCTTCTTGTGGGCACCATTGACAACAAACTCCCACTTGACTCAAAGAAGGTGTGTGTAGTCCTTCATGCCTAATCCCTCACGATGTTGGTCGAAGACCTTGTTCGCTAGGGCCTTGGTGAATGGATCTGCGAGGTTGTCCACCGTTGAGATCTTCTTCACTTCCACGTCTCCGCGCTGCACGATCTCTCGAATCAAATGGTATTTCCTCTCAATATGCTTAGAGCGCTTATGGCTTCTAGGTTCCTTTGAGTTAGCGACAGCCCCACTATTATCACAATAAAGGGTCATGGGCTCGTCGACGTTTGGAACAACTTCCAAATACTTAAGGAACTTTCTAAGCCATACAGCCTCTTTGGATGCTTCACAAGCAGCCACATATTCTGCTTCCATTGTGGAGTCAGCAATGCAAGATTGCTTAATACTTCTCCACACAACAGCTCCACCATTAAGGATGAACACAGATCCCGAAGTGGATTTCCTGGAATCCTTATCCGCTTGAAAATCGGAGTCGGTATATCCCGTCATAGTCAGGTGAGTACCTGAGTATGTAAGCATCAAGTTCCTAGTTCTTCGAAGATACTTAAGAACATGCTTAACAGCAATCCAGTGCTCGGGTCCAGGGTTGGATTGGAAACGACTAACTACGCCAACGGCGAAACATATATCAGGTCGGGTGCAAAGCATAGCATACATGAGGCTTCCTACGGGAGAGGCGTAAGGAATTTTCCTCATGTCTTCAATCTCTTGTGCAGTCTTGGGAGACTGGTCCTTAGAGAGTGAAACTCCATGCCTAAAGGGTGTTTGACCCCTCTTGCAGTCTTGCATCGAGAAGCGATCCATCACCTTATCAATATAAGATGCTTGAGAGAGCGACAGGGTCCGGTTTTTCCTATCTCGAAAGATTTGGATTCCCAGAATGTACGCGGCTTCTCCTAGATCCTTCATATCGAATTGCTTTGCTAGCCAGACCTTAACCTCAGATAACTTACCCACGTCATTACCAATGAGTAGTATATCATCGACATATAGTACCAGAAACACAACTTTGCCTTCGTGTATTAACTTGTAAACACAAGGCTCATCTATTGACTGTTCAAAGCCGAAGCTCTTTACAGTTTCATCGAATCTAATGTTCCATGACCTAGATGCTTGCTTTAGTCCATAAATGGATTTAAGCAACTCACAAACCTTGGTCTCTTGACCTTTATCCACGAAACCGTCTGGTTGAGCCATGTAAATGCGCTCGTCAAGATTGCCATTCAGAAAAGCTGTCTTGACATCCATTTGCCAGATCTCATAGTCGAGAGCTGCAGCTATGGATAGGAGTATGCGGATGGATTTAAGCATCGCGACTGGCGAGAAGGTTTCTTCATAGTCAATCCCTTCTTGTTGGGTATAACCCTTCGCCACAAGTCGTGCTTTGAACGTCTCAACGTTCCCATCAGGACCCCTTTTCTTCTTGTATATCCACTTACACCCTACGGGTTTAATCCCTTCAGGAAGGTCTACAAGTTTCCAGACTTTGTTGACATACATCGAGTGCATCTCAACTTTCATGGCGTCAAGCCAAAGGTTTGATTCAGAACAAGCCATTGCTTGGCTATAGGAAACAGGATCATCCATGTCAGAGACGGCTACGAGAGAGTCTCCATAAGACATGTACCTGTCAGGCTTTTGAGTAGCCCTCCCACTACGTCGAAGTACTACTTGACGAGATTCTGATGAGTTAGGTTGTGTTTCAGTTGGGGTAAGAACAGTTCTTACACATGAGGTAGAAGCTTCCTCACCCAACTTTTCTTCAAGCACAATTTCGCTTCTAGGTTTCGCATCCTTCATAAAGTCCTCCTCGAGGAAACGAGCATTCGTGCTAACGAAAGTCTTATCGTCCTCGGGACTATAGAAAGTAAAACCTTTGGTTTCCTTCGGATATCCTACAAACAGGCACAATTCTGACCTACTAGCCAACTTGCTAGTCTTTTGCCTCAGCACGTGTGCAGGGCAACCCCAAATTCGGATGCGGCCAAGATTCACTTTACGGCCAGTCCATCGTTCATAAGGAGTACCAGGAACCGTTTTGGACGGAACTTGGTTCAGAATGTAGGCGGCTGTTTCGAGGGCATATCCCCAAAAGGAAAGCGGGAGTGATGAGTAACTCATCATCGATCTAACCATCTCCATAAGAGTTCGGTTTCTTCTCTCTGACACTCCGTTTTGTTGAGGTGTGCCAGGTGCGGTAAGCTGAGAAGCAATACCTTCTTCTTTAAGAAAGTCGTCGAACTCTCCAGACATATACTCACCACCTCGATCAGATCGAAGGGTTTTGATCACTTTGCCAGTTTGCTTTTCCACTAAAGCCCTAAAGACCTTAAATACGTTAAAGGTCTCGGATTTGTGTTTAAGCAAATAGACAAACCCATATCTTGAGTAGTCATCAGTGAAGGTAACGAAGTATTCGTATCCTCCACGTGCCTGTTGGTTGAGCGGACCACATACATCAGAATGTATTAGTTCCAGCAACTCAGTGGCTCTTCGACCCTTATCGGAGAAAGGTCGCTTAGTCATTTTTCCTTCTATGTAGGATTCACAAGTAGGTAGTGAACCTATTGCAGAGGCTTGGAGTGGACCATCCCTCACAAGTCTCTTAATCCTATCTAGACTGATATGACCAAGTCTTAAGTGCCATAGGTGTGTTGATTTTGTTAGATCGGAGGATTCAGAAAGTTTGATCCTCTTTGGCTCCCTAATTAGATCATTATCTATTTCGGTGTTTAAGAGAGAAGGTTGAGTGGGATAGATGTAAAAAAGACCATTCTTCATACATGCATCAGTGACGAAAGAATTAGAAAAAGAAATACGAATTCCATTCTTTATAAACTTTAAACAATAATCTTGCTCGAGAAGACGAGCAACGGATATTAAGTTCTTCCCAAAGGTAGGAACAAAATAAGCATTATTCAAGTTTAAAGCGCGGTCTTCAAAAGACAGCGTCACGGATCCCACAGCCTTCGCAGACACCAGGCTCCCATCACCCCATTTGAAACAGAACTCGCCTACCTCTAAGCTTTTGGTTTTCTTGAAACCATTCAAGGAACAACAAATATGGTTAGTAGCAGCGGAGTCAAGAATCCACGTTGATACATTATCAGCTACTAAGCATGCTTCGGTAACTAGTACAATACTATGTTCCTTTGCTTTGAGATTGGCAGGACAGTTCTTTTTATCGGCCTTGTGAGGTCTCTTCTTAGTTCTAGAGGCGGAGGCTTTTTGCTCAGTAGCATGTGCCTCTCCTTGATTCCTCTTTCTCTTAGTGAGACCTACAGCAGTGTGAAGTTCCTTCATAAGCTTGGTAACAGTGTACTCTAGTTTGTTTATGAAGTAGTTCATCTTGGAGGTATCTAGAGATGCGGGGAGAGTTTCTAAGATCATATCTGTGATATTCTTCCCATCAATCTTAGATCCTAGGATTTCCATTTCATTCAGAAAACTAATGATCAGTATCATGAAGTCTCTAACAGGAGTCCTAGCCTGCATATGACAGTTCATAAACTGTCGGACTGCTTGTAGCCTTGTTTGACGCCTTTGCCCACCAAACATCTCAAGGAGATTGTAGAGCATGTCAGCGGCAGTCTCGAAGTCACGATGTTGCTCTTTCAGCATATTGTTCATAGATGCCAAGATATAGCACCTCACAATCTCATCGGATCGAAGCCAGGCCGCTAAGGCGTCATTGTCCTCTTGAGTTGAATCATCATTCGTCAGAGGAGGACACGGGGTGGTGAGTACCCATTTGTGCTTGTTAACGGTAGGTATTATGTCGAGGTTACGTTTCGAATCTACGAAGTTTTCGTTTTCGAGTTTGATCGAGGAAAGAAAGATAGAGAGATGGTTGAGAGACATATTGCCTATATAAGTTGAAACAAGTTTATGATTAGTCTTTGGTTTAGGATTTAAGTTTCATTAAGACTTTTGTAAAACCCAAAGGTGTTATAAACCAAACGATAATTTACTCCCTCAAGAGAAGGCCGCAAAAAATCTCCATTTATAAGTAAATGACACATCATTAATGCTAAGCCAAGATGTCAATACATCTATTTTGACTAGCCACCTTGTAAATTGGTTTGATCACTCACATCCTTTCGCAGAGCCTTAAGGAAGGATACTAGGGATTGAGCCTAAGTGTGCAACCAACCACTTAGTCCAAAAGATCAGCTTTGAAAAACAATCCCCCAAGGGGAGGCCTTGCCATCATTGCATCACTCTCGGACGTAGCTCATTGAGCAATGATCGAAGCAATAACGCCTTGGAGTACTCACATTTAAGTGAGGGTCGCAAGAGCGGCTCTTAGTCCCACGTTATTGCATCTTTCACTAGTGTTGGGGATCGCGGGTTACAAACAACGAGTATAACCCTCCCACTTAGTTTTTGGAGTTGGTTCATCGACTCTTATAAGTTCGGAAACAAATTTCCTAGTTAGAGAGCGACAGAGCGGACAACTAGAAGAGAATCCTAGATCGACATGTTCAGAGTAGTATTAGTGCATAAAGGCACAAGGGACATACTCGATCTTTTCCTATTTTCTATTTCGGGAAAGTGCGTGAGGGAAGTGTGAACTCCAACTCACTCGAACACTTGAAAGTTTGAGATTACACATCTTTTTATTTTTCGGCTTGTCTACAAGGAGACCTCCCACTCAAATTTTCAAGAGCATATAGATTTTGAACATATGTGATATAGATATAGTTTTGAAAACATTTTGAAAACTTATTTGATTTGGATGACAAAATATTTTCAAGTTTGAAAGTGAAAACGGTTTTTCAAAATTCAAACTAATTTTGTAAAAATTCAATTTCAATTAATCTTTCAAAAAACAAAACTTTTAATCTTTACACATCATGTTTATAATCATATGAAAAACATTTTTGCTCAAGAAAGTTTTCTCATTAGAGTTCTATAACTCATGGTAGTGGGGTTTGAAAATCCGGATTTCTAAAAAAAACTGGAGTTTCAGACAGCCGCGCACCTCGGAGTAAAATCGCCATAACTGGCGGCTCCGATGTCCTTTTGAGCCGAAACCGGTGGCATTGGACAGAGGACAGACAGAGCTTTAATTTGATTTCTGAGCAGAGAGTTATGCCGCTTTTAATGCGGGTTTACATTCCAGCTCGAAGAAAAAGAAATAAATTAAAGCTTTGTCCTTTTAGGTGCGAAAAAGAATCGAGTGTAACGGAACGTTTTATGAGGTTGTTTAAAGCTTTTATTTGTGTTTTATTAGCAGGGTAACAACATAGAATAAAAGAAATAACAACATGCATAAAACGATTCAAGTAAATAAACGGAACTAGTAAGAAAATAAAACTAGTCACAAAATTTACTCGAAAATTCTCAAACCTTTAAAACACGTTTTTCAATATAAAAAATTAAAAACTTTTAGAACTGATTCTAATGTGTTTTAACATCATCCCAAACTCATAGAAAATCAACATGCTTTTTAATTTAAAGACAAGAGCAATAAATTAAAAAAAAATCTAAGATTACAATTCTAACTTGTCACAAAATTAGTAAACTTTCGAAAACGATTTTCAAGCTCATAATTTAAAAAACATGCACATGCATTCCTTTGACCATAGCTCTGATACCATTTGTTGGAATCGATCTAGGGTTTAAGAAAAAGATTAACGCTTCGTTAAGCGGCGGAATTTTAAAAATTTTCTTTTTAAGTAAAACTAGTTTTTACTAACCTAGACAAGAGCATGTGCATGTAAATAAAAACTAATATGAGCTATTAAAGTTACTAACCTTTCTGATGCTTGAACGTTGATGAGCCTTTGGAAGGTTGGCAACGTTCGTCTCCCCTCGCAGCACGTCTCTCTTTTCTTTCCTCGGCACCTCGAGCAACCACGAAAGTTTCTATCACTAAATCACTCGAAAAGAAGGAATTAGTGAGTGGGCACTTTTAAACACTACGACTTGAGAACGAGTCTCGAAGTCGCAGAGCTAAAGACTAGGTCGAGTGAGGACCTAGGTGCCAAGACAAGAGAAAACCGAAAATAAACTAGAGAGAGAGAGAAGAGGACTTCGGCCAAGTTCTAGAGAGAGAGTCTCTCAAATCTCTTAAACTTGGATGAATTAATTGTGAGGAAATGGGGCTCCTATTTATAGGAGAGGTCTCACCTTCAATAAGGTAGTTTCCTCTTCTATAGAATATCACATATTCATGAGCAAAAATCCTTCATTTCCCATTCCTTGTTGGGCGCCCAAGGCTGCCTCCTAGAGGCAAGGATTTGTTTCCTTTTTTGTTCCTTGGCTTTCCCTTTTCTCACTTGGCCGAATTTCCCATTGCATGTGTGGGAAATTTGTTTCCTCTTTTTCTTTTGGCAAGTATCTAAATACATTTATGCACAAAATAAACTCTCTTTCCTTGGGTATTATGGGCGCCCATTTCACTTCTAGAAGGAGCTTCTAGAAGCTTCTTCATTTATTCATGAGAACATGAAAAAGGCCCATTAAGAGTTTTCAATAAAATTCTTATGAAATGAAATTAATTCACAAGGCCCAATTAATCATATTATGGCCGAGTGACATTAAGTCATCAAATGAACTTGTCAAAATTTATTGACATCCATTTCATCCTTATGTCTCAAAAGACAAAAATACCCTTTTAACTATTTTCGTTCTTGTTTTGGCTTAGCTTCCAGTTTAACTATTCCTATCGATGTGATTCGTGACAGTGACCTCATGGACCCAAATGAACAAAGCTTTAGCTAAACACTTGGACTCAAAAGTTCACAAACCTTTTCCAAGTTTAGCTTAATGCCAACTGACTCCACTAAAGAGCTGACACTGAAAATCTCTCGGTTCAAATGAATTTATTTTCTACTCAAGAATTCGACCTAATTATGATGAGCGGATCCACTGAATATTATCTATGTTTACCCTTCATGAATGTCATCAGCTAGTCGGGATTTACTAAATTACCATTTTACCCTTCTAGCTGTTATTTCCTCAACTCCTTTGTCGCTTGTGAATAAGTTAGAAACAATGTATTGACGAGGAGCTAACAAGTCACATTGTTTCATCCAAAAGAGTCAAGACTCAATTTGGACACTGGCCAGTTCATTTATTCACACTCCAAGGAACAAAGCATGAGGTGACATACATTGCATTTCAGCAATCTTGTACATGAATTCCATATCTATGAGAACTTCACAAAGTTACTCATGACAGACTCACAACTTAGTACTTCACCAATAGGCCTTGTTCGGAATCACATAGTGAGTCCGAACTTTGACTTTCTCAAATGAGAATACTAAGGTGTGAAATGGCATGTCTCATTTCAGGATTAAGGTAAGCATGATGCAATTCATACATAGTGACTTCGAGACATAAGAGGTTAAATGGTTTGTTCTTATCTTGTCTCTAGAAGTGCACTGGTCAATTCAGTACCTTCGGAAGATACCTAGAAGAACTATAGAGTTCCTAACTCTCAATGCCTCATAACCAGACATCATAGATTCTTCTAACAATCATACTGAGGTCAATAGTCCTTTGACCCTAAGATTGCGAATATATCGTTTTAAGCAAACTACGAAGAGTTTGTTCATGCAAATCTACATTTGTCTCTTCGTAAGTTGTTAAGTTTGTTTATGGACTAAAAGACTATGGTTTTATCATAAAGCTTCAGACAAGGAAGATTGAATGAACGTTTCAACTTTATTAATGAATGAATAGGCAATTACAAGCAAGAGTCTTCATGAGACTTTATTACATCAAATGTTCAAAATAAAGACTACAACTCTTCTTGTGGGCACCATTGACAACAGCTGACTCCACAATGGAAGCAGAATATGTGGCTGCTTGTGAAGCATCCAAAGAGGCTGTATGGTTAGAAAATTCCTTAAGTATTTGGAAGTTGTTCCAAACGTCGACAAGCCCATGACCCTTTATTGTGATAATAGTAGGGTTGTCGCTAACTCAAAGGAACCTAGAAGCCATAAGCGCTCTAAGCATATTGAGAGGAAATACCATTTGATTCGAGAGATCGGGCAACGCGGAGACGTGGAAGTGAAGTAGATCTCTGGCAGATCTATTCACCAAGGCCCTAGCGAACATGGTCTTCGACCAACATCGAGAGGGATTAGGCATAAAGGACTACTCACATCTTCTTTGAGTCAAGTGGGAGTTTGTTGTCAATGGTGCCCACAAGAAGAGTAGTAGTGTCTGTTTGTGTACATTTGATGTAATAAAGTCTCATGAAGATTCTTGCTTGTAATTGCGTATTCATTCATTAATAAAAAGTTGAAACGTTCATTCAATCTTCCTTGTCTGAAGCTTTATGATAAAACCTTAGTCTTTTAGTCCCTAAACAAACTAAACAACTTATGAAGAGACAAATGTAGATTTCCATGAACAAACTCTTCGTAGTTTGCTTAAAACGATATATTCGCAATCTTAGGGTCAAAGGACTATTGACCTCAGTACGATTGTTAGAAGAATCTATGATGTCTGGTTATGAGGCATTGAGAGTTGGAGACTCTATAGTTCTTCTAGGTATCTTCCGAAGGAACTGAATTGACCAGTGCACTTCTAGAGACAAGATCAGAACAAACCATTTAACCTCTTATGTCTCGAAGTTACTACGTATGAATTGCATCATGCTTACCTTAATCCTGAAATGAGACATGCCATTTCACAGCTTAGTATTCTCATTTGAGAAAGTCAGAGTTCGGGCTCACTATGTGATTCCGAACAGGGCCTATTGGTGAAGTACTAAGTTGTGAGTATGTCATGAGTAACTTTGTGAAGTTCTCATAGATATGGAATTCATGTACAAGATTGCTGAAATGCAATGTATGTCACCTCATGCTTTGTTCCTTGGAGTGTGAATAAATGAACTGGCCAGTGTCCAAATTAGGTCCTGACTCTTTTGGATGAAACAATGTGACTTGTTAGCTCCTCGTCAATACATTGTTTCTAACTTATTCACAAGCGACAAAGGAGCTGAGGAAATAACAGCTAGAAGGGTAAAATGGTAATTTAGTAAATCCCGACTAGCTGATGACATTCATGAAGGGTAGCATAGATAATATTCAGTGGATCCACTCATCATAATTAGGTCGAATTCTTGAGTAGAAAATAAATTCATTTGAACCGAGAGATTTTCAGTGTCAGCTCTTTAGTGGAGTCAGTTGGCATTAAGCTAAACTTGGAAAAGGTTTGTGAACCTTTGAGTCCAAGTGTTTAGCTCAAGCTTTGTTCATTTGGGTCCATGATGTCACTGTCACGAATCACTTCGATAGGAATAGTTAAACTGGAAGCTAAGTCAAAACGAGAACGAAAATAGTCAAAAGGGTATTTTTGTCTTTTGAGACATAGGATGAAATGAATGTCAATAAATTTTTTTTGACAAGTTCATTTGATGACTTAATGTCACGCGGCCATAACTTGATTATTGGGCCTTGTGGATTAATTTCATTTCATAAGAATTTTATTGAAAATTCTAAATGGGCCTTTTCTTATGTTGTCATGAACAAGTGAAGAAAATTCTAGAAGCCTTTGTAGAAGATATGGACGCCTACTACCCAAGAGGAAAGAGAGTTTATTTTGTGCATAAATGTATTTAGATACTTGCCAAACGAAAAAGAGGAAACAAATTTCCTATGCATGGCATAAGGGAATTTCGGCCATAAGGGTCAAGAGAGAAGCAAATAAAAGAGGAAACAAATCCAAGGACTTGCTTGGCAAGTCTTATCCGTGTGCCTCATAGAAGAAAAGGGGAAATTGGCTCATTAATATGTGATATTCTATAGAAGAGGAAACTACCTTATTGAAGGTAAGACCTCTCCTATAAATAGGAGCATCATTTCCTCACATTTCATTCATTCAAGTTTAAGAGATTTGAGAGACTCTCTCTCTAGAACTTTGGCCGAAACTCCTCTCTCTCTCTCTCTAGTTTATTTTCGATTTTTCTTGTTTTGGCACCTAGGTCCTCACTCGACCTAGTGTTTAGCTCTGCGACTTCAAGACTTGTTCTTAAGTCGTAGTGTTTAAAAGTGCCCACTCACTAATTCCTTTATTTCGAGTGATTTAGTGATAGAAACTTTCGTGGTTGCTCGAGGTGCCGAGGAAAGAAAGAGGGACATGCTGCGAGGGGAGACGAGCGTTGCAACTTTCTAAGAGCTTCTCCAAGATCAAGCTTGAAGAAAGGTTAGTAAACTTCTTAGCTCATATTAGTTTTTAATTACATGTACTTGCACTTGTCTAGGTTAGTAAAAACCGTTTTTACTTGTAAAAGAAAATTTTTAAAATTTCGCCGCTTCCCGAAGCGTTAATTATTTTCTTAAACCCTAGATCGATTCCAACAGACATGTACCTGTCAGGCTTTTGAGTAGCCCTACCACTACGTCGAAGTACTACTTGACGAGATTCTGATGAGTTAGGTTGTGTTTCAGTTGGGGTAAGAACAGTTCTTACAGATGAGGTAGAAGCTTCCTCACCCAACTTTTCTTCAAGCACAATTTTGCTTCTAGGTTTTGCATCTTTCATAAAGTCCTCCTCAAGGAAACGAGCATTCGTGCTAACGAAAGTCTTATCGTCCTCGGGACTATAGAAGATGAAACCCTTGGTTTCCTTTGGATATCCCACAAACAAGCACAATTCTGACCTACTAGCCAACTTGCTAGTCTTTTGCCTTAGCACGTGTCCAGGGCAACCCAAAATTCGGATGTGACCTAGATTTACTTTACGGCCAGTCCATCGTTCATAGGGAGTACGAGGAACCGTTTTGGACGGAACTTGGTTCAGAATATAAGCGGCTGTTTCGAGGGCATATCCCCAAAAGGAAAGAGGGAGTGATGAGTAACTCATCATTGATCTAACCATCTCCATAAGAGTTCGGTTTCTTCTCTCTAACACTGCATTTTGTTGAGGTGTGCCAGGTACGGTAAGCAGAGAAGCGATACCTTCTTCTTTAAGAATGTCATCGAACTCTCTAGACATATACTCACCACCTCGATCAGATCGAAGTGTTTTAATCACTTTGCCAGTTTGCTTTTCCACTAAAGCCCTAAAGACCTTAAATATGTTAAAGGTCTCGGATTTGTGTTTGAGCAAATAGACAAACCCATATCGTGAGTAATCATCGGTGAAGGTAACGAAGTATTCGTATCCTCCACATTCCTGTTGGCTGAGCGGACCACATACATCAGAATGTATTAGTTCCAGCAACTCAGTGGCTCTTCGACCCTTATCAGAGAAAGGTCGCTTAGTCATTTTTCCTTCTATGCAGGATTCACAAGTAGGTAGTGAACCTATTGCAGAGGCTTGGAGTGGACCGTCCCTCACAAGTCCCTTAATCCTATCTAGACTGATATCACCAAGTCTTAAGTGCCATAGGTATGTTGATTTTGTTAGATCGGAGGATTCAGAAAGTTTGATCCTTTTTGGCTCCCTAATTAGATCATTATCTATTTCGGTGTCTAAAAGAGAAGGTTGAGTGGGATAGATATAAAAAAGACCATTCTTCATACATGCATCAGTGACAAAAGAATTAGAAAAAGAATTTCGAATTCCATCCTTTATAAACTTTAAATAATAATTTTGCTCTAAAAGTTGAGCAACAGATATTAAGTTTTTCCCAAAGGAAGGAACATAATAAACATTATTCAAATTTAAAATGCGTTCTTCAAAATATAGCGTCACGGATCCCACAGCCTTCGCAGAGACCATGCTCCCATGACCCCACTTGAAGCAGAAGTCGCCATCCTCTAAGCTTTTTCTTTTCCTAAAACCAGTTAAGGAGCAGCAAATATGGTTAGTAGCAGCGGAGTCAATAATCCACGATGATACTTTATTAGCTACTAAAAAAGCTTCAGTAATAAGTACAATACCTTTTACTTTAGTTTTGAGGAAGGCAGGACAGTTCCTACGCCAGTGACCAGGCTCATTGCAGTGGTGGCATTTATCTTTAGACTTATCCACCTTCGGAGCCTTCGGCGCCTTCTTCTTCGTTTGAACCTTAGGTTGGTTCTTCTTCTCGGCCTTGCGAGGTCTCTTCTTAGATCCAGAGGTGTAGGCAGTAGCATGTACCTCTCCTAGAGCCCTCTTTTTCTTAGTGAGTGCCTCAGCGGTTTGAAGTTCCTTCATGAGCTCGGTAACAGTGTACTCTAGCTTGTTCATGGAATAATTCAACTTGAAGGTATCAAAGGTTTCAGGGAGAGTTTCCAAGATCATATCTATTTTAGTCTCCCCATCAATCTCGGATCCAAGGATCTCCATTTCGTTTAGATAGCTAATGATCAGCATCATATGATCTCTAACGGGAGTTCCAGCCTTCATACGACAGTTCATGAATTTTCGGACCGCTTGTTGCCTAGCTTGACGTCCTTGCCCTCCAAACATCTCATGGAGATTGTAGAGCATATCGGTGGCAGTTTCGTAATCACGATGTTGTTGTTGCAACACATTGTTCATTGATGCCAAAATATAGCATCTCGCAATCTCATCGGATCGAAGCCAGGCCGCCAGGGCGTCTTTTTCCTCATGCTTCGAATCTTCATTCGTTTGAGGACAGGGGGTGGTGAGAACCCATTTGTGCTTGCCGACAGTAAGGACTATGTCGAGGTTACGTTTCCAGTCGATGTAATTGTCGCCTTCGAGTTTATTCGAGGAAAGAATGGTTGAGAGAGGGTTGAGAGGCATATTGCCTATAAAAGTTGAAACAAGTTTATGATTAGTCTTAGGTTTAGGATTTAAGTTTTTATATATTTGATAAAATCCAAAGGTGTTATAAACTAAACGATAATTTACTCCTTCGAGGGAAGGTCACAAAAAATCTCCATTTATAAGTAAATGACACATCATTAATGCTTAGCGAAGATGTCAATACACCAATTTTGACCAGGCACCGTTTAAATTAGTTTGATCACTCACATCCTTTCGCAGGGCCTCGAGGGAGGATTACTAGGGATTGAGTCTAAGTGTGTAACCAACCACTTAGTCCAAAAGATTGACTTTGAAAAACAATCCGAACGAGGGGAGGTCTTGTCTCATTGTCTCACTTTCCGATTTAGCTCATTGAGCAATGATCAGTGCAAAGCGCCCTTGAGTACTCTCATTTAAGAGAGGGCCACGAGGGTGACTCTTAGTCTAGCGACAATTGCACCTTTCATTAGTGTTGGGGATCGTGGGTTACAAACAACAAGTATAACCCTCCCACTTAGTTTTTGGAGTTGGTTCATCGACTCTTATAAGTTCGGAAACAGATTTCCTAGTTAGAGAGCGACCGAGCGGACAACTAGAAGAGAATCCTAGATCGACATGTTCAGAGTAGTATTAGTGCATAAAGGCACAAAGTACAAACTCGATCTATTCCTATTTTCTATTTCGGGAAAGTGCATGAGGGAAGTGTGAACTTCAACTCACTCGAACACTTGAAAGTTTGAGATTACACATCTTTTTATTTTTCGGCTTGTCTACAAGGAGACCTCCCACTCAAATTTTCAAGAGCATATAGATTTTGAACATATGTGATATAGATATAGTTTTGAAAACATTTTGAAAATTTATTTGATTTGGATGACAAAATATTTTTCAAGTTTGAAAGTGAAAACGGTTTTTCAAAATTCAAACTAGTTTTGTAAAAATCAATTTCAATCAAAACATTTTAATCTTACACATCATGTTTATAATCATATGAAAAACATTTTACTCAGGAAAATTTTCTCATTAGAGTTCTATAACTCATGGTAGTGGGGTTTGAAAATCCGGATTTCTAAAAATCTGAAGGTTCAGCACAGCCGCGCACCTCAGAGTAAAATCGTCATAACTTGCGGCTCCGATGTCCTTTTGACCCGAAACCGCTGGCATTGGACAGAGGACAGACAGAGCTTTAATTTGATTCAAGAATCATTAAATTTAGATTTCTCATCAGAGAGTTATGCCACTTTTACTGCGGGTTTTACTCCAGTTCGAAGAAAAAGAAATAATTAAAGCTTGGTCCTTTTTAGGTGCGAAAATAAATCGCGTGTAACGGAACGTTTTAGGATGTTGTTAAAGCTTTTATTTTTGTTTTATTAGCAGGGTAATAACATGGCATAAAAGAAATAAAAACATGCATAAAACGATTCATGTAAAAATAAGAAACTAGTACGACAAGAAAACTAGTCACAAAATTTTACTCGAAAAATCTCAAACATAAAAACACATTTTTTAATATAAAAAATTAAAAACTCTTTAGAACTGATTCTAATGTGTTTTAATATCATCCCAAACTCATAGAAAATCAACATGATTTTTAATTTAAAGGCAAGAGCAATAAATTAAAAAAAAATCTAAGATAACAATTCTAACTTGTCACAAAATTAGTAAACTTTCGAAAACGATTTTCAAGCTCATATTTTTAAATACATGTACATGCTAATCTTTGACCATAGTTCTGATACCATTTGTAGGAATTGATCTAGGGTTTAAGAAAAAGTTTAACGCTTCGCAAAGCGGCGGAATTTTAAAAATTTTCTTTTCAAGTAAAAACAGTTTTTTACTAACCTAGACAAAGAGCAAGTACATATAAATAAAAACTATTATGAGCTAAGAAGTTTACTAACCTTTCTTGAAGCTTGAACTTTGAGAAGCTTTTGGAAAGTTGCAACGCTCGTCTCCTCGCAGCACGTCTCTCTTTCTTTCCTCGGCAACTCGAGCAACCACGATAGTTTCTATCACTAAATCACTCGAAATAAAAGGAATCAGTGAGTGGGCACTTTTAAACACTACGACTTAAGAACGAGTCTTAAAGTCGCAGAGCTAAACTCTAGGTCAAATGAGGACCTAGGCGCCAAAACAATAAAACGAAATTGACTAGAGAGAGAGAGGAGATGGGCGGCCAAGGTTCTAGAGAGAGAGTCTCTCAAATCTCTAAAACTTTGGAATGAGAAAAATGAGAAGAATGAGGCTCCTATTTATAGGAGAGGCTTTACCTTCAATAAGGTAGTTTCCTCTTATATAGAATATCACATATTCATGAGCCAATTTCCTCTTTTTCCTCTTGAGATACTCGGCCAACACAAGGCTTCTAGAAGCCTTGATTTGTTTCCTATTTTGTTCCTTTCTAGCCTTGGCTGATTCTCCTTGTTTCCTCATAGAGGAAATTTGTTTCCTCTTTTTCTTTTGGCAAGTATATTGATAAATTTATGCACAAAATATTCTCTCTACCTATGGGTATGTTGGGCGCCCAAACTCATTCTAGAAGGAGCTTCTAGAAGCTTCTTAATTTGTTCATGACAACATGAGAAAGGCCCATTAGGAATTTTCAATAAAATTCTTATGAAATGAAATTAATCCACAAGGCACAATAAAACTAATATTGGCCGAGTGAAATTAAGTCATCAAATGAACTTGTCAAAAAATTTATTGCCATTCATTTCATCCTATGTCTCAAAAGACAAAAATACCCTTTTGACAATTTTCGTTCTTTTTTTGAACAAAGCTTGAGCTAAATGAACAAAGCTTGAGCTAAATACTTGGACTCAAAAGTTCACAAACCTTTTCCAAGTTTAGCTTAATGTCAACTGACTCCACTAAAGAGTTGACACTGAAAATCTCTCGGTTCAAATGAATTTATTTTCTACTCAAGAATTCAACCTAATTGTAATGAGTGGATCCACATAATATTATCATTGTTTACCCTTCATGAATATCATCAGCTAGTCGGGATTTACAAAATTACCATTTTACCCTTCTAGTTGTTATTTCCTCAACTCCTTTGTAGCTTGTGAATAAGTTAGAAACAATGTATTGACGAGGAGCTAACAAGTGAGTTAGGACTAAATTTGGACACTGGCCAGTTCATTTATTCACACTCCAAGGAACAAAGCATGAGGTGATATATATTGCATTTCAGCAATCTTGTACATGAATTCCATATCTATGAGAACTTCACAAAGTTACTCATGACATACTCACAATTTAGTACTTCACCAATACGCCTTGTTTGGAATCACAAAGTGAGTTCGAACTCTGACTTTCTCAAATGAGAATACTAAGGTGTGAAATGACATGTCTCATTTCAGGATTAAGGTAAGCACGATGCAATTCATACGTAGTGACTTCGAGACATAAGAGGTTAAATGGTTTGTTCTTATCTTGTCTCTAGAAGTGCACTGGTCAATTCAGTACCTTCGGAAGATACCTAGAAGAACTATAGAGTCTCCAACTCTCAATGCCTCATAACCAGACATCATAGATTCTTCTAACAATCATACTGGGGTCAATAGTCCTTTGACCCTTAGATTGCGAATATATCTTTTTAAGCAAACTACGAAGAGTTTGTTCATGCAAATCTACATTTGTCTCTTCGTAACTTGTTTAGTTTGTTTATGGACTAAAGACTAATGTTTTATCATAAAGCTTCAGACAAGGAAGATTGAATGAACGTTTCAATTTTTTATTAATGAATAACCAATTACAAGCAAGAGTCTTCATAAGACTATATGACATCAAATGTACATAAATACATACTACAACTCTTCTTGTGGGCACCATTGACAACACGACAGGGCGTAGGGCGCGGGGTACGCGGGCAGGAGGCTCGGCAGGGCGTAGGGCGCGCGCGCAAGCCCAGAGGGCTCGAGGCGCGCGTGCGATCCCGGTAGGGCATGGGGCGCGCACGCAGGGCCGGAGGGCGCGGGGCATGCGCGCAGGGTAGAAGGGCTCGGGGCGCAAGCGCAGGCCCGAAGGGCGCGGGGCATTCGGGCGATCCCAGCAGGGTGCAGGGCGCGCAGGCCCGGTGGGGCGCAGGGCACGCACAGGCCCGGCAGGGCATGGGGCGCGCGCTCGGGAAGGAGGCCCGGCAGGGCACGGGGTGCGCGCGTGGGCAGGAGGCCCGGCAGGGCTCGCGTGCGCAGGCAGGGAGCCCAGCAGGGCGCGGGGCGTGCGCAGGTTTGAGGCCCAGCAGGGGCGCGCACGCGGGTCGGAGGCCCTGCAGGGTCACGCCATGCACGAGGGGAGAATTCTTGGAGACGTTCTCAAGAAAATTCTCTGTAGAGAGATTTGTATGTGTGGGGAAGACCATGGGCAGATCTTCTTGGAAGCCCACAGAAGGGCTAGGCACGGGACGCGCGCAGGCTTGGCAAGGCATAGGGCACGCGCGCAGGCTGGAGGCCTGCCAGGGCGCGGGGTGCGCGCGCATGCAGGAGGGCCGGTAGGGCGCGGGGCGCGCGCAGACCCGGCAAGGCGCGGGGCGCGCGCGGGCAGGAGGCCGGGGGAGCAAGGCACCCGACCGAGGGGAGCAGGGCACGCGCGGGCGAAGGAGCAGGGACGCGCACGGGGCAAAGGGCCGGAGGCGTTGGGGCGTGGGTGGGCCGGAGGGCCAGGGGCATCGGGCGTGCGTGGCCAAAGGGTCGGGGGCTCGTGAGCACGTGCGGGCCAGAGGGCCAGGGGCGTAGGGGCACGCGCGGGCTGATGGATTGAGGGCGAGAGCGAGGCGCGTGCATGCTGGGGGCTCGAAATGATCGCGCGTGCGCGGGCCGACATGTGCATCGGCCGGGGCCCAGAAGGCGATCCGGCCGGTGAAGTCCGACCGGCGCCGTATGTTTTTGTTTTTTCGGTTTCTCGAAAATGACCGAAAACATTTTATGCTCAGCGGGAGTATGGTGGTGTGTTTCTTCTTTGAAAAGAATTGTATGGACTGAAAACAAAGCTGTCGTGCTTAGTTCAGAAGGTTTAGCCAGGCCTTTGAACAATTTGGGCTTCGAAAGAGCAAATCTGAACACTCTGTATTTTTCACGAACACAAACGATGGTGTCATTCTCCTAGTTATTTACGTTGATGACATAGTAATTACATGAAGTGATACTACTAGAATTCTCAAAGCGTTCCTCCACACTCAGTTCAAAACAAAAGACTTGGGCATGCTAAAATACTTCTTAGGTGTTGAAGTCTCAAGAAGCAGAAAAGGTATACTTATCGCAAAGGAAGTATGTACTTGATTCGCTTTCTGAGACAAAAAAATTAAGTGCTAGACCATGCACTGCCCGATGACTCCCAACATGCAGGTTATAAAGGAGGGAGAACCAATGGATGATCCTGAATGGTACAGAAGATTGGTCGGCAAGTTGAACTACCTCACCCTTACTCGCCCAGACATTGCATACTCCGTCAGCATAGTGATCCAATTCTTGGCGTCTCCGACAATTGACCATTGAGAAGCATTAGAGCAGATCTTATGTTATTTGAAAGGAGCACCAGGAAGTAGGGCCATATACTCAAATCATGGTCATACTCATATTGAATGCTTCACGCCTGCAGGCTATGGAGGGTCCAAGATGGATACAAGATCGACTACTTGATATTGCGCCTTTGTCGGAGGAAGCTTTGTTATGTCTCTGGCGAAAGGTGAGAGGAGTGGATCTCTGTGGGGCCTAGAACTTCTCTAGTCTGTATGGGCTAAGCTTTCTTCTGCTGAAATGTCGGGTCGACTCATACATGAAACAATCGGTGGTTGCTCATGCGGCAAAGATTCCTATAAAACTAGTAGTTAGTGAGCATAGTTATGAATGTATATGTACTGTGATTTCACACTAATCTGATATGGTTCTCATTTTCACTAGGTGCACTCCGTTATGTCACCCGAGTGAGATGAATAGTGGCTATTAGTTAAATTACCGTGGAATATAAAAACTGGTTCTTTTGCTTAGTATTTTATCACGTGCATGATTGCATTATAGTTTTTATTTCCTGAATTAAATTGATAGTTGTTCTTTTCATGTTGCTAATAAAATTTCTTTTATATATTATGTAATCATGTTGAACCCTATTATGGCCTTGTTGTCGAAAGACATTCTCACTGGTGAAAACTTCTTAAAGTGGAAGTCGAACATGAACAATGTGTTGGTGAACGAAACCATCCACTTTATCCTCACTGAAGATAGACCTCCTTTTGCTGGTCATGCTGCCTCCAAGAACTTGATGGAGGACTATGAAAAGTGGACCATGGCCAATAACAAAGCCATGGTCTACATGCTCGCAAGCATATCTGATGCGTTGCGGACCAAGATGGAGGGAAAAGAGACCGATGTGTAGATCATTGACTCGCTGAAAGATATGTTTAGGATGCAGAGCGAGCAAGACTGCATTTGAACTCACCCGTAAGTACGCTAGCACTAAGATGATTTCGAAAACTCCGGTGAGGGATCATGTCATGAAAATAAAAAACTACTTCACCAAAGTTGAACTCCATGGGGCACAAATGGATGAGGTTACTCAGGTGGGAATCATTATGAATTCTCTTGCAAGTGACTTCATACAGTTCATATCCAACTACATAATGAATAAGTTGAGTCATAGATAGGCTCAGCTGTTGAATGAGTTATAGACTTTCGAGTCTATCACTCGACATAGGAAGAACAAAGGGTAGGCTAACTATGCTGCCAAGAGTTCTTCACCGAAAACCAAGAAGAGGTGGAATTCTGGTGCTGAGTCATCTAAGGCACACCCTAGTACTTTGAAGGGGAAAGATCCTTCCAAGAAGGATAGGAGAAACTTCAAGAGGAATGGAAAATGAAAAGAGAAGAAGCGTGAAAGCATTGGTAAATGCCACCATTGCAACACTGATGGTTATTTGATGAGGCATTGTCCTTTGCACTTGACTAAGCTTGACAAAAATAAGAAGAATGTTGGTATGGTACCTTAAAATTCATGTTTATAGACATCTTAAAAGTGTTTTGAGGATAATTATACTTCTTTCATGTTGCAGAGCATGCAGGTCTGATGGAACAAGCAAGTGTTGACGATCTTCTTGAGCAATGTCGGATTCAAGCACGAGTTGTAGAGAAGCTCATGCTCCATTTTAAGATCTAATTTCCCGCTAGTTTTATTACTTTCATTTGTTGGATTTATAAAACATGTTGATGTGTCATTATGATCCAAGTCTTCTGGATTGTAACCTCTTATGGCTATTTCAGATAGGATGAATCTTTTCTTTCTTTATGTTTTATTATATTATTTGTTGTCGCACGAAAATGAACAACGATTATCTACCTCGGGCGGTTCGATCCAAGGCCGGACCAAGTGATCGCACTCGGGCCAAAAGTATGAACTCGAAAGTCTCGAGCTAGGCTTTCTCCGATCAACCCACCTCTCAGAGGAAGGAAGGGGTGAGGAGGAGGAGTGAATGTGCCTTTGTCTTGTAGGCTGCCTACGTACCCGTCTCTGGGATCAGGTCAGAACGTAGTACAAGGCGTATGTAACGCAGTATGAGGCGCGGAGCCAGGGGGTATGCTCGACAGAGGAGACGGAGCACGGAGGAGTCCTCGGCGACGTCTCAAACTCTGGGATCGAGTGACCCGAGAGAGAATGTGTGTTTTCTCTCTTTTGGAGGTGCAAGAGACTCTAAGTCAAGAGTTCCTTGTCATGGCGGAGATTTCGGACGCGTAGGCGATTTTCAGTCGGAAATGCAGGACGCGTAGGCGATTTCATATCAAAAATGGTGGACGCGTCTAGTGTGCTAGATGCGTAGGTGATTTTCAATTGAAAATCGTAAAAGCACTCGTGGGCTCGGAATTAGTCGTTCGATCGAGAGAGGCGGCGCTCGGAAGTCCCCGGGAGCGCTTCGGAATCTCTGAGAACGAGAAATCGAGGAGAATCCGCTTCAGGCCAAGGATGGCATCCAGAGAAGCAGAGAGAAGTCTCAAGTTTCTTGAGAATGAATAGGATGGCTTTCCCCCCAATGAGAGGGGGTATTTATAGTAGTTGGAGGGGCCTATGAGGCTTTTATTTCGTCCATGTTGGACTGGGGGTGCGCACCCCGCCAAGAGGAGGAGCGGCGCGCGGACTGCCCTGCTTAGCGCGCGACGCACGGTCTGCAGCACGTGGCGCGTAGTGTACGGTGCGCGTCCAGCGCGCACACATTATTCGTGCGGCGCGCAGAATGCCAGGCGCGGGGCGCGCCTGGCAGGCCTTTGGTGGGCCTTATTCGTTTTATTTGGCCAGTGGGGCCTTCGTAGCTCCAGATATCGTGCAAGTCATACGAAACATAAAAGTCTCGACTTGAGGAGCGAGACTCGACTCGAGGAGAGTGACTCGACTCGAGGAGCGAGGCTCGACTCGAGGAAAATGACTCGACTTGAGGGGAAAGGCTCGACTCAAGGAGCTAGAAGCTTGGCATGAGGACTCGTCAGTCGACTCATGATGGAAGGCTTCCCGCTCATTAGGACCTCCGGCCTTACCATCGGCCCTTTGAACGGCGTGTCTTCTCGGCGTCTCAGGTTTTCCGAAAACGACCGACAACATTAGCCCCCCAAGTTCATCGCTCGGGAGGCCCGGGCTGTGAACTTTTAGTTTTTCCACCGGGTGTTTGAGGAAAATTTATTTCCCAGAGCTTCGCCGTCTCGAAGCCTTTGTGATTGTAGAGAATATTATCGCAATTGCATGTACTCTCTCTCGCTTTTCTGTCTCTCTCAACACGATTGTGTGATCAACACGTGGATGGGGATCCAAGTGGATGGGAGGCGTAGCTCAACGTGGGTGAGGCGGACGCGATCGCATCCATCGCTCTAGCCCCGCAGCAACGGGGACATGCACGCGCAAGTAGGGCGTGCGTGTGTGCAGAGGCGGACCGGCGTGTCGCGGCTTGTTGATCTTTTGGCGAAGTCCCGCCCAAGTCTATCTTCGATGGCATTTTGTTTGATGATATTTTCAAGCGGAGTCCGTGGGACTCGATGGTGACTACCAGGGCGATGATTATGTAATCGTGACTGTTGTCGCTCGTTTTCGGACAACTATTTAGGAGCCTCACACGGTTCGACCCAAGGTCGGACCAAGTGGTCGCGTTCGGGCTCGAGCGTGTCGGACTTGGTATCCCAAGTCGTCCCTTAGCTTTAGGTGATGTCTATCTCGTCCGAACACCTGAAAAGATAAGAAGAGAGATGTGAACTACAAAGGGGAGACAGAGGGGTTGTCTCTGTTTACCTCTCCGACGCTCAACATTAGTAGGATTGAGGTGGATATAGAGGGTTTAGGTGTTTAAAGGCCGAGACTTGAGAGAAACGAGCGAGTTACGAGTTCGACAGCGTTTCAGTACTCAAAATCGGATTACCTGGATCAGGGGAGAGACCCCTGTATTTATAGGTGACCAATGGGTGTTTTGGGCAACCCCTTGGCTGAGTGGGCATATTTGGCCCGGCCATTGGCCGAGGCAAGCCTTGGGCCGGCCAATGGCCGGGTATAGCCTGGACTCGGCCATTGGCCGAGGCTGGCCCTTGGGCCGGCCAATGGCCGAGGATAACTTGGCCCGGCCATTGGCCGAGGCTGGCCCTTGGGTCGGCCAATGTCCGGGTATAGCCTTGACTCGGCCATTGGCCGAGGCTGGCCCTTGGGCCGGCCAATGGCCGAGGATAACTTGGCTCGGCCATTGGCCGAGGATGGCCAATGGGCCGGCCAATGGCCGGGGATAACTTGGCCCGGCCATCGGCTGAGGCTGGCCCTTGGGCCGGCCGATGGCGGGGTATAATCTTGACTCGGCCATTGGCCGACGTTGGCGCTTGGATCGGCCAATGGCCGAGGATATTTGGGCCGGCCATTGGCCGAGGCTGGCCCTTGGGCCGGCCAATGGCCGGGGCGAGCTGTCGGGGCGCGTTCGACACCGTTCCGTCTTCGTTCGGCCGCGATCGGGGTCAGGCCGGTATCATTAGCCCCCCGAGTTTATCGCCAAGTGAAACTCGTGAGGTGCCGGGGCCGTCGCGCGTGTAGGGTCGGCCACCCAGGAGGCCGTTTGTGGGCCATCCAGCACCGAGGGAGCCATCTCTGGGGAGTCTGGAACCGGGGGGGACGAGCCAGCCGTGGGCGGCGTCGCGTAGGCCATCGCCGACGTCGGGGGGGCCGTGCTTGGCTGGGTCGATGCTGTCTAGGCCGATCCCGATCCCAGGGGAGCATCTGCTGGGCCGCGCGCGACCAGCCCGATCGGGGCGCACGCCGGAGGGGCCGAGAGGACCGACGCCGGCGTGGGGGGAGCTGCGCTCGGCCGGGTCGGCGCCGTCTGGGTTGAACCCAGCCCCGGAGGAGATCCTCCTCGGCCAGGGGAAGTCCGGCCGATCGAGGGGGGCGCTGGAGAGGGGTGCGAGCCAGGGAGCGCCGCGCCTGGTGGGGAGAGCGCCGGAGACGGCGCATCGGCCTGGGGCAGCGTCGCCGGGGTCGATGCCAGCGCCGGGAAGGACCCCACCCCCTTGGGTGGGGCTGGTTTGTAGGTGGCCGGCGGCGTTGGAGGCCTGGGTCTGGCCGTGCCTGAGGGCGCGCGCGCGCGCGAGGGGTCGCCGGAGACGGGCGGCGCCGCTGGCGTGAATGCCGACATCGGAGGCGAAGAGCGCCGGCCGGACAACGCCGGCCAGGGGGCAGCGGCCGAGGCGCTGATTGCCCTAGCCCTAGGGGCCGGTGGGTAGGGCTGCGTGAGGGCAGCCCACCTGGCGGGCCGGGCTGCGATGTCGGGCCAGACGCGCGCGTCACTGGGCCGAGCAAGAGCCCAAGAGGCCTAGGCGGCCTGGGCAGGCGAATGGGCCTCCCACCTGGGCCGGGCACTGGTGAGGATTGCCCGCTGGGCTTAGGGCCTAGCGTCGACGACGGGCCCATTGTCGGGCCGGCCACGGGGGAGACAAGGCCCGCCGAGCCGGGCACGCGCGCAAGGGACTGGCCGGTCGGCTCGGGCGACCGCCGCGAGGGACTCGTCGAATCGAGAATCGCCCCCGACTGCTCGGGCGAATCATCGGGTCGCCGCGCCACATCGACTGCCACCGTCACCCTAACCGTGCAAGAGGAGTCGCGAGCCTTGGCTTTCTCGATCGAGGGATCTGCAATCCGAGGCGGCCTGGACTGCTCGGGCGTCGATATCTCCAGCTCGCTTTCGCTCACGAGTTTCCAAAGCTTGAGAAAGCGTTTCGACATCCCGTCATCCATATCGATCCTGCGACCGTTGCCCGAGGATCTCCCGACTCGCCCACGAAAGGGGTACGCCGCCATTCACGAGGCAAGTCTCTGCGGAGGGCTACGGTTATCCTTTCAGCGAGTGATCCAAGAGTTATTGATTCGATTGGGAGTGCACGCGTCACAAATGTTCACATCCTTCTACCGGGTGGTCGCGGCGTGTCATATGATGCTCTATCGAGCAAAGAGGAGGGCGGATACTGCAGATGATATTCAAGATCTCGTGGTCGTTCGCGGGGTTCCTGGGAAACCGGGCTTCTACTTGGCGACCCCTCGGAAACGCATCTCCATCATTACCAAGGTTACCTCGAAGCATCGATACCCTTGGGTGTGGGTGTCCGAGTCGGCCTTCGGGGAAGCGCCCCTGACGTTTGGACCCGCTGCTGAATTCCCATCCGTCGGGGATGCCGAGGACTCCGAACTTGTAGCGGTGATCAGAGCGGTCCCGTATTCGAGGCGGTAAGGATCGCTCTTCGAGTCCCCAAACCTAATGGCGAGAACTGGGTGGTTCGTGCCTGGCAGTGAAGCTCCTCAATGCCCTTGTCCCGGCTCGGAGGTTACGGAGGATCTCGAATCAGAGGCGGGGGGTTCGTCCGCCCCTCCCCCCGACGTGGGGGGTACTAGTCATACATATGCTTCTGTGATATCGCATCTTTTGTTGTCTTATGCTTATTGCTATGTTCTAACTGACTGACACCTTTTCTTCTTTGCAGATACCATGGTTCGACATTGGTCGCGCGCGCGAGTACCGAGGGTGGAACCTACCATCGAAGCTGCGGCCGTGGCTCGTTCTCAAGTCGAGGCTCGTCGTGAGGGATCGCCAACACGGTTGAGGAACGACGCGATCTCTTCCAACAAGTGACCGTCGTCGTCGACCTCCTTCGGTTCACCCTCCGGCCACAAGCGTGCCCATACGTCGGCGGCGTCGGATAGCATGGATTCGATGCTCCTAGCGGAGGCGGCGGAGCTGAGGGACCAGTGTTCCCGAGGAATCCTTGAAACCTCTCTGCGAGATTTCAAGGGTCTGCTGACGACGAGCGACCTTGGGCACTTCCAACACGGAATCAGTGATGCTCGAAAGGTATGACCCGCTCGCTTGACTTATGTGCAACCACTATACTTATTTTGATCGTGAGTACACCACCCCTTTTCGTATATGCTCGCGCGTCAAGAACGGAGCGACCGCATTCTCTGAGACTTGCTGCGGCGAATGCAGATTATGCAGAAGGACATGGAGAGCGCGGCGGCTGACCATGGCGTCGCTCTAGCGGGGGTTCGGACCACCCAGGAGTTCCAAGCACTCGAGGAGGAGTTGAAGCGAGCTCGCGAGAAGTCGGCGGCCGAGAAATCCCTGCGTGTAGTCAAGCAGGCGTCTCGGGAGAAGGCGGAGCAAGCGGCCGACACCTTCTTGGGGGAGACAAAGAAACTCCAAGCGGCGCTCTCGAGCCGAGACAAGGAGCTAAACATCATCCACGCTCGCCTATCGACGAGAGAGATTTTTCGGGTCAAGGGGTGCAGACTCTCACTGAGAAGAAGTACGACGCCGTGTGGTCCAAGGTGGACCTAGAGGACGATTGGGACCTCGCGTTGGAGGTGGCTCGTTACGAAACGGCCATACGGGTTCGAGACGCGACCGCGAAGGAGAACGCGTCTCCCGGGACCACCTTTTCCTTCTTTGACGCTATGTTCCCTCCTTTGGACAACGAGCCACAGGTGGACGACCGGAACCCCCAAGTCCCCGCGGAGGCTGCCCAATCGACGAACCGCCTGCTTGACGGAGAAGCTACCGACTGATCAGGCGCCCCTCGCCCCGAGGATGATGAGGAACAGATCGACTTCGGCTCAGAGTAGCCAATTTTACTTTGGTTTTTCGCGCACTTGTTTAGCGCTTGCACTGTGTTCCCTTTCGGATACTTGTTATGTTTTTCCTTGTTGGATATTCGTCGTACTTTCGTATTCTTTTCGTTGAGTTGTTTTATGTGACAATGTTTGCTTTCGTATTATGCGTCTTATTTTCTCGATTTACTACGCTTAGCGTAATCGATTCGTGCAATCCGATTAGTGCGTGTCTTACGATCCTTGGTTTACTATATCTAGCGTAACCGGTTCGCACGGCTTATTGCAGTACCCGGCGGCGAGGTTCTCCGCCGATGCTGGCTAGACCAGGTTCGTCGGGCGGATACGATTTTTTGCCGTTCATCAGTGACTCGCTGCCTATCGGCGTGCGAGCTGAGTGGCTATCACGCCCACCTTCCAGCGCGTACGCTACCTATCGGCGTGCGTGTTGCGTGCCAGAACGGGCTTGAGGCGAGCGTGGTTCCCAGCGAGTGCGATACATGTCGGTACGCTTATCGCGTTTTGGGCTTCGGCTACCAGGATCGACGGTCCGGTGCGCGGACGTGATCGGCCGACGCCCAGCTACCTATCGGTACGTGGGGCATCGAATCGTGCGAGAGCGTCGCGCGAGGGTCGGAGGTCCGGTGCGCGGATTCGATTTGTTGGCGTTTCGTTACCTTTCAGTGCATGAAACGTGGACTTGTACGAGTGCGTCGCACAAAGGATGTGTAGGGTCGGAGGTCCGGTGCGCGGATCCGACTTGTTGATGTTTCACTACCTCTCGGCGCGCGAAACGTGGGGTCGCACGAGTGCGTCGCACAAAAAATGTGTACATGTTACCCTCATTAGCCCCCCGAGTTTCTTGTGTACTCGTAGAGGAGACTAGAAATTATAATACTATAGGATAAGGGTTTCGAAGTGAAATGTAATTCAATTATCGTGTCGAACTAGTCGAAAATTACATTCCCATGCCATTGGCCTTATTTGAAACTTGACATTATCTCTTGCTGAAATTGAAAATAAGATGAAAACAACTAAACGTAGGGAAAAACGAGAGCGCGCTTCTTATTGGTAATATTGCCATAGGTGTTCCGCGTTCCACGGGTGTCTGAACACGAGTCCCTCCAGGTTCTCGAGCTCGTACGTGCCGTTGTGAATGGCTCGGCGCACGCGATAGGGGCCTTCCTGTTGGAATTGATATAGGGTTTAAGAAAAAGTTTAACGCTTCGTTGAGCGGCAGAATTTTAAAAATTTTCTTTATCAAGTAAAACAGTTTTTACTAACCTAGACAAAAAGCAAGTACATATAAATAAAACTATTATGAGCATAGAAGTTTACTAAACTTTTTAGACGCTTAAACGTTGAGAAGCTTTTGGAAAAAGGTTACAATGTTCGTCTCCCCTCGTAGCACGTCTCGCTTCCTTCCTCGGCAACTCGAGCAACCACGAAAGTTTCTATCACTAAATCACTCGAGAGAAAAGGAATTAGTGAGTGGGCACTTTTAAACACTACGACTTAAGAATGAGTCTTGAAGTCGCAGAGCTAAACACTAGGTCAAATGAGGACCTAGGTGCCAAAACAATAAAACGAAATTGACTAGAGAGAGAGAGAGAGGAGTCGGCCACAAGGTCTAGAGAGAGAGGCTCTCAATCTCTAACTTATGTTGAATGAATGAAATGAGAGGAATGAGGTGGGGTATTTATAGGAGAAGGGTTGGCCTTGGAAAGAAGTAGTTTCCTCTTATTTTCCAAGCCTTTATGAGCAATCCCTTATTTCCCAATTCTCCAAAATGGGCGCCCACCTCATGCAAATCCCCAAGGGATTAGTTTCCTCTTTTGTTCCATGCCTTGCCTTTGACTCTCTCTTGGCCGAATATCCTCATGCATGCATGGGAAATTTGTTTCCTCTTTTTCTTTTGGCAAGTATCTTGATACATTTATGCACAAAATATTCTCTCTTTCCTTGGGTATGTTGGGCGCCTATTTCACTCTAGAAGGAGCTTCTAGAAGCTTCTTCATTTGTTCATGACAACATGAGAAAGGCCCATTAAGAATTTTCAATAAAATTCTTATGAAATGAAATTAATTCACAAGGCCCAATGATCAAGTCATGGCCGAGTGTTATTGAGTCATCAAATGACCTTGTCAAAAAATTTATTGACATTCATTTCATCTTATGTCTCAAAAGACAAAAATACCTTTTTGACAATTTTCGTTCTTGTTTTGACTTAGCTTCCAGTTTAACTATTCCTACTCGATGTGATTCGTGACAGTGACCTCATGGATCCAAATGAACAAAGCTTGAGCTAAATACTTGGACTCAAAAGTTCACAAACCTTTTCCAAGTTTAGCTTAATGTCAATTGACTCCACTAAAGAGTTGACACTGAAAATCTCTCGGTTCAAATGAATTTATTTTCTACTCAAGAATTCAACCTAATTGTAATGAGTGGATACAAAGAATATTATCAGTGTTTACCCTACATGAATATCATCAGCTAGTCGGGATTTACAAAATTTCCATTTTACCCTTCTAGCTGTTATTTCCTCAACTCCTTTGTTGCTTGTGAATAAGTTAGAAACAATGTATTGACAAGGAGCTAACAAGTCACATTGTTTCATCCAAAAGAGTCAAGACTCAATTTGGACACTGGCCAGTTCATTTATTCACACTCCAAGTAACAAAGCATGAGGTGATATACATTGCATTTTAGCAATCTTGTACATGAATTCCATATCTATGAGATCTTCACAAAGTTACTCATGACATTCTCACAACTTAGTATTTCACCAATAGGCCTTGTTCGGAATCACATAGTGAGTCCGAACTATGACTTTCTCAAATGAGAATACGTAAGGTGTGAAATGGCATGTCTCATTTCAGGATTAAGGTAAGCACGATGCAATTCATACGTAGTGACTTCGAGACATAAGAGGTTAAATGGTTTGTTCTTATCTTGTCTCTAGAAGTGCACTGGGCAATTTAGTACCTTCGGATACCTAGAAGACCTATAGAGTCTCCAACTCTCAATGCCTCATAACCAGACATCATAGTTTCTTCTAACAATCATACTGAGGTCAATAGTCCTTTGACCCTTAGATTGCGAATATATCGTTTTAAGCAAACTACGAAGAGTTTGTTCATGCAAATCTACATTTGTCTCTTCGTAAGTTGTTTAGTTTGTTTATGGACTAAAGACTAAGATTTTATCATAAAGCTTCAGACAAGGAAGTTTGAATGAACGTTTCAACTTTTTATTAATGAATAAGCAATTACAAGCAAGAGTCTTCATGAGACTTTATTACATCAAATGTACAAAATAAAGACTACAACTCTTCTTGTGGGCACCATTGACAACAAACTCCCACTTGACTCAAAGAAGATGTGTGCAGTCCTTTATCCCTAATCCCTCTCGATATTGGTCGAAGACTTTTTTCGCTAGGGCCTTGGTGAATGGATCTACCAGAGATCTAGTTCACCTCCACGTCTCCGCGCTGCACGATCTCTCGAATCAAATGGTATTTCCTCTCAATATGCTTAGAGCGCTTATGGCTTCGAGGTTCCTTTGAGTTAGCGACAGCCCCACTATTATCACAACAAAGGGTCATGGGCTCGTCGACGTTTGGAACAATTTCCAAATACTTAAGGAATTTTCTAAGCCATACAGCCTCTTTGGATGCTTCACAAGCAGCCACATATTCTGCTTCCATTGTGGAGTCAGTAATGCAAGATTGGTTAATACTCCTCCACACAACAGCTCCACCATTAAGGATGAACACAGATCTCGAAGTGGATTTCATGGAATCCTTATCCGCTTGAAAATCGGAGTCGGTATATCCAGTCATAGTCAGGTCAGTACCTGAGTATGTAAGCATCAAGTTCCTAGTTCTTCGAAGATACTTAAGAACATGCTTAACAGCAATCCAGTGCTCGGGTGCACGGTTTGATTGGAAACGGCTAACTACGCCAACGGCGAAACAGATGTCAGGTCTAGTGCAAAGCATAGCATACATGAGGTTTCCTACGGCAGAGGCGTAAGGAATCTCCCTCATATCTTCAATCTCTTGTGCAGTCTTGGGAGACTGGTCCTTAGAGAGTGAAACTCCATGCCTAAAGGGTGTTTTGCCCTTTTTGGAGTCTTGCATATAAGAATCTAGAGAGAGTGACAGAGTCCGGTTTTTCCTATCTCGAAAGATTTGGATCCCCAGAATGTACGCGGCTTCTCCTAGATCCTTCATATCGAATTGCTTTGCCAGCCAGACCTTAACCTTAGATAACTTGCCCACGTCATTACCAATGAGTAGTATATCATCGACATATAGTACCAGAAACACAACTTTGCCTTCGTGTATTAACTTGTAAACACAAGGCTCATCTATTGACTGTTCAAAGCTGAAGCTCTTTACAGTTTCATCGAATCTAATATTCCATGACCTAGATGCTTGCTTTAATCCATAAACGGACTTAAGCAACTCACAAACCTTGGTCTCTTGACCTTTTTCCACGAAACCGTCTGGTTTAGCCATGTAAATGCGCTCGTCAAGATTGCCATTCAAGAAGGCTGTCTTGACATCCATTTCCCAGATCTCATAGTCGAGAGCTGCAGCTATGGATAGGAGTATGCGGATGGATTTAAGCATTGCGACTGCTGAGAAGGTTTCTTCATAGTCAATCCCTTCTTGTTGGGTATAACCCTTTGCCACTAGTCGTGCTTTCAACGTCTCGACGTTCCCATCAGGACCCCTTTTCTTCTTGTATATCCACTTACACCCTACGGGTTTAATCCCTTCAGGAAGGTCTACAAGTTTTCAGACTTTTTTGACATACATCGAGTGCATCTCAACTTTCATGGCGAGAGACGGCTACGAGAGAGTCTCCATAGAACATGTACCTATCAGGCCATCGCTTGGCTATAGGAAACAGGATCATCCATGTCAGAGACGGCTACGAGAGAGTCTCCATAGAACATGTACCTATCAGGCTTTTGAGTAGCCCTCCCACTACGTCGAAGTACTACTTGACGAGATTCTGAAGAGTTAGGTTGTGTTTCAGTTGCGGTAAGAACAGTTCTTACAGATGAGGTCGAAGCTTCCTCACCCAACTTTTCTTCAAGCACCATATTGCTTCTAGGTTTTGCATCCTTCATAAAGTCCTCCTCAAGGAAACTAGCATTCGTGCTAACGAAAGTCTTATCTTCCTTGGGACTATAGAAGATGAAACCTTTGGTTTCCTTTGGATATCCCACAAACAAGCACAATTCTGACCTACTATCCAACTTGCTAGTCTTTTGCCTTAGCACGTGTGCAGGGCAACCCCAAATTTTGATGCGGCCAAGATTCACTTTACGGCGGTTCATCGTTCATAAGGAGTACCAGGAACTGTTTTGGACGAAACTTGGTTCAGAATATAGGCGGCTGTTTCGAGGGCATATCCCCAAAAGGAAAGAGGGAGTGATGAGCAACTCATCATTGATCTAACCATTTCCATAAGAGTTTGGTTTCTTCTCTCTGACACTCCGTTTTGGTGAGATGTGCCAGGTGCGGTAAGCTGAGAAGCGATTCCTTCTTCTTTAAGAAATTCATCGAACTCTCCAGACATATACTCACCACCTCGATCAGATCGAAGTGTTTTGATCACTTTGCTAGTTTGCTTTTCCACTAAAGCCCTAAAGACCTTAAATACGTTAAAGGCCTCGGATTTGTGTTTGAGCAAATAGACAAAACCATATCGCGAGTAATCATCGGTGAAGGTAACGAAGTATTTGTATCCCCCACGTGCCTGTTGGCTGAGCGGACCACATACATCAGAATGTATTAGTTCCAGCAACTCAGTGGCTCTTCGACCCTTATCGGAGAAAGGTCGCTTAGTCATTTTTCCTTCTATGCAGGATTCAAAAGTAGGTAGTGAACCTATTGCAGAGGCTTGGAGTGGACCGTCCCTCACAAGTCTCTTAATCCTATCTAGACTGATATGACCAAGTCTTAAGTGCCAGAGATATGTTGATTTTGTTAGATCGGAGGATTCAAAAAATTTGATCCTCTTTGGCTCCCTAATAAGATCATTATCTATTTCGGTGTCTAAAAGAGAAGGTTGAGTTGGATAGATGTAGAAAAGAGCATTCTTCAGACATGCATCAGTGACAAAAGAATTATCAGGAAACGAAATACGAATTCCATTCTTAATGAACTTTAAACAATAATCTTGCTCAAGAAGACGAGCAACGGATATTAAGTTCTTCCCAAAGGTAGGAACAAAATAAACATTATTCAAGTTGAAAATGCGGTCTTCAAAAGACAGCGTCACAGATCCCACAGCCTTCGCAGACACCAGGCTCCCATCACCCTATTTGAAACAGAACTCGCCTTCCTCTAAGCTTTTCGTTTTCTTGAAACCATTCAAGGAACAGCAAATATGGTTAGTAGCAGCGGAGTAAAGAATCTACGTTGATACATTATCAGCTACTAAGCATGCTTCGGTAACTAGTACAATACTATGTTCCTTTGCTTTGAGATAGGCAGGACAGTTCATTTTATCGGCCTTGTGAGGTCTCTTCTTAGTTCCAGAGGCGGAGGCTTTGTGCTCAGTAGCATGTGCCTCTCCTTTATTCCTCTTTCTCTTAGTGAGACCTACAACAGTGTGAAGTTCCAACATAAGCTTGGTAACAGTGTACTCTAGCTTGTTCATGGAGTAGTTCAACTTGGAGGTATCAAGAGATGCGAGGAGAGTTTCTAAGATCATATCTATGACATTCTTCCCATCAATCTCAGATCCTAGGATTTCCATTTTATTCAGATAACTAATGATCAGTAACATAAAGTTTCCAATAAGAGTCCTTGCCTTCATGTGACAGTTCATAAACCGTCGGACTGCTTTTTGCCTTGCTTGACGCCTTTGCCCTTCAAACATCTCAGGGAGAATGTAGAGCATGTTGGCGGCAGTCTCGATGTCACGATGTTGTTGTTGCAACACATTGTTCATTGATGCTAAGATATAGTACCTCACAATCTCATCGGAGTAGAGCCAGGCCGCCAAGGCGTCTTTGTCCTCTTGAGTCGAATCATTATTCGTTTGAGGAGGACACGGGGTGGTGAGTACCCATTTGTGCTTGTTAAAGGTAGGTATTATGTCGAGGTTATGTTTCCAATTAACGTAGTTTTTGGTTTCGAGTTTGTTCGAGGAAAGGATGAATGAGAGAAGGTTGAGAGACATATTGCCTATATAAGTTGAAACAAGTTTATGATTAGTCTTTGGTTTAGGATTTAAGTTTCTTTAAGACTTGATAAAATCCAAAGGTGTTATAAACCAAACGATAATTTACTCCTTCGAGGGAAGGCCGCAAAAAATCTCCATTTATAAGTAAATGACACATCATTAATGCTTAGCCAAGATGTCAATACACCAATTTTGACTAACCACCTTGTAAATTGGTTTGATCACTCACATCCTTTCGCAGGGCTTCGAGGGAGGATTACTAGGGATTGAGTCTAAGTGTGTAACCAACCATTTAGTCCAACAGATTGACTTTGAAAAACAATCCGCCGAGGGGAGGTCTTGTCTCATTGTCTCACTTTCGGATTTAGCTCATTGAGCAATGATCAGTGCAAAGCGCCATTGAGTACTCTCATTTAAGAGAGGGCCACGAGGGTGACTCTTAGTCTAGCGACAATTGCACTTTTCATTAGTGTTGGAGATCGTGGGTTACAAACAACAGATATAACCCTCCCACTTAGTTTTTGGAGTTGGTACATCGACTCTTATAAGTTCGAAAACGGTTTTCCTAGTTATAGAGCGATAGAGCGGACAACTAGAAAAGAATCCTAGATTTTCATGTTCAGAGCAGTGTTAGTGCACAAAGGCACAAGGGACATACTCGGATCTTTTCCTATTTTCTATTTCGGGAAAGTGCATGAGGGAAGTGTGAACTTCAACTCACTCGACACTTGAAAGTTTGAGATTACACATCCTTTTATTTTTCGGCTTGTCTACGAAGAGACCTCCCACTTAAATTTTCAAGAGCATATAGATTTTGAACATATGTGATATAGATATAGTTTTAAAAAGTTTTGAAAACATTTTAAAACTTATTTGATTTCGATGACAAAATATTTTCAAGTTTGAAAATGAAAACGGTTTTTCAAAATTCAAACTAGTTTTGTAAAAATTCAATTTCAATTAAACTTTCAAAAATCAAAATATTTTAATCTTACACATCCTATTATAATCATATGAAAAACATTTTGCTCAAGAAAATTTTCTCATTAGAGTTCTATAACTCATGGTAGTGGGGTTTGAAAATCCGGATTTCTAAAAAACTAGAGGTTCAGCACAGCCGCGCACCTCGGAGTAAATCTGCCATAACTAGCGGCTCGGATGTCCTTTTGACCCGAAACTGGTGGCATTGGACAGAGGACAGACAGAGCTTTAATTTGATTCAAGAATAATTAAATTTCAATTTCTGAGCAGAGAGTTATGCCACTTTTACTGCGGGTTTTACTCCAGCTCGAAGAAAAAGAAATAATTAAAGCTTGATCCTTTTTAGGTGCGAAAAAGAATCGAGTGTAACGGAACGTTTTAGGATGTTGTTTAAAGCTTTTATTTGTGTTTTATTAGCAAGGTAATAACATGGTATAAAATAAATAATAACATGCATAAAACGATTCAAGTAAATAAAAGAAACTAGTAAGACAAGAAAACTAGTCAAAAAATTTACTCGAAATTTCTCAAACCTTTAAAACACGTTTTTCAATAAAAAAAATTAAAAACCTTTAGAACTGATTCTAATGTGTTTTAATAACATCCCAAACTCATAGAAAAACAACATGATTTATAATTTAAAGGCAAGAGCAATAAATTAAAAAAAAATCTAAGAAAACAATTCTAACTTGTCACAAAATTAGTAAACTTTTGAAAACGATTTTCAAGCTCATAATTTTAAATACATGTACATGCATATCTTTGACCATAGCTCTGATACCATTTGTTGGAATTGATCTAGGGTTTAAGAAAAAGTTTAACGCTTTGTTGAGCGGCGGAATTTTAAAAATTTTCTTTTTCAAGAAAAACAGTTTTTACTAACCTAGACAAAGAGCAAGTACATATAAATAAAACTATTATGAGCATAGAAGTTTACTAACCTTTTTAGACTCTTGAACGTTGAGAAGCTTTTGGAAAAAGGTTGCAACGTTCGTCTCCCCTCGCAGCACGTCTCTCTTCCTTCCTCGGCAACTCGAGCAACCACGAAAGATTCTATCACTAAATCACTCGAGAGAAAAGGAATTAGTGAGTGGGCACTTTTAAACACTACGACTTAAGAACGAGTCTTGAAGTCGCAGAGCTAAACACTAGGTCAAATGAGGACCTAGGTGCCTAAACAATAAAACGAAATTGACTAGAGAGAGAGAGAGAGGAGTCGGCCACAAGGTCTAGAGAGAGAGGCTCTCAATCTCTAACTTATGTGGAATGAATGAAATGAGAGGAATAAGGTGGGGTATTTATAGGAGAAGGGTTGGCCTTGGAAAGAAGTAGTTTCCTCTTATTTTCCAAGCCTTTATGAGCAATCCCTTATTGCCCAATTCTCCAAAATGGGCGCCCACCTCATGCAAATCCCCAAGGGATTAGTTTCCTCTTTTGTTCCATGCCTTGCCTTTGACTCTCTCTTGGCCGAATATCCTCATGCATGCATGGGAAATTTGTTTCCTCTTTTTCTTTTGGCAAGTATCTTGATACATTTATGCACAAAATATTCTCTCTTTCCTTGGGTATGTTGGGCGCCTATTTCACTCTAGGAGCTTCTAGAAGCTTCTTCATTTGTTCATGACAACATGAGAAAGGCCCATTAAGAATTTTCAATAAAATTCTTATGAAATGAAATTAATTCACAAGGCCCAATGATCAAGTCATGGCCGAGTGTTATTGAGTCATCAAATGACCTTGTCAAAAAATTTATTGACATTCATTTCATCCTATGTCTCAAAAGACAAAAATACCCTTTTGACAATTTTCGTTCTTGTTTTGACTTAGCTTCCAGTTTAACTATTCCTACTCGATGTGATTCGTGACAGTGACCTCATGGATCCAAATGAACAAAGCTTGAGCTAAATACTTGTTGTCGCGGTTTTTCGGACAACGATTTAGGAGTCACAGGCGGTTAGACCCAAGGCCGGACCAAGTAGTCTCGCCTTGACTCGAGCGTGTCGGACTCGGTATCCCAAGTCTTCCCTTAGCTGTCAATGGTGTTTGAGCTCACCGGCATACCTGAATAAGATGAGAGAACCGTGAGCTAAGAAGGGAAAACAGAGGGGGTGCCTCTGTTTACCTCTCCGACGCTCAACATTAGTGGGATTGAGGTGGAGTATAGAGGTTTTAGAGGGTGAGAGGCCAATGATGAGCGAAACGAGTGAAGTATGAGTTCGACAGCGTTTCGAGACTCAAAAATGGATTACCTATACCAGGGGAGGGACCCCGATACTTATAGGCAACCAAGGGGCATTTTGGGCATCCCCTTGGCCGAAGGCCGACCCTGGGTCGGCCATGGAGGCGAAGGCCGGCTCTGAGGCGGCCTTGGAGACGAGGACCGGCTCTGAGGCGGCCTTGGAGGCGAGGGCCGGCTCTGAGGCGGCCTTGCAGACGAGGGCAGGCTCTGAGGCGGCCTTGGAGGCGAGGGCCGGCTCTGAGGCGGCCTTTGAGACGAGGGCCGGCTCTGAGGCGGCCTTGGAAACGAGAGCCGTCTCTGAGGCGGCCATGGAGGCCAGGGACGCCTCTGAGACGTGGAGGCCGAGCTGAGGTCAAGCATAGGCCGAGGTCGAGCTCATCAGGCCGAGGTCGAGCTCATCAGGCCGAGGTCGAGCTAAGGCCGAGGTCGAGCTCATCAGGCCGAGGTCGAGCTGAGGCCGAGGTCGAGCTCATCAGGCCGAGGTCGAGCTGAGGCCGAGGTCGAGCTCATCAGGCCGAGGTCGAGCTGAGGCCGAGGTCGAACTCATCAGGCCGAGGTCGAGCTGAGGCCGAGGTGGAGCTAATCAGGCCGAGGTCGAGCTGAGGCCGAGGCCGAGCTCATGAGGCCGGTCTTTGGCCCCTCGGCTATGGGACCCCGCGGGCACCGTCGACCCGGAATGGACCGACAACATTAGCCCCCCGAGTTTGCGGTCGAGCGTAGGTTGAGTGGAAACTCAATGCTTACGCCGCCGTGTGGACGTGGGATGAACGCTCTCGGGTTTGCGAGCGTGCCGCAAAAGGGCTTTTAATGCATCGCGAGGGAAAGCCTCTGTGCTTCGCGAGGGACGGCCTTTGTGCGTCGCGCGGGACGGCTTTGATGCGTCGCGAGGGACGGCGTTGACGCGTCGCGAGGGACGGCTTTTGTTCCGGGTTGATCGTGCGTGGCTTATTTTCTCGACCTACCAATGAAGGCGTGATTGATTAGCACGGCTTGGGCCTTGGGGGGCCTCGGTGTCACGTTTGCGTGACCGGGTTTTCCGTGGACGCTGGCTAGACCAGATACGTCCGGCGAACGTAAGCCTTTGAAACCCATTTGTAACTCGCTGCCTTTCGGCTCACGAGCTGGGCGGCGAGCGCGGTGCCACATTTGTGTGGCCGGGTTCCCCGTGGACGCTGGCTAGACCAGATACGTCCGGCGGACGCAAGCCTTTGAAAACCATTTGAAACTCGCTGCCTTTCGGCTCACGAGCCGGGCGGCGAGCGCGGTGCCACATTTGTGTGGCCGGGTTCCCCGTGGACGCTGGCTAGACCAGATACGTCCGGCGGATGCAAGCCTTTGAAAACTATTTGAAACTCGCTGCCTTTCGGCTCACGAGCTGGGCGGCGAGCGCGGTGCCACATTTGCGTGGCGAGGTTTCCCGTGGACGCTGGCTAGACCAGGTACGCCCGGCGGACGCAAGCCTTTGAAACCCATTTGAAACTCGTTGCCTTTCAGCTCACGAGCTGGGCGGCGAGCGCGGTGCAACATTTGCGTGGCGAGGTTTCTCGTGGACGCTGGCTAGACCAGGTACGCCCGGCGGACGCAAGCCTTTGAAACCCATTTGAAACTCGCTGCCTTTCGGCTCACAAGCTGGGCGGCGAGCGCGGTGCCACATTTGCGTGGAGAGGTTTCCCATGGACGCTGACTAGACCAGGTACGCACGGCGGACGCAAGCCTTTGAAACCCATTTGAAACTCGCTGCCTTTCGGCTCACGAGCTGGGCGGCGAGCGCGGTGCCACATTTGTGTGGCCGTTCCACCTCACGAGTGTGGCACCCTTGGGTGCGCGTGTCGTGTGATGGGCGGGGTTAGGTGTAGACTTGATCCCCCGGCGAGTGTGGCACCTTAGTGCACTGGTCGCATTTTCGGGTTGAGTCTTGTGCTAATGTTGAGGAATAGACATTACTCGAGGAATTACACGTAAGGTCGATTTGAGGGACAGTAAGGTGTAGAGCTGGCATGGAGACTTATCAGTCGACTCGTGGATCCGGACCTATCCTCTAGGAGTGATCTCAACTCGAGGAGTCGTGTAGAGACGGCACGAGGAGTAGGTGGTCGACTCGTGGACTCGGAACTCAACTCGAGGGGTGAACTTAACTCGAGGAGTCACGTAGAGTCGGCACGAGGAGTAGGTGGTTGGCACGAGGAGTAGGTGGTCGACTCGTGGACTCGGAACTCAACTCGAGGGGTGAACTTAACTCGAGGAGTCACGTAGAGTCAGCACGAGGAGTAGCTAGTCGACTCGTGGGCTCGGTACTCGACTCGAGGAGTGAACTCAACTCGAGGAGAAATGTAGAGTCGGCACGAGGAGTAGCTAGTCGACTCGTGGACTCGGTACTCGACTCGAGGAGTGAACTCAACTCGAGGAGGAATGTAGAGTCGGCACGAGGAGTAGCTAGTCGACTCGTGGACTCGGTACTCGGCTCGAGGAATGAACTCAACTCGAGGAGAAATGTAGAGTCGGCACGAGGAGTAACTAGTCGACTCGTGGACTCGGTACTCGACTCGAGGAGTGAACTCAACTCGAGGAGGAATGTAGAGTCGGCACGAGGAGTAGCTAGTCGACTCGGTACTCGACTCGAGGAGTGAACTCAACTCGAAGAGAAATGTAGAGTCGGCACAAGGAGTAGCTAGTCGACTCGTGGACTCGGTACTCGACTCGAGGAGTGAACTCAACTCGAGGAGAAATGTAGAGTCGGCGCGAGGAGTAGCTAGTCGACTCTTGGACTCGGTACTCGACTCGAGGAGTGAACTCAACTCGAGGAGAAATGTAGAGTCGGCACGAGGAGTAGCTAGTCGACTCGTGGACTCGGTACTCGACTCGAGGAGTGAACTCAACTCGAGGAGAAATGTAGAGTCGGCATGAGGAGTAGCTAGTCGACTCGTGGACTCGGTACTCGACTCAAGGAGTGAACTCAACTCGAGGAGAAATGTATAGACCGTCTCTCTCTGGGACCTCCGGCCTAACCATCGGCCCCTTGAGACGTTGTTATGCTTTTATTTTTATTTTGTTTTTGAGTTGTTTAGTTGATTGGGCATTGATCCCTGTTAGCCCCCCGAATTTCTTGCGTTTGTGAGACGAAGGCCAAGAAACTCTCGTGTTGGAGGTGTACAATAGAGTGTGTTGACATGTGTAGAATAATCCTTTAATGCAGTAAGGAGGTCGTTACAAGTTTTCGTGGCACTTGGCCTTCTTTGGAAAAGGAAAATTACATAATTGAAATGAAGCGATTACAAAGTCGGGTGAGTCCGGGCATGAGTTTAAGGGTGGAAGCTGCGACAGTCACGGCTTGCTAGCGTACGTGACAAATTCCTTGAAGTCCCCACTTCGAATTAGGGAATCAATTTGCTTTCTAAGCTGGTAGCATTCTGTCGTTGCGTGCCCGTGATCTCGATGATATTCGCATTGTTTGCTCCTGTCCCTCGTCGCGGGGTCCGTCTTTAACGGGGCCGGCGAGCCTAGCTTCTCCCTGTGTAAGCTCAGGATCTGGTCGGGCGTTGTGTTGAGTGGGACGAAGGATTGCTTCGGGGCCGGAGAACGATGGTCATTAGGGACTCTACCATTTCTACGCCTCTTCCTTCGCGAGCCGAGACTGGTGGCCGGTGCCATGAGTGTGGCGGCGCGTTTCTTGTTGGATGCGCGGTCGGCAACGTTGGGTGGTTGATGTCCCAAGATGACTTCTCTCTCGATCCCGCGTTGGGCGTTGAGTTTTTCTCTCAAGTCGCTCCCGTGAGACTCCCTTCGGGAATTGAGGCGATCTCTCAAGTCTCCGGTGGCCGTCCCTACCACTTTAGGCGAGGGGACATCATTCGAGTGACGTCCTCGACAGACACCACGGCCATTGACGTCGTCACCTCCCCGGGGGTTTTGGACACGGATGGTGAGCTTGGAGCGTCCCTTTCGGGACCTAGAGGTCGAGTGTTCCCGATTATTACTCGACACTTGACGCCTTGGCGTGGTCGACCGAGGGTGTCCCCTCGAGGGCGCGTGCGTGTGCTCAGTAGAAAGTTGACGTCTAGACGGGGTCGCCCGAGGGTGTCCCCTTGGAAGCGTGCATGTGCGTCTCCTTTCGTGAAAAGCGTGACGGAGGTCGGTCTCCTTGGTTCCCGTCTCCGCCACGTAATCGGGGTCTTTCTCGTCGTGGTTGACGTCGTCGACGTTGTTGGAGTCGAGGAGGTCGGCGATGAGCGTGCCGGTGACGCCGGGGCGGTCTAGGAGCTCGGCGAGCCTTCGAGCCATGTCCTCTCGGACTGCGGCCTTGGGATCATTCGTCGGGTCTCGGGGCTGGCTCTCATTATCATGAGGTTGCCCTTCGAGACGGTGCACGGAGCTTTGGAGGTCGTGCCTGGGGCTAGTCGCTCGGGCGCCCACGGAGGTGGCGGGGACACGACTCATCTCTCGAGAGTCGTAGAAGTAGCGAAAATGTAGAATGGAAGGTAGAGCGTGCTAAGGTCGGTGGTCCCCTCCTTCTAGCGCCAAAATGTTGTCGCGGTTTTTTGGAGAACGATTTAGGATTCACAGGCGGTTAGACCCAAGGCCGGACCAAGTGGTCTCGCCTTGACTCGAGCGTGTCGGACTCGGTATCCCAAGTCTTCCCTTAGCTGTCAATGGTGTTTGAGCTCGCCGGCATACCTGAAAAAGATGAGAGAACCGTGAGCTAAGAAGGGAAAACAGAGGGGGTGCCTCTGTTTACCTCTCTGACGCTCAACATTAGTGGGATTGAGGTGGAGTATAGAGGTTTTAGAGGGTGAGAGGCCAAATATGAGCGAAACGAGTGAAGTATGAGTTCGACAGCGTTTCAGGACTCAAAAATGGATTACCTGTACCAGGGGACGGACCCCGATACTTATAGGCGACCAAGGGGCATTTTAGGCATCCCCTTGGCCGAAGGCCGACCCTGGGTCGGCCATGGAGGCGAAGGCCGGCTCTGAGGTGGCCTTGGAGACGAGGGCCAACTCTGAGGCGGCCTTGGAGGCGAGGGCCGACTCTGAGGCGGCCTTGGAGACGAGGGCCGGCTCTGAGGCGGCCTTGGAGGCGAGGGCCGACTCTGAGGCGGCCTTGGAGACGAGGGCCGGCTCTGAGGCGGCCTTGGAGGCGAGGGCCGACTCTGAGGCGGCCTTGGAGGTGAGGGCCGGCTCTGAGGCGGCCTTGGAGACGACGGCCGGCTCTGAGGAGGCCTTGGAGACGAGAACCGGCTCTGAGGCGGCCATGGAGGCGAGGGACGCCTCTGTGACGTGGAGGCCGAGCTGAGGTCGAGCTTAGGCCGAGGTCGAGCTCATCAGGCCGAGGTCGAGCTGAGGCCGAGGTCGAGCTTAGGCCGAGGTCGAGCTGAGGCCGAGGTCGAGCTCATCAGGCCGAGGTCGAGCTGAGGCCGAGGTCGAGCTCATCAGGCCAAGGTCGAGCTGAGGCCGAGGTGGAGCTCATCAGGCCGAGGTCAGGCTGAGGCCGAGGTCGAGCTCATCAGGCCGAGGTCGAGCTGAGGCTGAGGCCGAGCTCATGAGGCCGGTCTTTGGCCCCTCGGCCATGGGACCCCACGGGCGCCAGCGGGCGCCGTCGACCTGGAATGGACCGACAACAATACTTGGACTCAAAAGTTCACAAACCTTTTCCAAGTTTAGCTTAATGTCAACTGACTCCACTAAAGAGTTGACACTGAAAATCTCTCGGTTCAAATGAATTTATTTTCTACTCAAGAATTCAACCTAATTGTAATGAGTGGATCCAAAGAATATTATCAATGTTTACCCTTCATGAATATCATCAGCTAGTCGGGATTTACAAAATTACCATTTTACCCTTCTAGCTGTTATTTCCTCAACTCCTTTGTCGCTTGTGAATAAGTTAGAAACAATGTATTGACAAGGAGCTAACAAGTCACATTGTTTCATCCAAAAGAGTCAAGACTCAATTTGGACACTGGCCAGTTCATTTATTCACACTCCAAGGAACAAAGCATGATGTGATATACATTGCATTTCAGCAATCTTGTACATGAATTCCATATCTACGAGATCTTCACAAAGTTACTCATGACATTTTCACAACTTAGTATTTCACCAATAGGCCTTGTTCGGAATCACATAGTGAGTCCGAACTCTGACTTTCTCAAATGAGAATACGTAAGGTGTGAAATGGCATGTCTCATTTCAGGATTAAGGTAAGCACGATGCAATTCATACGTAGTGACTTCGAGACATAAGAGGTTAAATGGTTTGTTCTTATCTTGACTCTAGAAGTGCACTGGTCAATTCAGTACCTTCGGAAGATACCTAGAAGAACTATAGAGTCTCCAACTCTCAATGCCTCATAACCTGACATCATAGATTCTTCTAACAATCATACTGAGGTCAATAGTCCTTTGACCTTTAGATTGCGAATATATCGTTTTAAGAAAACTACGAAGAGTTTGTTCATGCAAATCTACATTTGTCTCTTCGTAAGTTGTTTAGTTTGTTTATGGACTAAAGACTAATGTTTTATCATAAAGCTTCAGACAAGGAAGTTTGAATGACTGTTTCAACTTTTTATTAATGAATAAGCAATTACAAGCAAGAGTCTTCATGAGACTTTATTACATCAAATGTACAAAATAACGACTACAACTCTTCTTGTGGGCACCATTGACAACACTTCCCAGGTGGGGCCCAGGACTCCTGCTCCTTGCACCTTGGTGTTTTGGAACACCCTTCTAAGGACGAGGTTTCCGTCGGCGAACTTTCGCAGCTTGACCTTGGAATTGTAGTACTTCTCGGCCTTTCTCTTCTGCGCGGCAAGGCGGGAGAGTGCGTCCGCCCTCTTCTCGTCTATGAGCTCCAGTTCGAGCCTGATTGCATCGTCGTTGGCGGCTTCTTCATACTCCTCGATGCGCAAGGTTGGCAGCTTGGTCTCGACAGGTACCACGGCCTCGACGCCGAATGCGAGAGCGAAAGGGGTTTCGCCAGTCGCATTTCGCGCGGTGGTTCAGTATGCCCACAAGACCATGGGAAGCTCGTCGGCCCAAGCACCCTTTCTTTCTTCCAGCTTCTTCTTCAGGTTCTCTTTGATTGTCTTGTTGACCGCCTCGACCTGACCGTTGGCTTGAGGATGGCGGGGAGAGGAGAAAGTCTTGTTGATGCTTAGTTGTTCGCACATGTCCCGGAGGCGCGCATTGTCGAATTGCTTTCCGTTGTCGGTCACAATCGACGCGGGGATCCCGAAGCGGCAGACAATGTTCTTCTAGATGAAGCTTGTCGTGTTCGCCTCGGTGATCTTTGCCAGCGGTTCAGCTTCTACCCACTTCGTGAAGTAATCGATAGTCACGATCACGTGCTTGTACTGCGTCAGGGCCGTAGGCAGCTCACCGATGAGATCGATTCCCCATTTCGCGAAGGGTCGAGGCACAATGACCGGGCACAACGGGGCCGGTACTTGGCGCGGGACGTGGGCAAACCTTTGGCATTTGTCGCTTTTTTGGCCCATTCGTGGGAGTCCTTTTACAAGGTCGGCCAAAAGTATCCGAGTCTTAGTAGTTTCAGTGCCAAAGATTGTCCGGCGGCATGGTTTCCGCACACACCTTCGTGTACCTCGCGGAGCGCTTTCTTTGCCTCGACTTCGGTCAGGCATCGGAGAAGGGGCATGGAGTATCCTCTCTTGAACAAGTTGTCTTCCCTCATTGTATATTTCGGCGCCAAGCTTCTCAGCTTTTTGGCCTCTTCTTTGTCTTCGAAAACGACTCCTTGCTTGAGATACTCCACGAGTGGCGTCATCCATGAGGGGGGTGGAGTTGCGTCGACTACCCCTACGTCGCCTCTCGAGACGTAGGGTCGAGTTAGCACTTCTATTAGGACGCTACCTTCCTCCTCCTCGTCGATCCCGGACGCAAGGCGCGCCAAGGCATCTGCGTCAATGTTCGCCTCTCGGGGAACTTGGACTATCTCGAACCACGACAGGGCCTCCAGATTTTTCTGGGTCTTCGAGTGATATGCGATCATGTTAGGCTCTTTGGCTGTGTAGTCGCCCTTGACCAGGTTCACAATCAACTGCGAGTCGCAGTGGATGCGCAGGTTTTGGACACCTAGCTTGTTTGCCAATTCCAAGCCAACGATCAGAGCCTCGTACTCTTCCTCGTTGTTGGAAGCCTTGAACTCGAACCGCAGGGTGTATCTCAGTTTTTCCCTATCGGGATTTGTGAACACAACGTCGGCGCCAGCCCCCCGGGCGTTTGAAGCGCCATCCACGTGCAAGTCCCAGACTGGCCCTATCGGGTCGTTGGTCCTCTTCTTCGATGACCCGTCGTGGTCGTTCTCCTTATCTTCCTCGTTCTCATTGCCTTTGTTGCCCTCGTCAGTTGAGGGTGCGCTTGTGAATTCGGCTACGAAGTTGGCGAGGGCTTGGCCCTTGATGGCAGTTCTCGGCTGAAACTCGACTCCATACTCGTCCCCAACTCTTGCGACCATATGGCCATTCGGGACGAGGTCCCTTTTTGCAGGGCCTTCTCGATGGGGTGTCCCGTATGCACCACGATCGAGTGCGCTTGAAAGTAGGGGCGAAGCTTCCTCGTGCTCGTGACGAGGGCGAGGGACAATTTCTCGATCTCCGGGTATCGAGTTTCAGCGTCGAGGAGCGCCTTGCTGACATAATAAACCGGCCACTGTACCTTGTCTTCCTCGCGTACCAGAACCGCGCCCACGGCCCTGTCGGTCACCGCGAGGTAGATATACAAGGTCTCGCCATCCTTCGGTTTTGCGAGGAACGGGGGAGAGCTGAAGTAGGCCTTCATCTTGCGGAACGCCTCCTCGCATTCCTCCGTCCACACAAATCCGTCGGTCTTCTCCAGTGCCTTGAAAAATGGTTGGCACCTATCGGTTGCCTTAGAAACGAATCGCGTCAGGGCGGCGATCCTTCCTGTCAGACTTTGTACTTATTTCACTTTCTGTGGTGACCTCATCTCTAAGATCGCCCTAATCTTCTCGGGATTCGCCTCAATCCCGCGGCGGCTCACCATGTAGCCTAGGAATTTTCCAGACTCAACCCCAAAAGCGCACTTATTGGGGTTGAGCTTCATCTTGTAGCACCGCAAGATTGTAAACATCTCCCTAAGGTCTCGAACATGGTCGCGGGCCTTGAGGCTTTTGACAAGCATATTGTCCACGTAGACCTCCATAGTTTTGCCAATTTGATTGGCGAACATTCGGTTTACCAACCTTTGATACGTCGCTCCCGCGTTTTTGAGGCCAAAGGGCATGACCTTGTAGCAATAAAGTCCGCTGTTCGTAACAAAGGTGGTCTTGATCTGATCCGGCTCGTGCATGCGGATCTGATTGTAGCCTAAGTAGGCGTCCATGAAGCTCAGCAACTCGTGGCCCGCCGTGGCGTCCACGAGTTGCTCGATCCTCGGGAGAGGGAAGCTGTCTTTCGGGCAAGCCTTGTTGAGATCTTTGTAATCGATACAAATCCGCCACTTCCCGTTCGGCTTCTTGACCATCACCACATTGGACACCCATTTGGGGTATTCTGCCTCCTTGATGAAGTTGGTGGCGACAAGTTTGTCAACTTCCTCACCAATGGCTTGGTACCTCTCCCCGTTGAACACCCGCCGCGGTTGAACGCGCTCAGCCACTCTCTTGTCGTCGTTCAGACGGTGAACCATTATCTCGGGGTCGATCCCCGGCATGTCGGCGTGTGTCCACGCGAAGACGTCTTTGAACTCGTGGAGGAAGGCGGCGAGCTGGATTCGGATTTCGGATGGGAGTTGGGCACCTACCTTGACTACTTGGTCAGGCTTGGCGTCGTCCAACACGACGGGAACGAGGTCGTCCGGTGTCTCCACCTTCCGACGCTCGACATTGTCCCTCTGGTCCAGCTCTCTGAAGGTGCCCCCTTCCTCTATCTTGCATGGGAGCTTGTCCCCGAGCTGGAAGATGGTGCTCACCATCTTTCCTTTTCCTTTCCCGTCCACGCCTTGGATGTAGCACATCCTTGCCATAGATTGGTCTCCCAACATTATGGCAATCCCCTTCTCGGTCGAGAACTTCATCATCAGATGATAGGTGGACGTTATGGCCTTCAACCGATTGAGAGTCGGGCGGCCGATGATGATATTGTATGCCGAGGGCTGGTCTACAACCAGGAACGACACGATGTGGGTGACCTCGATCCCCCCGGTGTCCCGAAGGTGACCGGGAGGTCGATAGTGCCCTCCATCATGACCCTCTCCCCGGAGAAGACGAAGAGTGGGGTCGAGATCGGGGTCGGTCTCATTCCGGATAGTTTCATCTTGTCCAGTGCCGACTTGAAGATTATGTCGGCGGAGATGCCGTTGTCGATTAAGATTCTTCGGACGAGGTTGTTGGCGACCGGGGCCGAGATGACTATCGCGTCGTTGTGTGGGTGGAGAACTCGCACCGCCTCTTGGCCGGTGAAGAACATGAACTCGAATGGGGCCGGGGGAGGAGCCTCGTACGTGTGGTTGATGTAGTGCGCTATTTTCCCTTGGGAAACTTCTCGCACGTACTTTTTCCTTTGCGTGCTCGAGTCTCCGAACTCCGGGCCGCCCATGATTGAGCCCACGACGTGCAGCTGTGAGCTCTTCGGTTCTTCGATTGCTGCTCGGTCCGTAACGGTCATCGTCGCCGGACCTTTCCTCTCTTGTCGTGGGCGCTCTCCGTGCGCCCCGGCCGTCCCTATCGTTCTAAGGACGTACCCTTTCAATTTCCCGTCTTGAATTAGGGCCTCGATCTGACGCTCGAGTTGGTAACATTCAGACATCAGATGCCCATGATCTTGGTGGTATTCGCAGAACTTGCTTCGATCCCGCTTCGCGGGATCCTTTGTGAGTGGAGGGGCCTTCCTAGCTTGTCGCGGTGCAGAGCTAGGATCCGCTCTTGCGGAGTGTTCAGGGGGGTAAACACCGAAAACTTTCAGAAGCTATCGATGTGCAGGGGCTTCGACCCAGGGAGGGAACGACCGTTAGGGGCCTGGCTTCCCTTGTTCCTCCTCTTTCGAGGGTCAGGACGATCTCCGTCTTGATCGTCGCGGCGACGCCCGCTTTGTCCCCCCGACTTTCGGCCGTCTCGGCCGTCGAGGTAGTCCTCGATCCCCATGTAGGTGCGAGCTCTCGACATCAGCTCCGCCATATCCCGCGGGACCTTTCCGACAATAGATTTGAGGAAGTCGCTCGTGCGAGCCCCCTCGGTGATCGCCGTAATGGCGTCCTTGTCGTCGAACCCTTCGACCTTGTGAGACTCCTCGGTGAAGCGCGCGAGGTATTGTCTCAAAGTCTCGTCCCTCCCCTGCCGGATAGAAATTGTTGGAATCGATCTAGGGTTTGAGAAAATAATTAACGCTTCGGTAAGCGGCGGAATTTTAAAAATTTTCTTTTACAAGTAAAACAGTTTTTACTAACCTAGACAAGTGCAAGTACATGTAATTAAAAACCAATATGAGCTAGAAGTTTACTAACCTTTCTTGAAGCTTGAACTTTGAAGAAGCTTGTGGAAAGTTTGCAACGCTCGTCTCCCCTCGCAGCACGTCTCTCTTTCTTTCCTCGGCACCTCGAGCAACCACGAAAGTTTCTATCACTAAATCACTCGAAAAGAAGGAATCAGTGAGTGGGCACTTTTAAACACTACGACTTAAGAACAAGTCTCGAAGTCGCAGAGCTAAACACTAGGTCGAGTGAGGACCTAGGTGCCAAGACAAGAAAAATCGAAAATAAACTAGAGAGAGAGAGAGGATTTTCGGCCAAGTTCTAGAGAGAGAGTCTCTCAATCTCTTAAACTTAGGATGAATGAAATATGAGGAATGGGGCTCCTATTTATAGGAGAGGTTTTACCTTCAATAAGGTAGTTTCCTCTTCTATAGAATATCACATATTCATGAGCAAAAATCCTTTATTTCCCATTCCATCTTGGGCGCCCAAGGCTGCCTCCTAGAGGCTTGGATTTGTTTCCTTTTTTGTTCCTTGGCTTGCCCTTTTCTCACTTGGCCGAAATTCCCCATGCATGTGTGGGAAATTTGTTTCCTCTTTTTCTTTTGGCAAGTATCTAAATACATTTATGCACAAAATAAACTCTCCTATTTCTCTATAGGGTAGGCGCCCATAATCTTCTAGAAAAGGCTTCTAGAATTTTCTTCACTTGTTCATGACAACATAAGAAAAGGCCCATTTAGAATTTTCAATAAAATTCTTATGAAATGAAATTAATTCACAAGGCCCAATGATCAAGTCATGGCCGAGTGACATTAAGTCATCAAATGAACTTGTCAAAAAATTTATTGACATTCATTTCATCCTTTGTCTCAAAAGACAAAAATACCCTTTTGACTTAGCTTCCAGTTTAACTATTCCTATCGATGTGATTCGTGACAGTGACCTCATGGACCCAAATGAACAAAGCTTTAGCTAAACACTTGGACTCAAAAGTTCACAAACCTTTTCCAAGTTTAGCTTAATGCCAACTGACTCCACTAAAGAGCTGACACTGAAAATCTCTCGGTTCAAATGAATTTGTTTTCTACTCAAGAATTCGACCAAATTATGATGAGCGGATCCACTGAATATTATCTATGTTTACCCTTCATGAATGTCATCAGCTAGTCGGGATTTACTAAATTACCATTTTACCCTTCTAGCTGTTATTTCCTCAACTCCTTTGTCGCTTGTGAATAAGTTGGAAACAATGTATTGACGAGGAGCTAACAAGTCACATTGTTTCATCCAAAAGAGTCAAGACTCAATTTGGACACTGGCCAGTTCATTTATTCACACTCCAAGGAACAAAGCATGAGGTGACATACATTGCATTTCAGCAATCTTGTACATGAATTCCATATCTATGAGAACTTCACAAAGTTACTCATGACAGACTCACAACTTAGTACTTCACCAATAGGCCTTGTTCGGAATCACATAGTGAGTCCGAACTTTGACTTTCTCAAATGAGAATACTAAGGTGTGAAATGGCATGTCTCATTTCTGGATTAAGGTAAGCATGATGCAATTCATACATAGTGACTTCGAGACATAAGAGGTTAAATGGTTTGTTCTTATATTGTCTCTAGAAGTGCACTGGTCAATTCAGTACCTTCGGAAGATACCTAGAAGAACTATAGAGTCCCCGACTCTCAATGCCTCATAACCAGATATCAGATATTCTTCTAACAATCATACTGAGGTCAATAGTCCTTTGACCCTAAGATTGCGAATATATCGTTTTAAGCAAACTACGAAGAGTTTGTTCATGCAAATCTACATTTGTCTCTTCGTAAGTTGTTAAGTTTGTTTATGGACTAAAAGACTAAGGTTTTATCATAAAGCTTCAAACAAAGAAAGAATGAATGAACGTTTCAACTTTATTAATGAATAGATAGTCAATTACAAGCAAGAGTCTTCATGAGACTTTATTACATCAAATGTACAAAATAAAGACTACAACTCTTCTTGTGGGCACCATTGACAACAAACTCCCACTTGACTCAAAGAAGGTGTGTGTAGTCCTTCATGCCTAATCCCTCACGATGTTGGTCGAAGACCTTGTTCGCTAGGGCCTTGGTGAATGGATCTGCAAGGTTGTCCACCGTTGAGATCTTCTTCACTTCCACGTCTCCGCGCTGCACGATCTCTCGAATCAAATGGTATTTCCTCTCAATATGCTTAGAGCGCTTATGGCTTCGAGGTTCCTTTGAGTTAGCGACAGCCCCACTATTATCACAATAAAGGGTCATGGGCTCGTCGACGTTTGGAACAACTTCCAAATACTTAAGGAACTTTCTAAGCCATACAGCCTCTTTGGATGCTTCACAAGCAGCCACATATTCTGCTTCCATTGTGGAGTCAGCAATGCAAGATTGCTTAATACTTCTCCACACAACAGCTCCACCATTAAGGATGAACACAGATCCCGAAGTGGATTTCCTGGAATCCTTATCCGCTTGAAAATCGGAATCGGTATATCCCGTCATAGTCAGGTCAGTACCTGAGTATGTAAGCATCAAGTTCCTAGTTCTTCGAAGATACTTAAGAACATGCTTAACAGCAATCCAGTGCTCGGGTCTAGGGTTGGATTGGAAACGGCTAACTACGCCAACGGCGAAACATATATCAGGTCTAGTGCAAAGCATAGCATACATGAGGCTTCCTATGGCAGAGGCGTAAGGAATCTTCCTCATGTCTTCAATCTCTTGTGCAGTCTTGGGAGACTGGTCCTTAGAGAGAGAAACTCCATGCCTAAAGGGTGTTTGACCCCTCTTGCAGTCTTGCATCGAGAAGCGATCCATCACCTTATCAATATAAGATGCTTGAGAGAGCGACAGGGTCCGGTTTTTCCTATCTCGAAAGATTTGGATTCCCAGAATGTATGCGGCTTCTCCTAGATCCTTCATATCGAATTGCTTTGCCAGCCAGACCTTAACCTCAGATAACTTACCCACGTCATTACCAATGAGTAGTATATCATCGACATATAGTACCAGAAACACAACTTTGCCTTCGTGTATTAACTTGTAAACACAAGGCTCATCTATTGACTGTTCAAAGCCGAAGCTCTTTACAGTTTCATCGAATCTAATATTCCATGACCTAGATGCTTGCTTTAGTCCATAAATGGATTTAAGCAACTCACAAACCTTGGTCTCTTGACCTTTATCCACGAAACCGTCTGGTTGCGCCATGTAAATGCGCTCGTCAAGATTGCCATTCAGAAAGGCTGTCTTGACATCCATTTGCCAGATCTCATAGTCGAGAGCTGTAGCTATGGATAGGAGTATGCGGATGGATTTAAGCATCGCGACTGGCGAGAAGTTTTCTTCATAGTCAATCCCTTCTTGTTGGGTATAACCCTTCGCCACAAGTCGTGCTTTGAACGTCTCGACGTTCCCATCAGGACCCCTTTTCTTCTTGTATATCCACTTACACCCTACGGGTTTAATCCCTTCAGGAAGGTCTACAAGTTTCTAGACTTTGTTGACATACATCGAGTGCATTTCAACTTTCATGGCGTCAAGCCAAAGGTTTGATTCAGAACAAGCCATCGCTTGGCTATAGGAAACAGGGTCATCCATGTCGGAGACGACTACAAGAGAGTCTCCATAAGACATGTACCTGTCAGGCTTTTGAGTAGCCCTACCACTACGTCTAAGTACTACTTGACGAGATTCTGATGAGTTAGGTTGTGTTTCAGTTGGGGTAAGAACAGTTCTTACAGATGAGGTAGAAGCTTCCTCACCCAACTTTTCTTCAAGCAAAATTTTGCTTCTAGGTTTTGCATCTTTCATAATGTCCTCCTCGAGGAAACGAGCATTCGTGCTAACGAAAGTCTTATCGTCCTCGGGACTATAGAAAGTAAAACCTTTGGTTTCCTTTGCATATCCGACAAACAGGCACAATTCTGACCTACTAGCCAACTTTCTAGTCTTTTCCCTCAGCACGTGTGCAAGGCAACCCCAAATTCGGATGCGGCCAAGATTCACTTTACGGCCAGTCCATCGTTCATAAGGAGTACCAGGAACCGTTTTGGACGGAACTTGGTTCAGAATATAGGCGGCTGTTTCAAGGGCATATCCCCAAAAGGAAAGCGGGAGTGATGAGTAACTCATCATCGATCTAACAATCTCCATAAGAGTTCGGTTTCTTCTCTCTGACACTCCGTTTTGTTGAGGTGTGCCAGGTGCAGTAAGCTGAGAAGCAATACCTTCTTCTTTAAGAAAGTCATCGAACTCTCCAGACATATACTCACCACCTCGATCAGATCGAAGGGTTTTGATCACTTTGCCAGTTTGCTTTTCCACTAAAGCCCTAAAGACCTTAAATACGTTAAAGGTCTCGGATTTGTGTTTAAGCAAATAGACAAACCCATATCTTGAGTAATCATCAGTGAAGGTAACGAAGTATTCGTATCCTCCACGTGCCTGTTGGCTGAGCGGACCACATACATCAGAATGTATTAGTTCCAGCAACTCAGTGGCTCTTCGACCCTTATCGGAGAAAGGTCGCTTAGTCATTTTTCCTTCTATGCAGGATTCACAAGTAGGTAGTGAACCTATTGCAGAGTCTTCGAGTGGACCGTCCCTCACAAGTCTCTTAATCCTATCTAGACTGATATGACCAGGTCTCAAGTGCCAGAGGTATGTTGATTTTGTTAGATCGGAGGATTCAGAAAGTTTGATCCTCTTTGGCTCCCTAACTAGATCATTATCTATTTCGGTGTCTAAAAGAGAAGGTTGAGTGGGATAGATGTAGAAAAGAGCATTCTTCATACGTGCATCAGTGACAAAAGAATTATCAGGAAACGAAATACGAATTCCATTCTTAATGAACTTTAAACAATAATCTTGCTCACGAAGACGAGCAACGGATATTAAGTTCTTCCCAAAGGTAGGAAAAAAATAAACATTATTCAAGTTTAAAGTGCGGTCTTCAAAAGACAGCGTCACGGATCCCACAGCCTTCGCGGACACCAGGCTCCCATCACCCCATTTGAAACAGAACTCGCCTTCCTCTAAGCTTTTGGTTTTCTTGAAACCATTCAAGGAACAACAAATATGGTTAGTAGCAGCGGAGTCAAGAATCCACGTTGATACATTATCAGCTACTAAGCATGCTTCGGTAACTAGTACAATACTATGTTCCTTTGCTTTGAGATAGGCAGGACAGTTCTTTTTATCGGCTTTGTAAGGTCTGTTCCTAGTTCCAGAGGCGGAGGCTTTTCGCTCAGTAGCATGTGCCTCTCCTTGATTCCTCTTTCTCTTAGTGAGACCTACAGCAGTGTGAAGTCCATCATAAGCTTGGTAACAGTGTACTCTAGCTTGTGTATGGAGTAGTTCATCTTGGAGGTATCAAGAGATGCGGGGAGAGTTTCTAAGATCATATCTATGACATTCTTCCCATCAATCTCAGATCCTAGGACTTCCATTTTACTCAGATGACTAATGATCAATATCATAAAGTCTCCAACAGGAGTCCTAGCCTTCATGCGACAGTTCATAAATTGTCGGACTGCTTTTTGCCTTGCTTGACGCATTTGCCCTCCAAACATCTCAAGGAGATTGTAGAGCATGTCAACGGCAGTCTCGATGTCACGATGTTGCTTTTTCAGCATATTGTTCATAGATGCCAAGATATAGCACCTCACAATCTCATTGGATCGAAGCCAGGCCGCTAAGGCGTCATTGTCCTCTTGAGTTGAATCATCATTCGTCACAGGAGGACACGGGGTGGTGAGTACCCATTTGTGCTTGTTAACGGTAGGTTTTATGTCGAGGTTACGTTTCGAATCTACGTAGTTTTCGTTTTCGAGTTTGATCGAGGAAAGAAAGATAGAGAGATGGTTGAGAGACATATTGCCTATATAAGTTGAAACAAGTTTATGATTAGTCTTTGGTTTAGGATTTAAGTTTTATTAAGACTTTTATAAAATCCAAAGGTGTTATAAACCAAACGATAATTTACTCCCTCAAGAGAAGGCCGCAAAAAATCTCCTTTTATAAGTAAATGACACATCATTAATGCTTAGCCAAGATGTCAATACATCAGCTTTGACTAGCCACCTTGTAAATTGGTTTGATCACTCATATCCTTTCGCAGAGCCTCAAGGGAGGATTACTAGGGATTGAGCCTAAGTGTGTAACCAACCACTTAGTCCAAAAGATCAGCTTTGAAAAACAATCCCCCAAGGGGAGGCCTTGTCATCATTGCATCACTCTCGGACGTAGCTCATTGAGCAATGATCGAAGCAATAACGCCTTCGAGTACTCACATTTAAGTGAGGGTCGCAAGAGCGGCTCTTAGTCCCACGTTATTGCATCTTTCATTAGTGTTGGGGATCGTGGGTTACAAACAACGAATATAACCCTCCCACTTAGTTTTTGGAGTTGGTTCATAGACTCTTATAAGTTCGGAAACAGATTTCCTAATTAGAGAGCGACAGAGCGGACAACTAGAAGAGAATCCTAGATCGACATGTTCAGAGCAGTATTAGTGCATAAAGGCACAAGGTACATACTCGATCTTTTCCTATTTTCTATTTCGGGAAAGTGCGTGAGGGAAGTGTGAACTTAAACTCACTCGAACACTTGAAAGTTTGAGATTACACATCTTTTTATTTTTCGGCTTGTCTACAAGGAGACCTCCCACTCAAATTTTCAAGAGCATATAGATTTTGAACATGTGTGATATAGATATAGTTTTGAAAACATTTTGAAAATTTATTTGATTTGGATGACAAAATATTTTCAAGTTTGAAAGTGAAAACGGTTTTTCAAAATTCAAACTAGTTTTGTAAAAATTCGATTTCAATTAAACTTTCAAAAATCAAAACATTTTAATCTTACACATCATGTTTATAATCATATGAAAAACATTTTTGCTCAGGAAAATTTTCTCATTAGAGTTCTATAACTCATGGTAGTGGGGTTTGAAAATCCGGATTTCTAAAAAAAACTGGAGTTTCAGACAGCCGCGCACCTCGGAGTAAAATCGCCATATCTGGGGGCTCCGATGTCCTTTTGAGCCGAAACCGGTGGCATTGGACAGAGGACAGACAGAGCTTTAATTTGATTTAAGAATCATTAAATTTCAATTTCTGAGTGGAGAGTTATGCCACTTTTAATGCGGGTTTACTCCAGCTCGAAGAAAAAGAAATAAATTAAAGCTTGGTCCTTTTTAGGTGCGAAAAAGAATCGAGTGTAACGGAACGTTTTAAGATGTTGTTTAAAGCTTTTATTTGTGTTTTATTAGCAAGGTAATAACAAGGCATAAAAGAAATAACAACAAGCATAAAACGATTCAAATAAAAATAAGAAACTAGCAAGATATCAAAACTAGTCACAAAATTTTACTCGAAATTTCTCAAACCTTTAAAACACGTTTTTCAATATAAAAAATTAAAAACTTTTAGAACTGATTCTAATGTGTTTTAAAAACATCCCAAACTCATAGAAAATCAACATGGTTTTTAATTTAAAGGCAAGAGCAATAAATTAAAAAAAAATCTAAGATTATAATTCTAACTTGTCACAAAATTAGTAAACTTTCGAAAACGATTTTCAAGCTCATAATTTTAAAAACATGTACATGCTAATCTTTGACCATAGCTCTGATACCATTTGTTGGAATCGATCTAGGGTTTGAGAAAATAATTAACGCTTCGGTAAGCGGCGGAATTTTAAAAAATTTCTTTTACAAGTAAAACAGTTTTTACTAACCTAGACAAGTGCAAGTACATGTAATTAAAAACCAATATGAGCTAGAAGTTTACTAACCTTTCTTGAAGCTTGAACTTTGAAGAAGCTTGTGGAAAGTTTGCAACGCTCGTCTCCCCTCGCAGCACGTCTCTCTTTCTTTCCTCGGCACCTCGAGCAACCACGAAAGTTTCTATCACTAAATCACTAGAAAAGAAGGAATCAGTGAGTGGGCACTTTTAAACACTACGACTTAAGAACAAGTCTCGAAGTCGCAGAGCTAAACACTAGGTCGAGTGAGGACCTAGGTGCCAAGACAAGAAAAAATCGAAAATAAACTAGAGAGAGAGAGAGGATTTTCGGCCAAGTTCTAGAGAGAGAGTCTCTCAATCTCTTAAACTTAGGATGAATGAAATATGAGGAATGGGGCTCCTATTTATAGGAGAGGTTTTACCTTCAATAAGGTAGTTTCCTCTTCTATAGAATATCACATATTCATGAGCAAAAATCCTTTATTTCCCATTCCATCTTGGGCGCCCAAGGCTGCCTCCTAGAGGCTTGGATTTGTTTCCTTTTTTGTTCCTTGGCTTGCCCTTTTCTCACTTGGCCGAAATTCCCCATGCATGTGTGGGAAATTTGTTTCCTCTTTTTCTTTTGGCAAGTATCTAAATACATTTATGCACAAAATAAACTCTCCTATTTCTCTATAGGGTAGGCGCCCATAATCTTCTAGAAAAGGCTTCTAGAATTTTCTTCACTTGTTCATGACAACATAAGAAAAGGCCCATTTAGAATTTTCAATAAAATTCTTATGAAATGAAATTAATTCACAAGGCCCAATGATCAAGTCATGGCCGAGTGACATTAAGTCATCAAATGAACTTGTCAAAAAATTTATTGACATTCATTTCATCCTTTGTCTCAAAAGACAAAAATACCCTTTTGACTTAGCTTCCAGTTTAACTATTCCTATCGATGTGATTCGTGACAGTGACCTCATGGACCCAAATGAACAAAGCTTTAGCTAAACACTTGGACTCAAAAGTTCACAAACCTTTTCCAAGTTTAGCTTAATGCCAACTGACTCCACTAAAGAGCTGACACTGAAAATCTCTCGGTTCAAATGAATTTGTTTTCTACTCAAGAATTCGACCAAATTATGATGAGCGAATCCACTGAATATTATCTATGTTTACCCTTCATGAATGTCATCAGCTAGTCGGGATTTACTAAATTACCATTTTACCCTTCTAGCTGTTATTTCCTCAACTCCTTTGTCGCTTGTGAATAAGTTAGAAACAATGTATTGACGAGGAGCTAACAAGTCACATTGTTTCATCCAAAAGAGTCAGGACTCAATTTGGACACTGGCCAGTTCATTTATTCACACTCTAAGGAACAAAGCATGAGGTGACATACATTGCATTTCAGCAATCTTGTACATGAAGTCCATATCTATGAGAACTTCACAAAGTTACTCATGATAGACTCACAACTTAGTACTTCACCAATAGGCCTTGTTCGGAATCACATAGTGAGTCCGAACTTTGACTTTCTCAAATGAGAATACTAAGGTGTGAAATGGCATGTCTCATTTCAGGATTAAGGTAAGCATGATGCAATTCATACATAGTGACTTCGAGACATAAGAGGTTAAATGGTTTGTTCTTATATTGTCTCTAGAAGTGCACTGGTCAATTCAGTACCTTCGGAAGATACCTAGAAGAACTATAGAGTCCCCAACTCTCAATGCCTCATAACCAGACATCATAGATTCTTCTAACAATCATACTGAGGTCAATAGTCCTTTGACCCTAAGATTGCGAATATATCGTTTTAAGCAAACTACGAAGAGTTTGTTCATGCAAATCTACATTTGTCTCTTCGTAAGTTGTTAAGTTTGTTTATGGACTAAAAGACTAAGGTTTTATCATAAAGCCTCAAACAAAGAAAGAATGAATGAACGTTTCAACTTTATTAATGAATAGATAGGCAATTACAAGCAAGAGTCTTCATGAGACTTTATTACATCAAATGTACAAAATAAATACTACAACTCTTCTTGTGGGCACCATTGACAACAGAAATGAGGTAGGTCTTCGACTTCTTTTGCGCCACGAGTGTGACGAAACGAGCGAGGAAAGCCTCTCGCAAGGCCCGGAAGGACGGGATGCTTCCCGGTCTCAAACTCCGGAACCATTCAAATCCCGACCCCGTAAGGGTCAGGCTGAAGGCTTGACAGAGGGTGGCATCCGACTGTCCTTTCATCGTCATCCACGTCTCATAGTGCTGGATGTGGAAGTTCGGGTCCGTCCGTTCATCATAGGGAGGAATGGACGGCAGTTTGAAGTTCCCCACGCAAGGTTGCACGAGGATTTGAGCGGCGAAGGGCGAGTATGACTCCTCAATCCCTCCATACGGCCTTTGCCTCCCCGATTCCCTCATTTCGATGATTTGGTTTTTGAGGCTCTGAATCATCGTCACCATGTCGAGCCCGTTAGTTGGGCTGACCGCCGGGACCGTGGGAGTCGCCTGTTGGCGCTCGTTGGACGCTTGGTCCCCGGCGTTGGCCTGAGGTCGGTCGAGAGTCGTGGCGGGGAGTTCGTCCCTCCGAGAGTTGAGCCTTTGGCGGAGGTCCTCCCCTCGGGAGTTTCTCTGCGCCGTTAGGCGCTCTCTAAGATCCACGCTCGGCGCTTGGTGGGGCGAGGCCGCTCTTGGCCGGACTGTCCGGCGAGCGCTACGGCTATCGGCCCCATCGTCCCCCAAGGTCGCTCTCTCCCCGGCGAGGGGCCATGTCCGACCGCCTCTTGAAGCCGAGGGGGCGAGTCCTCGGGAGTGTGATCGTGCCTGCTGCCGCGCCGGGTGCGACGGTCCGGCCAAGTCGCCGTTCATCCTCTCGGACTATGACAGGGCGAGGCTTGGAGTTGCCTCGTCAGTTCTTGACTCCCCCACATAGTCGGGGTTGGAGTTGCCTCGGGCGGACCCATCCTCGACGTCGTAGCCGAGGAGGTCGGCGATGAGTGTGTCGTCTACGCCGGGACGGTCTAGGAGCTCGGCGAGCCTCGGAGCTGTGTCCTCTCGAAGCGCGGCCTCAGGGTCATTCGCCGAGTCTCGGGGCTGGCCCTCTTTGTCACGAGGTTGCCCACCTAGACAGTGCGCAAGGCTTCGAAGGTCGTACCTCGAGTGCCTGCGGAGGTAGCGGGAATGTGACTCATCTCTCGAGAGTCGTAGGCGTAGTAAGAGTGAGGATTGGAAGGGAGAGCGTCACCAAGGTCGGGAGGTCCCCTCCTTCTAGAGCCAAAATGTTGTCGCTCGTTTTCGGACAACTATTTAGGAGCCCCAAACGGTTCGACCCAAGGCCGGACCAAGTGGTCGCGTTCGGGCTCGAGCGTGTCGGACTTGGTATCCCAAGTCGTCCCTTAGCTGTAGGTGATGTCTATCTCGTCTGAACACCTGAAAAGATAAGAAGAGAGATGTGAACTACAAACGGGAAACAGAGGGGTTGCCTCTGTTTACCTCTCCGACGCTCAACATTAGTAGGATTGAGGTGGATATAGAGGGTTTAGGTGTTTAGAGGCCGAGACTTGAGAGAAACGAGCGTGTTACGAGTTCGACAGCATTTCGGTACTCAAAATTGGATTACCTGGATTAGGGGAGAGACCCCTGTATTTATAGGCGACCAAGGGGTGTTTTGGGCAACCCCTTGGCCGAGTGGGCATATTTGTCCCGGCCATTGGCCGAGGCTGGCACTTGGGCCGGCCGATGGCCGGGTATAATCTTGACTTGGCCATTGGCCGAGGCTAGCGCTTGGGCCGGCCAATGGCCGAGGATATTTGGGCCGGCCATTTGCCGAGGCTGGCCCTTGGGCCGGCCAATGGCCGAGGCGAGCTACCGGGGCGCGTTCGACGCCATTCCGTCTTCGTTCGGCCGCGATCGGGGTCAGGCCAGTAATAGTGACCTATTAGGGGAAGATCATGGCGTCCATCTCGGCCAGCTTGGAAGGCGACTGCACTTTTGCATTTCGCAAAGGCATGCTCATCCGAGGTCTCAGAGATGGAGGTTGATGTTGCGGGCCGATGCTTCGAGAAGGCGGAGTGGTACCTGGTGGAAGGCTCTGCCACTCCGGAAGGCTTCGACTGCTCGGGGATCAATGCTCAAAGTTCGATCACGCATCAAGCATAAGTCAGTCTCACGGGGCATCCGCCATTCCAGCTTTGGTGACGCGTCTCCGTCTGCGTTCGGAAGATCAGCCCCTATTCCCCCGACGTGAGTGCAGGGCTCTGTTGAGGCCTTTGGAGCAGTGTTACTCCGATTCTAGCTGACTTTGCTGCCGGCGCGGAGCCAGATAGTCTCCGTGAAAGGAAATAACGAGTAGCGATGTGGACTTCTTCTATCATGGTGTTTTTGATGCCCAAAGGGTAAATTTCCCTCTATTTGTCTTTTCGCTTTATTTTGCAATAGTCTTGCTTTGGCTAACCTGCTCTTCAAATCGTTTCAGGTGCTTGCTCGAGGAGCGGGACTCGACTCGAGGAGAATGACTCGACTCGAGGAGCAAGGCTCAAGAGTGACTCGACTCGAGGAGCGAGGCTTGAGTCAAGGAGAGTGACTCGACCCGAGGAGTAAGACTCAACCCGAGGAGAGTGACTCGACTCGAGGAGCAAGACTCAACTCGACGAGATTGACTCGGCCCGAGGAGCAAGGCTCGACAAGAGGAGATTGACTTGACCCGAGGAGCAGGGCTCGAGTCGAGGAGAGTGACTTGACTCAAGGAGCGAGGCTCGACTCGAGGAGAATAACTCGACTCGAGGAGCAAGACGCGACTCGAGGAGAGTGACTAGACTCGAGGAGCAAGGCTCGACTCGAGGAGAGTGACTGGACTCGAGGAGCTAGGCTCGGCTCGAGGAAAATGTCTCGACTCGAGGAGCAAGACTCAACCCGAGGAGATTGACTCGACTCGAGGAGCTAGGCTCGGCTCGAGGGAAATGTCTCAACTCGAGGAGCAAGACTCAACCCGAGGAGACTGACTCGACTCGAGGAGCAAGGCTCGACCCGAGGAGATTGACTCGACCCGAGGAGCAAGGCTCGGCTCGAGGAGAATGACTCAACTCGAGGAGCAAGGGTCAACCCGTGGAGAGGAGCGAGGTTCGACTCGATGAGCAAGACTCAATCCGAGGAGAGTGACTCGACTCGAGGAGCGAGGCACGACTCGAGGAGAATGACTCGACCTGAGGAGCAAGGCTCAATCTGAGGAGAGTGACTTGACTTGAGGAGCAAGGCTCGGCTCAAGAAGGTTCTACACGACCTCATTCGTCGCCTCGTACTCTTCCAGGAGGAGCTCGCTCGAGCGAAGCCTCAGCTAGCTCAGGCCGAGCGAGGTTTTCGCTCAAAGGCGGAGTTCGCGAGTCTTTGCGAGCAGCTTCAATTAGCTCGCATGGAATGGGGAGTCTCCCAAGGCGAGTGTGATCGCGCTCAGTTGGCGGTGGCGAAGATGGCATGAACTGCGCCTAGTATGGCGGTTCAGGTACGCCTCTTGGCGGCTTCGAATGCGTTGCGATCAGTCATCATACGCAGCGCCTAGTGGTGACTCAGAGCGCATCATGAGAGACATATTTGTGCGTTGTTTAGGCGTCTTAGGCACGTCGCGAGGGATGGCCTAGATGTTGTTGTCAATGGTGCCCACAAGAAGAGTAGTAGTGTCTTTATTATGTACATTTGATGGCATATAGTCTTACGAAGACTCTTGCTTGTAACTGCTTATTTATTAATAAAAGTTGAAACGTTCATTCAATCTTCCTTGTCTGAAGCTTTATGATAAAACCTTAGTCTTTTAGTCCATACACAAACTAAACAACTTACGACGAGACAAATGTAGATTTGCATGAACAAAATCTTCGTAGTTTGCTTAAAACGATATATTCGCAATCTAAGGGTCAATGGACTATTGACCTCAGTATGATTGTTAGAAGAATCTATGATGTCTGGTTATGAGGCATAGAGAGTTGGAGACTCTATAGTTCTTCTAGGTATCTTCCGAAGGTACTGAATTGACCAGTGCACTTCTAGAGACAAGATAAGAACAAACCATTTAACCTCTTATGTCTCGAACTCACTATGTATGAATTGCATCATGCTTACCTTAATCCTGAAATGAGACATGCCATTTCACACCTTAGTATTCTCATTTGAGAAAGTCAAAGTTCGGACTCACTATGTGATTCCGAACAGGGCCTATTGGTGAAGTACTAAGTTGTGAGAATGTCATGAGTAACTTTGTGAAGTTCTCATAGATATGGAATTCATGTACAAGATTGCTGAAATGCAATGTATGTCACCTCATGCTTTGTTCCTTGGAGTGTGAATAAATGAACTGGCCAGTGTCCAAATTGAGTCCTGACTCTTTTGGATGAAACAATGTGACTTGTTAGCTCCTCGTCAATACATTGTTTGTAACTTATTCACAAGCGACAAAGGAGTTGAGGAAATACCAGCTAGAAGGGTAAAATGGTAATTTAGTAAATCCCGACTAGCTGATGACATTCATGAAGGGTAAACATTGATAATATTCTGTGGATCCGCTCATTACAATTAGGTTGAATTCTTGAGTAGAAAATAAATTCATTTGAACCGAGAGATTTTCATTGTCAACTCTTTAGTGGAGTCAGTTGGCATTAAGCTAAACTTGGAAAAGGTTTGTGAACTTTTGAGTCCAAGTGTTTAGCTCAAGCTTTGTTCATTTGGGTCCATGAGGTCACTGTCACGAATCACATCGAGTAGGAATAATTAAACTGGAAGCTAAGTCAAAACAAGAACGAAAATTGTCGAAAGGGTATTTTTGTCTTTTGAGACATAGGATGAAATGAATGTCAATAAATTTTTTGACAAGGACATTTGATGACTTGATAATACTCGGCCATGACTTGATCATTGGGCCTTGTGGATTAATTTCATTTCATACGAATTTTAATGAAAATTCTTAATGGGCCTTTTTCATGTTGTCATGAACAAATGGAAAAGCTTCTAGAAGCCCATTCTAGAAGGTGATAGGCGCCCAAATACCCAAGAGAAAGAGAGAATATTTTGTGCATGAATGTATTAAGATACTTGCCAAAAGAAAAAGAGGAAACAAATTTTCTCCAAGAGGAAAGCATATGGGCGCCCAAGTAGAGTCAAAGGGAAGCTAAATAAAAGAGGAAACAAATCCATGGCTATGCATGGAATCTTTTGGCCGCCCAAATGAAAGGAGAAATAAAGGAATATTTGCTCATGAATATGTGATATTCTATAGAAGAGGAAACTACCTTATTGAAGGTGAGACCTCTCCTATAAATAGGAGCCTTATTCTTCTCATTTTATTCATCCAAAGTTTTAGAGATTGAGAGCTTCTCTCTCTAGACTTGGCCGCCCCTCTCCTCTCTCTCTCTAGTCAATTTCGTTTTATTGTTTTGGCACCTAGGTCCTCATTTGACCTAGTGTTTAGCTCTGCGACTTCAAGACTCGTTCTTAAGTCGTAGTGTTTAAAAGTGCCCACTCACTGATTCCTTTATTTCGAGTGATTTAGTGATAGAAACTTTCGTGGTTGCTCGAGGTGCCGAGGAAAGAAAGAGAGACGTGCTGCGAGGGGAGACGAGCGTTGCAAACTTTCCAAAAGCTTCTCAAAGTTCAAGCTTCAAGAAAGGTTAGTAAACTTCTTAGCTCATAATAGTTTTTAATTACATGTACTTGCTCTTTGTCTAGGTTAGTAAAAACTATTTTTACTTGAAAAGAAAATTTTTAAAATTCCGCCGCTTTGCGAAGCGTTAAACTTTTTCTTAAACCCTAGATCAATTCCAACAAATGGTATCAGAGCTATGGTCAAAGATTAGCATGTACATGTATTTAAAAATATGAGCTTGAAAATCGTTTTCGAAAGTTTACTAATTTTGTGACAAGTTAGAATTGTTTTCTTAGATTTTTTTAATTTATTGCTCATGCCTTTAAATTAAAAATCATGTTGATTTTCTATGAGTTTGGGATGTTTTGAAAACATATTAGAATCAGTTCTAAAAGTTTTTAATTTTTTATATTGAAAAACGTGTTTTAAAGGTTTGAGAAATTTCGAGTAAAATTTTGTGACTAGTTTTCTTGTTTTACTAGTTTCTTATTTTTACTTGAATCGTTTTATGCTTGTTGTTATTTCTTTTATGCCTTGTTATTACCTTGCTAATAAAATACAAATAAAAGCTTTAACAACCTTCATAAAACGTTCCGTTACACTCGATTCTTTTTCGCACCTAAAAAGGACCGAGCTTTAATTATTTCTTTTTCTTCGAGCTGGAGTAAAACCCGCAGTAAAAGTGGCATAACTCTCTGCTCAGAAATCTAAATTTAAGTATTCTTGAATCAAATTAAAGCTCTGTCTGTCCTCTGTCCAATTCCACTGGTTTCAGGTCAAACGGACATAGGACCCGCTAGTTATGGCGATTTTACTCCGCGGTGCGCAGCTGTTCCGAAACTCCAGTTTTTAGAATTCCGGATTTTCAGCCTCACTACCATGAGTTATAGAACTCTGATGAGAAAATTTTCTTGAGAAAAATTGTTTTTTATAAGATTATAAACATGATGTGTAAGATTAAAAAGTTTTGATTTTTGAAAGATTAATTGAAATTGAATTTTTACAAAACTAGTTTGAATTTTGAAAAACCGTTTTCACTTTCAAACTTGAAAATATTTTGTCATCCGAATCAAATAAGTTTTCAAAATGTTTTTCAAAACTATATCTATATCACATATGTTCAAAATCCATATCTTCTTGAAAAATTTGAGTGGGAGGTCTCCTTGTAGACAAGCCGGAAAATAAAAAGATGTGTAATCTCAAACTTTCGAGTGTTCGAGTGAGTTGAAGTTCACACTTCCCTCACGCACTTTCCCGAAATAGAAAATAGGAAAAGATCAAGTATGTACCTTGTGCCTTTATGCACTAACACTGCTCTGAACATGTCGATCTAGGATTCTCTTCTAGTTGTCCGCTCTGTCGCTCTTTAACTAGGAAATCTGTTTCCGAACTTATAAGAGTCGATGTACCAACTCCAAAAACTAAGTGGGAGGGTTATACTTGTTGTTTGTAACCCACGATCTCCAACACTAATGAAAAGTGCAAGTGTCGCCAAACTAAGAGTCACCCTCATGACCCTCTCTTAAATGAGAGTACTCAAGGGCGCTTTGCTCTGATCATTGCTCAATGAGCTAAGTCCGAGAGTGAGACAATGAGACAAGACCTCCCCTCGGCGGATTGTTTTTCAAAGTCGATCTCTTGGACTAAGTGGTTGGTTACACACTTAGACTCAATCCCTTGTAATCCTCCCTCGAGGCCCTGCGAAAGGATGTGAGTGATCAAACCAATTTAAAAGGTGGCTAGTCCAAATTGGTGTATTGACATCTTGGCTAAGCATTAATGATGTGTCATTTACTTATAAATGGAGATTTTTTGCGGCCTTCCCTCGAAGGAGTAAATTATCGTTTGGTTTATAACACCTTTGGATTTTATTAAAGTCTTAAACAAACTTAAATCCTAAACCAAAGACTAATCATAAACTTGTTTCAACTTTTATAGGCAATATGTCTCCCAACTCTCACTCTTTCATCCTTTCCTCGAACAAACTCGAAAACGAAAACTACATAGACTCGAAACTTAACCTCGACATCATCCTTGCCATTAACAAGCACAAATGGGTACTCACCACCCCGTGTCCTCCTCTGACGAATGATGATTCGACTCAAGAGGACAATGACGCCTTAGCGGTCTGGCTTCGATCCGATGAGATTGTGAGGTGCTATATCTTGGCATCTATGAACAATATGCTGAAAGAGCAACATCGTGACATCGAGACTGCCGCCGAAATGCTCTACAATCTCCTTGAGATGTTTGGAGGGCAAGGGCGTCAAACAAGGCAACAAACAGTCCGACAGTTTATGAACTGTCACATGAAGGCTAGGACTCCTGTTGGAGACTTATTGATACTGATCATTAGTTTTCTAAATAAAATGGAAATCCTAGGATCTGAGATTGATGAGAAGAGTGTCATAGATAAAAGGAACTGTCCCGCCTATCTCAAAGCAAAGGAACATAGTATTGTACTAGTTACCGAAGCATGCTTAGTAGCTGATAATGTATCAACGTGGATTCTTGACTCCGCTGCTACTAACCATATTTGTTGTTCCTTGAATGGTTTCAAGAAAACCAAAAGCATAGATGAAGGTGAGTTCTGTTTCAAATGGGGTGATGGGAGCCTGGTGTCTGCAAAGGCTGTGGGATCCGTGACGCTGTCTTTTGAAGACCGCACTTTAAACTTGAATAATGTATATTTTGTTCCTACCTTTGGGAAGAACTTAATATCCGTTGCTCGTCTTCGTGAGCAAGATTATTGTTTAAAGTTCATTAAGAATGGAATTCGTATTTCGTTTCCTGATAATTCTTTTGTCACTGATGCATGTATGAAGAATGCTCTTTTCTACATCTATCCCACCCAACCTTCTCTTTTAGACACCGAAATAGATAATGATCTAATTAGGGAGCCAAAGAGGATCAAACTTTCTGAATCCTCCGATCTAACAAAATCAACACACCTATGGCACTTAAGACTTGGTCATATCAGTCTAGAAAGGATTAAGAGACTTGTGAGGGATGGTCCACTCCAAGCCTCTGCAATAGGTTCACTACCTACTTGTGAATCCTGCATAGAAGGAAAAATGACTAAGCGACCTTTCTCTGATAAAGTTCGAAGAGCCACTGAGTTGCTGGAACTAATACATTCTGATGTATGTGGTCCGCTCAGCCAACAGGCACATGGAGGATACGAATACTTCGTTACCTTCACTGATGATTACTCACGATATGGGTTTGTCTACTTGCTCAAACACAAATCCGAGACCTTTAACGTATTTAAGGTCTTTAGGGCTTTAGTGGAAAAGCAAACTGGCAAAGTGATCAAAACCCTTCGATCTGATCGAGGAGGTGAGTATATGTCTGGAGAGTTCGATGACTTTCTTAAAGAAGAAGGTACTGCTTCTCAGCTTACCGCACCTGGCACACCTCAACAAAACGGAGTGTCAGAGAGAAGAAACCGAACTCTTATGGAGATGGTTAGATCGATGATGAGTTACTCGTCACTCCCGCTTTCCTATTGGGGATATGCCCTCGAAACAGCCGCTTACATTCTGAACCAAGTTCCGTCTAAAACAGTTCCTAGTACTCCTTATGAAATATGGACTGGCCGTAAAGTAAGTTTGGGCCACATCCGAATTTGGGGTTGCCATGCACATGTGCTAAGGAAAAAGACTAGCAAGTTGGCTAGTAGGTCAGAATTGTGCCTGTTTGTAGGATATCCAAAGGAAACCAAAGGTTTCATTTTCTATAGTCCCGAGGACGATAAGACTTTCGTTAGCACGAATGCTCGTTTCCTCGAGGAGGACTTTATGAAAGATGCAAAACCTAGAAGCAAAATTGTGCTTGAAGAAAAGTTGGGTGAGGAAGCTTCTACCTCATCTGTAAGAACTGTTCTTACCCCAACTGAAACACAACCTAACTCATCAGAATCTCGTCAAGTAGTACTTCGACGTAGTGGGAGGGCTGTTCAACAGCCTGACAGGTACATGTCTTATGGAGACTCTCTTTTAGCCGTCTCCGACATGGATGACCCTGTTTCCTATAGCCAAGCGATGGCTTGTTCTGAATCAAACCTTTGGCTTGTCGCCATGAAAGTTGAAATGCACTCGATGTATGTCAACAAAGTCTGGAAACTTGTAGACCTTCCTGAAGGGATTAAACCTGTAGGGTGTAAGTGGATATACAAGAAGAAAAGGGGTCCTGATGGGAACGTCGAGACGTTCAAAGCACGACTTGTGGCGAAGGGTTATACCCAACAAGAAGGGATTGACTATGAAGAAACCTTCTCGCCAGTCGCGATGCTTAAATCCATCCGCATACTCCTATCCATAGCTGCAGCTCTCGACTATGAGATCTAGCAAATGGATGTCAAGACAGCCTTTCTGAATGGCAATCTTGACGAGCGCATTTACATGGCTCAACCAGACGGTTTCGTGGATAAAGGTCAAGAGACCAAGGTTTGTGAGTTGCTTAAATCCATTTATGGACTAAAGCAAGCATCTAGGTCATGGAATATTAGATTCGATGAAACTGTAAAGAGCTTCGGCTTTGAACAGTCAATAGATGAGCCTTGTGTTTACAAGTTAATACACGAAGGCAAAGTTGTGTTTCTGGTACTATATGTCGATAATATACTACTCATTGGTAATGACGTGGGTAAGTTATCTGAGGTTAAGGTCTGGCTGGCAAAGCAATTCGATATGAAGGATCTAGGAGAAGCTGCGTACATTCTGGGGATCCAAATCTTTCGAGATAGGAAAAACCAGACCATGTCGCTCTCTCAAGCATCTTATATTGATAAGGTAATAGATCGCTTCTCCATGCAAGACTCTAAGAAGGGCCAAACACCCTTTAGGAATGGAGTTTCACTCTCTAATGACCAGTCTCCCGAGACTGCACAAGAGATTGAAGACATGAGGAAAATTCCTTACGCCTCTGCCGTAGGAAGCCTCATGTATGCTATGATTTGCACTAGACCTGACATCTGTTTCGCCGTTGACGTAGTTAGCCGTTTCCAATCCAACCCTGGACCCGAGCACTGGAATGCTGTTAAGCATGTTCTTAAGTATCTTCGAAGAACTAGGAACTTAATGCTTACATACTCAGGTACTGACCTGACTATGACGGGATATACCGACTCCGATTTTCAAGCGGACAAGGATTCCAGGAAATCCACTTCGGGATCTATGTTCATCCTTAATGGTGGAGCTGTTGTGTGGAGAAGTATTAAGCAATCTTGCATTGCTGACTCCACAATGGAAGCAGAATATGTGGCTGCTTGTGAAGCATCCAAAGAGGCTGTATGGCTTAGAAAATTCCTTAAGTATTTGGAAGTTGTTCCAAACGTCGATGAGCCCATGACCCTTTATTGTGATAATAGTGGGGCTGTCGCTAACTCAAAGAAACATCGAAGCCATAAGCGCTCTAAACATATTGAGAGGAAATACCATTTGATTCGAGAGATCGCGCAACGCGGAGACGTGGAGGTGAAGTAGATCTCTGGTAGATCTATTCACCGAGGCCCTAGCGAACATAGTCTTCGACCAACTTCGAGAGGGATTAGGCATGTAGGACTACTCACATCTTCTTTGAGTCAAGTGGGAGTTTGTTGTCAATGGTTCCCACAAGAAGAGTAGTAGTGTCTTTATTATGTACATTTGATGTCATATAGTCTTACAAAGACTCTTGCTTGTAACTGCTTATTTATTAATAAAAGTTGAAACGTTCATTCAATCTTCCTTGTCTGAAGCTTTATGATAAAACCTTAGTCTTTTAGTCCATACACAAACTAAACAACTTACGAAGAGACAAATGTAGATTTGCATGAACAAAATCTTCGTAGTTTGCTTAAAACGATATATTCGCAATCTAAGGGTCAATGGACTATTGACCTCAGTATGATTGTTAGAAGAATCTATGATGTCTGGTTATGAGGCATAGAGAGTTGGAGACTCTATAGTTCTTCTAGGTATCTTCCGAAGGTACTGAATTGACCAGTGCACTTCTAGAGACAAGATAAGAACAAACCATTTAACCTCTTATGTCTCGAAGTCACTATGTATGAATTGCATCATGCTTACCTTAATCCTGAAATGAGACATGCCATTTCACAGCTTACGTATTCTCATTTGAGAAAGTCAGAGTTCGGACTCACTATGTGATTCCGAACAGGGCCTATTGGTGAAGTACTAAGTTGTGAGAATGTCATGAGTAACTTTGTGAAGTTCTCATAGATATGGAATTCATGTACAAGATTGCTGAAATGCAATGTATGTCACCTCATGCTTTGTTCCTTGGAGTGTGAATAAATGAACTGGCCAGTGTCCAAATTGAGTCCTGACTCTTTTGGATGAAACAATGTGACTTGTTAGCTCCTCGTCAATACATTGTTTGTAACTTATTCACAAGCGACAAAGGAGTTGAGGAAATACCAGCTAGAAGGGTAAAATGGTAATTTAGTAAATCCCGACTAGCTGATGACATTCATGAAGGGTAAACATTGATAATATTCTGTGGATCCGCTCATTACAATTAGGTTGAATTCTTGAGTAGAAAATAAATTCATTTGAACCGAGAGATTTTCATTGTCAACTCTTTAGTGGAGTCAGTTGGCATTAAGCTAAACTTGGAAAAGGTTTGTGAACTTTTGAGTCCAAGTGTTTAGCTCAAGCTTTGTTCATTTGGGTCCATGAGGTCACTGTCACGAATCACATCGAGTAGGAATAATTAAACTGGAAGCTAAGTCAAAACAAGAACGAAAATTGTCGAAAGGGTATTTTTGTCTTTTGAGACATAGGATGAAATGAATGTCAATAAATTTTTTGACAAGGACATTTGATGACTTGATAATACTCGGCCATGACTTGATCATTGGGCCTTGTGGATTAATTTCATTTCATACGAATTTTAATGAAAATTCTTAATGGGCCTTTTTCATGTTGTCATGAACAAATGGAAAAGCTTCTAGAAGCCCATTCTAGAAGGTGATAGGCGCCCAAATACCCAAGAGAAAGAGAGAATATTTTGTGCATGAATGTATTAAGATACTTGCCAAAAGAAAAAGAGGAAACAAATTTTCTCCAAGAGGAAAGCATATGGGCGCCCAAGTAGAGTCAAAGGGAAGCTAAATAAAAGAGGAAACAAATCCATGGCTATGCATGGAATCTTTTGGCCGCCCAAATGAAAGGAGAAATAAAGGAATATTTGCTCATGAATATGTGATATTCTATAGAAGAGGAAACTACCTTATTGAAGGTGAGACCTCTCCTATAAATAGGAGCCTTATTCTTCTCATTTTATTCATCCAAAGTTTTAGAGATTGAGAGCTTCTCTCTCTAGACTTGGCCGCCCCTCTCCTCTCTCTCTCTAGTCAATTTCGTTTTATTGTTTTGGCACCTAGGTCCTCATTTGACCTAGTGTTTAGCTCTGCGACTTCAAGACTCGTTCTTAAGTCGTAGTGTTTAAAAGTGCCCACTCACTGATTCCTTTATTTCGAGTGATTTAGTGATAGAAACTTTCGTGGTTGCTCGAGGTGCCGAGGAAAGAAAGAGAGACGTGCTGCGAGGGGAGACGAGCGTTGCAAACTTTCCAAAAGCTTCTCAAAGTTCAAGCTTCAAGAAAGGTTAGTAAACTTCTTAGCTCATAATAGTTTTTAATTACATGTACTTGCTCTTTGTCTAGGTTAGTAAAAACTATTTTTACTTGAAAAGAAAATTTTTAAAATTCCGCCGCTTTGCGAAGCGTTAAACTTTTTCTTAAACCCTAGATCAATTCCAACAAATGGTATCAGAGCTATGGTCAAAGATTAGCATGTACATGTATTTAAAAATATGAGCTTGAAAATCGTTTTCGAAAGTTTACTAATTTTGTGACAAGTTAGAATTGTTTTCTTAGATTTTTTTAATTTATTGCTCATGCCTTTAAATTAAAAATCATGTTGATTTTCTATGAGTTTGGGATGTTTTGAAAACATATTAGAATCAGTTCTAAAAGTTTTTAATTTTTTATATTGAAAAACGTGTTTTAAAGGTTTGAGAAATTTCGAGTAAAATTTTGTGACTAGTTTTCTTGTTTTACTAGTTTCTTATTTTTACTTGAATCGTTTTATGCTTGTTGTTATTTCTTTTATGCCTTGTTATTACCTTGCTAATAAAATACAAATAAAAGCTTTAACAACCTTCATAAAACGTTCCGTTACACTCGATTCTTTTTCGCACCTAAAAAGGACCGAGCTTTAATTATTTCTTTTTCTTCGAGCTGGAGTAAAACCCGCAGTAAAAGTGACATAACTCTCTGCTCAGAAATCTAAATTTAAGTATTCTTGAATCAAATTAAAGCTCTGTCTGTCCTCTGTCCAATTCCACTGGTTTCAGGTCAAACGGACATAGGACCCGCTAGTTATGGCGATTTTACTCCGCGGTGCGCAGCTGTTCCGAAACTCCAGTTTTTAGAATTCCGGATTTTCAGCCTCACTACCATGAGTTATAGAACTCTGATGAGAAAATTTTCTTGAGAAAAATTGTTTTTTATAAGATTATAAACATGATGTGTAAGATTAAAAAGTTTTGATTTTTGAAAGATTAATTGAAATTGAATTTTTACAAAACTAGTTTGAATTTTGAAAAACCGTTTTCACTTTCAAACTTGAAAATATTTTGTCATCCGAATCAAATAAGTTTTCAAAATGTTTTTCAAAACTATATCTATATCACATATGTTCAAAATCCATATCTTCTTGAAAAATTTGAGTGGGAGGTCTCCTTGTAGACAAGCCGGAAAATAAAAAGATGTGTAATCTCAAACTTTCGAGTGTTCGAGTGAGTTGAAGTTCACACTTCCCTCACGCACTTTCCCGAAATAGAAAATAGGAAAAGATCAAGTATGTACCTTGTGCCTTTATGCACTAACACTGCTCTGAACATGTCGATCTAGGATTCTCTTCTAGTTGTCCGCTCTGTCGCTCTTTAACTAGGAAATCTGTTTCCGAACTTATAAGAGTCGATGTACCAACTCCAAAAACTAAGTGGGAGGGTTATACTTGTTGTTTGTAACCCACGATCTCCAACACTAATGAAAAGTGCAAGTGTCGCCAGACTAAGAGTCACCCTCATGACCCTCTCTTAAATGAGAGTACTCAAGGGCGCTTTGCTCTGATCATTGCTCAATGAGCTAAGTCCGAGAGTGAGACAATGAGACAAGACCTCCCCTCGGCGGATTGTTTTTCAAAGTCGATCTCTTGGACTAAGTGGTTGGTTACACACTTAGACTCAATCCCTTGTAATCCTCCCTCGAGGCCCTGCGAAAGGATGTGAGTGATCAAACCAATTTAAAAGGTGGCTAGTCCAAATTGGTGTATTGACATCTTGGCTAAGCATTAATGATGTGTCATTTACTTATAAATGGAGATTTTTTGCGGCCTTCCCTCGAAGGAGTAAATTATCGTTTGGTTTATAACACCTTTGGATTTTATTAAAGTCTTAAACAAACTTAAATCCTAAACCAAAGACTAATCATAAACTTGTTTCAACTTTTATAGGCAATATGTCTCCCAACTCTCACTCTTTCATCCTTTCCTCGAACAAACTCGAAAACGAAAACTACATAGACTCGAAACTTAACCTCGACATCATCCTTGCCATTAACAAGCACAAATGGGTACTCACCACCCCGTGTCCTCCTCTGACGAATGATGATTCGACTCAAGAGGACAATGACGCCTTAGCGGTCTGGCTTCGATCCGATGAGATTGTGAGGTGCTATATCTTGGCATCTATGAACAATATGCTGAAAGAGCAACATCGTGACATCGAGACTGCCGCCGAAATGCTCTACAATCTCCTTGAGATGTTTGGAGGGCAAGGGCGTCAAACAAGGCAACAAACAGTCCGACAGTTTATGAACTGTCACATGAAGGCTAGGACTCCTGTTGGAGACTTATTGATACTGATCATTAGTTTTCTAAATAAAATGGAAATCCTAGGATCTGAGATTGATGAGAAGAGTGTCATATATAAAAGGAACTGTCCCGCCTATCTCAAAGCAAAGGAACATAGTATTGTACTAGTTACCGAAGCATGCTTAGTAGCTGATAATGTATCAACGTGGATTCTTGACTCCGCTGCTACTAACCATATTTGTTGTTCCTTGAATGGTTTCAAGAAAACCAAAAGCATAGAGGAAGGTGAGTTCTGTTTCAAATGGGGTGATGGGAGCCTGGTGTCTGCAAAGGCTGTGGGATCCGTGACGCTGTCTTTTGAAGACCGCACTTTAAACTTGAATAATGTATATTTTGTTCCTACCTTTGGGAAGAACTTAATATCCGTTGCTCGTCTTCGTGAGCAAGATTATTGTTTAAAGTTCATTAAGAATGGAATTCGTATTTCGTTTCCTGATAATTCTTTTGTCACTGATGCATGTATGAAGAATGCTCTTTTCTACATCTATCCCACCCAACCTTCTCTTTTAGACACCGAAATAGATAATGATCTAATTAGGGAGCCAAAGAGGATCAAACTTTCTGAATCCTCCGATCTAACAAAATCAACACACCTATGGCACTTAAGACTTGGTCATATCAGTCTAGAAAGGATTAAGAGACTTGTGAGGGATGGTCCACTCCAAGCCTCTGCAATAGGTTCACTACCTACTTGTGAATCCTGCATAGAAGGAAAAATGACTAAGCGACCTTTCTCTGATAAAGGTCGAAGAGCCACTGAGTTGCTGGAACTAATACATTCTGATGTATGTGGTCCGCTCAGCCAACAGGAACGTGGAGGATACGAATACTTCGTTACCTTCACTGATGATTACTCACGATATGGGTTTGTCTACTTGCTCAAACACAAATCCGAGACCTTTAACGTATTTAAGGTCTTTAGGGCTTTAGTGGAAAAGCAAACCGGCAAAGTGATCAAAACCCTTCGATCTGATCGAGGAGGTGAGTATATGTCTGGAGAGTTCGATGACTTTCTTAAAGAAGAAGGTATTGCTTCTCAGCTTACCGCACCTGGCACACCTCAACAAAACGGAGTGTCAGAGAGAAGAAACCGAACTCTTATGGAGATGGTTAGATCGATGATGAGTTACTCGTCACTCCCGCTTTCCTTTTGGGGATATGCCCTCGAAACAGCCGCTTACATTCTGAACCAAGTTCCGTCTAAAACAGTTCCTAGTACTCCTTATGAAATATGGACTGGCCGTAAAGTAAGTTTGGGCCACATCCGAATTTGGGGTTGCCCTGCACATGTGCTAAGGAAAAAGACTAGCAAGTTGGCTAGTAGGTCAGAATTGTGCCTGTTTGTAGGATATCCAAAGGAAACCAAAGGTTTCATTTTCTATAGTCCCGAGAACGATAAGACTTTCGTTAGCACGAATGCTCGTTTCCTCGAGGAGGACTTTATGAAAGATGCAAAACCTAGAAGCAAAATTGTGCTTGAAGAAAAGTTGGGTGAGGAAGCTTCTACCTCATCTGTAAGAACTGTTCTTACCCCAACTGAAATACAACCTAACTCATCAGAATCTCGTCAAGTAGTACTTCGACGTAGTGGGAGGGCTGTTCAACAGCCTGACAGGTACATGTCTTATGGAGACTCTCTTTTAGCCGTCTCCGACATGGATGACCCTGTTTCCTATAGCCAAGCGATGGCTTGTTCTGAATCAAACCTTTGGCTTGACGCCATGAAAGTTGAAATGCACTCGATGTATGTCAACAAAGTCTGGAAACTTGTAGACCTTCCTGAAGGGATTAAACCTGTAGGGTGTAAGTGGATATACAAGAAGAAAAGGGGTCCTGATGGGAACGTCGAGACGTTCAAAGCACGACTTGTGGCGAAGGGTTATACCCAACAAGAAGGGATTGACTATGAAGAAACCTTCTCGCCAGTCGCGATGCTTAAATCCATCCGCATACTCCTAACCATAGCTGCAGCTCTCGACTATGAGATCTGGCAAATGGATGTCAAGACAGCCTTTCTGAATGGCAATCTTGACGAGCGCATTTACATGGCTCAACCAGACGGTTTCGTGGATAAAGGTCAAGAGACCAAGGTTTGTGAGTTGCTTAAATCCATTTATGGACTAAAGCAAGCATCTAGGTCATGGAATATTAGATTCGATGAAACTGTAAAGAGCTTCGGCTTTGAACAGTCAATAGATGAGCCTTGTGTTTACAAGTTAATACACGAAGGCAAAGTTGTGTTTCTGGTACTATATGTCGATAATATACTACTCATTGGTAATGACGTGGGTAAGTTATCTGAGGTTAAGGTCTGGCTGGCAAAGCAATTCGATATGAAGGATCTAGGAGAAGCTGCGTACATTCTGGGGATCCAAATCTTTCGAGATAGGAAAAACCAGACCCTGTCGCTCTCTCAAGCATCTTATATTGATAAGGTAATAGATCGCTTCTCCATGCAAGACTCTAAGAAGGGCCAAACACCCTTTAGGAATGGAGTTTCACTCTCTAATGACCAGTCTCCCGAGACTGCACAAGAGATTGAAGACATGAGGAAAATTCCTTACGCCTCTGCCGTAGGAAGCCTCATGTATGCTATGATTTGCACTAGACCTGACATCTGTTTCGCCGTTGACGTAGTTAGCCGTTTCCAATCCAACCCTGGACCCGAGCACTGGAATGCTGTTAAGCATGTTCTTAAGTATCTTCGAAGAACTAGGAACTTAATGCTTACATACTCAGGTACTGACCTGACTATGACGGGATATACCGACTCCGATTTTCAAGCGGACAAGGATTCCAGGAAATCCACTTCGGGATCTATGTTCATCCTTAATGGTGGAGCTGTTGTGTGGAGAAGTATTAAGCAATCTTGCATTGCTGACTCCACAATGGAAGCAGAATATGTGGCTGCTTGTGAAGCATCCAAAGAGGCTGTATGGCTTAGAAAATTCCTTAAGTATTTGGAAGTTGTTCCAAACGTCGATGAGCCCATGACCCTTTATTGTGATAATAGTGGGGCTGTCGCTAACTCAAAGAAACATCGAAGCCATAAGCGCTCTAAACATATTGAGAGGAAATACCATTTGATTCGAGAGATCGCGCAACGCGGAGACGTGGAGGTGAAGTAGATCTCTGGTAGATCTATTCACCGAGGCCCTAGCGAACATAGTCTTCGACCAACTTCGAGAGGGATTAGGCATGTAGGACTACTCACATCTTCTTTGAGTCAAGTGGGAGTTTGTTGTCAATGGTTCCCACAAGAAGAGTAGTAGTGTCTTTATTATGTACATTTGATGTCATATAGTCTTACAAAGACTCTTGCTTGTAACTGCTTATTTATTAATAAAAGTTGAAACGTTCATTCAATCTTCCTTGTCTGAAGCTTTATGATAAAACCTTAGTCTTTTAGTCCATAAACAAACTAAACAACTTACGAAGAGACAAATGTAGATTTGCATGAACAAACTCTTCGTAGTTTGCTTAAAACGATATATTCGCAATCTAAGGGTCAATGGACTATTGACCTCAGTATGATTGTTAGAAGAATCTATGATGTCTGGTTATGAGGCATAGAGAATTGGAGACTCTATAGTTCTTCTAGGTATCTTTCGAAGGTACTGAATTGACCAGTGCACTTCTAGAGACAAGATAAGAACAAACCATTTAACCTCTTATGTCTCGAAGTCACTATGTATGAATTGCATCATGCTTACCTTAATCCTGAAATGAGACATGCCATTTCACAGCTTACGTATTCTCATTTGAGAAAGTCAGAGTTCGGACTCACTATGTGATTCCGAACAGGGCCTATTGGTGAAGTACTAAGTTGTGAGAATGTCATGAGTAACTTTGTGAAGTTCTCATAGATATGGAATTCATGTACAAGATTGCTGAAATGCAATGTATGTCACCTCATGCTTTGTTCCTTGGAGTGTGAATAAATGAACTGGCCAGTGTCCAAATTGAGTCCTGACTCTTTTTTATGAAACAATGTGACTTGTTAGCTCCTCGTCAATACATTGTTTCCAACTTATTCACAAGCGACAAAGGAGTTGAGGAAATAACAGCTAGAAGGGTAAAATGGTAATTTAGTAAATCCCGACTAGCTGATGACATTCATGAAGGGTAAACATTGATAATATTCTGTGGATCCGCTCATTACAATTAGGTTGAATTCTTGAGTAGAAAATAAATCCATTTGAACCGAGAGATTTTCAGTGTCAACTCTTTAGTGGAGTCAGTTGGCATTAAGCTAAACTTGGAAAAGGTTTGTGAACTTTTGAATCCAAGTGTTTAGCTCTAGCTTTGTTCATTTGGGTCCATGAGGTCACTGTCACGAATCACATCGAGTAGGAATTGTTAAACTGGAAGCTAAGTCAAAACAAGAACGAAAATTGTCGAAAGGGTATTTTTGTCTTTTGAGACATAGGATGAAATGAATGTCAATAAATTTGACAAGGTCATTTGATGACTTGATAATACTCGGCCATGACTTGATCATTGGGCCTTTTGGATTAATTTCATTTCATAAGAATTTTAATGAAAATTCTTAATGGGCCTTTTTCATGTTGTCATGAACAAATGGAAAAGCTTCTAGAAGCCCATTCTAGAAGGTGATAGGCGCCCAAATACCCAAGAGAAAGAGAGAATATTTTGTGCATGAATGTATTAAGATACTTGCCAAAAGAAAAAGAGGAAACAAATTTTCTCCAAGAGGAAAGCATATGGGCGCCCAAGTAGACTCAAAGGGAAGCTAAATAAAAGAGGAAACAAATCCATGGCTATGCATGGAACCTTTTGGCCGCCCAAATGAAAGGAGAAATAAAGGAATATTTGCTCATGAATATGTGATATTCTATAGAAGAGGAAACTACCTTATTGAAGGTGAGACCTCTCCTATAAATAGGAGCCTTATTCTTCTCATTTCATTCATCCAAAGTTTTAGAGATTGAGAGCTTCTCTCTCTAGACTTGGCTGCCCCTCTCCTCTCTCTCTCTAGTCAATTTCATTTTATTGTTTTGGCACCTAGGTCCTCCTTTGACCTAGTGTTTAGCTCTGCGACTTCAAGACTCGTTCTTAAGTCGTAGTGTTTAAAAGTGCCCACTCACTGATTCCTTTATTTCGAGTGATTTAGTGATAGAAACTTTCGTGGTTGCTCGAGGTGCCGAGGAAAGAAAGAGAGACGTGCTGCGAGGGGAGACGAGCATTGCAAACTTTCCAAAAGCTTCTCAAAGTTCAAGCTTCAAGAAAGGTTAGTAAACTTCTTAGCTCATAATAATTTTTAATTACATGTACTTGCTCTTTGTCTAGGTTAGTAAAAACTATTTTTACTTGAAAAGAAAATTTTTAAAATTCTGCCGCTTTGCGAAGCGTTAAACTTTTTCTTAAACCCTAGATCAATTCCAACAGATGTGCCACGTAGGCTTCTTAGGTGTGCCATATATGCGTCTTAGATGTACCATGTAGGCATCTTAAGTGCGCAATGTAGGTGTCTTAGGTGCGTCACGAGGGACGACTTGGTTGCGCCATGTATGCGTCTTACGCGCGTCACGAGGGACGACTTAGGTGCATCGCGAGGGACGACTTGGGTGAGTCACGAGGGACGGCTTAGGTGCGCCATGTAGGCGTCTTAGGTGCGCCATGTAGGCGTCTTAGGCGCGTCGCGAGGGACGACTTTAGCCTGCATCTCTTGGATGACCTATGGCACGCCGCGGAGGCGTCTTAAGCCTGTATCTCTTGGATGTCTTATGGCGCGCCGCGGAGGCATCTTTAGCCTGCATCTCTTGGATGTCTTATGGCGCACCACGGAGGCGTCTTAAGCCTGCATCTCATGGATGTCTTACGGCGCGCCGCGGAGGCGTCTTTAGCCTACATCTCTTGGATGTCTTATGGCGCGCCGCGGAGGCGTCTTAAGCCTGACCATCGGCCCTTTGAACGGCGTGTTTTCTCGGCGTCTTGGGTTTTTTGAAAACGACCGACAACATTATTTATTAACACATAGTTGTGTCATTAAATATTTCTCTACTTGTCATTAATTGCTTTTGAATGCTTTAATGATATTTGAATATGCGTGAATGTCATTGCCCTAGAATTGAATGATATAGAATATGAAGGATTTGGATTTTTGTTCATATACTATATGTGATCACAATTATATTTTCTAAGTTATAAATCTATGTTAGAAATTTAATTAACATTTATTGCTGTATTTAGTTTTATATTGAATATGTTTTATTGTTTAAGAACCATTTAGAGCTATTATAGCGACTAAATAATTATTACGTTATACTGACAATGATTTGTGCAAATAAGAGGTAATAATTAAGGAGAAACAAAATAAAGTTAGTGTTGATGATAAATTTAATAAATGAGAGCATCCTTAATTGGAACCTAGCCACTAATATTTACGTTGATTGAGTGGGAGCATCCTTAATTGAAACCTAACCACTTTTAATCAAATGATTGAGTGGGAGCATCCTTAATTGGAACCTAGCCACTGTTAGTCATAATATTGAGTGGGAGCATCCTTGATCGAATTCTAGCCACTGTTGTTCAATAATTAAGTGGGAGCAACCTTTAAATGAATTTAGCCACTATTGATCAATATATAAATAGCAGCGTCCTTCGCAGGATTGAAGCCATCATTGACGATGGCATCCTTAACTGGTATAAATCTGCTATTATTCAATAATATGAGTGGAAGGATAATTAATAAGTCTTACCACGTAAGTCAATAATTTGAATGGAAGGATAATTGATCATTACCTTGCCACTAAAATCAATAAGTGAGTGGGAGCATCTTTGCATGGATCCTTGTCACTATCATCAACAATATCTTTCTTTAAATGGAAAGACATGATCGTGAAGTATCACTAAAGATCAAACTAACTTACTTAAAGTCATAAACCCGTAGTTATTAGATCTACCAGTTAAGCCATTGGCTTAATGGAAAAGATAGATCTATAAATAGATTAATGAATGAGTTCGAGCTATTAATGAGTTGTTTGGTAAATAAGGGATTGAGCCCTTGAGAAGAGACATTGGCAACGAGCTTCCCTTCTTTATGATACTATGAACCAGTTCATCGAGATCTTCTGAGTAGAAGATGAACTGTCCTTTATGGATAAAGTTCTGAAAAACTTATGACATGGATCATAGTAGTTTAACTACTAAAACTTTTTGAAATATGAAAATTTGATCCAAGTGATGGACAAATCATGAATGATTGTACATAAAGGTTTGTTAAAAGAAATCGATATTTTGAGAATGATCGATGATTATGACTCCAAAACACTTGTTATTACCGTTTAAATAATGGACCATAATAGCACCATTGAGCTGACTGTTTCTATAACTTGATGTATAGAAACGACAAGCTCGTTCCATGTAGTCTCAGATATACTTATTGATATAAGGTATATACCTCGATTGTCGAGGCTAAAAACATTGTCATTAAAAAGGCCTAATAATTAGACTTTTGACAATGGTAAATTTCCGTGAAATAGTAAAGTGTTGCTAAGATTTTCTGGAAATAGTGTGATGCTTAGTTATTAAAATATAGTAGATCCTTAAAGTCCCGTGTATATAGAATATGGACACGACTAATACAGACCAACTATAAATAACTAAGTAATGGAAAAATTTCAATAGAAGTTCTTATAAATATGTTTGATAAAATCACACTATGGTTAGTGGTGATGAGATTGAAACATGCTATAGTACAACTAGCTTTGGCGCCAAAGGGATGTACACCTGGAATAGGAAGACTTATTATCTTAATGATATAAAGTATGGTATATGATCTAAAAGATATGCAAAGTGTTAATGTGTTCTATAGTAAACTAATTTACTACGAACAATTTGACTTGACCTTATGAGGTAAGTCAAAGATCACTTGCAAAGAAGCATGAACTGGATGAATATTAAATGTGACATATGTCAATCGACATAATTGATAGAGATATAGATTAAGGTGAGAATCCATAAGATGGAAATCTCAGTCATGGTCAAACATCTAAGCCGTCTGTTGTACGATGTTAAATGGCCTAAGGAAACTGCCTTATCTTCTTTGGTCAAAGTGGGAGATTGTTAGGAATATCGCCCACTGAAGATAACAAATAAACATGAATGATTACTGAATTGGTTAAGAAGTTTACTTTATTAGCATCATTTGATTAGTGGGTTGTTTTTCTAAATCGGAATCAATAAAATACTATCATCCATAGTCTCCGCATTAAAGTGAATCACATGATGGGAAATCTGAGTTTGGGAAGTTAGCTTAAACATGGTCGATGATTGATACATGCCTGGATAGCTGTATCTAAAATCATATATATGTGGAACACAAGTCAAGGTTGATCACTTAGTGGGAGCATTCTGAACTTGTGGTAAGTGTACGGCTATGACAGACTTTGGTTGTTGATGTGTCGTCTATGTACCGTTATACACACTAACCAGGGTCGCTATGATGGTTAGAATGAGACTTGATCTAAATCCTGAAGTGATCATGGACTTCTAGGTCATATCGCCAGGTTCTTTGACTCATTCGTTAAAGGCTATTGAGACACTGGGATACTTATGTCTTTGGAATCCAGACTGTGATATGAGAAGAAAGTGGTTGACATATACGGAACCCAGCCCTTCCTGAAAGAAGGTCAATGTTCACTCACCTAAGAGTTGATTCCAGAATTGGTAGATTGCTAGCACTTTCGTAGTAAGTAATGTATGGAAGAATATTTTGTTGGGGAAGCAACGGTGCTTAGGGTATATATGTATCGAGTAAGGTATAACGAAATAATTGTCCTTACTCGATACAGGTTGAACTTGGAGGATCTTGATCATGAACTGACTAGAGCAGTGGACACTTGTCATGATGAGTAAATATAATTCTAGTAATAAGGAGAGTGAAGTCTTGAATTACTTTGTGGAGTACTGAACAAGATTGAGCAAATCGATTGAAAAGAGAAGGACTATTTCGTCTTTTGAACGGATTTGTAGGAGCTTCTATTACTAGGTCCATATCCCTCAATTCGGCTCTGACTAATGCGGACAAGAACTCTTTAGTAATAATAAAGATAAAGATTATTTATTATTATTACAATCTCACAGCTGTAAATGATCATTAGGAATGCTTTTAACATAGTATTCATGAATACTATGTTAAAAGCATTCCTATAGATCATTCCAAATGGCCATTGCCGATTAGCCAAAGAGACTAAATGAATTCAGGCTGGAACGAAGTTGAGAATCCAGAAAATCAATATGTTATTGGTTTGCATCCAAGAATTGAGCGTGATCTGATTATAAATACAAGGCTTCGAAGAAAAGCCAACCATGTAACCTTGTTTTTTTTTACGACAAAGCTATGATAATGGATCGATTCCAAAGAATACGAGTGATAAAGATAAATTGAACTTAAATTATCATCTACGCCAGTGTTTGAGTCGCACCACTGGAGACCATTCAATGAAGATAAGAGGTTTGATGCATAATCACATACTCAAGGTAGGGATTCGATTAAAGAGGAAACGATTCGAAAATAATCTGTTACCATAATACGATTGAATAAATGAGAAAAAAAAATAGATGAGAGAGTTTGGTCAATAAGGATTGATTGTGAATTTTTTTCATTAACCATAGAGAAATTACAACTTGAAATGTTAGGATTGTGAAATAGCTAACATTTGAATTTTTTTAAGAAAATAGTCAATTTCGTTTTAAGTGGCAATCCAACTATTTTTTTTATCCCAATTATAGTCTTGTAGGTGTATTTAATTCAAAAAATATTTGGTTGTTTTATTTTTGGAAGCAATTACGTGTGATCGTTTTCTATTTTGAATTTCCTAACACTACTAAAAATATGACATTTAGCGACGGAAGTATTAGCGACGACTTTATCGTCGCTAATTTGTCGTCGCTAATCACCCTTTTAGCGACGATAATTCCGTCGCTAATTATTTGGTGCCAAAACTTCTAAAGTTTTGCGGCAAAGATAATTAGCGACAATTTTATCGTCGCTAAATGTGTATATTCGTCGCTAAGTTCGCGGGAAACAATTAGCGACGATTAAATCGTCGCTAATAGTTTGGAATTAATTTCGAAATTTAACGAAATTCAAAGAGGGGAAAATCCCCCCAAAATAATTTAAATGAAACGATTTAGCGACGATTTTATCGTCGCTAAATGTGTAAAAAAATCTATTAGCGACGAGGAAATCGTCGCTAAATGCCTGGTTTATGAACTGAAAATTTAAGTTGATTTAGCTACGAAATTTAAAGACATTTAGCGACGATTAAATCGTCGCTAAATGTCTTTAAATACCAGGTCGCGACCCAGACCCCTCATTCGCTCCCAAACCCTAAAATCTCTAAAATCTCTCTCTGGTTTCTCCTCCTCCGCCGTGCGCTTCCTCCGCCGTGTGCCGCCCCAACGCAGTCGACGCCGTGTGCCTCCTCGGTAAGTCTCTCTCTCCTCACTTCTCTCTCTCTCCTCACATCTCTCTCTCCTCACTATCTCTCTCCTGTCTGCAGCTCCGCCGCCGCTCCGCCGCTGACGCCGTCGCCGCTCCACCACCAACGCCGTCCTCGTCCTCGTCCTCGTCCACCGTCCTCGTCTTCCTCGTCCTCGTCCACCGTCGTCGCGCGTCCACGTACGGTAAGTTTTTTTTTTTTTTTTTTTATAACTTTATATATAAAAATTGTTATATATAGTTATTTATATTATATAGTTAGTTATTAATTAGTATATAGTTATTTATATTAGGTAATTTAAATTATTTAAATTAAATTAGTTATAAAAAATGAAATTGTATGAATTAGTTATAAATATTTATATATATATATATAACTTTATTTATATATTAGTTATAAATGGTAATGAATTAATTAGTTATAAATTGTTAATTAACAGATTAGGTTTTAAAAATTGTGATATTATGCTTATTTGGGTGTTATAAATATTTATATATATAAGTTATATTTTATATAATTACATAATTTAGTATATAGATATAAGTATTTATATAATTAGTTATAATTATATAGGATATAAGTATTTACATAATTAGTTATATATATAATTAGTTATAATTATATATAATTATTTAGGATATAAGTATTTAATCTATAATTTAGTATATAATTTAGTATTTAGGATTTAATTACGATATAATTTAGGATGTTTGATAATTTAAAATTGTAAATTAGGATTAGAGATTAATTATGTATATAAGTATAGTAGATTAGAGATTAATAAATTAGGAAATGTAATTTTGTTAATTACGATTAGAAAATTTAAAATTGTTTAAGTTTGTGTAGTTTATGTATGAATTAATGAATTAAAGATAGTTTAACGAATTAGTTTAAAGGTAATTACTAACCGATTCTCTAAAGGTAACAAACTTAAATTAATGAATTAGTTTAACGAAAATTAGGTAGTTTATGTGAAATTAGGTTCTGCCGAAATTTCGGTAGGATCGTATTTTGTTTGGAATTTCAGATGGCTGCGGCTACAGGAGCTGGAGGCAGCGGAGACGGGGATGACTTCTTAGCCCGTCTCCCGAATTATTGCCAGTCGACGCCCGTACGTGATGGCGTCGAAGAAGAAGACGAGCATATTGAACCGGCCGTGCGTGGGCCGACGGTCGGGATTCGATCTGAGCGTGCACGGCGCCCCGGGGTGAAGGAAGTCGTCGTTTATAACGAGGAGTTTCAGTCGTTCTTGCAGCCAGAGCGTGAGATGGATCAGGATCTCGCGACGTTCGCGAACACGCTCGGGTTGGTCGTCCGAGACAAGATCTCGCCTACGGTCCCAAGGAATGCGAACGTGGGGCCGGCGAAGGAGGCCGAGATCCGAGCAGCGATTCGAGACAAGTACGACATTCGAGTCGATGGTGATGCAACCGGGAAGAAGAAGGCGATTGTCGATGCGGCAATCATTCGAGACGGAAAGACTCGTCTTCGCGATTGGAGGCATACCTTGCGGTCATGGTTCGACATCGACTGCAAGAGCAGCGTACAGGTGGCGCGGTCGCTGAAACCGAGGACCGTTAAGCTCGATACCGAATGGGAGACGCTGATACAACGATATACGAGCGATGAATTTAAGGTAATCAAATCATTTATGTTAAATATGTGTTTACCCTTTTATTAAACGATTTGTTCTTTACGTGTACGGTTACTTATATTACAGGCCATTCAAGCGAAGAATAAGGCGAATCGCGCGAAGAAGAAGACGAAGACTCGACAGGGGACGATTGGGTTCTCAACCCACCGCATGAAGAACGTAAGTTTTATGTTTATATGATACATCAAATCGTTAAAATTATCTAACACTTGAAGTTTTGTTTACATGCAGAAGAGCGTCGAGACAGGCGCATTCGAGAGCTTGTTTGCGAACTACAAGCGCCAACATCAGTCCGACAAGTCCGAATGGCTGACTCCTGAAGCCTCCGCACGTTATGTAAGTTTACATTTATTTTTCTTATTTTTCGATTAATATATACTAACTAGTTAATTATATCAGGATCGACTGGTCGCTAGGTTCAACACGTTGCGAGCGGAGGCTGAGCACCAAGGAGCGGACGTTGATAATTCCGTTCTAGAGCAGCAGGCGATCCGCGATATTATGGGTTCGCGGACTGATCACTTGACCGGCGTCGGACGTTTGGTGCCACAGGGAGCACGGATGGCGGCAGAAGTCGTCGAAGTCTACGGTTCGGAGGCTGGGACGTCGCAATCAGGATATGTCTCGCATGAGGTGTTGACATCGACCATCGCCGCGTTCGCCGAGACAATACAGAGTCAGGTGCCCGGCCTCAACCTTAGCTCGTTCATGTCCCAATTTCAGCAGAGTTCGCAGCAGGCTCCGTCATCCCACAGCCAGCAGACTCCGACGGCCGGCGTCCACACTCCGACGCCCGACGTCCACACTCCGACGGGCGGCCAGCAGAGGACTCCCGACGCCAGCCAGCAGACGACGCCCGGAGGACCAAGTCAGTCTACTCCGACGCCGCAGCCTGCAGAACTTCAGCGCCAGCAAAAGAGCGTTTCACGTCGAGGAGGAGGAAAACGAGCGGCGGGACGACAAAGCAAACGTCGCAAGTAGTGTTTTATTAGAAATTTTGTGTATAGTACATATTTCTCGATAACCGAAAACGTACGTAATCGGATTTTTTTATATATTTCTTGATTTGGATAATAAATTTAGTTTTTATTTGATTTTTCATTTTAGAATTTCATAAAAAAAACCATAAAAAATAAATAATTAACGACGAAAAAAAATAAAAAAAAAATAAAAATAATAATAATTAGCGACGACAAAGTCGTCGCTAAATATTATTACACAGAAGTATTGTCGTCGCTAATTCACGCGGGAATTTTTCGCGCGTGAATTAGGGACGACGTTTTCGTCGCTAATTCCCTGTTTCAAAATGGAAAAAAACTTCTCGTCACGACATTTAAGGACGACATTATCGTCGCTAATATCGTCGGTAAATATTTAGCGACGATAAAATCGTCGCTAAATATATTTAGGCACGCATATTTAGCGACGATTATTATCGTCGCTAAAATCGTCGCTAAAGAGATTTAGCGACGATTACGGGATTTTTAGCGACGAAAAAAATCGTCGGTAAATGTGGTATTTGTTGTAGTGTAACTCTCTCTCTCTCTCTCTCTCTCTCTCTCTCTCTCTCTCTCTCTCTCTCTCTCTCTGGCCAAGGTAGTCGTAGCTTTTCTTCCGTCATCAATATTATACATCGATTGACTTTGTTACGCGTGTGGAATTTGTTTTGTTGATCGTAAATTGGGTTCATGCCCATTTAATACCTTTACAATTACTTCATGTGTGGAGGTCGTGGGTTCAATCCCCACTGCAGCAAAGCTGCCTTCAAAAAAAAAATTACTCGACAAAAAAAGAATACACTTCTCATATGCAATCACAAGACTGACATAAAATGACTTTTGTATTTAATTTTTAATATTTGAATTCTCTCTATTCTCCTCTAATTTTTTATCCCAAATATTCACCCTTTCTCTTCTCCTCTGAAGGTTGAGGTAGTTAGGATTTGAAGATCAACGCAAAGATTGGAGCGCACCGGTGAAACTCTCATGCGCATGGAATTCCTTGATGGGATTCGTTTTTGGCCGCGGGATGGACGCTTCAGAGCTGCAACTGCGTCTGCGGCTGGAGTTTTCGGGGATATTCGGTAGTTGTGAATCGTAGGCTTGCAACCGCGGATAAACGAGAAACACCTCATGATTTCAAGGTTCATTAATTAAAGTTAGACGTTGGGTTTGTATGATTTTTAGGTTATATAGTTTTGAATATCAGTAAATTTTTCACTAATTATGGTCAATAAGCTTTGATTTTTAACGTTTAAGATTCTTTTACTTTTGAATCGCCAGTAATTTTTAGTTCATTAACATTAATATGCACCGATTGTATATTGTTTTCGTATGTTTTGGTGAAGTAGCAATTATTTTTTTTTTATGAAAGAGAAGTTGAAGTGTAACGATTTTCTTTTTTAATTTCGGGAAATTATTAATTGCGTATTTTTAGGGAAGCAATTACTTAATTTTTGGTATTCTAATTATTTTTCATCTTTTAAAATTTATGAAACCTACATATAGCTCAAAAATAAAAGAGCGGGAAAAATGAGCTGCGCTGGCTGTAACGCACTGCCACCTATACAAGCTTATTACAAGCAAAGATAAAATACGTTATAATTAATAGGGTCTAAAAATCTAACATAAAGTAATACTATTTCTATAACTAATAATATTTTAACTTCCTTTTTAATTGGAAGAAGAAAAAGGAACTTTGATCGTGATTAGTATGCGAGTGACTGATAATCGCCACAAGTATTAAATTGAATATCACTCATCTTTATCCAAGAGAGATGCACGTTGCTACGGTCCTCTTTCGGATCCTAATCACGTCCAACTTTTCTTAATGAACTGAAAATGAGTGTTAGGTTTCTATGTAACATCCTAATTGGCCGGTCGGCCTCACTTAATAATATAAAAATTATTGGCATCATATAACTAAACAACGATTACACTATGATTACCAAACAGTCTCACCTAAATCCAGCCAAGATTTGGTGCGATATTCATATTTGAATATTCGGCAGGTTTAAAGCCATGACTTTTATTCTATTTTAACGGGGGAGACGAATTAGGCAGAAGAAACAGCTAATTAACCTTCTCTTTCTGGCAATTGACATATTACGATTAGAGGTAACTAGAAACCCAAAAAATGATCATAAACGATATCATGTTACAGCGTTATAAATTAATGTCTTTGAAACCACAATCTGCCACTTGTAGAAATTGACGTTGTTAGATGACATTATGAAACCGAAAATGACAATATAGCTACCAAACTCGTCTTATTTAATTTGCATGTCAATGGAAAAAACCAAAATGGAGTAATAATGTGACGGTGACACATAGTTGCCAAGTGGGTTGACCTTAAGTTAAACATAATGAGGCCTACGTATTCTTATACATATAATATATATATAAAAAAAATCATATAAATATTCATATTTCAAAGATATTATCATGCGCATATATCATACACTGTATGTGATCTTTTTTGAAGATCATATATATATATTCGACATGGTAGATGGTCAATCGTGTTCTTTGTTTTAGCAGTATTTCGTCCTATAAATGGAAAATAAATAGATAAAAATGATTTCCTAAACTGCAAAAGTAATTCAAACTCAGCATATTTATATATATAATTTATATATATATATATATATATATATATAAACTTCTGTATATATCTATATAATATAATAAGTCAGAATGATAACTTACTATTCATAGACTATTCATTTTGTTTTTAACCAATCGTAACTCGACACGTCACTTAGGTCACTTACGCGTCATTATCTTCATCTCTCTTCCGTTTTTATTCTGTCTCTTACTATCTTCCTCTTTTACGGTTTTATTCATTTTGGTTCGATTTCCTCTTTTACGGTTTTCTAGGGTTTAGTTCGAGGCTTTTATATATATATATATATGCCAAACTAGTTGGTAAACATGGGTGATGAACCACAAAAAAAAAATTAATGAACCAGTAGCAGACAGGTGATAAATTAAAATAAATAACATATATATAATATATATATATATATATATATATATATATATATATATTGAATTCTATATATCATAATTAAAATTACATTAAAAAAATAAAAATGAAAAATAAGAAGAATATCTATTGAGAATTGAGAGGCATGTGAAATCTAAAGAAGGCATTATTAGATTTAGAGGCTTGGCAATTCCCACACAATTCGTTGCCTTTGGCGTGACCCAACTGACAACAGAGGCACAATCCAGTAGAACCGCCAAAGGACAACAAATTGGTCGGGGCGTAATAGCTCGACTCGGCCGAGTTGGAAAACGAAACTCGCGTGTTGCCGATGACGTAGTGGCCACGTGGCCTGTGAGGAGGAGCGAGGCCGATGGAGAGCTCGAGGTTAAGGAGCGGTGGGGCGTCGTGTCGTTGGTCCTCCTCGGTTGTCGTTCCGCTGTTCGACTTGGTGTCGTCCAACTCTTTCTTAGGAGATGTCGTTTGAGTGAGGTTGGTGTCGTTTAGAGGGCGGTGGGTGCGAGGGTCGAGGCCTCGGGTAATGAGCTTCCGCTTTATGTGGGTGTTCCAGTAGTTCTTTATCTCGTTGTCCGTTCTTCCCGGTAACCTTCCCGCTATCAATGACCACCTATTATTTCACAAACATATTAATTACATCATTACAATATCAATAAATCAAATCATTTTGGTAAATTAGCAATTATTACTTGTTTCCGAGTAAGCCGTGGAGCTTGATGATCAATTCATCTTCTTCTTCCGTGAAATTCCCGCGCTTCAGGTCTGGACGGAGGTAGTTGATCCACCTCAACCTGCAGCTCTTACCGCACCTTAATAACCCTGTATATTCAAATAAACTAATTAAGAGACAAATAAAAATTGAATATATAAATAATGGAATTTATTTACCGGCGGCTTTGGGGAGGGATCGCCAGCAGCCCTCGCCGTGGGCGCGGATGTAGTCGATGAGGCGTTGGTCTTCGTCTTTGGTCCACGCGCCTTTGTTGGTGTGAGCTTTCTCACAGCATGGAGACCTTCCCATCTTTGTATCTATGTCTATATATTGGACTTATCTTTATTACTATTACTGCTATGTTCGTGTATATTTGGGAACGAGTGTATGGATAAGTACGTTGTTCTTTTTTTCTTCTTTTTCTTTTGTGAATGTTGTAAAGTTGGGAGAGGATAAGAAGAGAGAAAGGGAAGATGGAGAGAGATTTTTGAGTTTGAAAGAAAGAAAGAGGGAGAGAGATTAGAGGGGATTTTTATATGTAAGAAAAGGGGAGAGAGAGAGAGAGAGAGAGAGAGTGGGGATTTGACCTTATTTGTTGGGTGGGAAAGGCAAGTGGTTAATTAGTAGTTACAGATGGGGCTGCGTTTTGGTAGGTAGCTCTACTTTTACGTCATATTCGCCTCTTTTCTAGCCTTTTCTCTCTCTTCTCTCTTCTCTCTAAAACGAGGCCGAGTCATTCATGAGACTCTTTGAGAAAGGAAGAAAGAAAGAAAGAAAAGGGCAACAAAGTCTCGAGTGATCTTCAAAGATGTGTAACATATATTTCTCTGTTTAAAAATGAGTCACATGGTCTCTACCAACCTGAGAAGAAAAAAAGAGGAAGAAAACTTGCTCACCAGTATTTACGGCGCCTTATTTTATTTATTTTACAATAGAAATAAATCCAAGGAAGACAACAGCAAAGAGGAAATTAATTATTGTGGTCTAGTTTATTGATGTCTACTTTGTTTGGTGGCTGTAATACGTATACATTTGTCTATTGCATGTGACTCTGAGAAATATCGACGTAGATGATCATCTCCAATAAGAGATTTCCGTTACTCCTAATCGTTCTTTTTAATTAAAACTCCATTACGATCCTAATGTAGAGTAAATACTCTCCAATAAAATTAATGTACACTGTACAGTACTACAGCATAACAATGGTGCAGTCATTTGCGTTAATACCAATTCTTTCTTCAAGTTAATGTATATTTTTTTTTCATATTATTACTTACAGTTTTAGGTTAATAAGTGACTGAATTTTATAGAAGTTGCATAAAAATAGCTAACCATTAAAACATATTAATCCGAACAGTACCTTTTAGGGTAATTACACGCATTGCGAAAAGGAGAATGCATAGAGGCACTAAGTGTGATCACATGTTCTGGTCAAGGATCGAAGTAGTATTTAAGTTATAAAGTGTTGATCGGAAAACATACATTTAACATTTTGGCGCTATAAGGAGGGGAGCTCGAGTAATAGTCACGATCTCCATGGCATTTCTCTTTTCTTCCAAATTCAGACACTTGCATCATGTCTATTAGTGTTATTTCCGTTGTGTCAAGAGGTGGAAACAATCAAAACCCTCAAGCAACGAGTTCAAAGTACAATTTTCGTCATCGGGATAGGGAGTAAGATCCTTCTTCTCCTCCAACGGGGGAGAGTAAAGACGTATCAAATTCTAGCATCTGGGACATCAGTCATGATACTCGAGATGTTGAAGTGTTGAAAGGAACTTTGGTAGGCGTGTTTGCCTAGGCAAGAAGGCCCCGCTGCCACCTCAACCTCGGGCTCCTATTCGGGAGCACGTGTGGAGCAACCCCATCCCGCTGCACTAGACCGTATGTGGTCCCCTATCCTCACCGAGAACCTGAGGCAACACCTCAACACTTGTTGGGAGGTCTCGAAAAATCGACCTCCCACAGAATTAGGTGTCAACGGCACATAGAACAAACTTGACCAAGTCAATATGCCTCCACCACATGCACCCCTCGTTAATCAGACTTCCAATGAGATAGGGCAAGGAGCTCACCTGACCCGCGGGGCTGCTCTGCATTCGGACATGGCCATCTTATTTCTTAAAAGTAAGGGAAACAAATTATTGTTCTCATCTTGAGAGGTAGCCAAAATAACGTACCTTGCAATTTTTCTTTAAGAAAAGTTCCGTCTACGGATATTATTGGCCTACATAATTAAAATCCATGAGCCGAAGCCCCAAATGCTAGGAAAAAATACTTAAATTTCGATCATCGTCGATTTCAATAACCGTGTATGAAATTGGATAGTTAATAATTATTTTTGCAAATTGTAGAAGACTATTTACACTGATTTACACAAACTTACATTATCATAAAAAGGTTACTAAGGTTTTTCTCTATTAATATTTCACAAAGTACGGATAAATAAGTATATGACTTGTCAAAATCTCCATGTAGTTCCTTCAGCACATCTGCATGATGCTTCCGTGCTCTGAAATAACTTATTTCACCCTTGAAACGAGTCCTCATTATTGTTGGAATTGATCTAGGGTTTAAGAAAAACTTTAACGCTTCGGTAAGCGGCGGAATTTTAAAAATTTTCTTTTAACAAGTAAAACGATTTTACTAACCTAGACAAAGAGTAAGCACATGTAAATAAAAACTATTATGAGCATTAAAGATTACTAACCTTTTTAGAAACTTGAACGTTGAGAAGCTTTTGGAAAGTTGCAACGTTCATCTCCCCTTGCAGCACATCTCTCTTCTTTACTCGTCAACTCGAGCAACCACGAAAGTTTCTATCACTAAATCACTCGAGAGAAAAGGAATTAGTGAGTGGGCACATTTAAACACGACGACTCTAGAACAAGTCCAAGAGTCGAAGAGCTAAAACCACTAGGTCAAATGAGGACCTAGGTGCCAAAACAAAAACGAAAAATAACTAGAGTGAGAGAGAGAGGAGTCGGCCAATATTCTAGAGAGAGAGGCTCTCAATCTCTAAAACTTTGGGATGAATGAAATGAGAGGAATGAGGTGGGGTATTTATAGGAGGAGGATTACCTTCAAAAGGTAGTTTCCTCTTTTCTATAGAATATCACATATTCATGAGAAAATCTTATTATTTCACTACCAGAAATGTGGGATATAACTACAGTTTTTTTTTTTAACTTCAGTTTAGTCTTTTAATGGAGTCTTTGAATACAGACTACGGTCACCTTTTTCTAGGCCTATATTAGACTCTAGTCGAATATAAAGCTGTAGTTAATGGTCTTTTTTCTCTACAGTCAATATAAAGAAGTAGTGGTAATACCAAAAAATTTAAAAATTACCAAAATTTCACCACTTTTGAATGGAGGGAAATTTCCCACTAAAATTTAGCACATTTCACTACAGCTAAATCTAAAAAAGTAGTGGTAGCACTAAGAAAAAAAAATTCTAACATTTCATTATTTTGATGTTGGAGGGAAATTTTCCACTAAATTTTTTGTTTTAACGGGTACATCAAAATCTCAAGTCTAAAATTGACTAAGTAAAAAAAATAAACTCTCTCTCATATTCGTATATCTCACATTCCCAGTCACTCTCTCTTCGTAAACCTCAGATACTCTCTTTCTCTCTCTCTCTCTCTCTCTCTCTCTCTCTCTCTCTCTCTCTCATCTCGTATTTTCACCCATCGCCGTCAATCTTCTTCATCTTCTCCGGTCTTATTCTTCCACGTTTCTTTTCCCCTCCGTGAACTCGGGACTGAGCTTGTGGTTCCTTGGTTTCAGCAAGATTAAGCGTTGATTGGGAGGAAGTGAAAGAGTTCCTGAGTGCTCTGAAATTCGTTCAAGCAAGGTAAAACTTAAAACCCTTAGCAGCCTTGAATCTGAGATTAGGTATTTAGTTTCGGATATTTGGGGCTTTTCGTTGTGTTTATCTCTCGTGGGTCTTAGTTGTTGATTTCCGTAGCTGAGATTGTTTTTTAGATTGTGCAGTATTTATTTGTAATTATCAATGATCTTCGTCTGACTAAGGATGGTCTTGTGAGTGATTTTTCAGTTGATTGATCCTGTGGACAAGACAGTTGACAGAGACTTGTCTCTCATTCAAGAATTGGGGCTTAAGCTTGTATACGCGATGAACACTCATGTCCACGCCGATCACATCACCGGGACCGGTCTCATTAAGGTTTGTCAACACGTACTACTCTTTCCCTTGACTCAGAACTTCTGATTGTTTGAAATCGTATGGTCATTGTAATTTTTTATTTTTTGGGATTTTGATTGATAGTTGAATTGAAACGCAATTGATTTGAGCAGGGCAAAGTGGCGGGCGTGAAGTCAGTGATTTCTAAAGCAAGTGGTTCAAAAGCTGATGTTCTCACCGAACCGGGTGATAAAATCCATTTTGGGGGTCTTTCTCTCGAGGTAATTAAGGATGATAAAAGTCATAACATTACTCTCTTTAATCCTCGTGAGTTGCAGGGTTTTAGCTTTGCTTTAATAGGAGTAAACGTCAATGAATGTGAACCACTAAGAACACCATTGCAGAATTCGACATAGTTTTATATGAACGTAGGCTCAAATTTTCACACCTCTTATCCCTTGGTGCCAATTACACAATGATGTTAGAAGAGAGAGATATGAACTGGTGTAGAAATGTAAACATAAAATAAGCTTACATTTCAGAACTAGCTAGATACGCATTGTTAATGAATAGTTGCGCTTGTGGTTTTCGATTGTCGAAAAGAGAGGCTTGGCAAAAGTGATTTATGATAATGACATTTAGTCTTTATTGCTGAATTGCCAACAAAGAGGCTGTATTTGGATGCAGATTCGTGCTACTCCGGGCTACACACAGGGCTGCGTCACTTATGTTACAGGTGATGAATCGTACCAGCCTCGCCCTAGAATGGCATTCACCGGAGATGCTGTGCTGATTCGTGGATGTGGAAGGACGGACTTTCAGGTACGCTTGATTATTTGGATTTTCATATCGCACATGAAATTTGAAATTTTTTGGTTATTTGACTGTACATTCTCGGTTTTCTTGTTTCAGCAATATTGCTTCTTATTTTCTTCCGCCAAACACTTTTAACGTGTTTGGAATATTTTTTTAATATGTTACACCGCATGTTTGGTTAAAATGAAATGGGATTAGGGGATTTTTTTTTTTTTTGTAGCAATGTATTTCATGAGAAACATCAATACTTGTGAGGTTTTAACATAGCTACGTCTTTTGCAGGGTGGAAGTTCAGAGCAGCTCTACAAATCTGTGCATTCACAGGCATGAAAAATGATATGTATAAATATGTTATGAAGCATTTCTAGATAATTTTTTATTGAACAAATTTTGAAAAAAGATTTTATATATATATGTGGCACATACATCATGGAGGCAGATTTTTACATTGCCGAAAGAGACGTTGATCTATCCTGCTCATGACTACAAAGGATTCACTGTGAGTACAAAATGAAACTGTTATCAATCACATGTCTATGCTGTAATGCCATAATCCCAGGCGGGATCGCTGCCACCGCACAGTCAGCCGCCACCGTTGAGCTCGACGAAAACAAGACCAAGCTCAAGGATTTTCTCACAGTATGTTTGTGAACCATTTCTATGTGCATCACTTTGTGTGTTTCAGCGTACTTGCAACAAAATATAGTTACTTTTTCAGAGACAATACATATATTTGATTTAATTATAGGATACTCAATTAATTTCATAATTTGTGGAATCCATTTGAGAATGGTAAAGAAAAAATACATGCTCACATGCCAACCTTTGCTTATTGATCTTCCCATGGTTTCAAACTCCTTTTCAATAGGTAGGTAATATCCTATAGGAACTTAAGTCCAATAAGAGCTCAAAAGGCAGAACCAAACTCTTCACTCTTACAAACCATTCTGAGTTTACGTGTGTTCGTGTGTTTGTACGAACATCCACAACGACAAGGAGCCATAGCGTTTCAGGGAAATTCGCGTATAGTCTTCGATGTTCCCTTTGGGCTGAACACTTGGGTCTACATGCAGGAGAGGTTGGTTTTGATATTGATTGAACCTTCATAGCTATTCAACAGCATTTTATTTTTCTGTTATACAGACAAACGTTTAGTTCTCTTGATTTGGTCCTATTTAAGAGTCGTAGATAATGAAATAGACATTCCAAAAACCTGGACTCCTCTCAGATAAATCAAATCAGTGATCATGTATCAGACACAACATACAAGGATCTGTGGGTAGCAACTTCAAAGGTGAGATCAGTTTATTTTTTATTTTTTTAGATCAGTTTGAATTATTTTCCACAAGTTTTTGAACTTTTTAATAAATAAATCATTTTTCACTATACCCATCATTTAAGAAAATGGATATCACAGTGGTATGAACCCAGGATTTTGATCTCGTGATACGAGAAGCTGTGATGAATTAGCGCTAACAAGAAATACTTATGAATGCAAATCTCCATGGAACCTAATAGCTTCTAGTTTTTAGAGAGATTAAGTTAATTGGTTGGAGGCTATTTTGCTAGTAAAGGGAGACTCATTTGTTCGTAAGTCTAAGGAAAATTTTGAAATAAAGTAACTAAACCCTAGTTGACTTAAAACCCTAAATTCATAATAATAATAAACATGGATAAGTTAAAATAATATTTGAATAGACCAAGTTTTTAATTAAAACCCCTAATGGCTATACATTGCATTTTGGGAAAATATACGGTTACATCGTGGACAGCATTAGAATAGCAATTAAAGCTTTCTGGCAAGCACATTTATAACCACGGGATTTGAATTATTGTTGTAGCTCCCCTTTTTTTCTAACTAGATTCTAATAATGCTATCGAACATTTTTGGTGGGCATACTCTGTGACCATGATTAATAGGCAGCAAAGACAGCTTTATCACTCTTAGTATCTGAACAATAGTTGAGTATATTTCCTGTGATTAAGTTTGTAAGAAATAATTCTGGGAATTGATTGTTGTCCTTGGAGGAAAATAGGCAGCAATGCAGGCTCTCGAGGAAGATATGAAGAAATGACTTGGCTGAGATCGACGAGAAATGTTCTAGGGAAGATTTACAGTGCTGTGACGTCTCTCGAAATTTGGGGTAAGCTTTACTCATTTGGTTTGTGTGTGACTCTGTACATATTGGTTCAGTTTTCACTAACACTTTTCCCACTTAGATCAAGAAGTTGGTGAGGAAGTACTTGGTCAATCTGGTATTCTTTTTTTTTTAATAAATGTTTGTTTTAAGCTTTTATGTCATAACTTGTTTTTGATATGGTTTCTCTGATTCTCTGCTCTCAAGGTTGGCGACCAAGATAAAAAGCTCACAGAGGGAATTAGACTTTATGTCGTCCGGTCCAGCCACTCTCCCCGTGAAACTTTATTGCGTTTTGTTTAATTATTTTTTTCATGTGAATGGGTATATTAATTTTGCATGCTAATGAACTGATATCAAAACATGCTTAATAGCTTGTTTGGCCAAGTATGCAATAAATTAGACATGAATTTTATTTGTATGACACTATAATGATATTGATTGATGATTTAATGGAATATGAGATTTATTTGGATATCATGTGTTTTTTTAGATATTCATTTATGTATTTAATTTTATATTTATTTAAATATATTTTTATTTAAAAAAATTGCTCTACATAAATAAGATGTAGTCTATATTGTTAAAATATAATTTCATGAATATAAACTACAATTAAAAAATGTATTCTTCAAGAGAAAAGACTGGAGTCATAGCCAAATAGAATAGACTTTAGTGCAATAGATGACACAAAAACACAGTAGTCAGTCAAATTCAATTAATTAAAACTACTTTCTAAAGTTGTAGTGTTTATGCACTCTTAACTTCAACAACTACATTTTAAAGATGTAGTCTTCAACAGAAAAAACTGGAGTCGTAGGCAAAGAGATAAGACTCCAGTGCAATAGATGACACAAAAACGCCGTAGTCTGTCTAATTAAATAAATTAAGACTACTTGTTAAAACTGTAGTGTTTTTTTTCTTATGTAATTGAGTTATATATAACTACATCATAATGCTGTAGTATTTATAGATGAGACTAGTAAGACTACATCTATAAAATGTAGTTATATATTTTAACTACAGTCTTATAAAACAGATACACTACGGCCAAAAACTGGAGTCATAATCAAAGAGATAAGACTCCAGTGCAATAGATGACAGTCGGTAAACTGTAGTCGACTTAAAATGACTACGGCGTTCGGCAGTAGTTAGAGGCCAAATTTCTGGTAGTGTTTCCTCTTTTCCTATGGCCTTGCACGTCCAACATGCCTCATGAAGGCTTAGGATTTGTTTCCTCATTTGATTTCCTCTTAGTTGGCCGAAAATGCACTTTCCTTCTAGAGGAAATTTGTTTCCTCTTTTTCTTTTGGCAAGTATCTTCATGCACAAAATAAACTCTCTTTCCCACTATGACATGAACGAAATTCAGCCTTATTTTTCTTGGGTTGGATGAAATTTGAGCTTCTAGAAGGAGCTTCTAGATGTTTTTTCATTTGTTCATGACAACATAAGAAAAACCCATTAATAATTTTCAAGTAAAATTCTATGAAATGAAATTAATCATCAAGGCCCAAATTCTTTAAGTTGGCCGTGTGATTTAAATTTCATTTGTCATCATATGACAATGTCAAAAAAAAAAAATATTGACATTCATTTCGTCCTATGTCTAAAAAGACAAAAATACCCTTTAGACAATTTTCACAAAACTTGTCTCGTTCTTGTTTTGACTTAGCTTCTAGTTTAACTATTCTTACTCGATGTGATTTGTGACAGTGACCTCATGGATCCAAATGAACAAAGCTTTAGCTAAACACTTGGACTCAAAAGTTCACAAACCTTTTCCAAGTTTAGTTTAATGTCAACTGACTCCACTAAAGAGTTGACACTGAAAATCTCTCGGTTCCAATGAATTTATTTTCTACTCAAGAATTTAACCAAATTATGATGAGCGGATCCACTAAATATTATCTATGTTTACCCTTCATGAATATCATCAGCTAGTCGGGATTTATAAAATTACCATTTTACCCTTCTAGCTGTTATTTCCTCAACTCCTTTGTCGCTTGTGAATAAGTTAGAAACAATGTATTGACGAGGAGCTAACAAGTCACATTGTTTCATCCAAAAGAGTCCAGACTCAATTTGGACACTGGCCAGTTCATTTATTCACATTCCAAGGAACAAAGCATGAGGTGATATACATTGCATTTCAGCAATCTTGTACATAAATTCCATATCTATGAGAACTTCACAAAGTTACTCATGACATTCTCACAACTTAGTACTTCACCAATAGGCCCTGTTCTGAATCACATAGTGAGTCCGAACTCTGACTTTCTCAGATGAGAATACGTAAGTTGTGAAATGGCATGTCTCATTTCAAGATTAAGGTAAGCACGATGCAATTCATACATAGTGACTTCGAGACATAAGAGGTTAAATGGTTTGTTCTTATTTTGTCTCTAGAAGTACACTGGTCAATTCAGTACCTACGGAAGATACCTAGAAGAACTATAGAGTCTCCAACTCTCAATGCCCCATAACCAGACATCATAGATGTTGGAATCGATCTAGGGTTTAAGAAAATAATTAACGCTTCGGTAAGCGGCGGAATTTTAAAAATTTTCTTTTACAAGTAAGAACAGTTTTTTACTAACCTAGACAAAGTGCAAGTACATATAATTAAAAAACTAATATGAGCTAAGAAGTTTACTAACCTTTCTTGAAGCTTGATCTTTGAGAAGCTCTTAGAAAGTTGCAACGCTCGTCTCCCCTCGCAGCACGTCTCTCTTTCTTTCCTCGACACCTCGAGCAACCACGAAAGTTTCTATCACTAAATCACTCGAAATAAAGGAATCAGTGAGTGGGCACTTTTAAACACTACGACTTAAGAACGAGTCTTGAAGTCGCAGAGCTAAACTCTAGGTCAAATGAGGACCTAGGTGCCAAAACAAAAATCGAAATTGAATAGAGAGAGAGAGGAGAGGGGCGGCCAAGCTAGAGAGAGAAGCTCTCAATCTCTAAAACTTGGAATGAGAAAAATGAGAAGAATGAGGCTCCTATTTATAGGAGAGGTCTTACCTTCAATAAGGTAGTTTCTTCTTCTATAGAATATCACATATTCATGAGCCAATTTCCCTTTTTCTTTAATGAGGCACATGGCCAAGACTTGCCAAGCAAGTCCTTGGATTTGTTTCCTCTTTTATTTGCTTCTCTCTTGACCCTTATGGCCGAAATTCCTTTATGCCATGCATAGGAAATTTGTTTCCTCTTTTTCTTTTGACAAGTATCTTCATACATTAATGCACAAAAGGAACTCTCTTTCTTTGGGTATTATGGGCGCCCAACATTTCTCTAGAAGGAGCTTCTAGAAGCTTCTTCATTTGTTCATAACAACATGAGAAAGGCCCATTAAGAATTTTCAATAAAATTCTTATGAAATGAAATTAATTCACAAGGCCCAATGATCAAGTCATGGCCGAGTGACATTAAGTCATCAAACGAACTTGTCAAAAAATTTATTGACATCCATTTCATACTATGTCTCAAAAGACAAAAATACCCTTTTGACAATTTTCGTTTTTGTTTTGACTTAGCTTCCTGTTTAACTATTCCTATCGATGTGATTCGTGACAGTGACCTCATGGACCCAAATGAACAAAGCTTGAGCTAAACACTTGGACTCAAAAGTTCACAAACCTTTTCCAAGTTTAGCTTAATGCCAACTGACTCCACTAAAGAGTTGACACTGAAAATCTCTCGGTTCAAATGAATTTATTTTCTACTCAAGAATTCAACCTAATTATGATGAGCGGATCCACTGAATATTATCTATGTTTACCCTTCATGAATGTCATCAGCTAGTCGGGATTTACTAAATTACCATTTTACCCTTCTAGCTGTTATTTCCTCAACTCCTTTGTCGCTTGTGAATAAGTTAGAAACAATGTATTGACGAGGAGCTAACAAGTCACATTGTTTCATCCAAAAGAGTCAGGACTCAATTTGGACACTGGCCAGTTCATTTATTCACACTCCAAGGAACAAAGCATGAGGTGACATACATTGCATTTCAGCAATCTTGTTCATGAATTCCATATCTATGAGAACTTCACAAAGTTACTCATGACAGACTCACAACTTAGTACTTCACCAATAGGCCTTGTTCGGAATCACATAGTGAGTCCGAACTTTGACTTTCTCAAATGAGAATACTAAGGTGTGAAATGGCATGTCTCATTTCAGGATTAAGGTAAGCATGATGCAATTCATACATAGTGACATCGAGACATAAGAGGTTAAATGGTTTGTTCTTATATTGTCTCTAGAAGTGCACTGGTCAATTCAGTACCTTCGGAAGATACCTAGAAGAACTATAGAGTCCCCAAATCTCAATGCCTCATAACCAGACATCATAGATTCTTCTAACAATCACACTGAGGTCAATAGTCCTTTGACCATAAGATTGCGAATATATCGTTTTAAGCAAACTACGAAGAGTTTGTTCATGCAAATCTACATTTGTCTCTTCGTAAGTTGTTAAGTTTGTTTATGGACTAAAAGACTATGGTTTTATCATAAAGCTTCAGACAAGGAAGATTGAATGAACGTTTCAAATTTTTATTAATGAATAAGCAATTACAAGCAAGAGTCTTCGTAAGACTATATTACACCAAATGTACACAAATAGACACTACTACTCTTCTTGTGGGCACCATTGACAACAAACTCCCACTTGACTCAAAGAAGATGTGAGTAGTCCTACATGCCTAATCCCTCTCGAAGTTGGTCAAAGACCATGTTCACTAGGGCCTTGGTGAATAGATCTGCTAGAGATCTACTTCACCTCCACGTCTCTGCGTTGCGCGATCTCTCGAATCAAATGGTATTTCCTCTCAATATGTTTAGAGTGGTTATGGCTTTGAGGTTCCTTTGAGTTAGCGACAGCCCTACTATTATCACAATAAAGGGTCATGGGCTCGTCGACGTTTGGAACAACTTCCAAACACTTAAGGAATTTTCTAAGCCATACAGCCTCTTTGGAAGCTTCACAAGCAGCCACATATTCTGCTTCCATTGTGGAGTCAGCAATGCAAGATTGCTTAATACTCCTCCACACGACAGCTCCACCATTAAGGATGAACACAGATCCCGAAGTGGATTTCCTGGAATCCTTATCCGCTTGAAAATCGGAGTCGGTATATCCCGTCATAGTCAGGTCAGTACCTGAGTATGTAAGCATCAAGTTCGTAGTTCTTCGAAGATACTTAAGAACATGCTTAACAGCAATCAAGTGCTCGGGTCCAGGGTTGGATTGGAAAAGGCTAACTACGCGAACGGCGAAACAGATGTCAGGTCTAGTGCAAAGCATAGCATACATGAGACTTCCTACGGCAGAGGCGTAAGGAATCTTCCTCATGTCTTCAATCTCTTGTGCAGTCTTGGGAGACTAGTCCTTAGAGAGTGAAACTCCATGCCTAAAGCGTGTTTGACCCCTCTTGCAGTCTTGCATCGAGAAGCGATCCATCACCTTATCAATATAAGATGCTTGAGAGAGCGACAGGGTCCGGTTTTTCCTATCTCGAAAGATTTGGATTCCCAGAATGTATGCGGCTTCTCCTAGATCCTTCATATCGAAATGCTTTGCAAGCCAGACCTTAACCTCAGATAACTTACCCACGTCATTACCAATGAGTAGTATATCATCCACATCTAGTACCAGAAACACAACCTTGCCTTCGTGTATTAACTTGTAAACACAAGGCTTATCTATTGACTGTTCAAAGCCAAAGCTCTTTACAGTTTCATCGAATCTAATATTCCATGACCTAGATGCTTTCTTTAGTCCATAAATGGACTTAAGTAACTCACAAACCTTGGTCTCTTGACCTTTTTCCATGAAACCGTCTGGTTGAGCCATGTAAATGCGCTCGTCAAGACTACCATTCAGGAAGAGGCTGTCTTGACATCCATTTGCCAAATTTCATAGTCGAGAGCTGCAGCTATGGATAGGAGTATGCGGATGGATTTAAGCATCGCGACTGGCGAGAAGGTTTCTTCATAGTCAATCCCTTCTTGTTGGGTATAACCCTTCACCACAAGTCGTGCTTTGAACGTCTCGACGTTCCCATCAGGACCCCTTTTCTTCTTGTATATCCACTTACACCCTACGGGTTTAATCCCTTCAGGAAGGTCTACAAGTTTCCAGACTTTGTTGACATACATCGAGTGCATTTCAACTTTCATGGCGTCAACCAAAGGTTTGATTCAGAACAAGCCATCGCTTGGCTATAGGAAACAGGGTCATCCATGTCGGAGATGGCTACAAGAGAGTCTCCATAAGACATGTACCTGTCAGGCTGTTGAACAGCCCTCCCACTACGTCGAAGTACTACTTGACGAAATTCTGATGAGTTAGGTTGTGTTTCAGTTGGGGTAAGAACAGTTCTTACAGATGAGGTAGAAGCTTCCTCACCCAACTTTTCTTCAAGCACAATTTTGCTTCTAGGTTTCGCATCCTTCATAAAGTCCTCCTCAAGGAAACGAGCATTCGTGCTAACGAAAGTCTTATCGTCCTCGGGACTATAGAAAGTAAAACCTTTGGTTTCCTTCGGATATCCTACAAACAGGCACAATTCTGACCTACTAGCCAACTTGCTAGTCTTTTGCCTCAGCACGTGTGCAGAGCAACCCCAAATTCGGATGCGGCCAAGATTCACTTTACGGCCAGTCCATCGTTCATAAGGAGTACCAGGAACCATTTTGGACGGAACTTGGTTCAGAATGTAAGCGGCTGTTTCGAGGGGATATCCCAAAAGGAAAGCGGGAGTGATGAGTAACTCATCATTGATCTAACCATCTCCATAAGAGTTCGGTTTCTTCTCTCTCTGACACTCCGTTTTGTTGAGGTGTGCCAGGTGCGGTAAGCTGAGAAGCGATACCTTCTTCTTTAAGAAAGTCATCGAACTCTCCAGACATATACTCACCACCTCGATCAGATCGAAGGGTTTTGATCACTTTGCCAGTTTGCTTTTCCACTAAAGCCCTAAAGACCTTAAATACGTTAAAGGTCTCGGATTTGTGTTTGAGCAAATAGACAAACCCATATCGTGAGTAATCATCAGTGAAGGTAATGAAGTATTCGTATCCTCCACGTGCCTGTTGGCTGAGCGGACCACATACATCAGAATGTATTAGTTCCAGCAACTCAGTGGCTCTTCGACCTTTATCAGAGAAAGGTCGCTTAGTCATTTTTCCTTCTATGCAGGATTCACAAGTAGGTAGTGAACCTATTGCAGAGGCTTGGAGTGGACCATCCCTCACAAGTCTCTTAATCCTTTCTAGACTGATATGACCAAGTCTTAAGTGCCATAGGTGTGTTGATTTTGTTAGATCGGAGGATTCATGAAGTTTGATTCTCTTTGGCTCCCTAATTAGGTCATTATCTATTTCGGTGTATAAAAGGGAAGGTTGAGTGGGATAAATGTAGAAAAGAGCATTCTTCATACATGCATCAGTGACAAAAGAATTATCAGGAAACGAAATACGAATTCCATTCTTAATGAACTTTAAACAATAATCTTGCTCACGAAGACGAGCAACGGATATTAAGTTCTTCCCAAAGGTAGGAACAAAATAAACATTATTCAAGTTTAAAGTGCGGTCTTCAAAAGACAGCGTCACGGATCCCACGGCCTTTGCAGACACCAGGCTCCCATCACCCCATTTGAAACAGAACTCGCCTTCCTCTAAGCTTTTGGTTTTCTTGAAACCATTCAAGGAACAACAAATATGGTTAGTAGCAGCGGAGTCAAGAATCCACGTTGATACATTATCAGCTACTAAGCATGCTTCGGTAACTAGTACAATATTATGTTCCTTTGCTTTGAGATTGGCAGGACAGTTCTTTTTATCGGCCTTGTGAGGTCTCTTCTTAGTTCCAGAGGCGGAGGTTCTTTGCTCAGTAGCATTTGCCTCTCCTTGATTCCTCTTTCTCTTAGTGAGACCTTCAGCAGTGTGAAACTCCTTTATAAGCTTGGTAACAGTGTACTCTAGCTTGTTTATGGAGTAGTTCATCTTGGAGGTATCAAGACATGCGGGGAGAGTTTCTAAGATCATATCTATGACATTCTTCCCATCAATCTCAGATCCTAGGATTTCCATTTTATTCATAAAACTAATGATCAGTATCATAAAGTCTCCAACAGGAGTCCTAGCCTTCATGTGACAGTTCATAAACTGTTGGACTGCTTGTTGCCTTGTTTGACGTCCTTGCCCTCCAAACATCTCATGGAGATTGTAGAGCATTTCGGCGGCAGTCTCGATGTCACGATGTTGCTCTTTCAGCATATTGTTCATAGATGCCAAGATATAGCACCTCACAATCTCATCGGATCGAAGCCAGGCCGCTAAGGCGTCATTGTCCTCTTGAGTTGAATCATCATTCGTCAGAGGAGGACACGGGGTGGTGAGTACCCATTTGTGCTTGTTAACGGTAGGTATTATGTCGAGGTTACGTTTCGAGTCTATGTAGTTTTCATTTTCGAGTTTGTTCGAGGAAAGAATGAAAGAGAGAGAGTTGGGAGACATATTGCCTATAAAAGTTGAAACAAGTTTATGATTAGTCTTTGGTTTAGGATTTAAGTTTGTTTAAGACTTTATAAAATCCAAAGGTGTTATGAATGAAATGACACTTTACTCCTTCGAGGGAAGGCCGCAACGAGTCTCCTTTCATAAGTAAATGACTCATCATTAATGCATAGCCAAGATGTCAATACATCAATTTTGACTAGCCACCTTGTAAATTGGTTTGATCACTCACATCCTTTCGCAGGGCCTCGAGGGAGGATTACTAGGGATTGAGTCTAAGTGTGCAACCAACCACTTAGTCCAAAAGGTCAACTTTGAAAAACAATCCCCCAAGGGGAGGCCTTGCCATCATCGTCTCACTCTCGGACGTAGCTCATTGAGCAATGATCAGAGCGAAGCGCCCTTGAGTACTCTCATTTAAGAGAGGGCCACGAGGGTGACTCTTAGTCCGGCGACACTTGCACTTTTCATTAGTGTTGGGGATCGTGGGTTACAAACAACAAGTATAACCCTCCCACTTAGTTTTTGGAGTTGGTACATCGACTCTTATAAGTTCGGAAACAGATTTCCTAGTTAGAGAGCGACAGAGCGGACAACTAGAAGAGAGTCCTAGATCGACATGTTCAGAGCAGTATTAGTGCATAAAGGCACAAGGTACATACTCGATCTTTTCCTATTTTCTATTTTGGGAAAATGCGTGAGGGAAGTGTGAACTTCAACTCACTCGAACACTTGAAAGTTTGAGATTACACATCTTTTTATTTTTCGGCTTGTCTACAAGGAGACCTCCCACTCAAATTTTCAAGAGCATATAGATTTTGAACATATGTGATATAGATATAGTTTTGAAAACATTTTGAAAATTTATTTGATTTGGATGACAAAATATTTTCAAGTTTGAAAGTGAAAACGGTTTTTCAAAATTCAAACTAGTTTTGTAAAAATTCAATTTCAATTAAACTTTCAAAAATCAAAACATTTTAATCTTACACATCATGTTTATAATCATATGAAAAACATTTTTGCTCAAGAAAATTTTCTCATTAGAGTTCTATAACTCATGGTAGTGGGGTTTGAAAATCCGGATTTCTAAAAAAACTGGAGTTTCAGACAGCCACGCACCTCGGAGTAAAATCCCCATATCTAGGGGTTCCGATGTCCTTTTGAGCCGAAACCGGTGGCATTGGACAGAGGACAGACAGAGCTTTAATTTGATTCTAGAATCATTAAATTTCTATTTCTGAGAAGAGAGTTATGCCACTTTTAATGCGGGTTTACTCCAGCTCGAAGAAAAAGAAATAAATTAAAGCTTGGTCCTTTTTAAGTGCGAAAAAGAATAGAGTGTAACGGAACGTTTTAAGATGTTGTTTGTTGTCGCTGTTTTTCGGACAATTATTTAGGAGCCAAAGACGGTTAGACCCAAGGCCGGACCAAGTGGTCTCGTCTTGACTCGAGCGTGTCGGACCCGGTGTCCCGAGTCGTCCCTTAGCTGTGGATGTCCCTTGAGTTCGTCAGAGTACCTGAAAAGGAGCTAGAGAACACGTGAACTACAAAGGGGAAACAGGGGGGGTGCCCCTGTTTACCTCTCCGACGCTCAACATTAGTGGGGTGCCCCTGTTTAGAGGCCAAAGCTTGAGAGAAACGAGCGAGGTACGAGTTCGGCAGCGTTTCACTGCTCAAGAATGGGTTACCTGGACCAAGGGGGGTGCCTCGGTATTTATAGACGACCAAGGGGCATTTTGGGCATCCCCTTGGCCGAAGGCCGCCTCTGACCCGGCCATGGCCGGCTCTGACTCGGCCGTGGAGGCCATGGCCGGCTCTGACTCGGCCATGGCCGGCTCTGACTCGGCCGTGGAGGCCATGGCCGGCTCTGACTCGGCCATGGCCGGCTCTGACTCGGCCATGGCCGGCTCTGACTCGGCCATGGCCGGCTCTGACTCGGCCATGGAGGCCATGGCCGGCTCTGACTCAGCCATGGCCGGCTCTGACTCGGCCATGGAGGCCATGGCCGGCTCTGGAGAGCCGGCTATGGAGGAGGGCCGGCCTTGGAGTGCCGGCCTTGGAGGAGGGCCGGCCTTGGAGCGCCGGCCTTGGAGGAGGGCCGGCCTTGGAGCGCCGGCCTTGGAGGAGGGCCGGCCTTGGAGCGTCGGCCTCGGAGGAAGGCCGGCCTTGGAGTGCCGGCCTTGGAGGAGGGCCGGCCTTGGACGTGTGTCGGCCGGCCATGGGCCGGCTGAGCATATGGCCGGTCATCGGCCGGCTGAGCATATGGCCGGTCATTGGCCGGCTGAGCATATGGCCGGCCACTGGCCGACTGGCCTTTGGGCCGGCGATAGGCCGGTCAAGCATACGGCCAGCCGCTGGCCGGCTAACCCCTGGCCCGGCCATTGGTTTGGGCCGGCCAAAGGCCGAGGCAAGGTTTCGCCGCCCGAGGCCTTGCACCGGTCGCGTGGGTCGAAGTGACGCCTTAGTCCCCGTCGGTCCGAGACGGACCGACAACATTGTTTAAAGCTTTTATTTTTGTTTTATTAGCAGGGTAATAACATAGAATAAAATAAATAACAACAAGCATAAAACGAATACGGTAAATAAAAGAAACTAGAAAGACAAAGTAACTAGTCACAAAATTTACCAAAATTTCTCAAACCTTTAAAACACGTTTTTCAATATAAAAAATTAAAAACTTTTAGAACTGATTCTAATGTGTTTTAAAAACATCCCAAACTCATAGAAAATCAACATGCTTTTTAATTTAAAGGCAAGAGCAATAAATTAAAAAAAAATCTAAGATTACAATTCTAACTTGTCACAAAATTAGTAAACTTTCGAAAACGATTTTCAAGCTCATAATTTTAAAAACATGTACATGCTAATCTTTGACCATAGCTCTGATACCATTTGTTGGAATCGATCTAGGGTTTAAGAAAATAATTAACGCTTCGGTAAGCGGCGGAATTTTAAAAATTTTCTTTTACAAGTAAAAACAGTTTTTTACTAACCTAGACAAAGTGCAAGTACATGTAATTAAAAACTAATATGAGCTAAGAAGTTTACTAACCTTTCTTGAAGCTTGATCTTTGAGAAGCTCTTAGAAAGTTGCAACGCTCGTCTCCCCTCGCAGCACGTCTCTCTTTCTTTCCTCGGCACCTCGAGCAACCACGAAAGTTTCTATCACTAAATCACTCGAAATAAAGGAATCAGTGAGTGGGCACTTTTAAACACTACGACTTAAGAACGAGTCTTGAAGTCGCAGAGCTAAACTCTAGGTCAAATGAGGACCTAGCTGCCAAAACAAAAATCGAAATTGAATAGAGAGAGAGAGGAGAGGGGCGGCCAAGCTAGAGAGAGAAGCTCTCAATCTCTAAAACTTGGAATGAGAAAAATGAGAAGAATGAGGCTCCTATTTATAGGAGAGGTCTTACCTTCAATAAGGTAGTTTTCTCTTCTATAGAATATCACATATTCATGAGCCAATTTCCCTTTTTCTTTAATGAGGCACACGGCCAAGACTTGCCAAGGAAGTCCTTGGATTTGTTTCCTCTTTTATTTGCTTCTCTCTTGACCCTTATGGCCGAAATTCCTTTATGCCATGCATAGGAAATTTGTTTCCTCTTTTTCTTTTGACAAGTATCTTCATACATTAATGCACAAAAGGAACTCTCTTTCTTTGGGTATTATGGGCGCCCAACATTTCTCTAGAAGGAGCTTCTAGAAGCTTCTTCATTTGTTCATAACAACATGAGAAAGGCCCATTAAGAATTTTCAATAAAATTCTTATGAAATGAAATTAATTCACAAGGCCCAATGATCAAGTCATGGCCGAGTGACATTAAGTCATCAAACGAACTTGTCAAAAAATTTATTGACATCCATTTCATACTATGTCTCAAAAGACAAAAATACCCTTTTGACAATTTTCGTTTTTGTTTTGACTTAGCTTCCTGTTTAACTATTCCTATCGATGTGATTCGTGACAGTGACCTCATGGACCCAAATGAACAAAGCTTGAGCTAAACACTTGGACTCAAAAGTTCACAAACCTTTTCCAAGTTTAGCTTAATGCCAACTGACTCCACTAAAGAGTTGACACTGAAAATCTCTCGGTTCAAATGAATTTATTTTCTACTCAAGAATTCAACCTAATTATGATGAGCGGATCCACTGAATATTATCTATGTTTACCCTTCATGAATGTCATCAGCTAGTCGGGATTTACTAAATTACCATTTTACCCTTCTAGCTGTTATTTCCTCAACTCCTTTGTCGCTTGTGAATAAGTTAGAAACAATGTATTGACGAGGAGCTAACAAGTCACATTGTTTCATCCAAAAGAGTCAGGACTCAATTTGGACACTGGCCAGTTCATTTATTCACACTCCAAGGAACAAAGCATGAGGTGACATACATTGCATTTCAGCAATCTTGTTCATGAATTCCATATCTATGAGAACTTCACAAAGTTACTCATGACAGACTCACAACTTAGTACTTCACCAATAGGCCTTGTTCGGAATCACATAGTGCGTCCGAACTTTGACTTTCTCAAATGAGAATACTAAGGTGTGAAATGGCATGTCTCATTTCAGGATTAAGGTAAGCATGATGCAATTCATACATAGTGACTTCGAGACATAAGAGGTTAAATGGTTTGTTCTTATATTGTCTCTAGAAGTGCACTGGTCAATTCAGTACCTTCGGAAGATACCTAGAAGAACTATAGAGTCCCCAACTCTCAATGCCTCATAACTAGACATCATAGATTCTTCTAACAATCATACTGAGGTCAATAGTCCTTTGACCCTAAGATTGCGAATATATCATTTTAAGCAAACTACGAAGAGTTTGTTCATGCAAATCTACATTTGTCTCTTCGTAAGTTGTTAAGTTTGTTTATGGACTAAAAGACTATGGTTTTATCATAAAGCTTCAGACAAGGAAGATTGAATGAACGTTTCAACTTTTTATTAATGAATAAGCAATTACAAGCAAGAGTCTTCGTAAGACTATATTACATCAAATGTACACAAATAGACACTACTACTCTTCTTGTGGGCACCATTGACAACAATAGATTCTCCTAACAATCGTACTGAGGTCAATAGTCCTTTGACCCTTAGATTGCGAATATATCGTTTTAAACAAACAACGTAGAGTTTGTTCATGCAAATCTTCATTTGTCTCTTCGTAAGTTGTTAAGTTTGTTTATGGACTAAAGACTAACGTTTTATCATAAAACTTCAAACAGACAAGGAAGAATGAATGAACGTTTCAACTTTTTATTAATGAATAAGCAATTACAAGCAAGAGTCTTCGTGAGACTTTATTACAGCAAATGTACAAAATAAAGATTACAACTATTCTTGTGGGCACCATTGACAACAAACTCCCACTTGACTCAAAGAAGATGTGTGTAGTCCTTCATGCCTAATCCCTCTCGATGTTGGTCGAAGACCTTGTTCGCTAGGGCGTGAATGGATCTGCTAGGTTGTCCACCGTTGAGATCTTCTTCATTTCCACGTCTCTGCGCTGCACGATCTCTCGAATCAAATGGCATTTTCTCTCAATATGTTTAGAGCGCTTATGGCTTCAAGGTTCCTTTAAGTTAGCGACAGCCCCACTATGATCACAATGAAGGGTCATGGGCTCGTCGACGTTTGAAACAACTTCCAAAATACTTAAGGAATTTTCTAAGCCATACAGCCTCTTTGGATGCTTCACAAGCAGCCACATATTCTGCTTCCATTGTGGAGCCAGCAATGCAAGATTGCTTAATACTCCTCCACACAACAGCTCCACCAGTAAGGATGAACACAGATCCCGAAGTGGATTTCCTGGAATCCTTATCCGCTTGAAAATCGGAGTCGGTATATCCCGTCATAGTCAGGTCAGTACCTGAGTATGTAAGCATCAAGTTACTAGTTCTTCGAAGATACTTAAGAACATGCTTAACAGCAATCCAGTGCTCGGGTCCATTGTTGGATTGGAAATGGCTAACTACTCCAACGGCGAATCATATATCAGGTCTAGTGCAAAGCATAACATACATGAGGCTTCCTACGGCAGAGGCGTAAGGAATTTTCCTCATGTCTTCAATCTCTTGTGCAGTCTTGGGAGACTGATCCTTAGAGAGAGAGACTCCATGCCTAAAGGGTGTTTGGCCCTTCTTGGAGTATTGCATCGAGAAGCGATCCATCACCTTATCAATGTAAGATGCTTGAGAGAGCGACAAGGTCCGGTTTTTCCTATCTCGAAATATTTGGATCCCAAGAATGTACGCGGCTTCTCCTAGATCCTTTATATCAAATTGCTTTGCTAACCAGACCTTAACCTCAGATAATTTACCCACATCGTTACCTATGAGTAATATATCATCGACATATAATACCAGAAACACAACTTTTCCTTCGTGTATTAACTTGTAAACACAAGGCTCATCTATCGACTGTTCAAAGCCGAAGCTTTTCACAGTTTCATCGAATCTAATATTCCATGACCTAGATGCTTGCTTGAGTCCATAAATGGACTTAAGTAACTCACAAACCTTGGTCTCTTGACCTTTTTCCATGAAACCGTCTGGTTGAGCCATGTAAATGCGCTCGTCAAGACTACCATTCAGGAAGAGGCTGTCTTGACATCCATTTGCCAAATTTCATAGTCGAGAGCTGCAGCTATGGATAGGAGTATGCAGATGGAAATAAGCATCGCGACTAGCGAGAAGGTTTCTTCATAGTCAATCCCTTCTTGTTGGGTATAACCCTTCGCCACACGTCGTGCTTTGAACGTCTCGACGTTCAAATCCGAACCCCTTTTCTTCTTGTATATCCACTTACACCCTACGGGTTTAATCCCTTTAGGAAGGTCTACAAGTTTCCAGACTTTGTTGACATATATCGAGTGCATTTTAACTTTTATGGCGTCAAGCCAAAGGTTTGATTCAGAACAAGCCATCGCTTGGCTATAGGAAACAGGGTCATCCATGTCAGAGACAGCTACAAGAGAGTCTCCATAGGACATGTACCTGTCAGGCTTTTGAGTAGCCCTCCCACTACGTCGAATAACTACTTGATGAGATTCTGATGAGTTAGGTTGTGTTTCAGTTGGGGTAAGAACAGTTCTTACAGATGAGGTAGAAGCTTCCTCACCCAACTTTTCTTCAAGCACAATTTTGCGTCAGGGTTTTGCATCCTTCATGAAGTCCTCCTCAAGGAAACGAGCATTCGTGCTAACAAAAGTCTTATCGTCCTCGGGACTATAGAAAGTAACACCTTTGGTTTCCTTTGGATAACCAACGAACAGACACAATTCTGACCTACTAGCCAACTTGCTAGTCATTTGCCTCAGCACGTGTGCGGGGCAACCCCAAATTTTGATGCGGCCAAGATTCACTTTACGGCCAGTCCATCGTTCATAAGGAGTACGAGGAACCGTTTTGGACGGAACTTGGTTCAGAATGTAAGCGGCCGTTTCGAGGGCATATCCCCAAAAGGAAAGAGGGAGTGATGAGTAACTTATCATTGATCTAACCATTTCCATAAGAGTTCGATTTCTTCTCTCTGACACTCCATTTTGTTGGGGTGTGCCAGGTGCGGTAAGCTGAGAAGCGATACCTTCTTCTTTAAGAAAGTCATCAAACTCTCCAGACATATACTCCCCACCTCGATAAGATCGAAGGGCTTTGATCACTTTGCCAGTTTGCTTTTCCACTAAAGCCCTAAAGACCTTAAATACGTTAAAGGTCTCGGATTTGTGTTTGAGAAAATAGACAAAACTATATCGCGAGTAATCATCGGTGAAGGTAACGAAGTATTCGTATCCTCCACGTGCCTGTTGGCTGAGCGGACCACATACATCATAATGTACTAGTTCCAGTAACTCAGTGGCTCTTCGACCCTTATCGGAGAAAGGTCGCTTAGTCATTTTTCCTTCTATGCAGGATTCACAAGTAGGTAGTAAACCTATTGCAGAGGCTTGGAGTGGACCGTCCCTCACAAGTCTCTTAATCCTATCTAGACTGATATGACCAAGTCTTAAGTGCCATAGGTATGTTTATTTTGTTAGATCGGAGGATTCATGAAGTTTGATCCTCTTTGGCTCCCTAATTAGATCATTATCTATTTCGGTGTATAAAAGGGAAGGTTGAGTGGGATAAATGTAAAAAAGAGCATTCTTCATACATGCATCAGTGACAAAAAAATTATAAGGAAACGAAATACGAATTCCATTCTTAATGAACTTTAAAGAATAATCTTGCTCAAGAAGACGAGCAACGGATATTAAGTTCTTCCCAAAGGTAGGAACAAAATAAAAATTATTCAAGTTTAAAGTGCGGTCTTCAAAAGACAGTGTCACGGATCCCACAGCCTTCGCAGACACATCACACCATTTGAAACAGAACTCGCCTTTCTCTAAGCTTTTGGTTTTCTTGACACCATTCAAGGAACAACAAATATGGTTAGTGGCAGCGGAGTCAAGAATCCACGTTGATACATTATCAGCTACTAAGCATGCTTCGGTAACTAGTACAATACTATGTTCATTTGGTTTGAGATAGGCAGGATAGTTTTTTTTATCGGCCTTGTGAGGTCTCTTCTTAGTTCCAGAGGCGGAGGCTTTTTGCTCAGTAACATGTGCCTCTCCTTGATTCCTCTTTCTCTTAGTGAGACCTTCAGCAGTGTGAAGCTCCTTCATAAGCTTGGTAACAGTGTACTCTAGCTTGTTTATGGAGTAGTTCATCTTGGAGGTATCAAGAGATGCGGGGAGAGTTTCTAAGATCATATCTATGACATTCTTCTCATCAATCTCAGATCCTAGGATTTCCATTTTATTCAGAAAACTAATGATCAATATCATAAAGTCTCCAACAGGAGTCCTAGCCTTCATATGACAGTTCATAAACTGTCGGACTACTTGTTGCCTTGCTTGACGCCTTTATCCTCCAAACATCTCATGGAGATTGTTGAGCATGTCGGCAGCAGTCTCGATGTCACGATATTGTTGTTGCAACACATTGTTCATTGATGCTAAGATATAACACCTCACAATCTCATCGGAGCAGAGCCAGGCCGCCAAGGCATCTTTGTCCTCTTGAGTCGAATCATCATTCATCAGAGGAGGACACGGGGTGGTGAGTACCCATTTGTGCTTGTTAAAGGTAGGTATTATGTCGAGGTTATGTTTCCAATTAACATAGTTTTTGGTTTCGAGTTTGTTTGAGGAAAGGATGATCGAGAGAAGGTTGAGAGACATATTGCCTAATTAAGTTGAAACAAGTTTATGATTAGTCTTTTGGTTTAGGATTTAAGTTTCTTTAAGACTTGATAAAATCCAAAGGTTTTATAAACCAAACGATAATTTACTCCCTCAAGAGAAGGCCGCAAAAAATCTCCATTTATAAGTAAATGACACATCATTAATGCTTAGCCAAGATGTCAATACACCAATTTTGACTAGCCACCTTTTAAATTGGTTTGATCACTCACATCCTTTCGCAGAGCCTCAAGGGAGGATTACTAGGGATTGAGCCTAAGTGTGCAACCAACCACTTAGTCCAAAAGGTCAACTTTGAAAAACAATCCCCCAAGGGGAGGCCTTGCCTTTATCGTCTCACTCTCGGACGTAGCTCATTGAGCAATGATCGAAGCAAAAACGCCTTAGACTACTCCCATTTAAGAGAGTGCCACTAGAGCATCTCTTAGTCTCACGTTAATTGCTTCTTTCATTAGTGTTGGGGATTATGGGTTACAAACAACAAGTATAACCCTCCCACTTAGTTTTTGGAGTTGGTACATCGACTCTTATAATTTCGGAAACGAATTTCCTAGTTACAGAGCGACAGAGCAGACAATTAGAAAAGAATCTTAGATGTTCATGTTCACAGTAGTGTTAGTACATAAAGGCACAAGGGACATACTTGAATCTTTTCCTATTTTCTATTTCGGGTAAGTGCACGAGGGAAGTGTGAACTTCAACTCACTCGAACACTTGAAAGTTTGAGATTACATATCTTTTTATTTTTCGGCTTGTCTACAAGGAGACCTCCCACTCAAATTTTCAAGAGCATATAGATTTTGAACATATGTGATATAGATATAGTTTTGAAAACATTTTGAAAACTTATTTGATTTGGATGACAAAATATTTTCAAGTTTGAAAACGAAAACGGTTTTTCAAAATTCAAACTAGTTTTGTAAAAATTCAATTTCAATTAAACGTTCGAAAAAAAAACATTTTAATCTTTCACATCATGATCACAATCTTATAAAAAACATTTTTGCTCAAGAAAATTTTCTCATTAGAGTTCTATAACTCATGGTAGTGGGGCTGAAAATCCGGATTTCTAAAAAACTGGACTTTCGGAACAGCCGCGCACCTCGGAGTAAAATCGCCATAACTGGCGACTCCGATGTCCTTTTAACCTTAAACTGGTGGAATTGGAAAGAAGACAGAAAGAGATTTAATTTGATTTAAGAATCATTAAATTTAAATTTCGGAGTAGAGAGTTATGCCACTTTTACTGCGGGTTTTACTCCAGCTCGAAGAAAATAGAAATAATTAAAGTTCGGTCTTTTGGGTGCTTAAAAAGAATCAAATGTAACGGAACGTGTTAGGAAGTTGTTAAAGCTTTTATTTGTGTTTTATTAATATGGTATAAAAGAAATAACAACAAGCATAAAACGATTCAAGTAAATAAAAGAAACTAGTAAGACAAGAAAACTAGTCACAAAAATTACTCAAAATTTTCTCAAACTTAAAAACACGTTTTTTAATATAAAAAATTAAAAAAATTTAGAACTGATTCTAATGTGTTTTAATATCATCCCAAACTTATAGAAAATCAACATGATTTTTAATTTAAAGGCAAGAGCAATAAATTAAAAAAAAATCTAAGAAAACATTTCTAACTTGTCACAAAATTGTAAACTTTCGAAAACGATTTTCAAGATCATAATTTTAAATACATGTACATGCATATCTTTGACCATAGCTCTGATACCATTTGTTGGAATTGATCTAGGGTTTAAGAAAAAGTTTAAAGCTTCGGTAAGCTGCGGAATTTTAAAAATTTTCTTTTAACAAGTAAAACGATTTTATTAACCTAGACAAAGAGCAAGCACATGTAAATAAAAACTATTATGAGCATTAAAGATTACTAACCTTTTTAGAAGCTTGAACGTTGAGAAGCTTTTGGAAAGTTGCAACGTTCGTCTCCCCTTGCAGCACGTCTCTCTTCTTTCCTCGCCAACTCGAGCAACCATGAAAGTTTCTATCACTAAATCACTCGAGAGAAAAGGAATTAGTGAGTGAGCACTTTTAAACACGACGACTCTAGAACAAGTCCAAGAGTCGAAGAGCTAAAACCACTAGGTCAAATGAGGACCTAGGTGCCAAAACAAAAACGAAAAATAACTAGAGAGAGAGAGAGGAGTCGGCTAATATTCTAGAGAGAGAGGCTCTCAATCTCTAAAACTTTGGGATGATTGAAATGAGAGGAATGAGGTATGGTATTTATACGAGGAGGATTACCTTCAAAAGGTAGTTTCCTCTTTTCTATAGAATATCACATATTCATGAGAAAATCTTATTTCCTCTTTTCCTATGGCCTTGCACGTCCAACATGCCTCATGAAGGCTTAGGATTTGTTTCCTCATTTGATTTCCTCTTAGTTGGCCAAAAATGCACTTTCCTTCTAGAGGAAATTTGTTTCCTCTTTTTCTTTTGGCAAGTATCTTCATGCACAAAATAAACTCTCTTTCCCACTATGGCATGAACGAAATTCAGCCTTATTTTCCTTGGGTTGGACGAAATTTGAGCTTCTAGAAGGAGCTTCTAGATGTTTCTTCATTTGTTCATGACAACATAAGAAAAGCCCATTAATAATTTTCAAGTAAAATTTTATGAAATGAAATTAATCATCAAGGCCCAAATTCTTTAAGTTGGCCGTGTGATTTAAATTTCATTTGTCATCATATGACAATGTCAAAAAAAAAAATTATTGACATTCATTTCGTCCTATGTCTAAAAAGACAAAAATACCCTTTAGACAATTTTCACAAAACTTGTCTCGTTCTTGTTTTGACTTAGCTTCTAGTTTAACTATTCCTACTCGATGTAATTTGTGACAGTGACCTCATGGATCCAAATGAACAAAGCTTTAGCTAAACACTTGGACTCAAAAGTTCACAAACATTTTCCAAGTTTAGTTTAATGTCAACTGACTCCACTAAAGAGTTGACACTGAAAATCTGTCGGTTCAAATGAATTTATTTTCTACTCAAGAATTTAACCAAATTATGATGAGCGGAATATTATCTATGTTTACCCTTCATGAATATCATCAGCTAGTCGGGATTTACAAAATTACCATTTTACCCTTCTAGCTGTTATTTCCTCAACTCCTTTGTCGCTTGTGAATAAGTTAGAAACAATGTATTGACGAGGAGCTAACAAGTCACATTGTTTCATCCAAAAGAATCCAGACTCAATTTAAACACTGGCCAGTTCATTTATTCACATTCCAAGGAACAAAGCATGAAGTGATATACATTGCATTTCAGCAATCTTGTACATGAATTCCATATCTATGAGAACTTCACAAAGTTACTCATGACATTCTCACAACTTAGTACTTCACCAATAGGCCATGTTCTGAATCACATAGTGAGTCCGAACTCTGACTTTCTCAAATGAGAATACGTAAGTTGTGAAATGGCATGTCTCATTTCAGGATTAAGGTAAGCACGATGCAATTCATACATAGTGACTTCGAGACATAAGAGGTTAAATGGTTTGTTCTTATTTTGTCTCTAGAAGTACACTGGTCAATTCAGTACCTTCGGAAGATACCTAGAAGAACTATAGAGTCTCCAACTCTCAATGCCCCATAACCAGACATCATAGATTCTCCTAACAATCGTACTGAGGTCAATAGTCCTTTGACCCTTAGATTACGAATATATCGTTTTAAGCAAACTACGAAGAAGTTGTTCATGCAAATCTACATTTGTCTCTTCGTAAGTTGTTAAGTTTGTTTATGGACTAAAGACTAACGTTTTATCATAAAGCTTCAAACAGACAAGGAAGAATGAATGAACGTTTCAACTTTTTATTAATGAATAATCAATTTCAAGCAAGAGTCTTCGTTAGACTTTATTACATCAAATGTACAAAATAAAGACTACAACTATTCTTGTGGGCACCATTGACAACAATTATTTCAACAACACGCATAGGAGTAATTAGATTAGTCATTGAACCCTTGAAATCATTTTTGATACATTGGCTAATAAGCATGGAAGATGATTGCTTATGTTTATGAACTATGGATTTTCCATAACAAGTATATTCATTCACAAATGACCATATGACCCACAATGAAGATTTTGAACAACCCGAGGCATTCATCTTCCATGAACATTCAATATTCTAACAAACAATGCAATAACGTGTTTTACTTTATCTCAAGACTCTTAATTGAAAATTATTTCTAATTATAATTATACCCATGGCAGAAACAAGAACATCTTTGCGCATGAAACGTTATTGACATTAACATCAGAATTCATAGGGAAGTTATTCAAATTATGGTCATCATATAAAACAGTTTCTAAATAAGAATTATTTCCATCTTGATTTAACACTGACGATGATGCTTTTATGGATTCAAAGCATTGATGCTCAAACAATTTTACTGCAAGAAATACATAAATGGATGTTAATCATCGTAAAATCAGTGTCAACGGGATGTAATCAAACTTTTGTTTTTGATAAAGATGATATTTAATGACCTGATTCAACAAATGAAAACGATTTTCTAGCCATTGACCAACTATACATTTCAAAATCGGAAAATAACATACCAAAAATTGAAGAAATTTCAAAAATATGAGCGCCGTTCAATTTGAATGTGTTTGCTTCTTAAAACACATAACAAAATCGAATATCTTCTACACAATTATAGAATAAATCCACATAATCACATAATAAATGGTAATCAATAAGGAGTTATTATAGAATAAATCCACGTAATCCCATAACTAAACGCTAATCGATAAGGAGTTATTATAGAATAAATGTGGAAATCAGAAGCTTACCAAAGTGTCCCGTCATGTCATGTCGTCAAAGTGGTTATTTTCCAAAAATTACGAAATGTAGACTAATTAGCAAGTCTTACAGATTAGGCGGCTTAGTTAGATAATTTTTTGTAAAAATATTTGGCACATAATAAACGATTGTCTTCTTTGTTTGCTTTGTCCATCTTCAACTCCTAATTTTAATTTTAGGGTATATTTTGTCTTAAATGAGGTACGAACTTTTGTCCGGAATCTTTGTACATCTTAAACAAGTTTTGATTAATAAAAATTTCCTTAAAAAAAATTGGACTATTTATTTAATAAAATGAAACAGACTAGAATCTTAGTATCTAATGTGAAAAATTGGCTAGTTGTAACCATTTTTTTCGTAAAAATAAAAAATAAAAAAGAATAAGAAGTTACATTATTATAAGGAAAACAGAAGTATGTCACTTAGTCCTGCTTTTGTAGCAGAAATTTTCCTGCAAGTTGCAAGCAAATTGATTTTCCCTCGAAAACCAAAGGATTGGTTCGGTTGCTAAAAAAATTAAAAAATAAATTCTTTCCGATTCACGTGACAAGGTAAAACTATCAAAGTTTGGTCCTTTATTCAACTTGGAGCGCATTAATTGCAAACCTAAAAACAAGTCCCACAAGAGAGGAAGAGTTTGGTGGCAATGTAATTATATCCATTCAAGGATAGCTAGTTTTAGTTCATGAACTAATTAAAAAGAACCCCTTCCACAAACCCATTTCTACATATACGTCGCTTTTGGTAGGTGCGTGTGAAACAATAAACTTGATCGATGGAACTTTCTCTTTCTAGATTTTCCTTTGTTCAAGTTCCATCTTGCATGTGTCCATTGCTGCTGTGCACAAGGATTTTCTACTGGCCAATAATCAATGTTTTCTTTCCTTTTCATAATCCGGTTGTTAAAAGTCGCAGTAATATAATTACATCTTTTGAATTCACATAATTATGAGGCGTAGTCTTAGAAAAATGTGTATGATTGAGATTCAAGTCATAAAGTGAACACAAAAGTGAGACCAGAAGAAGGTACGAGAAAATAATTTTAACATGATTCACTTTATCTTCCATGTACAAAAGAATTTTAGACTAACATGAGTTCCAAATTTTAAATCAAGAAATGACATGCTATTAAATTATACACGTATGGAAAAAAAAAATGGAGTTACTATATCTGAGAAGTTAGGAGGGTCTTGTTACTACTATTGGTATTATTCTCAGAAACAGCTTCTTTACACATGCAATCTGGCATAGGAAATGTGTATAATGATCCACTGGGCTTCCTCACTTCAATACCCTTTTGATCACTGTGGCGAAGCATATCTCGCATTTGCCGTCTGAAGTCCTCCCACCTACACGAACACCCGATAAAAAATATCGATATATAAATTACTTATTAAAAAGGCTAATTTCCTCAAAATGGGTCTGAAAAAAAGTGTTGTTTAACCTTAATTTGGGATTGTCAAACAAAAGGGCTAGTTTCCTCTTGTCGGGTTTGATCGTCTTTGAGTGCCCGCCGAATAAATAGCGCCTGTGGCCCATCAAGAAGTGGGGAAAATTGCCACCTTGAGTGGTTACAAAGACTTCGCTTTTAAGGCAAACTGTGTAATCAAGAGCAGCCAACCTAGATAAGTGGCCCTACAAAAAAGATAAGTTCACATTCAAAACATTGACTAGAGTGATTAGCACCAAATTATAGCCTTAAAAGCGTACCAATGTGAGGAACCAAGTCATTGATTTTCACCACAGATAAAATTCATATTATTACAATTCATCGTGTTTAGTTTCTTTTCCCCAAAAATAAGAAGGCTTGAAAAATGAAATTACAACGATACCTTAAAAGACGCAAGTTCTTCAGGAGTAGCAAGTGTATCTTTGGTTTCCAAAAGCGGAAACATTTGTTTAAGAGGGGCCATATACTTTTCAGCTTTGTAAATTATACCGGCTGCGACGTATATGAATGTAGTATTGTCAAAGCCCATGCCCCGGAGCATCATGCCAACCTAAGATTTCAACGGAAAGACTCATCAGCTCTTCAGCAAGTTATTCAATACGATAACCTCTATAATCACATTCAAAGATCAACTAGAAATCTGAGAATAAGTTCCATTACTTTACAGACAAATGCACTAGAGGGAATATGTATGTACCTCCAACGGGGTTAAAGGGCATTTTCCATCCACCCGATTGGCCCCGGGCCTGATAACTCTACCCCTTCTCCTGAATTTTCCTCTCCAACTTCTTTCTCGGGCAATATCCATTTCACGCTTCTCTTCCTCTCCGCCGTCATATTCGCAGCATGAAAAGGCAACCATATCCTTGAGAAAGAAGTGGTTTGTTGGGTTTAGAAGTTGTTTGAAAAGCCTTTAAATGAGGTCATTGGTTGGATAAAGACTGTACCTCTTCAAACCGGAGATGCACAGATACGTATCTTCCACCGTTTTGAATGCTTTTCTTCAGCATTCGGTCTACCATTTCCTCTGCTAGCGTCTTTATAGGTTCTGAAAACCTTAGTGCTTCAAAATTGGCAAAGCATCTAAGCCCTTGGACACTTGAAGGAACTGCATGAGCCAATCTGTTCGAAAATGGTGCTATTCGCACAGCCCTGCATCATAGATAGAAAGCTATATATAGCTGTCATCGTACAATATTCTATGAGAGTTCTAAGTCATCAGAATCTAAACTGAAAGTCACGAAGTTAAGCGAAAAAATAAAAACCTGAACACAGGCAGACCATGCAAACATTTTTTTAACTTTGTTTGCTCTTTTTGGCGTACTGCCCATGTATTACAATGGAACAGATGTAACAAGAGGCATCTCATATTGCAGTTCCAATAATTAATAACGATCAAGGTTTAAACATACTCAATCGATTCCATAAAGATACTGGGCACTTTGCCATAATGTAAGAAAATAAAAAGCATCTTTCAAGTAGTAAATCTGGCAAAATATCACGACTCTTAGACATCAAAAGCATGCTAAAGATAATATTTAACAAAAGTACATACCCCATATCAACCAACTTGGGAAGCACCTTATGAATATAATAAGTCGGACTTGACCAAGCTTTTACCCTCAGGTTAACAATCTTGCTAATATTATTGTCGAACATCTGGAGTACATCTTCTGGGAGCTCTTTGACTACACTAATCTGTCGTCCAAGTGTACTTATGAAGAAATCTTCATCAAATATGTCCCTAAAGTTGCTGCAAGTACAGAATAAAGAAAAACATATCCAGCACTTGTTAAACAAATCAGATCGGTAAACTATATGGAAATCTAACTGTTGTCGAACAAATAAGATTGCCAAAGAATATAAATCTCCGTATGCAATTGAATTATCTATTGCAGAAAAAAGATATGATCATAGAAATTTCGAAATCCAATGTTAGAAAAAATAATCAACTTTTTTATATAATGATGGTCCTGTACATTTATGGGTTTGGTTCTCTGATAAAGCATGGATAAAACTGTCACGGGAGGGCCTAAATATCGTAACAAATGAAAATGAAGTCAAAGGCACATTTGCTGCAGATTAAAATCTATGGTTCTTTATTGGAGTGACAGTCGTTTTCATCAAAACAACGTTCACTCTTTCTTTAGCGCGTTGTCGTTTCTTGTTATCATCATTATGTTTTCCCTGTATTTGTTTTTCCCCCTCTTCTACTCGAGTATATAAACTCTGTCACTTATCATTTCAAATCATTTAATGAATCAATTTTCATTAAGTTGAGCCAAACACTATTTGTCAATATGGAACTCTCGTCCCAGCTCTGATCGGAGATCTTCGTCTTCTCCGATCCACATCCTCTGTTCGTCAGATCGTTGATCTTCGTCTTCTTCGATCACCATGGACAATCAAGCTGCTCAACAATTCGTTTCCTTTTCTCATCCAATCGCATCTAAGCTCGATGCGAACAACTACATCATCTAGAGAAAGCATGTCCAAGCGACTCTGAGTGGTTAATCCAGCGTTCGTAAGCTGTGATCGGCAAGATCAACTACTCATTTCATAGCTAATGGCCTCAATTAGTGACGGCGTGCTCTCACGACTGGTTTCCTGTGAAACATCTGCTCAGATATGGAGCACTTTGCAAGTCTACTTCGCATCTCAGATCCGAGCGAAGATTTCTTAATTCAAGACTCAATTGAGTGGAATTAAGAAAGGGTCTTTATCCATCAACGACTATCTCCTCAAGATCCGTAACTTGATCGATCTGCTCTCCATGGTTGGAGAAACTACGAAAGCCAAAGAACACATATGCATCAAAAGTGGATTGCCCGAGGAATACGAGAACTTCATCATGAACATGGATACACGATTTGAACCTCTCAGTAGTTTGAGTTTGAGTCTTTCCTTCTGACTCAAGAGTGCAGAATTGAGAAAAAACATCAATCTCGATCTGAGTCTCCGACAGCCAATCTCTCTTAGTACTCAAATTCCAGTTGGAACAGAGGTCGCAGTTCTGGCTATGGTCACGGTTCAAGCTACTCTCAACCTTCTTGTGGAAACTTCTCACCATGAGGCTTTACTCCATAGTTTGTTTGTCAAGGTAACTTCAATTCTACGCCACATACCTATCAGAGTTCTCATTACATTTTTGGGCGTGGATACACCTCAACTCAGTCGTGGACGTGGCTCCACTAAACGTGGTCGGGCTCAGTGTCAGTTGTTTGGTAAGACTGGTCATGTGGTGATGCAATGTTACTATCGGTATGATCAGTCATTCTCAAGACCTTGTCAGTCAACTCAACACGCTCAAGAAATTCAAGGTCACCTGGCTGAATTTGGGGAGGATCAGATGAGTGATGTTCAATACAACTGTGGCTCCGGCTCAACCTATGATTTTCCCCTACAAGAGTGGTCACCAACAGCAATGTTGGAACACTGGAGAGCGTTGTAGATTCCAACTGGTATCCAGACTCCGGTGCCACACATCACATCTTCAGAAGACTTGGCTCATGGCACTGAATCCAGTGGCTCAAAGAAAGTTCTAGGAAATGGTATGGGCCTTAAAATCTCTAGCATTGGTCATTCTCAACTTCTATCACAAACACATCATAAGCCTCTTTTCTTAGACAAACTCTTACATGTGCCTCAAATTTAAAAAAAATCTCCTTACTGTGTTTTAGTGTGCAGCAGATAATAATGCCTATTTTGAATTTTTTCCAACTCTTTCCTTTGTCAAGGATCAGGTTTCTAGGGCTATTCTGCTGTAAGGCAAACTTCAAAATGATCTCTATGTCTTCGACAATACACCTTCAAGTCTTCCCTACTCTCCTCACTCAATGCCTTCATTTACTGCAAATCTATCTAGTGTCAATCCAAATAATGTAACCTCTACTAGTTCAATGGTTCAGCCAAATCATGTAGTTCCCACTTTCACTCTATGACACAATAGACTAGCTCACGCCACTTAACCTGTTGTAAAGGTTGTGCTACACTCTTGTAATCTCTCAAATAGTAATAAAAATTCTTTTTATGTGTCAAGCTTGTTGTCTTGGCAAGATCCACAAATTACCTTTTCCCTCATCTCAAATTGTCTGTAGAAGAAGAATTAGTAGCAGGTTAACTTTGGATAAACTCTACTTATGGTTTTCTCGAAGAGATAACACTGGGAATTCTTGAATAATCTCTCGGCATATTTAAGGAATTAAAAGACAGGTATCAATTGAACAATGGAAGATAGCAAACCGCTTCAGGTCATTCACACTGACATATGGGGCCCATCACCATGTCCCTCTGCTAGTGGCTACAGATACTATATCCACTTCATTGATGCTTACTCTCGATTCACGTGGATTTATCTCCTGAGACAAAAGTCGGAAGCTCTTGCCACACTCAAACTACTTCGAAAACATGATGAGCTGCAGTTAGGAAGCAAGATTCTTGTTGTTTCAGTCTGACTGGGGTGGTGAGTATCGTCCATTCAAAATGTTCCTTACAGCTCAAGGCATTGTTCACAGGAATTCATGTCCTCGCAGCCATCAACAGAATAGTGTTGCTGAACGCAAACATGTTGAAACTAGGCTCACTGTATTGGCTCAAGCTAGCATGTCCCTAAAATTCTGGGATGAAGCTTTTCGCACTTCTGTTTATTTGATCAACAGATTATCTACACTGGAACCGCGTATGAGCTATCCTCTTGAAGTGCTATTTCAAACTAAGCCGGTGTATGCTCAAATGTGTGTTTGGCTGTGAATGCTTCCCCAATACCAGACCGTTTAACACTCACAAACTTTACTTCCGCTCCAAGCCTTGTCTTTTTCTAGGCTACAGCTTGAACCACAAGGGATACAAGTGCTTGGATTCCTCTGAAAGAGTGTTTATCTCACGAGATGTGATATTCAATGAACAAGTATTTCCCTATCAGCTCATGTTTCCCTAGCCATCACCTTCATCTCCAACCAGTGTGATCCAACCACATTCCCACAACTATCTTCCACAATCCCAACCCTATTCCTCCACCTCTCCACCTAGTTCTCATCAATCCCACTCAATACCATCTCAGCCCATCTCAGATGCCAGATCAACCTCATCTTCCTCTGCTCTTACTCCATCACTGCCCTCTTCACACCCTCTTTCCTCTCTTCTACCAGTCCAAAATGACCATCCAATGATCACTCGTGGGAAAGCTGGTGTGGTCAAACCTCGTGTCTTCATGGCAAGCAAAGCATGGTTTTTAAAGGCGTAAACAGTAATCGAGGCGATTTCTGTTTTTGAGGCAAGGCGTAAGCCTCAAAAGAGTCATAAATTAATTTTTTTGAATAAATCTGGAATCATCCCTAAATAAATTTACACTGATAATGCTTAGTTTTAACCTTCATATACTAGTTTAACAATGAAAACCCAAAAAAACACTAATCTACGTTTTAAGCCAGTTTTAGACTAATCTATATCAGATAACGAAAACCCTGAAATACTAGTTTTAGACTTGCGATTCAGGTTATGTGTTAAAAAGAACCCTAATTTACGTTTTATTAATCTTTTACTTTAAAAAAAAAACCCCCAAAAAAGATCCAGAAAAGTCCAAACTTTTAAATTGGACCTTTAAAAAAAAATACCCTATTTCATGCGTTTCTGGGCGAAAATTTTCGAAGCGTACGCACAAGGCCCACGCCTAAAAACCAAAAGGTGCAAGTTGACTTTCTTCCAGGCTTAAGCCTTGAGGCTTTTTTCGACCGCCTCGCCTCAAGGCGCACCTTGAAAACGCCTTTTAAAACGATGAAGCAAAGAACCTGCAAGTGTCTCTGATGCTCTGCTCTCTGAACCGTGGAAACAGGCTATGCAAGATGAAATTCTTGCCCTTATGAGGAACAACATTTTGAGTCTAGTGTCTCTTCCACCTGATCGCAAGGCAATTGGGTCCAAATGGGTCTTCAAGCTCAAAGAGAACTCTGATGGAACTTTAAACAAACATAAGGCTCGGTTTGTTGCCAAAGGCTTCTCACAAGGGGCGGGTTTTGACTTTCATGAGACCTTCAGCCCTGTCATTAAACAAACAACAATCCAAGTTGTTCTCAGCTTGGCCTTGTCAAAGGGTTGGCTGGTTCTTCAGTTGGATGTTAACGCCTTCCTAAATGGGGATCTCAAAGAAGGCATTTATCACCAACAGCCGGAGGGTTTCGCTGATGTTTCCAAGCCAAATCCGGCATGCAAACGATACAAGTCCTTATACGGCCTCAAACAAGCTCTTAGGGCTTGGTTTGAAAAGCTACAACACGTGCTTGTTTCGTCTAGACTCACATGCACCAAGTTCGACCAGTCTCTATTTGTCAACATCTCTCCAACTCCAACCCAGTATGTCCTGGTATACGTTGATGACATCCTTATCATCAGCATCTGTTCTCAGAGTCTTGACTCTCTTGTTCGTCACCTCCATGCTCGATTTGCCTTGAAGGACCTGGGCCAACTCGATTACTTTCTTGGCATTCAAGCTCATGTGGAGTCTGGCCTTTTCTTGTCTCAAAAGAAATACGTTGTAGACCTCTTGGCGCGTGTCAAGATGTAGTATGCAAAGACAATTGCTTCTCTGATGACATATGGCGAGAAACTTACTGCGTACGGCAGTGATCTCATGGTTAATCCCCATCTCTACAGAAATGTCGTCGGTGCCTTGGAATACCTGACAATCACTCGTCCCGAGCTATCCTTTGTTGTCAACAAGGTCTGCCAATTTATGCAAACTCCTCGTGAAGCCCATTGGAAAGCAGTGAAGCGAATTCTACGCTACATTGCTGGGACAATTGACTTCGGTCTTCACAATCGCCGTCGACCATCCTCTCTTTTACTCACTGGGTTGCCTTTGACCATGAAGATCGAAAGTCCACGACGGGTTTTTGTGTGTACTTAGGGTAACCTAATTGCTTGGTCCTCACGCAAGTAACACACGATATCTCGCTCTTCCGCTAAAGCAGAGTTTCGTGCTCTTGCCAGTCTTGTCTCTGAGATCACGTGGTTTCAATCTTTACTCGGCAAACTAAGCCATCAGTCGCTACCTCGTCCGATTCTCTGATGTGATAACCAGAGCACTGTTCAACTCGCTTCAAACCCGATTCTTCACGCGTGCACTAAACACGTTGAAATTGACCTCTACTTCGTTCGTGACAAAGTTTTGCAACGTCAGGTCGAAGTACGTCATGTTCCAGCCCTCGATCAAGCCGCTGATGCCCTTACAAAAGCTATCTCCAGCCTTCGCTTCCCTGACTTGCGCTCCAAACTTCGAGTTGAGGATTTCTCCACTCTGCTTTTGCAGGGGGCTATTGGAGTGACATACTCGTTTTCATCAAAATGACGTCCACTCTTTCTTTAGCACGTTGTCGTTTCTTGTTATCATCATTACGTTTTCCCTGTATTTGTCTTTCCCTCTTCTACTCGAGTATATAAACTCTTGCTACTTGTAATTTCAAATCATTCAATGAATCAGTTTTCATTCTGTTGAGCCAAACACTATTTGTCAATATTCTTCCATTAATCAAGTCACATAGAACATGAAATCCATCCAACCATTTCCATTATAATATGTTCATCATATTGACCAGTTCAACATTGTGATTTTGATGCAGACACTTTGCAACAATCATGATATAATCACCTGGAGTCGCGCCAAACACTATTCAAATGGAAAATTGGAATTACGAGAGTTGCATTTAATAATCCAGCCACAGCAACTGCATCACAAATCTGAAATGTAATAAAAATAAAAAAAGAAAATGAAAACGCCCTTAGTTTGGATATATTAGGTTTTAATCAACATGCAGAGTTCTCATACGAAATCCACCAGTGTAATAATTTGACAATCAGTTACATTATCCTGATCAATGAAATCCTCGTGTAAAAATAATGAAATAAAGCACATAAAGGCATCATTTGGTAAGTTAAGCATATAGTTATTTTCTTATATGCCAGCAACGATTTGGAATTATACTATAAATTATAAAAAAAATACAAAAAGGACTGTCATGTTACTTTGTATGTTCATCTAGCCTATGGTATCAGGAGCTACAGATAAATGCTAGGGATGATGAAAACTTCGGAGCAGAGTGATCACAAAATCATTGATATGATAACAACACTTACAGACAGACGTTGCTGGTTTAACCCGCCATTTGCTTCAATTATGAAAAAACCATTTGACTTCGGCAATTCTGAAACACCAATAGAAAGTGGGCGGAATATGTTAGCAAAACCACATAAGGACGATGATTTGAATTTCTCAAATTTTTTTTTGTAAAAAGAAAACAAAAGCATGACCAAGCATGAAAAATTATTATTTGAATACTTTTACTCGAATATATATATATATATATTAGGTGATCAATAATAGACTGCTTATACATAGAAAACAACATATGCACACTATGAAAAGGTGATTTTCAGAAACTCGTAATAATTTGGTATTAACATCTTGTGAGTTACTCACGTGTAACTGGTCAAGTAATAAGTTCATATGTTTCTCATTTGAGACTTATACTAGATAGCAGTATATCACCAATGAGTACCAAATCCAAAGTACAGTGATCCCTGGCTGATAAAATCGAGCTTAAAACTTGAAATGAGAGCTAGTCTAGCCTCTAATTCACCAAAGGAAAGAAAAATTGAACCTGCTTTGGACATATCCTCTTTTGGGGCACAGGGTTTCCATCGTTGACGAGCTGTAGAATTCCACACGGACATCAACTGCGCATTTCGTACATGAATTATAAGACAGTTCATTGGCTAGTAGTGTATTGATACCATATTTCATTTTGACAAGCCAGTTACAAAGTTCATGCGCGCACTCTAAAAACTGAAAAAGTTATACCTAAAAAGAAAGCCAGTTAAGTTCACATAATCAACATATAGCAATCAAACATCCTTGTTCGATGGCACTTAACAAGTTCACAATTTCAATTGTCAATGCAACAAGAAATAAGCCAAGCGTTCTATACCCAAAAAAAAAAAATAATAATAATAATAAATAAACAAATCAATCGTGAACTAACTCAGAAAATCAGGGTCCACATTTCATATTATTCCAAATTAAGCTATATCCAACTGGAACTTCCAAATTGCAAGACAAAACAATCAATAACAAGCCGTATAATAGTTCAAAAATACCCAAATGCACATCATCTAGAATATTGATCCAAAACGTAATAAAAAAAAAGAACCAAATTAAATAGAAAGAGACTCAGATATTTAAAACTGAGTGCAACAGAACGAATCCCGCCAACAGAACGAATCCCGTAACAAAAGCAGCAGAGCCAAGAATAAAAAACAAGTATTACCACATTCTCAGTCGCATTGCTATCGGCTTCCATGAACGGCCATAGCTTCTCAAAAACCTGCGGACTCCGATACATGGATCCCGGAGGTTGACGTTTGTGGACCCTAACGACGCGGTCCTTCAATCCGACGACATCAAAGCTCACTGAGCCCATGTATAGCAACATCCCCGAGATGTATAGCAACGGAGCTAGAAGAAGCACGCCTCGGCGACGAAACACCGCTGATATCAGCAAGAACACGAACTTCTCCACCGAGCTCTTCTTCGATCCCTTTCCTCCGGATGAGCTCTTGCTCCGACCGTGCCGGAACCGCGGCGAAGAAGGCGGCGAGCCGCTCGACCGAGCAGTGCCGAGCCGACTGAGGCCGTGCATTGTAAGAAAACCTAGGGTTTTGCTCCAACGAAATCAAGCTCAAGATCTGAGACTCCCGAACATTTTTTTCCTTTAATTTAATTCCCTCTATACGAATTCCTCTCCTCGGTCGAATCGCATCTGCGCGTGGCTTCTCTTCTCAAAGTTTTACTTTCCCGAAACACGAAAGAAATCTTAACAAAAGAAATCTTAACAAAAGAAATCTTTTTCTTTCTGAATATCTCTGGAGAAGGGAAATGGGATGGCCGGGAAATGAAAGCGAGTGGGATTCGCGTGGAAGTGGAAGAACTTCGTGACAGTTAAGTAATGCAAAGAGAGAGAGAGAGAGAGAGAGAGAGAGAGAGAGAGAGAGGTGGTACTGCGTGTGTGTGTTTGTGTGAAAATTGATGCTTTTGATTTTTTTTTTTTTTTTTTTTTTTTTAAGAAATTGATGCTTTTGATAAACGGTGGAGAAGAAACATTAAGGAAGATCACGTGTCAGACTCAGACCCGGCTGATTTCTACAAGCATTGGATTGTGGAAGACAGGCACACATTTAATAAGAGAAATTTCATTTTCTAGACTCAAAAACTATGAAAATATCGCCATTTTCGTTACTTAAAAAATATCCAAAATTAGACTTTTGAACATATTTCGGACAAAAATACCCTTACAAGATCATATAACACTACTAAAAAAAATTCATTCTCTACTTCTCTCATTCTCTATCATTTTTTCATCATTTCGCGTATTCAATTGGTGTAATTCCTTCAAAATGGGTAAGTATGCTTCTCCATTCATCTTTTATTGCTTTAGTCATATAGCTTGTATAGAAAAAATAAAGTTGGTAGATGTAGGTTAAAGTTTCCGGAATTTAACGTTATTTCCGATGAAATCCGACCTTTTCGGATGAAATTCATGTAAAAATTCCGATGAAATTTAAGCCAATATTCCGACAATTTCCGACATTTTCCGACAGGACCAATTTTCCGACAGTTTCTGACAGTTTCCGACAGTTTCCGACCGGTTCCGACAGTTTCCGACCGGTTCCGACCAATTCCGATGAGTTTGGAAAAAATCAAAGTTTAATGCATTTTTGTGATATTTCTTGCAGTTTTATTGATGGTTAACGGCACGTGGGAGAGAAATGGACACTTATACGTGTTCAAAAACGCGAGAACATTTCCGCTTGAAGTTTCGAAAGAGACAACCTACATGGAGTTAGTCGACAAGGTGTACAAGAGAGCCGATATAGATAGATCAAAGTATGACTTAAAGTTTGAAGTTCCATATGAGGCGGGTAATATGCCAATTGAGCCTGCTTTGTTGAAGGACGATATGGACGTTAAGTATTATACGAAGAATAAAAGTCGTAGAAGTTATGCACTTTGTGTAACTGGTATCGAAAGAAGTCATGGCGTTAACTCCAAAAATAAAAGATAAAGGGAAAAATGTGATGAACGAAGAATTGTCTCGTGTTGAACTCAACAAGAGACAACATAATCTTATTACAAATGACCGAGATGATAATCATGTGTTCAACAGTCGAATAGATGACCGAGACGATGAAGTATACAAGCGTGATAGATATGACTACCACAACAACGATGTGGATGATGAAGAGAAGTTTGACGTAGATGATAGACACAACTGTGACAAAGGAACAGAATTTGAAGAGTTCGTGGACACTGAAGAATATGAAGATTTTGTAAAACATTTTACAGTACCATCGGGACGGGGTGAACCATCGGGGCACGGTGAACCATCACGTAACCCTCATAAAGTTGTACCACCAACAGATTGCGTGCCTTACTCATGGAAAGCCCCCGACTTCACAACCGATGATTTTGTCAAGGAAGAACATAATGACGGTCCAAGTCAGTTGCCAAATTCTTCGACAGGTATTAAGAATGAGATATACTTATATTCTTAAATGAAAAATGTTATGTTTTATGTATTATAACCATTGAATGCAATAGGTAGCACAGAAGACATATACCTCAGGAAGGAGTTTGAGTCCAAGAAGCAGATGAAGCAAGAGATTCATGTTTTTGCTCTAAAAAATAATTTCGAGTTTAGAGTGAAATCATCTTCGAAAAGTAGATGGTATGTCATATGCAAAAATGAGATGTGCACTTGGAAGCTGAGGGGTGTTGTGCAGTGGTCTGATATGTGGCAGATTACGTCGTACGAGAGTAGACATTCTTGTGCGCGTGTGGTTCGAACAGAAGGACATAGAGGAGCTGCACCTTGGGTTATTGGTCACGTCTTTAAAGATAAGTACAGTATTAGCTCTATGGCTGAGTATTCGGCACATAACGTAAGAGAGGAAGTCAAGACAAGATGGGGTGTTGATATCTCGTACTTGAAAGCTTGGAGAACCAGGGAGAAAGCAATTTCATACGTAAGGGGTACGCCAGAAGAATCTTATCAGAAGTTAGCATCTTGGCTATACATGTTGGAGCAGAATGTTGTCAATGGTGCCCACAAGAAGAGTTGTAATCTTTATATTATGCATTTGATGTAATAAAGTCTCATGAAGACTCTTGCTTGTAATTGCTTATTCATTAATAAAAAGTTGAAACGTTCATTCAATCTTCCTTGTTTGAAGCTTTATGATAAAACCTTAGTCTTTAGTCCATAAACAAACTAAACAACTTACGAAGAGACAAATGTAGATTTGCATGAACAAACTCTTCGTAGTTTGCTTAAAACGATATATTCGCAATCTAAGGGTCAAAGGACTATTGGCCTCAGTATGATTGTTAGAAGAATCTATGATGTCTGGTTATGAGGCATTGAGAGTTGGAGACTCTATAGTTCTTCTAGGTATCTTCCGAAGGTACTGAATTGACCAGTGCACTTCTAGAGACAAGATAAGAACAAACCATTTAACCTCTTATGTCTCGAAGTCACTATGTATGAATTGCATCATGCTTACCTTAATCCTGAAATGAGACATGCCATTTCACAGCTTACGTATTCTCATTTGAGAAAGTCAGAGTTCGGACTCACTATGTGATTCCGAACAGGGCCTATTGGTGAAGTACTAAGTTGTGAGAATGTCATGAGTAACTTTGTGAAGTTCTCATAGATATGGAATTCATGTACAAGATTGCTGAAATGCAATGTATGTCACCTCATGCTTTGTTCCTTGGAGTGTGAATAAATGAACTGGCCAGTGTCCAAATTGAGTCCTGACTCTTTTGGATGAAACAATGTGACTTGTTAGCTCCTCGTCAATACATTGTTTCTAACTTATTCACAAGCGACAAAGGAGTTGAGGAAATAACAGCTAGAAGGGTAAAATGGTAATTTAGTAAATCCCGACTAGCTGATGACATTCATGAAGGGTAAACATAGATGATATTCAGTGGATCCGCTCATCATAATTAGGTTGAATTCTTGAGTAGAAAATAAATTCATTTGAACCGAGAGATTTTCAGTGTCAACTCTTTAGTGGAGTCAGTTGACATTAAGCTAAACTTGGAAAAGGTTTGTGAACTTTTGAGTCAAAGTATTTAGCTCAAGCTTTGTTCATTTGGATCCATGAGGTCACTGTCACGAATCACATCGAATAGGAATAGTTAAACTGGAAGCTAAGTCAAAACAAGAACGAAAATAGTCAAAATGGTATTTTTGTCTTTTGAGACAAAGGATGAAATGAATGTCAATAAATTTTTTGACAAGTTCATTGGATGACTTAATGTCACTCGGCCATGACTTGATCATTGGGCCTTGTGAATTAATTTCATTTCATAAGAATTTCATTGAAAATTCTTAATGGGCCTTTCTCATGTTGTCATGAACAAATGAAGAAGCTTCTAGAAGCTCCTTCTAGAATGAGTTTGGGCGCCTACCCTATAGAGAAATAGGAGAGATTATTTTGTGCATAAATGTATCAAGATACTTGCTAAAAGAAAAAGAGGAAACAAATTTGCATATGGATGCATAAGGGATTCGGCCAAGAGAGAGACAAGGCAAGGCAAGGAACAAAAAAGAAAACAAATCCAAGGCTTGATGAAGCCTATGTTGGCCGAGTGTCTCAAGAGAAAAAAGGGGAAATTGGCTCATGAATATGTGATATTCTATAGAAGAGGAAACTACCTTATTGAAGGTGAGACCTCTCCTATAAATAGGAGCCCATTTTCTTCACATTTCAATTCATTCCAAGTTTTAGAGATTTGAGAGACTCTCTCTCTAGAACCTTGGCCGTCTCTCTCTCTCTCTCTCTCTCTCTCTCTCTCTCTCTCTCTCTTCATTTTCGATTTCTTTGTTTTGGCACCTAGGTCCTCATTTGACCTAGTGTTTAGCTCTGCGACTTCAAGACTCGTTCTTAAGTCGTAGTGTTTAAAAGTGCCCACTCACTGATTCCTTTTATTTCGAGTGATTTAGTGATAGAAACTATCGTGGTTGCTCGAGGTGCCGAGGAAATAAAGAGAGACGTGCTGCGAGGAGATGAGCGTTGCAACTTTCCAAAAGCTTCTCAAAGTTCAAGCTTCAAGAAAGGTTAGTAAACTTCTTAGCTCATATTAGTTTTAATTATATGTACTTGCTCTTTGTCTAGGTTAGTAAAAAATTGTTTTTACTTGTAAAAGAAAATTTTTAAAATTCCGCCGCTTACCGAATCCTTAATTATTTTCTTAAACCCTAGATCGATTCCAACAAATGGTATCAGAGCTATGGTCAAAGATTAGCATGTACATGTATTTAAAATTATGAGCTTGAAAATCGTTTTCGAAAGTTTACTAATTTTGTGACAAGTTAGAATTGTTTTCTTAGATTTTTTTTAATTTATTGCTCTTGCCTTTAAATTAAATATCATGTTGATTTTCTATGAGTTTGTGATGTTTTTAAAACACATTAGAATCAGTTCTAAAAGTTTTTAATTTTTTATATTGAAAAACGTGTTTTAAAGGTTTGAGAAATTTCGAGTAAAATTTTGTGACTAGTTTTCTTGTCTTACTAGTTTCTTATTTTTACTTGAATCGTTTTATGCTTGTTGTTATTTCTTTTATGCCTTGTTATTACCTTGCTAATAAAACACAAATAAAAGCTTTAACAACCTTCATAAAACGTTCCGTTACACTCGATTCTTTTTCGCACCTAAAAAGGACCAAGCTTTAATTATTTCTTTTTCTTCGAGCTAGAGTAAACCCGTATTAAAGGTGGCATAACTCTCTTCTCAGAAATCTAAATTTAATGATTATTGAATCAAATTAAAGCTCTGTCTGTCCTCTGTCCAATGCCACCGGTTTCATGTCAAAAGGACATCGGAGCCGCCAGTTATGGCGATTTTACTCCGAGGTGTGCGGCTGTTCCGAAACTCCAGTTTTTTAGAATTCCGGATTTTCAGCCCCACTACCATGAGTTATAGAACTCTAATGAGAAAATTTTCTTGAGCAAAATTGTTTTTTATAAGATTATAAACATGATGTGTAAGATTAAAAAGTTTTGATTTTTGAAAGATTAATTGAAATTGAGTTTTTTCAAAACTAGTTTGAATTTTGAAAAACCGTTTTCACTTTCAAACGTGAAAATATTTTGTCATCCAAATCAAATAAGTTTTCAAAATGTTTTCAAAACTATATCTATATCACATATGTTCAAAATCTATATGCTCTTGAAAATTTGAGTGGGAGGTCTCCTTGTAGACAAGCAGAAAAATAAAAAGATGTGTAATCTCAAACTTTCAAGTGTTCGAGTGAGTTGAAGTTCACACTTCCCTCATGCACTTTCCCGAAATAGAAAATAGGAAAAGATCGAGTATGTACCTTGTGCCTTTATGCACTAATACTGCTCTGAACATGATGATCTAGGATTCTCTTCTAGTTGTCCGCTCTGTCGCTCTCTAACTAGGAAATCTGTTTCCGAACTTATAAGAGCCGATGTACCTACTCCAAAAACTAAGTGGGAGGGTTATATTTGTTGTTTGTAACCCGCGATCCCCAACACTAATGAAAGAATCAATTAAGAGCCGCTCTTGCGACCCTCACTTAAATGGGAGTACTCCAAGGCGTTCTTGCTTCGATCATTGCTCAATGAGCTACGTCCGAGAGTGAGATGATGATGACAAGGCCTCCCCTTGGGGGATTGTTTTTCAAAGTTGATCTTTTGGACTAAGTGGTTGGTTGCACACTTAGGCTCAATCCCTAGTAATCCTCCCTTGAGGCTCTGCGAAAGGATGTGAGTGATCAAACTAATTTAAAAGGTGGCTAGTCAAAATAGATGTATTGACATCTTGGCAAAGCATTAATGATGTGTCATTTACTTATAAATGGAGATTTTTTGCGGCCTTCTCTTGAGGGAGTAACTTATCGTTTGGTTTATAACACCTTTGGATTTTATAAAAGTCTTAATAAAACTTAAATCCTAAACCAAAGACTAATCATAAACTTGTTTCAACTTTTATAGGCAATATGTCTCTCAACCCTCTCTCAACCATTCTTTCCTCGAATAAACTCAAAGGCGACAATTACGTCGACTAGAAACGTAACCTCGGCATAGTCCTTACTTTCGACAAGCACAAATGGGTTCTCACCACCCCCTGTCCTCAAACGAATGAAGATTCGACGCAAGAGGAAAAAGACGCCCCGGAGGCCTGCAGTAAAAGTGGCATAACTCTCTGATGAGAAATCTAAATTTAATGATTCTTGAATCAAATTAAAGCTCTGTCTGTCCTCTGTCCAATGCCACCGGTTTCGGGTCAAAAGGACATCGGAGCCGCTAGTTATGGCGATTTTACTCTGAGGTGCGCGGCTGTGCTGAACCTTCAGTTTTTTAGAAATCCGGATTTTCAAACCCCACTACCATGAGTTATAGAACTCTAATGAGAAAATTTTCCTGAGCAAAATGTTTTTCATATGATTATAAACATGATGTGTAAGATTAAAATGTTTTGATTGAAATTGATTTTTACAAAACTAGTTTGAATTTTGAAAAACCGTTTTCACTTTCAAACTTGAAAAATATTTTGTCATCCAAATCAAATAAATTTTCAAAATGTTTTCAAAACTATATCTATATCACATATGTTCAAAATCTATATGCTCTTGAAAATTTGAGTGGGAGGTCTCCTTGTAGACAAGCCGAAAAATAAAAAGATGTGTAATCTCAAACTTTCAAGTGTTCGAGTGAGTTGAAGTTCACACTTCCCTCACGCACTTTCCGAAATAGAAAATAGGAAAAGATCGAGTATGTACCTTGTGCCTTTATGCACTAATACTGCTCTGAACATGAATATCTAGGATTCTCTTATAGTTGTCCGCTCTATCGCTCCATAAATAGGAAAACCGTTTCCGAACTTATAAGAGTCGATGAACGAACTCCAAAAACTAAGTGGGAGGGTTATACTTGTTGTTTGTAACCCACGATCCCCAACACTAATGAAAGGTGCAATTGTCGCTAGACTAAGAGTCACCCTCGTGGCCCTCTCTTAAATGAGAGTACTCAAGGGCGCTTTGCACTGATCATTGCTCAATGAGCTAAATCCGAAAGTGAGACAATGAGACAAGACCTCCCCTCGGCGGATTGTTTTTCGAAGTCAATCTTTTGGACTAAGTGGTTGGTTACACACTTAGACTCAATCCCTAGTAATCCTCCCTCGAGGCCCTGCGAAAGGATGTGAGTGATCAAACCAATTTAAAAGGTGGCTGGTCAAAATTGGTGTATTGACATCTTGGCTAAGCATTAATGATGTGTCATTTACTTATAAATGGAGATTTTTTGTGACCTTCACTCGAAGGAGTAAATTATCGTTTAGTTTATAACACCTTTGGATTTTATCAAATATATAAAAACTTAAATCCTAAACCTAAGACTAATCATAAACTTGTTTCAACTTCTATAGGCAATATGCCTCTCAACCCTCTCTCAACCATTCTTTCCTCGAATAAACTCGAAGGCGACAATTACATCGACTGGAAACGTAACCTCGACATAGTCCTTACTGTCGACAAGCACAAATGGGTTCTCACCACCCCCTGTCCTCAAACGAATGAAGATTCGACGCAAGAGGAAAAAGACGCCCTGGCGGCCTGGCTTCGATCCGATGAGATTGCGAGATGCTATATTTTGGCATCAATGAACAATGTGTTGCAACAACAACATCGTGATTACGAAACTGCCACCGATATGCTCTACAATCTCCATGAGATGTTTGGAGGGCAAGGACGTCAAGCTAGGCAACAAGCGGTCCGAAAATTCATGAACTGTCGTATGAAGGCTGGAACTCCCGTTAGAGATCATATGATGTTGATCATTAGCTATCTAAATGAAATGGAGATCCTTGGATCCGAGATTGATGGGGAGACTAAAATAGATATGATCTTGGAAACTCTCCCTGAAACCTTTGATACCTTCAAGTTGAATTATTCCATGAACAAGCTAGAGTACACTGTTACCGAGCTCATGAAGGAACTTCAAACCGCTGAGGCACTCACTAAGAAAAAGAGGGCTCTAGGAGAGGTACATGCTACTGCCTCCACCTCTGGATCTAAGAAGAGACCTCGCAATGCCGAGAAGAAGAACCAACCTAAGGTTCAAACGAAAAAGAAGGCGCCAAAGGCTCCGAAGGTGGACAAGTCTAAAGACAAGTGTCACCACTGCAATGAGCCTGGTCACTGGCGTAGGAACTGTCCTGCCTACCTCAAAACCAAAGTAAAAGGTATTATACTTATTACTGAAGCTTGTTTAGTAGCTGATAATGTATCATCGTGGATTATTGACTCCGTGTTGGAATCGATCTAGGGTTTAAGAAAATAATTAACGCTTCGGGAAGCGGTGGAATTTTAAAAAATTTCTTTTACAAGTAAAAACGGTTTTTACTAACCTAGACAAGTGCAAGTACATGTAATTAAAAACTAATATGAGCTAAAAAGTTTACTAACCTTTCTTGAAGCTTGATCTTTGAGAAGCTCTTAGAAAGTTACAATGCTCATCTCCCCTCGCAGCACGTCACTCTTCCTTTCCTCGGCACCTCGAGCAACCACGAAAGTTTCTATCACTAAATCACTCGAAATAAAGGAATTAGTGAGTGGGCACTTTTAAACACTACGACTTAAGAACGAGTCTTGAAGTCGCAAACACTAGGTCGAGTGAGGACCTAGGTGCCAAAACAAGAAAAATCGAAAATAAACTAGAAAGAGAGAGAGAGGAGTTCGGCCAAGTTCTAGAGAGAGAGTCTCTCAAATCTCTTAAACTTGGATGAATGAAATGTGAGGAAATGAGGCTCCTATTTATAGGAGAGGTCTCACCTTCTATAAGGTAGTTTCCTCTTCTATAGAATATCACATATTCATGAGCTAATTTCCCTATTTCCTTTATTGAGTCACACAGCCAAACTAGGTTTCAATAAGCCTTGGATTTGTTTCCTATTTTGTTCCATGCCTTTGACTCTCTCTTGGCCGAAATTCCTAATGCATGCATATGCAAATTTGTTTCCTCTTTTTCTTTTGGCAAGTATCTTGATACATTTATGCACAAAATATTCTCTCCTATTTCTCTATAGGGTAGGCGCCCAAGTCTCTCTAGAAGGAGCTTCTAGAAGCTTCTTCATTTGTTCATGACAACATGAGAAAGGCCCATTAAGAATTTTCAATAAAACTCTTATGAAACGAATTTAATTCACAAGGCCCAATGATCAAATCATGGCCGAGTGACATTAAGTCATCAAATGATCTTGTCAAAAAATTTATTGACATTCATTTCATCCTTTGTCTCAAAAGACAAAAATACCCTTTTAACTATTTTCGTTCTTGTTTTGACTTAGCTTCCAGTTTAACTATTCCTATCGATGTGATTCGTGACAGTGACCTCATGGACCCAAATGAACAAAGCTTGAGCTAAACACTTGGACTCAAAAGTTCACAAACCTTTTCCAAGTTTAGCTTAATGCAAACTGACTCCACTAAAGAGTTGACACTGAAAATCTCTCGGTTCAAATGAATTTATTTTCTACTCAAGAATTTGACCTAATTATGATGAGCGGATCCACTGAATATTATCTATGTTTACCCTTCATGAATGTCATCAGCTAGTCGGGATTTACTAAATTACCATTTTACCCTTCTAGATGTTATTTCCTCAACTCCTTTGTCGCTTGTGAATAAGTTAGAAACAATGTATTGACGAGGAGCTAACAAGTCACATTGTTTCATCCAAAAGAGTCAGGACTTAATTTGGACACTGGTCAGTTCATTTATTCACACTCCAAGGAACAAAGCATGAGGTGACATATATTGCATTTCAGCAATCTTGTACATGAATTCCATATCTATGAGAACTTCACAAAGTTACTCATGACATTCTCACAACTTAGTACTTCACCAATAGGCCCTGTTCGGAATCACATAGTGAGTCCGAACTCTGACTTTCTCAAATGAGAATACTAAGCTGTGAAATGGCATGTCTCATTTCAGGATTAAGGTAAGCATGATGCAATTCATGCATAGTGACTTCGAGACATAAGAGGTTAAATGGTTTGTTCTTATATTGTCTCTAGAAGTGCACTGGTCAATTCAGTACCTTCGAAAGATACCTAGAAGAACTATAGAGTCTCCAACTCTCAATGCCTCATAACCAGACATCATAGATTCTTCTAACAATCGTACTGAGGTCAATAGTCCTTTGACCCTAAGATTGCGAATATATCGTTTTAAGCAAACTACGAAGAGTTTGTTCATGCAAATCTACATTTGTCTCTTCGTAAGTTGTTAAGTTTGTTTATGGACTAAAAGACTAAGGTTTTATCATAAAGCTTCAAACAAAGAAAGAATAAATGAACGTTTGAACTTTATTAATGAATGAATAAGCAATTACAAGCAAGAGTCTTCATGAGACTTTATTACATCAAATGTACATAAATAGACACTACTACTCTTCTTGTGGGCACCATTGACAACAAACTCCCATTTGACTCAAAGAAGATGTGAGTAGTCCTACATGCCTAATCCCTCTCGAAGTTGGTCGAAGACCATGTTCGCTAGGGCCTTGGTGAATGGATCTGCCAGAGATCTACTTCACCTCCACGTCTCCGTGCTGCGCGATCTCTCGAATCAAATGGTATTTCCTCTCAATATGCTTAGAGCGCTTATGGCTTCGAGGTTCCTTTGAGTTAGCGGCAGCCCCACTATTATCACAATAAAGGGTCATGGGCTCGTCGACGTTTGGAACAACTTCTAAATACTTAAGGAATTTTCTAAGCCATACAACCTCTTTCGATGCTTCACAAGCAGCCACATATTCTGCTTCCATTGTGGAGTCAGCAATGCAAGATTGCTTAATACTTCTCCACACAACAGCTCCACCTTTAAGGATGAACACAGATCCCGAAGTGGATTTCCTGGAATCCTTATCCGCTTGAAAATCGGAGACGGTATATCCCGTCATAGTCAGGTCAGCACCTGAGTATGTAAGCATCAAGTTCCCAGTTCTTGGAAGATACTTAAGAACATGCTTAACAGCGATCCAGTGCTCGGGTCCAGGGTTGGATTGGAAACGGCTAACTATGCCAACGGCGAAACATATATCAGGTCTAGTGCAAAGCATAGCATACATGAGGTTTCCTACGACAGAGGCGTAAGGAATTTTCCTCATGTCTTCAATCTCTTGTGCAGTCTTGGGAGACTGGTCCTTAGAGAGTGAAACTCCATGCCTAAAGGGTGTTTGGCCCTTCTTGGAGTCTTGCATCGAGAAGCGATCCATTACCTTATCAATATAAGATGCTTGAGAGAGCGACAGGGTCCGGTTTTTCCTATCTCGAAAGATTTGGATCCCCAGAATGTACGCGGCTTCTCCTAGATCCTTCATATCGAATTGCTTTGCCAGCCAGACCTTAACCTCAGATAACTTACCCACGTCATTACCAATGAGTAGTATATCATCGACATATAGCACCAGAAACACAACTATGCCTTCGTGTATTAACTTGTAAACACAAGGCTCATCTATTGACTGTTCAAAATCGAAGCTTTTCACAGTTTCATCGAATTTGATATTCCATGACCTAGATGCTTGCTTTAATCCATAAATGGACTTAAGCAACTCACAAACCTTGGTCTCTTGACCTTCTTCCACGAAACGGTCTGGTTGAGCCATGTAAATGCGCTCGTCAAGATTGCCATTCAGAAAGGCTGTCTTGACATCCATTTGCCAGATCTCATAGTCGAGAGCTGCAGCTATGGATATGAGTATGCCACTACTAGAAATTAGGCTTATTACAACGACATTTCTTACAATGACATTTGTCGTTGTAATAACAACATATATTACAACGACACAGTCGTTGTAATATATTTATATCAACACCATAAATTTTGACGATCCTATTTTCGATAAAGTTTTGGCGGGCTTGTCTATTGCAACGACAAATTTAGCGCGAGAATATACTACAATGACAAAATCGTTGAGAAAGCTTAAAATTTGCATTAAAATTTTTTTTTTCGGCAACATAATATTTCGAAAACTATATTACAACGAGATGTCGTTGCTATATGTCATGTTTCTTTGTTTACCCTGCAACAACGACAAATGTCGTTGCAGTAGTTTTTTTAAAAAATAGATGAAATTAATTATTAAAACTTGTTCTCAGAAATAAAATATTTTTAAATAGCTATGGCAACGACATGTCGTTGCTATTGCATATATTTTTGTTTTTTTTATTGCACCGGTGAATGTCGTAGTAATAGAATTAGGTTCACTTATTTTGCGCGTAAACTTCTCTGAGTAGTTATCCCCCACGATATGCTGTGAGCAAAAAGAAAAGAAAATCCCCACGATGCTCAAAATACACCATCTTCCTTCTCAATATAACACTCAGAATATCCTTCCGAATTTTCCCCCTTTTATCCACACTGTTAAAATCGGAGCCCTCTTTGAACGCCGCCGGCCTTCGAACGCCGCCGAACTCGGTCGCCTATCGCCGGACGTCACTCTCTGTGGCGAGCTCGTTCGACACTACGATTATCCTTGCTCCGAACACACGGTCTCTCTCTCTCTCTCTCTCTCTATCTCTCTCTCTCTCTCTATATATATATATATATATATATATATCAATAACTTTGAATGAACTCTGTAGAAATTTTGTTGACCCATTGGGATTGGAATTATAGACGTAGAATCCCCTGGAATTGTATTTTATATGGAAAAGAGATAAAGACAAGGAATTTAGTCCATGAATTTCAATATTTGTGATTAATTAAAAGAAAAGGTACAATTTGACATGTCCGCTGTTATACTTGATCATATAATCAATTTGTTTTTTTCCCCTATTGTTTTATGCCATTACTTTTTTGGGTTGATAATTTCTCAAACTGTTGTTGCCGTTTGAACACTGCAGACGCCTTTCACGAGATTGTGGCCGCACTTCACTGACTGCCTCCTCCCTTTGGACACCGTTGACGCCTCACCGAACCATCACTGTACTCACAGACCACCGCCCTTCTTCAAACACAGTCGGGTACCTGCTTTCAGAGGTAAACATTATTTGAAAAAAATGAATAAAAAATGTGCTTTTATGCCCTTAAATTCCAGCAAAACAAATAAAAAAAATCTCATGTTCCTTTTGCGTTTATATTGGAAAATGTTATTCAATCGAGTGCTTTGTAAAAAGGTCTTTTGGGTTTTGGTCTGTGGTCCAGGGTTTCTTTTTTGTGTTTTTTTTTTGGAATATTTGGTTTGGGGGGTTCCTTTCCCTCGGGCTGGCTTGGTTTCGGTCCATGTTTTAACTGTTGTGGTTCTATCTATTGGTGATGTAAAAGTCTTTTTTTTGTGTCGGTTGTGTTTGTGTATTGGAATCTCTCTTCACGGTTCATGAGTGACTTTCTATGTTTTATATTCATTTATCATTTACCAATGTTGTTTATCATGATGTGTTTTGGTGTTGCCCTGTTTTCACACTTTCTTTTTTCTTTTTACATGCAATCTTGCATGGTGTTGTCTTTCCCATACGAATCATTTGTTTATAGCATGGAGACATGTTTTTTTTTTTTTTTTTGGAAGTACTTCATTGGTTTTGTTCTCTGATATATTTTTTTTACTTGGATTTCATTGTTATGCTCACCGATTAGGTTACTTCATTGCTTATTATGCTCATCGATCATGCTGGTTACTTCAATTTATATTTAGTTTCTCTTCGTTAATGTTGATATAACTTTCCTTGATGTTTAGCGCGTTTCATTCAAAGAAGATTTCATTACGTATCTTCCTTGACGTGTCTTTGACTCGCCATCGACGCCGCTGCTCAAACTCACCCTCGACGCCCGATCGACGTCGGTGCTCGTTTCAAGGTAAATAGTTCCATTAATGATATAATTCGATTATGAATTTTTTTTTGTTTGGAATTTTGTAGTTTATGATATATGTTTATGTGAATATATGTTCTTTTTATGAAAATATGTTTCTTATTTTTTTAGTAATTTAATAATTTGGTTTAAAAAGTGACGAGCTCATTTAGTTTTTTTTTTTTTTTTTTTTTTTTTGGTGCTAACTAAGTGTTTTATTCGGATGATATGAGCCAAATCACTGAGGCTCTGTAATTTTGTGGTCCATATTAGTTTAATATAGTTAGGTTTATTGTATTTTTGAAAATTTGTAGATATGTGGTCGACAATAGATAAAAGTTGGATATTTGAGGAAAATCGACTGAGTGAGAAGTACTTTACTGGAGTTATGATGTTTTTAGCTATTGCCAAAAAGCTTGTTGACGCGCAGGGTAAAGTGCGATGTCCATGCAAGAGTTGCCTTAATGTTTTGAGGCAAAAGATAGAGGTCGTTGATACACATCTATTTGACAAAGGGTTCTCCACCATATATACAACGTGGATCCATCATGGCGAGACTGAAGTTGTAGTGGGGCAACCAGAGAACAGTGATCCTGATGAAGGTGTTGGTGGAATGTACGACGCGTTGCACGATATTATGGATCGAGATGATGTCGACGAAGAAAATCCTATAGACCCCAACCGCGAGTATAACGCAGGCCAGTTTAAAGATCTCTTCGGTGAAATGCAAAAAGAATTGTGGCCTGGTTGCACAGAATATTCATCATTGTCATTTATCGTCACGTTGATGCACATCAAAGTGATGAATAATTGGACAAATACTTCGTTTGACCAGCTCTTAAAAGTGTTGAAAAAGTCACATCCCGATGGTAATAGAATTCCTGAATCACACTACGAGGCAAAAACAAGGTTGCGCCGTCTTGGATTGGGGCATGAAAAGATTGAAGTTTGCAAGAATGATTGTGCTTTGTTTTGGAAGGAGAATGATGATGCCAAAAATTGTCCAGTTTGCAATGAGAGTCGATATGTAATCAAGCAAGGGGGAAAAACATCCCGCACAAGGTGTTGCGTTATTTTCCATTGAAAGATAGATTGAAGCGCTTGTATATGTCACGTCACATGGCAAAAGAGATGCAATGGCACAAAACTGAAAGGTTGGAAGAAGATGGAGTACTTCGACATCCAGCTGATGGAGCGGCGTGGAAAGAGTTCGACAAGAAGTTCCCCACTTTTGCAGCAGAACCAAAGAATGTTCGTCTCGGTTTAGCTGCCGATGGATTCAACCCATTCGGAAATATGAGTCTCTCATACAGTATGTGGCCTGTTGTTCTAACCGCATACAATTTGCCTCCATGGCTATGCATGAAGTCCTCGTACCTGATGTTGTCATTGCTGATTCCGGGTCCAACTGCGCCTGGAAAGGACATGGACATATTTCTACGACCACTAGTTGATGAGTTGAAAGAGCTTTGGGAAGATGGAATAGTTATACGAGATGGCTCTGATGGGAAACTATTCAAGATGCACGCTGCATTGTTGTGGACAGTGAATGATTTTCCCGCACGGAGTAGCTTATCTGGATGGAGCGGACAAGGATACATGGCATGTCCAACATGCAACGACCAAACTCCTTGGCTGAAATCTCGCAGCAAAATTGTGTACTATGATCATCGTCGATTCTTACCTACAAGACATCGCATGAGAAAGAGCAAACATTATCAGAATCGAACGGAGAAACGGGATGCCCCGAGGAAACTCTCAGGGGATGATATACTTCATCAATTAAGCTTTGTCAAGAAAGCAACCCCAGGGAAACACAACGATTTTGGTGGGAAAAAACGAAAGCGTGGAAAAGAAGAACTTAACTGGTCAAAAAAGAGTATTTTCTTTGAGTTGCCTTATTGGTCAAAGTTGTTGTTAAGGCATAATCTAGATGTCATGCATATAGAAAAAAATGTATGCGATAACCTCTTGGGAACCTTGTTGAACATCGAAGGGAAGTCGAAAGACACCGATAAAGCTAGAATGGATTTGAAGGATCTGAATATCAAACCAGAATTGCATTTATACATGGAACGAAATAGGTGGATGAAACCACAAGCAGAATACACTTTGACTCCCGCAGAAAGAAAAGGCTTTACGGATTTCCTCAAAGCAGTAAGGTTTCCGGACGGTTTTGCTGGAAACTTGAAGAAGAATGTTCGCAGTGGAGATGGGAAGTTGATGGGGTTGAAGTCTCATGATTGTCACATTATCATGCAACGTTTACTAGTACCTGGCGTTCGTCCGTACATAGAGAAAAATATCCAAGCTGCAATCACAGAGCTTTGTAATTTTTTCAAATTGTTATGTGCCAAGACGTTGAATGTGAAGGATCTTGAGAAACTGAAAGATGATGTGATAGAGATCTTGTGTAAATTAGAACAAATTTTTCCGCCGGCGTTTTTCACTATTATGGTGCATCTGGTAATGCATCTACCGGAAGAGGCTCTTCAAGGAGGCCCGGTTCACATGCGATGGATGTACCCGTTTGAGAGATATCTTGGATCTCTTAAACATTTTGTGAGAAATCGAGCTAAACCAGAAGGGTCTATTGCAGAAGCGTATGTGGTCAACGAAGCTTTAACGTTTTGTTCGAGGTATATGGATGAGATTGAGACCCGTTTCAGAATGCCTGGAAGGACAGATGTTGCTTCTCCATATGAATTTGAAGAACGCGAGATGTCTGTATTTAAATGCCCGTGCAAGTCTTATGGCATGATGACTCCAAAAACATTGGAGAATGACTTGATTGAGAAAGCAGAATGGTACATCCTTACTAACTGCTCGGAAATAGACAAATACAAGATGTAAGTGTGCATATTATATAAAGTTAATGATATCTTTATATGATCACTACTTAAATGTAATTAATTTCTAATTCCAGTGAGCATAGGGAAGTTTTACAAGCAGAAGGCCGACCAAATGTGGATAATGCTCATCGGAAAGAGTTTCGAACGTGGTTTTTGAAAAAGGTTTGGTAAAGTGTTTTTTTTTATTACAAGTTAAATATATGGTGCTGCAAATAATCTAGTGTTATTTGTCTCGATAGGCATATGAATTACGACAAATTGGTTCTGTGGAAATAACCGATGAGATTTTTGCCTTAGCATCGGGATGTAGTTCACTAGTCAACTCTTATTCTGGTATGGTAGTGAATGGAGTGAAATTCGTATGTCGTCAACGAGATAACAGAAGAACTACACAAAATAGTGGGGTCTGGGTTCCAAGTGATGAAGGGTATGATTTTTATGGGCAAGTTGAAGATATTATAGTGCTGCGATATATATATGGCTGCCATGTTGTCCTCTTTCAATGTCGTTGGTTTGACACTGACCTACGCAAGAAGCGAGTAATTAAAGACAAAAATCTAAAAAGTGTCTACGTGGAGGCAGAATGGTTTAAGGATGAACCTTTTGTATTAGCTACTCAAGCAAAACAAGTGTTTTATTTGCAAGACGACCTAAATGGGTCGCAGTGGAGAATTGTCGAAGAATGTGATCATCGACATATTTGGGACCTGCCTGAGATTGATATACTTTATGGTGAATCACCGTCCACATTTGACCTATTGGTGGAATCATCAGACTTGGAAGTTATGTCTCTCAACCGTAAAGAAATTGAGCCTGAGCTTGTTGTGGACACGAGCATAGTATTCCAACCTTATGGGCAAAACAATGAAGAATTTATTGACGACGTAGAAGAAGAAGAAGAAGAAGAAGTAGAAGAAGAAGAAGTTGGTAGAGAAGACTCAGACGATGACTTTTAATGGTAATCAATTTAATTATTGCTACTCAACGAACTCGACCCACAAATATGAGATTTGATTGTGGATTGTTTATCGTGAAACCAGATAAAGTTAGAACTCTGTTTATACTTGGAAAATCTCATCTATAGTTTTTTATATATATATAAACGTGAGCAGTGGGTAGACATTGTACATATGCAGCTGTAATTTCCAACCTTTTTGTGAACTTGAATGAACTAAATCAGAAGTCCTTGTATTTAAATGTTTTTCTAATTTTATTTTTTCAATTGTCAATCTCATTTATGGTTTGTTTGTGAATGTAGATGACAGGTGATCAACCCGATGCGATTCTCTCACAGGTTAGTAAGAAAAAAAGGGGGGTCTACAAAGGCCTAAAGACTGCGCGTGACCTTGAAGCAGCTAAGGGGAAGCTCCGTGTAGAGTTGGATGAGTCCACATACAAGGCAATCAACGGCTCCAAATCAAATTATGCGCGAGAAATTGGGAATGTTGTCCGTGCTAACCTTCTTCCCTATTTGGATAGCTGGAGTTCAAACCCACCTGAAAAGATTGCAAAGATCATCCCATATATGCGGAACATCTTTGACATAACTATATTAGGAGACGATACAAGGGAGATGAAGCAAACCCACATCGATGCGGCAATCATTCGTGATGCAAAGAATCGTTACCGTGATTGGAAAGCAGCCTTATGTCGTCACTTCCTGATGCACGAAGGGGTTCAAAACATTGAAGGAGCTCTTGTAAAGTGTCCGGAAACGGTTGATGATGTTGCTGTTTGGAAACTTTGTGTTGAAAGGTTCAGTAGCAAAGAGTTTCAGGTGAGTCAATATGTTACAGTTTTCAATTACTATTGTCAGTATTACTCTTAAATATAAATGCTAACCTAGAACGCTGAATTAATCAAGGAAAAACATATTCAAAACAAGGCAAATTCCATGAAGAAAAAAGCGACTAGCAGACAAGGATCGCGCAGCTATGCAAGCCATTGATTTGCTTTGGTAGAATATATTATGAATAATTTTGCATTTGTGTATGAATGATGTGAATACTCTGTGGTCTGGGGATTTTATGGTAGTTGGAATTTTATTCGCAGGTATTAGAAGTAAGGCATAGTGCCGGGTTTGTCAATATTTAAGGGGGAATTATGGCGAAATTTTCGTAGAACTAATAATTGTATTGTATATGTTTGTAGAGAAATCAAGAAACAGGAAAGTTGAAGAGCATAATGGATAACTGGCGTGACCAACACATGAAAGATGGGAAGTGGGTGAACGATGCTGTGAGCGACACTTACGTGAGTAATAATCAGAAATTATTTTAATCATTAATATTTAAATATATATATATATATATGTGTGTGTGTGTATGTATTGTAATTCAATTTTTTTTATACAGGACCGGATGCTTGAGCAGCAGACAATTATAACCCAAGAGCAAGAGTCTATTGATCCGTCATCGAGGATGGACGCTGATGAGATTGAGAGGTGCGCTGTCGAGAACACCTTGGGATCACGACGCGATCTTCGTAAAGGAATCGGTGCATTGTTACCAAAGATGGTGAAGATGGGGGCTGATATTGCTGAGTCTAGCTCTTCTCATCCTCCCATGTCTAGTTTTCATGGTCAGTCTCAGCCACACTCTGATACTCAGATATCTAGCATGGTCGCAAATCTAGTCTCGCAGAATCTTCGCGACTTTGTTGCTGTTCTACAGAGAGACAATCCTGGAATGCGGATACCTGAAATACCTATGGTAAATGATCAGCTTCAACAGACTCGTGTGGAATCTCCATTGACTACTCCTAGATTGTCGGAGCAATCTACGCCAGGATTATCCCAGTCAGCCCCTGATCATTTGTCGTCTCAGAACGTACCTACACCAACAGAGCCAGCAACGACAATGTATCAAGCCACACCGGCGGTTACACGAGGAACACGAGGAGGACAAGCAGTCCAAACTTCAAAACGTGGACGAGGTTGTTAGTTGTATTAATTTATAATGACTCTTTTGTTTTTATCTTCTTGCAAACCGCACTCTTATGCTTTGCAAAGTTTGGTTTATAATATGATTACAATACTTTTGCTTTAACTAATATTATGCAAATGATCTTTGATTTATAAATATACTGTTTAGTATAGTAGTTGCATTATAAATTTTGTTTGATTTATAATATTATACACTGAATTTGGTATTATGTTCTACAAATAATTTTTTTTTATAATTAAAATAAAATATATAAGCATACCTAAAACAACGACTATTGTCGTTGTAATAGTAATATGAGTCGTTGTTACACGTTTGGCGGAAATAACCGCGAATATCTATCTATCACAACGATTCAGCGTAGTTGCAATAGGTATTTTACAACGACACCTTCGTTGCAAGAAAGTCCGCATATTGAGTGCTTGTAAATTCTTAAAACAACGACATAGTTCGTTGTAATAGATGTGTAACAACGACGTAGATATTACAACGACGTTGGTCGTTGTAATAGACTTCTAGCTACAGGTTTCTAACAACGACTGTTGTCGTTGCTATAACGTCTAAATGTCGTTGTAAGATAGGTATTGCAACGAGTATCGAAGTCTATTACAACGGGAAATATCGCTGTTACAAGCCTAATTTCTAGTAGTGTGCGGATGGATTTAAGCATCGCAACTGGCGAGAAGGTTTCTTCATAGTCAATCCCTTCTTGTTGGGTATAACCCTTCGCCACAAGTCGTGCTTTGAACGTCTCGACGTTCCCATCAGGACCCCTTTTCTTCTTGTATATCCACTTACACCCTACGGGTTTAATCCCTTCAGGAAGGTCTACAAGTTTCCAGACATTGTTGACATACATCGAGTGCATTTCAACTTTCATGGCGTCAAGCCAAAGGTTTGATTCAGAACAAGCCATCGCTTGGCTATAGGAAACAGGATCATCCATGTCAGAGACGGCTACAAGAGAGTCTCCATAAGACATGTACCTGTCAGGCTTTTGAGTAGCCCTCCCACTACGTCTAAGTACTACTTGACGAGATTATGATGAATTAGGTTGTGTTTCAGTTGGGGTAAGAACAATTCTTACAGATGAGGTAGAAGCTTCCTCACCCAACTTTTCTTCAAGCACAATTTTGCTTCTAGGTTTCGCATCCTTCATGAAGTCCTCCTCAAGGAAACCAGCATTCGTGCTAACGAAAGTCTTATCGTCCTCGGGACTATAGAAAATGAAACCTTTGGTTTCCTTTGGATATCCCAAAAACAGGCACAATTCTGACCTACTAGCCAACTTGCTAGTCTTTTGCCTTAGCACATGTGCAGGGCAACCCCAAATTCGGATGTGGCCCAAACTTACTTTACGGCCAGTCCATCTTTCATAAGGAGTACCAGGAACCGTCTTGGACGGAACTTGGTTCAGAATATAAACGGCTGTTTCGAGGGCATATCCCCAAAAGGAAGGAGGGAGTGATGAGTAACTCATCATTGATCTAACCATCTCCATTAGAGTTCGGTTCCTTCTCTCTGACACTCCGTTTTGTTGAGGTGTGCCAGGTGCGGTAAGCTGAGAAGCGATACCTTCTTCTTTAAGAAAGTCATCGAACTCTCCAGACATATACTCACCACCTCGATCGGATCGAAGGGTTTTGATCACTTTGCCAATTTGCTTTTCCACTAAAGCCTTAAAGACCTTAAATACGTTAAAGGTCTCGGATTTGTGTTTGAGCAAATAGACAAACCCATATAGTGAGTAATCATAAGTGAAGGTAACGAAGTATTCGTATCCTCCACGTGCCTGTTGGCTGAGCGGACCACATACATCAGAATGTACTAGTTCCAGTAACTCAGTGGCTCTTTGACCCTTATCGGAGAAAGGTCGCTTAGTCATTTTTCCTTCTATGCAGGATTCACAAGTAGGTAGTAAACCTATTGCAGAGGCTTGGAGTGGACCGTCCCTCACAAGTCTCTTAATCCTATCTAGACTGATATGACCAAGTCTTAAGTGCCATAGGTATGTTTATTTTGTTAGATCGGAGGATTCATGAAGTTTGATTCTCTTTGGCTCCCTAATTAGGTCATTATCTATTTCGGTGTATAAAAGGGAAGGTTGAGTGGGATAAATGTAAAAAAGAGCATTCTTCATACATGCATCAGTGACAAAAGAATTATCAGGAAACGAAATACGAATTCCATTCTTAATGAACTTTAAACAATAATCTTGCTCACGAAGACGAGCAACGGATATTAAGTTCTTCCCAAAGGTAGGAACAAAATAAACATTATTCAGGTTTAAAGTGCGGTCTTCAAAAGACAGCGTCACGGATCGCACAACCTTTGCAGACACCAGGCTCCCATCACCCCATTTGAAACAGAACTCGCCTTCCTCTAAGCTTTTGGTTTTCTTGAAACCATTCAAGGAACAACAAATATGGTTAGTAGCAGCGGAGTCAAGAATCCACGTTGATACATTATCAGCTACTAAGCATGCTTTGGTAACTAGTACAATACTATGTTCCTTTGCTTTGAGATAGGCAGAACAGTTCTTTTTAGCGGCCTTGTGAGGTCTCTTCTTAGTTCCAGAGGCGGAGGCTTTGTGCTCAGTAGCATGTGCCTCTCATTGATTCCTCTTTCTCTTAGTGAGACCTACAGCAGTGTGAAGTCCCTTCATAAGCTTGGTAACAGTGTACTCTAGCTTGTTTATGAAGTAGTTCATCTTGAAGGTATCAAGAGATGCGGGGAGAGTTTCTAAGATCATATCTATGATATTCTTCCCATCAATCTCAGATCCTAGGATTTCCATTTTATTCAGAAAACTAATGATCAGTATCATGAAGTCTCCAACAGGAGTCCTAGCCTGCATATGACAGTTCATAAACTGTCGGACTGCTTGTAGCCTTGTTTGACGCCTTTGCCCTCCAAACATCTCAAGGAGATTGTAGAGCATGTCAGTGGCAGTCTCGATGTCACGATGTTGCTCTTTCAGCATATTGTTCATAGATGCCAAGATATAGCACCTCACAATCTCATCGGATCGAAGCCTGGCCACTAAGGCGTCATTGTCCTCTTGAGTTGAATCATCATTCGTCAGAGGAGGACACGGGGTGGTGAGTACCCATTTGTGCTTGTTAACGGTAGGTATTATGTCGAGGTTACGTTTCGAATCTACGTAGTTTTCGTTTTCGAGTTTGATCGAGGAAAGAAAGATAGAGAGATGGTTGAGAGACATATTGCCTATATAAGTTGAAACAAGTTTATGATTAGTCTTTGGTTTAGGATTTAAGTTTTATTAAGACTTTTATAAAATCCAAAGGTGTTATAAACCAAACGATAATTTACTCCCTCAAGAGAAGGCCGCAAAAAATCTCCTTTTATAAGTAAATGACACATCATTAATGCTAAGCCAAGATGTCAATACATCTATTTTGACTAGCCACCTTGTAAATTGGTTTGATCACTCACATCCTTTCGCAGGGCCTCGGGGGAGGATTACTAGGGATTGAGCCTAAGTGTGCAACCAACCACTTAGTCCAAAAGATCAACTTTGAAAAACAATCCCCCAAGGGGAGGCCTTGCCATCATCGTCTCACTCTCGGACGTAGCTCATTGAGCAATGATCAGAGCAAAGCGCCCTTGAGTACTCTCATTTAAGAGAGGGCCACGAGGGTGACTCTTAGTCTGGCGACACTTGCACTTTTCATTAGTGTTGGGGATCGTGGGTTACAAACAACAAGTATAACCCTCCCACTTAGTTTTTGGAGTTCGTTCATCGACTCTTATAAGTTCGGAAACAGATTTCCTAGTTAGAGAGCGACAGAGCGGACAACTAGAAGAGAATCCTAGATCGACATGTTCAGAGTAGTATTAGTGCATAAAGGCACAAGGTACATACTCGATCTTTTCCTATTTTCTATTTCGGGAAAGTGCATGAGGGAAGTGTGAACTTCAACTCACTCGAACACTTGAAATTTGAGATTACACATCTTTTTATTTTTCGGCTTGTCTACAAGGAGACCTCCCACTCAAATTTTCAAGAGCATATAGATTTTGAACATATGTGATATAGATATAATTTTGAAAACATTTTGAAAACTTATTTGATTTGGATGACAAAATATTTTCAAGTTTGAAAGTGAAAACGGTTTTTCAAAATTCAAACTAGTTTTGTAAAAATTCAATTTCAATTAAACTTTCAAAAATCAAAACATTTTAATCTTACACATCATGTTTATAAAAACATTTTTTCTCAAGAAAATTTTCTCATTAGAGTTCTATAACTCATGGTAGTGGGGTTTGAAAATCCGGATTTCTAAAAAAAAACTGGAGTTTCGGAACAGCCGCGCACCTCGGAGTAAAATCGCCATATCTGGCGGCTCCGATGTCCTTTTGAGCCGAAACCGGTGGCATTGGACAGAGGACAGACAGAGCTTTAATTTGATTTAAGAATCAATAAAATTTGATTTCTGAGCAGAGAGTTATGCCACTTTTAATGCGGGTTTACTCCAGCTCGAAGAAAAAGAAATAATTATAGCTTGGTCCTTTTTAGGTGCGAAAAAGAATCGAGTGTAACGGAACGTTTTATGAAGGTTGTTAAAGCTTTTATTTGTGTTTTATGAGCAAGGTAATAACAAGGCATAAAAGAAATAACAACATGCATAAAACGATTCAAGTAAATAAAAGAAACTAGCAAGACAATATAACTAGTCACAAAATTTTACTCGAAATTTCTCAAACCTTTAAAACACGTTTTTTTAATATAAAAAATTAAAAACTTTTAGAACAGATTCTAATGTGTTTTAATAACATCCCAAATCATAGAAAATCAACATGATTTTTAATTTAAAGGCAAGAGCAATAAATTAAAAAAAAATCTAAGATAACAATTCTAACTTGTCACAAAATTAGTAAACTTTCGAAAACGATTTTCAAGCTCATATTTTTAAATACATGTACATGCTAATCTTTGACCATAGCTCTGATACCATTTGTTGGAATCGATCTTGGTTTAAGAAAATAATTAACGCTTCGGGAAGCGGCGGAATTTTAAAAAATTTCTTTTACAAGTAAAAACGGTTTTTACTAACCTAGACAAGTGCAAGTACATGTAATTAAAAACTAATATGAGCTAAAAAGTTTACTAACCTTTCTTGAAGCTTGATCTTTGAGAAGCTCTTAGAAAGTTACAATGCTCGTCTCCCCTCGCAGCACGTCTCTCTTCCTTTCCTCGGCACCTCGAGCAACCACGAAAGTTTCTATCACTAAATCACTCGAAATAAAGGAATTAGTGAGTGGGCACTTTTAAACACTACGACTTAAGAACGAGTCTTGAAGTCGCAGAGCTAAACACTAGGTCGAGTGAGGACCTAGGTGCCAAAACAAGAAAAATCGAAAATAAACTAGAAAGAGAGAGAGAGAGGAGTTCGGCCAAGTTCTAGAGAGAGAGTCTCTCAAATCTCTTAAACTTGGATGAATGAAATGTGAGGAAATGAGGCTCCTATTTATAGGAGAGGTCTCACCTTCTATAAGGTAGTTTCCTCTTCTATAGAATATCACATATTCATGAGCTAATTTCCCTATTTCCTTTATTGAGTCACACAGCCAAACTAGGCTTCAATAAGCCTTGGATTTGTTTCCTATTTTGTTCCATGCCTTTGACTCTCTCGTGGCCGAAATTCCTAATGCATGCATATGCAAATTTGTTTCCTCTTTTTCTTTTGGCAAGTATCTTGATACATTTATGCACAAAATAATCTCTCCTATTTCTCTATAGGGTAGGCGCCCAAGTCTCTCTAGAAGGAGCTTCTAGAAGCTTCTTCATTTGTTCATGACAACATGAGAAAGGCCCATTAAGAATTTTCAATAAAACTCTTATGAAACGAATTTAATTCACAAGGCCCAATGATCAAATCATGGCCGAGTGACATTAAGTCATCAAATGATCTTGTCAAAAAATTTATTGACATTCATTTCATCCTTTGTCTCAAAAGACAAAAATACCCTTTTAACTATTTTCGTTCTTGTTTTGACTTAGCTTCCAGTTTAACTATTCCTATCGATGTGATTCGTGACAGTGACCTCATGGATCCAAATGAACAAAGCTTGAGCTAAACACTTGGACTCAAAAGTTCACAAACCTTTTCCAAGTTTAGCTTAATGCCAACTGACTCCACTAAAGAGTTGACACTGAAAATCTCTCGGTTCAAATGAATTTATTTTCTACTCAAGAATTCAACCTAATTGTAATGAGTGGATCCACATAATATTATCAGTGTTTACCCTTCATGAATATCATCAGCTAGTCGGGATTTACAAAATTACCATTTTACCCTTCTAGCTGTTATTTCCTCAACTCCTTTGTCGCTTGTGAATAAGTTAGAAACAATGTATTGACGAGGAGCTAACAAGTCACATTGTTTCATCCAAAAGAGTCAGGACTCAATTTGGACACTGGCCAGTTCATTTATTCACACTCCAAGGAACAAAGCATGAGGTGACATACATTGCATTTCAGCAATCTTGTACATGAATTCCATATCTATGAGAACTTCACAAAGTTACTCATGACATTCTCACAACTTAGTACTTCACCAATAGGCCCTGTTCGGAATCACATAGTGAGTCCAAACTCTGACTTTCTCAAATGAGAATACTAAGCTGTGAAATGGCATGTCTCATTTCAGGATTAAGGTAAGCATGATGCAATTCATGCATAGTGACTTCGAGACATAAGAGGTTAAATGGTTTGTTCTTATCTTGTCTCTAGAAGTGCACTGGTCAATTCAGTACCATCGAAAGATACCTAGAAGAACTATAGATTCTCCAACTCTCAATGCCTCATAACCAGACATCATAGATTCTTCTAACAATCGTACTGAGGTCAATAGTCCTTTGACCCTAAGATTGCGAATATATCGTTTTAAGCAAACTACGAAGAGTTTGTTCATGCAAATCTACATTTGTCTCTTCGTAAGTTGTTAAGTTTGTTTATGGACTAAAAGACTAAGGTTTTATCATAAAGCTTCAAACAAAGAAAGAATGAATGAACGTTTCAACTTTATTAATGAATGAATAGGCAATTACAAGCAAGAGTCTTCATGGGACTTTATTACATCAAATGTACATAAATAGACATTACTACTCTTCTTGTGGGCACCATTGACAACACTCCGCTGCTACTAACCATATTTGCTGCTCCTTAACTGGTTTTAGGTAAAGCAAAAGCTTAGAGGATGGCGACTTCTGCTTCAAGTGGGGTGATGGGAGCGTGGTGTCTGCGAAGGCTGTGGGATTCGTAACGCTATCTTTTGAAGATCGCTCTTTAAATTTGAATAATATTTATTATGTTCCTTCCTTTGGGAAAAACTTAATATCTGTTGCTCAACTTTTGGAGCAAAATTATTATTTAAAGTTTATAAAGAATGGAATTCGAATTTCTTTTTCTAATTCTTTTGTCACTGATGCATGTATGAAAAATGGTCTTTTTTACATCTATCCCGCACAACCTTCTCTTTTAGACACCGAAATAGATAATGATCTAATTAGGGAGCCAAAGAGGATCAAACTTTCTGAATCCTCCGATCTAACAAAATCAACATACCTCTGGCACTTGAGACTTGGTCATATCAGTCTAGATAGGATTAAGAGACTTGTGAGGGACGGTCCACTCCAAGACTCTGCAATAGGTTCACTACCTACTTGTGAATCCTGCATAGAAGGAAAAATGACTAAGCGACCTTTCTCCGATAAGGTTCGAAGAGCCACTGAGTTGCTGGAACTAGTACATTCTGATGTATGTGGTCCGCTCAACCAACAGGCACGTGGAGGATACGAATACTTCGTTACCTTCACCGATGATTACTCACGATATGGGTTTGTCTATTTGCTCAAACACAAATCCGAGACCTTTAACGTATTTAAGGTCTTTAGGGCTTTAGTGGAAAAGCAAACTGGCAAAGTGATCAAAACCCTTCGATCTGATCGAGGTGGTGAGTATATGTCTGGAGAGTTCGATGACTTTCTTAAAGAAGAAGGTATCGCTTCTCAGCTTACCACACCTGGCACACCTCAACAAAACGGAGTGTCAGAGAGAAGAAACCGAACTCTTATGGAGATGGTTAGATCGATGATGAGTTACTCATCACTCCCTCTTTCCTTTTGGGGATATGCCCTCGAAACAGCCGCTTATATTCTGAACCAAGTTCCGTCCAAGACGGTTCCTGGTACTCCTTATGAACGATGGAATGGCCGTAAAGTGAATCTTGGCCGCATCAGAATTTGGGGTTGCCCTGCAGACGTGCTAAGGCAAAAGACTAGCAAGTTGGCTAGTAGGTCAGAATTGTGCTTGTTTGTGGGATATCCAAAGGAAACCAAGGGTTTTACTTTCTATAGTCCCGAGGACGATAAGACTTTCGTTAGCACGAATGCCCGTTTCCTTGAGGAGGATTTTATGAAAGATGCAAAACCTAGAAGCAAAATTGTGCTTGAAGAAAAGTTGGGTGAGGAAGCTTCTACCTCATCTGTAAGAACTGTTCTTACTCCAACTGAAACACAACCTAACTCATCAGAATCTCGTCAAGTAGTTCTTCGACGTAGTGGGAGGGCTACTCAAAAGCCTGACAGGTACATGTCTTATGGAGACTCTCTTGTAGCTGTCTCTGACATGGATGATCCTGTTTCCTATAGCCAAGCGATGGCTTGTTCTGAATCAAAACTTTGGCTTGACGCCATGAAAGTTGAAATGCACTCGATGTATGTCAACAAAGTCTGGAAACTTGTAGACCTTCCTGAAGGGATTAAACCCGTAGGGTGTAAGTGGATATACAAGAAGAAAAGGGGTCCTGATGGGAACGTCGAGACGTTCAAAGCACGAGTTGGGGCGAAGGGTTATATCCAACAAGAAGGGATTGACTATGAAGAAACCTTCTCGCCAGTCGCGATGCTTAAATCCATCTGCATACTCATATCCATAGTTGCAGCTCTCGACTATGAGATCTGGCAAATGGATGTCAAGACAGCCTTTCTGAATGGCAATCTTGACGAGCGCATTTACATGGCTCAACCAGACGGTTTCGTGGAAGAAGGTCAAGAGACCAAGGTTTGTGAGTTGCTTAAGTTCATTCATGGATTAAAGCAAGCATCTAGGTCATGGAATATTAGATTCGATGAAACTGTAAAGAGCTTTGGCTTTGAACAGTCAATAGATGAGCCTTGTGTTTACAAGTTAATACACGAAGGTAAAGTTGTGTTTCTGGTACTATATGTCGATGATATACTACTCATTGGTAATGACGTGGGTAAGTTATCTGAGGTTAAGGTCTGGCTGGCAAAGCAATTCGATATGAAGGATCTAGAAGAAGCCGCGTACATTTTGGGATCCAAATCTTTCGAGATAGGAAAAACCGGACCCTGTCGCTCTCTCAAGCATCTTATATTGATAAGGTGATGGATCGCTTCTCGATGCAAGACTCCAAGAAGGGTCAAACACCCTTTAGGCATGGAGTTTTACTCTCTAAGGACCAGTCTCCCAAGACTGCATAAGAGATTGAAGACATGAGGAAAATTCCTTACGCCTCTGCCGTAGGAAGCCAAATGTATGATATGCTTTGCACTAGACCTGCCATCTGTTTCATCGTTTGCGTAGTTAGTCGTTTCCAATCCAACCCTGGACCCGAGCACTGGATTGCTGTTAAGCATGTTCTTGAGTATCTTCGAAGAACTAGGAACTTGATGCTTACATACTCAGGTACTGACCTGACTATGACGGGATATACCGACTCCGATTTTCAAGCGGATAAGGATTCCAGGAAATCCACTTCGGGATCTGTGTTCATCCTTAATGGTGGAGCTTTTGTGTTGAGGAGTATTAAGCAATCTTGCATTGCTGACTCTACAATGGAAGCAGAATATGTGGCTGCTTGTGAAGCATCCAAAGAGGCTGTATGGCTTAGAAAATTCCTTAAGTACTTGGAAATTATTCCAAACGTCGACGATCCCATGACCCTTTATTGTGATAATAGTGGGGCTGTCGCTAACTCAAAGGAACCTCGAAGCCATAAGCGCTCTAAGCATATAGAGAGGAAATACCATTTGATTCGAGAGATCGTGCAGCGCGGAGACGTGGAAGTGAAGAAGATCTCAACGGTGGACAACCTAGCAGATCCATTCACAAAGGCCCTAGCGAACAAGGTTTTCGACCAACATCGAGAGGGATTAGGCATGAAAGACTACACACATCTTCTTTGAGTCAAGTGGGAGTTTGTTGTCAATGGTGCCCACAAGACGAGTTGTAATCTTTATATTATGCATTTGATGTAATAAAGTCTCATGAAGACTCTTGCTTGTAATTGCTTATTCATTAATAAAAAGTTGAAACGTTCATTCAATCTTCCTTGTTTGAAGCTTTATGATAAAACCTTAGTCTTTAGTCCATAAACAAACTAAACAACTTACGAAGAGACAAATGTAGATTTGCATGAACAAACTCTTCGTAGTTTGCTTAAAACGATATATTCGCAATCTAAGGGTCAAATGACTATTGACCTCAGTATGATTGTTAGAAGAATCTATGATGTCTGGTTATGAGGCATTGAGAGTTGGAGACTCTATAGTTCTTCTAGGTATCTTCCGAAGGTACTGAATTGACCAGTGCACTTTTAGAGACAAGATAAGAATAAACCATTTAACCTCTTATGTCTCGAAGTCACTATGTATGAATTGCATCATGCTTACCTTAATCCTGAAATGAGACATGCCATTTCACAGCTTACGTATTCTCATTTGAGAAAGTCAGAGTTCGGACTCACTATGTGATTCCGAACAGGGCCTATTGGTGAAGTACTAAGTTATGAGAATGTCATGAGTAACTTTGTGAAGTTCTCATAGATATGGAATTCATGTACAAGATTGCTGAAATGCAATGTATGTCACCTCATGCTTTGTTCCTTGGAGTGTGAATAAATGAACTGGCCAGTGTCCAAATTGAGTCCTGACTCTTTTGGATGAAACAATGTGACTTGTTAGCTCCTCGTCAATACATTGTTTCTAACTTATTCACAAGCGACAAAGGAGTTGAGGAAATAACAGCTAGAAGGGTAAAATGGTAATTTAGTAAATCCCGACTAGCTGATGACATTCATGAAGGGTAAACATAGATAATATTCAGTGGATCCGCTCATCATAATTAGGTTGAATTCTTGAGTAGAAAATAAATTCATTTGAACCGAGAGATTTTCAGTGTCAACTCTTTAGTGGAGCCAGTTGACATTAAGCTAAACTTGGAAAAGGTTTGTGAACTTTTGAGTCCAAGTATTTAGCTCAAGCTTTGTTCATTTGGATCCATGAGGTCACTGTCATGAATCACATCGAATAGGAATAGTTAAACTGGAAGCTAAGTCAAAACAAGAACGAAAATAGTCAAAAGGGTATTTTTGTCTTTTGAGACAAATGATGAAATGAATGTCAATAAATTTTTTAAGAAGTTCATTGGATGACCTAATGTCACTCGGCCATGACTTGATCATTGGGCCTTGTGAATTAATTTCATTTCATAAGAAGTTTATTGAAAATTCTTAATGGGCCTTTCTCATGTTTTCATGAACAAATGAAGAAGCTTCTAGAAGCTCCTTCTAGAATGAGTTTGGGCGCCTACCCTATAGAGAAATAGGAGAGATTATTTTGTGCATAAATGTATCAAGATACTTGCCAAAAGAAAAAGAGGACACAAATTTGCATATGGATGCATAAGGGATTCGGCCAAGAGAGAGACAAGGCAAGGCAAGGAACAAAAAAGGAAACAAATCCAAGGCTTAATGAAGCCTATGTTGGCCGAGTGTCTCAAGAGAAAAAAGGGGAAATTGGCTCATGAATATGTGATATTCTATAGAAGAGGAAACTACCTTATTGAAGGTGAGACCTCTCCTATAAATAGGAGCCCCTTTTCTTCACATTTCAATTCATTCCAAGTTTTAGAGATTTGAGAGACTCTCTCTCTCTCTAGAACCTTGGCCGTCTCTCTCTCTCTCTCTCTCTCTCTCTCTCTCTCTCTCTCTCTCTCTCTCTTCATTTTCGATTTCTTTGTTTTGGCACCTAGGTCCTCATTTGACCTAGTGTTTAGCTCTGCGACTTCAAGACTCGTTCTTAAGTCGTAGTGTTTAAAAGTGCCCACTCACTGATTCCTTTTATTTCGAGTGATTTAGTGATAGAAACTATCGTGGTTGCTCGAGGTGTCGAGGAAAGAAAGAGAGACGTGCTGCGAGGAGACGAGCGTTGCAACTTTCCAAAAGGTTCTCAAAGTTCAAGCTTCAAGAAAGGTTAGTAAACTTCTTAGCTCATATTAGTTTTAATTATATGTACTTGCTCTTTGTCTAGGTTAGTAAAAAACTGTTTTTACTTGTAAAAGAAAATTTTTAAAATTCCGCCGCTTACCGAAGCGTTAATTATTTTCTTAAACCCTAGATCAATTCCAACACAGAAGAACCCTGGGACTCTGACTGCGTTTGTGAAAGATGGCGATAGATTCAAGTACGTGTTCTTTTCTATTGGAGCGTGTCGTAGAGGATTCAAGTCTTGTCGACCGGTGATATCATTAGACGGTTCATTTTTGAAGACAAAATACGGTGGAAAGTTGCTATGCGCAATTGCGATGGATGCTAATTCACAATTATATCCTCTTGCATTCGGGGTAGTAGATAGCGAGTGTCATGCTCCGTGGATTTGGTTTTTGAGAAAGTTGAGAGAAGCTATCGGTGAAGACGTTGAAGAGTTGGTGTTCATATCCGATCGACATGTTAGCATCATACATGGCGTCGAAGTGGTGTTTCCCGGTATCCCTCATGGAGCATGCTTCCATCATCTCAAACTAAATGTCCAGCACAAATTCAAGACCGATCATTGTGGCATTGAACTGTATGATGCCGCTTATGCCTTCAATAAGCGGGCTTTCGAAGCTCATTTTCAGCAATTGAGGTAAAAGATGTCGAGATGGCTAAGTATCTCGAGGAAGTCGGTTTTGATCGGTGGGCAAGAGCATTTTTCCCTGGAAAACGGTAAAACTAAAACTTTTCCCTTTGTCATTACAAGTGTTTTAACTAGAACGTCGCTAATATGTAACTGTTTATATAGGTACGATATAATGACAAGCAATAATGCAGAAAGCTTCAACAATAAGACGAGGAATGCTAGAACGTTTCCAATTACCACGTTGCTTGAGTTTATTAGATTCACACTCCAAACGCGGTTTTTTGATCGAGAAGAAATGGCTAGAAAATGTGATACAAGACTGTCCCCGAAGTTTCAAGACAATCTCGCCCATCTAAATAGAAAGGCACAATTCGTCAATACCTATGGACTCGGTATGTATGAATGTCATGTCAAAGACGAGAGAGGTGACTTTGATGTTGATTTGTTGAGAAAGACATGCACGTGCGGGCTACCACAACTACTTGGAATCCCATGCGAGCATGCCATTGCATCTGCACAACACAGGAGTGTCGACATCTATTCTTTATGCTGTCATTTCTATTCGAAGGAGACATGGATTGAGATGTACAAGGAATCCATATATCCTGTTGGGAATGAAGACCAATGGAACGTTCCGGATGACATAAAGAACATGAAGGTGTCAGAACCAATTGAAAAGAAACAAGCCGGTCGACCGAAGAAAAGTAAACAAGGAAGGCGTAGGGTCAATCGATATCCTTCGCAAGGCGAAAAAGTTGTTATTCACCGCAAATGTGGTAAATGTGGTGGTATGGGCCATAATAGGAAGACATGCACTTGGAGAGAGTGACAACATTTATCTTTTATTTTGTTTGTTTTGAATTTATGACGTATTTTTATGTTGACAACTTCATCTTTATGTACGTGTTTTGTTGAATATTTGTAGTTTATATTTATATTTATTATATAATTTCATAGCGAACATTAAAATAACATTTTAAAATATTTAACGACACACAAATATCCAAATATTTAATGAATACATATCATCGCGCTTCTAATTGGAAAAATAAATCGGTCGACCATTTCTTCCTAAACGTCCTCATGTTCTCGCTTAGAAGTGTATCGAACCCCGCGCCAACAAGGATGTGCTCCACATACTTGATTGCGAACATCCCGCAATCACCACTGAAAGACAAAACCACAAAATTTATACACAAAATACTCTTAATCTTGTTCTTATTCAAATTACATACCTTATCACACATTGTGGCACTTTTTCATCGACTAGCCATAGTAACTGTGGAAGTCGAATTCGACCGCCATCTAGTTCTCGCTCCGCCTTTGGATGCTCGTTGTACATCTCCGACTCTTCCATAACCGTTGGCAACGCTCGACTCCAATTCTACGTTAACATAATAATGTTATAATAATGTAAGATAATAAACATAAAGTTCAGGAGAGTATATAAGATTTTAGTAACCTCCATCATCGTGTTGAAATCAATTGAATTGTGTTGAATATGAGCAATATCTTTCTGGCAATCCAAGACGGTTATGGTCCACTCTTGAAGATTGACCCGGAACGTGAACCAATGCATGTTCTTGAAGTTGACGACATACAAAATCTCTCGCGCTCTAGTCCACGGAATGACTTGGGAATCGCTGCAGCCAGTCATCGGGTCCAACACGACTCTGTGATCTCATTCTACGAGCTCCACCTCTGTGCCTTGTTCTGCGGCTATCTTCTTGTTCTCCTCTTGCTTCGTATAACGACCGTATACGTTTTGGACCCACCGGGTATCCATGACACATACGTCTTGACGATACTCCGCATACTGTCGTTGGCGTCTCCGAAGCATATCCAGAATAGCATCAATATGATGTGATCGTGTATGAAACAACAAACATATTAATTAATTTTTTATTTATAAACGTATTCAAAACAATGTAATTCGACTTACCGTATCTGTTAGCCATTTTCCATTTTCCAATAGGAGCTTGAAGAAGTCGGTCTCCACATAAGCGACCTTCACATAAACTCGCCCCAAGAACTTCCCCTCAAGTTTAGAAGTGCGGGTCCACTTCACGCAGTCATGCCAATAAGAAGTTTTTGGTTCCTTCAATGGTCTGAATGGCGTTACCCGCACCTCTGAGGAGTATTTCGGCCGCGTCGGGTCCGTGAAATCGGAGGGAAAAGTATCTTTTCGGTGACGCTTCAGAGATGGCGTTCGTACCGAGTCGCTTTCCGACCTCAGCCTCTTCTGCGCTAGGGTTGACAATGGTAGCATCTTTTCCGATACATCGAGCCGTCGTGAACGTTTCCTTTTCGGAGAGGGTGGCTTCTTCGACGATGGAGTCGAAGAAGGCGGTATTGTCGAAGAGGACGGCTTCTTCGACGATGAAGTCGAGTAAGGCGGCTTTGTCGAAGAGGACGGCTGTGAAGGAGGAGGAGGATGAGGAGGTGGTGGAGGAGGACTAGGAGAACTAGGAGGACTAGGGGGATCATGAGGAACAGGAGGAGGAGGACTACGCGATCGATGTCGACGGCGTGAACCAGCTTGCGTAGTTGGTAACGGCCCCGGAGGTAAACCTGTCACGTCCTCGAACATGATGTTTATCTTCTCAAGCATGTCAAGCTATAAATTGTGACACAAAATACTGAATAAGAAACTAAACATTTATAGAAACGACTGATTAGAAACTTATTTATTAAACGAAAATTAATACTAACCTGATCTTGCCTCATTCTTTCTAGCCTGCGACCGTTCGTGCTCAGTGCTCTCAAGACGGTTGCCTGAGAATGTATCATTTGATTCCACATATCCTCCGTCAAAGCCCACGGAGTAGGATGATCGGGTCGAGCGGGAGGTGCGGGATGATCGTGACTTTCGGGAGGAGCGGGATGATCGGGACGAGCGGGAGGTGCGGGATGATCGGGACGAGCGGGAGGTGCGAGATGATCGGGACGTTCGAACTGAAATGAATAATAATAAACTACTTACTCATTAATAAATGATAAACTAATCACTTATTAATAAATAATCTACTAACTAATTAATAAATTATATAATTATAAAATTTATTAGTAAATAATCTACTAACTAATTAATAAATTATAAACTAATCACTAATTAATAAATAAACTACTAACTACTTAATAAATTATAAACTAATCACTAATTAATAAATAAACTACTAACTACTTAAGAAATTATAAACTAATCACGTATTAATAAATAATCTACTAACTACTTAATAAATTATAAACTAATCACTTATTAATAAATAATCTAGCCTAACTAATTAATAAATTATATAATTATAAAATTTATTAGTAAATAATCTACTAACTAATTAATAAATTATAAACTAATCACTAATTAATAAATAAACTAGAACTTACGTCGGCTTCGTCATCGTCTTCATCACTCCACAACTTCTCCTCTTCGTCTTGTCTGAGCACGCCGGCTTCTTTCGCCGTTGACTCTACTAAGTCAATCTCTTCCTCGATTTTACGTGGCTCAACCACGTCTTCGCCTTCAGTCGGATAGAGTGATTGACTGAGTTGCGTCTCTAGTAGCTCGAAGAACTCGCGCTCTCCGGTCCGTGGTCTCAACATCTGAAAAACACCGAGCTACAAGACAACAAAATTTATTAAAATTTATAAGTTAGATAATTGTAGTTATAAAATATTTTTAAAAATTATAAATTACCGTTTTTTGAGCAAAATCTTCTCCACGTCCTTGCGCGTGATCACTCGAGTGCTTGACCAAGAATTCATCCTCGGTACTCGAACACCGGCATTATTCCCGAACTGCTGACCAATCTCCGGGATCGCCTCGAACGCCCAATATTGCACCGCGTGCAAATTCCCTGATAAGGAATACTTCGCCTCCTTCTGCAGGACATTCTCTTTGAGAGATTTCTCCTTTACTCGTTTGTAGTACCGCAACAAGTTTACCGAGAGGGAAGACATCGTCTCAGCCCACGAGATGTTCCCCCATGACAGAGAATAGAAGAACGGCAAATCCTCAACCATGTATAGGTACTTGTCGTTGATTGCCTTGTTGTGTTCTAGTCCGAGGAGATATCCCAAGACAAACACACATAATCCAAGCTTGTACGCGTCGTTTGGATCTTGACATGTCTTGAACGCGTTAATCAAGACGTCGAACCTGGCGTTTGACACGCCGTTCAAGTAATCTTTAATGAGCCTATCGCTCCTCCGCTCATTCTGTTCTTCCTTCGATGGACCATCTTCCATGCTCATTCCGGTTATCAATGCTTATTCGAGTCTCCCGAATCTCACGCGTTTATTTCCTATTCCGAAATGAGTCTCCCCCCTTTGTGTTGGGTGGATCTTACGTAGAAGAAGAGAGTGTAGAAGTACCGTAGAAAAGTTTAGTGTGCTCCCTTTGAAGAATTGAGCGCACGGACTCTCCGCGACCCTTTGAAGTAGACCGAGATCGGTGAATTTTTCTTTCACCATCTTCAACTGCCCCGAACCACCGTATGTGATTCGACCGGCAAAGTCGTGGTCGCATAAATACGTCAATTTATCCTACATATTTAATTATCACAAAATATTAATAGAATTAAACATAACTCCAAGAATTCATAATTAAAAAAAAACAACAAACTTCATAACTCCAAGAATTCATAATTAAAAAAAAACTAATTACATAAAACAACTAATTAGTATGTTGTTCATCATTTAAAAAATCTACTTGCAAAAAACAACTAATTAGTTTGTTGTTCATAATAAAAAAACAATTAATCATTAATTAGAAAAAAAACAATTATTTATGATGTTCATAATAAAAAAAAAACCTAATCATTAATTACACAAACAACTAATTAGATTAATTATGTTGTTCATCATTTAAAAAATCTACTTACAAAAAACAACTAATTAGTTTGTTGTTCATAATAAAAAAACAAACAACTAATTAGATTAATTATGTTGTTCATAATTAAAAACAATACAAAAAACTCTTTATTTATCTTAAATTATTTAAAAAAAAAAAAACTGTCGGAACTCGTCGGCATCGGAAACTGTCGGAACTCGTCGGCCAAAAAACTGTCGGAACTCGCGGTCATCGGAGACTGTCGGAACACGTCGGAAAACGTCAGAATCGGTCGGAAATTTTCGATGAATACCATCGGAATTCATCGGATACTGTCGGATCTGACAGTTTCCGATGAATTCCGATGGTATTCATCGGAAATTCCCAGAATTTAAAAAAAAATAATAATTCACCTCCAAATCTCATTCAAATCAACCTAAAATAACTAATAACCACTCAAATCTTGTATCCTATCATTCCTACTCTAATCAAACCATGAAAAAACTATAAAAAAATCTAACCTTTTTTGTCATTTGGTGAAGGGTGGTGGTTTCGGTCTCTTCGGTCGGAGGTGTGTCGGAGCTTCGATCGGAGGCGTGTCGGAACTCGTCGGAATGGGTGTGGTTGGCGTCGGAATGGAGGGGTGTCGGAATGGTGTGGTTGGAGAGAAAGTGAGAGTGAGAGAGTGAGAATGAAATAGAAGATTAGGGTTTATTTTGAAATGAGGGTATTTTCGACTTAAAAGTGTCCAAAAGTCCAATTTTAGATATTTTTTAAGTGACGGGTCTAATGGTGATATTTTCATAGTTTTTGGGTCTAGAAAATGAAATTTCTCTTTAATAAAGAGACTATTTTCTCGCTAAAAAAGTAAAATAAAAATAAATTAGTCGAATTGATATTGCAATACAGCCAACGTTTCGTCCAAGTTTCTATTCTAACAGAAAATGATGACGTGACTTAATCATGTACGAAGTTAATAAAATAAAAATAAATAAATAAATAAAAATAAATTAGTCGAATTGATATTGCAATATAGTCAACGTTTCGTCCAAGTTTCTATTCTGACAGAAAATGATGACGTGACTTAATCATTTACGAAGTTAATTATTATATTATTCTCTACTAGAATTTGACTAACAAAACTTGTAACCAACGTTTGATCAGTCAAATTTTGCATTTAATACACGTGATCTACTGCTTCATTTATTAAAAAAAAAATTATTCGGTATCCTTTAAATATACACGTTATTCATCCTATTGAATGGTATATTTTAGTCTTATTGAATATTTTTTTTGTTATCATTAATGTTGTCACTTTTACACGCATGTGATTAGGTGAATTAATCAATGTTTATTTTGTTTCCTATAATATATGCATTCTGGTTAAACATTCAAATTTGAATCAACCCGTGATGACGTTGTTGACTTTTAAAATCAAATATTATTTCTTTCCTATATTATATCATAAAGGATTTTCCTTTTAAGTATTCAAATTTGAATTCAAGCGTGTAAATTTCCTCAAACATTGACTACTGTTTTTGTGGAATTTGCTGCTGAAGTCACAACAACAGCTCCTTATTTCATTTGTATTACAAATGACTCTAAATTGCATTAGTGTCTTTCAATTGCATATATGTCACCTATGTAATGTCCTAATTACCACTGTCATTATTTTGTTGATTCCCGGTGCGAGACCCGACTTTTGTAAGCGTCAGATTTTGTAAACTTTCCTCTAATTAATAAATAAAGGAAATTTTCTTCTCGCTATGTTGAATGAATTATGAAAGCTCAATATCTCTCTCATTTCAGATTATCAAAGATATTCTCTCTACAGCCTCTTGTTCACGTTTTAAGTGAAATTTCGGAATTTCTGAAGAAATTCATAATAATATTGGAAAATCAATAAAGAAATGATGAATTTCTAATCCGAATACCAGGAAAATGATTTTTGAAAGCACTTGTACGACAGAATAAATTTAAGTGCTTGAGAACGAAGGAAATAATATTTAAGGTTGACAAAATTTCGGAATAAGAATATTCGAGTAAACTCGATATTATTTTTATTTTTCCGCATAAAATTATTCGAAACATACTCGGATCAAAAAATAAATTCCGGAATCCCTTAAATATATTCAAGATGACGGAAATTAATGACAATTTTCTCGGTTATTTCTCAAGAATATTTTCAATTAACCAAGGACGAAGTTGTGAAGTTTTATTTTGGAAGGACTTATGTGCAAAAAAATGAGGGACGAGATTGAAAGAAAAAAATAAAAAGACGTCATTTGGAAGGAAACATGTCCGATTGTGGTGCAGCCACGTGTTCTCTGTGTGGCTTAATGAGGAACAGCCACGCAGACTTTTCCTTCTCTCTTCCTTCCTCTCATTTTCGGCCTCTCCTTCTCTCTCTCTTCTTTCTTTCTTCTTCTCTCCTTCTTCTTGTCTCGTGCGAGAAACTCTTGCAACAAGGAAGAAAAAAAAATTGTTTGCTCAAATCATCATCATCGCCGAGCCTCACCATCACCACTCGACCTCACCTCTCTTTTTCTTCCTCTCTTCTCTTCGCGCCCCACCAGCCGAGCTCTCTCCACCGCGCGCTTCAGGCTGAGGAGAGCGAGACGCTGCCACGAGCTAGAGACGAGCGCCGACCGAGAGAGGACGCTAGAGAACCAGAGAGAGAGCGCCGAGGAATTGGATTTCAAGAAAAGAAGTAAGGAATTTCTTCTTCTTAGATTGATTTTTGGAAGTTTTAGAGTTTTATGTTTTGGGATTTTCTTATTCCGAGCATGAATCCTCCGATTGATGTGTCGTTGATGCTGTTTTGGTACTCGGGATTATGTATTGAGATTAATTCCTTAGCTTTGTTCTTGATTATTGGCCGAATTGAAGGAGTTAGTTGTTTTGATTCATGGATTTGGGGTTTTCGGATTTCATGAGTTTGTTGTGGGTTGATGATGAGTTTCGTTTGATTGTTGTTGTTGTTATGAGGCTGTGATGATGTTTTGTGACTCCTAGAAATTTTGGATTAGATTGTTGTCTTGGCCGAGTGGTTGTTTTGGCCGAGTGTTGTCTTGGTCAAGGGTTGTTTTGGCCGTGTGATGTGTCTTGGCCGTTATGCTTCGTAACGTTGAATTTGAGCATCGTGAATTATTTTATAGTCGTTTATGATGAGTTGAGTCGAGTATGTATCCGGTTTTTGGTTAGTGTGGATTTGATTTGATTTAGTTCGGGTTTTGGGTCGAGCATTATTTTATGGTTTGTTGAGAACAGTTTTTGGTTAGTGTGGATTTGATTTTGTTTAGTTCGGGTTTTGGGTCGAGATGTCGGGATTTGAATTTCAGGATTGATTATGAGTTTGGAATCATGAAATTGACTCGCTATCGGATTCCGCTACTTGATTACCGATCTAGACAAACGAGCGAGAACCGGACGAGTCGAAGGCGACGAAGCCGGGTTTTGAAGTTTCGAGAAAAGAGTTATCGAAGTTAAAGCTTGATTAACTCGTGAGTGTATTACTCGTTTGTAGCGTTTAAATATTCTCGAAATTAAATCGTGAATCTCATTATGTAGTTTATTTCTTCTAGTTGAATAAATAATTTATGATTATTTATTTAACAACGTTTAAGAATTTAATTTAATTATTCGCTTTGGAATTCTCAGTTACTTTTTATTCGGATTAATTTATTTAAGACTCGTAATCATATTATTGGATTTTATTTCGTATTTTTCTCGATACGAAAATACGCGAGTCTTGAATAAGTTTGACTTCTGAAAAACCGGATAATAATAAATTAAATTCTTGAATTTCGAACCGACTCGAATCTAATCCCGACAACGAACCTTATCTTTTCAAGTAGTTTCGAATCCAATAACTAACGAAGTTTCAGCTTTGGATTCTAGTTTTCCCGACGCTTCAGGACGTGCTTAAGGTCTCGAGAAACGTGTAAAGCAAAGAGACTCTGAAATTCATTGAGTTCTCTGACGAATGATTCCGGTGAGTGAGATTTAGGTTTGAGGCGCCAAAAGGGGAATGGTGCCTAGTAGAATAATTGTTTACTACCTGACTCTCAGAACATCCCTCAATGTGCGAAGTGTGGGAACCGACTTCCAGGCGAGTGCCGAGCCAATAGTGTTACTTGTTACAATTGTGGCCAAGTGGGCCATTATTCCAAAGCCTGCCCAAACCCGAGACAAGGAGATGCACCAGCCCAGGCCCCACTGAAAGCCAATGGTCGAGTGTTCACTATTCGTGACGTGCGGGGACGTCCACTACAGTTACATGTCATCTTTTTGTGGGAAATCTTTCAGCTTATGTACTCATGGATTCAGGTGCTTCGCATTCATTTATCGCATCTAGAATAGGTGAAAAGTTAGGAAGTGAAAAGTTGAATTTTTCCTAGCCGTTCATAACCGTCAGTCCGGCAGGAGATCTGTTCGAATCTAAGTCCTGGTTCAAGAAGGTACCAATTTATGTTCAAGGTAGAGAGCGGATGGCTCATCTGATTGAACTTGAAATGGTTGACTATGATGTTATACTCGGGATGGATTGGTTAAGCAAGCATTACGAGGTGATTAAGTGCAATAAGAAGGAGATTAAGTTTCAAGCTTCTGGGATTGAATTATTTTACTTTCATGGATCATCTCGCAAACCAGCCCTTCCAATGGTGTCAGCAATGAGAGCCTTGAGGATGCTACATAGTGGATGTGCTAGATTCCTAGCAAACATAAGAGCTGTGTAGAAGGAGCATGAGGTAGAACCAAAGGATATTCCAGTGGTAAGTGAGTTTCCAGAAGTGTTTCCTGAGGATCTACCATGGTTACCACCTGATCGGGAGATCGAAATCTGCATAGAATTGATCCCTGGAAATGCACCGATATCAAAGGCAACATACCGGATGGCTCCAACAGAGCTGAAAGAGCTTAAGACGCAGTTAGAGGAGTTGTTGGATAAAGGTGTCATCCATCCAAGTCATTCTTCGTGGGGAGCGCCGGTGTTATTCGTGAAGAAAGCTGATGGTTCTCTAAGGTTATGCATCGACTACCGAGAATTGAAGCAGGTGACTATTAAGAATAAATATCTACTTCCACGTATCGACGATCTGTTTGATCAATTAGCAGGAGCACAAATTTTCTCGAAAATATCTACGTTCGGGCTATCATCAGCTTAAGGTCCGAGGTGAAGACATTCAAAGACAGCGTTCCGAACGTGGTATGGGCATTATGAGTTCTTAGTCATGTCCTTTGGGTGGACAAATGCTCCTGCAACATTTATGGATTTAATGAACCGAGTGTTTGAGGCGTTCTTGGATAAGTTGTGATCATTTTCATAGACGATATCCTCATATACTCGAAGACTCAGGAAGATCATGAGCAACATTTAAGAATGGTTCTAGCAAAACTCCGAGAAAAACAACTCTATGCTAAGTTCTCGAATTGTGAATTTTGGCTTGACAAAGTAATCTTCTTGGGTCACATTATTGCAAAGGAAGGAGTTATGGTTGACCCAGCGAAGATCAAAGTAGTTAAAGAGTGAAGTAGACCAAAAACAGTAACGGAGATCCAAAGTTTCCTAGGCTTAGCTGCTATAGAAAATTCGTGGAAGGATTTTCTAAGTTAGCCATGCCTCTGACGCAATTAACGTGAAAAGGAACCAAGTTTGAATGGAAGGACAAGTGTGAAAGCAGTTTTCAAGAGCTAAAGAAGCGCCTAACAATAGCTCCAATCCTTGCAATCCCACAAGGAATTGAAGGTTTCTCAATTTATTGTGATGCGTCGAAACAAGGCCTAGGAGCAGTGCTGATGCAACGAGGAAAGGTGATCGCCTACGCCTCTCGACAGCTCAAGGACTACGAGACAACGCATCCAACGCATGATATGGAGCTCAGAGCTGTGGTTTTCGCACTCAAAGTTTGGAGGCATTATCTGTATGAAGTGCAATACGACATTTACACGGACCATAAGACCCTTAAGTACCTCTTTACTCAGAAAGAGTTGAACATGATGTTGGGAATATTGCCCACTTGAAGATAATGAATAAATCATTACTAAATTCGATAATAAGATTACTTTATTAGCATTATATGATTAGTGGGTTGAGTTCTAAACAATTAGAATCAATAACAACTATCTTCCATAGCCTCCGTATCTAACTGAGTCACGTGCTGGGCACCTGAGTTCGGGCGGTGTGCTAAAACATGGTCGATGACTGATATACGCATGGAAAGCTATATCTAAAGTCATATATGTGGAACACATAGGTGAAGGCTGATCACTATGTGGGAGCATTCTACACTTGTGGTAAGTGTACGACTTGGACAGGTCTTGGTGTAGATGTGTCGTTTAAGGACCGTTACGACACACTAACCGAGGCCACTATGATGGTCACAGTGAGACTTGATCTAAATTCGGAAGTGATCATGGACACTGGGTTATGTTACTGAGCTCTTTGACTGATTCGCTAAAAGGCTATTCATGCTAATCACAACTTATGTCTTGGGAGTTTTCTCAGAGCATAATTCGAGTGGGAAATGATTTACAGATACGGAATCCAGCCTTCCTGAAAGAAGGTTAATGTTCTCTCACCTAAGGGTTGATTCCAGAATCGATAGATTGCTAGCACTTTCGAAGTAAGTAACGTTCGGAAGAATCTTTCGCTGGGGAAGCAACAATGCTTAAGGCTGATATGTATCAAGAGAAGTATAACAGAAAAATTGACTTCTCTTGACACGGGTTGAACCTGGAGGATCTTGATCACGAACTGACTATATCAGTGGACACTCGTCACGATGAGTAAATATAATTCTAGTATAAAGGAGAGTTCAGTCTTGGCTTACAAGGTGGAGTATTTGACCAAGATTAGACGAATCGATGGAAAAAGAGAAAGGACTATTTCGTCTTTTTCATCGGATTTGTTAAGCTTCCATTACTAGGTCCATAGTCTCTGATTCGGCTCCGATAAAGGCGGATAAGAACTTTCGTATAATAATGTTTATCATTATTAATCTCACTTGCTGTAATTGTGATTGACAACATTAATTCTGGAAAATGGGTATTCGCAGAATTAAATAAATATTTATGGTAGAATTGTTTATTTATTGTTTGATCAATTAAATAAACAATTATTAATTATTTGTTTATTGTTGGACCAAGTAAATAAATGATTAATTGAGTTTTAAGCAATTGGGCCTTGCACACATGGAAAATTCGAATTTGGTTATTTGGCACTAGGGTTTGCGCAAATCTCCTTGGCCGTGTGCCATCAAGTTCGAAAATACATAATTGGTATTTACCAATTTTTTCTCTTTAGTTGTTTAAATAAAGGAGAGAGAATAATATAAGATATTGTCCTATATTTTCTCCTTATTTAAAGGAAAGTATTTAGGAGAATATATGAGAATATATTTAAAGGGAAATAATATATTCTCTTTTATTCTCTCACTAAATAAAATATTCTCTATTTAAATAGAGAATATTATCCCATAGATATTGATCTGATGGATGAGAGAAAAAATAGGATTCACTTCTGGAAGTATTCGTTTTTCGCTCAAATCGGTTGCTTGATAAATATGCTCTCGTGAATTAAATTAATTAAACATAACTAGATCTTGTTAATTATAACCAAAATTTAATAAGCTTATGATAGCGTAATTAATTATTTTTCCGCATTAATATGGTTATATGGTGGAATCATCTCAAACGAGTCGCATCAGAGCGATTGTTCGTGTCTGATGCGAGCCTGATTCACCGACAAGTGGTATCAGAGCTAGATGTTATGATTAATTAATCGATTCGTTCTTGTAATTAATTTAAATATGGTTTGAATGAAATTATATGTGGATGTGAATTTCATGCAATTCAATCTATGATATGTGGATTGTGATTCGTGGTTTGATCGTAGAATATTTGATTCTCGCTTTTCTAGATTTTTTGTAAACCCAAAATTCAAAGGGTATAGGTTTTATGTAATTATTATTATTATTGTTGTAATCCGATGGTGCGACGTTCTTGATCACGACGATCGGCGAGAGACGGACACCCAACAAAGAAGCATGACGGACGAAGAAAGCCTCCACGACTACGCCACAAGAAAACTTGTCACAAAATTTTGTGACAAGTGTTGAGCCGATTTCTCGTCCCAACAATCTATACTAGATCGTTTCGAGTTATCTCGTATATTTATTTATATGGATCGAGGGTCTCAGAATCCGATTATAAAGATTGAACCGGAATCCGAAAGAAATTAATAGACAATATGAGTAAAAATATAAATGGGGCGAAAGGAAGTTCCTTTTTATTGATAATTGAATAAAACTCTATAAGAATAATAAAATTCGAATGGAAATGAACAGAAAATAAACTTCAGAAAACAATATAGCAATCTCTCTCTAAAAATCCCGTCCCTTTGAATGAGGATGGAATGAGCTTTTATAGCCATCTTGCTGACTTTCCTTCGTCTTCAGGTCGATGCACATGTACGTACAGAACTGGTCTTTGATCCTTCATTCTTGCGCACATCTCCACTCTTTCGGGTGATTTGACCGTTTCTCTGATGACTCCGAGCTTCAAATTCCTTGGCGGGACCGTCTAGGAACGTCTATGGGCCCGAGTCCAGTTTAGATTCCTTCGAAATAATGTCTCGGACCATTCTTCACACGTACCTAGGTTTTATTAGGCCAAACTAGGCTTTGGGCCGAACTGACGATTATCCTCTTCTTTGGGCCGAACTCACCGTGGGCCTGGTCGATCTGATTCGCTAGATGGAGGGGGGAGATATTTACTCCCACAATCAGTCCCCCAGTATCTTCTATGTTATAAGATGATATAGAATATACTTTGTCGAACCGAGATTTTTTCAGAATCTGGTTGAAATTTGACGAAATATTCGGGTATTTCTACCTCTCGGTTACTTTTGAGCAGGCGCCATAGACACGTGTTGCTACGTCCGTGCCTTGATAACTCAAAAGATTTTTTTAACTATAGCGATCTTCTCGGGATTCTCAACCGTCGATTTGACGCTTAAATAAAGCTTTGACCCTTCGATTCTTCTCATTAATATCAATTCATTCACATCCCAGAGGTAAAAAATCGCAACTTTCTCTTCTTCTTCTTCTTCTTCTTTTTCTTCTTCTGCGTTTCTTGAATTTCTTTGTCTTCGCCATTTTCGGCTATGAAAATTTTCGAGATTCCCTTCTGTTATATTAGCGGGTGTCGGGCTCTCTAGGTTTAGTCGATTCCAGGTTCTTGCTTTTCCTTCTTTGGAACCAGCCCTTGTGAAGAGAAATGTCGGCACCCGACAAGAAGAGCGATGATCCTAATCGTGAGTTGTCATCGCCGTCGTTGTTGACGAAGCGCGACCTTGACGATATGGGGGAGCAATACAACTTTCCCGATGGGCTCAGGGTGAAGGTAGGAGGCAAGTCCGCCGATCGAGTCATCCCTGGATATGCTTGTGCATACCAGGTATTTTTCGAGGAGTGCGGACTTCGTTTTCATATCCCCCGGCTGCTCATCGAGTTCTGTGACCGTTTGGGACTTAAGTTCGCCCAAATGTGTCCGAATTTTGTTCGCCAGGTGATGGCTTAGTTGCTATTGTCTAAAGAGGCTGAGGTCTCTTTAGACGTTAATGACCTCGGCAGTCTGTTGGTCGCGAAGCGTAACTCAAAGCACCATCCGGTGTGCTTTTATTTGGCAAACCGACCTCGCTAAGGTATAGTTACTGACCTCCCTGGTAAGGATAAGAACTGGGGTTCGAAATACTTCTATTTCGAAATCTGCGAGAAGACGGTCGAGGTAGTGAAGGATTGCTTGTCCGTTCCATGGAAGACGGACTGTGGTAATTGGAGGGATTTTCTGGCGATCTGCGAACTGGCTGTCGCATGCCTGGAGTGAACTAATATTTTGTTGTTTTCGTTTTTGCAGAGAAGATTGTTGTGTTTCCGTCGGACACGTTCTATCTAAAAGTCCAGAAGCTGCACGCCTGCGAAGTCTCCTGGAAGTCCTTTTCCGAAGTTCGGTTCGTAGCAGCCGATCTTTGGCCCGCTGCTCCTTTAGGTCGGTCTTTATTTTCGAACCTTATTTTGCTTCGTAATCTTATTATTATTACTTATTTTTACGTATTTCCCTAGACGACACTTCGGACGACCTCTCTTCCTCGCTCGAGATGAACGACGAGGACGTTGACTGGCGGGCTAAGAAGAAGGCCCTCAGAGCGGCCAGCGAGACCGGAGCCTCCTCCGGACTGACTGAGAAAACCATTCCGCCTGCATCGGCGGCGCCAATCTCCACTCCTGGCTTTTAGGAGCTTTCGGTTTCAGTGCCTCCGGCCACACTGCTCATCAAGCTTGACGGCGAGCCCGAGACTGCCGAGACTGTCCAGGCCGCCAAAGCCGCCGAGGCCTCTTCTGCCAAGGCTACATCCGTCTAGGTTGCGAAGTCCTCGGCAGCCGCGGCCAAGTCCTCATCGGCTCCGTCTTCTCAAGCTAAGAGGAAGGAGGTAGAAGGCGTTCAGCCGGGCGACTCGAAGAGGGGACGAACTGAGGACCGAGGAAAGGCCGTGAAGGGCTCTGGTCAGTCGCAGGGATCTCAGCCGGGCTCCTGTAAACTGGCGTTCAACTATAATCTCGACAAACCGATCTGCGACGATCCGGCGGCGGCGGCGTGCCTCATCCGCCAATTTAACTACCCCGAGTATCGGCTCCCAATGGTCTCGAGGATGCATGGGGCGAACTACTATCGCTCGGTCAGCGCGGCGGGCTCTCGGGTAGGTTTTTGATTTCCGCGTAGTTCACGTTATTCCTGAGGCTAACTTTTGATTCTCGCAGTTCATGGCCGAGCTGAACAAGAGCATCCTTGGTTATGAGGTGATGTACGACCGCCTAAACCAAGAGATGCGAAATAAGTTGAAGGCCTCCGAGGATGAGCTCGCGAAGTGTCCTGCAGAACCTCGACCAAGCCAAGGCGGTGTCATCGATCTTCCAGGAGGTCGTTAACAAGGAGATCGCTGACGCTCCTGCTGAACTGCAGGAGGCCAAGGACGAACTGGCGAAGCTTCAAGCCGAGCTCGATAGCGTTCACCTGCCTTCTCTTGCCGGGGCCGAAGATCTCGAGTTCACCCCTTCTGACGATCGCTCGCCTCCCGATGCACCTGCGCCCGGGACCTCTGAGGTCGCGAACCAATTTGGCTCGATGCTCGATAGCTCGGAGGCCGTGCTCTCGTCGATCGACGAGACTGGGGAGAACTCGAAGGATGCTGAGCTCGCCAAGGGTACATCGGCCTAGACTTCGCCTCGCCTCGCCTTTCTTATTTCCCAAGTTTAGAATAAATTGATTGTTTTGGGGCCCCTGCGTGGGCGAACTTTATCTTTGGCCCAATGTTTGGGCAAGTTTATCGAACTCCTTTCCTTTTGTTGGAATTGATCTAGGGTTTGAGAAAATAATTAACGCTTCGGTAAGCGGCGGAATTTTAAAAATTTTCTTTTACAAGTAAAACAGTTTTTACTAACCTAGACAAGTGCAAGTACATGTAATTAAAAACCAATATGAGCTAGAAGTTTACTAACCTTTCTTGAAGCTTGAACTTTGAAGAAGCTTGTGGAAAGTTTGCAACGCTCGTCTCCCCTCGCAGCACATCTCTCTTTCTTTCCTCGGCACCTAGAGCAACCACGAAAGTTTCTATCACTAAATCACTCGAAAAGAAGGAATCAGTGAGTGGGCACTTTTAAACGCTACGACTTAAGAACGAGTCTTGAAGTCGCAGAGCTAAACTCTAGGTCAAATGAGGACCTAGGTGCCAAAACAAAAATCGAAATTGAATAGAGAGAGAGAGGAGAGGGGCGGCCAAGCTAGAGAGAGAAGCTCTCAATCTCTAAAACTTGGAATGAATGAAATGTGAAGAATAAGGCTCCTATTTATAGGAGAGGTCTTACCTTCAATAAGGTAGTTTCCTCTTCTATAGAATATCACATATTCATGAGCCAATTTCCTTTTCTTCTCCTTATTTCACACGGCCAAAGAGGATCCAAGATATCCTCATATTTGTTTCCTCTTTTGACTCTACTTGGGCGCCCATCTTGATTCCTCTTAGAGGAAATTTGTTTCCTCTTTTTCTTTTGGCAAGTATCTAAATACATTAATGCACAAAATAATCTCTCTTTCACAGTAAGGGCTGCACGAAATTTGGTCTCCCATTCACTTGGGTTGGACGGCCAAAAGCCTTCTAAAAAGGCTTTCTAGGTTTTTCTTTAATTGTTCATGACAACATAAGAAAAGCCCATTAAGAATTTTCAAGTAAAATTCTATGAAATGAAATTAATTCACAAGGCCCAATAAACATGTTATGGCCGTGTGATATAATATGTCATCATATGACATTGTCAAAAAAAATTTATTGACATTCATTTCATGCCATGTCCAAAACGACAAAATTACCCTTTTGACAATTTTCGTTCTTGTTTTGACTTAGCTTCCAGTTTAACTATTCCTATCGATGTGATTCGTGACAGTGACCTCATGGACCCAAATGAACAAAGCTTGAGCTAAACACTTGGACTCAAAAGTTCACAAACCTTTTCCAAGTTTAGCTTAATGCCAACTGACTCCACTAAAGAGTTGACACTGAAAATCTCTCGGTTCAAATGAATTTATTTTCTACTCAAGAATTCGACTTAATTATGATGAGCGGATCCACTGAATATTATCTATGTTTACCCTTCATGAATGTCATCAGCTAGTCGGGATTTACTAAATTACCATTTTACCCTTCTAGCTGTTATTTCCTCAACTCCTTTGTCGCTTGTGAATAAGTTAGAAACAATGTATTGACGAGGAGCTAACAAGTCACATTGTTTCATCCAAAAGAGTCAGGACTCAATTTGGACACTGGCCAGTTCATTTATTCACACTCCAAGGAACAAAGCATGAGGTGACATACATTGCATTTCAGCAATCTTGTACATGAATTCCATATCTACGAGAACTTCACAAAGTTACTCATGACAGACTCACAACTTAGTACTTCACCAATAGGCCTTGTTCGGAATCACATAGTGAGTCCGAACTTTGACTTTCTCAAATGAGAATACTAAGGTGTGAAATGGCATGTCTCATTTCAGGATTAAGGTAAGCATGATGCAATTCATACATAGTGACTTCGAGACATAAGAGGTTAAATGGTTTGTTCTTATATTGTCTCTAGAAGTGCACTGGTCAATTCAGTACCTTCGAAAGATACCTAGAAGAACTATAGAGTCCCCAACTCTCAATGCCTCATAACCAGACATCATAGATTCTTCTAACAATCGTAGTGAGGTCAATAGTCCTTTGACCCTAAGATTGCGAATATATCGTTTTAAGCAAACTACGAAGAGTTTGTTCATGCAAATCTACATTTGTCTCTTCGTAAGTTGTTAAGTTTGTTTATGGACTAAAAGACTAAGGGTTTTATCATAAAGCTTCAAACAAAGAAAGAATGAATGAACGTTTCAACTTTATTATTAAAGAACAAGCAATTACAAGCAAGAGTCTTCGTAAGACTATATGACATCAAATGTACATAAATAGACACTACTACTCTTCTTGTGGGCACCATTGACAACAAACTCCCACTTGACTCAAAGAAGATGTGAGTAGTCCTACATGCCTAATCCCTCAAGAAATTGGTCGAAGACCATGTTTGCTAGGGCCTTGGTGAATGGATCTGCCAGAGATCTATTCACCTCCACGTCTCCGCGTTGCGCGATCTCTCGAATCAAATGGTATTTCCTCTCAATATGCTTAGAGCGCTTATGGCTTCTAGGTTCCTTTGAGTTAGCGACAGCCCCACTATTATCACAATAAAGGGTTATGGGCTCGTCGCCGTTTGGAACAACTTCCAAATACTTAAGGAATTTTCTAAGCCATACAACCTCTTTGGATGCTTCACAAGCAGCCACATATTCTGCTTCCATTGTGGAGTCAGCAATGCAAGATTGCTTAATACTTCTCCACACAACAGCTCCACCATTAAGGATGAACACAGATCCCGAAGTGGATTTCCTGGAATCCTTATCCGCTTGAAAATCGGAGTCGGTATATCCCGTCATAGTCAGGTCAGTACCTGAGTATGTAAGCATCAAGTTCCTAGTTCTTCGAAGATACTTAAGAACATGCTTAACAGCAATCCAGTGCTCGGGTCCAGGGTTGGATTGGAAACGACTAACTACGCCAACGGTGAAACATATATCAGGTCTAGTGCAGAGCATAGCATACATGAGGCTTCCTACGGCAGAGGCGTAAGGAATCTTCCTCATGTCTTCAATCTCTTGTGCAGTCTTGGGAGACTTGTTCTTAGAGAGTGAAACTCCATGCCTAAAGGGTGTTTGACCCCTCTTGCAGTCTTGCATCGAGAAGCGATCCATCACCTTATCAATATAAGATGCTTGAGAGAGCGACAGGGTCCGGTTTTTCCTATCTCGAAAGATTTGGATTCCCAGAATGTACGCGGCTTCTCCTAGATCCTTCATATCGAATTGCTTTGCCAGCTAGACCTTAACCTCAGATAACTTACCCACGTCATTACCAATGAGTAGTATATCATCGACATATAGTACCAGAAACACAACTTTGCCTTCGTGTATTAACTTGTAAACACAAGGCTCATCTATTGACTGTTCAAAGCCGAAGCTCTTTACAGTTTCATCGAATCTAATATTCCATGACCTAGATTCTTGCTTTAGTCCATAAATGGATTTAAGCAACTCACAAACCTTGGTCTCTTGACCTTTATCCACGAAACCGTCTGGTTGAGCCATGTAAATGCGCTCGTCAAGATTGCCATTTAGAAAGGCTGTCTTGACATCCATTTGCCAGATCTCATAGTCAGGAGCTGCAGCTATGGTTAGGAGTATGCGGATGGATTTAAGCATCGCGACTGGTGAGAAGGTTTCTTCATAGTCAATCCCTTCTTGTTGGGTATAACCCTTCGCCACAAGTCGTGCTTTGAACGTCTCGACGTTCCCATCAGGACCCCTTTTCTTCTTGTATATCCACTTACACCCTACGGGTTTAATCCCTTCAGGAAGGTCTACAAGTTTCCAGACTTTGTTGACATACATCGAGTGCATTTCAACTTTCATGGCGTCAAGCCAAAGGTTTGATTCAGAACAAGCCATCGCTTGGCTATAGGAAACAGGGTCATCCATGTCGGAGACGGCTACAAGAGAGTCTCCATAAGACATGTACCTGTCAGGCTTTTGAGTAGCCCTCCCACTACGTCTAAGTACTACTTGACGAGATTCTGATGAGTTAGGTTGTGTTTCAGTTGGGGTAAGAACAGTTCTTACAGATGAGGTAGAAGCTTCCTCACCCAACTTTTCTTCAAGCACAATTTTGCTTCTAGGTTTTGCATCTTTCATAAAGTCCTCCTCGAGGAAACGAGCATTCGTGCTAACGAAAGTCTTATCGTCCTCGGGACTATAGAAAGTAAAACCTTTGGTTTCCTTTGGATATCCCACAAACAGGCACAATTCTGACCTACTAGCCAACTTGCTAGTCTTTTGCCTTAGCACATGTGCAGGGCAACCCCAAATTCGGATGTGGCCCAAACTTACTTTACGGCCAGTCCATCTTTCATAAGGAGTACCAGGAACCGTTTTAGACGGAACTTGGTTCAGAATGTAAGCGGCTGTTTCGAGGGCATATCCCCAAAAGGAAAGCGGGAGTGATGAGTAACTCATCATCGATCTAACCATCTCCATAAGAGTTCGGTTTCTTCTCTCTGACACTCCGTTTTGTTGAGGTGTGCCAGGTGCGGTAAGCTGAGAAGCGATACCTTCTTCTTTAAGAAAGTCATCGAACTCTCCAGACATATACTCACCACCTCGATCAGATCGAAGGGTTTTGATCACTTTGCCAGTTTGCTTTTCCACTAAAGCCCTAAAGACCTTAAATACGTTAAAGGTCTCGGATTTGTGTTTGAGCAAATAGACAAACCCATATCGTGAGTAATCATCAGTGAAGGTAACGAAGTATTCGTATCCTCCACGTGCCTGTTGGTTGAGCGGACCACATACATCAGAATGTATCAGTTCCAGCAACTCAGTGGCTCTTCGACCCTTATCGGAGAAAGGTCGCTTAGTCATTTTTCCTTCTATGCAGGATTCACAAGTAGGTAGTGAACCTATTGCAGAGGCTTGGAGTGGACCGTCCCTCACAAGTCTCTTAATCCTATCTAGACTGATATGACCAAGTCTTAAGTGCCAGAGGTATGTAGATTTTGTTAGATCGGAGGATTCAGAAAGTTTGATCCTCTTTGGCTCCTTAATTAGATCATTATCTATTTCGGTGTCTAAAAGAGAAGGTTGAGTGGGATAGATGTAGAAAAGAGCATTCTTCATACATGCATCAGTGACAAAAGAATTATCAGGAAACGAAATACGAATTCCATTCTTAATGAACTTTAAACAATAATCTTGCTCACGAAGACGAGCAACGGATATTAAGTTCTTCCCAAAGGTAGGAACAAAATATACATTATTCAAGTTTAAAGTGCGGTCTTCAAAAGACAGCGTCACAGATCCCACAGCCTTTGCAGACACCAGGCTCCCATCACCCCATTTGAAACAGAACTCGCCTTCCTCTAAGCTTTTGGTTTTCTTGAAACCATTCAAGGAACAGCAAATATGGTTAGTAGCAGCGGAGTCAAGAATCCACGTTGATACATTATCAGCTACTAAGCATGCTTTGGTAACTAGTACAATACTATGTTCCTTTGCTTTGAGATAGGCGGGACAGTTCTTTTTGTCGGCCTTGTAAGGTCTCTTCACAGTTTCAGAGGCGGAGGCTTTTTGCTCAGTAGCATGTGCCTCTCCTTGATTCCTCTTTCTCTTAGTGAAACCTACAGCAGTGTGAAGTTCCTCCATAAGCTTGGTAGCAGTGTACTCTAGCTTGTTTATGGAGTAGTTCATCTTGGAGGTATCAAGAGACGCGGGGAGAGTTTCTAAGATCATATCTATGAGATTCTTCCCATCAGTCTCAGATCCTAGGATTTCCATTTTATTTAGAAAACTAATGATCAGTATCATAAAGTCTCTAACAGGAGTCCTAGCCTTCATATGACAGTTCATAAACTGTCGGACTGCCTTTTGCCTTGATTGACGCCTTTGCCCTCCAAACATCTCAAGGAGATTGTAGAGCATGTCAGCGGCAGTCTCGATGTCACGATGTTGCTCTTTCAGCATATTGTTCATAGATGCCAAGATATAGCACCTCACAATCTCATCGGATCGAAGCCAGGCCGCTAAGGCGTCATTGTCCTCTTGAGTTGAATCATCATTCGTCAGAGGAGGACATGGGGTGGTGAGTACCCATTTGTGCTTGTTAACGGTAGGTATTATGTCGAGGTTACGTTTCGAATCTACGTAGTTTTCGTTTTCGAGTTGGTTCGAGGAAAGAAAGATAGAGAGAGGGTTGAGAGACAAATTGCCTATATAAGTTGAAACAAGTTTATGATTAGTCTTTGGTTTAGGATTTAAGTTTCATTAAGACTTTTGTAAAATCCAAAGGTGTTATGAACGAAATGACACTTTACTCCTTCGAGGGAAGGCCGCAACGAGTCTCCTTTCATAAGTAAATGACTCATCATTAATGCATAGCCAAGATGTCAATACATCAATTTTGACTAGCCACCTTGTAAATTGGTTTGATCACTCACATCCTTTCGCAGGGCCTCGAGGGAGGATTACTAGGGATTGAGTCTAAGTGTGTAACCAACCACTTAGTCCAAAAGATTGACTTTGAAAAACAATCCGCCGAGGGGAGGTCTTGTCATCATCGTCTCACTCTCGAACGTAGCTCATTGAGCAATGATCAGAGCAAAGCGCCCTTGAGTACTCTCATTTAAGAGAGGGCCACGAGGGTGACTCTTAGTCCGGCGACACTTGCACTTTTCATTAGTGTTGGGGATCGTGGGTTACAAACAACAAGTATAACCCTCCCACTTAGTTTTTGGACATGGTTCATCGACTCTTTTAAGTTCGGAAACAAATTTCCTAGTTAGAGAGCGACAGAGCGGACAACTAGAAGAGAATCCTAGATCGACATGTTCAGAGCAGTATTAGTGCATAAAGGCACAAGGGACATACTCGATCTTTTCCTATTTTCTATTTCGGGAAAGTGCGTGAGGGAAGTGTGAACTTCAACTCACTCGAACACTTGAAAGTTTGAGATTACACATCTTTTTATTTTTCGGCTTTGTCTACAAAGAGACCTCCCACTCAAAATTTCAAGAGCATATAGATTTTGAACATATGTGATATAGATATAGTTTTGAAAACATTTTGAAAACTTATTTGATTTGGATGACAAAATATTTTCAAGTTTGAAAGTGAAAACGGTTTTTCAAAATTCAAACTAGTTTTGTAAAAATTCAATTTCATTTAATCTTTCAAAAATCAAAACTTTTAATCTTTACACATCATGTTTATAATCATATGAAAAACAATTTTGTTCAAGAAAGTTTTCTCATTAGAGTTCTATAACTCATGGTAGAGGGGTTTGAAAATCCGGATTTCTAAAAAACTGGAGTTTCAGACAGCCGCGCACCTCGGAGTAAAATCGCCATATCTGGCGGCTCCGATGTCCTTTTGAGCCGAAACCGGTGGTATTGGACAGAGGACAGACAGAGATTTAATTTGATTCAAGAATCATTAAATTTCGATTTCTGAGCAGAGAGTTATGCCGCTTTTAATGCGGGTTTACATTCCAGCTCGAAGAAAAAGAAATAAATTAAAGCTTCGTCCTTTTAGGTGCGAAAAAGAATCTAGTGTAACGGAACGTTTTAAGATGTTGTTTAAAGCTTTTATTTGTGTTTTATTAGCAGGGTAATAACATAGAATAAAAGAAATAACAACATGCCTAAAACGATTTCAAGTAAATAAACGAAACTAGCAAGAAAATAAAACTAGTCACAAAATTTACTCGAAAAATCTCAAACCTTTAAAACACGTTTTTCAATATAAAAAATTAAAAACTTTTAGAACTGATTCTAATGTGTTTTAACATCATCCCAAACTCATAGAAAATCAACATGGTTTTTAATTTAGAGACAAGAGCAATAAATTAAAAAAAAAATCTAAGATTACAATTCTAACTTGTCACAAAATTAGTAAACTTTCGAAAACGATTTTCAAGCTCATAATTTAAAAACATGCACATGCATTCCTTTGACCATAGCTCTGATACCATTTGTTGGAATCGATCTAGGGTTTAAGAAAAAGTTTAACGCTTCGTTAAGCGGCGGAATTTTAAAAATTTTCTTTTTAAGTAAAACTAATTTTTACTAACCTAGACAAGAGCATATGCATGTAAATAAAAACTAATATGAGCTATGGAAGTTACTAACCTTTCTTGAAGCTTGAACCTTGTAGAAGCTTTTGGAAAGTTGCAACGCTCGTCTCCCCTCGCAGCACGTCTCTCTTTCTTTCCTCGGCACCTTGAGCAACCACGAAAGTTTCTATCACTAAATCACTCGAAAAGAAGGAATCAGTGAGTGGGCACTTTTAAACACTACGACTTAAGAACGAGTCTCGAAGTCGCAGAGCTAAACACTAGGTCGAGTGAGGACCTAGGTGCCAAGACAAGAAAAATCGAAAATATAAACTAGAGAGAGAGAGAGGAAGGGGCGGCCAAGTCTAGAGAGAGAAGCTCTCAATCTCTAAAACTTTGCATGAATGAAAAGTGTGGAATGAGGCTCCTATTTATAGGAGAGGTCTCACCTTCAATAAGGTAGTTTCCTCTTCTATAGAATATCACATATTCATGAGCCAATTTCCCTTTTCCTTCAAAGAGGTGCACGTCCAAGACAAAACAAGTAAGTCCTTGGATTTGTTTCCTCTTTTGTTTGCTTCTCTCTTGATCCTTTTGGGCGCCTACCATGCTTTCCCCTTAGGGGAAATTTGTTTCCTCTTTTTCTTTTGGCAAGTATCTTAATACATTTATGCACAAAATAAACTCTCTTTCCTCTTGGGTAATATGGGCGCCTACACCATCTAGAAAGGGCTTCTAGAAGCTTTTCCATTTTGTTCATGACAACATGAAAAAGGCCCATTAAGAATTTTCAATAAAATTCTTATGAAATGAAATTAATTCACAAGGCCCAATTAATCATATTATGGCCGAGTGACATTAAGTCATCAAATGAACTTGTCAAAAAATTTATTGACATTCATTTCATCCTTTGTCTCAAAAAGACAAAAATACCCTTTTGACTATTTTCGTTCTTGTTTTGACTTAGCTTCCAGTTTAACTATTCCTATCGATGTGATTCGTGACAGTGACCTCATGGACCCAAATGAACAAAGCTTTAGCTAAACACTTGGACTCAAAAGTTCACAAACCTTTTCCAAGTTTAGCTTAATGCCAGCTGACTCCACTAAAGAGCTGACACTGAAAATCTCTCGGTTCAAATGAATTTGTTTTCTACTCAAGAATTCGACCTAATTATAATGAGCGGATCCACTGAATATTATCTATGCTACCCTTCATGAATGTCATCAGCTAGTCGGGATTTACTAAATTACCATTTTACCCTTCTAGCTGTTATTTCCTCAACTCCTTTGTCGCTTGTGAATAAGTTAGAAACAATGTATTGACGAGGAGCTAACAAGTCACATTGTTTCATCCAAAAGAGTCAGGACTCAATTTGGACACTGGCCAGTTCATTTATTCACACTCCAAGGAACAAAGCATGAGGTGACATACATTGCATTTCAGCAATCTTGTACATGAATTCCATATCTATGAGAACTTCACAAAGTTACTCATGACATACTCACAACTTAGTATTTCACCAATAGGCCCTGTTCGGAATGACATAGTGAGTCCGAACTCTGACTTTCTCAAATGAGAATACTAAGGTGTGAAATGGCATGTCTCATTTCAGGATTAAGGTAAGCATGATGCAATTCATACATAGTGACTTCGAGACATAAGAGGTTAAATGGTTTGTTCTTATATTGTCTCTAGAAGTGCACTGGTCAATTCAGTACCTTCGGAAGATACCTAGAAGAACTATAGAGTCTCCAACTCTCAATGCCTCATAACCAGACATCATAGATTCTTCTAACAATCATACTGAGGTCAATAGTCCTTTGACCCTAAGATTGCGAATATATCATTTTAAGCAAACTACGAAGAGTTTGTTCATGCAAATCTACATTTGTCTCTTCGTAAGTTGTTTAGTTTGTTTATGGACTAAAAGACTATGGTTTTATCATAAAGCTTCAGACAAGGAAGATTGAATGAACGTTTCAACTTTTTTAATGAATGAATAAGCAATTACAAGCAAGAGTCTTCGTAAGACTATATGACATCAAATGTACATAAATAGACACTACTACTCTTCTTGTGGGCACCATTGACAACAATAGTGAGTCCGAACTTTGACTTTCTCAAATGAGAATACTAAGGTGTGAAATGGCATGTCTCATTTCAGGATTAAGGTAAGCATGATGCAATTCATACATAGTGACTTCGAGACATAAGAGGTTAAATGGTTTGTTCTTATATTGTCTCTAGAAGTGCACTGGTCAATTCAGTACCTTCGAAAGATACCTAGAAGAACTATAGAGTCCCCAACTCTCAATGCCTCATAACCAGACATCATAGATTCTTCTAACAATCGTAGTGAGGTCAATAGTCCTTTGACCCTAAGATTGCGAATATATCGTTTTAAGCAAACTACGAAGAGTTTGTTCATGCAAATCTACATTTGTCTCTTCGTAAGTTGTTAAGTTTGTATATGGACTAAAAGACTAAGGTTTTATCATAAAGCTTCAAACAAAGAAAGAATGAATGAACGTTTCAACTTTATTATTAAATGAATAAGCAATTACAAGCAAGAGTCTTCGTAAGACTTTATGACATCAAATGTACATAAATAGACACTACTACTCTTCTTGTGGGCACCATTGACAACACTTAGTACTTCACCAATAGGCCCTGTTCGGAATCACATAGTGAGTCCGAACTCTGACTTTCTCAAATGAGAATACTAAGGTGTGAAATGGCATGTCTCATTTCAGGATTAAGGTAAGCATGATGCAATTCATACATAGTGACTTCGAGACATAAGAGGTTAAATGGTTTGTTCTTATCTTGTCTCTAGAAGTGCACTGGTCAATTCAGTACCTTCGGAAGATACCTAGAAGAACTATAGAGTCTCCAATTCTCTATGCCTCATAACCAGACATCATAGATTCTTCTAACAATCATACTGAGGTGAATAGTCCATTGACCCTTAGATTGCGAATATATCGTTTTAAGCAAACTACGAAGAGTTTGTTCATGCAAATCTACATTTGTCTCTTCGTAAGTTGTTAAGTTTGTTTATGGACTAAAAGACTAAGGGTTTTATCATAAAGCTTCAAACAAAGAAAGAATGAATGAACGTTTCAACTTTATTATTAAAGAACAAGCAATTACAAGCAAGAGTCTTCGTAAGACTATATGACATCAAATGTACATAAATAGACACTACTACTCTTCTTGTGGGCACCATTGACAACACCTTTCATTATTATTTCTCTCTTTTTTATTTGTGTCGAACATATTCTATTGAATGTCACAGATGCTTATTTCGTATTTTGCTTGTGTTTTTATTCCAATAGTGGCCTCGATAGGTAATGCATAATTACCCTTCATCGATACCTTAAGGTTTGCATGTTTGAACGAACACATTGATTTATTGCGGCACTTACTCGTTTAGCTTATTCGTGATGTGTGTCGACCATCGTTGGTCGAACCCCTAATCGTATCGGGATTATGGCATACCCCCGAATCATGCCTTATACACGATATGTTTTTCCGAACCGAAGCTTCAAGTCATTCTTTCCTCTTGAGTCGGTTTATAGTGGTTCATCGTACACTTGCGCATGAACAGAGGCCTTGGGCATGTTCGTTTGCGGGTGTAAGTCGAATTTGCCGTGTTCTGCAAATTAGTTTGAATCGAACTTGTTCGTTCCAAATTATTCTTGTTTATGTTAGGTGGGGGCTGAACCTTGTTTCAAGGCTGCCTACGTACCCATGTTTGGGATCAAGCCGTTACGTAGTTCGATTGTTGTGATATTACTTTTTAACAGTAATATTTCTTTAGGTTCATGATATTCCAATATCTGAGTACCGGGATATCGTCGAGCGTTTCAAGAATGTAGACGCCTGTTCGTGGGATTCCCGAGACTCGGTATGGTCCTTCCCAGTGTGCTCCCAATTTTCCTGCATTTTCTTTGGCCATGTTTTGATACACCTTTCTCAATACGAGATCTCCAGTATGAAATTCTCGGAAGTTGACTCCTTTGTTGTAGTATCGGGCGATTGATCGTTGATATAAATTCATGCGCGTTAGGGCTCGATTTCTTCTTTCGTCTGTCAAATCGAGGGAGTCGCATAGCATTTTATCGTTAGTTTCCTCGTGATCGTTTGTGTACATGGTGCGGATTGTTTGGATTTCGTGTTCTATGGGCAATATTGCTTCGACACCGTAGACTAGAGAGTATGGGGTTTCCCCAGTAGGCCTTCGCGGACTCGAGCGGTAGGCCCAAAGTACTCCGGGGAGTTCATCAGCCCATCGCCCTTTTTTGGCTAGAAGTTTCTTTTTCAGGTTACTAACGATTGTTTTGTTGGTAGCCTCAGCGTGTCCGTTTCCTTGTGGGTATCGGGGCGTCGAGAATCGTAAAGTGACCCCTTCTGCTGCACAGAATCGCCGGAATTCTTTTGATATGAATTGTGCGCCGTGATCAGTGATTATTTCTTGCGGCGCTCCATGTCGACAAATTATGTTTTTCCAAATAAATTTTTTTACGTCCACGTCCCTTATCGAGACGAATGCTTCGGCTTCCACCCACTTGGAAAAATAGTCAGTTGTTATGAGGAGGAATTTCAGCCCTCCAGGTGCTTTGGCTAGGGGGCCGACGATATCCATGGACCATTTTAGAAATCGGTACGGAGCGGATATGGAGGATAGTTCTTCGGCTGGTTGTTTGATATTTGGGGCATGCTTTTGGCATTGGTCGCATTTTCGTGAATGTTGTTCGCAGTCGGCGACCATGGTTGGCCAAAAGTACCCTTGATTTTTTTTATTTTAACGGCTAGGGCTCTTCCGGCCGCGTGGTTCCCGTATTCTCCTTCGTGTACTACGGAAAGGATGCGTTTGGATTCCTCTTTTCCTATACACCGCAGGTATACTCCGGAGAAACTTCTTTTGAAAAGCCCTCCGTCTATTATGGAGAATCTTGCGCTTTGGCTGATTAGTTTTCGACGCAATTGTTTATCTGTCGGGGTGTGGCCTTCGGAGATATATCTGATTTTATCCCTTCTCCAGTCCCCCTCTTCTATTATTACCATTATGCTCGCGCTTTTGGTAGTGATGGAAGATTGTTTTATTGCCTCGACCGGTATGATTCAGCTTATTGTGGGATCTGATGTTGAAGCTAAGGCGGCGAGGGCGTCAGCTGTGGTATTTTCTCCCCTAGGAATTCGGGTTAATTCGAATTTTTCAAATTGTTTTGTCATCTCTTTTACTAATTGTGCGTATGCCTCCATGCGCTCGTCTCTTGTTTTGAATTCTCCGCTGATTTGATTTGCGACGAGCTGCGAGTCGCAAAAAGCGGATATGGATTTTGCTCCTACAGCTTTTGCCAGGCGTAGTCCCGCGATTAGTGCCTCGTACTCGGCTTCGTTGTTTGAGGCGGTGAAATCCAGGTGGAAGGATTGTTCGATCACTTCTCCGTGTGGTGACGCCAAATGTATCCCGATCCCGGCCCCTTGCTTTGTGGATGAACTGTTGACTTTAAGGGTCCAGCATCCGCTGTTTGCTGTGGTTTCGCTTTCGTTTGCGGGGAGCTCGATGAGGAAGTCGGCTAGAACTTGTGATTTCGCGCATGTTCTAATGCAATATTCGATGTCGTATTCGCTTAGCTCGACGGCCCATTTGGTTAATCTTCCCGATTGATTGGGGCTGTGTAGGAATGATCGCAAAGGTTGAGTGGTCATTACAACTATCGAGTGAGATTGGAAATATGGTCGTAGCTTTCGGGCCGCGGTGACGACGGCCAGCGCTAATTTTTCCATTGCCGGATACCTTGTTTCTGCATCAACGAGTGATCTACATGTGTAAAACACAAGTTTTTGGTCTCCTCGTTCTTCTCTGACGAGTACTCCGCTGACTGCGGTGTGCGATACAGCGACATACAAGTAGAGTGGTTCTCCTACTTCTGGTTTGGCTAAGATTGGAGGTTCGGCTAGGTATTGTTTCAGCTGTTTGAACGCTTCTTTGCATTTTTCTGTCCATTCGAACTTCTTGTTTCCTCTCAGGAGCTTATAGAAAGGCAGACATTTATCGGTCGATCGAGAGACGAATCGGCTCAGGGCTGCCACGCATCCCGTTAATCTCTGGATTTCTCTTTTGTTTCTGGGGGAAGGTAAATTTCGGAGTGCTTGTATTTGGTCCGGGTTGGCTTCAATTCCCCTCTGGTTTACCACATATCCGAGGAATTTTCCGAAAGAAACCCCGAAGGTACATTTAAACGGATTTAGCTTCATTTGGTAATTGTTTAGGACTTTGAAACACTCCTCTAAATGTGAGACGTGGTCTGTTTCTCGTAGTGATTTTACTAACATGTCGTCGATGTAAACTTCCATCGTTGTTCCTATCTTGTCGGCGAACATTTTATTCACTAGGCGTTGATACGTGGCTCCTGCGTTTTTCAGCCCGAAGGGCATCACTTTATAGCAATAGATACCTTTGTCGGTTGTGAAAGCAGTTTTTTCCTGATCATTGGGATGCATTAGGATTTGGTTGTACCCTGAAAATGCATCCATGAATGTCAAGACTTTATGACCGGCGGTGGCTTCCACCAAGCGCTCTATGTGTGGTAGGGGAAAGCCATCTTTAGGATAGGCTTTATTAAGATCGGTATAATCGACGCATACGCGCCATTTACCGTTCTTCTTCTTGACGACGACGGTATTGGCGAGCCAATCAGGGTATTTTACTTCGCGTATTAAACCGGATTTTAAGAGGCGATCTACTTCTTCGTTGACCACTTTAGCCCTCTCTAGACCGAGTTTCCTACGCCTTTGTTTTATGGGCTTGTAACTGGGATCGACGTTGAGTTGGTACGTGGTGATTTCGAGGTCTATGCCCGGCATATCCTCTGTCGTCCATGCAAACGTCTTTTTGTTCCTCTTCAGGAACGTTATCAGTTCTCGGCGTACGCTCCCTTTTAACGTGGCCCCGATGCCTACACATCTTTCGGGGTCAGTTCCGTTTATCTGAACCTGTGTTATTGACTCTGTATTAGGTTCATCTTTTTCTTCTGAACTTTCCTTCGGAGGCGAATGGATGGTTTCGTCCCCGATGGCCATTAATTGCTATTGGCCTTCGTCGGTTTTTTTGCTAGTTGGATCCTCCGAATTGTTTTCTTTTGGCTGGTGCTTTTCGATGATCCTTTTGTGATTATTCATATAACAAATTCAGGACGCCTCTTGGCTCCCTCTGATTTCTTGTATCCCGTTGGGAGTCGGAAATCGCACGCACATGTGGTAAGTTGATGGCACCACCCTCATCCCATGTATCCAAGGTCTCCCTAGGATGGCATTGAACGGGGACGGGCAGTCGAGAACGGTAAATTCGACCATCCGGTTTACGTCTCCAGCCCGTACATGGAGTTCAATGATCCCTAGAGAAGGTGTCACTTCTCCATTGAATCCTGATAGCTGGTTGGGTTTGCGTTCGATTTCAGCCTCCTCGATGTTCATTCTATCCAAAGTGGTTTTGAATATAACATCTATGGAGCTTCCTCCGTCGACCAAGATTCTGGCTACTACGCAGTTACCCACTTCGAGTTCGATAATTAAAGCGTCGTCATGGGGCCCGTATAACCTTTTGGTATCGTTTTCACTGAATGAGATCATGGCATTTTCTTCCTCTTGGCACCCAGGTGTCCTCGGCGTACCTTTAAGTCGACGCTGGTGTGCCTTAATCGAGTTTATGCTATCCCTGCAAAATTTTGAACCTCCCATGATGTAGTCGATCCGGGGTTTTGCTTGGGAGACGTCGTTGTCGTCCTCCTTTGCTCTTCCTCTTTTCGGGGAGGGATTTCCTCGGGTTCTGTTGTTGTTAAATTCTTTCTTCTGGGGCGGTGGTCCCAGGTCGACGTTCTTTAACTCTCCATTTTTATACTTCTCAATAAGTACCTTTCGGGCTACGACGCAGTCCAGAGTGTCGTGCCCGTAGTTTTTGTGGAAGTCGCAGTATTTTTTCTTGTCACGTGGCCATTTCGGGGTGCTTCCTTCGAGAACTCCCTCATCGTTTACGTTAAAGGCGTGCTCCGGGATATTCGGAGGCTTCCTCCATTCATTGTTTCGGTAAGGTCTCATCCCGGGTGTCCTGGCCATGGCCGGAACAGGTGTCATAGAAGGGGTTTTCCTTGGGTTATGCTTCTTTGATAGGAGGGACCTTTCTTCCTCAGCTTTGGCGTAGTTTGAAGCGCGGTGAATTGCATCTTCGATGGTGGGTGGTCTGTTTACGGTCATTTCTTCTCGGAATCTGGACTCATGCCACAGTCCATTTTTTAGAGCGTTCAGAGCCGATTCTCCCTCTACGGAAGGGATTTTTGACATGACAGTTTTGAACCTTGTCATGAAGCTTTTCAGTCTCTGGCTTGTTGAGTGTTCCATAGATCTGCCATGGTTGCCTCATCTTCTACTAGCATTGAGTAGTGCTTGATGAACGCGGCCGACAGCTGCTGAAAAGAGCTTATCGACCCTTCCTCCAGACGGGAAAACCAATCTAGGGCACTTCCTGATAGATTTTCGGCGAATAACTGGCAAAACCCTGCTTCTCGCTCGTTATCTCGTAGACACGCTCGCCCCATCGCGATGCGAAAGGCTATTACGTAGGTTTTCGGGTTGGAAATGCCGGAGTACTTGGGGAGCCTGATTTTCCCGGTGTCCCCAACTCTGACTTGGGTAATGCATGGAGCAAAAGGAGTTCGACGGGTGTCTGCCACCAGTCGGTCAATCTCGGTGGCCGAGCTCGTGGCGTAATGCATTCGGGAGTCGACAACCCGAAACTTTTCCTCCACCATCTGACGGAAGGCATTGAACGCGGGGTGATCATCCCTTGGGATTTCTTCGGCAAACTGTTCTCCCTTAGTCCGGATTTCTCCTCTCCGAGGGTTTCTTTCATTTGGGCGAACTGCCGGCTCGAAATGATTCGGTTCCTCGGGAACTCCTCCCTCGCGGGGGAGGTTGATGACCTGGGGAACATATCCAGGAGGAGGGCCTCCTGGAGGTGGGGGCGGTAGGTCGCCTTGAGTCAGTCGAGCTCGCCAAACACTGGCTTCGACCTGCCCATCAAACTGACCAATTCCGGCCGTATTGCTAGGGCCGGCCGTGTCGGGCGACATATTTAACCGCCTGCCGGACGGGACAAACCTTCGTCCATTTGCGGTAGACGGATCGGTCGAACTCAGCAGGATGGCTCGCTCAGCGTCGAGCTGCTCTTGAAGCGAAGATTGTGCAGCTGTCAAGCTATCGAGCTGGGATCGGGTTGACCTCTGGAATTCGGCGGTGGTTTCGACGAGTTTCTGTAGAAGAGCCCGTGTCTCTGGGTCAGCTCCAGAGATCGGGATTTCGTGCTCGCTGCTAGAAGACATTCTTTCAGATCCGATCTGTGTTCTTCGGCGTTAGGTTTCTGATAAGATTCCCACAGACGGCGCCAAATTGTTGAGCCGATTTCTCGTCCCAACAATCTATACTAGATCGTTTCGAGTTATCTCGTATATTTATTTATATGGATCGAGGGTCTCAGAATCCGATTATAAAGATTGAACCGAAATCCGAAAGAAATTAATAGACAATATGAGTAAAAATATAAATGGGGCGAAAGGAAGTTCCTTTTTATTGATAATTGAATAAAACTCTATAAGAATAATAAAATTCGAATGGAAATGAACAGAAAATAAACTTCAGAAAACAATATAGCAATCTCTCTCTAAAAATCCCGTCCCTCTGAATGAGGATGGAATGAGCTTTTATAGCCATCTTGCTGACTTTCCTTCGTCTTCAGGTCGATGCACATGTACGTACAGAACTGGTCTTTGATCCTTCATTCTTGCGCACATCTCCACTCTTTCGGGCGATTTGACCGTTTCTCTGATGACTCCTTGGCGGGACCGTATAGGAACGTCTATGGGCCCGGGTCCAGTTTAGATTCCTTCGAAATAATGTCTCGGACCATTCTTCACACGTACCTAGGTTTTATTAGGCCGAACTGGGCTTTGGGCCGAACTGACGATTATCCTCTTCTTTGGGCCGAACTCACTGTGGGCCTGGTCGATCTGATTCGGTAGATGGAGGGGAGAGATATTTACTCCCACAACAAGTCTCGGCGGTCCTCTTCGTGCCGGGCCGCGCCCTCGTGGCGGCGGCGATCCGGTGCAGCCTCAAGTCTAATCTTGACCTAGGTCAAGATTAGAGGATTCGTCCGTGCCTCAGTCCGGAAACCCCAATGGGCCCACGGGCCCACTCATTAAAAAAAAAAATTTCCGAAAAAAAATTAAGTTTTTAAATGTTTTATTTAATTAATTGTATGGGCTGAGCCCTAATGATTTTTTATTTAAAACATTACAAAATAAATGATTATGATATCGATTTATTTTAAATGGGACATTAGAATGGGCTCTTACTTAATTAATTTTTTCGATAAAAAATAAGAAAAATTAAATAATTTGATATTGATTTATTTTTTCTAAGGGACATAAGAATGGGCCCAATTGAATCCATGTGCCAATATGATTGGGCTCATCTTGATTTTCTTTATAGAATCAAATAGGAAACGATCAATCCGAATCAAACCATTCTTGCATGCTCTTGCTTGTTTATTTAATTACTATGCCATGCTTGTATGCTATAACTTAGATCATGTATCGTATGTTAATGGTTGTCATGGGCTTTCATTCATTAAAATTGTCTAATTGGATTAGGATAGTTAATTAATGAATGAGTTGAACGGATCGGAGAGCTTTGTCACCAAGCCGATAATAGGCTAATCTGAGAGGTACTTAAGAAGACCTAGTGTCTCACCTTCTCTACTGGGAGATTTTCTAGTGATGGAATACTTTTAGGATAATCAAGACTAGATGTCACGAATTCCTAATCACTAAGCTATATCGAAACATCTGTTTTTAAGGGTAGCTTAGAAACACTCGAGTTTTTAATATGACTTAGTTAACTCGAGTGGATCACCTAGATTAAAGTTAATGCTAGGAAAATTAAAATACTGAAAGTATATTGAGTCGTAGGTCTCCAACATTGACACAACACCGTGAGGATGAAAGATCCCCTCGTGACCGGCGGTTTTCTAAACTGTTGTCAATGGTGCCCACAAGAAGAGTTGTAGTCTTTATTTTGAACATTTGATGTAATAAAGTCTCATGAAGACTCTTGCTTGTAATTGCCTATTCATTCATTAATAAAGTTGAAACGTTCATTCAATCTTCCTTGTCTGAAGCTTTATGATAAAACCATAGTCTTTTAGTCCATAAACAAACTTAACAACTTACGAAGAGACAAATGTAGATTTGCATGAACAAACTCTTCGTAGTTTGCTTAAAACGATATATTCGCAATCTTAGGGTCAAAGGACTATTGACCTCAGTATGATTGTTAGAAGAATCTATGATGTCTGGTTATGAGGCATTGAGAGTTAGGAACTCTATGGTTCTTCTAGGTATCTTCCGAAGGTACTGAATTGACCAGTGCACTTCTAGAGACAAGATAAGAACAAACCATTTAACCTCTTATGTCTCGAAGTCACTATGTATGAATTGCATCATGCTTACCTTAATCCTGAAATGAGACATGCCATTTCACACCTTAGTATCCTCATTTGAGAAAGTCAAAGTTCGGACTCACTATGTGATTCCGAACAAGGCCTATTGGTGAGGTACTAAGTTGTGAGTCTGTCATGAGTAACTTTGTGAAGTTCTCATAGATATGGAATTCATGTACAAGATTGCTGAAATGCAATGTATGTCACCTCATGCTTTGTTCCTTGGAGTGTGAATAAATGAACTGGCCAGTGTCCAAATTGAGTCTTGACTCTTTTGGATGAAACAATGTGACTTGTTAGCTCCTCGTCAATACATTGTTTCCAACTTATTCACAAGCGACAAAGGAGTTGAGGAAATAACAGCTAGAAGGGTAAAATGGTAATTTAGTAAATCCCGACTAGCTGATGACATTCATGAAGGGTAGCATAGATAATATTCAGTGGATCCGCTCATTATAATTAGGTCGAATTCTTGAGTAGAAAACAAATTCATTTGAACCGAGAGATTTTCAGTGTCAGCTCTTTAGTGGAGTCAGCTGGCATTAAGCTAAACTTGGAAAAGGTTTGTGAACTTTTGAGTCCAAGTGTTTAGCTAAAGCTTTGTTCATTTGGGTCCATGAGGTCACTGTCACGAATCACATCGATAGGAATAGTTAAACTGGAAGCTAAGCCAAAACAAGAACGAAAATAGTTAAAAGGGTATTTTTGTCTTTTGAGACATAAGGATGAAATGGATGTCAATAAATTTTGACAAGTTCATTTGATGACTTAATGTCACTCGGCCATAATATGATTAATTGGGCCTTGTGAATTAATTTCATTTCATAAGAATTTTATTGAAAACTCTTAATGGGCCTTTTTCATGTTCTCATGAATAAATGAAGAAGCTTCTAGAAGCTCCTTCTAGAAGTGAAATGGGCGCCCATAATACCCAAGGAAAGAGAGTTTACTTTGTGCATAAATGTATTTAGATACTTGCCAAAAGAAAAAGAGGAAACAAATTTCCCACACATGCAATGGGAAATTCGGCCAAGTGAGAAAAGGGAAAGCCAAGGAACAAAAAAGGAAACAAATCCTTGCCTCTAGGAGGCAGCCTTGGGCGCCCAACAAGGAATGGGAAATGAAGGATTTTTGCTCATGAATATGTGATATTCTATAGAAGAGGAAACTACCTTATTGAAGGTGAGACCTCTCCTATAAATAGGAGCCCCATTTCCTCACAATTCATTCATCCAAGTTTAAGAGATTTGAGAGACTCTCTCTCTAGAACTTTGGCCGAAAATCCTCTCTCTCTCTCTCTAGTTTATTTTCGATTTTTTCTTGTATTGGCACCTAGGTCCTCACTCGACCTAGTGTTTAGCTCTGCGACTTCGAGACTCGTTCTTAAGTCGTAGTGTTTAAAAGTGCCCACTCACTGATTCCTTCTTTTCGAGTGATTTAGTGATAGAAACTTTCGTGGTTGCTCGAGGTGCCGAGGAAAGAAAGAGAGACGTGCTGCGAGGGGAGACGAGCATTGCAAACTTTCGAAAAGCTTCTTCAAAGTTCAAGCTTCAAGAAAGGTTAGTAAACTTCTAGCTCATATTGGTTTTTATTTACATGCACATGCTCTTGTCTAGGTTAGTAAAAACTAGTTTTACTTAAAAAGAAAATTTTTAAAATTCCGCCGCTTAACGAAGCGTTAAACTTTTTCTCAAACCCTAGATCGATTCCAACAAATGGTATCAGAGCTATGGTCAAAGGAATGCATGTGCATGTTTTTAAATTATGAGCTTGAAAATCGTTTTCGAAAGTTTACTAATTTTGTGACAAGTTAGAATTGTAATCTTAGATTTTTTTTAATTTATTGCTCATGCCTTTAAATTAAAAACCATGTTGATTTTCTATGAGTTTGGGATGATGTTAAAACACATTAGAATCAGTTCTAAAAGTTTTTAATTTTTTATATTGAAAAACGTGTTTTAAAGGTTTGAGAATTTTCGAGTAAAATTTTGTGACTAGTTTTATTTTCTTGCTAGTTTCGTTTATTTACTTGAATCGTTTTATGCATGTTGTTATTTCTTTTATTCTATGTTATTACCCTGCTAATAAAACACAAATAAAAGCTTTAAACAACTTCATAAAACGTTCCGTTACACTCGATTCTTTTTCGCACCTAAAAGGACAAAGCTTTAATTTATTTCTTTTTTCTACGAGCTGGAATGTAAACCCGCATTAAAAGCGGCATAACTCTCTGCTCAGAAATCGAAATTTAATGATTCTTGAATCAAATTAAAGCTCTGTCTGTCCTCTGTCCAATGCCACCGGTTTCGGCTCAAAAGGACATCGGAGCCGCCAGTTATGGCGATTTTACTCCGAGGTGCGCGGCTGTCTGAAACTCCAGTTTTTTTTAGAAATCCGGATTTTCAAACCCCACTACCATGAGTTATAGAACTCTAATGAGAAAACTTTCTTGAGCAAAAATGTTTTTCATATGATTATAAACATGATGTGTAAGATTAAAAAGTTTTGATTTTTGAAAGATTAATTGAAATTGAATTTTTACAAAACTAGTTTGAATTTTGAAAAACCGTTTTCACTTTCAAACTTGAAAATATTTTGTCATCCAAATCAAATAAATTTTCAAAATGTTTTCAAAACTATATCTATATCACATATGTTCAAAATCTATATGCTCTTGAAATTTTGAGTGGGAGGTCTCTTTGTAGACAAAACCGAAAAATAAAAAGATGTGTAATCTCAAACTTTCAAGTGTTCGAGTGAGTTGAAGTTCACACTTCCCTCACGCACTTTCCCGAAATAGAAAATAGGAAAAGATCGAGTATGTCCCTTGTGCCTTTATGCACTAATACTGCTCTGAACATGTCGATCTAGGATTCTCTTCTAGTTGTCCGCTCTGTCGCTCTCTAACTAGGAAATCTGTTTCCGAACTTAAAAGAGTCGATGAACCATCTCCAAAAACTAAGTGGGAGGGTTATATTCGTTGTTTGTAACCCGCGATCCCCAACACTAGTGAAAGATGCAATAACGTGGGACTAAGAGCCGCTCTTGCGACCCTCACTTAAATGTGAGTACTCCAAGGCGTTATTGCTTCGATCATTGCTCAATGAGCTACGTCCGAGAGTGATGCAATGATGGCAAGGCCTCCCCTTGGGGGATTGTTTTTCAAAGCTGATCTTTTGGACTAAGTGGTTGGTTGCACACTTAGGCTCAATCCCTAGTATCCTTCCTTAAGGCTCTGCGAAAGGATATGAGTGATCAAACCAATTTACAAGGTGGCTAGTCGAAATGATGTACTGACATCTTGGCTTAGCATTAATGATGTGTCATTTACTTATAAAAGGAGATTTTTTGCGGCCTTCTCTTGAGGGAGTAAATTATCGTTTGGTTTATAACACCTTTGGGTTTTACAAAAGTCTTAATAAAACTTAAATCCTAAACCAAAGACTAATCATAAACTTGTTTCAACTGTTATAGGCAATATGTCTCTCAACCCTCTCTCAACAATTCTTTCCTCGAATAAACTCGAAGGCGACAATTACGTCGACTGGAAACGTAACCTCGACATAGTCCTTACTGTCGACAAGCACAAATGGGTTCTCACCACCCCCTGTCCTCAAACGAATGATGATTCGACGCAAGAGGAGAAAGACGTCCTGGCGGCCTGGCTTCGATCCGATGAGATTGCGAGATGCTATATTTTGGCATCGATGAACAATGTGTTGCAACAACAACATCGTGATTTCGAAACTGCCACCGATATGCTCTACAATCTCCATGAGATGTTTGGAGGGCAAGGACGTCAAGCTAGGCAACAAGCGGTCCGACAATTCATGAACTGTCGTATGAAGGCTGGAACTCCCGTTAGAAATCATATGATGCTGATCATTAGCTATCTCAACGAGATGGAGATTCTTGGATCTGAGATTGATGGGGAGACCAAAATAGATATGATCTTGGAAACTCTCCCCGAAACCTTTGATACCTTCAAGTTGAACTATTCCATGAACAAGCTGGAGTACACTGTTACCGAGCTCATGAAGGAACTTCAAACCGCTGAGGCACTCACTAAGAAAAAGAGGGCTCAAGGAGAAGTACATGCTACTGCCTCCACCTCTGGATCTAAGAAGAGACCTCGCAACGCCGAGAAAAAGAACCAACCTAAGGTTCAAACGAAGAAGAAGGCGCCAAAGGGTCCGAAGGTGGACAAGTCTAAAGACAAGTGCCACCACTGCAACGAGCCTGGTCACTGGCGTAGGAACTGTCCCGCCTACCTCAAAACCAAAGCTAAAGGTATTGTACTTGTTACTGAAGCCTGTTTAGTAGCTGATAATGTATCATCGTGGATTATTGACTCCGCTGCTACTAACCATATTTGCTGCTCCTTGACTGGTTTTAGGAAAAGCAAAAGCTTAGAGGATGGCGACTTCTGCTTCAAGTGGGGTGATGAGAGCGTGGTGTCTGCGAAGGCTGTGGGATCCGTGACGCTATCTTTTGAAGATCGAACTTTAAATTTGAATAATGTTTATTATGTTCCTTCCTTTGGGAAAAACCTAGTATCTGTTGCTCAACTTTTCGAGCAAGATTATTATTTAAAGTTTATAAAGAATGGAATTCGTATTTCTTTTTCTAATTCTTTCGTCACTGATGCATGTATGAAGAATGGTCTTTTTTACATCTATCCCACTCAACCTTCTCTCTTAGACACCGAAATAGATAACGATCTAATTAGGGAGCCAAAGAGGATCAAACTTTCTGAATCCTCCGATCTAACAAAATCAACATACCTCTGGCACTTAAGACTTGGTCATATCAGTCTAGATAGGATTAAGAGACTTGTGAGGGATGGTCCACTCCAAGCCTCTGCAATAGGTTCACTACCTACTTGTGAATCCTGCATAGAAGGAAAAATGACTAAGCGACCTTTCTCCGATAAGGGTCGAAGAGCCACTGAGTTGCTGGAACTAATACATTCTGATGTATGTGGTCCACTCAACCAACAGGCACGTGGAGGATACGAATACTTCGTTACCTTCACTGATGATTACTCAAGATATGGGTTTGTCTATTTGCTTAAACACAAATCCGAGACCTTTAACGTATTTAAGGTCTTTAGGGCTTTAGTGGAAAAGCAAACTGGCAAAGTGATCAAAACCCTTCGATCTGATCGAGGTGGTGAGTATATGTCTGGAGAGTTCGATGACTTTCTTAAAGAAGAAGGTATCGCTTCTCAGCTTACCGCGCCTGGCACACCTCAACAAAACGGAGTGTCAGAGAGAAGAAACCGAACTCTTATGGAGATGGTTAGATCAATGATGAGTTACTCATCACTCCCGCTTTCCTTTTGGGGATATGCCCTCGAAACAGCCGCTTATATTCTGAACCAAGTTCCGTCCAAAACGGTTCCTGGTACTCCTTATGAACGATGGACTGGCCGTAAAGTGAATCTTGGCCGCATCCGAATTTGGGGTTGCCCTGCACACGTGCTAAGGCAAAAGACTAGCAAGTTGGCTAGTAGGTCAGAATTGTGCCTGTTTGTAGGATATCCGAAGGAAACCAAAGGTTTTACTTTCTATAGTCCCGAGGACGATAAGACTTTCGTTAGCACGAATGCTCGTTTCCTCGAGGAGGACTTTATGAAGGATGCGAAACCTAGAAGCAAAATTGTGCTTGAAGAAAAGTTGGGTGAGGAAGCTTCTACCTCATCTGTAAGAACTGTTCTTACCCCAACTGAAACACAACCTAACTCATCAGAATCTCGTCAAGTAGTACTTCGACGTAGTGGGAGGGCTACTCAAAAGCCTGACAGGTACATGTCTTATGGAGACTCTCTTGTAGCCGTCTCTGACATGGATGATCCTGTTTCCTATAGCCAAGCAATGGCTTGTTCTGAATCAAACCTTTGGCTTGACGCCATGAAAGTTGAGATGCACTCGATGTATGTCAACAAAGTCTGGAAACTTGTAGACCTCCCTGAAGGGATTAAACCCGTAGGGTGTAAGTGGATATACAAGAAGAAAAGGGGTCCTGATGGGAACGTTGAGACGTTCAAAGCACGACTTGTGGCGAAGGGTTATACCCAACAAGAAGGGATTGACTATGAAGAAACCTTCTCGCCAGTCGCGATGCTTAAATCCATCCGCATACTCCTATCCATAGCTGCAGCTCTCGACTATGAGATCTGGCAAATGGATGTCAAGACAGCCTTTCTGAATGGCAATCTTGACGAGCGCATTTACATGGCTCAACCAGACGGTTTCGTGGATAAAGGTCAAGAGACCAAGGTTTGTGAGTTGCTTAAATCCATTTATGGACTAAAGCAAGCATCTAGGTCATGGAATATTAGATTCGATGAAACTGTAAAGAGCTTCGGCTTTGAACAGTCAATAGATGAGCCTTGTGTTTACAAGTTAATACACGAAGGCAAAGTTGTGTTTCTGGTACTATATGTCGATGATATACTACTCATTGGTAATGACGTGGGTAAGTTATCTGAGGTTAAGGTCTGGCTAGCAAAGCAATTCGATATGAAGGATCTAGGAGAAGCCGCGTACATTCTGGGAATCCAAATCTTTCGAGATAGGAAAAACCGGACCCTGTCGCTCTCTCAAGCATCTTATATTGATAAGGTGATGGATCGCTTCTCGATGCAAGACTGCAAGAGGGGTCAAACACCCTTTAGGCATGGAGTTTCACTCTCTAAGGACCAGTCTCCCAAGACTGCACAAGAGACTGAAGACATGAGGAAAATTCCTTACGCCTCTGCCGTAGGAAGCCTCATGTATGCTATGCTTTGCACCCGACCTGATATATGTTTCGCCGTTGGCGTAGTTAGTCGTTTCCAATCCAACCCTGGACCCGAGCACTGGATTGCTGTTAAGCATGTTCTTAAGTATCTTCGAAGAACTAGGAACTTGATGCTTACATACTCAGGTACTGACCTGACTATGACGGGATATACCGACTCCGATTTTCAAGCGGATAAGGATTCCAGGAAATCCACTTCGGGATCTGTGTTCATCCTTAATGGTGGAGCTGTTGTGTGGAGAAGTATTAAGCAATCTTGCATTGCTGACTCCACAATGGAAGCAGAATATGTGGCTGCTTGTGAAGCATCCAAAGAGGCTGTATGGCTTAGAAAGTTCCTTAAGTATTTGGAAGTTGTTCCAAACGTCGACGAGCCCATGACCCTTTATTGTGATAATAGTGGGGCTGTCGCTAACTCAAAGGAACCTAGAAGCCATAAGCGCTCTAAGCATATTGAGAGGAAATACCATTTGATTCGAGAGATCGTGCAGCGCGGAGACGTGGAAGTGAAGAAGATCTCAACGGTGGACAACCTCGCAGATCCATTCACCAAGGCCCTAGCGAACAAGGTCTTCGACCAACATCGTGAGGGATTAGGCATGAAGGACTACACACACCTTCTTTGAGTCAAGTGGGAGTTTGTTGTCAATGGTGCCCACAAGAAGAGTTGTAGTCTTTATTTTGAACATTTGATGTAATAAAGTCTCATGAAGACTCTTGCTTGTAATTGCCTATTCATTCATTAATAAAGTTGAAACGTTCATTCAATCTTCCTTGTCTGAAGCTTTATGATAAAACCATAGTCTTTTAGTCCATAAACAAACTTAACAACTTACGAAGAGACAAATGTAGATTTGCATGAACAAACTCTTCGTAGTTTGCTTAAAACGATATATTCGCAATCTTAGGGTCAAAGGACTATTGACCTCAGTATGATTGTTAGAAGAATCTATGATGTCTGGTTATGAGGCATTGAGAGTTAGGAACTCTATGGTTCTTCTAGGTATCTTCCGAAGGTACTGAATTGACCAGTGCACTTCTAGAGACAAGATAAGAACAAACCATTTAACCTCTTATGTCTCGAAGTCACTATGTATGAATTGCATCATGCTTACCTTAATCCTGAAATGAGACATGCCATTTCACACCTTAGTATCCTCATTTGAGAAAGTCAAAGTTCGGACTCACTATGTGATTCCGAACAAGGCCTATTGGTGAGGTACTAAGTTGTGAGTCTGTCATGAGTAACTTTGTGAAGTTCTCATAGATATGGAATTCATGTACAAGATTGCTGAAATGCAATGTATGTCACCTCATGCTTTGTTCCTTGGAGTGTGAATAAATGAACTGGCCAGTGTCCAAATTGAGTCTTGACTCTTTTGGATGAAACAATGTGACTTGTTAGCTCCTCGTCAATACATTGTTTCCAACTTATTCACAAGCGACAAAGGAGTTGAGGAAATAACAGCTAGAAGGGTAAAATGGTAATTTAGTAAATCCCGACTAGCTGATGACATTCATGAAGGGTAGCATAGATAATATTCAGTGGATCCGCTCATTATAATTGGGTCGAATTCTTGAGTAGAAAACAAATTCATTTGAACCGAGAGATTTTCAGTGTCAGCTCTTTAGTGGAGTCAGCTGGCATTAAGCTAAACTTGGAAAAGGTTTGTGAACTTTTGAGTCCAAGTGTTTAGCTAAAGCTTTGTTCATTTGGGTCCATGAGGTCACTGTCACGAATCACATCGATAGGAATAGTTAAACTGGAAGCTAAGCCAAAACAAGAACGAAAATAGTTAAAAGGGTATTTTTGTCTTTTGAGACATAAGGATGAAATGGATGTCAATAAATTTTGACAAGTTCATTTGATGACTTAATGTCACTCGGCCATAATATGATTAATTGGGCCTTGTGAATTAATTTCATTTCATAAGAATTTTATTGAAAACTCTTAATGGGCCTTTTTCATGTTCTCATGAATAAATGAAGAAGCTTCTAGAAGCTCCTTCTAGAAGTGAAATGGGCGCCCATAATACCCAAGGAAAGAGAGTTTACTTTGTGCATAAATGTATTTAGATACTTGCCAAAAGAAAAAGAGGAAACAAATTTCCCACACATGCAATGGGAAATTCGGCCAAGTGAGAAAAGGGAAAGCCAAGGAACAAAAAAGGAAACAAATCCTTGCCTCTAGGAGGCAGCCTTGGGCGCCCAACAAGGAATGGGAAATGAAGGATTTTTGCTCATGAATATGTGATATTCTATAGAAGAGGAAACTACCTTATTGAAGGTGAGACCTCTCCTATAAATAGGAGCCCCATTTCCTCACAATTCATTCATCCAAGTTTAAGAGATTTGAGAGACTCTCTCTCTAGAACTTTGGCCGAAAATCCTCTCTCTCTCTCTCTAGTTTATTTTCGATTTTTTCTTGTATTGGCACCTAGGTCCTCACTCGACCTAGTGTTTAGCTCTGCGACTTCGAGACTCGTTCTTAAGTCGTAGTGTTTAAAAGTGCCCACTCACTGATTCCTTCTTTTCGAGTGATTTAGTGATAGAAACTTTCGTGGTTGCTCGAGGTGCCGAGGAAAGAAAGAGAGACGTGCTGCGAGGGGAGACGAGCATTGCAAACTTTCGAAAAGCTTCTTCAAAGTTCAAGCTTCAAGAAAGGTTAGTAAACTTCTAGCTCATATTGGTTTTTATTTACATGCACATGCTCTTGTCTAGGTTAGTAAAAACTAGTTTTACTTAAAAAGAAAATTTTTAAAATTCCGCCGCTTAACGAAGCGTTAAACTTTTTCTCAAACCCTAGATCGATTCCAACATAAACATGGTGGTCAGTTCCATTCGGAAGGGCTTTTCTGATTCCAATACCAAGGTTGTGTCTCTGACGATAGGTGGGAGGGTTGATCTCTGCGTGTACTAGTTACGCTAGTGCGTATGAGCTAGATTTCTTTCACTGAAATGTTGGGTTGACTCATGCATGAACCAACCGGTGGTTGCTCATGTGGCCAAAGATTCCTATAAAATTGGTAGTTAGTGAGCATAGTTATGAAGGTGCATGTACTATGATTGCTCACTAATCTGAGATGGTTCTCATTTTCACTAGGTGCACTCCGTTACGTCACCAGAGTGAAACGGACTGTGCCTATTAGTCGAATTACCTTGGAATATAAACTGGGTTCTTTTGATTAGAATTTTATCCCGTGCATGCTTGCATTATAGTTTTTATTTCCTATATTATATTGATAGTTGTTTCTTTTCATATTGCTAGTAAATGTGCTTTTATGTTTTTAGTAATCATGTCGAACCCTATTATGGCCCTGTTGTCGAAAGACGTCCTGACTGGAGATAATTTCCCTAAGTGGAAGTCGAATCTCAACATTGTGCTTGTGAGTGAAAGCATTCGCTTTATCCTCACTGAAGACAGACCTCCTCTTCCTGCTCATGGTGCCTCCAAGAACTTGAGGGAGGACTATGACAAGTGGACTACTGCCAATAACAAGGCGGTGGCCTACATGCTCGTAAGCATATCTGATGCGTTGCGAACTAAGATGGAAGGGAAGGAGACCGCTGTGGAGATCCTTGACTCGTTGCAACAAATGTTTGGGATGCAAAGCGAGCAAGCCCGCATTGAGCTGACCCGTAAGTGCACTAGCACTAGGATGACTGTGGGAACTCCGGTGAGGGATCATGTCATGAAGATGACTAACTACTTCACCGAAGCTGAACTCCATGGGGCACAGATGGATGAGGTTACTCAGGTGGGAATAATCCTGAATTCCCTTTCGAGTGACTTCATACAGTTTACGTCCAACTAAATCATGAACAAGTTGACGTATGGACTGTCTCAGCTGTTGAATGAACTACAGACTTTCAAGTCTATCACTCGACATGGGAAGAACAAAGGGTCGGCTCTTTATGCTGACAAGAGTTCTTCACCTAAAACCAAGAAGAAGTTGACTTCTGGTGCCGAGTCATCTAAGGCACGCCCGAATACTTCAAAGGGGAAAGGTCCCGCTAAGAAGGAAAGGAAGAACTTCAAGAGAAGTGGAAAAGGAAAAGAAAAGAAGCGAGAAAGCATTGGTAAATGTCACCACTGCAACACTGAAGGCCATTGGAAGAGGCATTGTCCTTTGTACTTGGCTGAGCTTGACAAAAACAAGAAGAATGCTGGTATTGTACCTTAAGATTTATGATTAAAGATATCCTAAAAATGTTTTGAGGATAATAATTCATGAGCATACTTCTTTTCTTGTTGCAGAGCAGATCTGATGGAGCACACGTGTGTTGACGAGCTTGCTGAACAATGTCGGATTCAAGCCCGAATTGTAGAAAAGCTCATGCTCCGTTTGAAGATCTAATTTCCCGCTAGTTTTATTACTTTCATTTTTGGATTTATTTTTTGAACATGGGATGTGTCATTTAATAATCCGAGGTTTTCTGGATTTTAGCCGTTATGGTTATTCCAGAAAGGATGAATCTTTCTTTCTTTATGTTTTATTACATTATTTATGAACACATGGTTGTGTCTTTAAATATTTCCTTCTATAATTGAATGCCTTGATTGCTTTTATGATATTTGAATATGCATGAATGCTTATGTCCTTATGAAAAAGATATAGAATATGAAGGTCACATTTTTCCGTTCGTATGCTATATAGAAGCACAATAAATAAATATAAATATTTTCTAAGTTATTATCTCTGTTAGAATTTAATTAGCTTTTATTGCTTCATTAAATTCTTATGTTGAATATGTTTTATTGTTTAAGAACTATTTAGAGTTTTGAAAGCGTCTAAATAATTATTACCATTATTCGACAATGACTTGTGCGAATAATAAGTAATAAAGGAGACACAACTAAGAGTTAGTGTTGATGATGAATTAAATTAGTGGGCTTCCTTAATTGGAACCTAGTTACTAATATTCGTATTGATTGAGTGGGAGCATCATTGAATGGAACCTAGCCACTCTAGATTTATTGATTGAGTGGGAGCATCCTTAATTGGAACCTAGCCACTCTAAAATTCAATAATCGAGTAGGAGCATCCTTAGTTGGAACCTAGCTACTCTTATTCATTGACGTAGTGGGAGCATCCATAAATGGAACCTAGCCACTAAATAACCAATATTATTGAGTGGGAGCATCCTTAATTGGATTCTAGTCACTATTGTTCAATAAAAGAGTGGGAGCTTTCTTTAATGAAATCTAGCCACTTGTTGTTCAATAAATAGCAACATCCTTCATAGGATTAAACCCATCATTGAAGATGGCATCCTTAACCGGAATGTATATGCTATTATTCAATAATTAAAATGGAAGAGTAATCAATGATTACCTTGCCACATAAATCAATGAATTGAAAGGAAGGATAATTTTGAATTATCTTGTCGTTAAAATTAATAACCTAGTGGGAGCATCCTAGAATGGATCCTTGTCACTCTCATCAACAATAAACTTTCCTTAAATGGAAAGACATGATCTTGAGATATCACTCTCGATCATACTAACTTGTCTGAAAGTTATTAGCCCATATTTAATAGATCCACCTGTTAAGCTATTAGCTTAAAGGAATAGAGAGATCTATAAAAGGATTAATGAAATGGTTTAAGCTTTAATAAGCTATAAGGTAAGGGATTGAGCCCTTTGTTGTCGCCGTTTTTCGGACAATGATTTAGGAGTCGAAGACGGTTAGACCCAAGGGCGGACCAAGTGGTCTCGCCTCGACTCGAGCGTGTCGGACTCGATAATCCGAGTCATCCCTTAGCTGTTAATGTCCCTTGAGTTCGTCCAAACACCTCCAAATGAGGAATCTGGAGGGTGAATGGGGGTGCGACCGCGCCAAAGGTTGGCTGCCTACGTACCCTTGAGTCGGGATCAGGTCATGACGTAGTTCAGGGCGAGTGTCGCGGCTGGATCGCGAGCGCCGGGTCGCCTGGATCTGCAGCGTCGGTTGAGATGAAAGCTTCGGCGAGCACCAGAGTCGGCTCGCGCGCGCTGGGGCCGAACGGGTCTGCAGCGCCGGCGGGAGTTGAGGCTTCGGCGGGCGTCGAGGCTGGAACGCGAGCTCCGGGTCGGCTGCGTTCGTGGCTTCGGAATCTCTGAGAATGAGAAACCGAGGAGAATTCACTTCAAGCCAAGGATGGCATCAAGAGAAGCAGAGAGAAGTCTCAAGTTTTTTCTCAGAAGGAATGGGCTTATCTTTCCCCTCAATGAGAGGGGGTATTTATAGTAGTTGGAGGTTGCGTGTTGAGGGATTTGGTAGGGCCCAGCCGAGATGGCTTCAAGAATGATAAAGAAAATGCTCTTGGTGGGGAAAGATTGGTGTTGGGGTGATATTATGGTTTATTGGTGGGTCCCAGAAAATAAATAAGCTGAGCTCATTGGCGTGTGGCCGTGCCTTTTGGTATGTGGGGGCTGCTATAACCTTTTTGAGTTGTGGGAAATTATAGGCTGGTACTTTTCCTTTTTGGCCCTTGGCATGGCAGGGATTGCCTTCACAATCTCTGGGTTGGACTTCCTCCTGGAGGTCGAGCTCGTGAGGCCGAGGTCGAGCTCGTGTGGCCGAGGTCGAGCTCGTGAGGCCGAGGTCGAGCTCGTGTGGCCGAGGTCGAGCTCGTGAGGCCGAGGTCGAGCTCGTGTGGCCGAGGTCGAGCTCGTGTGGCCGAGGTCGAGCTCGTGAGGCCGAGGTCGAGCTCGTGAGGCCGAGGTCGAGCTCGTGTGGTCGAGGTCGAGCTCGTGAGGCCGAGGTCGAGCTCGTGAGGCCGAGGTCGAGCTCGTGAGGCCAAGGTCGAGCTGATGAGGCCGAGGTCGAGCTCGTTAGGCCGAGGTCGAGCTGATGAGGCCGAGGTTGAGCTCGTTAGGCCGAGGTCGAGCTCGTGAGGCCGAGGTCGAGCTCGTGAGGCCGAGGTCGAGCTCGTGAGGCCGAGGTCGAGCTGATGAGGCCGAGGTCGAGCTCGTTAGGCCGAGGTCGAGCTGATGAGGCCGAAGAGATACTTTGTCCTCGTTTGAGTTGGGCCTAAAATGTTTTTTTTATATGGGAAAAATCTCTCATAACATTAGCCCCCTAGTTTTTTGGAGGACTTTGTCGTTCAAGAAACTCCGTGTCTTCGGGGCGGATCGTTGCCTGTCAGGGCGTTACCCCGACCGTCCTTGGTTTCCTAGCTTGAGTATGTCGACGGTGAGCGCTCTCCATATGCCTTCGCTCGTTGTTGGGTTGCTCGTGCAACATTGTTTGCTTTAGTTAAAGCTTTTCTCGTTTGTTACGCGTCTTATTTGCCCGACTTGCTGTGCTTAGCGCGATCGATTAGCGCGATGCGATTGGTGCGCGTCTTACGGTCCCGTCTTACTATGCTTAGCGTAACCGGTTTGCACGGCTTAGTGCCGCACCTGGCGGCGAAGTTTCCCGCGGACGTTGGCTAGACCAGTTTCGTCCGGCGGGTGCGACTATTCGCCATCCGTTCGTGACTCGTTGCCTGTCGGCGTGTGCGAGCTGGGTGGCCGTCGCGCCCATCTTCCGATGAGTACGCTACCTATCGGCGTGCGTGTTATGCGTCGGGGTGGGCTTGATGCGAGCGCAGTTCCCAGTGAGCGTGGTACTTGTCGGTACGCATGTCACGTTTTGGGTTTTGACTGTCGGGATCGACGATCTGGTGCGCGGACGTGATCCGTCGACGCCTTACTGCCTATCGGTGTGCAAGGCGCGACATTGCGCGAGAGTGTCGCAGCGAAAGACGTGCGAGGTCGGAGGTCCGGTGCGCGGATCCAACTCGTCGACGTTTCGGGATCGACGATCCGGTGCGCGGACGCGATCCTTCGACGCCCCGCTGCCTATCGGTGTGCGAGGCGTGGAATCGTACGAGAGCGTCGTACGGGGGTCGGAGGTCCGGGGCGCGGATCCGACTTGTTGACGTTTCGCTACCTTTCGGCGCGTAAAACATGTCATTGCGCGAGCGCGTCGCGCGAAAAAAGAGCCTCTTATCCTCATTTCTCGTGTGCTCATAGAGGAGACTAGAAATTATAATACAACAAGGTAGAGGTTTCAGAGTGAAATGTAATTAGATTATCATGTTGAAATAGTCAAAAAAATTACATTCCCAGGCCGTTGGCCGTACTTGAAATTTAAAATTGTCTTTGCAAAAATCGAAAATAACATGAAAACAACAAAACATAGAGTAAGCGGGAACGGTCATCTATTGGTAGTATTGTCGAAGGTGCTCTGCGTTCCACGGGTGCGTGAATACGAGTCCTTCCAAGTTCTCGAGCTCGTACGTGCCGTTGTAGATGGCTCGGCGCACACGGTACAGACCTTCCTAGGTGGGACCCAGTACTCCCGCACCTTGCATCTTGGTGTTTTGGAACACCCTTCTAAGGACGAGGCTTCCGTCGGCGAACTTCCGCAGCTTGATCTTGGAGTTGTAGTACTTTTCGACCTTCCTCTTCTGTGCAGCAAGGCGGGTGAGTGCGTCCGCCCTCTTCTCATCTATGAGATCTAGCTCGAGCCTGATTGCATCGTCGTTGGCGACTTCTTCGTATTCCTCGATGCGCAGGGTCGGTAGCTTGGTCTCGACAGGTACCACGGCCTTGATGCCGCATGCGAGAGCGAAAGGGGTTTCGCCGGTCGCATTTCGAGCGGTGGTTCGGTACGCCCACAAGACCATAGGAAGCTCGTCGGCCCAAGCCCCCTTTCTTTCTTCCAGCTTCTTTTTCAGGTTCTCCTTGATTGTTTTGTTGACCGCCTCGACTTGACCGTTGGCTTGTGGATGGAGGGGAGAAGAGAAAGTCTTGCTAATGCCCAAATGCTCGCACATTCCTCGGAGGCGCGCGTTGTCAAATTGCTTTCCGTTATCGGTCACAATCGATGCAGGGATCCCGAAGCGGCAGACAATGTTCTTCCAGATGAAGTTCGTCGTGTTTGCCTCGGTGATCTTTGCTAGCGGCTCAGGCTCTACCCACTTCGTGAAATAGTCAATTGCCACGATCGCGTGCTTGTATTGCCTCGGGGCCGTGGGTAGCTCACCGACGAGGTCGACTCCCCCTTTCGCGAAGGGTCGCGGCACGATGATCGGGCATAAAGGGGCCGGCGCTTGGCGCGGGATGTGGGCGAACCTTTGGCACTTGTCGCATTTTTTGGCCTACTCGTGGGAGTCCTTTTTCAAGGTTGGCCAAAAATATCCGAGTCTCAGTAGCTTTAATGCCAAAGATTGTCCGGCGGCGTGGTTTCCTCATACCCCCTCATGCACCTCATGGAGCGCTTTCTTTGCCTCGACTTCGGTCAAGCAACGGAGGAGAGACATGGAGTAGCCTCTCTTGAACAAGACGTCTTCCCTCATCGTGTACTTCGGTGCCAAGCTTCTCAGCTTTTTGGCCTCTTCTTTGTCTTCAGGGACGACTCCTCGCTTAAGGAATTCCACGAGCGGAGTCATCCATGTGGGAGGCGGAGTTTCGTCAACTACCCCTACGTCGCTCCTCGAGACGTAGGGTCGGGTCAATATTTCGATCGGGACGCTGCCTTCGCCCTCCTCGTCTATCCCGGACGCGAGGCGAGCCAGGGTGTCAGCGTCGATGTTCGCTTCTCGAGGAACTTGGACGATCTCGAACCATGACAGGGCTTCTAGGTTCTTTTGGGTTTTGGACAAGTACGCGATCATGTTCGGCTCTTTAGCGGCATAGTCGCCCTTAACCTGGTTCACGATCAACTGCAAGTCGCAGTGGATGCGCAGGTTTCGGACGCCTAGCCTGTTCGCCAGCTCCAAGCCAACGATCAGAGCCTCGTATTCCGCCTCGTTGTTGGAAGCCTTGAACTCGAACCGTATGGCGTATTTCAGTCTTTCCCTATCGGGATTTGTGAGTACAACGCCGGCGCCAGCCCCCCGGGTGTTTGACGCGCCATCTACGTGCAAGTCCCAGACCGGCCCTATCGGGCTGTTGGTTCTCTTCTTCGATGACTCGATGCGGTCGTTCTCCTTGTCTTCCTTATTCTCATTATCTTTGTCTCCTTCGCCAATCGAGGGTGCGCTTGTGAACTCTGCTATGAAGTCGGCGAGGGCTTGGCCTTTGATGGCGGTTCTCGGCTGAAACTCGACCCCGTACTCGCCAAACTCTTGGGACCATATGGCTATTCGAGAGGAGGTCCCTTTTTGAAGGGCCTTCTCGATGGGATGTCCCGTGCGCACCACGATGGGGTGCGCTTGGAAGTAGGGATGTAGCTTTCTCGGGCTCATGACGAGGGCGAGGGACAATCTCTCGATTTCCTGGTATCGAGTCTCGGCATCGAGGAGCGCCTTGCTAGCGTAATAGAAAGGCCATTGCACCTTGTCTTCTTCGCGTATGAGGACCGCGCTCACGGCCCTATCGAAAACCGCGAGGTAGAGGTACAGGGTTTCGCCATTCTTTTGCTTCGCGAGGAACGGGGGGAGGTGAAATAGGCTTTCATTCTGCGGAACGCTTCCTCGCACTCCTATGTCCATACCAACCCATCGGTCTTCTTCAGTGCCTTGAAGAATGGTTGGCACCTATCGGTGGCTTTGGAAACGAATCGCGTCAGGGCGGCGATCCTTCCCGTCAAACTTTGCACTTCTTTCACTTTTCGTGGCGACCTCATCCCTAAGATCGCCCTAATCTTTTCAGGGTTAGCCTCGATCCCGCGGCCGCTAACCATGTAGCCCAAGAATTTTCCGGACTCGAGCCCAAAGGCGCACTTGTTGGGGTTGAGCTTCATCTTGTAAAGTCGCAAGATCGCGAACATCTCTCTTAGGTCTCGAACATGGTCGTGGGTCTTGAGGCTTTTGACGAGCATATCATCCACGTAGACCTCCATAGTTTTGCCGATTTGGTCGGCGAACATTCGGTTCACCAACCTTTGATACGTCGCCCCCGCGTTTCTGAGGCCAAAGGGCATGACCTTGTAACAGTAGAGTCCGCGGTTTGTAACAAAGGTGGTCTTGATCTGATCCGGCTCGTGCATGCGGATCTGATTGTAGCCTGAGTAGGCGTCCATGAAGCATAATAACTCGTGGCCCGCCGTGGCGTCCACAAGTTGCTCGATCCTCGGGAGAGGGAAGCTGTCTTTCGGGCAGGCTTTGTTGAGATCTTTGTAGTCGATACAGATCCGCCACTTCCTGTTTGGCTTCTTGACCATCACCACGTTGGACACCCACTTGGGGTGTTCTGCCTCCCTGATGAAGTCGGCGGCGAGAAGTTTGTCAACCTCTTCACCAATGGCTTGGTACCTCTCTCCACTGAACGTCCGTCGTGGTTGAACGCGCTCAGTCACTCTCTTGTCGTCGTTGAGACGGTGAACCATTATCTCGGGGTCGATCCCCGGCATGTCGGCGTGTGACCATGCGAAGACGTCTTTGTGCTCGCGAAGGAAGGTGGCGAGCTGGGCTCGAACTTCGGACGGGAGTTGGGCGCCTACCTTGACTACTTGGTCAGGCTTGGCATCGTCCAACACGACGGGAACGAGGTCGTCCGGTGTCTCCACCTTTCGACGCTCGACATCGTCCCTTTGGTCCAGTTCTCCGAAGGTGCCTCCTTCCTCTATCTCGCACGGGAACTTGTCCCCGAGCTGGAAGACGGTGCTCACCATCATCCCTTTCCCCTTTCCGTCCACGCCTTGGATGTAGCACATCCTCGCCATTGATTGGTCTCCCAACATTATGGCGATCCCTTTCTCGGTCGGGAACTTCATCATCAGATGGTATGTGGACGTTATGGCCTTTAACAGATTGAGAGTCGGGCGGCCGACGATGATGTTGTATGCCGAGGGCTGGTCCACGACCGGGAACGACACGATGTGGGTGACCTCGAGCCCCCCCGGTGTCCCGAAGGTGACCGGGAGGTCGATGGTTCCCTCCGTCATGACCCTCTCCCCGGAGAAGCCGAAGAGCGGAGTCGAGATCGGGGTCGGTCTCATCCCGGATAGTTTCATCCTGTCCAGCGCCGATTTGAAGATTATATCGGCGGAGCTCCCATTGTCGATTAGGATTCTCCGGACGAGGTTGTTGGCGGCCGGGGCCGAGACGACTATCGGGCGTTGTGTGGATGGAGGACTCGTGCCGCCTCTTGGCCGGTGAAGAACATGGACTCGAATGGGGTCGGAGGTGGAGCCTCATACGTATGGTTGATGTAGTGCGCTATTTTCCCTTGGGAAACCTCACGAACGTACTTCTTCCTTTGCGTGGACGAGTCTCCAAACTCCGGGCCGCCCATGATTGAGCCCACGACGTGCAGTTGCGAGCTCTCTGGTTCTTCAATTGCTGCTCGGTCCGTGACGGTTACCGTCGCCGGACCCTTTCTTTCTTGCCGTGGGCGCTCACCGTGTGCCGCAGATGTCCCGATCGTTCTAAGGACATACTCTTTCAATTTCCCGTCTTGAATCAGGGCCTCGATCTGACGCTTGAGTTGATAGCATTCGGACGTCATATGCCTATGATCTTGGTGGTATTCACAGAACTTGTTTCGATCCCTCTTGGCGGGATCCTTCGTGAGAGGAGTTGGACTTCCTAGCTTGTCACGGTGCAGAGCCAGGATCCGCTCCGGCGGAGTGTTCGGGGGTGAACGTCGAGAACTTTCGGAAGCTGTCGACGTGCGACAGCTCGGCCCGGGGAGGGAGCGACCATTAGGGGCCTGGCCTCCCTTGTTCCTCCTCTTTCGAGGGTCGGGACGATCTCCATCTTGGTCGTCGCGGCGTCGACTACTTTGTCCCCCTGACTTCTGGCCATCTCGGCCATTGAGATAGTCCTCGATTCCCATATACGTGCGGGCTCTCGTCATCAGTTCCGCCCTGTCCCGCAGAACTTTCCCAACAATAGACTTGAGGAAGTCGCTCGTGAGAACTCCCTCGGTGATCGCCGTGATGGCGTCCTTGTCGTCGAACCCTTCGACTTTGTGAGACTCCTCGGTGAAGCGAGAGAGGTACTGTCTCAATGTCTTGTCTCTCCCTTGCCGTATGGAGAGGAGGTGGGTCTTCGACTTCTTTTGTGCCACGAGCGTGGCGAAGCGGGCAAGGAAAGCCTCTCGTAGAGCCCGGAAGGACGGGGTGTTACCCGGTCTCAAACTTCGGAACCACTCGAAGCCCGATCCCGTGAGGGTCAGGCTGAAGGCTTGGCATAGGGTCGCATCCGGCTGCCCTTGCATGTTCATCCACGTCTCGTAGTGTTGGATGTGGAAGTTTGGGTCCGTCCATCCGTCATAGGGAGGGATGGATGGCAATTTGAAGTTCCCCACGCAAGGCTGTGCGAGGATTTGAGCGGCGAAGGGAGAGTATGACTCCTCAATCCCCCCGTACGGCCGTTGCCTCCCCGACTCCCTCATCTCGATGATTTGATTTTGGAGGCTCTGAATCATCGTGACCATGTCAAGCCCGTTAGCAGGGCTGACCGCCGGGGCCACAGGAGTCGCCGGCTGGCGCTCGTTGGACGCTTGGTCCACGACATTGGCCTGAGGCCGGCCGAGAGTTGCGGCGGGGAGTGCGTCCCTTCGGGAGTTGAGCCTTTGGCGGAGATCCTCCCCTCGGCAATTTCTCTGCGCCGTCAAGCGCTCTCTAAGGTCCGCGCTCGGAGTGTGGCGAGGCGAGGTCGCCCTTGGCCGGACCGTCCGGTGAGCGCTTCGACTATCGGCCCCATCGTCCCCTAGAGTCGCTCTCTCCTCGGCGAGGGGCCGTGTCCGGCCGCCTCTTGAATCCGAGGGGGCGAGCCCCCGGGAATGTGACCGTGCCGGGCGTCGCGCCGGGTGCGAGGGATCGGCCAGTGCACCATCGGACCTCTCGGGCCGTGAAGGGGCGAGGCCAGGAGTCGCCTCATTGGTCCTCGACTCCCCACGTAGTCGGAGTCGTCTCGGGCGGATCGACCCTCGACGTCGTAGCCGAGGAGATTGGCGATGAGCGAGCCGTCAACGCCGGGACGGTCAAGGAGCTCCGCAAGCCGCCGGGCCGTGTCCTCTCGGAGCTCGGCCTCGGGGTCATTCACCGGGTCTCGGGGCTGGCTCTCGCTATCGCGAGGTCGCCCTTCAAGACGGTGCGCGAGGTGTCGGAGACCGTACCTCGAGCTCGTCGCTCGAGTCCCTGCGGAGGTAGTGGGAACGTGACTCATCGTCCGAGAGTCGTGAGAGTAGTGGGAGTGAAAGTGGTAGAGGGAATGTGTCGCCAAGGTCGAGAGATCCCCTCCTTCTAGCGCCAAAATGTTGTCGCCGTTTTTCGGACAACGATTTAGGAGTCGAAGACGGTTAGACCCAAGGCCGGACCAAGTGGTCTCGCCTCGACTCGAGCATGTCGGACTCGATAATCCGAGTCGTCCCTTAGCTGTGAATGTCCTTTGAGTTCGTCCAAACACCTCCAAATGAAGAATCTGGAGGGTGAATGGGGGTGCGACCGCGCCAAAGGTTGGCTGCCTACGTACCCTTTAGTCGGGATCAGGTCATGACGTAGTTCAGGGCGAGTGTCGCGGCTGGATCGCGAGCGCCGGGTCGGCTGGATCTACAGCGTCGGTTGAGATGAAAGCTTCGGCGAGCACCAGAGTCGGCTCTCGCGCGCTGGTGCCGAACGGGTCTGCAGCGCCGATGGGAGTTGAGGCTTCGGCGGGCGTCGAGGCTGGATCGCGAGCGCCGGGTCGGCTGCGTTCGTGGCTTCGGAATCTCTGAGAATGAGAAATCGAGGAGAATTCACTTCAGATCAAGGATGGCATCAAGAGAAGCAAAGAGAAGTCTCAAGTTTTTTCTCAGAAGGAATGGGCTTATCTTTCCCCTCAATGAGAGGGGGTATTTATAGTAGTTTGAGGTTGCGTGTTGAGGGATTTGGTAGGGCCCAGCCGAGATGGCTTCAAGAATGATAAAGAAAATGCTCATGGTGGGGAAAGATTGGTGTTGGGGTGATATTATGGTTTATTGGTGGGTTCCAGAAAACAAATAAGCTGAGCTCATTGGCGTGTGGCCGTGCCTTTTGGTATGTGGGGGCTGCTATAACCTTTTTGAGTTGTGGGAAATTATGGGCTGGTACTTTTCCTTTTTGGCCCTTGGCATGGCAGGGATTGCCTTCATAATCTCTGGGTTGGACTTCCTCCTGGAGGTCGAGCTCGTGTGGCCGAGGTCGAGCTCGTGAGGCCGAGGTCGAGCTCGTGTGGCCGAGGTCGAGCTCGTGAGGCCGAGGTCGAGGCTCGTGAGGCCGAGGTCGAGCTCGTGAGGCCGAGGTCGAGCTCGTGTGGCCGAGGTCGAGCTCGTGAGGCCGAGGTCGAGCTCGTGTGGCCGAGGTCGAGCTCGTGAGGCCGAGGTCGAGCTCGTGAGGCCGAGGTCGAGCTCGTGTGACCGAGGTCGAGCTCGTGAGGCCGAGGTCGAGCTCGTGTGGCCGAGGTCGAGCTCGTGAGGCCGAGGTCGAGCTCGTGAGGCCGAGGTCGAGCTCGTGAGGCCGATGTCGGGCTGATGAGGCCGAGATCGAGCTCGTTAGGCCGAGGTCGAGCTCGTGAGGCCGAGGTCGAGATCGTGAGGCCGAGGTCGAGCTGATGAGGCCGAGGTCGAGCTCGTTAGGCCGAGGTCGAGCTGATGAGGCCGAGGTCGAGCTGATGAGGCCGAGGTCGAGCTCGTTAGGCCGAGGTCGAGCTCGTGAGGCCGAGGTCGAGCTCGTGAGGCCGAGGTCGAGCTCGTTAGGCCGAGGTCGAGCTCGTGAGGCCGAGGTCGAGCTCGTGAGGCCGAGGTCGAGCTCGTGAGGCCGAGGTCGAGCTGATGAGGCCGAGGTCGAGCTCGTTAGGCCGAGGTCGAGCTGATGAGGCCGAAGAGATGCTTTGTCCTCGTTTGAGTTGGGCCTAAAATGTTTTTTTTTTATATGGGAAAAATCTCTCATAACACCCTTAAGGAGAGACATTATCATCAATGATACTCTTCTTTCTGATACCACGAACTACTTCATTAGGGATCTTCAAAATTGAAGATGAACTGTCCTTTGAGGATGAAGTTCCAATAACATAAAGACACGGATCGAAGTAGTTATACTACTAAACCTTTTGAAATATGAAAGGTAGATCCTAAGTACTTAACAAACTAATCATGATTGTACATGGGTGTTTGTTATAATCAATATTTTGAGAATGATTGATAAGTGTAGCTCCTAAACAAGTGTCATGAATAAAGTCATTACTATTATAGTTCTAGACCTCATTATGACATAAGTAAATTGACTGAGCTAACTGTTTCTAAAATTAAATTTAGAAACGACATGCTCGTTCCATAATGTCTCAAACATACTTATTGATATAAGGTATGAGCTCAATGTTGAGGCTATTGACATTGTCTTTAAAAGGACTAATAATTAAACTTTAGACAATGTCGTATTTCCGAGAATAACTACATGTCACTACTACAAACAGTGGATTCCACAACGGTACAGTACCGTTGTGGAATGATTCCACAACGGTTTTGTACCGTTGTGGAATCCTCCGCTGTGTAATGATTCCACAACGGTACAGTACCGTTGTGGAATATTAGGGATTCCACAACGGTACAGTACCGTTGTGGAAACATCCATTTTCCACAACGGGACAGTCCCGTTGTGAAAAAGGGATCAATTTTTTTAAAAACTCGCCGCGGCCACGTATTGATTTTGCCGCGGCGAACACTTCCACAACAGTACAGCCGAACCGTTGTGGAATAGTTCGCCGCGGCCAATGACATACGTGGCCGCGGCGGACAAGAATTATGTTGTTTTCCGTTTCTCGCCGCGGCAACGTTACGTACTCGCCGCGGCGAATATGTATTGTGTTTTTTAAAAATTCTCGCCGCAACAAGGTATACCTTTGGCTGCGGCGAGATGAATTCCCAGGAAACTTTGCCGCGGCGTAATTATTACACGCCGCGGCCAAATTGTACCTGAGAGCTATTTTTTTGTTTTCCAATTAAAAACCTGAAAACTAAATTATATATTCAAAATCAAATACATCCATAACATCCAAAATATATCCATGACATCCAAAACCAAATATATATCCAAAAAATCCAAAATTAAATATCTATATCCAAAATCAAACTAATATTCACATTCTATAAAAGTTTGTACGTATAACACCCACTCTTCTCGAACTTTCTCTAAGTTATCCGGTGTATATGACTTCTTCATTTGTAATTTATCTATACCAACTCCAACAATATCACGCATATAACTTAAAACATAATACCCGCATTCCGTGTTTCCGATTTGTCTAGGAGCCGAGGCACTTGTGATTAAGGTTGATTGACCGTTACTTCGGGCTTCTTGATTGTGAAGCTTGAAATCCGAAAAAATCCTTATACGCCAAAAAAAAAAATTAGAAAAGAAGCATTAGTGTAAATGAAATATTTCAAATAACATGTAATTAATTTACCTTTTTATCAACATCCTTAAATCCAATGGGATTTTATTTTTCAACGGATCGAAGAACATCGCTTGATCTTTCCAAAGATCGAAGACAACAAGCATCCAATGTTCATTTAAATTGTACGACATCAAAACTAGTTGTTTTGGTTTGCAATTTCGTACTATTTTCCAGATTTGCTTGACGCGTTCGGATAAATGGGCCTCATCATTGTTGGTTTGGAGGTAGCAACTCAAACCCGCTTCAACAAAACACATTACTTCACTCCGCTTATTTTTGTCTAATATGGATTGTAGATAACTACGAAAAATAATTATTGGATTAGTTAATAAAATGAAATATTGTATATTGATAAAAGAAAAAGAATATAAAAGAAATATTTACCCCATGTAAACCGTTATGCATGACACGCCTATTTCCTCGTATGTAAGGAATTCTTTAACATCGTCAAACATCACCGGAATACGCTCTACGGCGATACTTGCACAAACTTTGACATTGATTGCATCCCCTTTCGGTAACATTACTCGGTTGGCATGTTGGGCGAGCAATCGAAACTTTGGATTAATCAACTTATATGAAATCTTCTTATCGTCATCGGCGCTAGGTTCACTACCACCACCGACCTTCAACACTTGTGTGACCACCGGGCCGCGACTCTCTTTTGCAATTTCAGTTTCTACTAATCTCTTTGGCCACTTAACGAAGCCCCCTACGGCTTCTTCAATAGTCTTGGCTTCATCGGTGGGAATCGGCAAAAAAGCTTTCTTAATCAAAGCCGTCGCAATGCTCACTCGTACGTTTACATCCTCCAAAGATGAAAAATGAACGTGTTCGGCTTTCATGTACGCTCGCCCGTTTGCTACATGAATCGTGCCTCCATTCATGAAATCATCAAGGAGGAGAATGCATTCCATGCTTTCATCCGAACACGGTGTCACCGGCGTGGTTGGATTCATTGAGCAACTTGCTCGAACACTATCGGGTTTGTCGGCAACTTCATGTTGAGATTGTTTATCTAATAAATTCACTAATATTATTAAAAAATATATATAAAAACATTTGACTTTTTTACTTGTATTAAAAAATTAAAAATTACCTAAAGACGTAGCCTTGTCTTCATCACCATCTTTAGCCATGTCTTCATCACCGCCCTTAGCCATCTCTTCATCATCACTCTTAGGCATCTCTTCATCAACACCAATATTTTCCTCTTCATTTGTGGGACGTAGGACACTAGGCAACTCGTCATTAGCATCTTTGAGACTCAAACCATTTTGAGTTAAGGCTTTCATAATGAAAGATTTTAACTCCCACATTTCTCGACGTAACTTAGTTACCTCGTCACTCGAGTTTGACCGACGAGATACGGAATTGCAACTTGACGAGTATTTAGATTGCCCATGAACACGACCGGGATGTTCCTTAGATTGCAAGACACTTTCCATAGACTCATCCGTAACTTCTTGAGATGATTTTCCCTTCATTCTCGACTCAACCCATAATACCTCTTTTGTAGGCCATTCACCCGTCTCCTCGTACTATTATCAAGCAATACCACAAATTAATTAATAAATATTATGAAACATGGAATACAAAATAAAACATGTAAATCTAACCTTTTGTTGATCAAGTTTTCGATATCTATTGCGGCCGGTTCTAGATTTGTACACGTTCTTCCTCGCTATTGCTTTCCCATTGTCCGATGATTTTTTGAACACATCGGAACGTCTATACTCAACAAATTTTATCCAATCTTCTTCGGTGATATTTCCATAGCGTTTTAAAACGTATTCCGGCCTCTTCAAGACGCTTGGATCATTGAGGTTGTCTTTGACTAGATCGTTGTATAGCTCGTGACGGAATAACCTCGCCGCTTCTCCAACTCTCATAAGACAATTATTCTTAAGTTCGATAGGGACCGTAAATGCTTCACATATTTCGTTCCAAATCCTTTCTTTTAGCTGTTTATGCTCTTTTAGTCTCCAATCGATCATCGAAATTGGAACGTGTTCTCTAGCTAACACGCCAAAATAACTCGATAACTCATCACCCTCCTTATCAAATGGTTCATCTCTATCATTAAATCTGACGTTTATCTTTTTTCCAAGAGTTTTAACCTTATTAATCTTGGGCATAAGAGTATTTCTTCTTTTCCCGGGACCATCGATATTGGTGGATCTCCGTTTACCGCTAACGGTACTAGTGGAAGTATTAGACATAATCTATGAAAAAACAAAATTCAACATAATCTCAATTCAAACCAATTCCAAAACACAAACTCAAACTTAAATTCAATTTCAATTCAAACCAATTTCAATATAAACTCAAATCGAAATTCGATTCCACACTAATTTTCTACATAAATATCAAATTCCATATTCAATTTCTATATAACTTAAACACAAATACACAATTCTAACCTAATTTCAACATAAAAATACAAATTACATAAAAAAAAACACTTACCCATAACCTAATTTCAACATAAAAATACAAATTACATAAAATAAACACTTACCCGGAGTGAAGACGACCAGCACGGAGGTGTAGTGGAGAGATAAAACGTCAATGACGTTGTCGGGACTTGTGGTCGGAGGGTTGTGGTCGGAGGCAAGGTTTTGTGGACTTAGAAATTTTTGGAGAGTGGGTTTGGTGAGTTTGTGGAGAGGGGTTTGTGAAGAAGAAGAAGAAGAAGCATGACCACGGCGGAATGTGGGTCGGAAGGAGATGAGGGGCGGAGGAAGAAGAGAGGAGAGAGAGGGACGGCGGCAGAGGAAGAAGAGAGGAGAAAGAGGGACGGCGGCAGAGGAAGAAGAGAGGAGAGAGAGGGACGGCGGCAGAGGAAGAAGAGAGGAGAGAGAGGGACGGCGGCAGAGGAAGACGAGATGGGCGGCGACGGAGTGGGTGTGCGGGGCGGCGACGCAGTGGGTGTGGGTCGGAGAGAAAGAGAGAAGAAGAAGAAAAATGAAATTTTTGAAATTTTTGAAAAAAATCGAGTGGGAAAACTGTTTTAAGTTCAGACCGCGATATTTCGCCGCGGCCAAGGTCCAACGTCGCCGCGGCGAGTGTATTCCACAACGGTATGATCGTCCCGTTGTGGAATATTTCGCCGCGGCCACGTATCTAATTGGCCGCGGCGAAACATTCTGGCCGCGGCGAAACATTCTGGCCGCGGCTAACTTCATACGTGGCCGCGGCGAAATAGTTCACAGATTTACATAGCCCCTGGAACTCTTTTCGCCGCGGCCATGTACCTATTTCGCCGCGGCGTGACCGACCTGGCCGCAGCCAAATTATAGTATAGCCGCGGCGAAATAGTTCTCAGATTTACATATCCCCTGGAACTCTTTTCGCCGCGGCCACGTATGACTTTCGCCGCGGCGTGACGGACCTGGCCGCAGCCAAATTATAGTATAGCCGCGGCGAAACAGTTCTCAGATTTACTGGAACTAGTTTCGCCGCGGCAATGTATGTCGTTCGCCGCGGCGAAAATTCTACAACGGGACGACTGTCCCGTTGTGGAATCTATTCGCCGCGGCGAAACATCGCGCACTGAATCTATAACTTAAAATTTCTCGTCATTTTCACTTTCTAATCTCAAAACCTCATTCGGAAACCCACTCCAAACCTAATTCCGACCTGTTCTGCGCCATTCTTGGTTATCACTCTCAACTATACGTCCAAATCTTGTAAGTTATTCTCCTACTTGCTTTGAATATGCTTGTTTTTTATAACTTGGTAATTAGAATGGGTATTTGTTGTAAAATCTAGGATTTTCTATCATTGAAGATGAAAAAATGGATGTGGGAGAAAAGATTAACTGAGATATATCAAGAAGGTGTAGATGAGTTTTGTAAATTTGCTAGAGATAATAAGGACGACGTGAAATCTATTCGTTGCCCTTGTGTTCGATGTGGAAATCATAGGCATTTTTCGCTTGATGTTGTTCGAACCCATTTGTTTGCGTATGGAATAATGACCTCCTATCAAAGATGGTACTATCATGGTGAGGTTTTTCGTTCGACGATAAACAATAGCGTTTATGATATTGAAGATGATGTTGATGATATGCCCGGAATGATGAATGATTTGGAGGACGATTTTGTTGACCGGCCGGAGTTGTTTGAGTCGATGATGATTGATGCGGAGACACCATTATACGAAGGGTGTACAAGCTTTTCGAAGTTGTCGTTTTTAGTTACGTTGTTTCATTTGAAGGTGTTGGGTGGTTGGACAAACACTAGCTTTACAAAATTGTTGGAAACACTTAAAGAAGCCTTTCCGAAAGACAATAAAGTTCCTTTAAGTATGTATGAGGCGAAGAAGACTTTGGGCACATTAGGTATGAAGTACGAGAAGTTCCATGCGTGCCCGAATGATTGTATTTTATACAGACACGAGCATGAAAATCTAGATGAATGTCCAATCTGCAAAGAGTCGAGGTGGAAGAAGGGTAAAATGCCACGTGACGGAGTCAAAGGAGTTCCAGTTAAGGTATGTATTCACTACTCGATTATCAAATACATGTATAGCCTATAATGGTATGCTTCTTATTGTTTTTTTATGATTACAGTCGTTATGATACATTCCTCCAATGCCACGCTTCCGACGAATGTTTAATAGTGCCAAACACGCGAAGAACATGGTTTGGCACTCCGAAAAACGTGTCAATGATGGTGTTCTCAGACATCCTGCCGATGCTGCCCAATGTAAATCCTTTGATTTTGAGTATAAGGATTTCAGTGCTGATCTCTGAAATCTTCATCTTGGTTTAGCAACTGATGGTATGAACCCGTTTAGCATGATGAGCAGTAAATACAGTGTTTGGCCGGTTATATTGGTGAACTACAATCTCCCTCCAAAACTCTGTATGAAGAGAAAGTTCTTGATGTTAACGCTTCTGATATCAGGACCGAGTCAACCAGGTAATGATATCGATGTTTATTTGGCACCGCTTGTTGATGATTTGAAGATGTTATGGGATAAGGGCTATGAGGTTAAAGACGCTTATCGTGGAGATTCTTTCAACTTACTGGCAATGTTATTGTGGACTATTAACGACTTTCCGGCCTATGGAAATTTGTCAGGGTATTCTGTGAAATGCTCGATTGGTTGTCCTATTTGTATGAAAGACACATCTTCCATCCGGTTGAAGCATGGTAAGAAGACTGTTTTTCTCGGGCATAGAAGATTTTTACCAAGAGACTACCCATTTAGAAGGTTAAAACAAGCATTTGATGGCAACACAGAAGAACGGCTCCCTCCTCGAATGTTGTCTGGTGAAGATGTATACGAGATGGTAAAAACGTCAATGAAGTCCTTGGAAAAAGAAAGCGTCGTGCTAGTACTAAAGAGTCGTTTCAAGAGAATCCTTGGAAGAAGAAATCGATATTTTATGACCTTCCGTATTGGAAGACGCACTACGTTCGGAATTGTCTGGATGTTATGCATATCGAGAAAAATGTTTGCAAATCCGTTATCGGTACTCTTCTTGATGATCCACATAAATCGAAAGACGGAATAAAATCTAGAAGGGATCTCAAGGAGCTGAATATAAGAAGTATTTTGCATGCTGAGGAGGAGGTCGGACAAAAAACAAAATTACCAGCGGCTAAGTATACTCTAGATCGGAAGGAGAAGAAGAAGTTGTGTAAATGGTTTGCGTCTATCAAAGTTCTCGATGGTCATTCTTCAAACTATACGAGATTTGTATCTATGAAAGATTTGAGACTTATTGGAATGAAGACTCACGATTGTCATGTGCTTCTACAACAAATGTTTCCTCTCGCCTTGCGTGGAATTTTGTCACCCGATGTGAGATTTGCAATATCCAAGATATGTGTATTCTTCAACTCGATTTGCTCGAAGTTATTGATCCCACTCGGTTGGATTCCATGCAATCGGAGTTGGTAAAAACTCTATGCATGCTAGAGAAGTTTTTCCCACCTTCGTTTTTTGACATCATGATTCACTTAACTATTCACTTGGTACGTGAAGTGAAATTATGTGGGCCCGTATTTTTATGTTGGATGTATCCAATCGAACGTTACATGAAAGTGTTGAAGAGTTATGTGAAGAACTACAATAGGCCGGAAGGGAGCATAGTAGAAAACTATATAGCTGAGGAGGCCGTTGAATTTTGTTCGGAGTATTTAACTAATGCAGACGCGATTGGGTTGCCAAAGAACACAAGTCATGAATCAAAAACTTTATCTACAGGTATGTTTTGTGACACTTTCTTTTGTGTATTTAACTTATTCATGAGAGGACCACTACTTATATGAGTGGTTATGTACATATACTTATTCTATCGTCAACCGGAAAGAGTGGGAGCAAGCCAGTCTCCATGTCTTGCATAACGTTTCCGAGGTCACGCCGTTTGTGGATATTCATTTGAAAGAATTGAGGGAAAATGATCCAAAAAGAGCTAAAAATGAAAAATGGTTACAAGAAGAGCACAATCGTTTGTTTCAGAAGTGGCTTGGAAAATGATTATTTCAAGAATCAGGACATTCAGAAACGTTGAGCAAAATATCTGGCGGTCCTTCGTCAATGGTTACAAGGTACACTGCTTGGTCTGTTAATGGTTTTACTTTTTACACCAAAGAAAGAGACAACAAGCATCCCGTTCAAAATAGTGGTGTTACATTACTTGCTGAAGCATTACACGTTTCTTCGGCAAAGGATAAAAATCCAAAAAAAGCTTTCATGAACTATTATGGGTACATTGAAGACATTTGGGAACTTGATTATTGTGGGCTACGAATCGCTTTGTTTAAGTGCAAATGGGCAGACAACAATCATGTTAAAGTTGATAAAGACGGAGTTACGATTATCGACTTTCGACGTACAAGTTACGAGAATGATTCATTTATTTTGGCCTCACAAGCAACTCAAGTGTTTTACGTACCAGAACCCGTCAATCCAGATTTGTCATTAGTGGTTCACATGAAAGCGAGATATATTGAAGAAGATGAAGACGACAACATGACTAGTATCCCCCTATTCACATCCGGCTTGCCACTTGTTGATGAAGAGATCGAAGATTTTGATGATGATGTTGTTTCTCATTTACATCGTTCGGATATCAATCATATTTTAGTGTGAAACAAAAAAAATATGTATTTTAAGTTTTAGATGAATGATCATGTAGTTTATTTTATGATATATACTTTATAATATTATTGTTAATATCTTGTTGATAAATACTAATATGGCCGCTGCCAAGACTATAAAACGTCAAGGCTTAATTATCCGCCGCGGGCATGTATAATACACGCCGCGGCCATCCTGTCTCGCCGCGGCCAATATAACACATGGCCGTGGCGAAATAAGTTCCAGATTCTATGTTTTTTAAGGAACTTATTTAGCCGTGGCCATGTATACTACACGCCACGGCCATCATGTCTCGCCGCGGCCAACAGAACACCTGGCCGCGGCGAAATAAGTTCCAGATTCTATGTTTTTTAAGGAACTTATTTCGCCGCGGCCATGTATAATACACGCCGCGGCCATCATGTCTCGCCGCGGCCAATAGAACACGTGGCCGCGGCGAAATAAGTTCCAGATTCTATGTTTTTTAAGGAACTTATTTAGCCGCGGCCATGTATACTACACGCCGCGGCCATCATGTCTCGCCGCGGCCAACAGAACACCTGGCCGCGGCGAAATAAGTTCCAGATTCTATGTTTTTTAAGGAACTTATTTCGCCGCGGCCATGTATAATACACGCCGCGGCCAATAGAACACGTGGCCGCAGCGAAATAAGTTCCAGATTCTATGTTTTTTAAAGAACTTATTTAGCCGCGGCCATGTATACTACACGCCGCGGCCATCATGTCTCGCCGCGGCCAACAGAACACCTGGCCGCGGCGAAATAAGTTCCAGATTCTATGTTTTTTAAGGAACTTATTTCGCCGCGGCCATGTATAATACACGCCGCGGCCATAATGTCCCGCCGCGGCCAACAGAACACCTGGCCGCGGCGAAATATGTTCCAGATCCTATGTTTTTTAAGGAACTTATTTCGCCGCGGCCATGTATACTACACGCCGCGGCCATCATGTCTCGCCGCGGCCAATAGAACACCTGGCCGCGGCGAAATAAGTTCCAGATTCTATGTTTTTTAAGGAACCCATTTCGCCGCGGCCATGTATACAACACGCCGCGGCTATGATATCTCGCCGCAGCTAAGAGGATACGTGGCCGCGGCGAATTACTTCTTCGTCGGGGAGAATCTAGTTATTACTTATTAATCTAAAGTAATATCAAACACAATCAATACATAAATTTTAAATACTCAAATCATCCATTCAATACCATAACAATACCATAATAAGTCTCAAACATAAATTCATACAATACCATAACGAGTCTCAAACACAAATTAAAAACTGAAACAAGTATCAAACACACATAAAGACATAAATATTTAAGTCTCACACACATAAAAAAAGTTGAAAACAATAATTAAACTTAGAAGGTTTCAAAAAACACATAAAAAAAAAAGTTTACTCGTTGTCGTCGTTGTCATTCCTAGGTGGTTGTGGTGGTGGTGGTGGTGGCCCCGGGTACTGAGGATGTGCCATATGCGGTGGCCATTGCGGTGCTTGCGCCTGATAGTATGTGTATTGAGGATATGGAGGAAACCAGTATTGATTCTCCTGATTAATGTCCCATCGACCTATCAGCTCGTTCAATCCTTCGAAAGCCGCGGCGCCATATTGTCCTTTTTGGTACATGTAATCTTGGGTGTATTGATACCCGCCAACGAGATAGTGGTTACACCAAGCAATGTAGTCTTGGGTGGCGGGATCATACCCCGGAGGTGGTTGTAAACACAACAGTGGCTCGTTGAGTGACGGTTCATCCTGCTCTTCTTCATCCTCTTCCTCCTCTTCCGGCTCTTTGACAATGTATCTCTCGACCGTCTTGTCATTAATAGGCGGCCCACACTTCTTGGTTGTGTCGTGTTTTGCGCCTCCAACACCGGCATTCAGACACAGGCCGTAGATGATTGACGGATACGGCAACCCATTTTTGATATTCTTGTAGTCGATTCTCTTCATCCAATTGTAGATGAATCGACCGACGTTGATGGTGTTACCACGAATGATACAAAACAAAAGATGGACATGTTCCTCGTCGAGACGGGTGAAGTGCTTTATCGGAAAGAGACGGGAGCAAATGAAATAAATCCACGTTTTTGCGAGCCTGTAAATTAAACACCGTTATATTTAAAACATGCAATTAATAGAAAAAATAAACACCGTTCTATTTAAAACATACAATAGATAAAATAATACACACAAAAAAGAAGAAAAGTCTAACCTCGTCAATGATTTACGGAAAAGCTTTCTAACTCCTTTGTCCATGACCCAATTCTCTCCCGGAGTAGTCAACAAACTCAACATTTCATCGAGATTAGGATTTCTCAACCATTGTCGGTAACCCTCATTCTCGAATTCGATGTCCGGGGTTCCTAGCAATGCGTTGATGGCTCCGACACTACAATCGACGTCTACACCACGAACCGTCACCACATCATCCTCGTGATCTGGTAAGTTCGCGTAGAATTCGTACATGAGAGTGACGTTTGCTTTGTGCTCGGGTGTGGCACAAAATTTTCTCAAAGAGAAACCTTCGATGGTGTTGTTGATTTGAGCCCCTATAGTTGTGCTTGAGCTCACCTTCAACCCTCGTTCAAAGATCAGAGTTCGTTGAACGAGGATGTCGTAGCGATCTTCTGCGGCCTTGCTAGTGAATACCCGACTATTATGATCCACTACGGGTTCGGGTTCGGCTTGACGAGACCTCTTATTTTTTTGTGCGGGGCCTAGAAGAGCCCGGGGCGGCTTCTTTGTGACCGGCGGGGGTCTTTGAACGGCCCATTTTCACCTAATTGAACAAATCATTTCAAACTCAAATTCAACAACATTTTCAAACAATAAATCATCTTCAACACAAAATTAAACTCAATTCAACACTAAATACATATAAAAACACATTATATTCAAATAAATAAAACATAAAACTCATCACAAACACAAATTCAAACTCAAATCCGAACTCAATTTAACTACAATATCAAAATACAACTCATTTTCAATCTAAAATAACATTATACCCAAAATCATAAATTAGAACAAAAAACCCAAAATAAAAAACCCTAATTTCAGCCAAATCTACACCCCCAATATCATAAATTACAACCAAAATCAACCAAAATCATAAATTAGTTTATAAATCACACAAAATATTCATGAAAATTAAGATTTTGTTATGAAATTGAGATAAAAACATATCTTGATAAAAGAATTCGGTGGGAGAGAGAGCAAGGGAGGCGACACCGAGAGAAAGAAAGAAGAGACACGGCGAGATTTTGCTTCGGCGAGGAGGGCGGCGAGATTTGGTGGCGGCGAAATGGCGGCGAAGTTTCAAGGTGGGTTTTGGAGGAGAAATTGCACAGAATCGGCCGAAATGAAGGTCTGAGGCGAGTCAAAGTGTAAAAAATGAAAAAAGAAATCGAAATGAGGCTTTTATAGTGAAGCCCTAAAATTTTTTACGACAATTCGCCGCGGCGAGTTGAAGCCGTGGCCGCGGCGAAATGTTGTAAAAAATTTCAACAACGGGTTATTGTCCCATTGTGGAATCAACTCGCCGCGGCGAAGCATTGGCTTCGCCGCGACGAGATTTCTGAATTTATACCCCTCCCACAACGGTACATCGTACCGTTGTGGAAGAGTTTGGCCGCGGCGAGTTCTTGCCTTGGCCGCGGCGAGATCCAACAACGGGTCACCATACCGTTGTGGAATGTCCTGGATTCCACAACGGTACTGTGGTACCGGTGTGGAATCTCGGACATTCCACAACGGTACAACTGTACCGTTGTGGAAGCATATAGATTCCACAACGGTACTGTGTTCCGTTGTGAAATTTCCGTTGTGTAATCCAACATTTGTAGTAGTGTGTGTTGTAAACACTGTAATTTCTGGAGATAGTGAGATACTTAGTTATTTAAATATAGTAGATCCTTAATGTCCTGTGTATATGTTGAATATGAACACGACAAACAAGGATGAACTATAAATAACCAAGTAATGGAAATAGGTCAATAAATTCTTATTTAAACACGTTCAATAAATCACACTATAGTAAGTGGTGATGAGATCAAACCATGCAATGGTGCAACCTGTTTTGTCACCAAAGGGATGTACACCTTGATAGGGAGACTTGTTATCTTTAGAGATAAAGTCTGGTGTATAATATAAAGGTATGCGAAGTGTTAATTTGTTCTAAAGAAAATTTCTTTACTATGAACAATTTGACTTGACCTTAAATGGTAAGTCAAAGATCACTTGCAAAAATGCATCAACTAGAATAATATGAAAATGGGACGAATGTCAGATCGACATAAATGATAGAGTAAAGATAAAAGTGGGAATCCATATGATTGGACTCTTGTTGTCAATGGTGCCCACAAGAAGAGTTGTAATCTTTATATTATGCATTTGATGTAATAAAGTCTCATGAAGACTCTTGCTTGTAATTGCTTATTCATTAATAAAAAGTTGAAACGTTCATTCAATCTTCCTTGTTTGAAGCTTTATGATAAAACCTTAGTCTTTAGTCCATAAACAAACTAAACAACTTACGAAGAGACAAATGTAGATTTGCATGAACAAACTCGTCGTAGTTTGCTTAAAACGATATATTCGCAATCTTAGGGTCAAAGGACTATTGACCTCAGTACGATTGTTAGAAGAATCTATGATGTCTGGTAATGAGGCATTGAGAGTTGGAGACTCTATAGTTCTTCTAGGTATCTTCCGAAGGTACTGAATTGACCAGTGCACTTCTAGAGACAAGATAAGAACAAACCATTTAACCTCTTATGTCTCGAAGTCACTACGTATGAATTGCATCATGCTTACCTTAATCCTGAAATGAGACATGCCATTTCACAGCTTAGTATTCTCATTTGAGAAAGTCAGAGTTCGGGCTCACTATGTGATTCCGAACAGGGCCTATTGGTGACATACTAAGTTGTGAGAATGTCATGAGTAACTTTGTGAAGTTCTCATAGATATGGAATTCATGTATAAGATTGCTGAAATGCAATGTATGTCACCTCATGCTTTGTTCCTTGGAGTGTGAATATATGAACTGGCCAGTGTCCAAATTGAGTCCTGACTCTTTTGGATGAAACAATGTGACTTGTTAGCTCCTCGTCAATACATTGTTTCTAAGTTATTCACAAGCAACAAAGGAGTTGAGGAAATAACAGCTAGAAGGGTAAAATGGTAATTTAGTAAATCCCGACTAGTTGATGACATTCATGAAGGGTAAACATAGATAATATTCAGTGGATCCGCTCATCATAATTAGGTTGAATTCTTGAGTAGAAAATAAATTCATTTGAACCGAGAGATTTTCAGTGTCAACTCTTTAGTGGAGTCAGTTGGCATTAAGCTAAACTTGGAAAAGGTTTGTGAGCTTTTGAGTCCAAGTGTTTAACTCAAGCTTTGTTCATTTGGGTCCATGAGGTCACTGTCACGAATCACATCGAGTAGGAATAGTTTAACTCAAGCTTTTGAGACATAGGATGAAATGAATGTCAATAAATTTTTTGACAAGGTTATTTGATGACATGCATCACTCGGCCATAATAAGATTAATTGGGCCTTGTCGATTAATTTCATTTCATAAGAATATTATTGAAAATTCTTAATGGGCCTTTTACATGCTGTCATGAACAAATGAAGAAGCTTCTAGAAGCTCCTTCTAGAGACCATGTGGGCGCCTACCCAATAGAGAAATAGTAGAGATTATTTTGTGCATAAATGCATCAAGATACTTGCCAAAAGAAAAAGAGGAAACAAATTTGCATATGGATGCATTAGGGGAATCGACCAAGGCTAGAAAGGAACAAAAAAGGAAACAAATCAAGGCCTCTAGAAGGCTTGTGTTGGCTGAGCATCTCAAGTGGGAAAAGAGGTAATTGGCTCATGAATATGTGATATTCTATAGAAGAGGAAAGTACCTTATAGAAGGTGAGACCTCTCCTATAAATTGGAGCCCCTTTTCTTCACAATTCATTCAATCCAAGTTTAAGAGATTTGAGAGACTCTCTCTCTATAACTTTGGCCGTCCCTTCCTCTCTCTCTCTCTAGTTTATTTTCGATTTTTTGTTTTGGCACCTAGGTCCTCATTCGACCTAGTGTTTAGCTCTGCGACTTCAAGACTCGTTCTTAAGTCGTAGTGTTTAAAAGTGCCCACTCACTGATTCCTTTATTTCGAGTGATTTAGTGATAGAAACTTTCGTGGTTGCTCGAGGTGCCGAGGAAAGAAAGAGAGACGTGCTGCGAGGGGAGACGAGCGTTGCAAACTTTCCAAAAGCTTCTTCAAAGTTCAAGCTTCAAGAAAGGTTAGTAAACTTCTATACTCATAATAGTTTTTAATTACATGTACTTGCTCTTTGTCTGGGTTAGTAAAAAACCGTTTTTACTTGTAAAAGAAATTTTTTAAAATTCCGCCGCTTACCGAAGCGTTAATTATTTTCTTAAACCCTAGATCGATTCCAACAAATGGTATCAGAGCTATGTGTTACCGGTCCGTCCCGGCCCGGTAGGACGGCGACGGCCACGATAGCGGCCTCCCCGGGTCTCTCCCGATGCACGGCCACCTCAGAGCCTTCCCTGCCTTGCCCTCCATGGCCGCCTCAGAGCCTACCCTCGGCCAAGGGAATGTCCGAGATACCCCTTGGTCGCCTATAAATACCGGGGTCCTTCCCACGGTCCAGGTAATCCATACCTGAGTACTGAAACGCTGTCTAACTTGTGCCTCGCTCGTTTCTCTCAAGTCTCGGCCTCTAAACACCTAAACCTCCTATATCTACCTCAATCCTACTAATGTTGAGCGTCGGAGAGGTAAACAGAGGCATCCCCTCTGTTTCCCCTTTGTAGTTCACACCTTTCTGCTTACTTTTCAGGTGCTTAGACGAGATAGACAACACCTACGGCTAAGGGACGGCTTGGGATACCAAGCCCGACACGCTCGAGTCAAGACGAGACCACTTGGTCCGGCCTTGGGTCTGACCATCTGTGACTCCTAAATCGTTGTCCGAAAAACTGCGATAATATTTTGGCGCTAGAAGGAGGGGACCACCGACCTTAGCACGCTCTCCCTTCCATTTCCTCAAATTCACTACGTCTACGACTCTCGAGAGATGAGTCACATTCCCACCACCTCCGCTGGCACTCGAGCAACGAGCTCGAGGTACGGTCTTCGAAGCCTTGCTCACCGTCTTGAAGGGCAACCTCGTGATAACGAGAGCCAGCCCTAAGACCCGGTGAACGACCCCGAGGCCGCGATCCGAGAGGACACGGCTCGGCGGCTCGCGGAGCTTCTTGACCGTCCCGGCGTCGACGGCTCGCTCATCGCCAATCTCCTCGGCTACGACGTCGAGGATCGATCCGCCCGAGACGACTCCGACCCCGACTACGTGAGGGACTCAAGGACCAACGAGGCGACTCCTAGCCTCGCCCAAACACGGCCCGAGAGGTCCAATGGGGCATTGGCCGATCCTTCTCACCCGGCGCGACGACAGGTACGGTCACAGTCCCGGGGACTCGCCCCCTCGGTTTCAAGAGGCGGCCGGACACGGCCCCTCACCGAGGACAGAGCGACTCTGGTTGACGATGGGGCCGATAGCCGAAGCGCTCGCCGGACGATTCGACCAAGGGCGACCTCGCCTCGCCACGCACCGAGTGTGGACCTTAGAGAGCGCTTGACGGCGCAGAGAAACTCCCGAGGGGAGGATCTCCGCCAAAGGCTCAACTCTCAGAGGGACGCGCTTCCTGCCGTGACTCTCGGCCGGCCTCAAGCCAATGTCGTGGACCAAGCGTCCAACGAGCGCCAACCGGTGACTCCCGTGGCCCCGACGGTCGGCCCTACTAACGGGCTTGATATGGTCACGATGATTCAGAGCCTCCAAAACCAAATCATCGAGATGAGGGAGTCAGGGAGGCAACGGCCGTACGGAGGGATTGAGGAATCATACTCTCCCTTCGCCGCTCAAATCCTCGCGCAGCCTTGCGTGGGGAACTTCAAACTACCGTCCATCCCTCCCTATGATGGATGGACAGATCCAAACTTCCACATCCAACACTACGAGACGTGGATGACAATGCAAGGACAGACGGACCCCACCCTCTGTCAGGCCTTCAGCTTGACCCTTACAGGGTCGGGATTTGAGTAGTTCCGAAGCCTAAGGCCGGGGAGCATCTCGTCTTTCCGGGCCTTGCGAGAGGCATTCCTTGCTCGATTCGCCACCCTCATGGCGCAAAAGAAGTCGAAGACCCACCTCCTCTCCATCCGACAAGGGAGAGACGAGACACTGAGACAATACCTCGCCCGCTTCACCGAGGAGTCTCACAAAGTCGAAGGGTTCGACGATAAGGACACCATCACGGCGATCACCGAGGGAGTGCGCACGAGCGACTTCCTCAAATCCATTGTTGGAAAGGTCCCACGGGACATGGCGGAGCTAATGGCGAGAGCCCGCACGTATATGGGAATCGAGGACTATCTCGATGGCCGGGATGGCCGAAAGTTAGGGGGATAGGGTAGTCGCCGCCGCGACGACCAGGACGGAGATTGCCCCGACCCTCGAAAGAGGAGGAATAAGGGAGGGCAGGCCCCTAACGGCCGCTCCCTCCCCGGGCCGAGGCCGCCACATGTCGATAGCTTCCGAAAGTTCTCGACCTTTACTCCTCTGAATACTCCGCCGGAGCGGATCCTGGCTCTGCACCGTGACAAGCTGGGAAGTCCGACTCCTCTCACGAAGGATCCCGCCAAGAGGGATCGAAGTAAGTTCTATGAATACCACCAAGATCACGGGCATCTGACCTCCGAATGCTATCAACTCAAGCGTCAGATTGAGGCCCTGATTCAAGATGGGAAACTGAAGGAATACGTCCTTAGAACGATCGGGACGGCCGCCGCGCACGGGGAGCACCCGCGGCAAGAAAAGAAAGGTCCGACGACGGTGACCGTCACGGACCGAGCGGCAATCGAAGAACCGGAGAGCTCGCAACTGCACATCGTGGGCGCGATCTTGGGCGGCCCGGAGTTCGGAGACTCGGCCACGCAGAGGAAGAAGTACGTGCGCGAAGTTTCCCAAGGGAAAATAGCACACTACATCAACCACACGTACGAGGCCCCTCCTCCGGCCCCGTTCGAATCCATGTTCTTCACCCGCCAAGAAGCTGCACGAGTGCTCCATCCACACAAAGACGCGATAGTCGTCTCTGCCCCCGTCGCCAACAACCTCGTCCGGAGAATCCTAATCGACAATGGGAGCTCCGCCGACATAATCTTCAAGTCAGCGTTGGACAGGATGAAGCTATCCGGGATGAGACCGACCCCGATCTCAACCCCGGTCTTCGGCTTCTCCGGGGAGAGGGTCATGACGGAGGGAACTATCAACCTCCCGGTTACCTTCGGTACCCAGGGAGGGCTCGAGGTTACCCACATCGTGTCGTTCCTTATCGTTGATCAGCCCTCGGCATACAATATCATCGTCAGCCACCCGACTCTCAATCGGTTGAAGGCCATAACGTCCACGTACGATCTGATGATGAAATTCCCGACCGAGAAGGGGATCGCCGTAATGCTGGGAGACCAGTCAATGGTGAGGATGTGCTACATCCAGGGCGTGGACGGAAAAGGGAAATGAATGATGGTAAGCACCGTCTTCCAGCTTGGGGACAAATTCCCCTGCAAGATAGAGGAAGGAGGCACCTTCGGAGAACTGGACCAAAGGGACGATGTCGAGCGTCGAAAGGTGGAGACACCAGACGACCTCGTTCCCGTCGTGTTGGACGACGCCAAGCCTGACCAAGTGGTCAAGGTAGGCGCCCAACTCCCGTCCGGGATCCGAGTCGAGCTCGCCGCCTTCCTCCGCGAGCACAAAGATGTCTTTGCATCGACACACGCCGACATGCCGGGGATCGACCCCGAAATAATGGTTCACCGTCTCAATGACGACAAGAGAGTGGCCGAGCGCGTTCAACCGCGACGGAAATTCAGCCGGGAGAGGTACCAAGCCATTGGTGAAGAGGTTGACAAACTTCTCGCCGCCGACTTCATCAGGGAGGCGGAGCACCCCAAGTGGGTGTCCAATGTGGTGATGGTCAAGAAGCCAAACGGGAAGTGGCAGATCTGTATCGACTACAAAGATCTCAACAAGGCCTGCCCAAAAGATAGCTTCCCTCTCCCGAGGATCGAGCAACTCATGGACGCCACAGACGGCCACGAGTTGTTGAGTTTCATGGACGCCTACTCAGGCTACAACCAGATCCGCATGCACGAGCCGGATCAGATCAAGACCACCTTTGTTACGAATCGCGGACTCTACTGTTACAAGGTCATGCCCTTTGGCCTCGAAAACGCAGGAGCGACGTATCAAAGGTTGGTGAACCGAATGTTCGCCAATCAAATTGGCAAAACCATGGAGGTCTACGTGGACGATATGCTCGTCAAAAGCCTCAAGGCCCACGACCACGTTCGAGACCTTAGGGAGATGTTCACGATCCTGCGACGCTACAAGATGAAGCTCAACCCCAACAAGTGCGCTTTTGGGGTCGAGGCCGGAAAATTCTTGGGCTACATGGTTAGCCGCCGCGGGATCGAGGCTAACCCCGAGAAGATCAGGGCGATCTTAGAGATGAGGTCGCCGCAAAAAGTGAAGGAAGTTCTGAGCTTGACGGGAAGGATCGCCGCCCTGACAGCGATTCGTTTCCAAAGCCACCGATAGGTGCCAACCATTTTTCAAAGCACTGAAGAAGACCGACGGGTTCGTGTGGATGGGGGAGTGCGAGGAAGCATTCCGCGAAATGAAGGCCTATTTCACCTCCCCCCCGTTCCTCGCGAAGCCAAAGAATAGTGAAACCTTGTACATCTACCTCGCGGTTTCCGACAGGGCCGTGAGCGCGGTTCTCACACACGAAGAAGACAAGGTGCAACGGTCGGTCTACTACGTTAGCAAGGCGCTCCTCGACGCTGAGACTCGATACCCGGAAATCGAGAGATTGTCCCTCGCCCTCGTCATGAGCGCGAGAAAACTCCGACCCTACTTTTAGGTGCACCCCATTGTGGTCCGCACGGGACATCCCATCGAGAAGGCCCTTCAAAAAGGGACCTCCTCTCGAATGGCCATATGGTCCCAAGAGTTGGGCGAATACGGGGTCGAGTTCCAACCGAGAACCGCCATCAAGGGTCAAGCCCTCGCCGACTTCGTGGCCGAGTTCACAGGCGCGCCCTCAACTGACGAGGGAGACAAAGGTGACGAGGGCAGAAAAGACAAGGAGGACGCCCACTATGAGTCGTCGAAGAAGAGGACCAACAACCCGATAGGGCCGGTCTGGGACCTGCACGTGGATGGCGTGTCAAACGCCCGGGGGGCTGGCGCCAGCGTTGTGCTCACAAATCCCGATAGGGAAAAATTGAGGTACGCCTTGCAATTCGAGTTCAAGGCTTCCAACAACGAGGCAGAATACGAGGCTCTGATCGTTGGCTTGGAGCTAGCAAACAAGCTAGGCGTCCGAAACCTGCGCATCCACTGTGACTCGCAGTTGATTGTGAACCAAGTTAAGGGCGACTACGCCGCAAAAGAGCCAAACATAATTGCGTACTTGTCCAGGACCCGAAAGAACCTAGAGGCCCTGTCATGGTTCGAGATCGTCCAAGTTCCTCGGGAAGCGAACATTGACGCTGACGCCCTGGCTCGCCTCGCGTCTGGGATAGACGAGGAAGGCGAAGGCAGCGTCCCGATGGAAGAGTTGACCCGACCCTACGTCTCGAGAGGCGACGTAGGGGTAGTTGACGAGACTCCGCCTCCCTCATGGATGACTCCGCTCGTGGAATTCCTTAAGCGAGGAGTCGTCCCCGAAGACAAAGAAGAGGCCAAAAAGCTGAGAAGCTTGGCGCCGAAGTACACGATGAGGGAGGACAACTTGTTCAAGAGAGGCTACTCTATGCCCCTCCTCCGCTGCCTGACCGAAGTCGAGGCGAAGAAAACGCTCCGCGAGGTGCACGAAGGGGTGTGCGGAAACCACGCCGCCGGGCAATCTTTGGCATTAAAGCTACTAAGACTCGGATATTTTTGGCCAACCTTGAAAAAGGACTCCCACGAGTGGGCCAAAAAATGCGATAAGTGCCAAAGATTCGCCCACATCCCGCGACAAGCACCGGCCCCATTGTGCCCGGTCATTGTGCCACGACCTTTCGCGAAGTGGGGAATCGATCTCATCGGTGAGCTACCCACGGCCCCAAGGCAGTACAAGCACGCGATCATGGCAATCGACTATTTCACGAAGTGGGTAGAGGCCGAACCACTGGCGAAGATCACCGAGGCAAACACGACGAGCTTCATCTGGAAGAACATTGTCTGCCGCTTCGGGATCCCCGCGTCAATTGTGACCGACAACGGAAAGCAATTTGACAACGTGCGCCTCCGAGAAATGTGCGAGCATTTGGGCGTTAGCAAGACTTTCTCTTCTCCCCGCCATCCGCAAGCCAACGGCCAGGTCGAGGCGGTCAACAAAACGATCAAGGAGAACCTGAAGAAGAAGCTGGAAGAGAGAAAGAGGGCGTGGGCCGACGAGCTTCCTACGGTCTTGTGGGCGTAACGAACCACCGCTCGAAACGCGACCGGCGAAACCCCTTTCGCCCTCGCGTTCGGCGTCGAGGCCGTGGTACCCGTCGAGACTAAGCTGCCGACCCTGCGCATAGAGGAGTACGAAGAGGCCGCCAACAACGACGCAATCAGGCTCGAGCTGGACCTCGTAGATGAGAAGAGGGTGGACGCGCTCACCCGCCTTGCTGCACAAAAGAGGAAGGTCGAGAAGTACTACAACTCCAAGGTCAAGCTGCGACGGTTCGCCGACGGAAGCCTCGTCCTTCGAAGGGTGTTCCAAAACACCAAAGTGCAAGGTGCGGGAGTTCTGGGTCCCACCTGGGAGGGTCCATACCGTGTGCGCCGAGCCATCCACAACGGCACGTACAAGCTCGAGAACCTGGAAGGACTCGTGTTCACGCACCCATGGAACGCGGAGCACCTACGGCAATACTACCAATAGAGGTGCCACGTTCCCGACTTGCAATTATTTTCATTTTATTTTCAATTTTTGCAAAGACAATTTTAAATTTCAAGAATGGCCAACGGCCTGGGAATGTAATTATTTTTTTTATTATCTAAACATTATAATCAAATTACATTTCGCTTCGAAGCCTTTACCTTATTTTATAACAGTTTCTCGTCTTCTCTACGAGTACCCGAGAAACTCGGGGGGCTAACGGATCGTTGGGTCGCCACTTCGCCTAAGCCGAGCTAGCCACTTCGTCTGGTCGAGCTCACCACGTTGTCTGGCCGAGCTCGCCACGTCGTCTGGTCGAGCTCGCCACTTCACCTGGCCGAGCTCGCCACTTCGTCTGGCCGAGCTCGACTAAGGCGAGCTCACCACGTCGTCTGGTGGAGCTCGCCACATCTTCTGGTCGAGCTCGCCACGTCGTCTGGCCGAGCTCGCCTTGGTCGAGCTCGCCACGTCGTCTGGTTGAGCTCGCCTTGGACGAGCTCGCCTTGGTCGAGCTCGCCACGTCGTCTGGTCGAGCTCGCCTTGGTCGAGCTCGCGACGTCGTCTAAGCCGAGCTCGCCACGTCGTCTGGCCGAGCTCGCCACTTCGTCTGGTGGAGCTCGCCACTTCGCCTAAGCCGAGCTCGCCACTTCGTCTGGCCGAGCTCGCCACTTCGCCTAAGCCGAGCTCGTCACTTTCGTCTGGTCGAGCTCATCGTGGTCGAGCTCGCCACGTCGTCTGGTCGAACTCGCCACTTCGCCTAAGCCGAGCTCGTCACGCCATCTGGTCGAGCTCGCCACCTCGCCTAAGCCGAGCTCGTCACTTCGTCTTATTGAGCTCACCACGTTGTCCAGTCGAGCTCGTCACTTCGTCCAAGTCGAGCTCGCACAATGACACGTTTTACACGCCGAAAGGTAGCAACGCGTCAACAAGTCGGATCCGTGCACCGGACCTCCGACCCTCGTGTGACGCTCTAGCATGATTCCACGCCCCACACACCGATAGGCAACGGGGCATCGATGGATCACGTCCGCGCACCGGACCGTCGATCCTGACAGTCAAAACCCAAAACGTGACACGCGTACCGATAGGTACCACGCTCACTGGGAACTGCAAACTCGTCCCGATACGCACGCCGATAGGTAGCGTACTCGCCGAGAGATGAGCACGACGGCCACCCAACTCGCACACGCCGATAGGCAACGAGTCACGAATGGATGACCAAGAATCGCACCCGCCGGGCGAATCTGGTCTAGCCAGCGTCCGCTGGACACTTCGCCGCTAAGTGTGGCAGTAAGCCGTGCAAACCGGTTACGCTAAATATAGTAAGCCGAGTTTGTTGTCAATGGTGCCCACAAGAAGAGTAGTAGTGTCTATTTATGTACATTTGATGTCATATAGTCTTATGAAGACTCTTGCTTGTAATTGCCTATCTATTCATTAATAAAGTTGAAACGTTCATTCATTCTTTCTTTGTTTGAAGCTTTATGATAAAACCTTAGTCTTTTAGTCCATAAACAAACTTAACAACTTACGAAGAGACAAATGTAGATTTGCATGAACAAACTCTTCGTAGTTTGCTTAAAACGATATATTCGCAATCTTAGGGTCAAAGGACTATTGACCTCAGTATGATTGTTAGAAGAATCTATGATGTCTGGTTATGAGGCATTGAGAGTTGGGGACTCTATAGTTCTTCTAGGTATCTTCCGAAGGTACTGAATTGACCAGTGCACTTCTAGAGACAATATAAGAACAAACCATTTAACCTCTTATGTCTCGAAGTCACTATGTATGAATTGCATCATGCTTACCTTAATCCTGAAATGAGACATGCCATTTCACACCTTAGTATTCTCATTTGAGAAAGTCAGAGTTCGGACTCACTATGTCATTCCGAACAGGGCCTATTGGTGAAATACTAAGTTGTGAGTATGTCATGAGTAACTTTGTGAAGTTCTCATAGATATGGAATTCATGTACAAGATTGCTGAAATGCAATGTATGTCACCTCATGCTTTGTTCCTTGGAGTGTGAATAAATGAACTGGCCAGTGTCCAAATTGAGTCCTGACTCTTTTGGATGAAACAATGTGACTTGTTAGCTCCTCGTCAATACATTGTTTCTAACTTATTCACAAGCGACAAAGGAGTTGAGGAAATAACAGCTAGAAGGGTAAAATGGTAATTTAGTAAATCCCGACTAGCTGATGACATTCATGAAGGGTAAACATAGATAATATTCAGTGGATCCGCTCATTATAATTAGGTGAATTCTTGAGTAGAAAATAAATTCATTTGAACCGAGAGATTTTCAGTGTCAACTCTTTAGTGGAGTCAGTTGGCATTAAGCTAAACTTGGAAAAGGTTTGTGAACTTTTGAGTCCAAGTGTTTAGCTCAAGCTTTGTTCATTTGGGTCCATGAGGTCACTGTCACGAATCACATCGAGTAGGAATAGTTAAACTGAAAGCTAAGTCAAAACAAGAACGAGACAGTTTTACGAAAATTGTCAAAAGGGTATTTTTGTCTTTTTGGACATAGGACGAAAAAAATGTCAATAAATTTTTTTGACATTGTCATATGATGACAAATGAAATAAATATTACTCAGCCATATTAGTGTAATTGGGCCTTGAGGATTAATTTCATTTCATAGAATTTTACTTGAAAATTCTTAATGGGCTTTTCTTATGTTGTCATGAACAAATGAAGAAACATCTAGAAGCTCCTTCTAGAAGCTCAAATTTCGTCCAACCCAAGGAAAATAAGGCTGAATTTCGTTCATGCCATAGTGGGAAAGAGAGTTTATTTTGTGCATTGATGTATGAAGATACTTGCCAAAAGAAAAAGGGGAAACAAATTTCCTTAAGAAGGAAAGTGCATTTTCGGCCAACTAAGAGGAAATCAAATGAGGAAACAAATCCTAAGCCTTCATGAGGCATGTTGGACGTGCAAGGCAATAGGAAAAGAGGAAACTACCTTTTGAAGGTAATCCTCCTCCTATAAATAGGAGCCTCATTCCTCACATTTCATTCATCCAAGTTTAAGAGATTTGAGAGACTCTCTCTCTAGAACTTTGGCCGAAAATCCTCTCTCTCTCTCTCTAGTTTATTTTCGATTTTTTCTTGTATTGGCACCTAGGTCCTCACTCGACCTAGTGTTTAGCTCTGCGACTTCGAGACTCGTTCTTAAGTCGTAGTGTTTAAAAGTGCCCACTCACTGATTCCTTCTTTTCGAGTGATTTAGTGATAGAAACTTTCGTGGTTGCTCGAGGTGCCGAGGAAAGAAAGAGAGACGTGCTGCGAGGGGAGACGAGCATTGCAAACTTTCGAAAAGCTTCTTCAAAGTTCAAGCTTCAAGAAAGGTTAGTAAACTTCTAGCTCATATTGGTTTTTATTTACATGCACATGCTCTTGTCTAGGTTAGTAAAAACTAGTTTTACTTAAAAAGAAAATTTTTAATATTCCGCCGCTTAACGAAGCGTTAAACTTTTTCTCAAACCCTAGATCGATTCCAACAAATGGTATCAGAGCTATGGTCAAAGATTAGCATGTACATGTTTTTAAAATTATGAGCTTGAAAATCGTTTTCGAAAGTTTACTAATTTTGTGACAAGTTAGAATTGTTATCTTAGATTTTTTTTTAATTTATTGCTCTTGTCTTTAAATTAAAAAGCATGTTGATTTTCTATGAGTTTGGGATGTTTTTAAAACACATTAGAATCAGTTCTAAAAGTTTTTAATTTTTTATATTGAAAAACGTGTTTTAAAGGTTTGAGAAATTTCGGTAAATTTTGTGACTAGTTACTTTGTCTTTCTAGTTTCTTTTATTTACCGTAATCGTTTTATGCATGTTGTTATTTCTTTTATTCTATGTTATTACCCTGCTAATAAAACACAAATAAAAGCTTTAAACAACTTCATAAAACGTTCCGTTACACTCGATTCTTTTTCGCACCTAAAAGGACAAAGCTTTAATTTATTTCTTTTTCTTCGAGCTGGAATGTAAACCCGCATTAAAAGCGGCATAACTCTCTGCTCAGAAATAGAAATTTAATGATTCTTGAATCAAATTAAAGCTCTGTCTGTCCTCTGTCCAATGCCACCGGTTTCGGCTCAAAAGGACATCGGAGCCGCCAGTTATGGCGATTTTACTCCGAGGTGCGCGGCTGTCTGAAACTCCAGTTTTTTAGAAATCCGGATTTTCAAACCCCACTACCATGAGTTATAGAACTCTAATGAGAAAATTTTCTTGAGCAAAAATGTTTTTCATATGATTATAAACATGATGTGTAAAGATTAAAAGTTTTGATTTTTGAAAGATTAATTGAAATTGAATTTTTACAAAACTAGTTTGAATTTTGAAAAACCGTTTTCACTTTCAAACTTGAAAATATTTTGTCATCCAAATCAAATAAGTTTTCAAAATGTTTTCAAAACTATATCTATATCACATATGTTCAAAATCTATATGCTCTTGAAAATTTGAGTGGGAGGTCTCCTTGTAGACAAGCCGAAAAATAAAAGGATGTGTAATCTCAAACTTTCAAGTGTTCGAGTGAGTTGAAGTTCACACTTCCCTCACGCACTTTCCCGAAATAGAAAATAGGAAAAGATCGAGTATGTCCCTTGTGCCTTTATGCACTAATACTGCTCTGAACATGTCGATCTAGGATTCTCTTCTAGTTGTCCGCTCTGTCGCTCTCTAACTAGGAAATTTGTTTCCGAACTTATAAGAGTCGATGAACCAACTCCAAAAACTAAGTGGGAGGGTTATATTCGTTGTTTGTAACCCGCGATCCCCAACACTAGTGAATGATGCAATAACGTGGGACTAAGAGCCGCTCTTGCGACCCTCACTTAAATGTGAGTACTCCAAGGCGTTATTGCTTCGATCATTGCTCAATGAGCTACGTCCGAGAGTGATGCAATGATGGCAAGGCCTCCCCTTGGGGGATTGTTTTTCAAAGCTGATCTTTTGGACTAAGTGGTTGGTTGCACACTTAGGCTCAATCCCTAGTATCCTTCCTTAAGGCTCTGCGAAAGGATATGAGTGATCAAACCAATTTACAAGGTGGCTAGTCAAAATGATGTACTGACATCTTGGCTTAGCATTAATGATGTGTCATTTACTTATAAATGGAGATTTTTTGCGGCCTTCTCTTGAGGGAGTAAATTATCGTTTGGTTTATAACACCTTTGGGTTTTACAAAAGTCTTAATGAAACTTAAATCCTAAACCAAAGACTAATCATAAACTTGTTTCAACTTAAATAGGCAATATGTCTCTCAACCATCTCTCAATCTTTCTTTCCTCGATCAAACTCGAAAACGAAAACTACGTAGATTCGAAACGTAACCTCGACATAATACCTACCGTTAACAAGCACAAATGGGTACTCACCACCCCGTGTCCTCCTCTGACGAATGATGATTCAATTCAAGAGGACAATGACGCCTTAGCGGCCTGGCTTCGATCCGATGAGATTGTGAGGTGCTATATCTTGGCATCTATGAACAATGTGCTGAAAGAGCAACATCGTGACATCGAGACTGCCGCTGACATGCTCTATAATCTCCTTGAGATGTTTGAAGGGCAAAGGCGTCAAGCAAGGCAACAAGCAGTCCGACAGTTTATGAACTGTCATATGAAGGCTAGGACTCCTGTTAGAGACTTTATGATACTGATCATTAGTTTTCTAAATAAGATGGAAATCCTAGGATCTGAGATTGATGGGAAGAATATAATAGATATGATCTTAGAAACTCTCCCCGCATCTCTTGATACCTTCAAGATGAACTACTCCATTAACAAGCTAGAGTACACTGTTACCAAGCTTATGGAGGAACTTCACACTGCTGTAGGTTTCACTAAGAGAAAGAGGAATCAAGGAGAGGCACATGCTACTGAGCAAGAAGCCTCCGCCTCTAGAACTGTGAAGAGACCTGACAAGGCCGATAAAAAGAACTGTCCCGCCTATCTCAAAGCAAAGGAACATAGTATTGTACTAGTTACCGAAGCATGCTTAGTAGCTGATAATGTATCATCGTGGATTATTGACTCCGCTGCTACTAACCATATTTGTTGTTCCTTAAATGGTTTTAAGAAAACCAAAAGCTTAGAGGAAGGCGAGTTCTGTTTTAAATGGGGTGATGAGAGCCTGGTGTCTGCGAAGGCTGTGGGATCCGTGACGCTGTCTTTTGAAGACCGCACTTTAAACTTGAATAATGTTTATTTTGTTCCTACCTTTGGGAAGAACTTAATATCCGTTGCTCATCTTCTCGAGCAAGATTATTGTTTAAAGTTCATTAAGAATGGAATTCGTATTTCGTTTCCTGATGATTCTTTTGTCACTGATGCATGTATGAAGAATGCTCTTTTTTACATCTATCCCACTCAACCTTCTCTTTTAGACACCGAAATAGATAACGATCTAATTAGGGAGCCAAAGAGGATCAAACTTTCTGAATCCTCCGATCTAACAAAATCAACATACCTCTGGCACTTAAGACTTGGTCATATCAGTCTAGATAGGATTAAGAGACTTGTGAGGGATGGTCCACTCCAAGCCTCTGCAATAGGTTCACTACCTACTTGTGAATCCTGTATAGAAGGAAAAATGACTAAGCGACCTTTCTCCGATAAGGGTCGAAGAGCCACTGAGTTGCTGGAACTAATACATTCTGATGTATGTGGTCCGCTCAACCAACAGGCACGTGGAGGATACGAATACTTCGTTACCTTCACTGATGATTACTCAAGATATGGGTTTGTCTATTTGCTCTAACACAAATCCGAGACCTTTAACGTATTTAAGGTCTTTAGGGCTTTAGTGGAAAAGCAAACTGGCAAAGTGATCAAAACCCTTCGATCTGATCGAGGTGGTGAGTATATGTCTGGAGAGTTCGATGACTTTCTTAAAGAAGAAGGTATCGCTTCTCAGCTTACCGCACCTGGCACACCTCAACAAAACGGAGTGTCAGAGAGAAGAAACCGAACTCTTATGGAGATGGTTAGATCAATGATGAGTTACTCATCACTCCCGCTTTCCTTTTGGGGATATGCCCTCGAAACAGCCGCCTACATTCTGAACCAAGTTCCGTCCAAGACGGTTCCTGGTACTCCTTATGAACGATGGACTGGCCGTAAAGTGAATCTTGGCCGCATCCGAATTTGGGGTTGCCCTGCACACGTGCTGAGGCAAAAGACTAGCAAGTTGGCTAGTAGGTCAGAATTGTGCCTGTTTGTAGGATATCCGAAGGAAACCAAAGGTTTTACTTTCTATAGTCCCGAGGACGATAAGACTTTCGTTAGCACGAATGCTCGTTTCCTCGAGGAGGACTTTATGAAAGATGCAAAACCTAGAAGCAAAATTGTGCTTGAAGAAAAGTTGGGTGAGGAAGCTTCTACCTCATCTGTAAGAACTGTTCTTACCCCAACTGAAACACAACCTAACTCATCAGAATCTCGTCAAGTAGCACTTAGACGTAGTGGGAGGGCTACTCAAAAGCCTGACAGGTACATGTCTTATGGAGACTCTCTTGTAGCCGTCTCCGACATGGATGACCCTGTTTCCTATAGCCAAGCGATGGCTTGTTCTGAATCAAACCTTTGGCTTGACGCCATGAAAGTTGAAATGCACTCGATGTATGTCAACAAAGTCTGGAAACTTGTAGACCTTCCTGAAGGGATTAAACCCGTAGGGTGTAAGTGGATATACAAGAAGAAAAGGGGTCATGATGGGAACGTCGAGACGTTCAAAGCACGACTTGTGGCGAAGGGTTATACCCAACAAGAAGGGATTGACTATGAAGAAACCTTCTCGCCAGTCGCGATGCTTAAATCCATCCGCATACTCCTATCCATAGCTGCAGCTCTCGACTATGAGATCTGGCAAATGGATGTCAAGACAGCCTTTCTGAATGGCAATCTTGACGAGCGCATTTACATGGCTCAACCAGACAGTTTCGTGGATAAAGGTCAAGAGACCAAGGTTTGTGAGTTGCTTAAATCCATTTATGGACTAAAGCAAGCATCTAGGTCATGGAATATTAGATTCGATGAAACTGTAAAGAGCTTCGGCTTTGAACAGTCAATAGATGAGCCTTGTGTTTACAAGTTAATACACGAAGGCAAGGTTGTGTTTCTGGTACTATATGTCGATGATATACTACTCATTGGTAATGACGTGGGTAAGTTATCTGAGGTTAAGGTCTGGCTAGCAAAGCAATTCGATATGAAGGATCTAGGAGAAGCCGCATACATTCTGGGAATCCAAATCTTTCGAGATAGGAAAAACCGGACCCTGTCGCTCTCTCAAGCATCTTATATTGATAAGGTGATGGATCGCTTCTCGATGCAAGACTGCAAGAGGGGTCAAACACCCTTTAGGCATGGAGTTTCACTCTCTAAGGACCAGTCTCCCAAGACTGCACAAGAGATTGAAGACATGAGGAAGATTCCTTACGCCTCTGCCGTAGGAAGCCTCATGTATGCTATGCTTTGCACTAGACCTGACTATGACGGGATATACCGACTCCGATTTTCAAGCGGATAAGGATTCCAGAAAATCCACTTCGGGATCTGTGTTCATCCTTAATGGTGGAGCTGTTGTGTGGAGAAGTATTAAGCAATCTTGCATTGCTGACTCCACAATGGAAGCAGAATATGTGGCTGCTTGTGAAGCATCCAAGGAGGCTGTATGGCTTAGAAAATTCCTTAAGTTTTTGGAAGTTGTTCCAAACGTCGACGAGCCCATAACCCTTTATTGTGATAATAGTGGGGCTGTCACTGACTCAAAGGAACCTAGAAGCCATAAGCGCTCTAAGCATATTGAGAGGAAATACCATTTGATTCGAGAGATCGCGCAACGCGGAGACGTGGAGGTGAAGTAGATCTCTGGCAGATCCATTCACCAAGGCCCTAGCGAACAAGGTCTTCGACCAACTTCGAGAGGGATTAGGCATGTAGGACTACTCACATCTTCTTTGAGTCAAGTGGGAGTTTGTTGTCAATGGTGCCCACAAGAAGAGTAGTAGTGTCTATTTATGTACATTTGATGTCATATAGTCTTATGAAGACTCTTGCTTGTAATTGCCTATCTATTCATTAATAAAGTTGAAACGTTCATTCATTCTTTCTTTGTTTGAAGCTTTATGATAAAACCTTAGTCTTTTAGTCCATAAACAAACTTAACAACTTACGAAGAGACAAATGTAGATTTGCATGAACAAACTCTTCGTAGTTTGCTTAAAACGATATATTCGCAATCTTAGGGTCAAAGGACTATTGACCTCAGTATGATTGTTAGAAGAATCTATGATGTCTGGTTATGAGGCATTGAGAGTTGGGGACTCTATAGTTCTTCTAGGTATCTTCCGAAGGTACTGAATTGACCAGTGCACTTCTAGAGACAATATAAGAACAAACCATTTAACCTCTTATGTCTCGAAGTCACTATGTATGAATTGCATCATGCTTACCTTAATCCTGAAATGAGACATGCCATTTCACACCTTAGTATTCTCATTTGAGAAAGTCAGAGTTCGGACTCACTATGTCATTCCGAACAGGGCCTATTGGTGAAATACTAAGTTGTGAGTATGTCATGAGTAACTTTGTGAAGTTCTCATAGATATGGAATTCATGTACAAGATTGCTGAAATGCAATGTATGTCACCTCATGCTTTGTTCCTTGGAGTGTGAATAAATGAACTGGCCAGTGTCCAAATTGAGTCCTGACTCTTTTGGATGAAACAATGTGACTTGTTAGCTCCTCGTCAATACATTGTTTCTAACTTATTCACAAGCGACAAAGGAGTTGAGGAAATAACAGCTAGAAGGGTAAAATGGTAATTTAGTAAATCCCGACTAGCTGATGACATTCATGAAGGGTAAACATAGATAATATTCAGTGGATCCGCTCATTATAATTAGGTGAATTCTTGAGTAGAAAATAAATTCATTTGAACCGAGAGATTTTCAGTGTCAACTCTTTAGTGGAGTCAGTTGGCATTAAGCTAAACTTGGAAAAGGTTTGTGAACTTTTGAGTCCAAGTGTTTAGCTCAAGCTTTGTTCATTTGGGTCCATGAGGTCACTGTCACGAATCACATCGAGTAGGAATAGTTAAACTGAAAGCTAAGTCAAAACAAGAACGAGACAGTTTTACGAAAATTGTCAAAAGGGTATTTTTGTCTTTTTGGACATAGGACGAAAAAAATGTCAATAAATTTTTTTGACATTGTCATATGATGACAAATGAAATAAATATTACTCAGCCATATTAGTGTAATTGGGCCTTGAGGATTAATTTCATTTCATAGAATTTTACTTGAAAATTCTTAATGGGCTTTTCTTATGTTGTCATGAACAAATGAAGAAACATCTAGAAGCTCCTTCTAGAAGCTCAAATTTCGTCCAACCCAAGGAAAATAAGGCTGAATTTCGTTCATGCCATAGTGGGAAAGAGAGTTTATTTTGTGCATTGATGTATGAAGATACTTGCCAAAAGAAAAAGGGGAAACAAATTTCCTTAAGAAGGAAAGTGCATTTTCGGCCAACTAAGAGGAAATCAAATGAGGAAACAAATCCTAAGCCTTCATGAGGCATGTTGGACGTGCAAGGCAATAGGAAAAGAGGAAACTACCTTTTGAAGGTAATCCTCCTCCTATAAATAGGAGCCTCATTCCTCACATTTCATTCATCCAAGTTTAAGAGATTTGAGAGACTCTCTCTCTAGAACTTTGGCCGAAAATCCTCTCTCTCTCTCTCTAGTTTATTTTCGATTTTTTCTTGTATTGGCACCTAGGTCCTCACTCGACCTAGTGTTTAGCTCTGCGACTTCGAGACTCGTTCTTAAGTCGTAGTGTTTAAAAGTGCCCACTCACTGATTCCTTCTTTTCGAGTGATTTAGTGATAGAAACTTTCGTGGTTGCTCGAGGTGCCGAGGAAAGAAAGAGAGACGTGCTGCGAGGGGAGACGAGCATTGCAAACTTTCGAAAAGCTTCTTCAAAGTTCAAGCTTCAAGAAAGGTTAGTAAACTTCTAGCTCATATTGGTTTTTATTTACATGCACATGCTCTTGTCTAGGTTAGTAAAAACTAGTTTTACTTAAAAAGAAAATTTTTAATATTCCGCCGCTTAACGAAGCGTTAAACTTTTTCTCAAACCCTAGATCGATTCCAACAGAGTTCATAAGACACGCATTAATCAAACTGCGCGAATCGATTGCGCTAAGCATGGCAAGTCGAGAAAATGAGACGCGCAACAAACGAGAAAGCTTTAACTAAAGCAAACAATGTTGTGCGAACAACCCAACAAGGAAAGTACGAGAGTACGGCACATGTCAAACATAACAAAAATCCAAAAGAAAGCGTAAAGCAAGCGCTAAACAGGTGCGCAAAAAACCAAAGTAAATTCGGCTATTCTGAGCCAAAGTCTACCTGCTCTTCATCATCCTCGGGGCAAGGAGCGCCCGACCCGTCGGTATTCTCTCCGCCGAGTGGACGGTTCGTCGATTGGGCGGCCTCCGCAGGGTCTTGGGGGTGCGGGTCATTCACCTCTGGTTCGTCATCTAAAGGGGGGAACATGGTATTAAAAAAGGATAAGGTTGTCCCTCGAGACGCGTTCTCCCTCGCAGTCGCGTCTCGGACTCGCCTGGCCGCCTCGTAACGAGCCGCCTCCAGCGCCAAGTCCCAATCGTCCTCCAGGTCCATCTTGGATCGCACGGCATCTTCTTTCTCCTCAGCGAGGGTCTGCACCTCAGCCAGCAAAGAATCCCTCTCCCTCTCAGTCTGGACCCGAGAAATCTCGCTCGCCGACAGTCGAGCGTGAACGATCTTCAACTCCTCATCCCGACTCGACAACACCGACTGAAGTTTCTTCGTCTCCCCCAGGAAAGTGTCGGCGGCTTCCTCCGCCTTCTCCAGAGACGTATGTACCGCCGTGCGCTGTGATCTCTCGGCCGCCAACTCCTCGCGGGTCCGCCTCGACTCTTCCTCGAGCGCCTGAAATTCTTGAGCGGTTCGAGCCCCCGCTAGTGCGGCCGCATGGTCGGCCGCCGCACTCTCCATGTCTCTCTTCATGACCTGCATCCTACGAAGCAAGTCCCGGAGGATGCGATCGCTTCGTTCTTGACATGCGAGCATCTGCAAAGAATGATGGTGCATCATAGCAAGTACGAGGGTCACGCATAGATCGAGCGGACGGGCCATACCTTTCGGGCGTTGCGAACTCCATTTTGGAAATGGTCGAGGTCACTTGTTGTCAGCAGACTCTTGAAGTCCCCTAGAGCGGTCTCAAGAATTCCTTGGGAACATTGGCCTCGCAGCTCTGCCGCCTCCACTAGTAGCATCGAGTCCATCCCATCCGGTGCCGCCGACGTGTGGGCACGCTTGTGACCGAAGGGTGGTCCGAAGGAAGCCGACGACGACGGTCGTTTGTTAGAAGAGATCACCTCGTTCCTTGATCTCGGTGGCGACCCCCGGTGGCGAGCCTCAGCTTGGGGACGAGCCGCGGTCGTAACTTCGGCGGTCGATGCTCCTTCAGCACTTGCGTGCGTGGTCGATGACGTCGGGTCATGGTATCTGAAAACAAGAAAGAAACGGAATGAGTTAGAATGCAAGCAATAAGCATAAATACAACAAAAAGCACGATAGCGCGGAAACATAGGTATGGCTGGTACCCCCCACGTCGGGGGGAGGGGCAGACGAACCCCCCGCCTCGGATTAGGGATCCTCCGTAATCCCCGCATTGGGACCAGAGCATTGAGGAGCATCGTCGCCAGGCACAAACCACCTAGTCCTCGCCATTAGGTCTGGGGACTCGAAGAGCGTTCCTTGCCGCCTCGATTCCGGGACCGCTCTGATCACCGCGTTGAGCTCGGAACCCTCGATGTCGCCCACGGGTGGGAAGTCAGCCGCGGAGTCGAAGGCGAGAGGCGCGATCCCGAAAGCTGATTCGGACACCCACATCCAAGGGTATCTGTACTTCGTGGCGATCTTGGTAATGATGGCAAGACGTTTCCAATGCGACGCTAAATAAGAACCTGGCCTCCCGGGGACCCCTCGCACCATCATAAGGTTCTGAATGTCCTCCGCGGTGACAACCCTTTTCTTCGCTCGATGAAACATCATGTGGCACGCCGCGACCACTCGATAAAAGGATGGGGACATCTGCAAAGCATGTACCCCTAACCGAACCAAGAGCTCCTGGATCACCGGCTGGAAGGGCAGTCTTAGTCCTCCGCGAAGACTCGCCTCGTGGACCGCGGAGAACCCCTTTCGTGGTCGAGTCGGAAGATCGTCAGGTAATGGTCTGAGGATCGACACGGAGTCCGGGATGCTGTAACGTTTCCTCAGACTCATGAAGCTGATGATCGAGAGAGAACTCGAGACGTCGACGCCCGAGCAGTCAAGCCCGCCTCGTATGGCCGAGTCTACGATCAGGAAGGCCAAGGCCCGCGCTTCCTCCCGCACGGTTGAGGAAAGCGCCGCTGCAGGCATGACGTGGCGGTTCGATGAGTCGCTCGAGTGCTCGGCGTCTGGAGTGTCGCTTGGGCAGGGGGGGACCTCCTCGCGGTCACCCTCGTGAGCCGGCCGGCTCCCTCCGACCTCGGCAAGGTTGCCCGAGCGCGCGCCCGGCCGCCGGCCGGCCGGACCACCTCCGTCGGGACGGCTCAGCTCCTGACCGGCCATGCTCCCTCCAGCGTGCGTGTGCAACCCGAGGATCCAACCTGCCTCCTGGCTGGGCGGCTCCTCCTCGCTTGGGCCTTGCCCGGACGCCCCAGCGCTCGCCCTGTGTGCGGGCCGGCCGGTCAGTTCCTCTTCGCGCACGTCCGGCCCCGCGGCCCGGTCCGGTCCTTGCCCGAGGGGCCCTCCCCTTGGACGCAATCTCCTGGCCGCCCGACGGCCTTCCCCGCTTCGGGACCAGCCCACATGGCGCCAACGCCGGCCGGCGCGTTCCTCTCGGCGCCGGTTCCGCTGTGCGCGGCCGTCACGGGGCCGCTCGCTCCCCCCAGGCCGACTCGCCGGGTGGGCATCAAGTCGGCCACGGCCGGTCGGGTGGGAGCGTCTTCGAGGCTGGGATCGACCCAGATCGCGCCGCCCCTGGACGAGGCACCCTCCCCGGCGTCGACCCCCTCCAGCGCGTCTCTTCCAACGCCGGCCGCTCCGGGCACGGCTGTCTCTAGCGCGGGCACGCCACCCAAGCCACCAATGGGCGGCAGGGTGTTATTCCCCGACCTGGGTGGGTCTTCCCCGACGACTCCAGTGCCACCGGCGCCGCCCCGAGCCCAGGCATCTCCTCCGGCACGCACACTGTCCCCGGCGCTCGCCTGCCGGCGCTGGCCGTCTCCGGCACGCACGCCCTCTCCCTCGTTGGTCAGCCATGCTTCAACCATGGCGAGGTCTTCTCCGGCCATCGTAACGGCGCTGCTCGTGCCCGATGAGTGGGGCGCGTTGGGAACGCTTGGGAGAGATGAGAATTGGGTCCAAAAAGTCTCCAAATCCATATGTTGATTCCCAAGCAAGTGAAACAAGTCGTCATCATTGGTCCCACACCCCGATAGGCGGTCAATGGGGTCCATGGGCGCGAATAACGAGACGAAGGTGACCGACGAAAAAGAAAATAATAATATTAAAAGGCGTCGGAACATACCTCTTGGCGGCGGGCTACTCCAGTGGGCCGACTGCGGTAAGGGCTTCGAGTTTATCACACGAGTTACACTCGCTAATAAACTCGGGGGGCTAATGTTAGCGGTCCGTCCCGGCCCGGTAAGACGGCGACGGCCACGATAGCGGCCTCCCCGTGTCTCTCCCGACGCACGGCCACCTCAGAGCCTTCCCTACCTTCCATGGCCGGGTCAGAACCTTCCATGGCCTCCATGGACGGGTCAGAGGCATCCATGGCCGGCTCAGAGCCTTCCCTGCCTTCCATGGCCGGGTCAGAGCCTTCCACGGCCTCCATGGACGGGTCAGAGGCATCCATGGCCGGCTCAGAGCCTTCCCTGCCCTCCATGGCCGGGCCAGAGCCTTCCCTGCCTTCCATGGCCGGGTCCGAGCCTTCCACGGCCTCCATGGACGGGTCAGAGGCATCCATGGCCGGCTCAGAGCCTTCCCTGCCCTCCATGGCCGCCTCAGAGCCTACCCTTGGCGAAGGGAATGTCCGAGATACCCCTTGGTCGCCTAGAAATACCGGGGTCCTTCCCACGGTCCAGGTAATCCATGCCTGAGTACTGAAACGCTGTCGAACTCGTGCCTCGCTCGTTTCTCTCAAGTCTCGGCCTCTAAACACCTAAACCTTCTATATCCACCTGAATCCTACTAATGTTGAGCGTCGGCGAGGTAAACAGAGGCAACCCCTCTGTTTCCCCTTTGTAGTTCACACCTTTCTGCTTACTTTTTAGGTGCTTACACGAGATAGACAACACCTACGGGTAAGGGACGGCTTGGGATACCAAGCCCGACACGCTCGAGTCAAGACGAGACCACTTGGTCCGGCCTTGGGTCTGACCGTCTGTGACTCCTAAATCGTTGTCCGAAAAACTGCGACAACACTATGGTCAAAGATATGCTATGGTACATGTATTTAAAATTATGAGCTTGAAAATCGTTTTCGAAAGTTTACTAATTTTGTTACAAGTTAGAATTGTTATCTTAGATTTTTTTTAATTTATTGCTCATGCCTTTAAATTAAAAATCATGTTGATTTTCTATGAGTTTGGGATGTTTTTAAAACACATTAGAATCAGTTCTAAAAGTTTTTAATTTTTTATATTGAAAAACGTGTTTTAAAGGTTTGAGAAATTTCGAGTAAAATTTTGTGACTAGTTACATTGTCTTGCTAGTTTCTTTTATTTACTTGAATCGTTTTATGCATGTTGTTATTTCTTTTATACCATGTTATTACCTTGCTAATAAAACACAAATAAAAGCTTTAACAACCTTAATAAAACGTTCTGTTACACTCGATTCTTTTTCGCACCTAAAAAGGACCAAGCTTTAATTATTTATTTTTCTTCGAGCTGGAGTAAAAGCCGCAGTAAAAGTGGCATAACTCTCTGCTCAGAAATCTAACTTTAATGATTCTTGAATCAAATTAAGGCTCTGTCTGTCTTGTGTCCAATTCGACCGGTTTCAGGTCAAACGGACATCGGAGCCACCAGTTATGGCGATTTTACTCCGAGGTGCGCGGCTGTTCCGAAACTCCAGTTTTTTAGAAATCCGGATTTTCAAACCCCACTACCATGAGTTATAGAACTCTAATGAGAAAATTTTCTTGAGCAAAAATGTTTTTCATATGATTATAAATGTTGTCAATGGTGCCCACAAGAAGAGTAGTAGTGTCTATTTATGTACATTTGATGTCATATAGTCTTACGAAGACTCTTGCTTGTAATTGCCTATCTATTCATTAATAAAGTTGAAACGTTCATTCATTCTTTCTTTGTTTGAAGCTTTATGATAAAACCTTAGTCTTTTAGTCCATAAATAAACTTAACAACTTACGAAGAGACAAATGTAGATTTGCATGAACAAACTCTTCGTAGTTTGCCTAAAACGATATATTCGCAATCTTAGGGTCAAAGGACTATTGACCTCAGTATGATTGTTAGAAGAATCTATGATGTCTGGTTATGAGGCATTGAGAGTTGGAGACTCTATAGTTCTTCTAGGTATCTTTCGAAGGCACTGAATTGACCAGTGCACTTCTAGAGACAATATAAGAACAAACCATTTAACCTCTTATGTCTCGAAGTCACTATGTATGAATTGCATCATGCTTACCTTAATCCTGAAATGAGACATGCCATTTCACACCTTAGTATTCTCATTTGAGAAAGTCAGAGTTCGGACTCACTATGTGATTCCGAACAGGGCCTATTGGTGAAGTACTAAGTTGTGAGTATGTCATGAGTAACTTTGTGAAGTTCTCATAGATATGGAATTCATGTACAAGATTGCTGAAATGCAATGTATGTCACCTCATGCTTTGTTCCTTGGAGTGTGAATAAATGAACTGGCCAGTGTCCAAATTGAGTCCTGACTCTTTTGGATGAAACAATGTGACTTGTTAGCTCCTCGTCAATACATTGTTTCTAACTTATTCACAAGCGACAAAGGAGATGAGGAAATAACAGCTAGAAGGGTAAAATGGTAATTTAGTAAATCCCGACTAGCTGATGACATTCATGAAGGGTAAACATTGATAATATTCTGTGGATCCGCTCATTACAATTAGGTTGAATTCTTGAGTAGAAAATAAATTCATTTGAACCGAGAGATTTTCAGTGTCAACTCTTTAGTGGAGTCAGTTGACATTAAGCTAAACTTGGAAAAGGTTTGTGAACTTTTGAGTCCAAGTGTTTAGCTCAAGCTTTGTTCATTTGGGTCCATGAGGTCACTGTCACGAATCACATCGATAGGAATAGTTAAACTGGAAGCTAAGTCAAAACGAGAACGAAAATAGTCAAAAGGGTATTTTTGTCTTTTGAGACAAAGGATGAAATGAATGTCAATAAATTTTTTGACAAGTTCATTTGATGACTTAATGTCACTCGGCCATGACTTGATCATTGGGCCTCGTGAATTAATTTCATTTCATAAGAGTTTTATTGAAAATTCTTAATGGGCTTTTCTTATGTTGTCATGAACAAGTGAAGAAAATTCTAGAAGCCTTTCTAGAAGGTCATAGGCGCCCAAATACCCAAGAGAAAGAGAGTTCCTTTTGTGCATTAATGTATGAAGATACTTGCCAAAAGAAAAAGAGGAAACAAATTTCCTCTAAGAGGCATAAGGGATTTCGGCCAAACAAGCTTAGAGAGAGCAAGGAATAAAAGAGGAAACAAATCCAAGGTGTCATTAAGGCACATGTTGGCCGTGTGACTTGGATGGGAATGGGCAATAAAGATTGCTCATAAAGGCTTGGAAAATAAGAGGAAACTACTTCTTTCCAAGGCCAACCCTTCTCCTATAAATAGGACCCTCATTCCTCTCATTCTATTCATTCCACATAAGTTAGAGATTGAGAGCTTCTCTCTATAGACCTTGTGGTGGCCGAAAATCCTCTCTCTCTCTCTCTAGTTTATTTTCGATTTTTCTTGTTTTGGCACCTAGGTCCTCACTCGACCTAGTGTTTAGCTCTGCGACTTCGAGACTCGTTCTTAAGTCGTAGTGTTTAAAAGTGCCCACTCACTGATTCCTTCTTTTCGAGTGATTTAGTGATAGAAACTTTCGTGGTTGCTCGAGGTGCCGAGGAAAGAAAGAGAGACGTGCTGCGAGGGGAGACGAGCGTTGCAAAATTTCCACAAGCTTCTTCAAAGTTCAAGGTTCAAGAAAGGTTAGTAAACTTCTAGCTCATATTGGTTTTAATTACATGTACTTGCACTTGTCTAGGTTAGTAAAAACTGTTTTACTTGTAAAAGAAATTTTTTAAAATTCTGCCGCTTACCGAAGCGTTAATTATTTTCTCAAACCCTAGATCGATTCCAACAAATGGTATCAGAGCTATGGTCAAAGATATGAATGTACATGTTTTTAAAATTATGAGCTTGAAAATCGTTTTCGAAAGTTTACTAATTTTGTGACAAGTTAGAATTGTAATCTTAGATTTTTTTTAATTTAATGCTCTTGTCTTTAAATTAAAAAGCATGTTGATTTTCTATGAGTTTGGGATGTTTTTAAAACACATTAGAATCAGTTCTAAAAGTTTTTAATTTTTTATATTGAAAAACGTGTTTTAAAGGTTTGAGAAATTTCGAGTAAAATTTTGTGACTAGTTTTGATATCTTGCTAGTTTCTTATTTTTACTTGAATCGTTTTATGCATGTTGTTATTTCTTTTATTCTATGTTATTACCCTGCTAATAAAACACAAATAAAAGCTTTAAACAACATCTTAAAACGTTCCGTTACACTTGATTCTTTTTCGCACCTAAAAAGGACCAAGTTTTAATTTATTTCTTTTTCTTCGAGCTGGAGTAAACCCGCATTAAAAGTGGTATAACTCTCTGCTCAGAAATCTAAATTTAATGATTCTTGAATCAAATTAAAGCTCTGTCTGTCCTCTGTCCAATGCCACCGGTTTCGGCTCAAAAGGACATTGGAGCCGCCAGATATGGCGATTTTACTCCAAGGTGCGCGGCTGTCTGAAACTTAAGTTTTTTAGAAATCCGGATTTTCAAACCCCACTACCATGAGTTATAGAACTCTAATGATAAAATTTTCTTGAGAAAAAATGTTTTTCATATGATTATAAACATGATGTGTAAGATTAAAATGTTTTGATTTTTGAAAGTTTAATTGAAATTGAATTTTTACAAAACTAGTTTGAATTTTGAAAAACCGTTTTCACTTTCAAACTTGAGAATATTTTGTCATCCAAATCAAATAAGTTTTCAAAATGTTTTCAAAACTATATCTATATCACATATGTTCAAAATCTATATGCTCTTGAAAATTTGAGTGGGAGGTCTCCTTGTAGACAAGCCGAAAAATAAAAAGATGTGTAATCTCAAACTTTCAAGTGTTCGAGTGAGTTGAAGTTCACACTTCCCTCACGCACTTTCCCGAAATAGAAAATAGGAAAAGATCGAGTATGTACCTTGTGCCTTTATGCACTAATACTGCTCTGAACATGTCGATCTAGGATTCTCTTCTAGTTGTCCGCTCTGTCGCTCTCTAACTAGGAAATCTGTTTCCGAACTTATAAGAGTCGATGAACCAACTTCAAAAACTAAGTGGGAGGGTTATACTTGTTGTTTGTAACCCACGATCCCCAACACTAATGAAAAGTACAAGTGTCGCCAGAATAAGAGTCACCCTCGTGGCCCTCTCTTAAATGAGAGTACTCAAGGGCGCTTTGCTCTGATCATTGCTCAATGAGCTACGTCCGAGAGTGAGACGATGATGGCAAGGCCTCCCCTTGGGGGATTGTTTTTCAAAGTTGACCTTTTGGACTAAGTGGTTGGTTGCACACTTAGGCTCAATCCCTAGTAATCCTCCCTCGAGGCCCTGCGAAAGGATGTGAGTGATCAAACCAATTTACAAGGTGGCTAGTCAAAATAGATGTATTGACATCTTGGCTTAGCATTAATGATGTGTCATTTACTTATAAAAGGAGATTTTTTGCGGCCTTCTCTTGAGGGAGTAAATTATCGTTTGGTTTATAACACCTTTGGATTTTATAAAAGTCTTAATAAAACTTAAATCCTAAACCAAAGACTAATCATAAACTTGTTTCAACTTATATAGGCAATATGTCTCTCAACCATCTCTCTATCTTTCTTTCCTCGATCAAACTCGAAAACGAAAACTACGTAGATTCGAAACGTAACCTCGACATAATACCTACCGTTAACAAGCACAAATGGGTACTCACCACCCCGTGTCGTCCTCTGACGAATGATGATTCAACTCAAGAGGACAATGACGCCTTAGCGTCCAGTCTTCGATCCGATGAGATTGTGAGGTGCTATATCTTGGCATCTATGAACAATATGCTGAAAGAGCAACATCGTGACATGGAGACTGCCGCTGACATGCTCTACAATCTCCTTGAGATGTTTCGAGGGCAAAGGCGTCAAACAAGGCTAAAAGCAGTCCGACAGTTTATGAACTGTCGCATGAAGGCTAGGACTCCTGTTAAGGGACCATATGATGCTGATCATTAGTTACCTAAATGAAATGGAAATCCTAGGATCTGAGATTGATGGGAAGAATATCATAGATATGATCTTAGAAACTCTCCCCGCATCTCTTGATACCTCCAAGCTGAACTACTCCATTACAAAGCTAAAGTACACTGTTACCGAGCTTATGAAGGAGCTTCACACTGCTGTAGGTCTCAATAAGAGAAAGAGGAATCAAGGAGAGGCACATGCTACTGAGCAAAAAGCCTCCGCCTCTAGAACTAAGAAGAGACCTCACAAGGCCGATAAAACGAACTGTCCTGCCTATCTCAAAGCAAAGGAACATGGTATTGTACTAGTTACCGAAGCATGCTTAGTAGCTGATAATGTATCAACGTGGATTCTTGACTCCGCTCCTACTAACCATATTTGTTGTTCCTTGAATGGTTTCAAGAAAACCAAAAGCTTAGAGGAAGGCGAGTTCTGTTTCAAATGGGGTGATGGGAGCCTGGTGTCTGCAAAGGCTGTGGGATCCGTGACACTGTCTTTTGAAGACCGCACTTTAAACTTGAATAATGTTTATTTTGTTCCTACCTTTGGGAAGAACTTAATATCCGTTGCTCGTCTTCGTGAGCAAGATTATTGTTTAAAGTTCATTAAGAATGGAATTCGTATTTCGTTTCCTGATAATTCTTTTGTCACTGATGCATGTATGAAGAATGCTCTTTTCTACATCTATCCCACTAAACCTTCTCTTTTAGACACCGAAATAGATAACGATCTAATTAGGGAGCCAAAGAGGATCAAACTTTCTGAATCCTCCGATCTAACGAAATCAACATACCTCTGGAACTTGAGACTTGGTCAGATCAGTCTAGATAGGATTAAGAGACTTGTGAGGGACGGTCCACTCCAAGCCTCTGATAAGAGATCAGTCTAGAAGGAAAAATGACTAAGCGACCTTTCTCTGATAAAGGTCGAAGAGCCACTGAGTTGCTGGAACTAATACATTCTGATGTATGTGGTCCGCTCAGCCAACAGGCACGTGGAGGATACGAATACTTCGTTACCTTCACTGATGATTACTCACGATATGGGTTTGTCTATTTGCTCAAACACAAATCCGAGACCTTTAACGTATTTAAGGTCTTTAGGGCTTTAGTGGAAAAGAAAACTGGCAAAGTGATCAAAACCCTTCGATCTGATCGAGGTGGTGAGTATATGTCTGGAGAGTTCGATGACTTTCTTAAAGAAGAAGGTATCGCTTCTCAGCTCACCGCACCTGGCACACCTCAACAAAACGGAGTGTCAGAGAGAAGAAACCGAACTCTTATGGAGATGGTTAGATCAATGATGAGTTACTCATCACTCCCGCTTTCCTTTTGGGGATATGCCCTCGAAACTGCTGCTTATATTCTGAACCAAGTTCCGTCCAAAACGGTTCATGGTACTCCTTATGAACGATGGACTGGCCGTAAAGTAAATCTTGGCCGCATCAGAATTTGGGGTTGCCCTGCACACGTGCTAAGGCAAAAGACTAGCACGTTGGCTAGTAGGTCAAAATTGTGCTTGTTTGTGGGATATCCAAAGGAAACCAAGGGTTTCATCTTCTATAGTCCCGAGGATGATAAGACTTTCGTTAGCACGAATGCTCGTTTCCTTGAGGAGGACTTTATGAAGGATGCAAAACCTAGAAGCAAAACTGTTCTTGAAGAAAAGTTGGGTGAGGAAGCTTCTACCTCATCTGTAAGAACTATTCTTACCCCAACTGAAACACAACCTAACTCATCAGAATCTCGTCAAGTACTTCGATGTAGTGGGAGGGCTACTCAAAAGTCTGACAGGTACATGTCTTATGGAGACTCTCTTGTAGCCGTCTCTGACATGGATGATCCTGTTTCCTATAGCCAAGCGATGGCTTGTTCTGAATCAAACCTTTGGCTTGACGCCATGAAAGTTGAAATGCACTCGATGTATGTCAACAAAGTCTGGAAACTTGTAGACCTTCCTGAAGGGATTAAGCCCGTAGGGTGTAAGTGGAAATACAAGAAGAAAAAGGGGTCCTGATGGGAATGTCGAGACGTTCAAAGCACGACTTGTGGCGAAGGGTTATACCCAACAAGAAGGGATTGACTATGAAGAAACCTTCTCGCCAGTCGCGATGCTTAAATCCATCCGCATACTCCTATCCATAGCTGCAGCTCTCGACTATGAGATCTGGCAAATGGATGTCAAGACAGCCTTTCTGAATGGCAATCTTGACGAGCGCATTTACATGGCTCAACCAGACGGTTTTGTGGATAAAGGTCAAGAGACCAAGGTTTGTGAGTTGCTTAAGTCCATTTATGGATTAAAGCAAGCATCTAGGTCATGGAATATCAGATTCGATGAAACTGTGAAAAGCTTCGGCTTTGAACAGTCAATAGATGAGCCTTGTGTTTACAAGTTAATACATGTTGTCGCACGAAAATGAACAACTATTTAAAACCTCGGGCGGTTCGATCCAAGGCCGGACCAAGTGATCGCACCCGGGCCAAGAGTGTGAACTCGATAGTCTCGAGCTAGGGTTCTCTCCGATCAACCCGCCTCTCGGGAGAGGTAGGGGGTGAGGTGGATGAGTGACCGTGCCTTGGTTGTCGGCTGCCTACGTACCCGTGTGTGGGATCAGGTCAGAACGTAGTTCAAGCGTATGTGACGCAGTACGAGGCGTGGAGACTTGGCGAAGAGGCGTGCTCGACGAAGGAAATGGGGCGCGAGGAGTCCTCGGCAGCGTCTCAGAACTTCGGAGATCGCGTACGCGTCTAGCGTGATAGACGCGCAAGGGTAGCTCTAGTTGAGAACCCTAGGGGCGTGCTTGAGCACCGGAGAACGTTCGGTCAAAGGGAGCGACGTCCGGGAAGTTCCCGTGAGTGCTTCGGGACCTTTGAGAACGAGGGAGAGAGAAGAGAACCTGCTTCAGGCCAAATGTGGCATCCAGAGAAGCAGAGAAATCGAGCGTGTCGATTAGAGATGAAGAGAATTATTGGATATTTTGGGATGGCTTTCCCCTCAATGAGAGAGGGTATTTATAGGTGTTTGGGAGCCTTAGAAGGTCCCTTTTTCGTCCATGTGGGACTAGGAATGCGTGTGGCATCAAGTGGAGGCGCACGGCGCGCGCGGCGCACAAAGGGCGGCGCACAACGCGCGGCGCGCGGCGCAGGGGGCGCGGCGCGGGACGCGCGGCGCAGGGTGCCTTGACTGGCGCGGCGCGCTGCCTGGCCGGTGCGGCGCGCTGCTTGCTGCCCGGCTGGCCGGCGCAGCGCGTTGTGTGCGTAGTGGGCGGCTCGTCTTGCCGGGCTCTTGCGGGCCTTCGAATGCCATTCTTCTCACGTGAAATATGAAGCTTTCTACTCGATGAGAGTGACTCGATCCGAGGAGCAAGGCTCGGCCCGGCGAGAGCGACTAGCGACTTGATTCGAGGAGTGACTCGAGGATGACTCGAGGCTCGACTCGAAAATGACTCGAGGCTCGACTCGAGGAACAATTAAAGGCTCGAGTCGAGGAACCATTCAAGGCTCGACTCGAGGAGATTGTCTCAAGGCTCGACTCGAGGAGCGAAGCTCGACTCGAGGAGTCAAGAGTTTGGGCGAGGGCTTGAAGATTTGCCGCTCTTCAGGACCTCCGGCCTGACCATCGGCCCTTTGAGCGACGTGCCTTCTTGGCGTCTCGGGTTTTCCGAAAACGACCGACAACATTAGCCCCCCAAGTTCGTCGTTCGGGAGGCGTCCCAGCGATGAACTTTTTGTTCTTCTAGTTGGGTGTTTGAGGAAAATGTTTCCCGTGCCTTGTGGCCCCGAGGAAAGTTTTTTCCTCTTCTCTTTTTTCTTTCTCTTTTTTTTTTTTTTTTTTTTTGAGGGGATGGCCGCGCGGCGCGCGCCCTGGACGGCGCGGCGCGCGGTCTGTGCTGCATGACCCGCGCGGCGCGCCCCGTGCGCGGGGCTGGTTCGCTTCGCGCGGGAGAACTCCGACTTTTTGGAGTTTCTACTCCGATTTTGCTCCTTGTGGGAGTAGGATTTCGACTCCTACCCCCCTAGAAGTCTATAAATAGACCTCCCTCCTTCCCTTTATTCCTCACTTTATTTTTTCTCTTTTCTCACGCTTGTTTTCTTTTTTTACGCTTGCATTATGGGTGTCCCTCCCCTTTTCTCAGCTGAGAGTCCCGAGATTGATTTCTCTCTCTTATTTCAGGGTTCTGAACACGCAGAGGACGATCTCTTCGCGGGATTAAGGGAAGTTCCTCTGCACGTGGAAGAAAATCCAAGCGGAGTAGAGCAGTGGTTGGAGGAAGGCGAGCTGGGTGCGACCGTGCCCGCTGCTCAGCCTCTCGAAGAGTGCGCGCCAACTGGGCGCGGTACAGGTGGGGAGTTTGATCGTCCCGCGTCCGGGGAGCCTGCCCCTCGCCTCGTGATCAACTTAGTTGGCGGGGGGGTCCGTGACAAGGTTCGCCTCGACGTGCCGCAGTCCGACTTGGGCTTTCAAGGCGTGCCGGGAGATGTTACGGACGCGGATGCGGTGACTCCGCTAGAGTCGGTTCTCGACGAGATAGACTGCGTGGACGACTTTGGTCCCGAGTCTGAAGATCCCGGAGGTGAGTCAGAGACATGTCCGGGGGCCGAAGGCCTCGCATCGGAGTGTCCCGAGGTACCGTCGGCAGCTGCCACGGTCGTGTCGGAGGGCAGGGACCCTTCCGTGGAGCCAGGGGATTCTCAGCCCGAGACCCCTGACGCGGAGGCGTTGGTATCGGCGAGGTCGCTTGCCAGGACGGAGTGGTATCCCGAGGAGGGCCTTGCTGCTCCCGAGGACTTCGATTGTTCGGGGGTCGATGCTTCGAGCACGCTTACCTACCGGACATTCGTCGGTCTCCGGGAGGCTTTTGCCATTCCGTCATCCGTGGCGCTTCTCCGTCCTTTAAAGGACGACCGTCCTTTCCGGCCTCGTCGTGGTTTCGCCGCAGTTTCAGTTGCGAGTCTTAACTGCGGGCTGCGGCTGCCGTTTCAACCCATCGTTCAGCAGCTTCTCGCCCGTCGGGGGGTGCACGCATGTCAGATGAGCCCGACATTCTATCGCATAGTGGCGATGTGCCATATGGAATGGCATTGCCAGACCGAGCGGGTGATGACCGTAAGTGATTTTCGCAATCTCATCGCGGTCTTCCCTGCGCCCGGGCAACCCAGTTTCTTTGTGGCCCGCGATCGACGGAATACTAAGCTGATCATCGATTCAGAGAAGTACAATCGACGACCGTGGGTGTGGGTCTCGGCGGAGGCTTTTGGTGACGCGCCGCTCCGGTTCGTCCCCCTGTCCGAGTTTCCCGCTAACGAGGGGGCCGACGATCTCGACTTTGTGAAGGAGATCCGGGGAATGTCGGAGGCTCGGAAAGCCGTTGAACGATTTCGTTCTCCTGAGCTGATGGCTTCCACTGGGTGGTTCCCGCCGTTTCCTCAGCGGACCGAGGGTGCCCCGAGTGCCGCATCATCTCTCTCGAGCGGCGATCCTCAAGGTATGTTGACGTTTCGTACTTCTTGCTTTTGTTTTTAGTTCAAGGTTTTGATTTTGTCGCTTTTGCAGTCTCTTCGGCTAGGGCGAGGGCTCGGGCTCGTCTAGCGAAGGCTTCCCGGGACCCGAAGTCGTTGGCGGCGGTTCGTCGTCGGATTGCTGCGCGGGATGGTCGGGAGAAACTCGATACCGATCATCGGGCGGAGAGCGGTCCTCGCGCTTCTTTGAAGCGACCTTCCTCCTCGGCTTTGCCAGACACGTCTTCGGACTCTAAGCGCATGAATTCGATGGTCGACGTGGAGGCCGCGGAGGTTAGGGGGGAATGTTCCCTGGGCCTTGCTCAATCTTCGATGAAGATGTGGAAGAGCGTTGTGGCCAGCAGTGACGTGGAGTTCTTTCGTCACGGCGTTTCCGATGCACAGAGAGTGAGTTTCCCTTGCCTCGTTTGTGATGAGTCTGTCTTTTGCTAAACTGTCTTTTTGACTTCTCAGGTGCTTGCTCGAGCGACCCGGGGCGAGAAGATCCTTCACGACCTCATCAGGCGGATGAGTCGCGCCCAGGAGGAGCTTGCTCAAGCGAAGTCTCAGCTGGCCCACGCCGAGCGAGGTTCTCACTCAAAGGCGGAGTTTGCGAGTCTCCGCGAGCAGCTTCAGGAGGCTCGCGTGGAATTGGGAGTTACCCGCGGCAAGTGCGACCGCGCTCAGGCAGCGGTGGCGAAGATGGCTGAGGAGTTAACGACGGAACGTCAAGCCCTTGAAGTGGCGACTCGATCGACGGAGGTCTTCCGGAGCGAAGCGCGGGACCTTCGACGTCAGTTGGAATCGCGCACGGAAGAAGTTGGCATTCTTCAGGGCCAGCTTACATCGAGTGAGGCTGCCCGTGTTCGTGCGGAGCGTAAGCGCGACTCCTTGGCGGCGGAGGTGGTTCGGGTCACCGAGGAGAAAGCCGCGGCGGAGCAGCTTGCGTCCGACCTTCAGGATGACTTTGATGTCGGAGTCGAGGAGGCAAGGCACGCAGCGGCGGTGGAGTGTCGGGATGCCACAGCTGCCGAGAATGTTTCTCGGGGGGTCACCTTCGACTTCTTCGACTCGCTTTTCCCACCACTCGACGGGGCCGACCCTGTGGGCGACGATCCCGCCGAGTGACCGTTTTCTTTCTTTATTTTTTTCCTGCGCAAATGTTTTAGCGCGTGCTTTTTAGGTTTTGAGGCAGTTGCCCCTTTCTTTTATGAGGAGTTATTCATTTATTTTTATGAATGTTTTCGCACATTTATCTTCTATGGCATGCATGGACGGTCACTTGTTTGTGTCAATGATTTTGTCCATCCTTTTATCTCGGCAGGATACTTTTTCGAACACGCCACTCACTTGGATGGTTTGCGTTCTTAAGTATTTTCAACTGCGAGTCAGCCATGTTACGTAGGTGTGTTACGTGTGCTGGATTGTGCCACGTGGGCGTCTCAAATCGCGCCATGTAGGCATCTTGGGTTGCGCCATGTAAGCGACTTACGTGCGCCATGTAGGCGTCTTAGGTTGCGCCATGTAGGCGTCTTACGGGCTGCGCCTTTACGCGACTTACGTGCGCCATGTAGGCGTCTTAGGTTGCGCCATGTAGGCGTCTTACGGGCTGCGCCTTTACGCGACTTACGTGCGCCATGTAGGCGTCTTAGGTTGCGCCATGTAGGCGTCTTACGGGCTGCGCCTTTACGCGACTTACGTGCGCCATGTAGGCGTCTTAGGTTGCGCCATGTAGGCGTCTTACGGGCTGCGCCTTTACGCGACTTACGTGCGCCATGTAGGCGTCTTAGGTTGCGCCTTTACGCGACTTACGTGCGCCATGTAGGCGTCTTACGGGCTGCGCCTTTACGCGACTTACGTGCGCCATGTAGGCATCTTAGGTTGCGCCATGTAGGCGTCTTACGGGCTGCGCCTTTACGCGACTTACGTGCGCCATGTAGGCGTCTTAGGTTGCGCCATGTAGGCGTCTTACGGGTTGCGCCATGTAGGCGTCTTACGATTTTTTTTGGTGGAGCGTGTTCTTTTGAGAGTTTCCTTACCATAGCTAGCCCCCCCAAGTTTTTTGGGTTATAAGTTAATTTTTGATAACCAGAAAACTTGCATAAAACGAAATTGAAACGGAGAACTTAAGTTTTATTACTTTTGCGAAAAAAAAAAACTTGCGAGAAAATTTAAATCCTAAAACATTGGCTCGTAGGCCTTATTTAAAATGGAAATAAAAGCGATAAAAAAGCGGGGGACGCTAGCTACTGATAGTACTGCCTCAAGTGCTCCGCGTTCCACGGGTGGCGAATCGGAGTCCCGTCCGTGTGCTCGATGTAATATATCCCGTCGTGAATGACTTTGCGGACTCTGTAAGGGCCTTCCCAGTTTGGGCCTAGGACGCCGGCGCCTTGGACTTGCGTGTTTTGGAATACCCGTCTGAGGACGAGGCTTCCGACGGCAAAGGTTCGCCTTTTGATTTTGGAGTTGTAGTATCTTTCGACCTTGCGCTTCTGTGCGGCGAGGCGTCGGAATGCTTCCGCCCTCTTTTCGTCGATCAGGTCCAACTCAAGGCGCATGGCCTCGTTGTTTTCCGCTTCGTCGAACGTGTCGACTCGGAACGTGGGTATCTCGGTTTCAATTGGAACCACGGCCTCGACCCCATATGCAAGGGAGAATGGCGTCTCGCCGGTGGCGTTTCGCGCGGTTGTCCTATACGCCCATAGGACGAATGGTAATTCATCGGCCCAGGCGCCTTTCTTGCCTTCTAGCTTCTTTTTCAGGTTGCTCTTGATAGTCTTGTTGACTGCCTCGACTTGGCCGTTGGCCTAAGGATGTCGCGGCGAGGAGAAGGTCTTGCTGATCTTCAGTTGATCGCAGATATCTCTTACTCGCGCGTTGTCAAATTGCGCCCTGTTGTCGGTCACAATCGAGGCGGGGATACCGTGCCTGCATATGATGTTCTTCCAGATGAAGTTTGTCGTGTTAGCTTCAGTTATTCTGGCAAGCGGCTCGGCCTCTACCCACTTAGTGAAGTAGTTGATGGCGATAATGGCGTACTCGTATTGCCTCGGCGCTCTAGGGAGCTTGCCAATGATGTCCACGCCCCACTTAGCAAAGGGACGTGGGACAACGATGCTGCTTAATGGGGTCGGGGGCTGTCGCGGAATTTCCGCGAAGCGCTGGCATTTATCGCAACGCCTTGCCCATTCGCAAGCATCTCGCTTCATGGAAGGCCAGAAATAGCCTTGCTTAAGCGCTTTGAGCGCAAGGGAAGTTCCAGCGGCGTGGTTTCCGCAGATGCCCTCATGGATTTCGCGGAGGACCTTGGTCGACTCAACGCTATCGAGGCATCGGAGCAGCGGTGTCGAGTAACCGCGCTTATAGAGCGTGCCCTCACGGAGCGTGTATTTGGATGCTAAGGCCTTCAGTTTATCGGCTTCCTTGCGGTCTTCGGGGAGTTCCCCTCTTCGCAAAAACTCGACAATTGAGTCCATCCAAGTGGGCTGAGATGCCACTTCTATGGTCCCGACTTCGTCTCGGGAGACGGATGGTCGTGGGAGCGATTCAATGGGCACGGTCACCAATCCGTCTTCGTCGATGCCAGATCCGAGGCGAGCAAGCGCGTCAGCCTCCGAATTTTGTTCTCTCGGGATTTGGTGAATCTCGAACCAAGAGAAGACATCGAGTTTGGAATTCGTCTTAGCCAGGTACGCGACCATGTTGGGCTCCTTGGCGATGTAATCTCCCTTAACCTGGTTTACGATCAACTGCGAGTCGCAGTGTATTCGCAGGTTATGGGAGCCGAGCTTCTGTGCTAGCTCTATCCCTACAATGAGCGCTTCGTATTCAGCTTCATTGTTGGAGGCTTGGAAGCCGTAGTGAAGGGCATATCGCAGCTTTTCCCCATCGGGGTTAATTAGGATTATTCCGGCGCCAGCCCCCCGAGCATTAGATGCTCCGTCTATGTATAACTCCCAGATGGGACCCGTTGGGTCTACCTTCCTTTTCCGAGTTAGCTCGCTATCGTTTAAGTCAGTTTCCGCTCTTCCCATATCGGGAGCGTAGGAGAATTCTGCCACGAAGTCGGCTAAGGCCTGCCCCTTTATAGCCGTTCTTGGGTGGAACTCAATCCCGTACTCGCTCAATTCTTGGGACCAGATCGCCATGCGAGTCGACGTTCCCTTTTGAAGAGCTTTACCGATTGGATGCTCAGTTCGCACCGCAATTGGGTGAGCTTGGAAGTACGGTCGCAGCTTCTTTGCTGCCGTTACGAGAGCCAGAGAAAGCTTCTCAATCTCGGTGTAGCGCGTTTCCGCGTCGAGTAAGGCTTTGCTTACGTAGTAGATTGGCCATTGGACCTTGTTCTCCTCGCGGACAAGGACGGCGCTTACAGCTCTTTCAGAGACGGCGAGATACACGTACAGCGTCTCGCCCTCTTTCGGTTTAGAGAGGAATGGTGGGGACCCAAAGTAAGCCTTCATTTCTTGGAAGGCACTTTCGCATTCGTCCGTCCACTCAAAGCCGTCCGTCTTCTTAAGAGCTTTGAAGAACGGTTGACACTTGTCGGTGGCTTTAGACACGAAGCGTGTCAGAGCGGCAATCCGACCGGTCAGGCTTTGCACTTCTTTGACTCGTCTTGGCGACTTCATTTCAAGGAGTGCCTTGATTTTTTCCGGGTTCGCTTCTATGCCTCGTCGGCTGACGATATAACCGAGGAACTTTCCGGATTCAACCCCGAATACGCATTTGTTGGGGTTGAGCTTCATTTTATATCGGCGGAGGATTGTGAACATCTCCCTAAGGTCGTGTACGTGATTAGTTGCCAGTAGGCTTTTAACGAGCATGTCGTCCACGTACACTTCCATCGTCTTGCCGATTTGATCGGCGAAGATCTGATTTACCAAGCGTTGGTATGTTGCTCCCGCGTTCTTAAGGCCGAAAGGCATGACCTTGTAACAGTAGAGACCTCGATCAGTGACAAAGGTTGTCTTAATTTGATCGGGCTCGTGCATTCGAATTTGGTTGTAGCCTGAATAGGCGTCCATGAAGCTTAGGAGTTCATGGCCGGCCGTGGCGTCCACCAGTTGTTCGATGCGCGGGAGTGGAAAGCAATCCTTAGGGCAGGCTTTGTTAAGATCTTTGTAGTCTATACAAATTCGCCACTTCCCCTTGGGCTTTTTTACCATTACCACGTTGGCGACCCACTTGGGGTACTTAGCCTCTCGAATGAAGTTTGCGGTGAGGAGTTTCTCGACCTCTTCATTTATGGCCAGGTATCGTTCTGGGTTGAACGTTCGTCTAGCCTGCACTTTTTCGGTGACCTTTGGGTCATCGTTCAGTCGGTGCACTATTACCTCGGGATCGATTCCGGGCATGTCCGCATGAGTCCATGCAAAAACATCCTTGAACTCCCTAAGGAAGGCGGTAAGCTGAGTTTTGATGGCGAGTGGAAGTCGGGTGCCGATTTTTACAACTTGATCGGGCTTCGATTTGTCCAGGACGATTGGCACAAGATCATCGGAGGTTTCCACTTTAAGTCTTTCGATGTCATCACGGGGGTCAAGTTCTCCGAACTTCCTTGCATCCCTTAGGTTGCATGGGTAATCGTCTTCCAGTTGGAAGATTGTGTTGACCGCTTTTCCCGCGGACTTGCCATCAACTCCTTCCACGTAGCATATTCTGGCTTGGGATTGGTCTCCAGCCATGATGCCAATTCCCCCTTCGGTGGGGAACTTCACCAGTAGGTGATACGTGGAAGTGATTGCCCTTAGCCGGTTCAACGTGGGTCGCCCGATGATTAAGTTGTAGGGCGACTCTTGATCGACCACTAGGAATGGGACCATGTGAACGGCTTTGATTCCTCCAGGGGTCCCAAAGGTGACCGGCAGGTCGATGATGCCCTCGGTCATAACCTTTTCCCCAGTGAACCCAAACAATGGCGTTTGGGTCGGAGTCGGGCGCAGCCCCCCGAGCTTCATGCGCTCTAGGGTGGACTTGAAAATTATGTCGGCAGCGCTGCCGTTATCGATGAGAACCCTTTTCACCAAGTTATTGGCCACTTGGGCTTTGAGCACGATCGCGTCATTGTGCGGATGCACAACTCGCTTGGCCTCTTCATTGGTGAAATACATCGTCTCGTGAGGCACGGACGGAGGTTCTTCATATGTGAAGTTGACGTGCATAGCAGCGTCTTCCTGAGACACGGCCCTAAGGAATTTCTTCCGTTGACGGGCCGAATCCCCATCTTGTGGACCTCCCAGTATGGTGGTTACCACGTGCAGTTGTGGGTTGGCGTTGGCAGTAGCCGGGGTTTGGTTGGCGGAGGCGGCCGCTCCTCCTCCTTGACCAGACTGTTGTCTGTTCGCGGTGGGGCCCGCAGCGCCAATCATGCGCAACACGAACTCCTTCAGCTCGCCCCGTTGGATCAGAGCCTCGATTTGCCTTTTGAGGTTGTAGCATTCCGAGGTCAAATGACCATATTCCCGATGGAACTCACAATACCGGGACCGATCGCGAGTTGCGGGGTCCTTCTTCATTGGAGCCGGGGGCGTGAACTTGTCACGTGCCAGAGCCAAGATCCTTTCCGGCGCCGTGTTCAGCGGCGTGAACGACGAGTACCCTTTGAAGTTTTCCGCAAGTCGCGGTTTCTGAGGTACAGGGGGTTGGTTGCTAGAAACCTGGTTCCCCTTGTTTCGCCTCTTACGAGGTTCGTTCTGCTCGCGGATAGGTTCTTCTCGACGGCGAGAGCTTTGATTAGTGCTCTTGCGGCCGTCGAGGTAGTCTTCGACTCCCATGAAGGTCTTAGCTCGAGTCATTAACTCGGCCATGGTGGAAGGGACACGGCCGACGACAGACTTGAGGAAGTCACTCGTGCGCAAGCCTTCTATGATAGCGGCAATCGTGTCACTGTCGTCAAAGCGGTCGACCTTGTTTGACTCTTCTGTGAATCGGGCGAGGTATCGTCTAAGAGACTCGCCACTCTCTTGCCTGATTGACCACAGGTACATCTTGGTCTTCTTTTGGACCATAGACGTAGCGAACCGTGCTAGGAACATGTCCTTCAGGTCTTTGAACGAGTGGATGCTTCCTGGTCTCAAGTTTTTGAACCACTCAAAGCCGGGTCCGGTGAGGGTCAAACTAAAGGCTTGGCACATGGCACCAGGAGAAACACCCTGCATCGTCATCCAGGTTTCATAGTGCTGGATGTGGTAAGCAGGATCTGCTTTCCCATCATAGGGAGCGAGGTTCGGGAGCTTGAAATTCCCCGTACAAACCTCAGCCAATATCTGAGTAGTGAAAGGCGATGAGTTCTCCTCAACGACTCCGTAGGCGCTTCCACATATTCCGTATTCTCGGAGATCTCGTACCTCATTTCGAAGGTTGTGGATCATAGTGACCACATCGAGACCGGTCGTTGGAGTAACCCCTTGATCGGGAGGAGTCACCTGCAGCCTCTCGTTAGACCCCTGTCCTGCGCGGCGGTTCCCGTTAGTTGGGGCTGCCAGCGGGATGTTGGGTCTAGAGCTGAGTCGCTCTCTCAGATCATTGCCACGCCCAATGCGTTGAGCAGTGAGGTGGTCCCTAAGATCAGGGCTGGCCGTACGGAGGCGCCGGCTCTGCTTGCGGCGGTGCGCTCTCCGCGCGCCCTGACTTTCCGCAACATTCTCCCTCGGACCTAGTCGGTCGAGGTCCGAACGTCGGGAATTCCCCTCTTGAGAAGCTACCGGCGCATCGCCTGTTCGGGGTAAGGGATTCGACGGACCGGCTTCAAACACGGCGGGGAGTCCCCCGTCCTTCGTGAGAGAAGTCTCGACATCCTCCGAGTCACAGTATCCTCATAATCAGGGTCGCGGCTTTCCTCGTTGAGGTTCTCAGGATCCCCGTTGGGGATCGTCGTGTCACGCATAGGTTGCTTCGCAGCCAGTTGGCGGTGATACCTTGCGTTCCTCGCCTTCAGTCGGCGGATACTCTCCTCCAACTCCGTGATGCGGTTGTCCCTGCTATCAGGAGATGGGGTGAGCGGGTCGAGCTCTCTTCGTGGAGCGACTCTTCGTCACCATGCGCTCGGGAGCGCAAGAAGTATTTCTTGGTCTTAGCGACGTTTTCGGGGTTGTTTGCGCCCTCAGAACGTACGGGTGGTTGGCTACTCATCGTTTCTCAAGTTCGAGAAGGTTGACTTTGCAGAAGAAAAGAAGAAGATGAATAGAAGGGATTTCGGGCTGAATAGGTCGGGAAAGCCCCTCCTTCTAGCGCCAAAATGTTGTCGCACGAAAATGAACAACTATTTAAAACCTCGGGCGGTTCGATCCAAGGCCGGACCAAGTGATCGCACCCGGGCCAAGAGTGTGAACTCGATAGTCTCGAGCTAGGGTTCTCTCCGATCAACCCGCCTCTCGGGAGAGGTAGGGGGTGAGGAGGATGAGTGACCGTGCCTTGGTTGTCGGCTGCCTACGTACCCGTGCGTGGGATCAGGTCAGAACGTAGTTCAAGCGCGTGTGACGCAGTATGAGGCGTGGACCCTTGGCGAAGAGGCGTGCTCGACGAAGGAAACGGGGCGCGAGGAGTCCTCGGCAGCGTCTCAGAACTTCGGAGATCGCGCACGCGTCTAGCGTATTAGACGTGCGAGGGTAGCTCTAGTTGAGAACCCTAGGGGCGTGCTTGAGCACCGGAGAACGTTCGGTCAAAGGGAGCGACGTCCGGGAAGTTCCCGTGAGTGCTTCGGGACCTTTGAGAACGAGGGAGAGTGAAGAGAACCTGCTTCAGGCCAAATGTGGCATCCAGAGAAGCAGAGAAATCGAGCGTGTCGATAAGAGATGAAGAGAATTATTGGATATTTTGGGATGGCTTTCCCCTCAATGAGAGAGGGTATTTATAGGTGTTTGGGAGCCTTAGAAGGTCCCTTTTTCGTCCATGTGGGACTAGGAATGCGTGTGGCATCAAGTGGAGGCGCACGGCGCGCGCGGCGCACAAAGGGCAGCGCACAACGCGCGGCGCGCGGCGCAGGGGGCGCGGCGCGCGGGTCACCGGGCGCGGCGCGGGACGCGCGGCGCAGGACGCGCGGCGCAGGGTGCCTTGACTGGCGCGGCGCGCTGCCTGGCCGGCGCGGCGCGCTGCTTGCTGCCCGGCTGGCCGGCGCAGCGCGTTGTGTGCGTAGTGGGCGGCTCGTCTTGCCGGGCTCTTGCGGGCCTTCGAATGCCATTCTTCTCACGTGAAATATGAAGCTTTCTACTCGATGAGAGTGACTCGATCCGAGGAGCAAGGCTCGGCCCGGCGAGAGCGACTAGCGACTTGATTCGAGGAGTGACTCGAGGCTCGACTCGAAAATGACTCGAGGCTCGACTCGAGGAACAATTAAAGGCTCGAGTCGAGGAACCATTCAAGGCTCGACTCGAGGAGATTGTCTCAAGGCTCGACTCGAGGAGCGAAGCTCGACTCGAGGAGTCAAGAGTTTGGGCGAGGGCTTGAAGATTTGCCGCTCTTCAGGACCTCCGGCCTGACCATCGGCCCTTTGAGCGACGTGCCTTCTTGGCGTCTCGGGTTTTCCGAAAACGACCGACAACAATACACGAAGGCAAAGTTATGTTTCTGGTGCTATATGTCGATGATATACTACTCATTGGTAATGACGTGGGTAAGTTATCTGAGGTTAAGGTCTGCCTGGCAAAGCAATTCGATATGAAGGATCTAGGAGAAGCCGCGTACATTCTGGGGATCCAAATCTTTCGAGATAGGAAAAACCGGACCATGTCGCTCGCTCAAGCATCTTATATTGATAAGGCGATGGATCGTTTCTCGATGCAAGACTCCAAGAAGGGCCAAACACGCTTTAGGCAAGGAGTTTCACTCTATAAGGACCAGTCTCCCAAGACTACACAAGAGATTGAAGACATGAGGAAAATTCCTTACGCCTCTGCCGTAGGAAGCCTCATGTATGCTATGCTTTGTGTTGTCGGTCGATTTCGGAAAACCCGAGACGCCAAGAAGGCACGTCGCTCAAAGGGCCGATGGTCAGGCCGGGTCCTGAAGAGCGGCAAATCTTCAAGCCCTCGCTCAAACTCCTGACTCCTCGAGTCGAGCTTCGCTCCTCGAGTCGAGCCTTGAGTCAATCTCCTCGAGTCGAGCCTTGAATGGTTCTTCGAGTCGAGCCTTTAATAGTTCCTCGAGTCGAGCCTCGGGTCATTTTCGAGTTGAGCCTCGAGTCACTCCTCGAATCAAGTCGCTAGTCGCTCTCGCCGGGCCGAGCCTTGCTCCTCGAATCGAGTCACTCTCATCAAGTAGAAAGCTTCATATTTCACGTGAGAAGAATGGCATTCGAAGGCCCGCAAGAGCCCGGCAAAACGAGCCGCCCACTACGCACACAACGCGCTGCGCCAGCCAGCCGGGCAGCAAGCAGCGCGCCGCGCCGGCCAGGCAGCGCGCCGCGCCAGTCAAGGCACCCTGCGCCGCGCGTCCTGCACCGCGCGTCGCGCGCCGCGCCCGGTGACCCGCGCGCCGCGCCCCCTGCGCTGCGCGCCGCGCGCCGCGCGTTGTGCGCCGCCCTTTGTGCGCCGCGCGCGCCGTGCGCCTCCACTTGATGCCACACGCATTCCTAGTCCCACATGGACGAAAAAGGGACCTTCTAAGACTCCCAAACACCTATAAATACCCTCTCTCATTGAGGGGAAAGCCATCCCAAAATATCCAATAATTCTCTTCATCTCTTATCGACACGCTCGATTTCCCTGCTTCTCTGGATGCCATATTTGGCCTGAAGCAGGTTCTCTTCTCTCTCCCTCGTTCTCAAAGGTCCCGAAGCACTCACGGGAACTTCCTGAACGTCGCTCCCTTTGGCCGAACGTTCTCCAGTGCTCAAGCACGCCCCTAGGGTTCTCAACTAGAGCTACCCTCGCGCGTCTAATACGCTAGACGCGTGCGCGATCTCCGAAGTTCTGAGACGCTGCCGAGGACTCCTCGCGCCCCGTTTCCTTCGTCGAGCACGCCTCTTCGCCAAGGCTCCACGCCTCATACTGCGTCACACGCGCTTGAACTACGTTCTGACCTGATCCCACGCACGGGTACGTAGGCAGCCGACAACCAAGGCACGGTCACTCATCCTCCTCACCCCCTACCTCTCCCGAGAGGCGGGTTGATCGGAGAGAACCCTAGCTCGAGACTATCGAGTTCACACTCTTGGCCCGGGTGCGATCACTTGGTCCGGCCTTGGATCGAACCGCCCGAGGTTTTAAATAGTTGTTCATTTTCGTGCGACAACATTTTGGCGCTAGAAGGAGGGGACTTCCCGACCTATTCAGCCCGAAATCCCTTCTATTCATCTTCTTCTTTTCTTCTGCGAACTCAACCTTCTCGAACTTGAGAAACGATGAGTAGCCAACCACCCGTACGTTCTGAGGGCGCAAACAACCCCGAAAACGTCGCTAAGACCAAGAAATACTTCTTGCGCTCCCGAGCGCATGGTGACGAAGAGTCGCTCCACGAAGAGAGCTCGACCCGCTCACCATCTCCATCTCCTGATAGCAGGGACAACCGCATCACGGAGTTGGAGGAGAGTATCCGCCGACTGAAGGCGAGGAACGCAAGGTACCACAACCGACTGGCTGCGAAGCAACCTATGCGTGACACGACGATCCCCAACGGGGATCCTGAGAACCTCAACGAGGAAAGCCGCGACCCTGATTATGAGGATACTGGTGACTCGGAGGATGTCGAGACTTCTCTCACAAAGGACAGGGGACTCCCCGCCGTGTTTGAAGCCGGTCCGTCGAATCCCTTACCCCGAACAGGCGATGCGCCGGTAACTTCTCAAGAGGGGAATTCCCGACGTTCGGACCTCGACCGACTAGGTCCAAGGGAGAATGTTGTGGAAAGTCAGGGCGCGCGGAGAGCGCACCGCCGCAAGCAGAGCCGGCGCCTTCGTACGGCCAGCCCTGATCTTAGGGACCACCTCACTGCTCAACGCATCGGGCGTGGCAATGATCTGAGAGAGCGACTCAGCTCTAGACCCAACATCCCGCTGGCAGCCCCAACTAACGGAAACCGCCGCGCAGGACAGGGGTCTAACGAGAGGCTGCAGGTGACTCCTCCCGATCAAGGGGTTACTCCAACGACCGGTCTCGATGTGGTCACTATGATCCACAACCTTCGAAATGAGGTACGAGATCTCCGAGAATACGGAATAGGTGGAAGTGCCTACGGAGTCGTTGAGGAGAACTCCTCGCCTTTCACTACTCAGATATTGGCTGAGGTTTGTACGGGGAATTTCAAGCTCCCGAACCTCGCTCCCTATGATGGGAAAGCAGATCCTGCTTACCACATCCAGCACTATGAAACCTGGATGACGATGCAGGGTGTTTCTCCTGGTGCCATGTGCCAAGCCTTTAGTTTGACCCTCGCCGGACCCGACTTTGAGTGGTTCAAAAACTTAAGACCAGGAAGCATCCACTCGTTCAAAGACCTGAAGGACATGTTCCTGGCACGGTTCGCTACGTCTATGGTCCAAAAGAAGACCAAGATGTACCTGTGGTCAATCAGGCAAGAGAGTGGCGAGTCTCTTAGACGATACCTCGCCCGATTCACAGAAGAGTCAAACAAGGTCGACCGCTTTGACGACAGTGATGCGATTGCCGCTATCATAGAAGGCTTGCGCACGAGTGACTTCCTCAAGTCTGTCGTCGGCCGTGTCCCTTCCACCATGGCCGAGTTAATGACTCGAGCTAAGACCTTCATGGGAGTCGAAGATTACCTCGACGGATGCAAGAGCACTAATCAAAGCTCTCGCCGTCGAGAAGAACCTATCCGCGAGCAGAACGAACCTCGTAAGAGGCGAAACAAGGGGAACCAGGTTTCTAGCAACCAACCCCCAGTACCTCAGAAACCGCGACTTGCGGAAAACTTCAAAGGGTACTCGTCGTTCACGCCGCTGAACACGGCGCCGGAAAGGATATTGGCTCTGGCACGTGACAAGTTCACGCCCCCGACTCCAATGAAGAAGGATCCCGCAACTCGCGATCGGTCCAGGTATTGTGAGTTCCATCGGGAATATGGTCATTTGACCTCGGAATGCTACAACCTCAAAAGGCAAATCGAGGCTCTGATCCAACGAGGCGAGCTGAAGGAGTTCGTGTTGCGCATGATTGGCGCTGCGGGCCCCACCGCGAACAGACAGCAGTCTGGTCAAGGAGGAGGAGCAGCCGCCTCTGCCAACCAAACCCCGGCTACTGCCAACGCCAACCCACAACTGCACGTGGTAACCACCATACTGGGAGGTCCACAAGATGGGGATTCAGCCCGTCAACGGAAGAAATTCTTTAGGGCCGTGTCTCAGGAAGACGCTGCTATGCACGTCAACGTCACATATGAAGAATCTCCGTCCGTGCCTCACGAGACGATGTATTTCACCAATGAAGAGGCCAAGCGAGTTATGCATCCGCACAATGACGCGATCGTGCTCAAAGCCCAAGTGGCCAATAACTTGGTGAAAAGGGTTCTCATCGATAACGGCAGCGCTGCCGACATAATCTTCAAGTCCACCCTAGAGCGCATGAAGCTCGGGGGGCTGCGCCCGACTCCGACCCAAACGCCATTGTTTGGGTTCACTGGGGAAAAGGTTATGACCGAGGGCATCATCGACCTGCCGGTCACCTTTGGGACCCCTGGAGGAATCGAAGCCGTTCACATGGTCCCATTCCTAGTGGTCGATCAAGAGTCGCCCTACAACTTAATCATTGGGCGACCCACGTTGAACCGGCTGAGGGCAATCACTTCCACGTATCACCTACTGGTGAAGTTCCCCACCGAAGGGGGAATTGGCATCATGGCTGGAGACCAATCCCAAGCCAGAATATGCTACGTGCAAGGAGTTGATGGCAAGTCCGCGGGAAAAGCGGTCAACACAATCTTCCAACTGGAAGACGATTACCCATGCAACCTAAGGGATGCAAGGAAGTTCGGAGAACTTGACCCCCGCGATGAAATCGAAAGACTTAAAGTGGAAACCTCCGATGATCTTGTGCCAATCGTCCTGGACGAGTCAAAGCCTGATCAAGTTGTAAAAATCGGCACCCGACTTCCACTCGCCATCAAAACTCAGCTTACCGCCTTCCTTAGGGAGTTCAAGGATGTTTTTGCATGGACTCATGCGGACATGCCCGGAATCGATCCCGAGGTAATAGTGCACCGACTGAACGATGACCCAAAGGTCGCCGAAAAAGTGCAGGCTAGACGAACGTTCAACCCAGAACGATACCTGGCCATAAATGAAGAGGTCGAGAAACTCCTCACCGCAAACTTCATTCGGGAGGCTAAATACCCCAAATGGGTCGCCAACGTGGTAATGGTAAAAAAGCCCAACGGGAAGTGGCGAATTTGTATAGACTACAAAGATCTTAACAAAGCCTGCCCTAAGGATTGCTTTCCACTCCCGCGCATCGAACAACCAGTGGACGCCACGGCCGGCCATGAACTCCTAAGCTTCATGGACGCCTATTCAGGCTACAACCAAATTCGAATGCACGAGCCCGATCAAATTAAGACGACCTTTGTCACTGATCGAGGTCTCTACTGTTACAAGGTCATGCCTTTCGGCCTTAAGAACGCGGGAGCAACCTACCAACGCTTGGTAAATCGGATCTTCGCCGATCAAATCGGCAAGACGATGGAAGTATACGTGGACGACATGCTCGTTAAAAGCCTACTGGCAACTAATCACGTACGCGACCTTAGGGAGATGTTCACAATCCTCCGCCGATATAAAATGAAGCTCAACCCCAACAAATGCGTATTCGGGGTTGAATCCGGAAAGTTCCTCGGTTATATCGTCAGCCGACGAGGCATAGAAGCGAACCCGGAAAAAATCAAGGCACTCCTTGAAATGAAGTCGCCAAGACGAGTCAAAGAAGTGCAAAGCCTGACCGGTCGGATTGCCGCTCTGACACGCTTCGTGTCTAAAGCCACCGACAAGTGTCAACCGTTCTTCAAAGCTCTTAAGAAGACGGACGGCTTTGAGTGGACGGACGAATGCGAAAGTGCCTTCCAAGAAATGAAGGCTTACTTTGGGTCCCCACCATTCCTCTCTAAACCGAAAGAGGGCGAGACGCTGTACGTGTATCTCGCCGTCTCTGAAAGAGCTGTAAGCGCCGTCCTTGTCCGCGAGGAGAACAAGGTCCAATGGCCAATTTACTACGTAAGCAAAGCCTTACTCGACGCGGAAACACGCTATACCGAGATTGAGAAACTTTCTCTGGCTCTCGTAACGGCAGCTAAGAAGCTACGACCGTACTTCCAAGCTCACCCAATTGCGGTGCGAACTGAGCATCCAATCGGTAAAGCTCTTCAAAAGGGAACGTCGACTCGCATGGCGATCTGGTCCCAAGAATTGAGCGAGTACGGGATTGAGTTCCACCCAAGAACGGCTATAAAGGGGCAGGCCTTAGCCGACTTCGTGGCAGAATTCTCCTACGCTCCCGATATGGGAAGAGCGGAAACTGACTTAAACGATAACGAGCTAACTCGGAAAAGGAAGGTAGACCCAACGGGTCCCATCTGGGAGTTATACGTAGACGGAGCATCTAATGCTCGGGGGGCTGGCGCCGGAATAATCCTAATTAACCCCGATGGGGAAAAGCTGCGATATGCCCTCCACTACGGCTTCCAAGCCTCCAACAATGAAGCTGAATACGAAGCGCTCATTGTAGGGATAGAGCTAGCACAGAAGCTCGGCTCCCATAACCTGCGAATACACTGCGACTCGCAGTTGATCGTAAACCAGGTTAAGGGAGATTACATCGCCAAGGAGCCCAACATGGTCGCATACCTGGCTAAGACGAACTCCAAACTCGAGGCCTTCTCTTGGTTCGAGATTCACCAAATCCCGAGAGAACAAAATTCGGAGGCTGATGCGCTTGCTCGCCTCGGATCTGGCATCGACGAAGACGGATTGGGGTCTGTGCCCATTGAATCTCTCCCACGACCGTCCGTCTCCCGAGACGAAGTCGGGACCATAGAAGTGGCATCTCAGCCCACGTGGATGGGCTCAATTATCGAGTTTTTGCGAAGAGGGGAACTCCCCGAAGACCGCAAGGAAGCCGATAAACTGAGGGCCTTAGCATCCAAATACACGCTCCGAGAGGGCACGCTCTATAAGCGCGGTTACTCGACACCGCTGCTCCGATGCCTCGATAGCGTTGAGTCGACCAAGGTCCTCCGCGAAATCCATGAGGGCATCTGCGGAAACCACGCCGCTGGAACTTCCCTTGCGCTCAAAGCGCTTAAGCAAGGCTATTTCTGGCCCTCCATGAAGCGAGATGCTTGCGAATGGGCAAGGCGTTGCGATAAATGCCAGCGCTTCGCGGAAATTCCGCGACAGCCCCCGACCCCGTTAAGCAGCATCGTTGTCCCACGTCCCTTTGCTTAGTGGGGCGTGGACATCATTGGCAAGCTCCCTAGAGCGCCGAGGCAATACGAGTACGCCATTATCGCCATCGACTACTTCACTAAGTGGGTAGAGGCCGAGCCGCTTGCCAGAATAACTGAGGCAAACACGACGAACTTCATCTGGAAGAACATCATATGCAGGCACGGTATCCCCGCCTCGATTGTAACCGACAACGGGGCGCAATTTGACAACGCGCGAGTAAGAGATATCTGCGATCAACTGAAGATCAGCAAGACCTTCTCCTCGCCGCGACATCCTCAGGCCAACGGCCAAGTCGAGGCAGTCAACAAGACTATCAAGAGCAACCTGAAAAAGAAGCTCGAAGACAAGAAAGGCGCCTGGGCCGATGAATTACCATTCGTCCTATGGGCGTATAGGACAACCGCGCGAAACGCCACCGGCGAGACGCCATTCTCCCTTGCATATGGGGTCGAGGCCGTGGTTCCAATTGAAACCGAGATACCCACGTTCCGAGTCGACACGTTCGACGAAGCGGAAAACAACGAGGCCATGCGCCTTGAGTTGGACCTGATCGACGAAAAGAGGGCGGAAGCATTCCGACGCCTCGCCGCACAGAAGCGCAAGGTCGAAAGATACTACAACTCCAAAATCAAAAGGCGAACCTTTGCCGTCGGAAGCCTTGTCCTCAGACGAGTGTTCCAAAACACACAAGTCCAAGGCGCCGGCGTCCTAGGCCCAAACTGGGAAGGCCCTTACAGAGTCCGCAAAGTCATTCACGACGGGACATACTACATCGAGCACACGGACGGAACTCCGATTCGCCACCCGTGGAACGCGGAGCACTTGAGGCAGTACTATCAGTAGCTAGCGTCCCTCGCTTTTTTATCGCTTTTATTTCCATTTTCAATAAGGCCTACGAGCCAATGTTTTAGGATTTGAATTTTCTCGCAAGTTTTTTTTCGCAAAAGTAATAAAAATCAAGTTTTCCATTTCAATTTCGTTTTATGCAAGTTTTCTGGTTATCAACAATTAACTTATAACCCAAAAAACTTGGGGGGGCTAGCTATGGTAAGGAAACTCTCAAAAGAACACGCTCCACCAAAAAAAAATCGTAAGACGCCTACATGGCGCACGTAAGTCGCGTAAAGGCGCAGCCCGTAAGACGCCTACAGGGCGCAACCTAAGACGCCTACATGGCGCACGTAAGTCGCGTAAAGGCGCAACCCGTAAGACGCCTACATGGCGCAACCTAAGACGCCTACATGGCGCACGTAAGTCGCGTAAAGGCGCAACCCGTAAGACGCCTACAGGACGCAACCTAAGACGCCTACATGGCGCACGTAAGTCGCGTAAAGGCGCAACCCGTAAGACGCCTACATGGCGCAACCTAAGACGCCTACATGGCGCACGTAACTCGCGTAAAGGTGCAACCCGTAAGACGCCTACATGGCGCAACCTAAGACGCCTACATGGCGCACGTAAGTCGCGTAAAGGCGCAACCCGTAAGACGCCTACATGGCGCAACCTAAGACGCCTACATGGCGCACGTAAGTCGCGTAAAGGCGCAACCCGTAAGACGCCTACATGGCGCAACCTAAGACGCCTACATGGCGCACGTAAGTCGCGTAAAGGCGCAACCCGTAAGACGCCTACATGGCGCAACCTAAGACGCCTACATGGCGCACGTAAGTCGCGTAAAGGCGCAGCCCGTAAGACGCCTACATGGCGCAACCTAAGACGCCTACATGGCGCACGTAAGTCGCGTAAAGGCGCAGCCCGTAAGACGCCTACATGGCGCAACCTAAGACGCCTACATGGCGCACGTAAGTCGCGTAAAGGCGCAGCCCGTAAGACGCCTACATGGCGCAACCTAAGACGCCTACATGACGCACGTAAGTCTCTTACATGGCGCAACCCAAGACGCCTACATGGCGCGATCTGAGACGCCCACGTGGCACAATCCGGCACACGTAACACACCTACGTAACATGGCTGACTCGCAGTTGAAAATACTTAAGAACGCAAACCATCCAAGTGACTGGCGTGTTTGAAAACGTATCCTGCCGAGATAAAAGGATGGACAAAATCATTGACACAAACAAGTGACCATCCATGCATGCCATAGAAGATAAATGTGCGAAAACGTTCATAAAAATAAATGAATAACTCCTCATAAAAGAAAGGGGCAATTGCCTCAAAACCGAGAAAGCATGCGCTAAGACAAGTGCGCTAAAGGGAAATATCCTAGTAAGCAAGCGCTAAGACAAGTGCGCTGAACGGAAAAACCTAAAAAGCACGCGCTAAAACATTTGCGCAGGAAAAATAAAGAAAGAAAACTGTCACTCGGCGGGATCGTCGCCCCCAGGGTCGGCCCCGTCGAGTGGTGGGAAAAGCGAGTCGAAGAAGTCGAAGGTGACCCCCCGAGAAACATTCTCGGCAGCTGTGGCGTCCCGACACTCCACCGCCGCTGCGTGCCTTGCCTCCTCGACTCCGACATCAAAGTCGTCCTGAAGGTCGGACGCAAGCTGCTCCGCCGCGGCTTTCTCCTCGGTGACCCGAACCACCTCCTCCGCCAAGGAGTCGCGCTTACGCTCCGCACGAACACGGGCAGCCTCACTCGATGTAAGCTGGCCCTGAAGAATGCCAACTTCTTCCGTGCGCGATTCCAACTGACGTCGAAGGTCCCGCGCTTCGCTCCGGAAGACCTCCGTCGATCGAGTCGCCACTTCAAGGGCTTGACGTTCCGCCGTTAGCTCCTCAGCCATCTTCGTCACCGCTGCCTGAGCACGGTCGCACTTGCCGCGGGTAACTCCCAACTCCACGCGAGCCTCCTGAAGCTGCTCGCGGAGACTCGCAAACTCCGCCTTTGAGTGAGAACCTCGCTCGGCGTGAGCCAGCTGAGACTTCGCTTGAGCAAGCTCCTCCTGGGCGCGACTCATCCGCCTGATGAGGTCGTGAAGGATCTTCTCGCCCCGGGTCGCTCGAGCAAGCACCTGAGAAGGCAAAAAGACAGTTTAGCAAAAGACAGATTCATCGCAAGCGAGGCAAGGGAAACTCACTCTCTGTGCATCGGAAACGCCGTGACGAAAGAACTCCACGTCACTGCTGGCCACAACGCTCTTCCACATCTTCATCGAAGATTGAGCAAGGCCCAGGGAACATTCCCCCCTAACCTCCGCGGCCTCCACGTCGACCATCGAATTCACGCGCTTAGAGTCCGAAGACGTGTCTGGCAAAGCCGAGGAGGAAGGTAGCTTCAAAGAAGCGCGAGGACCGCTCTCCGCCCGATGATCGGTATCGAGTTTCTCCCGACCATCCCGCGCAGCAATCCGACGACGAACCGCCGCCAACGACTTCGGGTCCCGGGAAGCCTTCGCTAGACGAGCCCGAGCCCTCGCCCTAGCCGAAGAGACTGCAAAAGCGACAAAGTCAAAACCTTGAGCTAAAAACAAAAGCAAGAAGTACGAAACGTCAACATACCTTGAGGATCGCCGCTCGAGAGAGATGATGCGGCACTCGGGGCACCCTCGGTCCGCTGAGGAAACGGCGGGAACCACCCAGTGGAAGCCATCAGCTCAGGAGAACGAAATCGTTCAACGGCTTTCCGAGCCTCCGACATTCCTCGGATCTCCTTCACAAAGTCGAGATCGTCGGCCCCCTCGTTAGCGGGAAACTCGGACAAAGGGCCGAACCGGAGCGGCGCGTCACCAAAAGCCTCCGCCGAGACCCACACCCACGGTCGTCGATTGTACTTCTCTGAATCAATGATCAGCTTAGTATTCCGTCGATCGCGGGCCACAAAGAAACTGGGTTGCCCGGGCGCAGGGAAGACCGCGATGAGATTGCGAAAATCACTCACGGTCATCACCCGCTCGGTCTGGCAATGCCACTCCATATGGCACATCGCCACTATGCGGTAGAATGCCGGGCTCATCTGACAAGCATGCACCCCCAGACGGGCGAGAAGCTGCTGAACGATGGGTTGAAACGGCAGCCGCAACCCGCAGTTAAGACTCGCAACTGAAACTGCGGCGAAACCACGACGAGGCCGGAAAGGACGGTCGTCCTTTAAAGGACGGAGAAGCGCCACGGATGACGGAATGGCAAAAGCCTCCCGGAGACCGACGAATGTCCGGTAGGTAAGCGTGCTCGAAGCATCGACCCCCGAACAATCGAAGTCCTCGGGAGCAGCAAGGCCCTCCTCGGGATACCACTCCGTCCTAGCAAGCGACCTCGCCGATACCAACGCCTCCGCGTCAGGGGTCTCGGGCTGAGAATCCCCTGGCTCCACGGAAGGGTCCCTGCCCTCCGACAAGACCGCGGCAGCTGCCGACGGTACCTCGGGACACTCCGATGCGAGGCCTTCGGCCCCCGGACATGTCTCTGACTCACCTCCGGGATCTTCAGACTCGGGACCAAAGTCGTCCACGCAGTCTATCTCGTCGAGAACCGACTCTAGCGGAGTCACCGCATCCGCGTCCGTAACATCTCCCGGCACGCCTTGAAAGCCCAAGTCGGACTGCGGCACGTCGAGGCGAACTTTGTCACGGACCCCCCCGCCAACTAAGTTGATCACGAGGCGAGGGGCAGGCTCCCCGGACGCGGGACGATCAAACTCCCCGCCTGTGCCGCGCCCAGTTGGCCCGCACTCTTCGAGAGGCTGAGCAGCGGGCACGGTCGCACCCAGCTCGCCTTCCTCCAACCACTGCTCTACTCCGCTTGGATTTTCTTCCACGTGCAGAGGAACTTCCCTTAATCCCGCGAAGAGATCATCCTCTGCGTGTTCAGAACCCTGAAACAAGAGAGAGAAATCAATCTCGGGACTCTCAGCTGAGAAAAGGGGAGGGACACCCATAATGCAAGCGTAAAAGAAGAAAACAAGCGTAAGAAAAGAGAAAAAATAAAGTGAGGAGTAAAGGGAAGGGGGGAGGTCTATTTATAGACTTCTAGGGGGGTAGGAGTCGAAATCCTACTCCCACAAGGAGCAAAATCGGAGTAGAAACTCCAAAAAGTCGGAGTTCTCCCGCGCGAAGCGAACCAGCCCCGCGCACGGGGCGCGCCGCGCGCCAAGCCTGCGCGCCGCGCGGGTCATGCGGCGCGGACCGCGCGCCGCGCCGTCCAGGGCGCGCGCCGCGCGGCCACCCCCTAAAAAAAAAAAGAAAAAACTTTCCTCGGGGCCACAAGGCACGGGAAACATTTTCCTCAAACACCCAACTAGAAGAACAAAAAGTTCATCGCTGGGACGCCTCCCGAACGACGAACTTGGGGGGCTAATGTTGTCGGTCGTTTTCGGAAAACCCGAGACGCCAAGAAGGCACGTCGCTCAAAGGGCCGATGGTCAGGCCGGAGGTCTTGAAGAGCGGCAAATCTTCAAGCCCTCGCTCAATCTCCTGACTCCTCGAGTCGAGCTTCGTTCCTCGAGTCGAGCCTTGAGTCAATCTCCTCGAGTCGAGCCTTGAATGGTTCCTCGAGTCGAGCCTTTAATAGTTCCTCGAGTCGAGCCTCGGGTCATTTTCGAGTTGAGCCTCGAGTCATCCTCGAGTCACTCCTCGAATCAAGTCGCTAGTCGCTCTCGCCGGGCCGAGCCTTGCTCCTCGAATCGAGTCACTCTCATCAAGTAGAAAGCTTCATATTTCACGTGAGAAGAATGGCATTCGAAGGCCCGCAAGAGCCCGGCAAGACGAGCCGCCCACTACGCACACAACGCGCTGCGCCAACCAGCCGGGCAGCAAGCAGCGCGCTGCGCCAGTCAAGGCACCCTGCGCCGCGCGTCCTGCGCCGCGCGTCCCGCGCCGCGCCCGGTGACCCGCGCGCCGCGCGCCGCGCGTTGTGCGCCGCCCTTTGTGCGCCGCGCGCGCCGTGCGCCTCCACTTGATGCCACACGCATTCCTAGTCCCACATGGACGAAAAAGGGACCTTCTAAGACTCCCAAACACCTATAAATACCCTCTCTCATTGAGGGGAAAGCCATCCCAAAATATCCAATAATTCTCTTCATCTCTTATCGACACGCTCGATTTCCCTGCTTCTCTGGATGCCATATTTGGCCTGAAGCAGGTTCTCTTCTCTCTCCCTCGTTCTCAAAGGTCCCGAAGCACTCACGGGAACTTCCCGGACGTCGCTCCCTTGGGCCGAACGTTCTCCAGTGCTCAAGCACGCCCCTAGGGTTCTCAACTAGAGCTACCCTCGCACGTCTAATACGCTAGACGCGTGCGCGATCTCCGAAGTTCTGAGACGCTGCCGAGGACTCCTCGCGCCCCGTTTCCTTCGTCGAGCACGCCTCTTCGCCAAGGCTCCACGCCTCATACTGCGTCACACGCGCTTGAACTACGTTCTGACCTGATCCCACGCACGGGTACGTAGGCAGCCGACAACCAAGGCACGGTCACTCATCCTCCTCACCCCCTACCTCTCCCGAGAGGCGGGTTGATCGGAGAGAACCCTAGCTCGAGACTATCGAGTTCACACTCTTGGCCCGGGTGCGATCACTTGGTCCGGCCTTGGATCGAACCGCCCGAGGTTTTAAATAGTTGTTCATTTTCGTGCGACAACATTTTGGCGCTAGAAGGAGGGGACTTCCCGACCTATTCAGCCCGAAATCCCTTCTATTCATCTTCTTCTTTTCTTCTGCGAACTCAACCTTCTCGAACTTGAGAAACGATGAGTAGCCAACCACCCGTACGTTCTGAGGGCGCAAACAACCCCGAAAACGTCGCTAAGACCAAGAAATACTTCTTGCGCTCCCGAGCGCATGGTGACGAAGAGTCGCTCCACGAAGAGAGCTCGACCCGCTCACCATCTCCATCTCCTGATAGCAGGGACAACCGCATCACGGAGTTGGAGGAGAGTATCCGCCGACTGAAGGCGAGGAACGCAAGGTACCACAGCCGACTGGCTGCGAAGCAACCTATGCGTGACACGACGATCCCCAACGGGGATCCTGAGAACCTCAACGAGGAAAGCCGCGACCCTGATTATGAGGATACTGGTGACTCGGAGGATGTCGAGACTTCTCTCACAAAGGACAGGGGACTCCCCGCCGTGTTTGAAGCCGGTCCGTCGAATCCCTTACCCCGAACAGGCGATGCGCTGGTAACTTCTCAAGAGGGGAATTCCCGACGTTCGGCCCTCGACCGACTAGGTCCAAGGGAGAATGTTGCGGAAAGTCAGGGCGCGCGGAGAGCGCACCGCCGCAAGCAGAGCCGGCGCCTTCGTACGGCCAGCCCTGATCTTAGGGACCACCTCACTGCTCAACGCATCGGGCGTGGCAATGATCTGAGAGAGCGACTCAGCTCTAGACCCAACATCCCGCTGGCAGCCCCAACTAACGGAAACCGCCGCGCAGGACAGGGGTCTAACGAGAGGCTGCAGGTGACTCCTCCCGATCAAGGGGTTACTCCAACGACCGGTCTCGATGTGGTCACTATGATCCACAACCTTCGAAATGAGGTACGAGATCTCCGAGAATACGGAATAGGTGGAAGTGCCTACGGAGTCGTTGAGGAGAACTCCTCGCCTTTCACTACTCAGATATTGGCTGAGGTTTGTACGGGGAATTTCAAGCTCCCGAACCTCGCTCCCTATGATGGGAAAGCAGATCCTGCTTACCACATCCAGCACTATGAAACCTGAATGACGATGCAGGGTGTTTCTCCTGGTGCCATGTGCCAAGCCTTTAGTTTGACCCTCGCCGGACCCGGCTTTGAGTGGTTCAAAAACTTAAGACCAGGAAGCATCCACTCGTTCAAAGACCTGAAGGACATGTTCCTGGCACGGTTCGCTACGTCTATGGTCCAAAAGAAGACCAAGATGTACCTGTGGTCAATCAGGCAAGAGAGTGGCGAGTCTCTTAGACGATACCTCGCCCGATTCACAGAAGAGTCAAACAAGGTCGACCGCTTTGACGACAGTGACGCGATTGCCGCTATCATAGAAGGCTTGCGCACGAGTGACTTCCTCAAGTCTGTCGTCGGCCGTGTCCCTTCCACCATGGCCGAGTTAATGACTCGAGCTAAGACCTTCATGGGAGTCGAAGATTACCTCGACGGACGCAAGAGCACTAATCAAAGCTCTCGCCGTCGAGAAGAACCTATCCGCGAGCAGAACGAACCTCGTAAGAGGCGAAACAAGGGGAACCAGGTTTCTAGCAACCAACCCCCAGTACCTCAGAAACCGCGACTTGCGGAAAACTTCAAAGGGTACTCGTCGTTCACGCCGCTGAACACGGCGCCGGAAAGGATATTGGCTCTGGCACGTGACAAGTTCACGCCCCCGGCTCCAATGAAGAAGGATCCCGCAACTCGCGATCGGTCCAGGTATTGTGAGTTCCATCGGGAATATGGTCATTTGACCTCGGAATGCTACAACCTCAAAAGGCAAATCGAGGCTCTGATCCAACGAGGCGAGCTGAAGGAGTTCGTGTTGCGCATGATTGGCGCTGCGGACCCCACCGCGAACAGACAGCAGTCTGGTCAAGGAGGAGGAGCAGCCGCCTCTGCCAACCAAACCCCGGCTACTGCCAACGCCAACCCACAACTGCACGTGGTAACCACCATACTGGGAGGTCCACAAGATGGGGATTCAGCCCGTCAACGGAAGAAATTCCTTAGGGCCGTGTCTCAGGAAGACGCTGCTATGCACGTCAACTTCACATATGAAGAACCTCCGTCCGTGCCTCACGAGACGATGTATTTCACCAATGAAGAGGCCAAGCGAGTTATGCATCCGCACAATGACGCGATCGTGCTCAAAGCCCAAGTGGCCAATAACTTGGTGAAAAGGGTTCTCATCGATAACGGCAGCGCTGCCGACATAATCTTCAAGTCCACCCTAGAGCGCATGAAGCTCGGGGGGCTGCGCCCGACTCCGACCCAAACGCCATTGTTTGGGTTCACTGGGGAAAAGGTTATGACCGAGGGCATCATCGACCTGCCGGTCACCTTTGGGACCCCTGGAGGAATCGAAGCCGTTCACATGGTCCCATTCCTAGTGGTCGATCAAGAGTCGCCCTACAACTTAATCATTGGGCGACCCACGTTGAACCGGCTGAGGGCAATCACTTCCACGTATCACCTACTGGTGAAGTTCCCCACCGAAGGGGGAATTGGCATCATGGCTGGAGACCAATCCCAAGCCAGAATATGCTACGTGCAAGGAGTTGATGGCAAGTCCGCGGGAAAAGCGGTCAACACAATCTTCCAACTGGAAGACGATTACCCATGCAACCTAAGGGATGCAAGGAAGTTCGGAGAACTTGACCCCCGCGATGAAATCGAAAGACTTAAAGTGGAAACCTCCGATGATCTTGTGCCAATCGTCCTGGACGAGTCGAAGCCTGATCAAGTTGTAAAAATCGGCACCCGACTTCCACTCGCCATCAAAACTCAGCTTACCGCCTTCCTTAGGGAGTTCAAGGATGTTTTTGCATGGACTCATGCGGACATGCCCGGAATCGATCCCGAGGTAATAGTGCACCGACTGAACGATGACCCAAAGGTCGCCGAAAAAGTGCAGGCTAGACGAACGTTCAACCCAGAACGATACCTGGCCATAAATGAAGAGGTCGAGAAACTCCTCACCGCAAACTTCATTCGGGAGGCTAAATACCCCAAATGGGTCGCCAACGTGGTAATGGTAAAAAAGCCCAATGGGAAGTGGCGAATTTGTATAGACTACAAAGATCTTAACAAAGCCTGCCCTAAGGATTGCTTTCCACTCCCGCGCATCGAACAACCAGTGGACGCCACGGCCGGCCATGAACTCCTAAGCTTCATGGACGCCTATTCAGGCTACAACGAAATTCGAATGCACGAGCCCGATCAAATTAAGACGACCTTTGTCACTGATCGAGGTCTCTACTGTTACAAGGTCATGCCTTTCGGCCTTAAGAACGCGGGAGCAACCTACCAACGCTTGGTAAATCGGATCTTCGCCGATCAAATCGGCAAGACGATGGAAGTATACGTGGACGACATGCTCGTTAAAAGCCTACTGGCAACTAATCACGTACGCGACCTTAGGGAGATGTTCACAATCCTCCGCCGATATAAAATGAAGCTCAACCCCAACAAATGCGTATTCGGGGTTGAATCCGGAAAGTTCCTCGGTTATATCGTCAGCCGACGAGGCATAGAAGCGAACCCGGAAAAAATCAAGGCACTCCTTGAAATGAAGTCGCCAAGACGAGTCAAAGAAGTGCAAAGCCTGACCGATCGGATTGCCGTTCTGACACGCTTCGTGTCTAAAGCCACCGACAAGTGTCAACCGTTCTTCAAAGCTCTTAAGAAGACGGACGGCTTTGAGTGGACGGACGAATGCGAAAGTGCCTTCCAAGAAATGAAGGCTTACTTTGGGTCCCCACCATTCCTCTCTAAACCGAAAGAGGGCGAGACGCTGTACGTGTATCTCGCCGTCTCTGAAAGAGCTGTAAGCGCCGTCCTTGTCCGCGAGGAGAACAAGGTCCAATGGCCAATTTACTACGTAAGCAAAGCCTTACTCGACCCGGAAACACGCTATACCGAGATTGAGAAACTTTCTCTGGCTCTCGTAACGGCAGCTAAGAAGCTACGACCGTACTTCCAAGCTCACCCAATTGCGGTGCGAACTGAGCATCCAATCGGTAAAGCTCTTCAAAAGGGAACGTCGACTCGCATGGCGATCTGGTCCCAAGAATTGAGCGAGTACGGGATTGAGTTCCACCCAAGAACGGCTATAAAGGGGCAGGCCTTAGCCGACTTCGTGGCAGAATTCTCCTACGCTCCCGATATGGGAAGAGCGGAAACTGACTTAAACGATAACGAGCTAACTCGGAAAAGGAAGGTAGACCCAACGGGTCCCATCTGGGAGTTATACGTAGACGGAGCATCTAATGCTCGGGGGGCTGGCGCCGGAATAATCCTAATTAACCCCGATGGGGAAAAGCTGCGATATGCCCTCCACTACGGCTTCCAAGCCTCCAACAATGAAGCTGAATACGAAGCGCTCATTGTAGGGATAGAGCTAGCACATAAGCTCGGCTCCCATAACCTGCGAATACACTGCGACTCGCAGTTGATCGTAAACCAGGTTAAGGGAGATTACATCGCCAAGGAGCCCAACATGGTCGCATACCTGGCTAAGACGAACTCCAAACTCGAGGCCTTCTCTTGGTTCGAGATTCACCAAATCCCGAGAGAACAAAATTCGGAGGCTGATGCGCTTGCTCGCCTCGGATCTGGCATCGACGAAGACGGATTGGGGACTGTGCCCATTGAATCTCTCCCACGACCGTCCGTCTCCCGAGACGAAGTCGGGACCATAGAAGTGGCATCTCAGCCCACGTGGATGGGCTCAATTATCGAGTTTTTGTGAAGAGGGGAACTCCCCGAAGACCGCAAGGAAGCCGATAAACCGAGGGCCTTAGCATCCAAATACAAGCTCCGAGAGGGCACGCTCTATAAGCGCGGTTACTCGACACCGCTGCTCTGATGCCTCGATAGCGTTGAGTCAACCAAGGTCCTCCGCGAAATCCATGAGGGCATCTGCGGAAACCACGCCGCTGGAACTTCCCTTGCGCTCAAAGCGCTTAAGCAAGGCTATTTATGGCCCTCCATGAAGCGAGATGCTTGCGAATGGGCAAGGCGTTGCGATAAATGCCAGCGCTTCGCGGAAATTCCGCGACAGCCCCCGACCCCGTTAAGCAGCATCGTTGTCCCACGTCCCTTTGCTAAGTGGGGCGTGGACATCATTGGCAAGCTCCCTAGAGCGCCGAGGCAATACGAGTACGCCATTATCGCCATCGACTACTTCACTAAGTGGGTAGAGGCCGAGCCGCTTGCCAGAATAACTGAGGCAAACACGACGAACTTCATCTGGAAGAACATCATATGCAGGCACGGTATCCCCGCCTCGATTGTAACCGACAACGGGGCGCAATTTGACAACGCGCGAGTAAGAGATATCTGCGATCAACTGAAGATCAGCAAGACCTTCTCCTCGCCGCGACATCCTCAGGCCAACGGCCAAGTCGAGGCAGTCAACAAGACTATCAAGAGCAACCTGAAAAAGAAGCTCGAAGAGAAGAAAGGCGCCTGGGCCGATGAATTACCATTCGTCCTATGGGCGTATAGGACAACCGCGCGAAACGCCACCGACGAGACGCCATTCTCCCTTGCATATCGGGTCGAGGCCGTGGTTCCAATTGAAACCGAGATACCCACGTTCCGAGTCGACACGTTCGACGAAGCGGAAAACAACGAGGCCATGCGCCTTGAGTTGGACCTGATCGACGAAAAGAGGGCGGAAGCATTCCGACGCCTCGCCGCACAGAAGCGCAAGGTCGAAAGATACTACAACTCCAAAATCAAAAGGCGAACCTTTGCTGTCGGAAGCCTTGTCCTCAGACGAGTGTTCCAAAACACACAAGTCCAAGGCGCCGGCGTCCTAGGCCCAAACTGGGAAGGCCCTTACAGAGTCCGCAAAGTCATTCACGACGGGACATACTACATCGAGCACACGGACGGAACTCCGATTCGCCACCCGTGGAACGCGGAGCACTTGAGGCAGTACTATCAGTAGCTAGCGTCCCCCGCTTTTTTATCGCTTTTATTTCCATTTTCAATAAGGCCTACGAGCCAATGTTTTAGGATTTGAATTTTCTCGCAAGTTTTTTTTTCGCAAAAGTAATAAAACTCAAGTTTTCCATTTCAATTTCGTTTTATGCAAGTTTTCTGGTTATCAACAATTAACTTATAACCCAAAAAACTTGGGGGGGCTAGCTATGGTAAGGAAACTTTCAAAAGAACACGCTCCACCAAAAAAAAATCGTAAGACGCCTACATGGCGCACGTAAGTCGCGTAAAGGCGCAGCCCGTAAGACGCCTACAGGGCGCAACCTAAGACGCCTACATGGCACACGTAAGTCGCGTAAAGGCGCAACCCGTAAGACGCCTACATGGCGCAACCTAAGACGCCTACATGGCGCACGTAAGTCGCGTAAAGGCGCAACCCGTAAGACGCCTATAGGGCGCAACCTAAGACGCCTACATGGCGCACGTAAGTCGCGTAAAGGCGCAACCCGTAAGACGCCTACATGGCGCAACCTAAGACGCCTACATGGCGCACGTAAGTCGCGTAAAGGCGCAACCCGTAAGACGCCTACATGGCGCAACCTAAGACGCCTACATGGCGCACGTAAGTCGCGTAAAGGCGCAACCCGTAAGACGCCTACATGGCGCAACCTAAGACGCCTACATGGCGCACGTAAGTCGCGTAAAGGCGCAACCCGTAAGACGCCTACATGGCGCAACCTAAGACGCCTACATGGCGCACGTAAGTCGCGTAAAGGCGCAACCCGTAAGACGCCTACATGGCGCAACCTAAGACGCCTACATGGCGCACGTAAGTCGCGTAAAGGCGCAGCCCGTAAGACGCCTACATGGCGCAACCTAAGACGCCTACATGGCGCACGTAAGTCGCGTAAAGGCGCAACCCGTAAGACGCCTACATGGCGCAACCTAAGACGCCTACATGGCGCACGTAAGTCGCGTAAAGGCGCAGCCCGTAAGACGCCTACATGGCGCAACCTAAGACGCCTACATGGCGCACGTAAGTCGCGTAAAGGCGCAGCCCGTAAGACGCCTACATGGCGCAACCTAAGACGCCTACATGGCGCACGTAAGTCGCGTAAAGGCGCAGCCCGTAAGACGCCTACATGGCGCAACCTAAGACGCCTACATGATGCACGTAAGTCTCTTACATGGCGCAACCCAAGACGCCTACATGGCGCGATCTGAGACGCCCACGTGGCACAATCCGGCACACGTAACACACCTACGTAACATGGCTGACTCGCAGTTGAAAATACTTAAGAACGCAAACCATCCAAGTGTTGTCAATGGTGCCCACAAGAAGAGTAGTAGTGTCTATTTATGTACATTTGATGTCATATAGTCTTACGAAGACTCTTGCTTGTAATTGCTTATTCATTAATAAAAGGTTGAAACGTTCATTCATTCTTTCTTTGTTTGAAGCTTTATGATAAAACCTTAGTCTTTTAGTCCATAAACAAACTTAACAACTTACGAAGAGACAAATGTAGATTTGCATGAACACACTCTTCGTAGTTTGCTTAAAACGATATATTCGCAATCTTAGGGTCAAAGGACTATTGACCTCAGTATGATTGTTAGAAGAATCTATGATGTCTGGTTATGAGGCATTGAGAGTTGGAGACTCTATAGTTCTTCTAGGTATCTTCCGAAGGTACTGAATTGACCAGTGCACTTCTAGAGACAATATAAGAACAAACCATTTAACCTCTTATGTCTCGAAGTCACTATGTATGAATTGCATCATGCTTACCTTAATCCTGAAATGAGACATGCCATTTCACACCTTAGTATTCTCATTTGAGAAAGTCAGAGTTCGGACTCACTATGTCATTCCGAACAGGGCCTATTGGTGAAATACTAAGTTGTGAGTATGTCATGAGTAACTTTGTGAAGTTCTCATAGATATGGAATTCATGTACAAGATTGCTGAAATGCAATGTATGTCACCTCATGCTTTGTTCCTTGGAGTGTGAATAAATGAACTGGCCAGTGTCCAAATTGAGTCCTGACTCTTTTGGATGAAACAATGTGACTTGTTAGCTCCTCGTCAATACATTGTTTCTAACTTATTCACAAGCGACAAAGGAGTTGAGGAAATAACAGCTAGAAGGGTAAAATGGTAATTTAGTAAATCCCGACTAGCTGATGACATTCATGAAGGGTAGCATAGATAATATTCAGTGGATCCGCTCATTATAATTAGGTCGAATTCTTGAGTAGAAAACAAATTCATTTGAACCGAGAGATTTTCAGTGTCAGCTCTTTAGTGGAGTCAGCTGGCATTAAGCTAAACTTGGAAAAGGTTTGTGAACTTTTGAGTCCAAGTGTTTAGCTAAAGCTTTGTTCATTTGGGTCCATGAGGTCACTGTCACGAATCACATCGATAGGAATAGTTAAACTGGAAGCTAAGTCAAAACAAGAACGAAAATAGTCAAAAGGGTATTTTTGTCTTTTGAGACAAAGGATGAAATGAATGTCAATAAATTTTTTGACAAGTTCATTTGATGACTTAATGTCACTCGGCCATAATATGATTAATTGGGCCTTGTGAATTAATTTCATTTCATAAGAATTTTATTGAAAATTCTTAATGGGCCTTTTTCATGTTGTCATGAACAAAATGGAAAAGCTTCTAGAAGCCCTTTCTAGATGGTGTAGGCGCCCATATTACCCAAGAGGAAAGAGAGTTTATTTTGTGCATAAATGTATTAAGATACTTGCCAAAAGAAAAAGAGGAAACAAATTTCCCCTAAGGGGAAAGCATGGTAGGCGCCCAAAAGGATCAAGAGAGAAGCAAATAAAAGAGGAAACAAATCCAAGGACTTACTTGCTTAGTCTTGGCCGTGTGACTCTTTGAAGGAAAAGGGAAATTGGCTCATGAATATGTGATATTCTATAGAAGAGGAAACTACCTTATTGAAGGTGAGACCTCTCCTATAAATAGGAGCCTCATTCCACACTTTTCATTCATGCAAAGTTTTAGAGATTGAGAGCTTCTCTCTCTAGACTTGGCCGCCCCTTCCTCTCTCTCTCTCTAGTTTTTATTTTCGATTTTTCTTGTTTTGGCACCTAGGTCCTCACTTGACCTAGCGTTTAGCTCTGCGACTTCGAGACTCGTTCTCAAGTCGTAGTGTTTAAAAGTGCCCACTCACTGATTCCTACTTTTCGAGTGATTTAGTGATAGAAACTTTCGTGGTTGCTCGAGGAGCCGAGGAAAGAAAGAGAGACGTGCTGCGAGGGGAGACGAGCGTTGCAACTTTCCAAAAGCTTCTACAAGGTTCAAGCTTCAAGAAAGGTTAGTAACTTTAATAGCTCATATTGGTTTTTATTTACATGCACATGCTCTTGTCTAGGTTAGTAAAAACTAGTTTTACTTAAAAAGAAAATTTTTAAAATTCCGCCGCTTAACGAAGCGTTAAACTTTTTCTTAAACCCTAGATCGATTCCAACAAATGGTATCAGAGCTATGGTCAAAGGAATGCATGTGCATGTTTTTAATTTATGAGCTTGAAAATCGTTTTCGAAAGTTTACTAATTTTGTGACAAGTTAGAATTGTAATCTTAGATTATTTTTAATTTATTGCTCTTGTCTCTAAATTAAAAACCATGTTGATTTTCTATGAGTTTGGGATGATGTTAAAACACATTAGAATCAGTTCTAAAAGTTTTTAATTTTTTATATTGAAAAACGTGTTTTAAAGGTTTGAGAATTTTCGAGTAAATTTTGTGACTAGTTTTATTTTCTTACTAGTTCCGTTTATTTACTTGAATCGTTTTATGCATGTTGTTATTTCTTTTATTCTATGTTGTTACCCTGCTAATAAAACACAAATAAAAGCTTTAAACAACATCTTAAAACGTTCCGTTACACTCGATTCTTTTTCGCACCTAAAAGGACGAAGCTTTAATTTATTTCTTTTTCTTCGAGCTGGAATGTAAACCCGCATTAAAAGCGGCATAACTCTCTGCTCAGAAATCGAAATTTAATGATTCTTGAATCAAATTAAAGCTCTGTCTGTCCTCTGTCCAATGCCACCGGTTTCGACTCAAAAGGACATCGGAGCCGCCAGATATGGCGATTTTACTCCGAGGTGCGCGGCTGTCTGAAACTCCAGTTTTTTAGAAATCCGGATTTTCAAACCCCACTACCATGAGTTATAGAACTCTAATGAGAAAATTTTCTTGAGCAAAAATGTTTTTCATATGATTATAAACATGATGTGTAAAGATTAAAAGTTTTGATTTTTGAAAGATTAATTGAAATTGAATTTTTACAAAACTAGTTTGAATTTTGAAAAACCGTTTTCACTTTCAAACTTGAAAATATTTTGTCATCCAAATCAAATAAGTTTTCAAAATGTTTTCAAAACTATATCTATATCACATATGTTCAAAATCTATATGCTCTTGAAATTTTGAGTGGGAGGTCTCTTTGTAGACAAAGCCGAAAAATAAAAAGATGTGTAATCTCAAACTTTCAAGTGTTCGAGTGAGTTGAAGTTCACACTTCCCTCACGCACTTTCCCGAAATAGAAAATAGGAAAAGATCGAGTATGTCCCTTGTGCCTTTATGCACTAATACTGCTCTGAACATGTCGATCTAGGATTCTCTTCTAGTTGTCCGCTCTGTCGCTCTCTAACTAGGAAATTTGTTTCCGAACTTAAAAGAGTCGATGAACCATCTCCAAAAACTAAGTGGGAGGGTTATACTTGTTGTTTGTAACCCACGATCCCCAACACTAATGAAAAGTGCAAGTGTCGCCGGACTAAGAGTCACCCTCGTGGCCCTCTCTTAAATGAGAGTACTCAAGGGCGCTTTGCTCTGATCATTGCTCAATGAGCTACGTTCGAGAGTGAGACGATGATGACAAGACCTCCCCTCGGCGGATTGTTTTTCAAAGTCAATCTTTTGGACTAAGTGGTTGGTTACACACTTAGACTCAATCCCTAGTAATCCTCCCTCGAGGCCCTGCGAAAGGATGTGAGTGATCAAACCAATTTACAAGGTGGCTAGTCAAAATTGATGTATTGACATCTTGGCTATGCATTAATGATGAGTCATTTACTTATGAAAGGAGACTCGTTGCGGCCTTCCCTCGAAGGAGTAAAGTGTCATTTCGTTCATAACACCTTTGGATTTTACAAAAGTCTTAATGAAACTTAAATCCTAAACCAAAGACTAATCATAAACTTGTTTCAACTTATATAGGCAATATGTCTCTCAACCCTCTCTCTATCTTTCTTTCCTCGAACCAACTCGAAAACGAAAACTACATAGATTCGAAACATAACCTCGACATAATACCTACCGTTAACAAGCACAAATGGGTACTCACCACCCCGTGTCCTCCTCTGACGAATGATGATTCAACTCAAGAGGACAATGACGCCTTAGCGGCCTGGCTTCGATCCGATGAGATTGTGAGGTGCTATATCTTAGCATCTATGAACAATATGTTGAACAAGCAACATCGTGACATCGAGACTGCCGCTGACATGCTCTACAATCTCCTTGAGAGTTTTGGAGGGCAAAGGCGTCAAGCAAGGCAAAAAGCAGTCCGACAGTTTATGAACTGTCATATGAAGGCTAGGACTCCTGTTAGAGGCTTTATGATACTGATCATTAGTTTTCTAAATAAAATGGAAATCCTAGGATCTGAGACTGATGGGAAGAATCTCATAGATATGATCTTAGAAACTCTCCCCGCGTCTCTTGATACCTCCAAGATGAACTACTCCATAAACAAGCTAGAGTACACTGCTACCAAGCTTATGGAGGAACTTCACACTGCTGTAGGTTTCACTAAGAGAAAGAGGAATCAAGGAGAGGCACATGCTACTGAGCGAAAAGCCTCCGCCTCTGAAACTGTGAAGAGACCTTACAAGGCCGACAAAATGAACTGTCCCGCCTATCTCAAAGCAAAGGAACATGGTATTGTACTAGTTACCGAAGCATGCTTAGTAGCTGATAATGTATCAACGTGGATTCTTGACTCCGCTGCTACTAACCATATTTGCTGTTCCTTGAATGGTTTCAAGAAAACCAAAAGCTTAGAGGAACGCGAGTTCTGTTTCAAATGGGGTGATGGGAGCCTGGTGTCTGCAAAGGCTGTGGGATCTGTGACGCTGTCTTTTGAAGACCGCACTTTAAACTTGAATAATGTTTATTTTGTTCCTACCTTTGGGAAGAACTTAATATCCGTTGCTCGTCTTCTTGAGCAAGATTATTGTTTAAAGTTCATTAAGAATGGAATTCGTATTTCGTTTCCTGATAATTCTTTTGTCACTGATGCATGTATGAAGAATGCTCTTTTTTACATCTATCCCACTCAACCTTCTCTTTTAGACACCGAAATAGATAACGATCTAATTAGGGAGCCAAAGAGGATCAAACTTTCTGAATCCTCCGATCTAACAAAATCAACATACCTCTGGCACTTAAGACTTGGTCATATCCGTCTAGATAGGATTAAGAGACTTGTGAGGGATGGTCCACTCCAAGCCTCTGCAATAGGTTCACTACCTACTTGTGAATCCTGCATAGAAGGAAAAATGACTAAGCGCCCTTTCTCCGATAAGGGTCGAAGAGCCACTGAGTTGCTGGAACTAATACATTCTGATGTATGTGGTCCGCTCAACCAACAGGCGCGTGGAGGATACGAATACTTCGTTACCTTCACTGATGATTACTCAAGATATGGGTTTGTCTATTTGCTTAAACACAAATCCGAGACCTTTAACGTATTTAAGGTCTTTAGGGCTTTAGTGGAAAAGCAAACTGGCAAAGTGATCAAAACCCTTCGATCTGATCGAGGTGGTGAGTATATGTCTGGAGAGTTCGATGACTTTCTTAAAGAAGAAGGTATCACTTCTCAGCTTACCGCACCTGGCACACCTCAACAAAACGGAGTGTCAGAGAGAAGAAACCGAACTCTTATGGAGATGGTTAGATCAATGATGAGTTACTCATCACTCCCGCTTTCCTTTTGGGGATATGCCCTCGAAACAGCCACCTACATTCTGAACCAAGTTCCGTCCAAAACGGTTCCTGGTACTCCTTATGAATGATGGACTGGCCGTAAAGTGAATCTTGGCCGCATCCGAATTTGGGGTTGCCCTGCACACGTGCTGAGGCAAAAGACTAGCAAGTTGGCTAGTAGGTCAGAATTGTGCCTGTTTGTAGGATATCCGAAGGAAACCAAAGGTTTTACTTTCTATAGTCCCGAGGACGATAAGACTTTCGTTAGCACGAATGCTCGTTTCCTTGAGGAGGACTTTATGAAGGATGCGAAACCTAGAAGCAAAATTGTGCTTGAAGAAAAGTTGGGTGAGGAAGCTTCTACCACGTCTGTAAGAACTGTTCTTACCCCAACTGAAACACAACCTAACTCATCAGAATCTCGTCAAGTAGTACTTCGACGTAGTGGGAGGGCTACTCAAAAGCCTGACAGGTACATGTCTTATGGAGACTCTCTTGTAGCCGTCTCCGACATGGATGACCCTGTTTCCTATAGCCAAGCGATGGCTTGTTCTGAATCAAACCTTTGGCTTGACGCCATGAAAGTTGAGATGCACTCGATGTATGTCAACAAAGTCTGGAAACTTGTAGACCTTCCTGAAGGGATTAAACCCGTAGGGTGTAAGTGGATATACAAGAAGAAAAGGGGTCCTGATGGGAACGTTGAGACGTTCAAAGCACGACTTGTGGCGAAGGGTTATACCCAACAAGAAGGGATTGACTATGAAGAAACCTTCTCGCCAGTCGCGATGCTTAAATCCATCCGCATACTCCTATCCATAGCTGCAGCTCTCGACTATGAGATCTGGCAAATGGATGTCAAGACAGCCTTTCTGAATGGCAATCTTGACGAGCGCATTTACATGGCTCAACCAGACGGTTTCGTGGATGAAGGTCAAGAGACCAAGGTTTGTGAGTTGCTTAAATCCATTTATGGACTAAAGCAAGCATCTAGGTCATGGAATATTAGATTCGATGAAACTGTAAAGAGCTTTGGCTTTGAACAGTCAATGGATGAGCCTTGTGTTTACAAGTTAATACACGAAGGCAAAGTTGTGTTTCTGGTACTATATGTCGATGATATACTACTCATTGGTAATGACGTGGGTAAGTTATCTGAGGTTAAGGTCTGGCTAGCAAAGCAATTTGATATGAAAGATCTAGGAGAAGCCGCGTACATTCTGGGAATCCAAATCTTTCGAGATAGGAAAAACCGGACCCTGTCGCTCTCTCAAGCATCTTATATTGATAAGGTGATGGATCGCCTCTCGATGCAAGACTGCAAGAGGGGTCAAACACCCATTAGGCATGGAGTTTCACTCTCTAAGGACCAGTCTCCCAAGACTGCACAAGAGATTGAAGACATGAGGAAGATTCCTTACGCCTCTGCCGTAGGAAGCCTCATGTATGCTATGCTTTGCACTAGACCTGATATATGTTTCGCCGTTAGCGTAGTTAGCCGTTTCCAATCCAACCCTGGACCCGAGCACTGGATTGCTGTTAAGCATGTTCTTAAGTATCTTCGAAGAACTAGGAACTTGATGCTTACATACTCAGGTACTGACCTGACTATGATGGGATATACCGACTCCGATTTTCAAGCGGATAAGGATTCCAGGAAATCCACTTCGGGATCTGTGTTCATCCTTAATGGTGGAGTTGTTGTGTGGAGAAGTATTAAGCAATCTTGCATTGCTGACTCCACAATGGAAGCAGAATATGTGGCTGCTTGTGAAGCATCCAAAGAGGCTGTATGGCTTAGAAAATTCCTTAAGTATTTGGAAGTTGTTCCAAACGTCGACGAGCCCATGACCCTTTATTGTGATAATAGTGGGGCTGTCGCTAACTCAAAGGAACCTAGAAGCCATAAGCACTCTAAGCATATTGAGAGGAAATACCATTTGATTCGAGAGATCGCGCAACGCGGAGACGTGGAGGTGAAGTAGATCTCTGGTAGATCTATTCGCCAAGGCCCTAGCGAACATGGTCTTCGACCAACTTCTAGAGGGATTAGGCATGTAGGACTACTCACATCTTCTTTGAGTCAAGTGGGAGTTTGTTGTCAATGGTGCCCACAAGAAGAGTAGTAGTGTCTATTTATGTACATTTGATGTCATATAGTCTTACGAAGACTCTTGCTTGTAATTGCTTATTCATTAATAAAAGGTTGAAACGTTCATTCATTCTTTCTTTGTTTGAAGCTTTATGATAAAACCTTAGTCTTTTAGTCCATAAACAAACTTAACAACTTACGAAGAGACAAATGTAGATTTGCATGAACACACTCTTCGTAGTTTGCTTAAAACGATATATTCGCAATCTTAGGGTCAAAGGACTATTGACCTCAGTATGATTGTTAGAAGAATCTATGATGTCTGGTTATGAGGCATTGAGAGTTGGAGACTCTATAGTTCTTCTAGGTATCTTCCGAAGGTACTGAATTGACCAGTGCACTTCTAGAGACAATATAAGAACAAACCATTTAACCTCTTATGTCTCGAAGTCACTATGTATGAATTGCATCATGCTTACCTTAATCCTGAAATGAGACATGCCATTTCACACCTTAGTATTCTCATTTGAGAAAGTCAGAGTTCGGACTCACTATGTCATTCCGAACAGGGCCTATTGGTGAAATACTAAGTTGTGAGTATGTCATGAGTAACTTTGTGAAGTTCTCATAGATATGGAATTCATGTACAAGATTGCTGAAATGCAATGTATGTCACCTCATGCTTTGTTCCTTGGAGTGTGAATAAATGAACTGGCCAGTGTCCAAATTGAGTCCTGACTCTTTTGGATGAAACAATGTGACTTGTTAGCTCCTCGTCAATACATTGTTTCTAACTTATTCACAAGCGACAAAGGAGTTGAGGAAATAACAGCTAGAAGGGTAAAATGGTAATTTAGTAAATCCCGACTAGCTGATGACATTCATGAAGGGTAGCATAGATAATATTCAGTGGATCCGCTCATTATAATTAGGTCGAATTCTTGAGTAGAAAACAAATTCATTTGAACCGAGAGATTTTCAGTGTCAGCTCTTTAGTGGAGTCAGCTGGCATTAAGCTAAACTTGGAAAAGGTTTGTGAACTTTTGAGTCCAAGTGTTTAGCTAAAGCTTTGTTCATTTGGGTCCATGAGGTCACTGTCACGAATCACATCGATAGGAATAGTTAAACTGGAAGCTAAGTCAAAACAAGAACGAAAATAGTCAAAAGGGTATTTTTGTCTTTTGAGACAAAGGATGAAATGAATGTCAATAAATTTTTTGACAAGTTCATTTGATGACTTAATGTCACTCGGCCATAATATGATTAATTGGGCCTTGTGAATTAATTTCATTTCATAAGAATTTTATTGAAAATTCTTAATGGGCCTTTTTCATGTTGTCATGAACAAAATGGAAAAGCTTCTAGAAGCCCTTTCTAGATGGTGTAGGCGCCCATATTACCCAAGAGGAAAGAGAGTTTATTTTGTGCATAAATGTATTAAGATACTTGCCAAAAGAAAAAGAGGAAACAAATTTCCCCTAAGGGGAAAGCATGGTAGGCGCCCAAAAGGATCAAGAGAGAAGCAAATAAAAGAGGAAACAAATCCAAGGACTTACTTGCTTAGTCTTGGCCGTGTGACTCTTTGAAGGAAAAGGGAAATTGGCTCATGAATATGTGATATTCTATAGAAGAGGAAACTACCTTATTGAAGGTGAGACCTCTCCTATAAATAGGAGCCTCATTCCACACTTTTCATTCATGCAAAGTTTTAGAGATTGAGAGCTTCTCTCTCTAGACTTGGCCGCCCCTTCCTCTCTCTCTCTCTAGTTTTTATTTTCGATTTTTCTTGTTTTGGCACCTAGGTCCTCACTTGACCTAGCGTTTAGCTCTGCGACTTCGAGACTCGTTCTCAAGTCGTAGTGTTTAAAAGTGCCCACTCACTGATTCCTACTTTTCGAGTGATTTAGTGATAGAAACTTTCGTGGTTGCTCGAGGAGCCGAGGAAAGAAAGAGAGACGTGCTGCGAGGGGAGACGAGCGTTGCAACTTTCCAAAAGCTTCTACAAGGTTCAAGCTTCAAGAAAGGTTAGTAACTTTAATAGCTCATATTGGTTTTTATTTACATGCACATGCTCTTGTCTAGGTTAGTAAAAACTAGTTTTACTTAAAAAGAAAATTTTTAAAATTCCGCCGCTTAACGAAGCGTTAAACTTTTTCTTAAACCCTAGATCGATTCCAACACCAAGTGACTGGCGTGTTTGAAAACGTATCCTGCCGAGATAAAAGGATGGACAAAATCATTGACACAAACAAGTGACCATCCATGCATGCCATAGAAGATAAATGTGCGAAAACGTTCATAAAAATAAATGAATAACTCCTCATAAAAGAAAGGGGCAATTGCCTCAAAACCGAGAAAGCATGCGCTAAGACAAGTGCGCTAAAGGGAAATATCCTAGTAAGCAAGCGCTAAGACAAGTGCGCTGAACGGAAAAACCTAAAAAGCACGCGCTAAAACATTTGCGCAGGAAAAATAAAGAAAGAAAACTGTCACTCGGCGGGATCGTCGCCCCCAGGGTCGGCCCCGTCGAGTGGTGGGAAAAGCGAGTCGAAGAAGTCGAAGGTGACCCCCCGAGAAACATTCTCGGCAGCTGTGGCGTCCCGACACTCCACCGCCGCTGCGTGCCTTGCCTCCTCGACTCCGACATCAAAGTCGTCCTGAAGGTCGGACGCAAGCTGCTCCGCCGCGGCTTTCTCCTCGGTGACCCGAACCACCTCCTCCGCCAAGGAGTCGCGCTTACGCTCCGCACGAACACGGGCAGCCTCACTCGATGTAAGCTGGCCCTGAAGAATGCCAACTTCTTCCGTGCGCGATTCCAACTGACGTCGAAGGTCCCGCGCTTCGCTCCGGAAGACCTCCGTCGATCGAGTCGCCACTTCAAGGGCTTGACGTTCCGCCGTTAGCTCCTCAGCCATCTTCGTCACCACTGCCTGAGCACGGTCGCACTTGCCGCGGGTAACTCCCAACTCCACGCGAGCCTCCTGAAGCTGCTCGCGGAGACTCGCAAACTCCGCCTTTGAATGAGAACCTCGCTCGGCGTGAGCCAGCTGAGACTTCGCTTGAGCAAGCTCCTCCTGGGCGCGACTCATCCGCCTGATGAGGTCGTGAAGGATCTTCTCGCCCCGGGTCGCTCGAGCAAGCACCTGAGAAGGCAAAAAGACAGTTTAGCAAAAGACAGATTCATCGCAAGCGAGGCAAGGGAAACTCACTCTCTGTGCATCGGAAACGCCGTGACGAAAGAACTCCACGTCACTGCTGGCCACAACGCTCTTCCACATCTTCATCGAAGATTGAGCAAGGCCCAGGGAACATTCCCCCCTAACCTCCGCGGCCTCCACGTCGACCATCGAATTCACGCGCTTAGAGTCCGAAGACGTGTCTGGCAAAGCTGAGGAGGAAGGTCGCTTCAAAGAAGCGCGAGGACCGCTCTCCGCCCGATGATCGGTATCGAGTTTCTCCCGACCATCCCGCGCAGCAATCCGACGACGAACCGCCGCCAACGACTTCGGGTCCCGGGAAGCCTTCGCTAGACGAGCCCGAGCCCTCGCCCTAGCCGAAGAGACTGCAAAAGCGACAAAGTCAAAACCTTGAGCTAAAAACAAAAGCAAGAAGTACGAAACGTCAACATACCTTGAGGATCGCCGCTCGAGAGAGATGATGCGGCACTCGGGGCACCCTCGGTCCGCTGAGGAAACGGCGGGAACCACCCAGTGGAAGCCATCAGCTCAGGAGAACGAAATCGTTCAACGGCTTTCCGAGCCTCCGACATTCCTCGGATCTCCTTCACAAAGTCGAGATCGTCGGCCCCCTCGTTAGCGGGAAACTCGGACAAAGGGCCGAACCGGAGCGGCGCGTCACCAAAAGCCTCCGCCGAGACCCACACCCACGGTCGTCGATTGTACTTCTCTGAATCAATGATCAGCTTAGTATTCCGTCGATCGCGGGCCACAAAGAAACTGGGTTGCCCGGGCGCAGGGAAGACCGCGATGAGATTGCGAAAATCACTCACGGTCATCACCCGCTCGGTTTGGCAATGCCACTCCATATGGCACATCGCCACTATGCGGTAGAATGCCGGGCTCATCTGACAAGCATGCACCCCCAGACGGGCGAGAAGCTGCTGAACGATGGGTTGAAACGGCAGCCGCAACCCGCAGTTAAGACTCGCAACTGAAACTGCGGCGAAACCACGACGAGGCCGGAAAGGACGGTCGTCCTTTAAAGGACGGAGAAGCGCCACGGATGACGGAATGGCAAAAGCCTCCCGGAGACCGACGAATGTCCGGTAGGTAAGCGTGCTCGAAGCATCGACCCCCGAACAATCGAAGTCCTCGGGAGCAGCAAGGCCCTCCTCGGGATACCACTCCGTCCTAGCAAGCGACCTCGCCGATACCAACGCCTCCGCGTCAGGGGTCTCGGGCTGAGAATCCCCTGGCTCCACGGAAGGGTCCCTGCCCACCGACAAGACCGCGGCAGCTGCCGACGGTACCTCGGGACACTCCGATGCGAGGCCTTCGGCCCCCGGACATGTCTCTGACTCACCTCCGGGATCTTCAGACTCGGGACCAAAGTCGTCCACGCAGTCTATCTCGTCGAGAACCAACTCTAGCGGAGTCACCGCATCCGCGTCCGTAACATCTCCCGGCACGCCTTGAAAGCCCAAGTCGGACTGCGGCACGTCGAGGCGAACTTTGTCACGGACCCCCCCGCCAACTAAGTTGATCACGAGGCGAGGGGCAGGCTCCCCGGACGCGGGACGATCAAACTCCCCGCCTGTGCCGCGCCCAGTTGGCGCGCACTCTTCGAGAGGCTGAGCAGCGGGCACGGTCGCACCCAGCTCGCCTTCCTCCAACCACTGCTCTACTCCGCTTGGATTTTCTTCCACGTGCAGAGGAACTTCCCTTAATCCCGCGAAGAGATCATCCTCTGCGTGTTCAGAACCCTGGAACAAGAGAGAGAAATCAATCTCGGGACTCTCAGCTGAGAAAAGGGGAGGGACACCCATAATGCAAGCGTAAAAGAAGAAAACAAGCGTAAGAAAAGAGAAAAAATAAAGTGAGGAGTAAAGGGAAGGGGGGAGGTCTATTTATAGACTTCTAGTGGGGTAGGAGTCGAAATCCTACTCCCACAAGGAGCAAAATCGGAGTAGAAACTCCAAAAAGTCGGAGTTCTCCCGCGCGAAGCGAACCAGCCCCGCTCACGGGGCGCGCCGCGCGCCAAGCCTGCGCGCCGCGCGGGTCATGCGGCACGGACCGCGCGCCGCGCTATCCAGGGCGCGCGCCGCGCGGCCACCCCCTAAAAAAAAAAAAAAAAAAAAAAAGAAGAAGAAAGAAAAAAGAAAAAACTTTCCTCGGGGCCACAAGGCACGGGAAACATTTTCCTCAAACACCCAACTAGAAGAACAAAAAGTTCATCGCTGGGACGCCTCCCGAACGACGAACTTGGGGGGCTAATGTTGTCGGTCGTTTTCGGAAAACCCGAGACGCCAAGAAGGCACGTCGCTCAAAGGGCCGATGGTCAGGCCGGAGGTCCTGAAGAGCGGCAAATCTTCAAGCCCTCGCTCAAACTCCTGACTCCTCGAGTTGAGCTTCGCTCCTCGAGTCGAGCCTTGAGTCAATCTCCTCGAGTCGAGCCTTGAATGGTTCCTCGAGTCGAGCCTTTAATAGTTCCTCGAGTCGAGCCTCGGGTCATTTTCGAGTTGAGCCTCGAGTCACTCCTCGAATCAAGTCGCTAGTCGCTCTCGCCGGGCCGAGCCTTGCTCCTCGAATCGAGTCACTCTCATCAAGTAGAAAGCTTCATATTTCACGTGAGAAGAATGGCATTCGAAGGCCCGCAAGAGCCCGGCAAGACGAGCCGCCCACTACGCACACAACGCGCTGCGCCAGCCAGCCGGGCAGCAAGCAGCGCGCCGCGCCGGCCAGGCAGCGCGTCGCGCCAGTCAAGGCACCCTGCACCGCGCGTCCTGCGCCGCGCGTCCCGCGCCGTGCCCGGTGACCCGCGCGCCGCGCCCCCTGCGCCGCGCGCCGCGCGCCGCACGTTGTGCGCCGCCCTTTGTGCGCCGCGCGCGCCGTGCGCCTCCACTTGATGCCACACGCATTCCTAGTCCCACATGGACGAAAAAGGGACCTTCTAAGACTCCCAAACACCTATAAATACCCTCTCTCATTGAGGGGAAAGCCATCCCAAAATATCCAATAATTCTCTTCATCTCTTATCGACACGCTCGATTTCCCTGCTTCTCTGGATGCCATATTTGGCCTGAAGCAGGTTCTCTTCTCTCTCCCTCGTTCTCAAAGGTCCTGAAGCACTCACGGGAACTTCCCGGACGTCGCTCCCTTTGGCCGAACGTTCTCCAGTGCTCAAGCACGCCCCTAGGGTTCTCAACTAGAGCTACCCTCGCGCGTCTAATACGCTAGACGCGTGCGCGATCTCCGAAGTTCTGAGACGCTGCCGAGGACTCCTCGCGCCCCGTTTCCTTCGTCGAGCACGCCTCTTCGCCAAGGCTCCACGCCTCATACTGCGTCACACGCGCTTGAACTACGTTCTGACCTGATCCCACGCACGGGTACGTAGGCAGCCGACAACCAAGGCACGGTCACTCATCCTCCTCACCCCCTACCTCTCCCGAGAGGCGGGTTGATCGGAGAGAACCCTAGCTCGAGACTATCGAGTTCACACTCTTGGCCCGGGTGCGATCACTTGGTCCGGCCTTGGATCGAACCGCCCGAGGTTTTAAATAGTTGTTCATTTTCGTGCGACAACACTTTGCACTAGACCTGACATTTATTTCGCCGTTGGCGTAGTTAGCCATTTCCAATCCAACCCTGGACCCGAGCACTGGATTGCTGTTAAGCATGTTCTTAAGTATCTTCGAAGAACTAGGAACTTGATGCTTACATACTCAGGTACTGACCTGACTATGACGGGATATATCGACTCTGATTTTCAAGCAGATAAGGATTCCAGGAAATCCACTTCGGGATCTGTGTTCATCCTTAATGGTGGAGCTGTTGTGTGGAGGAGTATTAAGCAATCTTGCATTGCTGACTCCACAATGGAAGCAGAATATGTGGCTGCTTGTGAAGCATCCAAAGAGGCTGTATGGCTTAGAAAATTCCTTAAGTATTTGGAAGTTGTTCCAAACGTCGACGAGCCCATGACCCTTTATTGTGATAATAGTGGGGCTGTCGTTAACTCAAATGAACCTCGAAGCCATAAACGCTCTAAGCATATTGAGAGGAAATACCATTTGATTCGAGAGATCGTGCAGCGCGGAGACGTGGAAGGGAAGAAGATCTGAACGGTGGACAACCTAGCAGATCCATTCACAAAGGCCCTAGCGAACAAGGTCTTCGACCAACATCGAGAGGGATTAGGCATGAAAGACTACACACATCTTCTTTGAGTCAAGTGGGAGTTTGTTGTCAATGGTTATGAGGCATTTGAGTCAAAGGACTATTGACCTCAGTACGATTGTTAGAAGAATCTATGATGTCTGGTTATGAGGCATTGAGAGTTGGAGACTCTATAGTTCTTCTAGGTATCTTCTGAAGGTACTGAATTGACCAGTGCACTTCTAGAGACAAGATAAGAACAAACCACTTAACCTCTTATGTCTCGAAGTCACTACGTATGAATTGCATCATGCTTACCTTAATCCTGAAATGAGACATGCCATTTCACAGCTTAGTATTCTCATTTGAGAAAGTCAGAGTTCGGGCTCACTATGTGATTCCGAACAGGGCCTATTGGTGAAATACTAAGTTGTGAGAATGTCATGAGTAACTTTGTGAAGTTCTCATAGATATGGAATTCATGTACAAGATTGCTTAAATGCAATGTATGTCACCTCATGCTTTGTTCCTTGGAGTGTGAATAAATGAACTGGCCAGTGTCCAAATTGAGTCCTGACTCTTTTGGATGAAACAATGTGACTTGTTAGCTCCTCGTCAATACATTATTTCTAAGTTATTCACAAGCAACAAAGGAGTTGAGGAAATAACAGCTAGAAGGGTAAAATGGTAATTTAGTAAATCCCGACTAGCTGATGACATTCATGAAGGGTAAACATAGATAATATTCAGTGGATCCGCTCATCATAATTAGGTTGAATTCTTGTGTAGAAAATAAATTCATTTGAACCGAGAGATTTTCAGTGTCAACTCTTTAGTGGAGTCAGTTGGCATTAAGCTAAACTTGGAAAAGGTTTGTGAACTTTTGAGTCCAAGTGTTTAGCTCAAGCTTTGTTCATTTGGTTCCATGAGGTTACCGTCATGAATCACATCGAGTAGGAATAGTTAAACTGGAAGCTAAGTCAAAACAAGAACGAAAATTGTCAAAAGGGTATTTTTGTCTTTTGAGACATAGGATGAAATGAATGTCAATAAATTTTTTGACAAGGTCATTTGATGACATGCATTACTCGGCCATAATAAGATTAATTGGGCCTTGTGGATTAATTTCATTTCATAAGAATTTTATTGAAAATTCTTAATGGGCCTTTTACATGCTGTCATGAACAAATGAAGAAGCTTCTAGAGACCATGTGGGCGCCTACCCTATAGAGAAATAGGAGAGATTATTTTGTGCATAAATGTATCAAGATACTTGCCAAAAGAAAAAGAGGAAACAAATTTGCATATGGATGCATTAGGGGAATCGGCCAAGGCTAGAAAGGAACAAAAAAGGAAACAAATCAAGGCCTCTAGAAGGCTTGTGTTGGCCGAGCATCTCAAGTGGGAAAAGAGGTAATTGGCTCATGAATATGTGATATTCTATAGAAGAGGAAAGTACCTTATAGAAGGTGAGACCTCTCCTATAAATAGGAGCCCCTTTTCTTCACAATTCATTCAATCCAAGTTTAAGAGATTTGAGAGACTCTCTCTCTATAACTTTGGCCGCCCCTTCCTCTCTCTCTCTCTAGTTTATTTTCGATTTTTTGTTTTGGCACCTAGGTCCTCATTCGACCTAGTGTTTAGCTCTGCGACTTCAAGACTCGTTCTTAAGTCGTAGTGTTTAAAAGTGCCCACTCACTGATTCCTTTATTTCGAGTGATTTAGTGATAGAAACTTTCGTGGTTGCTCGAGGTGCCGAGGAAAGAAAGAGAGACGTGCTGCGAGGGGAGACGAGCGTTGCAAACTTTCCAAAAGCTTCTTCAAAGTTCAAGCTTCAAGAAAGGTTAGTAAACTTCTATACTCATAATAGTTTTTAATTACATGTACTTGCTCTTTGTCTAGGTTAGTAAAAAACCGTTTTTACTTGTAAAAGAAATTTTTTAAAATTCCGCCGCTTACCGAAGCGTTAATTATTTTCTTAAACCCTTGATCGATTCCAACAAATCTCAATCCTGGGTCAAAGTCTAACCCGTCTATAATGATGGCAAAGAATTAAATTGGCTGAAGGAAACTTATCTTCTCTGGTCAAAGTGGGAGATTGTTGGGAATATTGCCCACTTGAAGATAATGAATAAATGATTACTAAATTTGATAATAAGATTACATTATTAGCATTATATGATTAGTGGGTTGAGTTCTAAACAATTAGAATCAATAACAACTATCTTCCATACCCTCCGTATTAAACTGAGTCACGTGCTGGGCACCTGAGTTTGGGCGGTGAGCTAAAACGAGGTCGATGACTGATATACGCCTGGAAAGCTATATCTAAAGTCATATATGTGGAACACATAGGTGAAGGCTGATCACTATGTGGGAGCATTCTACACTTGTGGTAAGTGTACGACTTGGACAGGTCTTGGTGTAGATGTGTCGTTTAAGGACCGTTATGACACACTAACCGAGGCCACTATGACGGTCACAGTGAGACTTGATCTAAATCCTGAAGTGATCATGGACACTGGGTTATGTTACTGAGCTCTTTGACTCATTCGCTAAAAGGCTATTCATGCTAATCACAGCTTATGTCTTGGGAGTTTTCTCAGAGCATAATTCGAGTGGGAAATGATTTACAGATATGGAATCCAGCCTTCCTGAAAGAAGGTTAATGCTCTCTCACCTAAGGGTTGATTCCAGAACCGATAGATTGCTAGCACTTTCGAAGTAAGTAACGTTCGAAACAATCTTTCGCTGGGGAAGCAACAATGCTTAGGGCTGATATGTATCAAGAGAAGTATAACGAAAAAATTGACTTCTCTTGACACGGGTTGAACCTGGAGGATCTTGATCACGAACTGACTATATCAGTGGACACTCGTCACGATGAGTAAATATAATTCTAGTATAAAGGAGAGTTCAGTCTTGGCTTACAAGGTGGAGTATTTGACCAAGATTAGACGAATCGATGGAAAAAGAGAAATGACTATTTCGTCTTTTTCATCGGATTTGTTAAGCTTCCATTACTAGGTCCATAGTCCCCGATTCGGCTCTGATAAAGGCGGATAAGAACTTTCGTATAATAATGTTTATCATTATTAATCTCACTTGCTGTAATTGTGATTGACAGCATTAATTCTGGTAAACGGATATTCGCAGAATTAAATAAATATTTCTGGTAGAATTGTTTATTTATTGTTTGATCAAGTAAATAAACAGTTATTAATTATTTGTTTATTGTTGGACAAAGTAAATAAATGATTAATTGGGTTTTAAGCAATTGGGCCTTGCACACATGGAAAATTCGAATTCGGTTATTTGGCACTAGGGTTTGCGCAAATCTCCTTGGCCGTGTGCCATCAAGTTCAAAAATACATACTTGGTATTTACCAATTTTTTCTCTTTAGTTGTTTATATAAAGGAGAGAGAATAATATAAGATATTGTCCTATATTTTCTCCTTATTTAAAGGAAAGTATTTAGGAGAATATATGAGAATATATTTAAAGGGAAATAATATATTCTCCTTTATTCTCTCAGTAAATAAAATATTCTCTATTTAAATAGAGAATATTATCCCATAGATATTGATCTGATGGATGAGAGAAAAAGTAGGATTCACTTGTTGAGATCCAATGGCCTAGATTTAATCCACTAGTGTGAACACAATTAAATGAAATAAAATATTCTGGAAGATTCCATGAATATCTCCTTTTTACTACTATAAATAGGGGTTCATGAGAAGGCAAAAACAAGCAATTTTTTTGAGAAAATTTCGTGCATCCTAGCCTTCCTTGGCCGTGCACTTCTGCTTCTGTTCCCCTCGGAAATTTGTTACCATTCTTAGTAAAATAAGAGCGAGATCTCGAAACACCTAGTTTCGTGATCTAGTGAGATAAAGACTGTGCCCACTCATCTTTCTTATTCGTCTCGGAGATTACGTTTCGGAAGACTAAGGTGTCATCCTCGAGTCCTTCATCAGGACGACGCAGGGAGTACACAATTGGTTTATGAGCGTTCTGTAGCTGAACCGAAAATCAATGTAAGTATTAGTTTTTCGCTCAAATCGGTCGCTTGATAAATATGCTCTCGTGAATTAAATTAATTAAACATAACTAGATCTTGTTAATTATAACCAAAATTTAATTAGCTTATGATCAGCGTAATTAATTATTTTTTCGCATTAATATGGTTATATGGTGGAATCATCTCAAACGAGTCGCATCAGAGCGATTGTTCGCGTCTGATGCGAGCCTGATTCACCGACACATGAGGCAGGGACGTTGGATGGAATTGTTGAATGATTACGACTTTGAGCCCTTAGTCGAAAAACCGTCGCAGTAGCTGCGAATCTAGTTGGACAGTCTCCTCAGCTAAAGTCGAAAATATAAAAGTTGGAGATGCAGCTGATCACTGGAATATTAGCAGCTCTTAACGTTCGACCAACCCTTCTTGAGCAGATAAAAGAGGGACAATACGCGGATGATTTCTTGCTTGAGAAGATGTTTGACGCCCAAGGGAATCAAGAAGGAGAATTAAAGCTCGACGATCGGGAAATGTTGAGACGTAACGGTAAGGTCTGTGTGCCTATCGATGATGATCTCCGATGCAAATTGCAGCAAGAAGCTCATGGGACTCCATACTCGACCCATCCAGGTGCGACGAAAATGTATCAAGATCTCAAGAAAATTGGTGGCCGGGTATGAAGAGAGATGTGGTGACGTTCGTCCAAAAGAGTCTTACATGTCAGCAGGTTAAGGCTGAGCATCAAAAACCCGCAGGGAGTTGCAACCCTTGGAAGTTCCATAGAGGAAGAGGGATCAAATCACGATGGATTTCGTGTCGGGTTTACCAACGACTATGGCAGGATATGACGCAGTATGGGTGATTATAGACAGGCTGACGAAGTCGGCCCACTTTCTTCCCATAAGGACCACTATTTCAGTTGATAAATTAGATGAGCTATTTATCAACGAGATACTGCGCCTGCATGGAGTTCCGTTGTCGATCATTTCAGATCAAGATACCCGATTCACTTCGAGGTTTTGGCAGCGTCTCCACGATGGCATGGTGTTGGAATTGATCTAGGGTTTAAGAAAAAGTTTAACGCTTCGGGTAAGCGGCGAAATTTTTAAAAATTTCTTTTGACAAGTAAAACGATTTTACTAACCTAGACAAAGAGCAAGCACATGTAAATAAAAACTATTATGAGCATACATAATTTACTAACCTTTTTAGAAGCTTGAACGTTGATGAGCCTTCGGAAGGTTGAAAACGTTCGTCTCCCTCGCAACACGTCTCTCTTCTTTCCTCGCCAACTCGAGCAACCACGAAAGTTTCTATCACAAGAATCATTCGAGAGAAAAGGAATTAGTGAGTGCGCACTTTTTAAACACGAAGACTCAAGAACAAGTCTTAGAGTCGAAGAGCTAAAACACTAGGTCAAATGTGGACCTAGGTGCCAAAACAAAAACGAAAAGAACTTAGAGAGAGAGAGAGAAGTGGGCAGCCACAATTTCTAGAGAGAGAGTCTCTCAATCTCTAACTTATGTGGGATGAATGAAATGAGAGGAATGAGGGCTCTATTTATAGGAAAGGGTGTTGTCGCTCGTTTTCGGACAACGATTTAGGAGCTCCAAACGGTTCGATCCAAGGCCGGACCAAGTGGTCACGTTCGGGCTCGAGCGTGTCGGACTTGGTATCCCAAGTCGTCCCTTAGCTGTAGATGAAGTTTTCCTCGTCTCAATACCTGAAAAGCAGTAGAGAAAACGTGAACTACAAAGGGGAAACAGAGGGGTTGCCTCTTTTTACCTCTCCGACACTCAACATTAGTAGGATTGAGGTGGAATATAGAGGGTTTAGGTGTTTAGAGGCCAAAGATGAGCAAAACGAGTGAGGTGTGAGTTCGACAGCGTTTCAGGACTCAAAATTGGATTACCTTTGGGAGAGGGCGGACCTCTTGTATTTATAGGCGACCAAAGGGTCATTGGGTGTCACGACCCGCGAGCCTTAGCTCGCCCACGAGCCGTGGCAGAGATCTTCGTATCTTACTTGACATAAATAAAATTCATAAAAACTTTGGTGGAAGCGCTTCCAGAAAACATTTTCTAGAAAAACTTTTAAAATATTTACATAAACGTCTAAAAAATATGGGCGAATTTTTCGTTTTTCTTGAAACATACTATTTAAAACTTTACAAACAAAAGACTCGTCTTTTAAAAACAAAATAGACTCATTCGCCCTTGACTTAGCCACAGGTCGGCAGCCGTACATACACACGCCTACTTACTTACCAGTTTCGCTGATGCTCTGCTCAGTCTTCTTTAGCCTTTCCTTTATCTACAATATCAAGATAATAACTGTGAGTCGAAAGACTCAGTAAGCGGATATCTACATATCTAATGCACAATGCACATAACACATAAGCAATACATAACATGAGTTCATATCTTTTCATAACTTGCGGAAATATCGGCTTAGGTCCCGATAAATCCACCTTACTTTAGAATCAATCGGCTTAGGTCCCGATAGATTCACCTTTCATAAGAATCAATCAGCTTAGGTCCCGATCGATTCATCTTACTTAGGAATCACTCAGCTTAGGTCCCGAGAGATTCCTCTTACTTAAGAATTCACCAGCTTAGGTCCCGGTGATTCACATCATAAACATACTTGCTTTAATCATAACTATGGAATTACCAGCTTAGGTCTCGGTAACTCCTCTTACTTTAGAATATGCCAGCTTAGGTCCCGGCAATTCCCATCATACAATACATTTCCTGCTCGGGATCCCTTAATGATATCCGCACGACACATGTCTTATTGGCGCCAGACAGGAGGGTGCACAGTCTCCTGCCTAATCCCCATGTGGTACCAGCACGAAGCATAATAGGTTTTGTTGTCGGTCCGTCTCGGACCGACGGGGACTAAGGCGTCACCTCGACCCATGCGACCGGTGCAAGGCCTCAAACGGCGAAACCTTGCCTCGGCCTTTGGCCGGCCCAAACCAGTGGCCGGGCCAAGGGTCAGCCGGCCGGCCTGTCGCCGGCCCAAAGGTCAGTCGGCCAGTGGCCGGCCATATGCTCAGCCGGCCAATGGCCGGCCATATGCTCAGCCGGCCCTCCAAGGCCGACACTCCAAGGCAGGCGCTCCAAGGCCGGCTCTCCAAGGCCGGCTCTCCAAGGCCGGGCATGGCCTCTATGGCCGAGTCAAAGCCAGCCATGGCCTCCATGGCCGAGTTAGAGCCGGCCATGGCCGAGTCAGAGCCGGCCATGGCCGAATCAGAGCCGGCCATGGCCTCCACGGCCGAGTCAGAGCCGGCCATGGCCGGGTCAGATGCGGCCATGGCCTCCACGGCCGAGTCAGAGCCGGCCATGGCAGGGTCAGAGGCGGCCTTCGACCAAGGGAATGCCCAAAATGCCCCTTGGTCACCTATAAATACCAAGGCACCCCCCTTTGGTCCAGGTAACCCATTCTTGAGCACCGAAACGCTGCCGAACTCGTACCTCGCTCGTTTCTCTCAAGCTTTGGCCTCTAAACACCCCTAAAACCTCTATACTCCACCTCAATCCCACTAATGTTGAGCGTCGGAGAGGTAAACAGGGGCACCCCCCCTGTTTCCCCTTTGTATTTCACGTGTTCTCTACTCCTTTTCAGGTACTCTGACGAACTCAAGGGACACCCACAGCTAAGGGACGACTTGGAATACCAAGTCCGACACGCTCGAGTCAAGACGAGACCACTTGGTCCGGCCTTGGGTCTAACCGTCTTTGGCTCCTAAATAGTTGTCCAAAAAACAGCGAGAACATTTTGGCGCTAGAAGGAGGGGATCTCTCGACCTTGGCAACACATCCCCTCTACCTGTCTTCTTCTCACTTCTACGACTCTCGAGAGATGAGTCGTAGCCCCGCCACCTCCGTGGGCGCCCGAGCGACTAGCTCGAGGCGCGACCTCCAAAGCTCCGCGCACCGTCTCGAAGGGCAACCTCGTGATAACGAGAGCCAGCCTCGAGACCCGGCGGATGACCCCGAGGCCGTAGTCCGAGGGGACACGGCTCGAAGGCTCGCCGAGCTCCTAGACCGCCCCGGCGTCACCGGCGCGCTCATCGCCGACCTCCTCGACTCCAACAATGTCGATGACATCAACCACGAGACCAACCTCGACCACGCTATTCACGAAAGTGGACACATGCGCACGCTTCCAAGGGGACACCCTCGGGCGGCCGCACCGAGACGTCAACTTTTTGATGAGCACGCGCACGCGCCCTCGAGGGGACACCCTCGGGCGACCACGTCAAGGCGTCAAAACTCGCGCAATACCCGAGGACGCTCGATCTCGAGGTCCCGAAAGGGACGCTCCAAGCTCACCGTCCGCGTCCAAAACTCTTGTGAAGGTGACGACGTCGATGGTCTCCGCCTCCGCCAAAGACATCGCCTGAATGACGCGCCCTTAACAAGGGTGATAGGGACGGCCTCCGGAGACTTGAGAGACCGCCTCAACTCTCAAAGAGAGGATCACGAGTTTGACTTGAGAGAAAAACTCGACGCTCAACGTGAGACCGCGATCGGCTTGGGGCAGCGACCACCCAACATTGATCAAGCACCCAACCAAAAGCGCGCATCCATGGGTGTGAAACCGGCCGTTGGTCCCGAGTCACGAAGGAAAAGGCGCCGGAAGGGTCAAGTCCCTAACGACCACCCTTCTCCAGCCCCGAAGCAAACCTTCGTCCCGCTCAACACAACGCCCGACAGGATCCTGAGCTTACGCCGCGATGAGCTAGGAAGCCCCGCTCCACTCACAAAGGACCCCGCGAAGCGAGATCGAAGTCGGTTCTGCGAATACCACAAAGATCACGGGCACGTGACGATCGAATGCAAGCAGCTTAAGAAGCGAATTGATTCCCTAATTCGAGGTGGGGATTTCAAGGAATTCGTCGCGTCTGCTAGCAAGCCATGAGTATCGTTACTTCGACCCTTAAATTCACGCCCGAACTCGATCGGCTTCGTGGTCACTTTTATTTCGAAAATGTAATTTCCTTTTTTCAAAGAAAGCCAAGTGCCATGACAAACTGTAACGACCCCCTTATTGCAATAAAGAGTTATTTCACACATGAAAAAATGTAGCGCATACTTTTGTATACCTCTAACGCAAGAGTCTCTTGGCCTTCGTCTCACAAACGCAAGAAACTCGGGGGGCTAACAGGGATCACTGATCAATAAAAACAACTCAACAACAACTAAAAAAAAATCATATATAATAATAAAGTCTCGAGGGGCCGATGGTTAGGCCGGAGGTCCCAAAGAAAGACTTCTCACGTAACTCCTCGAGAGGAATTCATTACTCGAGTCGAGCTACGAGACCACGAGTCGACCGATACTCCTCGTGCCGACTCTTCACATGTCTCCTCGAGATGAATTCATTCCTCGAGTCGAGCTTCGAGTCCGCGAGTCGATCGATACTCCTCGCGATGACTCTTCACGAAACTCCTCGTGCAGGCTCTACGTGAGTCCTCGAGTCGAGTTCGAGTCCACGAGTCGACCAATACTCCTCGTGCCGATTCTTACGAATTTTCGAGATTTCGAGCTCGCCAGCTCGTCGCCTCGCCCTGGCCGAGCTCGTCAGCTCGCCTCGCCTGGCCGAGATCAGCAGCTCGCCTTGCCTGGCCGAGCTCAGCAGGTCGCCTTCCCTGGCCGAGCTCATCAGCTCGCCTCGCCTGGCCGAGCTCATCTACTCGCCTCGCCTGGCCGAGCTCCTCAGCTCGCCTCGCCTGGCCGAGCTCATCAGCTCGCCTCGCCCTGGCCGAGCTCATCAGCTCGCCTCGCCTGGCCGAGCTCCTCAGCTCGCCTCGCTCGGCCGAGCTCATCAGCTCGCCTCGCCCTGGTCGAGCTCATCAGCTCGCCTCGCCTGGCCGAGCTCGTCAGCTCGCCTCGCCCGGCCGATCTCGTCAGCTCGCCTCGCCCGGCCGATCTCGTCAGCTCGCCTCGCCTGGCCGAGCTCAGCAGCTCGCCTTGCCTGGCCGAGCTCATCAGCTCGCCTCGCCTGGCCGAGCTCATCTACTCGCCTCGCCTGGCCGATCTCGTCAGCTCGCCTCGCCCGGCCGATCTTGTCAGCTCGCCTCGCCTGGCCGAGCTCAGCAGCTCGCCTCGCCTGGCCGAGCTCAGCAGCTCGCCTCGCCTGGCCGAGCTCAGCAGCTCGCCTCGCCTGGCCGAGCTCATCAGCTTGCCTCGCCTGGCCGAGCTCATCTACTCGCCTCGCCTGGCCGAGCTCAGGAGCTCGCCTCGCCTAGCCGAGCTCATCTGCTCGCCTCGCCTGGCCGAGCTCATCTGCTCGCCTCGCCCTGGCCGAGCTCAGCAGCTCGCCTCGCCTGGCCGAGCTCATCAGCTCGCCTCGCCTGGCCAAGCTCGTCAACTCGCCTGGTTGATTTCGCCTGGCCGAGCTCGTCAAACTCGCCTGGTTGATTTCGCCTGGCCAAGCTCGTCTGGTCGAGCTCGTCACCTCATCTGGTTGAGTTCGTTGCCTCGCCTGGTCGAGCTCGGCACTTCGTCTAGACGAGCTGGAGCGACTTCGTCGTTTCGTCCAAACGTCTTTGGATTCGGTTCATCAGTTCGCCCAACCGTGTTCGGCTAACTCTCTCAAAAACAAAAAACAGATAAAAGCATAATAAAGTCTCAAGGGGCCTGTGGTTAGGCCGGAGGTCCCAAAGAGAGACAACCTTCACATATCTCCTCGAGACGAGTTCATTCCTCGAGTCGAATTTGAGTCCACGAGTCGACTAATACTCCTCGTGCCGACTCTTCACATGTCTCCTCGAGATGGATTCATTCCTCGAGTCAAGACTCCGAGTCCGCGAGTCGACCGATGCTCCTCGCGCCGACTCTTCACGAAACTCCTCGTGCAGGCTCTACGAGAGTCCTCGAGTTGAGCCCGAGTCCACAAGCCAACTAACCATTCCTCGTGCAGGCTCAACATGAGCCCTCGAGTTGAGTCTTGAGTTCGCGCTCGCCGCCCAGCTCGTCGGCCGATAGGCAACGAGTTACAAATGGGTTCAAGGTCTGCGTCCGCTGGGCGAATCTGGTCTAGCCAGCGTCCACGGGAAACCTCGCCACGCAAAAGTGGCATCGCGCTCGCCGCCCAGCTCGTCGGCCGATAGGCAACGAGTTACAAATGGGTTCAAGGCTTGCGTCCGCAGGGCGTATCTGGTCTAGCCAGCGTCCACGGGAAACCTCGCCACACAAAAGTGGCATCGCGCTCGCCGCCCAGCTCGTCGGCCGATAGGCAACGAGTTACAAATGGGTTCAAGGTCTGCGTCCGCAGGGCGTATCTGGTCTAGCCAGCGCCCACGGGAAACCTCGCCACACAAATGTGGCATCGCGCTCGCCGCCCAACTCGTCAGCCGATAGGCAACGAGTTACAAATGTGTTCAAGGTCTGCGTCCGCTGGGCGAATCTGGTCTAGCCAGCGTCCACGGGAAACCTCGCCACACAAAAGTGGCATCGCGCTCGCCGCCCAGCTCGTCGGCCGATAGGCAACGAGTTACAAATGGGTTCAAGGCTTGCGTCCGCAGGGCGTATCTGGTCTAGCCAGCGTCCACGGGAAACCTCGCCACACAAAAGTGGCATCGCGCTCGCCGCCCAGCTCGTCGGCCGATAGGCAACGAGTTACAAATGGGTTCAAGGTCTGCGTCCGCAGGGCGTATCTGGTCTAGCCAGCGCCCACGGGAAACCTCGCCACACAAATGTGGCATCGCGCTCGCCGCCCAGCTCGTCGGCCGATAGGCAACGAGTTACAAATGGGTTCAAGGTCTGCGTCCGCTGGGCGAATCTGGTCTAGCCAGCGTCCACGGGAAACCTCGCCACGCAAAAGTGGCATCGCGCTCGCCGCCCAGCTCGTCGGCCGATAGGCAACGAGTTACAAATGGGTTCAAGACTTGCGTCCGCTGGGCGAATCTGGTCTAGCCAGCGTCCACGGGAAACCTCGCCACACAAATGTGGCATCGCGCTCGCCGCCCAGCTCGTCAGCCGATAGGCAACGAGTTACGAATGGGTTCAAGGCTTGCGTCCGCAGGGCGTATCTGGTCTAGCCAGCGTCCACGGGAAACCTCGCCACACAAAAGTGGCATCGCGCTCGCCGCCCAGCTCGTCGGCCGATAGGCAACGAGTTACAAATGGGTTCAAGGTCTGCGTCCACTGGGCGAATCTGGTCTAGCCAGCGTCCACGGGAAACCTCGCCACGCAAAAGTGGCATCGCGCTCGCCGCCCAGCTCGTCGGCCGATAGGCAACGAGTTACAAATGGGTTCAAGGCTTGCGTCCGCAGGGCGTATCTGGTCTAGCCAGCGTCCACGGGAAGCCTCGCCACACAAAAGTGGCATCGCGCTCGCCGCCCAGCTCGTCGGCCGATAGGCAACAAGTTACAAATGGGGTCAAGGTCTGCGTCCGCAGGGCGTATCTGGTCTAGCCAGCGCCCACGGGAAACCTCGCCACACAAATGTGGCATCGCGCTCGCCGCCCAGCTCGTCGGCCGATAAGCAACGAGTTACAAATGGGTTCAAGGTCTGCGTCCGCTGGGCGAATCTGGTCTAGCCAGCGTCCATGGGAAACCTCGCCACGCAAAAGTGGCATCGCGCTCGCCGCCCAGCTCGTCGGCCGATAGGCAACGAGTTACAAATGGGTTCAGGGTCTGCGTCCGCTGGGCGAATCTGGTCTAGCCAGCGTCCACGGGAAACCTCGCCACGCAAAAGTGGCATCACGCTCGCCGCCCAGCTCGTCGGCCGATAGGCAACGAGTTACAAATGGGTTCAAGGTCTGCGTCCGCAGGGCGTATCTGGTCTAGCCAGCGTCCACGGGAAACCTCGCCACGCAAAAGTGGCATCGCGCTCGCCGCCCAGCTCGTCAGCCGATAGGCAACGAGTTACAAATGGGTTCAAGGTCTGCGTCCGCACAACAAAGACGCGCAAATCGATTATGCCTTCGGTGGCAAATCGAGAACATAAGACGCGCACAATACAACGAAGACGTGCAAATCGATTATGCCTTCATTGGCAAGTAGAGAAAACAAGATGCGCACAACACAATAAAGCCGTGCTAATCGATCACGCCCTCACTAGTAGATCGAGAAAATAAGCCGCGCACGATCAACCCGAAACAATAGGCCGTCCTTCGCGACGCGCGAAGGCCATTCCTCATGACGCAAACCCGAGTGCGTTCATCCCGCATCCGTATAAAGGGTAGATTTTGAGTTTCCACTCGATCTACGCTCGACCGGAAACTCGGGGGGCTAATGTTGTCGGTCCGTCTCGGACCGACGGGGACTAAGGCGTCACCTCGACCCATGCGACCGGTGCAAGGCCTCGAATGGCGAAACCTTGCCTCGGCCTTTGGCCGGCCCAAACCAGTGGCCGGGCCAAGGGTCAGCCGGCCGGCCTGTCGCCGGCCCAAAGGTCAGTCGGCCAGTGGCCGGCCACATGCTCAGCCGGCCAATGGCCGGCCATATGCTCAGCCGGCCCTCCAAGGCCGACACTCCAAGGCCGGCCCTCCTCCAAGGCCGGCTCTCCAAGGCCGGCACTCAAAGGCCGGCGCTCCAAGGCCGGCTCTCCAAGGCCGGCTCTCCAAGGCCGGCGCTCCAAGGCCGGCACTCCAAGGCGGGCGCTCAAAGGCCGGCTCTCCAAGGCCGGCTCTCCAAGGCTGGCGCTCCAAGGCCGGCGCTCCAAGGCCGGCTCTCCAAGGCCGGCTCTCCAAGGCCGGCCATGGCCTCCATGGCCGAGTCAGAGCCGGCCATGGCCTCCATGGCCGAGTCAGAACCGGCCATGGCCGAGTCAGAGCCGGCCATGGCCTCCACGGTCGAGTCAGAGCCGGCCATGGCCGGGTCAGAGCCGGCCATGGCCTCCACGGCCGAGTCAGAGCCGGCCATGGCCGGGTCAGAGGCGGCCTTCGACCAAGGGAATGCCGAAAATGCCCCTTGGTCACCTATAAATACCAAGGCACCCCCCTTTGGTCCAGGTAACCCATTCTTGAGCACCGAAACGCTGCCGAACTGGTACCTCGCTCGTTTCTCTCAAGCTTTGGCCTCTAAACACCCCTAAAACCTCTATACTCCACCTCAATCCCACTAATGTTGAGCGTCGGAGAGGTAAACAGGGGCACCCCCCCTGTTTCCCCTTTGTAGTTCACGTGTTCTCTACTCCTTTTCAGGTACTCTGACGAACTCAAGGGACACCCACAGCTAAGGGACGACTTGGAATACCAAGTCCGACACGCTCGAGTCAAGACGAGACCACTTGGTCCGGCCTTGGGTCTAACCGTCTTTGGCTCTTAAATAGTTGTCCGAAAAACAACGACAACAGGTACTTGCTAACAAGGGGTATATGTCGGAGGCGGTATTATTCTGTGTTTTCTCTTTAATTAACTTAACATGAGAGACTGCTTAATTCGGGTTTAATCCCGATCTTAACATATATTCTTTTCGCTTATTAACTCGTGAATTATAAGATCTTGAGATGCGACTCCCAAAGATCCTATCATAATATTCTCGCTTTTGAATACGAGTCTTAGCTTCAGTCTCTCATAATCCAGTTCACTAGGACTAGATCTCTGGAAGGTGGCTAACTAAACACATAGCAAAGGCTCGGGTTCCTAGTTACCTCTAGCCATTTTTGTTAGCCGGACTAATTCCGTTTCCCAACTCGTTAGCGGCTTAAAGCCCTTAATCTTGATAGTGAATTGTCTTTTGGTTTATCTTACTCTTGCTTACTAGAAAGCATATAGAAAATGCACGTACAATATATGTATATATATAAAGATATATATATAATATTTCTTGATATTGTAGGTGCCTAAAATCCACTTACCCGGATAACGATTCTTTCGAATCCTGAATTCTTCTCTTCCAGATAAAAGGGTTCTTCTTAACTTCACGTATAACCCAGTCCTCGTAAGCTTCTCCTGCTAATCCTGATAGCACTCTGGACTTATCTATGGAAGAGAAAGATCGAACATCGAGCATACTCAGTATCTCGTCCATTGATCTACTAATGTACATACTTCTACTGAAAAGAGAGCTCATACGAAATGTATTCAAAACGTTCTCCTAGTCACGCTACTCAGAGCGTCACAAAACACGAGAAATAGAGAATACACGGAGGCAAAACAGAGATACAAAAAGAATCGACGCCTAAAAATAAGGCCTTAACAATTTCCCTGATCTAGGCTAAGAAACGTCCCGCTATTTGACCACCTATTTTTTTGACGGGACAAAGCCCATTGCTTAGGATAGGTTCCCGATGGTCGAAACCTAAAGAGAAAGAACGTATAAAGAAGTTATTACTAACAATCTATGGCATACGTAAGTTATATGAAAATAACTCAAAACGATACTTTTCAAATATGTTCTAGGAAATATTTTTGACTTGTCTCTTTTTATTGACAAGTTATAACGTTTGAGAACGTAAATAAAACATTTCTCGTTGATATTCGTTTTCCAAATCAAAAGAGTCGAGCTTATAGTCGAACTCGGTTTTGAAACGTAAATCAAATGAGGATACTAAATAATTTGATTGAATCATCAACGAGTTTAATAACGATACATATTAATTTATTTTTCTTACTAACTTATATTAAACGAGCTTAATTACAAAACATACATATTGATATTACATCGCAACTCTCATAATCTAGAACGACCCAACAAAAATAATTATAGGTTCGCACTAGCACGAGTCGAGACTCGGGAAATTTCTCGACTTTCTAACACTAAACCGAGACTTCGTGAGTCTCCGAACGAAACCCGACAGCCATGAACAGCCCCCCGAGAGCCGCCACAAAGTTGCTGCCGTCCCCGGCCCAACAGCTCGTCCCAACCGAGCCGATGAACCTCGCTGACCAGCCCCGCTCCGTCGTCACTCGCGCAGCAGCTCCGACACTCTTGGACAGCGCCCTCGCCGTCCCGAACCGCTGCCTCGAGGCCTGTGCCGCCCACCTAGACTGAGTCTAACACTCGACACAACTCACAACAAAAGAGAACGACTTAACAACTCTATATCAAAACTTCAAAACAACCTTACACGTACACAGTCAGCAACAATATCACAAACAATAACAATAACTCGTCCAAAGAAACCCAAAACAACTAAACTCAGTCACACGGCCAGAACCAAAACCACACGGCCAAGACTTAAACCACAACCAAACCCTTCCAAAACTAAGAACAACACCATAACCAGAGGAATCATCACCGAAATCCTAACTCACAAACAAAAGCCCCAATTCCAAAACGAAACCCTAACTTCCAGATTCGAAATTGGGGAAGAACATCTCACCTTGTTTCTGGAGGAATTGAACCCTCCGGCGTCCTCTCTAGCTCGCGGCGGCTCAACCTTCACGGCGGTCGCGCGCGCGGCGAGGCTCAGGGGTCAGCTGGATGGCGCGCGCACGGAGCTGGGGTCACGGGCTGGTGCTGGTGGTCACGCGTCCTCTCCCTCGGTCGCTCTCCTTCTCAGTCTCGCTCACTCGCTCTCTAGCTCTCTTCTGCTCTCTCTCGGCCTTTCTCTTCCCCGAGCTCTCTCTCTCTCCCTCGGTCTCTCACTATTTCTCTTCTCTTCTTCTGTTCTTCCTCTTTTTTTTTCCCATGGGTTTGTTCATTTCGGCTGGAGAGACTTAATAGCAAAGTAAATGATGAAGATAAGTGTTGGGTTGGCAAGGATAGAAGCGTGACACATGTGTGATGACGAGGCAAGGCTTAAGAATTATTCTTTTATTCTCAAACCAATTTCTTTTTCTTGTTTTCTTTCAAATGGGTCCCTTAAAATTGTTACAACCACGTCCTTTTCATATAATTATTTAATTAAATCCATCACCGAACGGATTATAATTATATGATTCGAACCGAGAATTTTCTCGTTCGTTCTCGAATAATTAAAATATATTTAAGGTTTCTCGGAATTAATTCTCGTCCTTAAGAATTAATTTCCGGAATGTTTCCTCGGAATTAATTTATTAATCGAGTTAAACTCCATATTTCCTTTATTTATTCCGAGATTTCCATAACCTTAATATATTTAAAATTAATTCGATAAATCCATTGGAGTATAATTCACTCGAGAATTTAGTTGTAACAACGGAAACTCGTTATAACTTCCAAATCTCCAAATACGAGTGACGCATAAACTTGTCCTTACATTGGGGCACCCTTGGCCGAGTGAGACTTTTGGGTTGGCCATTGGTCGACTGAAGCTTTGACTCGGCCAATGGCCGAGTGAACTTTGGGCCGGCCATTGGCTGCCTGAAGCTTTGACTCGGCTAATGGCCGAGTGAACTTTGGGCCAGCCATTGGCCGGCTGAAGCTTTGACTCGGCCAATGGCCGAGTGAACTTTGGGCCGGCCATTGGCCGGCTGAAAGCTTGGGCCGGCCAATGATGCGCTGAACCTTGGGTCGGCCATTGGCCGGCTGAAAGCTTGGGTCGGCCAATGGCCTGCTGAACCTTGGGTCGGGCATTGGACGGCTGAAGGGTTTGGGCTGGTCAATGGCCGAGACAAGGTTTCGCTGTCCGAGGCCTTGCTCCAGCTGTGTGGGTTGAAGTGACGCTTTTGTCCTCGTCGGTCCGAAACGGGCCGATAACATTAGCCCCCCGAGTTTCTGGTCGAGCGTGGGTCGAGTGGAAACTTAGTACTTGCGCTGACGTGCGGCATGGGACGGCTTTTAATGCATTGCGAGGGACGACTTTGGTGCGTCACGAGGGATGTTGAGTCACGAGGGGCGGCTTTTGTGCATCGCGAGGGACGGTTTATGTGCGTCGCGAGGGACGGGTTTTGTGCGTCGCAAGGGACGGCTTTCGTGCATCGCGAGGGACAGCTTTTTTGTGTCTTATGTTCTCGACATACTATCGTAATCGACTCACATGATGTTGTTGATGTGCGTCTTATTTTGTCGATTTGCCGGCGATGGCATGATTGATTCACACGTCTTGTCGGTGCGTTGCTTATTTTCTCGACTTTCCAGTGAAGGCGTAATCGATTTGCACGGCTTTATTGGTGGTGCGCGGCTTATTTTCTCGATTTACCAACGAAGGCGTAATCGATTTGCACATATCGATGGTGCGTGGCTTATTTTCTCGATTTACCAGTGAAGGCGTAATCGATTTGCACTTCTCAATGGTGCGTGGCTTATTTTCTCGATTTACCAATGAAGGCGTAATCGATTTGCACAGCTTTATTGTGCGCGGCTTATTTTCTCGACCTACCAATGAAGGCGTGATCGATTTGCACGGCTTTGTTGTGGGCGGCTTATTTTCTCGACCTACCAATGAAGGCGTGATCGATTTGCACGGCTTGGGCCTCATGGGGCCTTGGTGCCACATTTGTGTGACCAGGTTTTCCATGGACGCTGGCTAGACCAGTTTCGTCCGGCGGACGCAGGCCTTTGAAACCCATCTATGACTCGCTGCCTATTGGCGCATGAGCTGGGCGGCGAGCGTGACCGTACCACCTCATGAGCGTGACACCCCTGGGCGCGCGTCTCATGTGATAGGTGGGGTTAGGTGTTGACTTGATCCCCCGACGAGTGTGGCACCTTAGTGCACTGGTTGTGTTTTCGGGTTGAGTCTCTTGGGTCGAGTCTTGTGCCCTTGTGAGCACGATGCCATGGCGCGCGTGTCGCGTTTGGGGACTCAATTGGCCCATACTTTCTCTCACGAGAGCGTCATAGAGCGAATTTTGGTGCGCTGTTAGGGGCGACTTAAGCACGTCGTTTAGGGATGATTTTTGTTGCTTGTGGGAGAGCGTGTAGATTTGTCATCGAGACTTGTGAATCTATCGTTGATTGGTGAGCCAAGAGGTCGTGCGGGTCTGACACGAGGACTCATAAGTCGGCTGGCGGGCTCGGGACTCATCTCGAGGATTGACCTCAACTCGAGGAGTCATGTGTAGAGTTGGCACGAGAACTAGTTAGTCGACTCGTGGACTCGGAGCTCGACTCGAGGAGTGAACTCAACTCGAGGAGTCATGCAGATTTGGAACGAGGATTAGTTAGTCGACTCGTGGACTCGGAGCTCGACTCGAGGAGTGAACTCAACTCGAAGAGTCATGTATAGAGTCGGCACGAGGACTTACCAGTCGACCCGCGGACTCGGAACTCAACCCGAGGAGTGAACCCAACTCGAGGAGTTATGTGTAGAGTCGGCACGAGGACTTACCAGTCGACTCGTGGGCTTGGGACTCAACTCGAGGAGTGACCTCAACTCGAGGAGTGATGTGTAGAGTCGGCACGAGGACTCATTGGTCGACTCGTGGACTCGGGTCTCAACTCGAGGAGTGAACTCAACTCAAGGAGTCATGTGTAGACTCGGCATGAGGACTCATCGGTCGACTCGTGGACTCGAGACTCAACTCGAGGAGTGAACTCAACTCGAGGAGTCATGTGTAGAGTCGGCACGAGGACTCACCAGTCGACCCGCGGACTCGGAACTCAACTCGAGGAGTCATGTGTAGAGTCGGCACGAGGACTTACCAGTCGACTCGTGGACTCGGGACTCAACTCGAGGAGTGAACTGAACTCGAGGAGTTATGTGTAGATTCGGCACGTGGACTTACCAGTCGACCCGCGGACTCGGAACTCAACTCGAGGTATGAACTCAACTCGAGGCGTTATGTGTAGAGTCGGCACGAGGACTCACCGGTCGACTCGTGGACTCGGGACTCAACTCGAGGAGTGAATTCAACTCGAGGAGTCATGTGGAGAGTCAACACAAAGAGTCATCGGTCGACTTGCGGACTCCGAACTCAACTCGAGGAGTGAACTCAACTCGAGGAGTTATGTGTAGAGTCGGCACGAGGACTTACCAGTCGACCCGCGGACTCGGAACTCAACTCGAGGAGTTATGTGTAGAGTCGACACGAGGACTCATCGGTCGACTCGTGGACTCGGGACTCAACTCGAGGAGTGAACTCAACTCGAGGAGTCATGTATAGAGTCGGCACGAGGACTCATATGTCGACTCGTGGACTCGGTACTCAAGTCGAGGAGTGAACTTAACTCGAGGAGTTATGTGTAGATTGTTTCTCTTCGGGACCTCCGGCCTAACCATCGGCCCCTTGAGACTTTGTTACACTTTTATTATTATTTTTTGTTTTTTACTTTTGGCGGTTTCATTGAGTATTGTTTCCCATTAGCCCCCCGTGTTTCTTGTGTTTGTGAGACGAAGACCAATAAACTCTCGTGTTGGAGGTATACAATAGTATGTTACAATGGGCAGAACAACTTTTATTGCAATAAAGAAGTTTTACAGCTTGCCTTGGCACTTGGCCTTTTTAGGAAAAAGAAAACAACTTGCTTGAAATGAAATGTCCCTAGAGTCGGGTAAGTTCAGTCATAAATTTAATGGCGACAACCATGTCAGCTGTGACTGCAAGTGGCGGGCGCTTGTTAGACAGTGCTTATCGTCTCATTGTCTTTGGGCTCGAGGATTCTCCCCTTTGACAAGTCAGGCGCTCGGTCGGGGTTGACACCTTGCCAGCGAATGTAACGAACTCTTTGAGATGCCCGCCTCGAATCAGGGAATCAATCTGCTTCCTAAGCTGGTAGCATTCGGTCGTCACGTGTCCGTGGTCTTGGTGATATTCGCACTGCTTGCTTCTGTCCCGCGTTGCGGGGTCCGTCTTCAGTGGGGCCGGGGATCCAAGACCACGAACATTGGATCGTAAGCTTACGCAAATGGTGAGCTTGGAGCGTCCCTCTCGGGACCTTGAGATTGAGCGTCCTCGAACATTGCTCGACCTTTGACGCCTTGATGTAGTCTCTGGAGGGTGTCCCCTCGAGGACGCGTGAGTGTGTTCACTCGACAGTTGACGCTTTGATGTGGTCGCCTGAGGGAGTCTCCTCGAAGGCGTGCGTGCGCGTTCACTTTCGTGAATAGCGCGGTCGAGGTTGGCCTCATCGATTTTTGATTTTGTCACGTTGTTGGGGTCTCTTTGATTGTGGTTGACGTGGTCCCTGACGCCATAGCTGAGGAGGTCGGCGATAAGCGCGCCGTTGATGCCGGGGCGGTCTAGGAGCTCGGCAAGCCCTCAAGCCGTGTCCTCTCGGAGCTTGGCCTCGGGGTCATTTGCCGGGTCTTGGGGCTGGCTCTCGTTGTCACGAGGTTTCCCTCCTAGACGATGTGCTAGGTTCTTGAGGTCGTACCCCGAGCTAGTCGCTCGGGTGCCCACGGAGGTCGCCGGCAGGAGACTCATCTATCGAGAGTCTTGCAGAATGCAAGAAAAGAAGTTGGAACGGAGAGTGTTGCCAAGGTTGGGAGATGCTGTTGTCGGCCCGTCTAGGGCCAACGGGAACAAAGGCATATCTTCGACCTACGTGGGTGGTACGAGGTCTTGGGCGGCGAAACCCTGACTCAACCAGGGGCCGGCCCAAACCAATGGCCAAGTCAAACGCCTTGCCCAGCCATAGGCCGAGTCAATGGCTCACTCGGCCATTGGCTGGGTCAATGGCTCACTCGGCCATTGGCTGGGTCAATGGCTCACTCGGCCATTGGCCGAGTGAACCTTCCAGCAGTTCACTCGGCCATTGGCCGAGTGAACCTTCCAGCAGTTCACTCGGCCAATGGCCGAGTGAACCCTTCAGCCGGCCATGCAGTTCACTCGGCCATTGGCCGAGTGAACCTTCCAGCAGTTCACTCGGCCAATGGCCGAGTGAACCCTTCAGTCGGCCTTGCAGTTCACTCGGCCATTGGCCGAGTGAACCTTCCAGCAGTTCACTCGGCCAATGGCCGAGTGAACCTTCATCCGGCCAAGACTCCTCACTCGGCCATTGGCCGACCCAACCCTTCAGCCGGCCAATGGCCGACCTAAACTTGCTCGCTCGGCCAAGGGGTCTCCAAACCACCCCTTGGCTGCCTATAAATACAGGGGCCGCTCCCCTAGTCCAGGTAATCCATTCTTTAGTATTGAAACACTGTCGAACTCGTGCCTCGCTCGTTTCTCTCAAGTCTCGGCCTCTAAACACCCCTAAAACCTCTATACTCCACCTCAATCCCACAAATGTTGAGCGTCGGAGAGGTAAACAGGGGCACCCCCCCTGTTTCCCCTTTGTAGTTCACAATCTCTTGTTTGCTTTTCAGGTATCGAGACGAGGTGAGATTCACCCACAGCTAAGGGACGACTTCGGATACCAAGTCCGACACGCTCGAGCCAAGACGAGACCACTTGGTCTGGCCTCGGGTCTAACCGTCTTTGGCTCCTAAATAGTTGTCCGAAAAATAGCGACAACATTTTGGCTCTAGAAGGAGGGGACCTCGACGCTCTCCCTTCCATTCCTCTATCACTACACCTACGACTCTCGAGAGATGAGTCATGTGCCTGCCACCCCCGTGGGCGCCCGAGCGACTAGCTCGAGGCACGGCCTCCAAAGCTCTGCGCACGGTCTCGAAGGGCAACCTCATGATAATGAGAGCCAGCCCCGAGACCCGGCGAATGGCCCCGAGGCTGCAGTCCGAGAGGACACGGCTCGAAGGCTCGCCGAGCTCCTAGACCGCCTCGGTGTCACCAACGCGCTCATCGCCGACCTCCTCGACTCCAACGACGTCGACGACGTCAACCGCGAGACCAAACTCGACCACGCTGTTCACGAAAGGGGACGCACGCGCACGCTTCCAACGGGACCCCCCCGGGCGGCCGCGCCGAGACGTCAACTTTCTGATGAGCACGCGCACGCGCCCTCGAGGGGACACCCTTGGGCGACCACGTCAAGGCTCCAAAGCTCACGCAATACCCGAGAACGCTCAGTCTCGAGGTCCTGAAAGGGACGCTCCAAGCTCTCCATCCGCGTCCAAAACCCTTGTGAAGGTGACAACGTCGATGCTCGCGGCCTCCGCCAAGGGCGTCGCCTGAATGACGCGCCCTTAACAAGGGTGATAGGGACAGCCTCCGGAGACTTGAGAGACCGCCTCAGTTCTCAAAGAGAGAATCACGGGTTCGACTTGAGAGAAAAACTCAACGCCGGACGCGAGACCGCGATCGTCTTGCGGCAGCAACCACCCAACATTGATCGAGCACCCAACCAGAAGCGCGCGGCCGCGCTTGTGATACCGGCCGTTGGTCCCGAGTCGCGAAGGAAAAGGCGCCGGAAGGGTCAACTCCCTAATGACCACCCTTCTCCAGCCCCGAAGCGATCCTTCATCCCGCTCAACACAACGCCCGACCGGATCCTGCGCTTACGCCGCGATGAGCTGGGAAGCCCCGCTCCACTCACAAAGGACCCCGCGAAGCGAGATCGAAGCAGGTTCTGCGAATACCACAAAGATCACGAGCACGTGACGATCGAATGCAACCAGCTTAAGAAGTGAATTGATTCTCTAATTCGAGGTGGGGACTTCAAGGAATTCGTCACATCTGCCAGCAAGCCATGATTGTCGCGACTCCGACCTTTAAATTCACGCCCGAACTCGATCGGCTTCGTGATTACTTTTATTTCGAAAATGTAATTTCCTTTTTTCAAAGAAGGCCAAGTGCCATGACAAACTGTAACGACCCCCTTATTGCAATAAAGAGTTATTTCACACATGAAAAAATGTAACGCACACTATTGTATACCTCTAACGCGAGAGTTTCTTGGCCTTTGTCTCACAAACGCAAGAAACTCGGGGGGCTAACACGGATCAATGCTCAATCAAAAACAACTCAACAACAACTCAAAAAAAAAACAAAAATAATAATAAAGTCTCAAGGGGCCGATGGTTAGGCCGGAGGTCCCAAAGAAAGACTCTTCACATGTCTCCTCGAGATGAGTTCATTCCTCGAGTCGAGCTCCGAGTCCGCGAGTCGACCGATACTCCTCGCGCCAACTCTCCACGAAACTCCTCGTGCAGGCTCTACGTGAGTCCTCGAGTCGAGTTCGAGTCCACGAGTCGACTGATACTCCTCGTGCCGACTCTTCACATGTCTCCTCGAGATGAGTTCATTCCTCGAGTCGAGCTCCGAGTCCGCGAGTCGACCGATACTCCTCGCGCCGACTCTCCACGTAACTCCTCGAGACGAGCTCATTCCTCGAGCCGAGCTCCGAGTCCGTGAGTCGACCGATACTCCTCGGGCCGACTCTCCACGAAACTCCTCATGCAGGCTCTACGTGAGTCCTCGAGTTGAGTTCGAGTCCGCGAGTCGACAAGCTACTCCTCGTGGCGACTCCACTTGTCTCCTCGAGATGCGTTCATTCCTCGAGTCGAGTTCGAATCCACGAATCGACCGATACTCCTCGTGCCGATTCTTCATGATACTCCTCGTGCCGACTCTTCACATGCCTCCTCGAGATGAATTCATTCCTAGAGTCGAGCTCCGAGTCCGCGAGTCGACCGATACTCCTCGCACCGACTCTCCACGAAACTCCTCGTGCAGGCTCTACGTGAGTCCTCGAGTCGAGTTCGAGTCCACTAGTCGACTAATACTCCTCGTGCCAACTCTTCACATGTTTCCTCAAGATGAATTCATTCCTCGAGTCGAGCTCCGAGTCCGCGAGTCGACCGATACTCCTCGCGACGACTCTTCACGAAACTCCTCGTGCAGGCTCTACGTGAGTCCTCGAGTCGAGTTCGAGTCCACGAGTCGACTAATACTCCTCATGCCGACTCTTCACATGTTTCCTCGAGATGAATTCATTACTCGAGTCAAGCTCCGAGTCCGCGAGTCGACCGATACTCCTTGCGATGACTCTTCACGAAACTCCTCGTGCAGGCTCTACGAGAGCCCTCGAGTTGAGTCCCGAGTCCACAAGCTAACCAACCACTCCTCGTGCCGGCTCTACGAGAGCCCTCGAGTTGAGACCCAAGTCCACAAGTCAACTAACTACTCCTCGTGCAGGCTCTACATGAGTCCTCGAGTTGAATCTTGATTCCGCGCTCGCCGCCCAACTCGTGAGCCGATAGGCAACGAGTTACAAATGGGTTCAAGGTCTGCGTCCGCTGGGCGTATCTGGTCTAGCCAGCGTCCACGGGAAACCTCGCCGAACAAATGTGGCATCGCGCTCGCCGCCCAGCTCGTGGGCCGATAGGCAACGAGTTACAAATGGGTTCAAGGTCTGCGTCCGCTGGGCGTATCTGGTCTAGCCAGCGTCCACGGGAAACCTCGCCACACAAATGTGGCATCGCGCTCGCCGCCCAGCTCGTGGGCCGATAGGCAACGAGTTACAAATGGGTTCAAGGTCTGCGTCCGCTGGGCGTATCTGGTCTAGCCAGCGTCCACGGGAAACCTCGCCACACAAATGTGGCATCACGCTCGCCGCCCAGCTCATGAGCCGATAGGCAACGAGTTACAAATGGGTTCAAGGTCTGCGTCTGCTGAGCGAATCCGGTCTAGCCAGCGTCCACGGGAAACCTCGCCACACAAATGTGGCATCGCGCTCGCCGCCCAGCTCGTGAGCCGATAGGCAACGAGTTACAAATGGGTTCAAGGCTTGCGTCCGCTGGGCGTATCTGGTCTAGACAGCGTCCACGGGAAACCTCGCCACACAAATGTGGCATCGCGCTCGCCGCCTAGCTCGTGAGCCGATAGGCAACGAGTTACAAATGGGTTCAAGGCTTGCGTCCGCTGGGCGTATCTGGTCTAGCCAGCGTCCACGGGAAACTTGGCCACACAAATGTGGCATCGCGCTCGCCGCCCAGTTTGTGAGCCGATAGGCAACGAGTTACAAATGGGGTCAAGGCTTGCGTCCGCCAGGGCGTATCTGGTCTGGCCAGCGTCCACGGAAAACCCGGTCACGCAAACGTGACACCGAGGCCCCCCGAGGCTCAAGTCATGCTAATCAATCACGCCTTCACTGGTAGGTCAAGAAAATAAGCCACGCGCAACAAAAGCCGTCCCTCGCGACGCACGAAAGCCGTCCCTCGTGACGCACAAAAGCCGCCCCTCGTGGTGCATAAAAGCCGTCCCTCGTGACGCACAAAGGCCATCCCTCGCGACGCGCAAAGGCCGTTCCTCGTAACGCAAACCCGAGAGCATTCATCCCGCATCCGCATAAAAGCGTAGATTTTGAGTTTCCACTCGACCTACGCTCGACCGGAAACTCGGGGGGCTAATGTTGTCGGCCCGTCTAGGGCCAACAGGAACAAAGGCATCTCTTCGACCTACGTGGCTGGTATGAGGTCTTGGGCGGCGAAACCCTGACTCAACCAGGGGCCGGCCTAAACCAATGGCCAAGTTAAACGCCTTGCCCAGCCATGGGCAGAGTCAATAGCTCACTCGGCCATTGGCTGGGTCAATGGCTCACTCGGCCATTGGCTGGGTCAATGGCTCACTCGGCCATTGGGCAGTTCACTAGGCCAATGGCCGAGTGAACTCTCCAGCCGGCCATGCAGTTCACTCGGCCATTGGCCGAGTGAACCTTCCAGCAGTTCACTCGGCCAATGGCCGAGTGAACCCTTCAGCCGGCCATGCAGTTCACTCGGCCATTGGCCGAGTGAACCTTCCAGCAGTTCACTCGGCCAATGGCCGAGTGAACCCTTCAGTCGGCCTTGCAGTTCACTCGGCCATTGGCCGAGTGAACCTTCCAGCAGTTCACTCGGCCAATGGCCGAGTGAACCTTCATCCGGCCAAGACTCCTCACTCGGCCATTGGCGAACCCAACCCTTCAGCCGGCCAATGGCTGACCCAAACTTGCTCACTCAGCCAAGGGGTCTACAAACCACCCCTTGGCTGCCTATAAATACAGGGGCCGCTCCCCTAGTCCAGGTAATCCATTCTTGAGTACTGAAACGCTGTCGAACTCGTGCCTCGCTCGTTTCTCTCAAGTCTCGGCCTCTAAACACCCCTAAAACCTCTATACTCCACCTCAATCCCACTAATGTTGAGCGTCGGAGAGGTAAACAGGGGCACCCCCCCTGTTTCCCCTTTGTAGTTCACAATCTCTTGTTTGCTTTTCAGGTATCGAGACGAGGTGAGCTTCACCCATAGCTAAGGGACGACTTGGGATACCAAGTCCGACACGCTCGAGCCAAGACGAGACCACTTGGTCCGGCCTCGGGTCTAACCGTCTTTGGCTCCTAAATAGTTGTCCGAAAAACAGCGATAACAAATGCCCCTCCTTCTAGCGCCAAAATGTTGTCGCTCGTTTTCGGACAACGATTTAGGATCCCCAAACGGTTCGACCCAAGGCCGGACCAAGTGGTCGCGTTCGGGCTCGAGCGTGTCGGACTTGGTATCCCAAGTCGTCCCTTAGCTGTAGATGAAGTTCGCCTCATCTCAATACCTGAAAAGCAGTAGAGAACACGTGAACTACAAAGGGGAAACAGAGGGGTTGCCTCTGTTTACATCTTCGACGCTCAACATTAGTAGGATTGAGGTGGAATATAGAGGGTTTAGGTGTTTAGAGGCCAAAGATGAGCGAAACGAGTGAGGTGTGAGTTCGACAACGTTTCAGGACTCAAAATTGGATTACCTTTGGGAGAGGGCGGACCTCTTGTATTTATAGGCGACCAAGGGGTCATTGGGGCACCCCTTGGCCGAGTGAGACTTTTGGGTTGGCCATTGGTCGACTGAAGCTTTGACTCGGCCAATGGCCGAGTGAACTTTGGGCCGGCCATTGGCTGCCTGAAGCTTTGACTCGGCTAATGGCCGAGTGAACTTTGGGCCGGCCATTGGCCGGCTGAAGCTTTGACTCCGCCAATGGCCGAGTGAACTTTGGGCTGGCCATTGGCCGGCTGAAAGCTTGGGCCGGCCAATGGCCGGCTGAACCTTGGGTCGGCCATTGGCCGGCTAAAAGCTTGGGTTGACCAATGGCTGGCTGAACCTTGGGTCGGCCATTGGCCGGTTGAAAGCTTGGGACGGCCAATTGCCGGCTGAACCTTGGGTCGGCCATTGGACGGCTGAAGGGTTTGGGTTGGCCAATGGCCGAGTCAATCTTGGGCCGGGCATTGGTTTGGGCCGGCCTATGGCCGAGGCAAGGTTTCGCCGTCCGAGGCCTCGCGTCGGTCGTGTGGGTTGAAGTGACGCTTTTGTCCTCGTCGGTCCGAGACGGGCCGATAAAAGAGGGATTACCTTCAATAAGGTAGTTTCCTCTTCTATAGAATATCACATATTCATGAGCAAAATATTGCCCATTTCCCTCTTGAGTCACACGGCCAACAAGGCTTCTAGAAGCCATTGGATTTGTTTCCTCTTTTGTTCCTCTCTTGGTTGGCCACCCAAATGAATTCCCTTCTAGAGGAAATTTGTTTCCTCTTTTTCTTTTGGCAAGTATCTTGATACATTTATGCACAAAATATTCTCTCTTTCTTTGCTTAAGGTTGGGCGCCCAAGGGTTCTCTAGAAGGAGCTTCTAGAAGCTTCATCATTTGTTCATAACAACGTGAGAAAGACCCATTAAGAATTTTCAATAAAATTCTTATGAAATGAAATTAAACCACAAGGCCCAATTAAACTTACTTGGCCGAGTGATATTGAGTCATCAAATGACCTTGTCAAAAAATTTATTGACATTCATTTCATCCTATGTCCAAAAAGACAAAAATACCCTTTGACAATTTTCATAAAATTTGTCTCGTTCTTGTTTTGACTTAGCTTCTAGTTTAACTATTCCTACTCGATGTGATTTGTGACAGTGACCTCATGGATCCAAATGAACAAAGCTTGAGGTAAACACTTGGACTCAAAAGTTCACAAACCTTTTCCAAGTTTAGCTTAATGTCTACTGACTACACTAAAGAGTTGACACTGAAAATCTCTCGGTTCAAATGAATTTATTTTCTACTCAAGAATTCAACAAAATTATGATGAGCGGATCCACTGAATATTATCTATGTTTACCCTTCATGAATATCATCAGCTAGTCGGGATTTACAAAATTACCATTTTACCCTTCCAGCTGTTATTTCCTCAACTCGTTTGTCGGTTGTGAATAAGTTCGAAACAATGTATTGACGAGGAGCTAACAGGTCACATTGTTTCATCCAAAAGGGTCAGGACTCAATTTGGATACTGGCCAGTTGATTTATTCACATTCCAAGGAACAAAGCATGAGGTGATATACATTGCATTTCAGCAATCTTGTACATGAATTCCATATCTATGAGAACTTCACAAAGTTACTCATGACATTCTCACAACTTAGTACTTCACCAATATGCCTTGTTCAGAATCACATAGTGAGTACGAACTCTGACTTTCTCAAATGAGAATACGTAAGCTGTGACATGGCATGTCTCATTTCAGGATTAAGGTAAGCACGATGCAATTCATACGTAGTGACTTCGAGACATAAGAGGTTAAATGGTTTGTTCTTATTTTGTCTCTAAAAGTGCACTGGTCAATTTAATACCTTCGGAAGATACCTAGAAGAACTATAGAGTCTCCAACTCTCAATGCCCCATAACCAGACATCATAGATTCTCCTAACAATCGTACTGAGGTCAATAGTCCTTTGACCCTTAGATTGCGAATATATCGTTTTAAGCAAACTACGAAGAGTTTGTTCATGCAAATCTACATTTGTCTCTTCGTAAGTTGTTAAGTTTGTTTATGGACTAAAGACTAATGTTTTATCATAAAGCTTCAAACAGACAAGGAAGAATGAATGAACGTTTAACTTTTAATAATGAATAAGCAATTACAAGCAAGAGTCTTCGTGAGACTTTATTACATCAAATGTACAAAATAAAGGCTACAACTCTTCTTCTGGGCACCATTGACAACACATGGGATCAAGATTGAAGTTCAATACAACCTTCCACCCTCAGATTGATGGGCAGAGTGAGCACACCATTCAAATTCTGGAAGATATGCTCCAAGCCAGTGTGTTAGATTTTCAAGGCTCGTGGAGCCGTTACCTTCCTTTGATAGAATTTGCATATAACAATAGTTGCCAAGCCACTATTGGAATGGCGCCGTATGAAGCACTCTATGGAAGGAAATGTCGATCCCCTGTCCATTGGGACGAAGTCGGAGAGAACAAGCTCGTAGGGCCAGAGATGCTAGAGCAAACCACGGAAGCAATCAAGAAGATCCGAGCGAAGATGAAGGCTTCTCATAATCGTCAGAAGAGCTATGCAGATAAACGGAGACGACCTCTTGAGTTTCAGGTCGGAGACAAAGTGTTCCTAAAAGTTTCACCAATGCGCGGGGTAATGAGATTCGGAAAGAAGGGTAAGCTTAGCCCCAGGCATACATGACCTTTTGAGATCCTTGAGCACGTTGGAGTGGTAGCTTATCGTTTAGCTCTACCACCGTCAATGTCTCATCTGCATATTGTCTTCCATGTTAAGGAAATATGTAAAGGACTCTTCTCACATTCTTCCGGTCCACGAATTGGAAATCCCAGAAAATGTACAATATTAGGAGCCAGCAGTGGCAATTCTCGACATGAAAGAGAAGATTTTGAGGAGTAAAGTTATCCCCTTCGTGAAAGTGCAATGGAAAAGGCACAATGTCGAAGAAGCGACATGGGAACCCGAAGAAGAAATGAAGGAAAAGTACCCATCGCTTTTCTATGTTTCGAGGACGAAACTTCTCTAAGGGGTTAGGAGTTGTGAGACCCGACTTTCGTACGCGTAAGATTTTGTAAAATTTCCTCTCATTAATAAATAAATTAAATTTTCTTCTCTCTCTATTGAATGAATTATGGAAGCTCAATATCTCTCTCGTTTCAGATTCTCAGAGATATTCTCTCTACACTCTCTCGTTTCACGTTTTAAGTGAAATTTCGGAAGAAATTCATAATAATATTGGAAAATCAATAAAGAAATGATGAATTTCTAATCCGAATACCAGGAAAAGGATTTTTGAAAGCACTTGAACGCTAGAATAAATTTAAGTGCTTGAGAACGAAGGAAATAATATTTAAGGTTGACGAAATTTCGGAATAAGAATATTCGAGTAAACTTGATATTATTTTTATTTTTCCGAATAAAATTATTCGGAACATACTCGGAGATTTAAAAAATCTCAAGATTAAAAAATAAATTCCGGAATCCCTTAAATATATTCAAGATGACGGAAATTAATGAGAATTTTCTCGGTTATTTCTCAATAATATTTTCAATTAATCAAGGACGAAGTTGTGAAGTTTTATTTTGGAAGGACTTATGTGCAATAAAATGAGGGATGAGATTGAAAGATAAAATAAAAAGATGTGGTTTGGAGTGAAACATGTCCGATTAAGGTGCAGCCACGTGGACTTTTCCTTTTCTCTTCCTTCCTCTCATTTTCGGCCTCTCTTCTCTCTCATCTTTCATTCTTCTTCTCTCCTTCTTCTTGTCCCGCCCGAGAAACACGTGCAACAAGGAAGAAATTTGTTTTTTTTCCTCAAATCTGTTGGAATTGACAACAAACTCCCACTTGACTCAAAGAAGATGTGGGTAGTCATTCATGCCTAATCCCTCTCGATGTTGGTCGAAGACCTTGTTGTTGTTGGCCCGTCTAGGGCCAACGGGAACAAGGGCATCTCCTTGACCCACATGGCTAGTACGAGGTCTTGGGCGGCGGAACCCTGACTCAACCAGGAGCCAGCCCAAACCAATGGCCAAGTCAAAGCCCAGCCATGGGCCGAGTCAATGGCTCACTCGGCCATTGGCTGGGTCGAATGGCTCACTCGGCCATTGGACAGTTCACTCGGCCAATGGCCGAGTGAACCCCTCAGCCACCAAGGCAGTTCACTCGGCCATTGGCCGAGTGAACCTTCCAGCAGTTCACTCGGCCAATGGCCGAGTGAACCCCTCAGCCACCAAGGCAGTTCACTCGGCCATTGGCGGAGTGAATGTTGTCGCTGTTTTTCGGACAACGATTTAGGAGTCGCAGACGGTTAGACCCAAGGCCGGACCAAGTGGTCTCGTCTTGACTCGAGCGTGTCGGACTTGGTATCCCAAGTCGTCCCTTAGCTGTGGGTGAAGCTCACCTCGTCTCGATACCTGAAAAGCAAACAAGAGATTGTGAACTACAAAGGGGAAACAGGGGGGGTGCCCCTGTTTACCTCTCCGACGCTCAACATTAGTGTGATTGAGGTGGAGTATAGAGGTTCAGGGGTGTTTAGAGGCCAAAGCTTGAGAGAAACGAGCGAGGTACGAGTTCGGCAGCGTTTCAGTGCTCAAGAATGGATTACCTGGACCAAGGGGGGTGCCTTGGTATTTATAGGCAGCCAAGGGGTGGTTTGAAGACCCCTTGGCCGAGTGAGAATGCTTGGGTCGGCATTGGAGGAGGCTGGGTCGGCCAATGGCCGAGTGAACATGGTGGTGAGGTTCACTCGGCCATTGGCCGAGTGAAGGTCTTGGGCCGGCTGAGGTTCACTCGGCCAATGGCCGAGTGAACTGCTGAGGCAGCAGGGAGGTTCACTCGGCCATTGGCCGAGTGAACTGCTGGAAGGTTCACTCGGCCATTGGCCGAGTGAACTGCATGGCCGGCTGAGGGGTTCACTCGGCCATTGGCCGAGTGAACTGCTGGGAGGTTCACTCGGCCAATGGCCGAGTGAACTGCATGGCCGGCTGAGGGGTTCACTCGGCCATTGGCCGAGTGAACTGCTGGAAGGTTCACTCGGCCAATGGCCGAGTGAACTGCCTTGATGGCTGAGGGGTTCACTCGGCCATTGGCCGAGTGAACTGTCCAATGGCCGAGTGAGCCATTTGACCCAGCCAATGGCCGAGTGAGCCATTGACTCGGCCCATGGCTGGGCTTTGACTTGGCCATTGGTTTGGGCCGGCTCCTGGTTGAGTCAGGGTTCCGTCGCCCAAGACCTCGTACTAGCCACGTGGGTCGAAGAGATGCCCTTGTTCCCGTTGGCCCTAGACGGGCCAACAACATTAGCCCCCCGAGTTTCCGTTCGAGCGTAGGTCGAGTGGAAACTCAAAATCTACGCCTTTATGCGGACGCGGATGAATGCTCTCGGGTTCGCATCATGGGGAATGGCCTTCGCGCGTCGCGAGGGACGACTTTTTGTTTCGGGTTGATCGTGCGTGGCTCATTTTCTCGATCTACCAATGAGGGCGTGATCGGTTAGCACGGCTTTATTGTGTTGTGCGCGTCTTGTTTTCTCGACTTGCCAATAAGGGCATAATCGATTTGCACGTCTTTGTCGTTTTGTGCGCGTCTTACTTTTCTCGACTTGCCAACGAAGGCATAATCGATTTGCACGTCTTTGTTGTATTGTGCGCGTCTTACTTTTCTCGACTTGCCAACGAAGGCATAATCGATTTGCACGTCTTTGTTGTATTGTGCGCGTCTTACTTTTCTCGACTTGCCAACGAAGGCATAATCGATTTGCACGTCTTTGTTGTATTGTGCGCGTCTTACTTTTCTCGACTTGCCAACGAAGGCATAATCGATTCGCACGTCTTTGTCATTTTGTGCGCGTCTTACTTTTCTCGACTTGCCAACGAAGGCATAATCGATTTGCGCGTCTTCGTCGTTTTGTGCGCGTCTTACTTTTCTCGACTTGCCAACGAAGGCATAATCGATTTGCACGTCTTTGTCATTTTGTGCGCGTCTTACCTTTCTCGACTTGCCAACGAAGGCATAATCGATTTGCGCGTCTTCGTTGTTTTGTGCGCGTCTTACTTTTCTCGATTTGCCAATGAAGGCATAATCGATTAGCACGTCTTTGTCATTTTGTGCGCGTCTTACTTTTCTCGACTTGCCAACGAAGGCATAATCGATTTGCGCGTCTTCGTCGTTTTGTGCGCGTCTTACTTTTCTCGACTTGCCAACGAAGGCATAATCGATTTGCACGTCTTTATCGTTTTGTGCGCGTCTTACTTTTCTCGATTTGCCAACGAAGGCATAATCGATTTGCACGTCTTTTTTGTTGGGACGCAGACCTTGAACCCATTTGTAACTCGTTGCCTGTCGGCCGACGAGCTGGGCGGCGAGCGCGATGCCACATTTGTGTGGCGAGGTTTCCCGTGGACGCTGGCTTGACCAGATACGCCCTGGCGGACGCAAGCCTTGAACCCATTTGTAACTCGTTGCCTATCGGCCGACGAGCTGGGCGGAGAGCGCGATGCCACATTTGTGTGGCGAGGTTTCCCGTGGACGCTGGCTTGACCAGGTACGCCCTGGCGGACGCAAGCCTTGAACCCATTTGTGACTCGTTGCCTATCGGCCGACGAGCTGGGCGGCGAGCGCGATGCCACATTTGTGTGGCGAGGTTTCCCGTGGACGCTGGCCTGACCAGGTACGCCCTGGCGGACGCAAGCCTTGAACCCATTTGTAACTCGTTGCCTTTCGGCCGACGAGCTGGGCGGCGAGCGCGGTCTCAAGACTCAACTCGAGGGCTCGTGTAGAGCCTGCACGAGGAATAGTTAGTTGACTTGTGGACTTGGGACTCAACTCGAGGGCTCTTGTAGAGTCTGCACGAGGAGTTTCGTGAAGAGTTGTCGCGAGGAGTATCGGTCGACTCGCGGACCCGGAGCTCGACTCGAGGAGCGAATTCATCTCGAGGAGACATGTGAAGAGTTAGCACGAGGAGTATTGGTCGACTCGTGGACTCGAACTCGACTCGAGGACTCACGTAGGGCTTGCACGAGGAGTTTTGTGAAGAGTTGTCGCGAGGAGTATCGGTCGACTCGCGGACTCGTAGCTCGACTCGAGGAATGAATTCATCTCGAGGAGACATGCGAAGAGTCTCTCTTATTTTTATTTTTTGAGTTGTTGTTGAATTGTTTTTTGATTGAGCGTTTTGATTGAGCGTTGGTCCCTGTTAGCCCCCCGAGTTTCTTGCGTTTGTGAGACAAAGATTGAGAAACTCTCGCGTTAGAGGTATACAACAGCATTTTTTCATGTGTGAAATAACTCTTTATTGCAATAAGGGGGTCATTACAGCTTGTCATGGCACTTGGCCTTCTTTGAAAAAAGGAAATTACACTTTTGAAATGAAAGTGACCACGAAGCCGATTGAGTTCGGGTGTGAATGTCGAAGTCGCGACCATCATGGCTTGCCAGTAGACGCGACGAATTCCCTGAGATTCCCAACTCGAATTAGGGAATCAATTCGCTTCTTGAGCTGCTTGCATTCGATCGTCGCGTGCCCGTGATCTTTGTGGTATTCGCAGAACCGACTTCGATCTCGCTTCGCGGGGTCCTTTGTGAGTGGAGCGGGGCTTCCCAGCTCATCGCGGCGTAAGCGCAGGATCCGGTCGGGCGTTGTGTTGAGCGGGACGAAGGATCGCTTCGGGGCTGGAGAAGGGTGGTCGTTAGGGACTTGACCTTTCCGGCGCCTTTTCCTTCGTGACTCGGGACCAGCGGCCGGCATCACAAGCGTGGCTGCGCGTTCTTGATCGAGTGCTCGATCAATGTTGGGTGGTTGCTGCCCCAAGATGATCGCGGTCTCGCGTCGGGCGTTGAGCTTTTCTCTCAAGTCGAACTCGGGATCCTTTCTTTGAGAGTTGAGGCGGTCTCTCAAGTCTCCGGAGGCCGTCCCCATCACCCTTGTTAAGGGCGCATCACTCAGGCGACGCCTTTGGCGGAGGCCGAGACCATCGAGGTCGTCACCCTCACAAGGGTTTTGGACGCGGATGGTGAGCTTGGAGCGTCCCTTTCGGGACCTCGAGGTCGAGCGTCCTCGGGCATTGTGCGAGCTTTGACGCCTTGACATGGTCGCCCGAGGGTGTCCCCTCGAGGGCGTGTGTGCGTGCTCACCAGAAAGTTGACGTTTTGACGCGGCCGCCCGAGGGTGTCCCCTTGGAGGCGTGCGCGCGTGTCCACTTTCGTGAATAGCGTGGTCGAGGTTGGTCTCATGGTTGATATCATCGACATTGTTGGAGTCGAGGAGGTCGGTGATGAGCGCGCCGGTGACGCCGGGGCGGTCTAGGAGCTCGGCGAGCCTTCGAGCCGTATCCTCTCGGACTGCGGCCTCGGGGTCATTCGCCAGGTCTCGGGGCTGGCTCTCGTTATCACGAGGTTGCCCTTCGAGACGGCGCACGGAGCTTTGGAGGTCGCGCCTCGAGCTAGTCGCTCGGGCGCCCACGGAGGTGGCGGGGCTACGACTCATCTCTCGAGAGTCGTAGGAGTGAGAAGAAGACTGGTAGAGGGGATGTGTTGCCAAGGTCGAGAGATCCCCTCCTTCTAGCGCCAAAATGTTGTCGCTGTTTTTCGGACAACGATTTAGGAGTCGCAGACGGTTAGACCCAAGGCCGGACCAAGTGGTCTCGTCTTGACTCGAGCGTGTCGGACTTGGTATCCCAAGTCGTCCCTTAGCTGTGGGTGAAGCTCACCTCGTCTCGATACCTGAAAAGCAAACAAGAGATTGTGAACTACAAAGGGGAAACAGGGGGGGTGCCCCTGTTTACCTCTCCGACGCTCAACATTAGTGTGATTGAGGTGGAGTATAGAGGTTCAGGGGTGTTTAGAGGCCAAAGCTTGAGAGAAACGAGCGAGGTACGAGTTCGGCAGCGTTTCAGTGCTCAAGAATGGATTACCTGGACCAAGGGGGGTGCCTTGGTATTTATAGGCAGCCAAGGGGTGGTTTGAAGACCCCTTGGCCGAGTGAGAATGCTTGGGTCGGCATTGGAGGAGGCTGGGTCGGCCAATGGCCGAGTGAACATGGTGGTGAGGTTCACTCGGCCATTGGCCGAGTGAAGGTCTTGGGCCGGCTGAGGTTCACTCGGCCAATGGCCGAGTGAACTGCTGAGGCAGCAGGGAGGTTCACTCGGCCATTGGCCGAGTGAACTGCTGGAAGGTTCACTCGGCCATTGGCCGAGTGAACTGCATGGCCGGCTGAGGGGTTCACTCGGCCATTGGCCGAGTGAACTGCTGGGAGGTTCACTCGGCCAATGGCCGAGTGAACTGCATGGCCGGCTGAGGGGTTCACTCGGCCATTGGCCGAGTGAACTGCTGGAAGGTTCACTCGGCCAATGGCCGAGTGAACTGCCTTGATGGCTGAGGGGTTCACTCGGCCATTGGCCGAGTGAACTGTCCAATGGCCGAGTGAGCCATTTGACCCAGCCAATGGCCGAGTGAGCCATTGACTCGGCCCATGGCTGGGCTTTGACTTGGCCATTGGTTTGGGCCGGCTCCTGGTTGAGTCAGGGTTCCGTCGCCCAAGACCTCGTACTAGCCATGTGGGTCGAAGAGATGCCCTTGTTCCCGTTGGCCCTAGACGGGCCAACAACAGTGAACCTTCCAGCAGTTCACTCGGCCAATGACCGAGTGAACCCCTCAGCCACCAAGGCAGTTCACTCGTCCATTAGCTGAGTGAACCTTCCAGCAGTTCACTCGGCCAATGGCCGAGTGAACCCTCCAGCCGCCAAGGCAGTTCACTTGGCCATGGGCCGAGTGAACCTTCCAGCAGTTCACTCGGCCAATGGCCGAGTGAACCCTCCAGCCGCCAAGGCAGTTCACTCGGCCATTGGCCGAGTGAACCTTCCAGCAGTTCACTCGGCCAATGGCCGAGTGAACCTCCCTGCTGCCTCAGCAGTTCACTCGGCCATTGGCCGAGTGAACCTTCCAGCAGTTCACTCGGCCAATGGCCGAGTGAACCTCAGCCGGTCCAAGACCTTCACTCGGCCAATGGCCGAGTGAACCTCACCACCATGTTCACTCGGCCATTGGCCGACCCAGCCTCCTCCAATGCCGACCCAAGCATTCTCACTCGGCCAAGGGGTCTTCAAACCACCCCTTGGCTGCCTATAAATACAAGGGTCCTTCCCTTGACCCAGGTAATCCATTCTTGAGTACTGAAACGCTGCCGAACTCGTACCTCGCTCGTTTCTCTCAAGCTTTGGCCTCTAAACACCCCTAAAACCTCTATACTCCACCTCAATCACACTAATGTTGAGCGTCGGAGAGGTAAACAGGGGCACCCCCCCTGTTTCCCCTTTGTAGTTCACGTGTTCTCTACTCCTTTTCAGGTACTCTGACGAACTCAAGGGACATCCATAGCTAAGGGACGACTCGGGACACCGGGTCCGACACGCTCGAGTCAAGACGAGACCACTTGGTCCGGCCTTGGGTCTAACCGTCTTTGGCTCCTAGATAGTTGTCCGAAAAACAGCGACAACATTTTGGCGCTAGAAGGAGGGGACCACCGACCTTAGCACGCTCTCCCTTCCATTCCACACTTTCACTACAACTACGACTCTCGAGAGATGAGTCATCTACCCACTACCTCCGTGGGTACCCGAGCGACGAGCTCGAGGTACGGTCTCCGACTCCTCGCGCATCGTCTTGAAGGGCAACCTCGCTATAGCGAGAGCCAGCCCCAAGACCCGGTGAACGACCCCGAGGCCGAGCTCCGAGAGGACACGGCCCGGCGGCTCGCGGAGCTCCTTGACCGTCCCGGCGTTGACAGCTCCCTCATCGCCGGTCTCCTTGGCTACGACGTCGAGGATCGATCTGTTCAAGATTACTCCGACCCCGAATACGTGGAGGAGTCGAGGACCGACGAGGCCACCCCTAGCCTCGCTCAAGCGCGACCCGAGAGGGCCAACGGTGCGTTGGCCGATCCTTTGTACCCAGCGCGACAGCAGGCACGGTCACAGTCCCGGGGACTCGCCCCTTCGGTTTCAAGAGGTGGCCGGACACGGCCCCTCGCCGAGGAGAGAGCGACTCTGGTCGACGATGGAGCCGATAGCCGTAGCGCTCGCCGGACGACCCGACCAAGGGCGACCTCGCCTCGTCATGCGCCAAGCGTGGACCTTAGAGAGCGCTTGACGGCGCAGAGAAACTCCCGAGGGGAGGATCTCCGCCAAAGGCTAAATTCTCGAAGGGACGCGCTCCCCGCCGCAACTCTTGGCCGACCTCAGGCCAATGTCATGGACCAAGCATCCAACGAACGCCAACCGGTGACTCCCGTGGCCCCGACGGTCGGCCCTGCTAACGGGCTTGACGTGGTCACGATGATTCAGAGCCTCCAGAATCAAATCATCGAGATGAGGGAATCTGGGAGGCAAAGGCCATACGGAGGGATCGAGGAATCATACTCTCCCTTCGCCGCACAGGTCCTCGCGCAGCCATACGTGGGAAACTTTAAGTTACCGTCCATTCCCCCCTATGATGGACGTACGGACCCCCACTTCCACGTCCAACACTATGAGACGTGGATGACAATGCAAGGGCAGACGGACGCCACCCTCTGCCAAGCCTTCAGCCTGACCCTCACAGGGTCGGGCTTTGAATGGTTCCAAAGTTTGAGGCCTGGAAGCATCCCGTCCTTCAGGGCCTTGCGAGAGGCTTTCCTCGCTCGCTTTGCCACGCTTGTGGCACAAAAGAAATCGAAGACCCACCTCCTCTCCATTCGACAGGGGAGAGATGAGACATTGAGACAATACCTCGCTCGCTTCACCGAGGAGTCTCACAAAGTCGAGGGCTTCGACGACAAGGACGCCATCACGGCGATCACCGAGGGAGTTCGCACGAGCGACTTCCTCAAGTCCATTGTTGGGCAAGTCCCGCGAGACATGGCGGAGCTGATGACGAGAGCCCGCACACATATGGGAATCGAGGACTATCTCGATGGCCGCGATGGCCGAAAGTCAGGAGGACAAGGTAGTCGCCACCGTGAAGAACAGGACGAAGATCACCCCGACCCTCAAAGCAAGAGGAGCAAGGGAGGCCGGGCCCCTAACGGTCGCCCCCTCTCCGGTCCAAGATCGTCGCACGTTGATAGCTTCCGAGCGTCATCAACATACACCCCTCTGAACACTCCGCAAGAGCGGATCCTAGCTCTGCACCGCGACAAGCTAGGAAGTCCGGCTCCTCTAGCGAAGGATCCCGCGAAGAGGGATCGAAACAAGTTCTGTGAGTACCACCAGGATCACGGGCATCTGACGTCCGAGTGCTATCATCTTAGGCGTCAGATTGAGGCCCTGATTAAGGACGGGAAATTAAAAGAGTATGTCCTGAGAACGGTCGGGGCGGCCACGATGCACGAAGGCCATCCGCGGCAAGGAAGGAAGGGTCCGGCGACGGTGACTGTCATGGACCAGGCAGCGATTGAAGAACCGGAGAGCTCACAGCTGCATGTCGTGGGCTAAGCCCGTCCCCTTTTCTCATTATGTCATTTTATTTCCGGTTTTAAGACAATCTCGAATTTCAATAAGGCCAATGGCCCAGGGATGTAATTTTTGACTATTTGTGCATGATAATTGCATCACATTTCACCTCGAAGTCTTTATCTTGCTGCATTATAATTTCTAGTCTCCTCTACGAGTACACGAGAAACTCGGGGGGCTAATGGGAAACAATGCTCAACGAAGAACAATTCTCGACGAAACTAGAGTTCGCTCGCTCAACAAAAAAAAAAAAAAAAAAGAAACAAAAAAGACGTGCAAATTGATTATGCCTTCGTTGGCAGGTCGAGAACATAAGACGCGCACCATACGACAAAGACGTGCAAATCGATTATGCCGTCGTTGGCAAATCGAGAACATAAGACGCGCACAATACAAAAAAGACGTGCAAATCGATTATGCCTTCATTGGCAGGTCGAGAACATAAGACGCGCACCATACAACAAAGACGTGCAAATCGATTATGCCTTCGTTGGCTAGTCGAGAAAAGTAAGACGCGCACGAAACGACAAAGACGTGCAAATCGATTATGCCTTCGTTGGCAGGTCGAGAACATAAGATGCGCACCATACAACAAAGACGTGCGAATCGATTATGCCTTCGTTGGCAGGTCGAGAACATAAGACGCGCACCATACGATAAAGACGTGCAAATCGATTATGCCTTCGTTGGCTAGTCGAGAAAAGTAAGACGCGCACGAAACGACAAAGACGTGCAAATCGATTATGCCTTCATTGGCAGGTCGAGAACATAAGACGCGCACCATACAACAAAGACGTGCAAATCGATTATGCATTCGTTGGCTAGTCGAGAAAAGTAAGACGCGCACGAAACGACAAAGACGTGCAAATCGATTATGCCTTCGCTGGCGAGTCGAGAAAAGTAAGACGCGCACAACACAAAAAAGACGTGCAAATCGATTATGCCTTCGTTGGCAAGTCGAGAAAAGTAAGACGCGCACGAAACGACAAAGACGTGCAAATCGATTATGCCTTCGTTGGCGAGTCGAGAAAAGTAAGACGCGCACAACACAAAAAAGACGTGCGAATCGATTATGCCTTCGTTGGCGAGTCGAGAAAAGTAAGACGCGCACAACACAAAAAAGACGTGCAAATCGATTATGCCTTCGCTGGCGAGTCGAGAAAAATAAGACGCGCACAACACAACGAAGACGCGCAAATCGATTATGCCTTCGTTGGCAGGTCGAGAAAACAAGACGCGCACAAAAAAGACGTGCAAATCGATTATGCCCTCATTGGCAAGTCGAGAAAACAAGACGCGCACAACACAATAAAGCCGTGCTAACCGATCACGCCCTCATTGGTAGATCGAGAAAATGAGCCACGCACGATCAACCCGAAACAAAAAGTCGTCCCTCGCGACGCGCGAAGGCCGTTCCTCATGATGCAAACCCGAGAGCATTCATCCCGCGTCCGCATAAAAGCGTAGATTTTGAGTTTCCACTCGACCTACGCTCGACCGGAAACTCGGGGGGCTAATGTTGTTGGCCCGTCTAGGGCCAACGGGAACAAGGGCATCTCCTCGACCCACATGGCTAGTACGAGGTCTTGGGCGGCGGAACCCTGACTCAACCAGGAGCCAGCCCAAACCAATGGCCAAGTCAAAGCCCATCCATGGGCCGAGTAAATGGCTCACTCGGCCATTGGCTGGGTCAAATGGCTCACTCGGCCATTGGACAGTTCACTCGGCCAATGGCCGAGTGAACCCCTCAGCCACCAAGGCAGTTCACTCGGCCATTGGCCGAGTGAACCTTCCAGCAGTTCACTCGGCCAATGGCCGAGTGAACCCCTCAGCCAATGGCCGAGTGAACCCCTCAGCCACCAAGGCAGTTCACTCGGCCATTGGCCGAGTGAACCTTCCAGCAGTTCACTCGGCCAATGGCCGAGTGAACCCCTCAGCCACCAAGGCAGTTCACTCGGCCATTGGCCGAGTGAACCTTCCAGCAGTTCACTCGGCCAATGGCCGAGTGAACCTCCCTGCTGCCTCAGCAGTTCACTCGGCCATTGGCCGAGTGAACCTTCCAGCAGTTCACTCGGCCAATGGCCGAGTGAACCTCAGCCGGTCCAAGACCTTCACTCGGCCAATGGCCGAGTGAACCTCACCACCATGTTCACTCGGCCATTGGCCGACCCAGCCTCCTCCAATGCCGACCCAAGCATTCTCACTCGGCCAAGGGGTCTTCAAACCACCCCTTGGCTGCCTATAAATACAAGGGTCCTTCCCTTGACCTAGGTAATCCATTCTTGAGTACTGAAACGCTGCCGAACTCGTACCTCGCTCGTTTCTCTCAAGCTTTGGCCTCTAAACACCCCTAAAACCTCTATACTCCACCTCAATCACACTAATGTTGAGCGTCGGAGAGGTAAACAGGGGCACCCCCCCTGTTTCCCCTTTGTAGTTCACGTGTCCTCTACTCCTTTTCAGGTACTCTGACGAACTCAAGGGACATCCATAGCTAAGGGACGACTCGGGACACCGGGTCCGACACGCTCGAGTCAAGACGAGACCACTTGGTCCGGCCTTGGGTCTAACCGTCTTTGGCTCCTAGATAGTTGTCCGAAAAACAGCGACAACACTTGTTCGCTAGGGCCTTTGTGAAAGGATCTGCTAGGTTGTCCACCGTTGAGATCTTCTTCACTTCCACGTCTCCGCGCTGCACGATCTCTCGAATCAAATGGTATTTCCTCTCAATATGCTTAGAGCGCTTATGGCTTCGAGGTTCCTTTGAGTTAGCGACAGCCCCACTATTATCACAATAAAGGGTCATGGGGCTCGTCGACGTTTGGAACAATTTCCAAATACTTAAGGAATTTTCTAAGCCTCTTTGGATGCTTCACAAGTAGCCACATATTCTGCTTCCATTGTGGAGTCAGCAATGCAAGATTGCTTAATACTCCTCCACACATTATCTCCACCATTAAGGATGAACACAGATCCCGAAGTGGATTTCCTGGAATCCTTATCCGCTTGATAATCGGAGTAGGTATATCCCGTCATAGTCAGGTCAGTACCTGAGTATGTAAGCATCAAGTTCCTAGTTCTTCGAAGATACTTAAGAACATGCTTAACAGCAATCCAGTGCTCGGGTCCAGGGTTGGATTGGAAACGGCTAACTACGCCAACGGCGAAACATATATCAGGTATAGTGTAAAGCATAACATACATGAGGCTTACTACGGCAGAGGCGTAAGGAATTTTCCTCATGTCTTCAATCTCTTGTGCAGTCTTGGGAGACTGGTCCTTAGAGAGTGAGACTTCATGCCTAAAGGGTGTTTGGCCCTTCTTGGAGTCTTGCATCGAGAAGTGATCCATCACCTTATCAATATAAGATGCATGAGAGAGCGACAGGGCCCGGTTTTTCCTATCTCGAAAGATTTGGATCCCCAGAATGTACGTGGCTTCTCCTAGATCCTTCATATCGAATTGCTTTGCCAGCCAGACCTTAACCTCAGATAACTTACCCACGTCATTACCAATGAGTAGTATATCATCGACATATAGTACCAAAAACACAACTTTGCCTTCATGTATCAACTTATAAACACAAGGCTCATCTATTGACGGTTCAAAGCCGAAGCTCTTTAAAGTTTCATCGAATCTAATATTCCATGACCTAGATGCTTGCTTTAGTCCATAAATGGACTTAAGTAACTCACAAACCTTGGTCTCTTGACCTTTATCCACGAAACCGTCTGGTTGAGCCATTTAAATGTGCTCGTCAAGATTGCCATTCAGGAAGGCTATCTTGACATCCATTTGCCAGATCTCATAGTCGAGAGCGACAGCTATGGATAGGAGTATGCGGATGGATTTAAGCATCGCGACTGGCGAGAAGGTTTCTTCATAGTTAATCCCTTCTTGTTGGGTATAACCCTTCGCCACAAGTCGTGCTTTGAACGTCTCGACGTTCCCATCAGGATCCATTTTCTTCTTGTATATCCACTTACACCCTACGGGTTTAATCCCTTCAGGAAGGTCTACAAGTTTCCAGACTTTGTTGACATACATTGAGTGCATCTCAACTTTCATGGCGTCAAGCCAAAGGTTTGATTCTGAACAAGCAATCGCTTGGCTATAGGAAACAGGATCATCCATGTCAGAGATGGCTACGAGAGAGTCTCCATAGGACATGTACCTGTCAGGCTTTTGAGTAGCCCTCCCACTACGTCGAAGTACTACTTAACGAGATTCTGATGAGTTAGGTTGTGTTTCTGTTGAGGTAAGAACAGTTCTTACAGATGAGGTAGAAGCTTCCTCACCCAACTTTTCTTCAAGCACAATTTTGCTTCTAGGTTTTGCATCCTTCATAAAGTCCTCCTAAAGGAAACGAGCATTCTTGCTAACGAAAGTCTTATCTTCCTCGGGACTATAGAAGATGAAACCCTTGGTTTCCTTTGGATATCCCACAAACAAGCATAATTCTGACCTACTAGCCAACTTCCTAGTCTTTTTCCTTAGCACATGTCCAGGGCAACCCCAAATTCGGATGTGGCCCAGATTTACTTTACGGCCAGTCCATCGTTCATAAGGAGTACCAGGAATCGTTTTGGATGGAACTTGGTTCAGAATATAAGCGGCTGTTTCGAGGGCATATCCCCAAAAGGAAGGGGGGAGTGATGAGAACGAGCCTCTTCCAACGCTAGGTCTCAATCGTCCTCTAGGTCCGCCTTGGATCTCACGGCGTCGTCTTTTTCTTCGTTGAGGGTCTGCATCTTCATTAGCAAGGAATCCCTCTCTCTCTCGGCCTTGACTTGAGAGATCTCGCTCGCCGATAGCCGAGCGTGGACGATGTTCAGCTCCTCGTCTCGGCTCGAGAGCGCCTCCTGGAGTTTCTTCGTCTCCCCCAAGAAAGTGTCGGCGGCTTGCTCCGCCTTCTCTTGAGACGCCTGCGCCATCATGCGCTGTGATCTCTCGGCCGCCAGTTCCTCGCGGGTCCTCCTCGACTCTTCCTCGAGCGCCTGAAACTCTTGGATAGTCCGAACCCCCACTAGAGCGGCAGCGTGGTCGGCCGCCGCGCTCTCCATGTCTCTCTTCATGATTTGCATTCTCTGAAGTAAGTCCTGGAGGATGCGTTCACCTCGTTCTTGACACGAGAGCATCTGCAAAAAATGGTGGTGCACGAATTATCATAACGAGTACAAGGGTCGCATGTAGGTCAAACAAACGGGCCATACCTTTTGAGCATTGCGGACTCCTTTTTGGAAGTAATCGAGATCGCTCATCGTCAGCAGACCCTTGAAGTCTCCCAGAGGGGTCTCGAGGATTCCCTGGGAACATTGGCCTCGTAGCTCCGCCGCCTCCGCTAGAAGCATCGAATCCACGTATGAGCGCGCTTGTGGTCGGAGGGCGAGCCGAGGGAGATTGATGACGATGGTCGCTTGTTCGAAGAAATCACCTCGTTCCTCGCCCGCGTTGGCGATCCCCAACGACGAGCCTCAACTCGGGAATGAGCCACGGCCAGAGCTTCAGCAGTAGGTTCTACCCTCGGCACTCGCGCGCGCGACCGATGCCGAACCATGGTATCTGCAAAAAAGGAAAAGGCGTCAGTCGGTTAGAATGCAACGATAAGCATAAACAGTAAAAAGCAACAATAACACAAAAGCATATATGTGGTTAATACCCACCACGTCGAGGAGGGGAGCAGACGAACCCCCCGCCTCGGACTCGGGGTCCTCCACGACCTCCGCGCCTGGTCCGGATCATTGGGGACCTCGATGCCGTGATTGGCCGGAAACTCGGCCGCGGGGCCGAAGGTGAGAGGTGCCGCCCCGAAGGCGGATTCGGATACCCACACCCAAGGGTAGCGGTGTTTGAAAGATAGCTTGGTGAGTATGGGAAAACGCTTACGATGTTGAACCTTGTAGAAGCCGGACTTGCCGGGGATGTCGTAGATGGATACAAGGTTCCTAATATCATCGGCCGTCATGGCTCAGCCCTTCGCTCGATGTAGCATCACGTGGTATGCCGCCACCACGCGATAGAAAGATGGAGACATCTGCGACGCGTGGACGTTCAGTCGGACCAAAAGATCCTGGATCACGGGTTGGAAATGCAGCCATAGCCCCCCGCGGAGACTCGCCTCAAGAATAGCGGCGTATCCTCGTCGCAGACGAGTTGGAAGGTCGTCGGGCAGCGGTCGCAATAGCAAAATAGATAGCGGAATGCCGAATCGCTTCCTCAAGCCTCTGAACCTAGCAAGTGGAAGAGAGCTCGAGAAGTCAACTCCGGAACAGTCAAAACAACCTCGGATCGCCGATTCCCTGATAGGGAATGATGAGGCATGCTCTTCCTCTTGAACGGTCGAAGTACGCACCTCGGCCGCTGGCAAACGAGGTAAAAGGGACTCACCTGAGCCTTCCGGGTTTGCTGAGCCTTCGGGGCCGGTCGATCATATTCCCTCGCCGGTACCCGGGTCAGCCGGTTGAGCCACCTCGCCCATGCTCGGAACTGCCAAAAAGCTCTCCTCGCCCACATTTGGCCCAGTCAAACGAGCCTCTCCATGCGTAACCAGCCCAACGGGCCCATCCGGGCCCCCGCATTGAGTACCCAAGGTTATTGGGCCGGCCTCACCGGTGCCCGGCCCGGCTGGGGGACTCCCTCGCGTGCCCAGGCCATCTAGGCCCCTTGGGTCTCCTCCCGGCGCAATGACGCACCCCTCCCGCCCAGCAACGCGGCCCGGCTCGTGGCCGAGTGGGCTGCCCTCGCGCAACCCTCGGCCGCCGCCCCCCAACCGGCGTCGCCCGGCCGGTACAGCCCGTCCCCGGCACCGGCGCTTCCACCTGCAGCGCCGCCCGCCTCCGGCGGCACTCCACCGCCACACGCGCGCTCCTTCTCGGCGCCGGCATCAGCCCCGGCGTCGTCCATTCCGCCAAGCGCGGCGCTCCCTGGCTCGCGCGCCTCTCCATCGTCCTCCACGGCCGGCTGAACTCCCTCTAGCCGAGAGGGATCTCCACCGGGGCTGGGTTCGACCCAGACGACGCCGATCTGGCCGGGCGCGGCTCCCCCCACGCCAACGTGACTCCTCTCGGTCCCCTCAGCGTGCGCCCCGGCCAGGTTGGTCGCGCGCGGCCCAGCAGGTGCTCCTCCGGGGCTGGGATCGGCCCAGACAGCACCGACCTAGTCAGGCGCGACTCGCCCGATGCCGGCGGCAGCCTGGGCGATGCCACCCATGGCCGGCCCGTCTCGTTCTACTCTAGACTCGTCGGAGATGGCTTCCCCGGCGCTGGACGGCACGCCAGCGGCCTCCTGGGTGGCCGAACCTGCGTGCGCGGCACTCCCGGTGCATCCCTCGGCCAGACCAGCCCCGCGTTGGTCGGCCCGGCTGTCCCCGGCGCCCGGCGCCACCGGGCCGGCGTCCCCCTGACGGCTTGTGCCATCTCCGGCGCGCGTGTCCTCGTCTCCATCAGCCAACCACGCCTCTATCGAGGAAAAATCACCTCCCACCATCTCTACCACGTTCTTGCTCGAGACGAACGAAGACGGTGCATTGTAGGTGGTCTAAGAGGACGAAAAGTGTGCCGAAAAGTTGTCCAAATCAACGTTTTGATTCCCGAGAAGGGGAAAGAGGTCGTCCTCAACAGTCCCACACCCCGACAAGTGGTTGGTGGGATCCATGAACACGTGTAGCAGGAGAGCGCGTCGGAAAATAATAAAATAATATTAAAAAGAGGGAGGCTTACCAATTCAAGACGAGACGGTCTGACGAGATGGCGAGGGGCGGAGCTCACTTGAGTTTACCACACGGGCTACGCCCGGAGGCAAACTCGGGGGGCTAATGTTATCGGCCCGACGAGGTCCGATAACGCGATCGACGTTTCGTGCGGCCGGATGAGATCACCCGGCCAATGGCCGGCCAAATTCAATCGGCCATTGGCGGTCCCAAGCAATTCACTCGGCGAATGGCCAAGTGAATCTCAGCCGGCCCATCATGCTCACTCGGCCAATGGCCGAGTGAATCTCAGCCGGCCCATCAAGATTCACTCGGCCGATGGCCGAGTGAACCCTCAGTCGGCCCATCAGGTTCACTCGGCCAATGGCCGAGTGAACTCCCTGCCGGCCTAACAAGTTCACTCGGCCAAAGGCCGAGTGAATCCTCTCTCAGCTCAGGCTTTTCACTCGGCCAATGGCCGAGTGAAACCCATCCGGCATCCAACATCTCACTCGGCCAATGGCCGAGTGAACCTCTCCCGGTGATCAACATCTCGCTCGGCCATCGGCTGACCGAGTCTCACTCGGCCGATGGCTGACTCAACTTCACTCGGCCAAGGGGCCTTCAAAACAGAGGCACCCCCTTTGTTTTCCCTTTGTAGTTCACACCACTTTTCTTATCTTTTCAGCTGTTTGGAAGAGATAGACATCACCAACAGCTAAGGGATGACTTGGGATATCAAGTCTGACACGCTCAAACTGAAGCGAGGCCACTTGGTCCGGCCTTGGGCCTAACCACTTCCGGTTCGTAAATCGTTGTTCGAAAACGAGCGACAATAGTGTGCAACCAACCACTTAGTCCAAAATGTCAACTTTGAAAAACAAACCCCCAAGGGGAGTCCTTGTCTTCATCGTATCACTCTCGGACGTAGCTCATTGAGCAATGATCGAAGCAAAAACGCCTTAGAGTATCCCATTTAAGAGAGGGCCACAAGAGTGGCTCTTAGTCTCACGTTAGTTGCTTTTTTCATTAGTGTTGGGGATCGTGGGTTACAAACAACGAGTATAACCCTCCCACTTAGTTTTTGGAGTTGGTACATCGACTCTTATAAGTTAGGAAACGGATCTCCTAGTTACAGAGTGACAGAGCGGACAACTAGAAAAGAATCCTAGATCTTCATGTTCAGAGCAGTGTTAGTGCATAAAGGCACAAGGGAATGGACGACAGATTGGGCGAGACAAGCACATGTAAGTCATATGTGATGATTATGATTACGTTACTTACGTAATAATTAATTTTTGATAATTTTTTTTATGTGTAAAGGCGCGTATAGTTACTCTAGTGGCGGATCTTCGGCGACAAGCAAAAGAGCAAGGTGTAGTATTTAACCAGGACGACGCAGAGGAGCACGCGATGCTAGACATTCTCAGGAACCGTCAAGATTGGTATGTTGGAATAGGTCCAACGGTCCCAAGATCATCTTGGGCCGTTGCTCAGGCTCAGGTTCGTCATCGCGGCGCGTTCGAGATCCAGTGGTTGGCGAGCGCCAGGCTCAGTTGGCGGCACAACAAGTCGCTATGGAGGAGATGCAGCGACAAATGTTCGCCCTTCCCTTAGATGTCGCTCGACATGATGCCATAGATACCTCAGATGTCGTCCGGCATGATGCCACAGATGCCTCAGACGACGCCGTCACCTCAGATGCACCCGTCGCCTCAGATGCACCCTATGCATCAGACAACGCTGCCATCAGTTTCAATGGCGGATGCTCAGACGACGCCGCCAGCTTCAGCAGAGTTCCAGCGAGAGCATACGAGCGGCAATGCACGAGGAGGTAGCAGCAGTTCCAGAGGAAGATTTGGCGGAAGAGGAAGTAAAACATTCAAGGAGTGGTTTACAAACCGATGAAAGGGAAAGGGAAAGGGAAAAGAAAAAGATTGAACATTTTTTAATTATTTGTCGTACATTATAATTATTATTGTAATCGAAGAACAAACGGATAATTTTTATTATAATTATGAATATTAATTAATGAATTTTCTAATTAATAAACTATTTAGTACATATTATTTGATTACAATCATAGAATATATAAGCATACAAAAAAAACACTACCGGGTGTGACTATCTGCACCCTAAAATGAGGCGGGTAGAAGTTTGGGTGCGAATAGTCGCACCCAAAGGTCAATATTCCCCGCCAAATTATGACGGGAAGACCATTGAGTGCGACTTTTCGCACCCAAAGGTCAATATTCCCCGCCAAATTATGGCGGGAAGACCATTGGGTGCGGCTTTTCGCACCCAAAGGTCGATATTCCCTGACAAATTATGGCGGGAAGACCATTGGGTGCGAAAAGTCGCACCAAATGGTTTGGCAGGAACTCCATTAGGTGCGATTTTTCGCACCCCAAGGCCTTCCCGCCATAATTTGGGACTTTTTCAACATCACTTTTCTGACTTATGGGTGCGATTTTGGGTGCGCGCGCAAAGTAGCACCTAAAAAAGTCGCACCTAAAAGTCATGACCATCAGGTGGGACTTTTCGCACCCAAGACCTTTAGGTGCGGACTTGTGGGTGCGGAAAAGTCGCACCTAAAGGTATCATTGGGGGCAACTTTTGACTTTTAGGTTCGAAAAAAGTCGCACCCAATGCTATTTTTTGTACTAGTGTTCTCAGATTGATTTCTGGAAGTTTCGGGTTTCATGATTTGGGATTTTCTTATTTCGAGCATGAATCCTCCGATTGATGTGTCGTTGATGTTGTTTTGGTACTCGGGATTATGTATTGAGATTAATTCCTTAGCTTTGTTCTTGATTATTGGCTGAATTGAAGGAGTAAGTGTTTTGGTTCATGGATTTGGGGTTTTCGGATTTCATGAGTTTGGTGTGGGTTTTTGATGAGGTTCGTTTGATTGTTGTTGTTGTTATGAGGCTGTGATGATGTTTTGTGACTCCTAGAAATTATGGATTAGATTGTTGTCTTGGCCGAGTGGTTGTTTTGGCCGAGTGTTGTCTTGGCCGAGGGTTGTTTTGGCCGTGTGAGGTGTCTTTGCCGTTATGCTTTGTAATGTTGAATTTGAGCCTCGTGAATTATTTTATGGTCGTTTATGATGAATTGAGTCGACTATGTATCGGGGCTCGTTTGAGTTTCGCTGTGATTTCGGGTTTGTTGAGAACGGTTTTTGGTTAGTGTGGATTTGATTTGGTTTAGTTCGGGTTTTGGGTCGAGATGTCGGGATTTGAATTTCAGGATTGATTATGAGTTTGGAATCATGAAACTGAATCGTTATCGGATTCCGCTACTTGATTACAGATCCAGACGAATGAGAGGGAACCGGATGAGTCGAAGGCGACGAAGCCGGGTTTTGAAGTTTTGAGATAAAAGTTATCAAAGTTAAAGCTTGATTAACTGTGAGTGTATTACTCGTTTGTAGCGTTTAAATATTCTTGAAATTAAATCGTGAATCTCATTATGTAGTTTATTTCTTTTAGTTGAATAAATAATTTATGATTATTTATTTAACTACGTTTAAGAATTTCATTTAATTATTCGCTTTGGAATTCTTAGTTACATTTTATTCGGATTAATTTATTTAAGACTCATAATCATATTATTGGATTTTATTTCGTATTATTCTCGATACGTAAAATACGCGCGTGTTGAATAAGTTTGACTTCCGAAAAATCAGAGAATAATAAATTAAATTCTTGAATTCCGAATCGAGTCGAATCTAATCCCGAAAACGAACCTTATCTTTTCAAGTAGTTTTGAATCCAATAACTACCAAAGTTTCAGCTTTGGAATCTAGTTTTTCTGACGCTTCAAGACGTGCTAAAGGTCTCGAGAAACATGTAAAGCAAAGAGACTTCGGAATTCATCGAGTTCTCCGACGAACGATTCCGGGTAAGTAGGATTTAGGTTTGATGCACCAAAATGGGAATCGTGCCCAGTAGAATAATTGTTTATGTTTACTCGTTTAATCCTAAAACCAAGAGAAACCCTCAGTTAGACAAGACGGCCGAATAAGGCTTCGGCCACTAACTAATAAGATAATAAAATGATAGGGTTAAACGATAAGCGGGTTAAGAACCTTGAAGCCTTCAAAACTATGTTAAGCTTCTGTAATAGGTTTTATCCCTTCGTCCTGTTGAAGAGGACAATATGAGGAGGAAAGACGGTGTCCTCCGGATTCAATCCGGAGAGGAACTGTTCTAGAGATGGTCCAGCCTCACAGCTGTCGACAACTCCTTCTAAAATACTTAAAGAGTCATATAGTTAAATTAAAAATGTTAATGACAAGATATATCATGATAAGATCTCCTCCTGTAATAAGATAGGCAGGTAGGCTGTAGATAGCTCCTGTAAAACATAATGAGCCCTTGTCGGCAATGTAGCGGGTCGCATTCCCAAAGGCCCTTTAATGGGAAGTCGATGGGTGGCTTTAGGTAAGTCGATGGGTGGCTTACCTGTCCTGACAGAAATATGTACCCAGGAGCAACCAGGGAATAGTGAGGGTTTGATCCCCTCCACCAAACGCACGTTAAGGCCCTCCTACATGTGCTAGTGGATCCCAGACGTTAGAAATTCGGCCTTCCGAGGACTAGGGTTGAGTTCTCGGAATGGTTTACTCATCTCTCATGAACGGCTGCGGACTGAAGTGTTGATTGGCAAGTCCATTGGTGTAAGGCGCCAGGATGAGTGAGATGGATGAGTTCCTAGGAAATCGGTTGTTAGCCGGATTCCTATATGATTGTTTTAGAAATGAGTTCTAAAACTATATATGCTCCTGTTATTGAATAATCTTTTGCTATGCTATTTGAATGATTGAACTTCTTCATTCTTCTGAATCTGTCATCTGCATTCATCATCTGCATCTATGCATCTCATGTAGTAGTAGGTTTAATATCCTACTTACTGAGTCGGTGTGACTCACCTCATAAATCCCTCTCCTTGTAGATAAAGGAAAAGCTCAGGCGAAGCAGGAGTGCTAGTCAAGGAGATCTCATGACGACCTGTGGCATAGGAAGTGTCTTTTTGAGAAATGGGTATCAGGTTTTTGAAAACCGAGCTTGTATGCTCGTGAAAGTTTAATATAGATTTTGAAAGAACTTTTATAATATAATAATGTTTAGATAATCGGCCCGAAACTCTTTTTACACTTTGAAACTCGGTAAGCACGATTATGGACCCGTGCTTACGAATAGCAAACTAGGGTAGTCCACATTTTTGTAACTCTTTTAGACGCGAAAGATTTTACTAGTTTTTAGCGGACTAGCTCTAGGAACCCTTGATATTCCTTATATGTAAATTAATTTTATTTCTGCTGTTTGTTTGATAAAATGTGTATGTAAAGTATGTTTGAAATGTTTTCTTTCCACTTTCGATTGGAAATATAATGGATTCTTTCCACCCGAGCTTCACTTTGAGCAGTTACTCATTCTTCTCCATTCAAACCGTCTGTCGCACGTCTTGGAACTTCCATTGAAGACTGTTATTGCACGTCGATTTCGAACTCTGATTTAGGTTATCTCTCTCTCATTCTTTCTGTCTCTCTATCTCTCTGTCTTTCTCTTTCTCCTTCTCTCGCTTTTTCGATTTCTATAGTTTATTCACTCCATTCTTCCACTTGAAGTCAGCGATTCAACTGCGATTTCGAACTCCAAATATAGGTAATCTCTCTCTCATTCTCTCTCTCTATTTCTCTCTCTCTCTCTGTCTCTCTCTCTTTCTCTCTCTCTCTTGCTATTTCGATTTGTCTAGGTTATTCATCCACTTCTTCACTCATTTTGTGTTTCTCGATGCTGGATTTCTACTCAGAGCGTCTCAAATTTGGTTGACGAACGTTTGTTTTGGAACTTCTAGTTTGAACGGCAATTAAACGTGATTTCGAACTCCAAGTTTTGGTTATTTTCTCTCATTCTCTCTTTCTCTGTATCTCTCTCTCTCTCTATCGTTTTTTCTATTTGTCCAGTTTATTCACCATTCTTACTTTTTCTCATCATTTTCCGACAGCTTGTGTTGTTAATCGTGGCTAGATAGTCAAATAATTCCAGGTAAACTCACTTATTTTTACGGATTTGTTTTTTAAATCATTTATCCTCATTCCAGTTTTTTCTTGTCAACATTTTTCAATAGTATTGTTTGTTAATTACTTTGAGATCATCCTTCAAGTACTTTCAAGTTTTTGTACGAATTTGTATTACTTCTCATTAGGTTTCATTTCGCGATTTTCTTATTCAAATCGTTTGATTTTCATTTCGTTATTAGGTTCTCATCCTTTATTTGGTTCTTCGTTTTTTTCTATGATTAATAGTCTCTTCGTTTGTTGAATTCATTACTGTTCTATTGGATTGATTGTTATTGATTTCTTCTTCTGGTCTACTGTTGTTTGTAAAAATTAAGTGTTGTTCTACTTTACGGTTTATCTTTTTTGTTCTGATCATCTACTTAGAGTGTAGGAATAATATTGTGTTTGGTTACTCTGCTTTTGACGTAATTGTTCTCTAAGTCTACTTTCATAATTAATTTTATTAAGAATCAAGCTCATGTTCGATGTATGTTTTTCATAATTTTTTTATCAAACATAAACGATACGCCAAACTTAATCGAAGTAGCAATCTCGTTCAGCTTAATATTCATTTATTCATAACTTTGTTAATCTATAAATATTTGACTCCAACGACCTTTTTTTGTAGAATAAATGTCATACTTATATGGTTTTATATGTAATAGGTGTGTATAAATGTAGTAAAACTGCTTAATATAGGGTGATGAAGATTGTATACGTTTATCGATTTCTTCTTCTAGTCTACTTTTGTTTTGTAAATAACAAGTTTTTGTTCTACTTACGGTTTAGTTTTTTCCTCTGACTGGCTACTTAGAGTGTAGCAATAATTCTGTGCTGGTTACTCTGATTTTGATGTAATTGTTCTCTAAGTCTACTTTCATAATTATTTGTTTGGATATTTGTATGCTATTATTAGTTGCATTAATTTTTGCTAACCATTTCATCGAAAATTATATCATTCATTCTCTAAGTCTACTTCTGTACTATAAATTTTTTCTGTGAATCAACTTTGAACTTTGTTTTTTGAATATTCTTTGTTTCCTGAAATTTTTAAAGTGCGAGTTAACTTTAAGGTTTATATAGTTTTAAATGTAAGTCTATATTAATTGGCATTTTAAGTCTTTTAACTATGAGTCTACTTCAATCTTCAAATTTTACAAAGCAAATATACTATTATTCCTTTTTTTTTTTTGGACTGTTTTTTGCAGGTCAATGGCACTTATTGATGAGAAATACTACGGTGTCTAAGCCCATCTTCAATATAATATCTGCCTAACAGATATTTCAATTTTGAAACAATTTCTTACTCAATCTCAGAAATTTTTATTTAGCAATACCCCTTTTGGCCATTTCCTAAGCATTAGAAAAAGCCTAAAAGTTCCTGGCCCTTGGATTCATCATTTCCTATTACATCAGTGCTCTGTTTCAGAGGAGGATGTAATTGGTTTTCAATTCTCTGATGATCAGAAATTAGACTTTTCATTGTCTGATTTTAGTATAATGACAAGTCTTTGCTTTGGAAAACTCCCAGTATCAAGAAATCCTAGTCGTGGTTATAAGCCTTGTAAATAAGAGTTTGCTAAATAAATATTTCCCTGAATAATTCAATATTACAAGAGAAGAGTTTATTGTTGTCAATGGTGCCCACAAGAAGAGTTGTAGTCTTTACTTTTGTACATTTGATGTAATAAAGTCTCACGGAGACTCTTGCTTGTAATTGCTTATTTATTAAAGAGTTGAAACGTTCATTCATCCTTCATTGTCTGAAGATTTATGATAAAACCTTAGTCTTTAGTCCATAAACAAACCTAACAACTCATGAAGAGACAAATGTAGATTTGCATGAACAAACTCTTAATGGTTTGCTTAAAACAATATATTCGCAATCTAAGGATCAAAGGACTAATGATCTCAGTACGATTGTTAGGAGAATCTATGATGTATGGTTATGGGACATTGAGAGTTGGAGACTCTATAGTTCTTCTAGGTATCTTCCGAAGGTACTGAATTGACCAGTGTACTTCTAGAGACAAGATAAGAACAAACCATTTAACCTCTTATGTCTCTAAGTCACTACGTATGAGTTGCTTCATGCTTACCTCAATCCTGAAATGAGACATGACATTTCATAGTTTACGTATTCTCATTTGAGAAAGTCAGAGTTCGGATTCACTATGTGATTCTTAACAAGACCTATTGGTGAAGTACTAAGTTATGAAGATGTCATGAGTAACTTTGTGAATATCTCATAGATATGGAATTCATGTACAAGATTGCTAAAATGCAATGTATATCACATCATGCTTTGTTCCTTGGAATGTGAATAAATGAACTGATGAGTGTCCAAATTGAGTCATGACTCTTTTGGATGAATCAATATGACTTGTTAACTCCTCGTCAATACATTGTTTCAAACTTATTCACAAGCGACAGAGGAGTTGAGGAAATAACAGCTAGATGGGTAAAATGGTAACTTTGTAAATCCCAACTAGCTGATCATATTCATGAAGGGTAAACATAGATAATATTCATGTCGGAATTGACCTAGGGTTTAAGAAAAAGTTTAACGCTTTGGGTAAGCGGCGGAATTTTAAAAATTTTCTTTTGACAAGTAAAACAATTTTACTAACATAGACAAAGAGCAAGTTCATGAAAATAAAAACTATTATGAGCATAAAAGAATTTACTAACCTTTTTAGAATCTTGAACGTTGAGATGCTTTTGGAAAATTGCAACGATCGTCTCCCCTCGCAGCACGTCTCTCTTCTTTCCTCGGGAACTCGAGCAACCACGAAAGTTTCTATCACAAGAATCACTCGAGAGAAAAGGAATTAGTGAGTGTGCACTTTTAAACACGACGACTCGAGAACAAGTCTCAAAGTCGAAGAGCTAAAACATTAGGTCAAATGTGGACCTGGGAGACAAAACAAAAACCGAAAATAACTAGAGAGAGAGAGAGAGTGAGAGAGAGGATCGGTCATAATGTCTAGAGAGAGAAGCTCTCAATCTCTAACTTATGTGGGATGATAAAATGAGAGGAATGATGGCTCTATTTATAGGAGAAGGATTACCTTCAAAAGGTAGTTTCCTTTTCTCTATAGAATATCACATATTCATGAGGAAATATTATTTCCTCTTTTTCACACCTCATGGGCGTCCAACACGCTTCATGGAAGCTTTGGATATGTTTCCTCATTGGATTCCTTCTCTCTTGGCCGAAAATTAACTTTCCTTCTAGAGGAAATTTGTTTCCTCTTTTTCTTTTGGCAAGTATCTTCATACATTAATGCACAAAATAAACTCTCTTTCAGACTATGGCATGAACGAAATTCAGCCTTATTTTCCTTAGGATAGACGTGCAAGGCTTCAAAAAGGAGCTTCTAGATTTTTCTTCATTTGTTCATGACAACATAAGAAAAGCCCATTTAGAATTTTCAAGTAAAATTCCATGAAATGAAATTAATCCTCATGGCCCAAATGACTTATTATGGCCAAGTGGTTTTAAGTTTCATTTATCATCATATGACAATGTCAACAAAAATTTATTGACATCCATTTCGTCCTATGTTCAAAACGACAAAATTACCCTTTTGACAATTTTCGTAAAACTTGTCTCGTTCTTGTTTTGACTTAGCTTCTAGTTTAACTATTCCTACTCGATATGATTTGTGACAGTGACCTCATGGATTCAAATGAACAAAGCTTGAGCTAAATACTTGGACTCAAAAGTTCACAAACCTTTTCCAAGTTTAGCTTAATGTCAACTGACTCCACTAAAGAGTTGACACTGAAAATCTCTCGGTTCAAATGAATTTATTTTCTACTCAATAATTCGACCTAATTGTAATGAGTGGATCCACTGAATATTATCTGTGTTTACCCTTCATGAATATCATCAGCTAGTCGGGATTTACGAAATTACCATATTACCCTTCTAGCTGTTATTTCCTCAACTCCTTTGTCGCTTGTGAATAAGTTAGAAACAATGTATTGACGAGGAGCTAACAAGTCACATTGTTTCATCCAAAAGAGTCAGGACTCAATTAGGACACTAGCCAATTCATTTATTCATATTCCAAGGAACAAAGCATGAGGTGATATACATTGCATTTCAGCAATCTTGTACATGAATTCTATATCTACGAGAACTTCACAAAGTTACTCATGACATCTTCATAACTTAGTACTTCACCAATAAGTCATGTTCGGAATCACATAGTGAGTCCGAACTCTGACATTCTCAAATGAGAATACGTAAGCTATGAAATGACATGTCTCATTTCAGGATTAAGGTAAGCATGATGCAATTCATACGTAGTGACCTCAAGACATAAGAGGTTAAATGGTTTGTTCTTATGTTGTCTCTAGAAGTGCACTGGTCAATTCAGTACCTTCGGAAGAACTATAGAGTCTCCAACTCTTATCGATACCTAGAAGAACTATAGAGTCTCCAAATCTCGATGCCCCATAACCAGACATCATAGATTCCCCTAACAATCGTACTGAGGTCAATAGTCCTTTGACCCTTAGATTGCGAATATATCGTTTTAAGCAAACTACGAAGAGTTTGTTCATGCCAATCTACATTTGTCTCTTCGTAAGTTGTTAAGTTTGTTTATGGACTAAAGACTAATGTTTTATCATAAAGGTTCTAACAGACAAGGAAGAATGAATGAACGTTCCATTGACAAGGTTCTTCGTGAGACTTTATTGTATCAAATGTACAAAATAAACACTACAACTCTTCTTGTGGGCACCATTGACAAGAAATTCCCACTTGACTCAAAGAAGATGTGTGTAGTCCTTCATGCCTAATCCCTCTCGATGTTGATCGAAGGCCTTGTTCTCTAGGGCCTTGGTGAATGGATCTACCAGGTTGTCCACCGTTGAGATCTTCTTCACTTCCACGTCTCCGCGCTGCACGATCTCTCGAATCAAATGTTGTTTCCTCTCAACATGTTTAGAGCGCTTATGGCTTCGAGGTTCCTTTGAGTTAGCAACAGCCCACTATTATCACAATAAAGGGTCATGGGCTCGTCGACGTTTGGCAGAACTTCCAAATACTTAAGGAATTTTCTAAGCTATACAGCCTCTTAGAATGCTTCACAAGCAGCCACATATTCTGCTTCCATTGTGGAGTCAGCAATGCAAGATTGCTTAATACTCATCCACACAACAGCTCCACCATTAAGGATGAGCACAGATCCCGAAGTGGATTTCATGGAATCCTTATCCGCTTGAAAATCGGAGTCGGTATATCCCATCATAGTGGTTGTCGGCCCGTCTCGGACCGACGAGGAAAAAGACATCACTTCGACCCGCGCGACCGGCGCGAGGCCTTTGACGGCGGAGCCTTGCCTCAGCCATTGGCCGGCCCAAACCAATGGCCGGCCCAAACAGCCTCGGCCATTGGTCGGCCCAGAGGCCAGCCTCGGCCAATGGCCGACCCAAGCTACTCCCGGCCATTGGCCGGCCCTAGGGCCAGCCTCGGCCAATGGCCGGCCCAAACAGCCTCGGCCATTGGCCGGCCCAGAGGCCAGCCTCGGCCAATGGCCGACTCAAGCTACTCCCGGCCATTGGCCGGCCCTAGGGCCAGCCTCGGCCAATGGCCGGCCCAAATAGCCTCGGCCATTGGCCGGCCCAAGGGCCAGTCTCGGCCAATGGCCGACTCAAGCTACTCCCGGCCATTGGCCGGCCCTAGGGCCAGTCTCGGCCAATGGCCAGCCCAAATAGCCTCGGCCATTGGCCGGCCCAAGGGCCAGTCTCGGCCAATGGCCGACTCAAGCTACTCCCGGCCATTGGCCGGCCCTAGGGCCAGCCTCGGCCAATGGCCGGCCCAAATAGCCTCGGCCATTGGCCGGCCCAAGGGCCAGTCTCGGCCAATGGCCGGGCCAAGACAATTCTCGGCCAAGGGGTTGCCCATAATGCCCCTTGGTCGCCTATAAATAGAGGGGCCGCTCCCCTAGTCCAGGTAATCTGAATTTGAGTACGGAAATGCTGTCGAACTCGTACCTCGCTCGTTTCTCTCAAGTCTCGGCCTCTAAACACTAAACCCTCTACAAACCACCTCAATCCCACTAATGTTGAGCGTCGGAGAGGTAAACAGAGGCAACCCCTCTGTTTCCCCTTTGTAGTTCACACCTTTTTGTTCACATTTCAGGTGCTTGGACGAGATAGAGACCACCTACAGCTAAGGGACGGCTTGGGATACCAAGCCCGACACGCTCGAGTCAAGACGAGACCACTTGGTCCGGCCTTGGGTCTAACCGTCTGCGACTCCTAAATCGTTGTCCGAAAAACTACGACAACATTTTGGCGCTAGAAGGAGGGGATCTCTCGACCTTGACGACACATTCCCTCTACCAGTTTTTCTCCCTCTGTTCTCACGACTCTCGATAGATGAGTCACCTACCCACTACCTCCGCGGGTACACGAGCGACGAGCTCGAGGTACGGTCTACGACTCCTCGCGCACCGTCTTGAAGGGCAACCTCGCGATAGCGAGAGCCAGCCCCAAGACCCGGTGAACGACCCCGAGGCCGAGCTCCGAGAGGACACGGCCCGGTGGCTCGCGGAGCTCCTTGACCGTCCCGGCGTTGACGGCTCCCTCATCGCCGATCTCCTCGGCTACGACATCGAGGATCGATCCGCTCAGGATGACTCCGACCCCGAATACGTGGGGGAGTCAAGGACCAACGAGGCCACCCCTAGCCTCGCTCAAGCACGACCCGAGAGGGCCGATGGTGCGTTGGCCGATCCTTTGTACCCGGCGCGACAACAGGCACGGTCACAGTCCCGGGGACTCGCCCCCTCGGTTTCAAGGGGTGGCCGGACACGGCCCCTCGCCGAGGAGGGAGCGACTCTGGTTGACGATGGGGCCGATAGCCAAGCGGTCACCGGACGACCCGACCAAGGGTGACCTCGCCTCGCCACGCACCTAGCGCGGACCTTAGAGAACACTAGACGGGGCGAAGAAATTCCCGAGGGGAGGATCTCCGCCAAAGGCTCAATTCTCGACGAGACGCGCTGCCCGCCGCAACTCTCGGCCGACCTCAGGCCAATGTCGTGGACCACGCGTCCAACGAACGCCAACCGGTGACCCCCGTGGCCCCGACAATCGGCCCTGCCAACGGGCTTGATATGGTCACGATGATTCAGAGCCTCCAAACCCAAATCATCGAGATGAGGGAATCGGGGAGGCAAAGATCATATGGAGGGATCGAGGAATCATACTCTCCCTTCGCCGCACAAATCCTCGCGCAGCCTTGCGTGGGGAACTTCAAATTGCCGTCCATCCCTCCCTATGATGGACGGACTGACCCGAACATCCACATCCAACACTACGAGACGTGGATGACAATGCAAGGACAGTCGGATGCGACCCTCTGTCAAGCCTTCAGCCTAACCCTCACGGGGTCAGGCTTTGAGTGGTTCCGGAGTTTGAGGCCTGGAAGCATCCCGTCCTTCCGGGCCTTGCAAGAGGCTTTCCTCGCCCGCTTCGCCACGCTTGTGGCACAAAAGAAGTCAAAGACCCACCTCCTCTCCATTCGGCAAGGGAGAGATGAGACATTGAGACAATACCTCGCTCGCTTCACCGAGGAGTCTCCCAAAGTCGAGAGCTTCGACGACAAGGACGCCATCACAGCGATCACCGAGGGAGTTCGCACGAGCGACTTCCTCAAGTCCATTGTCGGGCAAGTCCCGCGAGACATGGCAGAGCTGATGACGAGAGCCCGCACACATATGGGAATCGAGGACTATCTCGATGGCAGAGATGGCCGAAAGTCAGGAGGACAAGGTAGTCGCCACCGCGATGAACAGGACGAAGATCGTCCCGACCCTCAGAGGAAGAGGAGCAAGGGAGGCCGGGCCCCTAACGGTCGCCCCCTCTCCTGTCCAAGATCGTCGCACGTTGATAGCTTCCGAGCGTTATCAACGTACACCCCACTGAACACTCCGCAAGAGCGAATCCTAGCTCTGCACCGCGACAAGCTAGGAAGTCCGGCTCCTCTTGCGAAGGATCCCGCAAAGAGGGATCGAAACAAGTTCTGTGAGTACCACCAGGATCACGGGCATCTGACGTCCAAGTGCTACCATCTCAGGCGTCAGATCGAGGCCCTGATTCAAGACGGGAAATTGAAAGAGTATGTCCTGAGAACGGTCGGGACGGCCGCGGCGCACGGAGGCCGTCCACGGCAGGGAAAGAAAGGTTCGGCGACGGTGACTGTCACGGACCAGGCAGCGATTGAAGAACCGGAGAGCTCACAGCTGCATGTCGTGGGCTCGATTATGGGTGGCCCAGAGTTGGGGGACTCGTCCACGCAAAGGAAGAAGTACGTGCGCGAGGTTTCTCGAGGTAAAATTGCGCACTACATCAACCATACATACGAGGCTCCCCCTCCGGCCCCGTTTGAGTCCATGTTTTTCACCGGCCAAGAGGCGACACGAGTTCTCCACCCGCACAATGACGCAATAGTCGTCTCGGCCCCGGTCGCTAACAATCTCGTCTAAAGAATCCTGATTGATAACGGCAGCTCGGCCGACATCATCTTCAAATCACCGCTGGACAGGATGAAACTGACCGGACGGAAACCGACCCCAATCTCGACCCCACTCTTCGGCTTCTTCGGGGAGAGGGTCATGACGGAGGTCACTATCGACCTCCCGGTCACCTTCGGGACGCCGGGGGGGCTCGAGGTCACCCACATCGTGTCCTTCCTAGTGGTGAACCAGCCCTCAGCGTACAACATCATCATCGGCCGCCGACTCTCAACCGATTGAAGGCTATAACGTCCACCTATCACCTGATGATGAAGTTCCCGACTGAAAAGGGGATTGCCATCATGTTGGGAGACCAGTCGATGGCGAGGATGTGCTACATCCAAGGCGTGGACGGGAATGGGAAGGAAAAGATGGTGAGCGCCATCCTCTAGCTCGGTCAAGCTACATAAGCTGGCACCGCAGCGGAAGCCCGTCCCCATTTCTCATTATGTCATTCTATTTCCGGTTTTAAGACAATCTCGAATTTCAATAAGGCCAATGGCCCAGGGATGTAATTTTTGACTATTTCTGCATGGTAATTATATCACATTTCACCTCGAAGTCTTTATCTTGTTGCATTATAATTTCTAGTCTCCTCTACGAGTACACGAGAAACTCGGGGGGCTAATGGGGAACAAGGCTCAACGAAACTAGAGCTAAAAAAAAACAGCTCAAAAACGAAAACAAAAGTACGATAAAGTCGTGCTAATCGACCACCCCTTCATTGGTGGGTCGAGAAAATAAGACACGCGCAACAAAGTCGTGCTAACCGATCACGCCTTCATTGGTGGGTCGAGAAAATAAGACACGCACAATAAAATCGTGCTAATCGATCACGCCTTCATTGGTGGGTCGAGAAAATAAGACACGCGCAACAAAGTCGTGCTAATCGACCACGCCTTCATTGGTGGGTCGAGAAAATAAGACACGCGCAACAAAGTCATGCTAATCGATCACGCCTTCATTGGTGGGTCGAGAAAATAAGACACGTGCAAAAAAGACGTGCTAACCGATCACGCCTTCATTGGTGGGTCGAGAAAATAAGACACGCACTACAAAATCGTGCTAATCGATCACGCCTTCATTGGTGGGTCGAGAAAATAAGACACGCGCAACAAAGTCGTGCTAATCGACCACGCCTTCATTGGTGGGTCGAGAAAATAAGACACGCGCAACAAAGTCGTGCTAATCGATCACGCCTTCGTCGGTAAATCGAGAAAATAAGACACGCACAATAAAGTCGTGCTAATCGATCACGCCTTCATTGGTAAATCGAGAAGATAAGACACGCACAATAAAGTCGTGCTAATCGATCACGCCTTCATTGGTGGGTTGACAAAGGAAGACACGCACAGTAAAGTCGTGCTAATCGAACACGCCTTCACTGGTAGGTCGAGAAAATAAGCCGCGCACAACAAAGACGTGCAGGTCGGTTATGCCTTCATCGATAAGTCGAGAAAATAAGCCACGCACAACAAAGTCGTCCCATGTGACCCACCGATGCCATCCCTCGCGGCACATTGAAAGCCCTTCTACAATGCGACCACAAACTCGAGAGTGTTGGTCCTGGGTCCGCACATCAACGCAAGCACTGAGTTTCCGCTCGACCTACGCTCGACCAGAAACTCGGGGGGCTAATGTTGTCGGCCCGTCTCGGACCGACGAGGAAAAAGACATCACTTCGACCCGCACGACCGGCGCGAGGCCTTTGACGGCGGAGCCTTGCCTCAGCCATTGGCCGGCCCAAACCAATGGCTGGCCCAAACAGCCTCGGCCATTGGCCGGCCCAGAGGCCAGCCTCGGCCAATGGCCGACCCAAGCTACTCCCGGCCATTGGCCGGCCCTAGGGCTAGCCTCGGCCAATGGCCGGCGCAAACAGCCTCGGCCATTGGTCGGCCCAGAGGCCAGCCTCGGCCAATGGCTGACTCAAGCTACTCCCGGCCATTGGCCGGCCCTAGTGCCAGCCTCGGCCAATGGTCGGCCCAAATAGCCTCGGCCATTGGCCGGCCTAAGGGCCAGACTCGGCCAATGGCCGACTCAAGCTACTCCCGGCCATTGGCCGGCCCTAGGGCCAGCTTCGGCCAATGGCCGGCCCAAATAGCCTCGGCCATTGGCCGGCCCAAGGGCCAGTCTCGGCCAATGGCCGACTCAAGCTACTCCCGGCCATTGGCCGGCCCTAGAGCCAGCCTCGGCCAATGGCCGGCCCAAATAGCCTCAGCCATTGGCCGGCCCAAGGGCCAGTCTCGGCCAATGGCTGGGCCAAGACAATTCTCGGCCAAGGGGTTGCCCATAATGCCCCTTGGTCGCCTATAAATAGAGGGGCCGCTCCCCTAGTCTAGGTAATCCGAATTTGAGTACGGAAACGTTGTCGAACTCGTACGTCGCTCGTTTCTCTCAAGTCTCGGCCTCTAAACACTAAACCCTCTACAAACCACCTCAATCCCACTAATGTTGAGCGTCAGAGAGGTAAACAGAGGCAACCCCTCTGTTTCCCCTTTGTAGTTCACACCTTTTTGTTCACATTTTAGGTGCTTGGACGAGATAGAGACCACCTACAGCTAAGGGACGGCTTGGGATACCAAGCCCGACACGCTCGAGTCAAGACGAGACCACTTGGTCCGGCCTTGGGTCTAACCATCTGCGACTCCTAAATCGTTGTCCGAAAAACTGCGACAACAATAGTCAGGTCAGTACCTGAGTATGTAAGCATCAAGTTCCTAGTTCTTCGAAGATACTTAAGAACATGCTTAACAACAATCCAGTGCTGGGGTCCAAGGTTGGATTTGAAACGGCTAACTACGCCAGCAGTGAAACAGATGTTAGGTCTAGTGCAAAGCATGGCATACATGAGACTTCCTACAGATGAGGCGTAAGGAATTTTTCTCATGTCCTCAATCTCTTGTGCAGTCTTGGGAGACTGGTCGTTAGAGAATGAGACTCCATGCCTAAAGCGTGTTTGGCCGTTCTTGGACTCTTGCATCGTGAAGCGATCCATCACCTTATAAATATAAGATGCTTGAGAGAGCGACAGAGTCCGGTTCTTCCTATCTCGAAAGATTTGGATCCCCAGAATGTACTCGGCTTCTCCTAGATCCTTCATATCGAATTGCTTTGCCAGCCAGACCTTAACCTCAGATAACTTACCCACATCATTACCTATGAGTAATATATCATCGAAATATAGTACCAGAAACACAACTTTCCCTTCGTGTATTAACTTGTAAACACAAGGCTCATCTATTGACTGTTCAAAGCCGAAGCTTTTCACAGTTTCATCGAATCTAATATTCCGTGACCTAGATGCTTGCTTTAGTCTAAAAATGGACTTAAGTAACTCACAAACCTTGGTCTCTTGACCTTTATCCAAGAAACCGTCTGGTTGAGCCATGTAAATGCGCTCGTCAAGATTGCCATTCAGGAAGGCCGTCTTGACATCCATTTGCCAGATCTCATAGTTGAGAGCTGCAGCTATGGATACAAGTATGCGGATGGATTTAAGCATCGCGACTGGCGAGAAGGTTTCTTCATTGTCAATCCGTTCTTGTTGGGTATAACCCTTAGCCACAAGTCGTGCTTTGAACTTCTCGACGTTCCCATCTGTACCCATGTTCTTCTTGTGTATCCACTTACACCCTACGGGTTTAATTCCTTCAAGAAGGTCTACAAGTTTCCAGACTTTATTCACATACATCGAGTGCATTTCAACTTTCATGGTGTCAAGCCAAAGGTTTCATTCAGAACAAGCCATTGTTTGGCTATAGGAAACAGGGTCATCCATGTCAGAGACGGTTACGAGAGAGTCTCCATACGACATGTACCTGTCAGGCTTTTGAGTAGCCTTTCCACTAGGTAGAAGTACTACTTGAAGAGATTTTGATGAGTTAGGTTGTGTTTCAGTTGGGGTAAGAACCGATGGTCAGGCCGGAGGTCCTGAAGAGTGGTAAGCCTTCCCTCGCGAGTCACCGGCAAGTCATCGTGCCGAGACCCTCGATCCTTCGAGTCGAGCTTCGCTCCTCGAGTCAAATCTCTCTCCTCAAGTCGAGCTTCGCTCCTTGAGTCGAGTCATTCTCCTCGAGTCCAGTTTCGTTCCTTAAATAGAACCACGTGATATTCTTTTCAAGTCGAGCCTCGGGTCGGTCTCCTCAAGTTGAGCATCGCTCCTCGAGTCGAGCCTCGGGTCACGCTCCTTGAATCAAATCTCGCTCGTCGAATAGATACTTTCGTATTTCGTGCAACAAGCACGATATTTGAAGCACAAAGCGGTCCAACGGGCCCGAATGCCCACAAAAAAGCAGCCAGGCACGCGCCGCGCATGGCTAGGGTCGTGCCGCGCGCAGGGCGGTGCATCCCGCGTGCCGCGAGTCGTGCGCCACATGCTGCGCGCCGCACGTTGTGCGTCGCGCATAGGCTGCGCGCCTTCGCTTGATGGTGCGCGCACCCCTAGTCCCACATGGACGATAAAGGACTCTCTTAAGGCCCTCAAACACCTATAAATACCTCCTCTCACTGAGGGGGAAGCCATCTAATAATTTCCTATCGATATGCTCGAATTCTCCCTCTCCTCTGCTTCTCTTGATGCCATTTTTGGCCTTAAGCGCTTATACAAGTTTCTCCCGTTCTCAGAGGTTCTGAAGCACTCTCGGGGACTCCCGGACATTGTTCCCTGTGATTGAACGCAGAATTTAGTGCTCAGGCACGCTCCTAGGGTTCTCCGCCAAGAATCTCTTACGCGTCTAACACATTAGACGTGTCCGCGATCTCCGAGGTTTTGAGACGTCGCCCAGGACTCCTCCGCGCTCTGTCTCCTTCATCGAGGACGCCTATCCTCCAGGCTCCGTCCCTCATAATACGTCACACATGCCCTGAACTACGTTCTGACTTGATCCCACACACGGGTACGTAGGCAGCCTACAACACAAAGGCACGGTCACTCCTTTTCCTCACCCGTTCCCTCCTCTGAGAGGTGGGTTGATCGGAGAAAACCTAGCTCGAGACTTTCGAGTTCACATTTTTGGCCCGGGTGCGATCACTTGGTCCGGCCTTGGATCGAACCGCCCGAGGTATATAATAGTTGTTTATTTTCGTGCGACAACATTTTGGTGATAGAGGGAGGGGACTTCCCGACCTGTTCAGCCCGAAATCCCTTATATCCATCTTCTTCTTTTCTCTTGAAGACTCGGCTTTCTCGGACTTGAGAAAAGATGAGTAGTCAGCCACTCGTATGTTCTGAGGGCGTTAACAACCCCGATAACGTCACTGGAACAAAAAAATATTTCTTGCGCTCCCAAGCGCATGGTGACGAAGAGTCGCTCCATGAAGAGAGCTCGACCCGCTCACCATCTCCATCTCCAGATAGCAGGGACGACCGCATCATGGAGTTGGAGGAGAATATCTGCCAACTGAAGGCAAAGAACGCGAGGTATCACAGTCGACTGGCTACAAAGTGACCTACACATGACACGGTGACCCCCAACAGGGATCCTGAGAACCTCAACGAGGAAAGTCGCGACCGCGACCCTGATTACGAGGGTACTGACGATTCGGAGGATATCGAGACATCTCTCACGAAGGACAGGGGACTCCTCGCCGTGTTTGAAGCCGGTCCTTCGAACCCCTTACCTAGGATAGGTGACGCACCTGCGGCTTCCCAAGTGGGGAACTCTCAACGTTCAGCCCTTGACCGACTTGGTCAAAGGGAGAATGTTGCGGAAAGTCAGGGCACGCGGAGAGCGCGCCGTCGCAGACGAAGCCTGCGCCTCCGTACGACAAGCCCTGATCTCACGGACCATCTCACTACCCAACGCATCGGATGTGGCAATGATCTGAGGGAGCGACTAAGCTCCAGACCCAACATCCCACCGGCAGCCCCAACTAATGGGAACCGCCGCACATGTCAAGGGTCCAATGAATGGCGGAAGGTAACTCCTCCCGAACAGGGAGTTACTCCGACGATCGGTCTCGATGTTGTCACTATGATCCACAATCTTTGAAATGAAGTACAATATCTCTGGGAATACAGAATGGGCGGAAGCACCTATGGAGTCGTTGAGGAGAATTCCTCGCCTTTCACGGCTCATATATTGGCTGAGGTTTGTACGGGAAATTTCAAACTCCCGAAAAGCAGATCCTGCTTACCACATCCAGCACTATGAAACCTAGATGATGATGCAGGATGTCTCTCCTGGCACCATGTGCCAAGCCTTTAGTCTTAACCTCGCCGGACCCGGTTTTGAGTGGTTCAAGAACTTAAGGCCGGGAAGCATCCACTCGTTCAAAGACCTGAAGGACATGTTCCTAGCACGGTTCGCCACATCTATGGTCCAAAAGAAGACCAAGATGTACCTGTGGTCAATCAGGCAAGAGAATGGCGAGTCTCTTAGGCGATACCTGTTGGAATTGATCTAGGGTTTAAGAAAAAGTTTAACACTTCGGTAATCGGCGAAATTTTAAAAAATTTCTTTTGACAAGTTAAACGATTTTACTAACCTAGACAAAGAGCAAGCACATGTAAATAAAAGTATTATGAGCATAATAAATTTACTAACCTTTTAGAAGCTTGAACGTTGAGAAGCTTTTGGAAAGTTGCAACGATCGTCTCCCTCGCAGAACGTCTCTCTTCTTTCCTCCCCAACACGAGCAACAACGATGGTTTCTATCACAAGAATCACTCGAGAGAAAAGGAATTAGTGAGTGGGCACTTTTAAACACTACGACTCAAGAACAAGTCTCAAAGTCGAAGAGCTAAAACCACTAGGTCAAATGAGGACCTAGGTGCCAAAATAAAAACGAAAATAACTAGAGAGAGAGAGAGAGCGAGAGAGAGAGAGCGAGAGAGAGAGAGCGAGCGGATGGATTTAAGCATCGCGACTAGCGAGAAGGTTTCTTCATAGTCAATCCCTTCTTGTTGGGTATAACCCTTAGCCACAAGTCATGCTTTTAACGTCTCGACGTTCCCATCCGAACCCCTTTTCTTCTTATATATCCACTTACACCCTACGGGTTTAATCCCTTCAGGAAGGTCTACAAGTTTCCAGACTTTGTTGACATACATCGAGTGCATTTCAACTTTCATGGCGTCAAGCCAAAGGTTTGATTTAGAACAAGCCACTGCTTGGCTATAGGAAACAGGATCATCCATGTCAGAGACGGCTACGAGAGCGTCTCCATAGGACATGTACCTGTTAGGCTTTTGAGTATCCCTCCCACTACGTCGAATTACTACTTGACGAGATTCTAAAGAGTTAGGTTGTGTTTCAGTTGGGGTAAGAACAGTTCTTACAGATGAGGTAGAAGCTTCCTCACCCAACTTTTCTTCAAGCACAATTTTGCTTCTACGTTTCACGTCTTTCATAAAGTCCTCCTCAAGGAAACGAGCTTTCGTGCTAACGAAAGTCTTATCGTCCTTGGGACTATAGAAAATGAAACCTTTGGTTTCCTTTGGATATCCCACAAACAAGCACAATTCTGACCAACTAGCCAACTTGCTAGTCTTTTTCCTTAGCACATGTGCAGGGCAACCCCAAATTCGGATGTGGCCCAGATTCACTTTACGGCCAGTCCATCTTTCATAAGGAGTACTAGGAACCATTTTAGATGGAAGTTGGTTCAGAATGTAAGCGGTTGTTTCGAGGGCATACCCCCAAAAGGAAAGAGGGAGTGATGAGTAACTCATCATTGATCTAACCATCTCCATTAGAGTTCGGTTCCTTCTCTCTGACGCTCCGTTTTGTTGAGGCGTGCTAGGTGCTGTAAGCTGAGAAGCGATACCTTCTTCTTTAAGAAAGTCATCAAACTCTCCAGACATATACTCACTGTTGGAATTGATCTAGGGTTTAAGAAAAAGTTTAACGCTTCGCAAAGCGGTGGAATTTTAAAAATTTTATTTTCAAGTAAAAACAGGTTTTTACTAACCTAGATAAAGAGCAAGTACATATAAATAAAAACTATAATGAGCATACAAGTTTACTATCCTTTCTTGAAGCTTGAACTTTGAGAAGCTTTTGGAAAGTTTGCAACGCTCGTCTCCCCTCGCAGCACGTCTCTCTTTCTTTCCTCGGCACCTCGAGCAACCACGAAAGTTTCTATCACTAAATCACTCGAAATAAAGGAATTAGTGAGTGGGCACTTTTAAACACTACGACTTAAGAACGAGTCTTGAAGTTGCAGAGCTAAACTCTAGGTCAAATGAGGACCTAGGTGCCAAAACAATAAAACGAAATTGACTAGAGAGAGAGGAGAGGGGCGGCCAAGTTCTAGAGAGAGAGTCTCTCAAATCTCTTAAACTTGGATGAATGAAATGAAGGGAATGAGGCCTCTATTTATAGGGGAGGTTTTACCTTCAATAAGGTAGTTTCCTCTTTCATTGAATATCACATATTCATGAGCAAATATTGCTCTCCTTCCCTTAGAGTCACACGGCCAAACAAGCTTCTAGAAGCCTTTGGATTTGTTTCGTCTTTTGTTCCCTTCCTTACTTGGCCGAAATTCCCATTACCATGTATAGGAAATTTGTTTCCTCTTTTTCTTTTGGCAAGTATCTAAATACATTAATGCACAAAATAATATGTCTTTCACACGAAGGGATGCATGAAATTTGGTCTCCCATTCACTTGGGTTGGACGGCCAAAAGCCTTCTAAAAAGGCTTTCTAGGTTTTTCTTTAATTGTTCATGACAACATAAGAAAAACCCATTAAGAATTTTCAAGTAAAATTCTATGAAATGAAATTAATTCACAAGGCCCAATAAACATGTTATGGCCGTCTGATATAATATTTCATCATATGACATTGTCAAAAAATTTATTGACATTCATTTCATGCCATGTCCAAAAAGACAAAATTACCCTTTCCACAATTTTCGTTATTGTTTTGACTTAGCTTCGAGTTTAACTATTCCTAATTGATGTGATTCGTGACAGTGACCTCATGGACCCAAATGAACAAAGCTTGAGCTAAAATACTTGGACTCAAAAGTTCACAAACCTTTTCCAAGTTTAGCTTAATGTCAACTGACTCCACTAAAGAGTTGACACTGAAAATCTCTCGATTCAAATGAATTTATTTTCTACTCAAGAATTCAACCTAATTGTAATGAGTGGATCCACATAATATAATCATGTTTACCCTTCATTAATATCATCAGCTAGTCGGGATTTACAAAATTACCATTTTACCCTTCTAGCTGTTATTTCCTCAACTCCTTTGTCGCTTGTGAATAAGTTAGAAACAATGTATTGACGAGGAGCTAACAAGTCACATTGTTTCATCCAAAAGAGTCAAGACTCAATTTGGACACTGGCCAGTTCATTTATTCACACTCCAAGGAACAAAGCATGAGGTGATATATATTGCATTTCAGCAATCTTGTACATGAATTCCATATCTATGAGAACTTCACAAAGCTATTCATGACATTCTCACAACTTAGTACTTCACCAATAGGCCTTGTTCGGAATCACATAGGGAGTCCGAACTCTGACTTTCTCAAATGAGAGTACTAAGCTGTGAAATGGCATGTCTCATTTCAGGATTAAGGTAAGCACGATGCAATTCATACGTAGTGACTTCGAGACATAAGAGGTTAAATGGTTTGTTCTTATCTTGACTCTAGAAGTGCACTGGTCAATTCAGTACCTTCGGAAGATACCTAGAAGAACTATAGAGTCTCCAACTCTCAATGCCTCATATCCAGACATCATAGATTCTTCTAACAATCATACTGAGGTCAATAGTCCTTTGACCCTTAGATTGCGAATATATCGTTTTAAGCAAACTACGAAGAGTTTGTTCACGAAAATCTACATTTGTCTCTTCGTAAGTTGTTTTGTTTGTTTATGGACTAAAGACTAATGTTTTATCATAAAGCTTCAGACAAGGAAGATTGAATGAACGTTTCAACTTTTTATTAATGAATAAGCAATTACAAGCAAGAGTCTTCGTAAGACTATATGACATCAAATGTACATAAATACACACTACAACTCTTCTTGTGGGCACCATTGACAACAAACTCCCACTTGACTCAAAGAAGATGTGTGTAGTCCTTCATGCCTAATCCCTCTCGATGTTGGTCGAAGACCTTGTTCGCTAAGGCCTTTGTGAATGGATATGCTAGGTTGTCCACCATTGAGATCTTCTTCACTTCCACGTCTCCGCGCTGCACGATCTCTCGAATCAAATGGTATTTCCTCTCGATATGCTTAGAGAGCTTATGGCTTCGAGGTTCCTTTGAGTTAGCGACATCCCCACTATTATCACAATAAAGGGTCATGGGCTCGTCGACGTTTTGGAACAATTTCCAAATACTTAAGGAATTTTCTAAGCCATACATCCTCTTTGGATGCTTCACAAGCAGCCACATATTCTGCTTCCATTATTGAGTCAGCAATGCAACATTGCTTAATACTCCTCCACACAACAGCTCCACCATTAAGGATGAACACAGATCCCGAAGTGGATTTCCTGGGATCCTTATCCGCTTAAAAATCGGAGTTAGTATATCCCGTCATAGTCAGGTCAGTACCTAAGTATGTAAGCATCAAGTTCCTAGTTCTTCGAAGATACTTAAGTGTTGTCAATGGTGCCCACAAGAAGAGTAGTAGTGTCTATTTATGTACATTTGATGTCATATAGTCTTACGAAGACTCTTGCTTGCAATTGCTTATTCTTTAATAATAAAGTTGAAACGTTCATTCATTCTTTCATTGTTTGAAGCTTTATGATAAAACCTTAGTCTTTTAGTCCATAAACAAACTTAACAACTTACGAAGAGACAAATGTAGATTTGCATGAACAAACTCTTCGTAGTTTGCTTAAAACGATATATTCGCAATCTAAGGGTCAAAGGACTATTGACCTCAGTATGATTGTTAGAAGAATCTATGATGTCTGGTTATGAGGCATTGAGAGTTGGGGACTCTATAGTTCTTCTAGGTATCTTCCGAAGATACTGAATTGACCAGTGCACTTCTAGAGACAATATAAGAACAAACCATTTAACCTCTTATGTCTCGAAGTCACTATGTATGAATTGCATCATGCTTACCTTAATCCTGAAATGAGACATGCCATTTCACACCTTAGTATTCTCATTTGAGAAAGTCAAAGTTCGGACTCACTATGTGATTCCGAACAAGGCCTATTGGTGAAGTACTAAGTTGTGAGTCTGTCATGAGTAACTTTGTGAAGTTCTCATAGATATGGAATTCATGTACAAGATTGCTGAAATGCAATGTATGTCACCTCATGCTTTGTTCCTTGGAGTGTGAATAAATGAACTGGCCAGTGTCCAAATTGAGTCCTGACCCTTTTGGATGAAACAATGTGACTTGTTAGCTCCTCGTCAATACATTGTTTCTAACTTATTCACAAGCGACAAAGGAGTTGAGGAAATAACAGCTAGAAGGGTAAAATGGTAATTTAGTAAATCCCGACTAGCTGATGACATTCATGAAGGGTAAACATAGATAATATTCAGTGGATCCGGTCATCATACTTAGGTCGAATTCTTGAGTAGAAAACAAATTCATTTGAACCGAGAGATTTTCAGTGTCAGCTCTTTAGTGGAGTCAGTTGACATTAAGCTAAACTTGGAAAAGGTTTGTGAACTTTTGAGTCCAAGTTTTTAGCTCAAGCTTTGTTCATTTGGGTCCATGAGGTCACCGTCACGAATCACATCGATAGGAATAGTTAAACTGGAACCTAAGTCAAAACAAGAACGAAAATAGTCAAAAGGGTATTTTTGTCTTTTGAGACATATGATGAAATGAATGTCAATAAATTTTTTTGACAAGTTCATTTGATGACTTAATGTCACTCGGCCATAACTTGATTATTGGGCCTTGTGAATTAATTTCATTTCATAAGAATTTTATTGAAAATTCTTAATGGGCTTTTCTCATGTTGTCATGAACAAATGAAGAAGCTTCTAGAAGCTCCTTCTAGATGAGAATGGGCGCCCAAATACCTAAGAGAAAGAGAGTTTATTTTGTGCATAAATGTATTTAGATACTTGCCAAAAGAAAAAGAGGAAACAAATTTCCTCCAAGAGGAAAGTGGGAATCGGCCAAGTGAGAGACAAGGCAAGGCCTTGAACAAAATAGGAAACAAATCAAGGCTTCTAGAAGCCTTGAGTTGGCCGAGTGTCTCAAAGGGAAAAAAGAGGAAATTGCTCATGAATATGTGATATTCTATAGAAGAGGAAACTAACTTATTGAAGGTGAGACCTCTCCTATAAATAGGAGCCTCATTTCCTCACATTTCATTCATCCAAGTTTAAGAGATTTGAGACTCTCTCTCTAGAACTTTGGCCCAAAATCCTCTCTCTCTCTCTCTAGTTTATTTTCGATTTTTTCTTGTCTTGGCACCTAGGTCCTCACTCGACCTAGTGTTTAGCTCTGCGACTTCGAGACTCGTTCTTAAGTCGTAGTGTTTAAAAGTGCCCACTCACTGATTCCTTCTTTTCGAGTGATTTAGTGATAGAAACTTTCGTGGTTGCTCGAGGTGCCGAGGAAAGAAAGAGAGACGTGCTGCGAGGGGAGACGAGCGTTGCAAACTTTCCACAAGCTTCTTCAAAGTTCAAGCTTCAAGAAAGGTTAGTAAACTTCTAGCTCATATTGTTTTTTAATTACATGTACTTGCACTTGTCTAGGTTAGTAAAAACTGTTTTACTTGTGAAAGAAATTTTTTAAAATTCCGTCGCTTACCGAAGCGTTAATTATTTTCTCAAACCCTAGATCGATTCCAACAAATGGTATCAGAGCTATGGTCAAAGATTAGCATGTACATGTTTTTAAAATTATGAGCTTGAAAATCGTTTTCGAAAGTTTACTAATTTTGTGACAAGTTAGAATTGTAATCTTAGATTTTTTTTAATTTAATGCTCTTGTCTTTAAATTAAAAAGCATGTTGATTTTCTATGAGTTTGGGATGTTTTTAAAACACATTAGAATCAGTTCTAAAAGTTCTTAATTTTTTATATTGAAAAACGTGTTTTAAAGGTTTGAGAAATTTCGAGTAAAATTTTGTGACTAGTTTTGATATCTTGCTAGTTTCTTATTTTTACTTGAATCGTTTTATGCATGTTGTTATTTCTTTTATTCTATGTTATTACCCTGCTAATAAAACACAAATAAAAGCTTTAAACAACATCTTAAAACGTTCCGTTACACTTGATTCTTTTTCGCACCTAAAAAGGACCAAGCTTTAATTTATTTCTTTTTCTTCGAGCTAGAGTAAACCCGCATTAAAAGTGGCATAACTCTAGCCGTTAAAGATACAAGATGCATTAAGAGATTCAAACAAGATTGTGGTCTTAGAAATGCTCACTTGACTTGAATTGAAGGCTAATATCTCGCCGAAAGGTGAGAGGGGTGCCGAGATCCTGGGCAGCGGGATCTTCCCATCATGCTCGACTAAAGGGAAAGTCGCACAGAGACCCCGTAGGATGATGAATGCTGTTCTATTTGTTTCATAGATAATCTTCTCTAATAACTCACTTTCTTTTATGCCATAAGACAGCTATATGCGCGGTTATCTGGTTCTATCATCAGTTATGTTATAGACTTGTTTTATCCTGACCGGTTCTATATGCGCGTTAATACTCCGTTCAATCATGAATTCACTGTTTGTTGATAGATCTTAAGAAGTGGCTCAATAACCTGTCAGACCAGCTAACTCATCTTATTGATAACAGCCATTTTAACTCAAACAGCATTGTCTTATAACTCTAACTCATCTTCCAGACCCGGTTCTATATGCGTGTTGCTAACTGCAAGAAACAGCCCCGTACTACGGCCGGCAGATGCAATGCTAGTTCTTGTTATCGTTAATACTATACTCCGTATTATCATGAATAAACTCGTTCATTGAACTCTTTTTCTTACTTCCAGATATGAACCGGTTGTAACTTGATCATGAGCGAATTTGTTGATGTTGCACCCACGAAGTATGGAAAGTGCCAAACATTGGGAACTACCCGGGGAGGAGTTAGGAACAGGAACAAGGAGAAGCGAGAACCACTTAAATAGAGGAATCGATTGTATTTTGTCCTTTGTTCTCCATAGCAACTGGGGAGAAAAAAGCACCAAAATTGATGACTTATTAAGGGAAAGACGAAATAAGAGCATGCTATTGAAGACGTTGCAACATATGTCGGGGAGGCCTCCGTTGATTGTGTACGAACAAAATACGAGTCCAAAGGCAGGGTAAGAAAGGGTTTAGCTAATGGAGATATTAACTCTTCCGGGAACCAGTAACGCGTAAACCATGTCAAACCAAGACCGATCAATATCCGAACGGAACGGATTCGAACTTCTCCTAGAATAGTTCCCTTTTCCGGTTTCTTTCTATTCATTACCTCTAGAGAACAATTATAGACATCATGGCTCTAATTCATCTTCTCTTCCGATTGATTTCAGAGAGCATTTCTATAAAGAACCTTAGGTTTGCTCGTTTTATCATTGATAGGCAACATGATACATGAAAAAAACAGGTTGGTTATGTTCTATTTTTTATGACTTCCGCAGCAGGATGGTTACGTACACTTCTTCATTATTTATTTTATTCCGCTGCATTAACTTTCTCTGAGATCCGTAGGAACAATTCAATTGGTTTTTTCCCCCTTATCTATCTGCTCAATTCTTGATTGGTGCACCTCAGAAATTTAAATTTAATGATTCTTGAATCAAATTAAAACTCTGTCTGTCCTCTGTCCAATGCCACCGGTTGCGGCTGAAAAGGACATCGGAGCCGCCAGATATGGCGATTTTACTCCGAGGTGCGCGGCTGTCTGAAACTCCAGTTTTTTAGAAATCCGGATTTTCAAACCCCACTACCATGAGTTATAGAACTCTAATGAGAAAATTTTCTTGAGCAAAAATGTTTTTCATATGATTATAAACATGATGTGTAAGATTAAAATGTTTTGATTTTTGAAAGTTTAATTGAAATTGAATTTTTACAAAACTAGTTTGAATTTTGAAAAACCGTTTTCACTTTCAAACTTGAAAAATATTTTGTCATCCAAATCAAATAAATTTTCAAAATGTTTTCAAAACTATATCTATATCACATATGTTCAAAATCTATATGCTCTTGAAAATTTGAGTGGGAGGTCTCCTTGTAGACAAGCCGAAAAATAAAAAGATGTGTAATCTCAAACTTTCAAGTGTTCGAGTGAGTTGAAGTTCACACTTCCCTCACGCACTTTCCCGAAATAGAAAATAGGAAAAGATCGAGTATGTACCTTGTGCCTTTATGCACTAATACTGCTCTGAACATGTCGATCTAGGATTCTCTTCTAGTTGTCCGCTCTGTCGCTCTCTAACTAGGAAATTTGTTTCCGAAATTATAAGAGTCGATGAACCAACTCCAAAAACTAAGTGGGAGGGTTATATTCGTTGTTTGTAACCCGCGATCCCCAACACTAGTGAAAGATGCAATAACGTGGGACTAAGAGCCGCTCTTGCGACCCTCACTTAAATGTGAGTACTCCAAGGCGTTATTGCTTCGATCATTGCTCAATGAGCTACGTCCGAGAGTGATGCAATGATGGCAAGGCCTCCCCTTGGGGGATTGTTTTTCAAAGCTGATCTTTTGGACTAAGTGGTTGGTTGCACGCTTAGGCTCAATCCCTAGTATCCTCCCTTGAGGCTCTGCGAAAGGATGTGAGTGATCAAACCAATTTACAAGGTGGCTAGTCAAAATAGATGTATTGACATCTTGGCTTAGGATTAATGATGTGTCATTTACTTATAAATGGAGATTTTTTGCGGCCTTCTCTTGAGGGAGTGAATTATCGTTTGGTTTATAACACCTTTGGATTTTACAAAAGTCTTAATAAAACTTAAATCCTAAACCAAAGACTAATCATAAACTTGTTTCAACTTATATAGGCAATATGTCTCTCAACCATCTCTCAATCTTTCTTTCCTCGATCAAACTCGAAAACGAAAACTACGTAGACTCGAAACGTAACCTCGACATAACAAGCACAAATGGGTACTCACCACCCCATGTCCTCCTCTGACGAATGATGATTCAACTCAAGACGACAATGACGCCTTAGCGGCCTGGCTTCGATCCGATGAGATTGTGAGGTGCTATATCTTGGCATCTATGAACAATATGCTGAAAGAGCAACATCGTGACTTCGAGACTGCCGCTGACATGCTCTACAATCTCCTTGAGATGTTTGGAGGGCAAAGGCGTCAAACAAGGCTACAAGCAGTCCGACAGTTTATGAACTGTCGCATGAAGGCTAGGACTCCTGTTAGGGACCATATGATGCTGATCATTAGTTACCTAAATGAAATGGAAATCCTAGGATCTGAGATTGATGGGAAGAATATCATAGATATGATCTTAGAATCTCTCCCCGCATCTCTTGATACCTCCAAGCTGAACTACTCCATTACAAAGCTAAAGTACACTGTTACCGAGCTTATGAAGGAGCTTCACACTGCTGTAGGTCTCAATGAGAGAAAGAGGAATCAAGGAGAGGCACATGCTACTGAGCAAAAAGCCTCCGCCTCTGGAACTAAGAACAGACCTTACAAAGCCGATAAAAAGAACTGTCCTGCCTATCTCAAAGCAAAGGAACATAGTATTGTACTAGTTACCGAAGCATGCTTAGTAACTGATAATGTATCAACGTGGATTCTTGACTCCGCTGCTACTAACCATATTTGTTGTTCCTTGAATGGTTTCAAGAAAACCAAAAGCTTAGAGGAAGGCGAGTTCTCTTTCAAATGGGGTGATGAGAGCCTGGTGTCTGCAAAGGCTGTGGGATCCGTGACGCTGCAAAGACCGCACTTTAAACTTGAATAATGTTTATTTTGTTCCTACCTATGGGAAGAACTTAATATCCGTTGCTCGTCTTCGTGAGCAAGATTATTGTTTAAAGTTCATTAAGAATGGAATTCGTATTTCGTTTCCTGATAATTCTTTTGTCACTGATGCATGTATGAAGAATGGTCTTTTTTACATCTATCCCACTCAACCTTCTCTTTTAGACGCCGAAGTAGATAACGATCTAATTAGGGAGCCAAAGAGGATCAAACTTTCTGAATCCTCCGATCTAACAAAATCAACATACCTCTGGCACTTAAGACTTGGTCATATCAGTCTAGATAGGATTAAGAGACTTGTGAGGGATGGTCCACTCCAAGAATCTGCAATAGGTTCACTACCTACTTGTGAATCCTGTATAGAGGGAAAAATGACTAAGCGACCTTTCTCCGATAAGGGTCAAAGAGCCACTGAGTTGCTGGAACTAATACATTCTGATGTATGTGGTCCGCTCAACCAACAGGCACGTGGAGGATACGAATACTTCGTTACCTTCACTGATGATTACTCAAGATATGGGTTTGTCTATTTGCTCAAACACAAATCCGAGACCTTTAACGTATTTAAGGTCTTTAGGGCTTTAGTGGAAAAGCAAACTGGCAAAGTGATCAAAACCCTTCGATCCGATCGAGGTGGTGAGTATATGTCTGGAGAGTTCGATGACTTTCTTAAAGAAGAAGGTATCGCTTCTCAGCTTACCGCACCTGGCACACCTCAACAAAACGGAGTGTCAGAGAGAAGAAACCGAACTCTTATGGAGATGGTTAGATCAATGATGAGTTACTCATCACTCCCGCTTTCCTTTTGGGGATATGCCCTTGAATCAGCCCCTATATTCTGAACCAAGTTCCGTCCAAAACGGTTCCTGGTACTCCTTATGAACGATGGACTGGCCGTAAAGTGAATCTTGGCCGCATCCGAATTTGGGGTTGCCCTGCACACGTGCTGAGGCAAAAGACTAGCAAGTTGGCTAGTAGGTCAGAATTGTGCCTGTTTGTAGGATATCCGAAGGAAACCAAAGGTTTCACTTTCTATAGTCCCGAGGACGATAAGACTTTCGTTAGCACGAATGCTCGTTTCCTTGAGGAGGACTTTGTGCAGGATGCGAAACCTAGAAGCAAAATTGTGCTTGAAGAAAAGTTGGGTGAGGAAGCTTCTACCTCATCTGTAAGAACTGTTCTTACCCCAACTGAAACACAACCTAACTCATCAGAATCTCGTCAAGTAGTACTTAGACGTAGTGGGAGGGCAACTCAAAAGCGTGACAGGTACATGTCTTATGGAGACTCTCTTGTAGCCGTCTCCGACATGGATGACCCTGTTTCCTATAGCCAAGCGATGGCTTGTTCTGAATCAAACCTTTGGCTTGACGCCATGAAAGTTGAAATGCACTCGATGTATGTCAACAAAGTCTGGAAACTTGTAGACCTTCCTGAAGGGATTAAACCCGTAGGGTGTAAGTGGATATACAAGAAGAAAAGGGGTCCTGATGGGAACGTCGAGACGTTCAAAGCACGACTTGTGGCGAAGGGTTATACCCAACAAGAAGGGATTGACTATGAAGAAACCTTCTCGCAAGTCGCAATGCTTAAATCCATCCGCATACTCCTGTCCATAGCTGCAGCTCTCGACTATGAGATCTGGCAAATGGATGTTAAGACAGCCTTTCTGAATGGCAATCTTGACGAGCGCATTTACATGGCTCAACCAGACGGTTTCGTGGATAAAGGTCAAGAGACCAAGGTTTGTGAGTTGCTTAAATCCATTTATGGACTAAAGCAAGCATCTAGGTCATGAAATATTAGATTCGATGAAACTGTAAAGAGCTTCGGCTTTGAACAGTCAATAGATGAGCCTTGTGTTTACAAGTTAATACACGAAGGCAAAGTTGTGTTTCTGGTACTATATGTCGATGATATACTACTCATTGGTAATGACGTGGGTAAGTTATCTGAGGTTAAGGTCTGGCTGGCAAAGCAATTCGATATGAAGGATCTAGGAGAAGCCGCATACATTCTGGGAATCCAAATCTTTCGAGATAGGAAAAACCGGACCCTGTTGCTCTCTCAAGCATCTTATATTGATAAGGTGATGGATCGCTTCTCGATGCAAGACTACAAGAGGGGTCAAACACCCTTTAGGCATGGAGTTTCACTCTCCAAGGACCAGTCTCCCAAGACTGCACAAGAGATTGAAGACATGAGGAAGATTCCTTACGCCTCTGCCGTAGGAAGCCTCATGTATGCTATGCTTTGCACTAGACCTGAGATCTGTTTCGTCGTTGGCGTAGTTAGTCGTTTCCAATCCAACTCTGGACCCGAGCACTGGATTGCTGTTAAGCATGTTCTAGAAGCCTTAAGAGGAAACTACCTTATTGAAGGTGAGACCTCTCCTATAAATAGGAGCCTCATTTCCTCACATTTCATTCATCCAAGTTTAAGAGATTTGAGAGACTCTCTCTCTAGAACTTTGGCCGAAAATCCTCTCTCTCTCTCTCTCTAGTTTATTTTCGATATTTTCTTGTCTTGGCACCTAGGTCCTCACTCGACCTAGTGTTTAGCTCTGCGACTTCGAGACTCGTTCTTAAGTCGTTATGTTTAAAAGTGCCCACTCACTGATTCCTTCTTTTCGAGTGATTTAGTGATAGAAACTTTCGTGGTTGCTCGAGGTGCCGAGGAAAGAAAGAGAGACGTGCTGCGAGGGGAGACGAGCGTTGCAAACTTTCCACAAGCTTCTTCAAAGTTCAAGCTTTAAGAAAGGTTAGTAAACTTCTAGCTCATATTGTTTTTTAATTACATGTACTTGCACTTGTCTAGGTTAGTAAAAACTGTTTTACTTGTAAAAGAAAATTTTTAAAATTCCACCGCTTACCGAAGCGTTAATTATTTTCTCAAACCCTAGATCGATTCCGACATTAAGAACATGCTTAACAGCAATCCAGTGCTCGGGTCCAGGGTTGGATTGGAAACGGCTAACTACGCCAACGGCGAGACAGATGTCAGGTCTAGTGCAAAGCATTGCATACATGAGGCTTCGTACGACAGAGGCGTAAGGAATCTTCCTCATATCTTCAATCTCTTGTGCAGTCTTGGGAGACTGGTCCTTAGAGAGTGAAACTCCATGCCCTAAAGGGTGTTTGGCCCTTCTTGGAGTCTTGCATCGAGAAGCGATCCATCACCTTATCAATATAAGATGCTTGAGAGAGCGACAGGGTCCGGTTTTTCCTATCTCAAAAGATTTGGATTCCCAGAATGTACGCGGCTTCTCCTAGATCCTTCATTACCTCGGATACCTTAACCTTAACCTCGGATACCTTACCCACGTCATTACCAATGAGTAGTATATCATCGACATATAGTACCAGAAACACAACTTTGCCTTCGTGTATTAACTTGTAAACACAAGGCTCATCTATTGACTGGTCAAAGCCGAAGCTCTTCAAAGTTTCATCGAATCGAATATTCCATGACCTAGATGCTTGCTTTAATCCATAAATGGACTTAAGTAACTCACAAACCTTGGTTTCTTGACCTTCTTCCGTGAAACCGTCGTGTTGAGCCATATAAATGCGCTCGTCAAGATTGCCATTCAGGAAGGCTGTCTTGACATCCATTTGCCAGATCTCATAGTCGAGAGCTGCAGCTATAGATAGGAGTATGCGGATGGATTTAAGCATCACGACTGGCGAGAAGGTTTCTTCATAGTCAATCCCTTCTTGTTGGGTATAACCCTTCGCCACAAGTCGTGCTTTGAACGTCTCGACGTTCCCATCAGGACCCTTTTTCTTCTTGTATATCCACTTACACCCTACGGGTTTAATCCCTTCAGGAAGGTCTACAAGTTTCCAGATTCACTTTACGGCTAGTCCATCGTTCATAAGGAGTACCAGGAACCGTTTTGGACGGAACTTGGTTCAGAATATAAGCGGCTGTTTCGAGGGCATATCCCCAAAAGGAAAGAGGGAGTGATGAGTAACTCATCATTGATCTAACCATCTCCATAAGAATTCGGTTCCTTCTCTCTGACACTCCGTTTTGTTGAGGTGTGCCAGGTGCGGTAAGCTGAGAAGCGATACCTTCTTCTTTAAGAAAGTCATCGAACTCTCCAGAGTTATACTCACCACCTCAATCAGATCGAAGGGTTTTTATCACTTTGCCAGTTTGCTTTTCCACTAAAGCCCTAAAGACCTTAAATACGTTAAAGGTCCTGGATTTGTGTTTGAGCAAATAGACAAACCTATATCGTGAGTAATAATCGGTGAAGGTAACGAAGTATTCATATCCTCCACGTGCCTTTTGGTTGAGCGGACCACATACTTCAGAATGTACTAGTTCCAGCAACTCAGTGGCTCTTCGAACCTTATCGGAGAAAGGTCGCTTAGTCATTTTTCCTTTTATGCAGGATTCACAAGTAGGTAGTGAACCTATTGCAGAGGCTTGGAGTGGACCGTCCCTCACAAGTCTGTTAATCCTATCTAGACTGATATGACCAAGTCTTAAGTGCCATAGGTATGTTGATTTTGTTAGATCGGAGGATTCAGAAAGTTTGATCCTCTTTGGCTCCCTAATAAGATCATTATCTATTTCGGTGTCTCAAAGTGAAGGTTGAGTGGGATAAATGTAAAAAAGAGCATTCTTCATACATGCATCAGTGACAAAAGAATTATCAGGAAACGAAATACGAATTCCATTCTTAATGAACTTTAAACAATAATTTTGCTCATGAAGACGAGCAACGGATATTAAGTTCTTCCCAAAGGTAGGAACAAAATAAACATTATTCAAGTTTAAAGTGCGGTCTTCAAAAGACAGCGTCACGGATCCCACAGCCTTCGTAGACACCAGGCTCCCATCACCCCATTTGAAAGAGAACTCGCCTTCCTCTAAGCTTTTGGTTTTCTTGAAACCATTCAAGGAACAACAAATATGGTTAGTAGCAGCGGAGTCAAGAATCCACGTTGATACATTATCAGCTACTAAGCATGCTTCGGTAACTAGTACAATACTATGTTCCTTTGCTTTGAGATAGGCAGGACAGTTCTTTTTATCGGCTTTGTGAGGTCTCTTCTTAGTTCCAGAGGCGGAGGCTTTGTGCTCAGTAGCATGTGCCTCTCCTTTATTCCTCTTTCTCTTAGTGAGACCTACAGCAGTGTGAAGCTCCATCATAAGCTTGGTAACAGTTTACTCTAGCTTGTTTATGGAGTAGTTCATCTTAGAGGTATCAAGAGATACGGGGAGAGTTTCTAAGATCATATCTATGACATTCTTCCCATCAATCTCAGATCCTAGGATTTCCATTCAATTCAGATAACTAATGATCAGTATCATAATGTCTGTGACAGGAGTCCCAGCCTTCATGCGACAGTTCATAAACTGTCGGACTGCTTGTAGCATTGTTTGACGCCTTTGCCCTCCAAACATCTCAAGGAGATTGTTGAGTATGTCGGCGGCAGTCTCGATGTCGCGATGTTCTTGTTGCAACACATTGTTCATTGATGCTAAGACATAGCACCTCACAATCTCATCGGAGCAGAGTCAGGCCGCCAAGGCGTCTTTGTCCTCTTGAGTTGAATCATCATTCGTCAGAGGAGGACATGGTGTGGTGAGTACCCATTTGTGCTTGTTAACAGTAACTATTATGTCGAGGTTATGTTTTGAATCTACGTAGTTTTTGTTTTCGATTTTGTTCGAGGAAAGGATGATCGAGAGAAGGTTGAGAGACATGTTGCTTAAATAAGTTGAAACAAGTTTATGATTAGTCGTTGGTTTAGGATTTAAGTTTTATTTAAGACTTTGATAAAATCCAAAGGTGTTATAAACCAAACGATAATTTACTCCCTCAGGAGAAGGCCGCAAAAAATCTCCATTTATAAGTAAATGACACATCATTAATGCTTAGCCAAGATGTCAATACATCAATTTTGACTAGCCACCTTTTAAATTGGTTTGATCACTCACATCCTTTCACAGAGCCTCAAGGGAGGATTACTAGGGATTGAGCCTAAGTGTGCAACCAACCACTTAGTCCAAAAGATCAGCTTTGAAAAACAATCCCCTAAGGGGAGGCCTTGTCATCATTGCATCACTCTCGGACGTAGCTCATTGAGCAATGATCGAAGCAATAACGCCTTGGAGTACTCACATTTAAGTGAGGGTCGCAAGAGCGGCTCTTAGTCCTACGTTATTGCATCTTTCATTACTGTTGGGGATCGTGGGTTGCAAACAACAAGTATAACCCTCCCACTTAGTTTTTGGAGTTGGTTCATCGACTCTTGTAAGTTCGGAAACAGATTTCCTAGTTAGAGAGCGACAGAGCGGACAACTAGAAGAGAATCTAAGATCACCATGTTCAGAGCAGTGTTAGTGCATAAAGGCACAAGGTACATACTCGATCTATTCCTATTTTCTATTTCGGGAAAGTGCATGAGGGAAGTGTGAACTTCGACTCACTCGAACACTTGAAAGTTTGAGATTACACATCTTTTTATTTTTCGGCTTTGTTGTCGCAGTTTTTCGGACAACGATTTAGGAGTCTAAGGCGGTTAGACCCAAGGCCGGACCAAGTGGTCTCGTCTTGACTCGAGCGTGTCGGACTTGATATCTCAAGTCGTCCCTTAGCTGTTGGTGGTGTCAATCTCGTCCAGGCACCTGAAAAGAAAGTAGAAAGAGGTGTGAACTACAAAGTGGAAACATAGGGGGTGCCTCTGTTTACCACTCCGACGCTCAACATTAGTAGGATTGAGGTGGAGATAGAGGGTTTGAGTGTTTAGAGGCCGAGACTTGAGAGAAACGAGCGAGGTACGAGTTCGATAGCGTTTTAGTACTCAAGAATGGACTACCTGGACCTGGGGAGGGACCCCAATATTTATAAGCGACCAAGGGGTATTTTGGACATCCCCTTGGCCGAGGGCCGGCCCTGGGTCAGCCATGGAGGCAATGGCCAGCTCTGGGTCCGCCATGGAGGCAATGGCCGGCTCTAGGTCGGCCTTGGAGGCAATGGCCGGCTCTGGGTCAGCCTTGGAGGCAATGGCCGGCTCTGGGTCGGCCTTGGAGGCAATGGCCGGCTCTGGGTCGGCCTTGGAGGCAATGGCCGGCTCTGGGTCGGCCTTGGAGGCAATGGTCGGCTCTGGGTCGGCCATGGAGGCAATGGCCGGCTCTGGGTCGGCCTTGGAGGCAATGGCCGGCTCTGGGTCGGCCTTGGAGGCAATGGGCGGCTCTGGGTCGGCCTTAGAGGCAATGGCCGGCTCTAGGTCGGCCTTGGAGGACGAGAACGGGAGCGGGCTTCTACTGTAGTACCAGCTTCCGCAGCTTGACTGAGCTAGAGGATGGTGCTCACCATCTTTGCCTTCCCTTTCCCATCCACGCCTTGGATGTAGCACATCCTCGCCATCGACTGGTCTCCCAACATGATGGCAATCCCCTTCTCTGTCGGGAACTTCATCATCAGGTGATAGGTGGACGTGATGGCCTTCAACCGGTTGAGAGTCGGGCGGCCAATGATGATGTTGTACGCCGAGGGCTGGTCGACAACTAGGAAGGATACGATGCGAGTGACCTCGAGCCCCCCCGGCGTTCCGAAGGTGACCGGTAGGTCGACGGTTCCCTCTGTCATAACCCTCTCCCCTGAGAAGCCGAAGAGTGGGGTCGATATCGGGGTCGGTCTCATTTCGGATAGCTTCATCCTGTCCAGTGCCGACTTAAAAATTATATCGGCGGAGCTCCCGTTGTCGATGAGGATTCTCCGGACGAGGTTGTTGGCGACCGGGGCCGAGACGACTATCGCGTCGTTGTGCGGGTGGAGGACCCACACCGCCTCTTGGCCGGTGAAGAACATGGACTCGAATGGGGTCGGAGGAGGAGCCTCGTATGTGTGGTTGATGTAGTGCGTTATTTTCCCTTGGGAAACTTCACGCACGTAATTCTTCCTTTGTGTGGCCGAGTCTCCGTACTCCGGACCGCCCATGATCGAGCCCATAATGTACAGTTGCGAGCTCTCTGGTTCTTCAATTGGCGCTCGGTCCGTGACGGTCACTGTCGTCGGACCTTTTTTTCCTTGCCGTGGGCGCCCTCCGTGTGCCACGGCCGTCCCGATTGTTCTAAGGACGTACTCTTTCAGCTTCCCATCCTGAATGAGGGCTTCGATCTGGCGCTTGAGCTGGTAACACTCAAACGTTGGGTGCCCATGGTCTTGGTGGTACTCACAGAACTTGCTTCGGTCCCGCTTCGCAGGATCCTTCGTGAGTGGAGCGGGGCTTCCTAGTTCGTCACGGTGCAAAGCTAGGATCCGTTCTCGCGAAGTGTTCAGAGGGGTGAATGCCGAGAGCGTTCGGAAGCTATCGACGTGCGGGGGTCTAGGACCCGGGCGGGAGCGATCGCCAGGGGCCTGGCCTCCCTTGCTCCTCTTCTTTCGAGGGTCGAGACGATCTTCGTCTTGACTGTCACGGCGGCGACTGTTCTACCCCTCCGTCCCCCGGCCATCTCGGCCGTCGAGGTAGTCCTCGATTCCCATGTAGGTGCGGGCTCTTGACATAAGCTCCGCCATGTCCTGCGGGACCTTTCCAACAATAGACTTGAGGAAGTCACCCGTGCGAGCTCCCTCGGTGATCGCCGTGATGGCGTCCTTATCATCGAACCCTTCGACCTTGTGAGACTCCTCGGTAAAGCGAGCGAGGTATTGTCTCAAGGTCTCGTCTCTCCCTTGTCGGACAGACAAGAGGTAGGTCTTCGACTTCTTCTGTGCCACGAGAGTGGCAAAACGAGCAAGGAAAGCTCCTCGCAAAACCTGGAAGGACGAGATGCTCCCTGGTCTCAGACTCCGGAACCATTCAAATCCCGACCCTGTGAGAGTCAGGCTGAAGGCTTGACACAGGGTGGCGTCTGACTGTCCCTGCATCGTCATCCATGTCCCGTAGTGTTGGATGTGGAAGTTCGGGTCCGTCCGCCCGTCGTAAAGGGGAATGGATGGCAGTTTGAAGTTCCCCACGCAAGGCTGCGTGAGGATTTGAGCGGCGAAGGGAGAGTATGACTCCTCGATCCCTCCATGAGGCCTCTGCCTCCCCGACTCCCTCATATCGATGATTTGATTCTGGAGGCTTTGAATCATTGTCAACATGTCGAGCCCGTTCGTGGGGCTGACCGCCGGGACCGCGTGAGTCGCCTGCTGGCGCTCGTTGGACGCTTGGTCCCCGATGTTGCCGAGAGTTGTGGCGGGGAGCGCATACCTCCGAGAGTTGAGCCTCCGGCGGAGATCCTCCCCTCGGGAGTTTCTCTGCGTCGTCAAGCGCTCTCTAAGGTCCACACTCGGCGCGTGGCGGGGCGAGGTTGCCCTCAGCTGGATCGTTCGGCTAGCGCTTCGGCTATCGGCCCCATCGTCCACCGGAGTCGCTCTCTCCCCGGTGAGGGGTCGTGTCCGGCCGCCTCTTGAAACCGAGGGAGCGAGTCCCCGGGAATGCGACCGTGCTTTCCGTCGCGCCGGGTGCGAAGGATCGGCCAAAGCACCATTGGACCTCTCGGGCCGTGAATGGGCGAGGCTAGGAGTTGCCTCATCGGTCCTTGACTCCCCCACGTAGTCGGGGTCGGAGTTGTCTCGGGTGGATCGATCCTCGACGTCGTAGCCGAGGAGATCGGCGATGAGCGAGCCGTCGACGCCAGGACGGTCAAGGAGCTTCGCAAGCGGCCGGGCCGTGTCCTCTCGGAGCTCGACCTTGGGGTCATTCACCGAGTCTTGGGGCTGGCTCTCGCGATCGCGAGGTTGCCCTTCAAGACGGTGTGCGACGCGCCGGAGACCGTATCTCGAGCTCGTCGCTCGAGTACCCGCGAAGGTGACGGGCAATTGACTCATCTATCGAGAGTTTTGCCGTTGGAGGATGAAGAAGAGTGGTAGAGGGAATGTGTTGCCAAGGTCGAGAGATCCCCTACTTCTAGCGCCAAAATGTTGTCGTAGTTTTTCGGATAACGATTTAGGAGTCTAAGGCGGTTAGACCCAAGGCCGGACCAAGTGGTCTCGTCTTGACTCGAGCGTGTCGGACTTAATATCTCAAGTCGTCCCTTAGCTGTTGGTGGTGTCAATCTCGTCCAGGCACCTGAAAAGCAAGCAGAAAGAGGTGTGAACTACAAAGGGGAAACAGAGGGGGTGCCTCTGTTTACCTCTCCGACGCTCAACATTAGTAGGATTGAGGTGGATATAGAGGGTTTGAGTGTTTAGAGGCCGAGACTTGAGAGAAACGAGTGAGGTACGAGTTCGACAGCGTTTCAGTACTCAAGAATGGACTACCTGGACCTGGGGAGGGACCCCAATATTTATAAGCGACCAAGGGGTATTTTGGGTATCCCCTTGGCCGAGGGCCGGCCCTGGGTCGGCCATGGAGGAAATGGCCGGCTCTGGGTCGGCCATGGAGGCAATGGCCGGCTCTGGGTCGGCCTTGGAGGCAATGGCCGGCTCTGGGTCGGCCTTGGAGGCAATGGCCGGCTCTGGGTCGGCCTTGGAGGCAATGGCCGGCTCTGGGTCGGCCTTGGAGGCAATGGCCGGATCTGGGTCGGCCTTGGAGGCAATGGCCGGATCTGGGTCGGCCTTGGAGGCAATGGCCGTCTCTGGGTCAGCCTTGGAGGCAATGGTCGGCTCTGGGTCGGCCATGGAGGAAAAGGCCGGCTCTGGGTCGGCCTTGGAGGCAATGGCCGGCTCTGGGTCGGCCTTGGAGGCAACGGACGGCTCTGGGTCGGCCTTGGAGGCAATGGCCAGCTCTGGGTCGGCCATGGAGGCAATGGCCGGCTCTGGGTCGGCCATGGAGGCAATGGCCGGCTCTGGGTCGGCCTTGGAGGCAATGGCCGGCTCTGGGTCGGCCTTGGAGGCAATGGCCGGCTCTGGATCGGCCATGGAGGCAATGGCCGGCTCTGGGTCGACCTTGGAGGCAATGGCCGGCTCTGGGTCGGCCTTGGAGGCAATGGCCGGATCTGAGGCGTGGAGGTCGAGCTGAGGCCGAGCTAAGGAGGCCGAGCTGAGGTCGAGCTAAAGAGGCCGAGCTGAGGCCGAGCTAAGGAGGCCGAGCTGAGGCCGAGCTAAGGAGGCCGAGCTGAGGTCGAGCTAAGGAGGCCGAGCTGAGGTAGAGCTAAGGAGGCCGAGCTGAGGCCGAGCTAAGGAGGCCGAGCTGAGGCCAAGTTAAGGAGGCCGAGCTAAGGAGACCGAGGTCAGGAGTTGGAGGCCGAGTTCATGAGACCGGATGTCGGCCAAGGAGCTGGAGGCTGAGCTCATGATACCGGAGGTCGGCCTTGGAGGCAATGGCCGACTCTGGGTCGGCCTTGGAGGCAATGGTCGGCTCTGGGTCGGCGATGGAGGCAATGGCCGGCTCTAGGTCGGCCTTGGAGGCAATGGCCGGCTCTGGGTCGGCCTTGGAGGCAATGGCTGGCTCTGAGGCATGGAGGTCGAGTTGAGGCCGAGCTAAGGAGGCCGAGCTGAGGCCGAGCTTAGGAGGCCGAGCTGACATCGAGCTAAGGAGGCCGAGCTGAGGCCGAGCTAAGGAGGCCAAGCTGAGGCCGAGCTAAGGAGGCCGAGCTGAGGCCGAGCTGAGGTCAAGTTAAGGAGGCCGAGCTGAGGCCGAGCTAAGGAGGCCGAGCTGGGGCCGAGCTAAGGAGGCCGAGCTGAGGCCGAGCTAAGGAGGCCGAGCTGAGGTCGAGCTAAGGAGGCCGAGGTCAGGAGTTGGAGGCCGAGCTCATGAGACCGGAGGTCGGCCAAGGAGCTGGAGGCCGAGCTCATGAGACCGGAGGTCGGCCATGGAGCCGGAGGCCGGCCTTGGGTCGGGGGAGTCCCGAGGTGGTCGCTATCGCGGCCGTCGCTGCTCTACCGGGCCGAGATGGACCGGTAACATTAGCCCCCTGAGTTTCCGGTCGAGCGTAGGTCGAGTGGAAACTCAAAATCTATGCTTTCATGCGGATGCTTGATGAACGCTCTCGGGTTTGCGAGCATGCCGTAGAAGGGCTTTCAATGCATCGCGGGGGATGGCCTTTGGTGCGTCGCGAGAGACGGCCTTTGCGCGTCACGAGGGATGGCTTTACGCGTGTCCTACATTCTCGACATACTATCGTAGTCGACTCGCACGGTTTTGTCGGTGCGCGTCTTATTTTCTCAACTTACCAGAAGCCGTAATCGATATGCGCGACTCGGGCCTCCGAGGGCCCTGGTGTCATGTTCGTGTGACCGGGTTTCCCGCGGACGCTGGCTAGACCAGATACGTCCGGCGGACGCAAGCCTTTGAAACCCATTTGTGACTCGCTGCCTTTCGGCTCACGAGCTGGGCGGCGAGCGTGGTGCCACATTTGCGTGGTGGGGTTCCCCGTGGACGCTGGCTAGACCGGATACGCCCGGCGGACGCAAGCCTTTGAAACCCATTTGTAACTCGCTGCCTTTCGGCTCACGAGCTGAGCGACGAGCGCGATGCCACATTTGCGTGGCGGGTTTTCCTGTGGACGCTGGCTAGACCAGATACGCCCGGCGGACGCAAGCCTTTGAAACCCATTTGTAACACGCTGCCTTTCGGCTCACGGGCTGGGCGGCGAGCGCGATGCCACATTTGCGTGGCGGGGTTTCCCGTGGGCGCTGGCTAGACCAGATACGCCCGGCGGACGCAAGCCTTTGAAACCCATTTGTAACTCGCTCCCTTTCGGCTCACGAGCTGGGCGGCGAGCGCGGAGCCACATTTGCGTGGCGAGGTTTCCCGTGGGCGCTGGCTAGACCAGATACGCCTGGCCGACGCAAGCCTTTGAAACCCATTTGTAACTCGCTGCCTTTCGGCTCACGAGCTGGGCGGCGAGTGCGATGCCACATTTGCGTGGCGGGGTTTCCCGTGGGCGCTGGCTAGACCAGATACGCCTGGCGGACGCAAGCCTTTGAAACCCATTTGAAACTCGCTGCCTTTCGGCTCACGAGCTGGGCGGCGAGCGCGGACTCGGGACTCAACTCGAGGACTCATGTAGAGCCTGCACGAGGAGTATCAGTCGACTTGTGGAGTCGGGACTCAACTCGAGGACTCATGTAGAGCTTGCACGAGGAGTTAGATGAAGAGTCGGCACGAAGAGTATTAGTCTACCCGCGGACTCGAAACTCAACTCTAGGACTCATGTAGAGTCTGCACGAGGAGTTACGTGAAGAGTCGGCATGAGGAGTATTAGTCGACCCGCGGACTCGAAACTCAACTCGAGGACTCATGTAGAGTCTGCACGAGGAGTTACGTGAAGAGTCGGCACGAGGAGTATCAGTCGACTCGTGGACTCGACCTCGACTCGAGGAATGAACTTATCTCGAGGAGACGTGTGTAGGGTGTGTTTCTCTTTGGGACCTCCGGCCTGACCATCGGCCCCTTGAGACTTTGCTACACTTTGTTTTTGTTTGTTGTTTTTTTTTTTTTTGAGCGAGTGAGTTTTAGTTTCGTTGAGCATTGTTTCCCATTAGCCCCCCGAGTTTCTTGTGTACTCGTAGAGGAGACTAGAAATTATAATGCAACAAGATAAAGGCTTCGAGGCGAAATGTATCTAATTACCATGTCGAAATAGTAAAAGATTACATTCCCAGGCCATTGGCCTTATTGAAATTTGAAATTGTCTTTAAACCGAAAATAAAATGATACGACGAGAACGGGAGCGGGCTTCTACTGTAGTACCAGCTTCCGCAGCTTGACCGAGCTAGAGGATGGTGCTCACCATCTTTGCCTTCCCTTTCCCGTCCACGCCTTGGATGTAGCACATCCTCGCCATCGACTGGTCTCCCAACATGATGGCAATCCCCTTCTCTGTCGGGAACTTCATCATCAGGTGATAGGTGGACGTGATGGCCTTCAACCGGTTGAGAGTCGGGTGGCCGATGATGATGTTGTACACCGAGGGCTGGTCGACAACTAGGAAGGATACGATGCGAGTGACCTCGAGCCCCCCCGGCGTTCCGAAGGTGACCGGGAGGTCAATGGTTCCCTCTGTCATAACCCTCTCCCCTGAGAAGCCGAAGAGCGGGGTCGAGATCGGGGTCGGTCTCATTCCGTATAGCTTCATCCTGTCCAGTGCCGACTTAAAAATTATATCGGCGGAGCTCCCGTTGTCGATGAGGATTCTCCGGACGAGGTTGTTGGCGACCGGGGCCGAGACGACTATCGCGTCGTTGTGCGGGTGGAGGACCCGCACCGCCTCTTGGCCGGTGAAGAACATGGACTCGAATGGGGTCGGAGGAGGAGCCTCGTATGTGTGGTTGATGTAGTGCGTTATTTTCCCTTGGGAAACTTCACGCACGTACTTCTTCCTTTGCGTGGCCGAGTCTCCGTACTCCGGACCGCCCATGATCGAGCCCACAATGTGCAGTTGCGAGCTCTCTGGTTCTTCAATTGGCGCTCGGTCCGTGACGGTCACTGTCGTCGGACCTTTATTTCCTTGTCGTGGGCGCCCTCCGTGTGTCGCGGCCGTCCCGATTGTTCTAAGGACGTACTCTTTCAGCTTCCCATCCCGAATGAGGGCTTCGATCTGGCGCTTGAGCTGGTAACACTCGGACGTCGGGTGCCCATGGTCTTGGTGGTACTAACAGAACTTGCTTCGGTCCCGCTTCGCAGTATGCTTCGTGAGTGGAGCGGGGCTTCCTAGTTAGTCGCGCTGCAAAGCTAGGATCCGCTCTAGCAAAGTGTTCAGAGGGGTGAATGCCGAGAGCATTCGGAAGCTATCGACGTGCGGGGGTCTAGGACCCGGGCGGGAGCGATCGCCAGGGGCCTGGCCTCCCTTGCTCCTCTTCTTTCGAGGGTCGGGACGATCTTCGTCTTGACTGTCACGGCGGCGACTGTTCTACCCCTCCGTCCCCCGGCCATCTCAGCCGTCGAGGTAGTCCTCGATTCCCATGTAGCTGTGGGCTCTTGACATAAGCTCCGCCATGTGTTGGAATCGATCTAGGGTTTAAGAAAATAATTAACGCTTCGGTAAGCGGCGGAATTTTAAAAAATTTCTTTTACAAGTAAAACCAGTTTTTACTAAACTAGACAAAAGAGCAAGTACACGTAATTAAAAACCATTATGAGCTAAGAAGTTTACTAACCTTTCTTGAAGCTTGATCTTTGAGAAGCTCTTGGAAAGTTTGCAACGCTCGTCTCCCCTCGCAGCATGACTCTCTTTCTTTCCTCGGCACCTCGAGCAACCACGAAAGTTTCTATCACTAAATCACTCGAGAGAAAAGGAATTAGTGAGTGGGCACTTTTAAACACTACGACTTAAGAACGAGTCTTGAAGTCGCAGAGCTAAACTCTAGGTCAAATGAGGACCTAGGTGCCAAAACAATAAAACGAAATTGATTAGAGAGAGAGAGGAGAGGGGCGGCCACAATGTCTAGAGAGAGAGTCTCTCAATCTCTAACTTGTGTGGAATGAATGAAAAGTGTGGAATGAGGCTCCTATTTATAGGAGAGGTCTCACCTTCAATAAGGTAGTTTCCTCTTCTATAGAATATCACATATTCATGAGCCAATTTCCCTTTTCCTTCATAGAGGTGCACGTCCAAGACCAAACAAGTAAGTCCTTGGATTTGTTTCCTCTTTTGTTTGCTTTTCTCTTGACCATATTTGGGCGGCCACCATGTTTCCTCTTAGGGGAAATTTGTTTCCTCTTTTTCTTTTGGCAAGTATCTTGATACATTTATGCACAAAATATTCTCTCTTCCTATGGGTATTATGGGCGCCAATACCATCTAGAAAAAGGCTTCTAGAAGCTTTTCCATTTGTTCATAACAACATGAAAAAGGCCCATTAAGAATTTTCAATAAAATTCTTATGAAATGAAATTAATCCACAAGGCCCAATTAATCTTATTATGGCCGAGTGTTACATGTCATCAAATGACCATGTCAAAAAAAAAATTTATTGACATTCATTTCATCCTATGTCTCAAAAGACAAAAATACCCTTTTGACAATTTTCGTTCTTGTTTTGACTTAGCTTCCAGTTTAACTATTCCTAATCGATGTGATTCGTGACAGTGACCTCATGGACCCAAATGAACAAAGCTTGAGCTAAACACTTGGACTCAAAAGTTCACAAACCTTTTCCAAGTTTAGCTTAATGCCAACTAACTCCACTAAAGAGTTGACACTGAAAATCTCTCGGTTCAAATGAATTTATTTTCTACTCAAGAATTCGACCTAATTATGATGAGCGGATCCACTGAATATTATCTATGATTACCCTTCATGAATGTCATCAGCTAGTCGGGATTTACTAAATTACCATTTTACCCTTCTAGCTGTTATTTCCTCAACTCCTTTGTCGCTTGTGAATAAGTTAGAAACAATGTATTGACGAGGAGCTAACAAGTCACATTGTTTCATCCAAAAGAGTCAGGACTCAATTTGGACACTGGCCAGTTCATTTATTCACACTCCAAGGAACAAAGCATGAGGTGACATACATTGCATTTCAGCAATCTTGTACATGAATTCCATATCTATGAGAACTTCACAAAGTTACTCATGACATTCTCACAACTTAGTATTTCACCAATAGGCCCTGTTCGGAATCACATAGTGAGTCCGAACTCTGACTTTCTCAAATGAGAATACTAAGCTGTGAAATGGCATGTCTCATTTCAGGATTAAGGTAAGCATGATGCAATTCATACGTAGTGACTTCGAGACATAAGGGGTTAAATGGTTTGTTCTTATCTTGTCTCTAGAAGTGCACTGGTCAATTCAGTACCTTCGGAAGATACCTAGAAGAACTATAGAGTCTCCAACTCTCAATGCCTCATAACCAAACATCATAGATTCTTCTAACAATCGTACTGAGGTCAATAGTCCTTTGACCCTAAGATTGCGAATATATCGTTTTAAGCAAACTACGAAGAGTTTGTTCATGCAAATCTACATTTGTCTCTTCGTAAGTTGTTAAGTTTGTTTATGGACTAAAAGACTAAGGTTTTATCATAAAGCTTCAAACAAGGAAGATTGAATGAACGTTTCAACTTTATTAATGAATGAATAGGAAATTACAAGCAAGAGTCTTCATGAGACTTTATTACATCAAATGTACAAAATAAAGATTACAACTCTTCTTGTTGGAACCATTGACAACACCATGTCCCGCGGGACCTTTCCAACAATAGACTTGAGGAAGTCACCCGTGCGAGCTCCCTCGGTGATCGCCGTGATGGCGTCCTTATCGTCGAACCCTTCGACCTTGTGAGACTCCTCGGTAAAGCGAGCGAGGTATTGTCTCAAGGTCTAGTCTCTCCCTTGTCGGACAGACAAGAGGTAGGTCTTCGACTTCTTCTGTGCCACGAGAGTGGCAAAACGAGCAAGGAAAGCTCCTCGCAAAACCTGGAAGGACGAGATGCTCCCTGGTCTCAGACTCCGGAACCATTCAAATCCCGACCATGTGAGAGTCAGGCTGAAGGCTTGACACAGGGTGGCGTCTGACTGTCCCTGCATCGTCATCCATGTATCGTAGTGTTGGATGTGGAAGTTCGGGTCCGTCCGCCCGTCGTAAGGGGGAATGGATGGCAGTTCGAAGTTCCCCACGCAAGGCTGCGCGGGGATTTGAGCGGCGAAGGGGGAGTATGACTCCTCGATCCCTCCATGAGGCATCTGCCTCCCCGACTCCCTTATATCGATGATTTGATTATGGAGGCTTTGAATCATTGTCAACATGTCGAGCCCGTTCGTGGGGCTGACCGCCGGTACCGCGTGAGTCGCCTGCTGGCGCTCGTTGGACGCTTGGTCCCCGACGTTGGCCTGAGGTCGGCCGAGAGTTGTGGCGGGGAGCGCGTCCCTCCGAGAGTTGAGCCTCCGGCGGATATCCTCCCCTTGAGAGTTGCTCTGCCCCGTCAAGCGCTCTCTAAGGTCCACACTCGGCGCGTGGCAGGGCGAGGTCGCCCTCGGCCGGATCGTTCGGCGAGCGCTTCAGCTATCGGCCCCAACATCCACCGGAGTCGCTCTTTCCCCGGTGAGGGGTCGTGTCTGGCCGCCTCTTGAAACCGAGGGGGCGAGTCCCCGGGAATGCGACCGTGCTTGCCGTCGCGCCGGGTGCGAAGGATCGGCCAAAGCACCATTGGACCTCTCGGGCCGTGAATGGGCGAGGCTAGGAGTTGCCTCATCGGTCCTTGACTCCCCCACGTAGTCGGGGTCGGAGTCGTCTCGGGCGGATCGATCTTCGACGTCGTAGCCGAGGAGATCGGCGATGAGCGAGCCGTCGACGCCAGGACGGTCAAGGAGCTCCGCAAGCCGCCGGGCCGTGTCCTCTCGGAGCTCGGCCTCGGGGTCATTAACCGGGTCTTGGGGCTGGCTCTCGCTATCGCGAGGTTGCCCTTCAAGACGGTGTGCGAGGCGTCGGAGACCGTATCTCGAGCTCATCGCTCGAGTACCCGCGGAGGTGACGGGCAATTGACTCATCTATCGAGAGTTTTGTCGTTGGAGGATGAAGAAGAGTGGTAGAGGGAATGTGTCGCCAAGGTCGAGAGATCCCCTCCTTCTAGCGCCAAAATGTTGTCGCAGTTTTTCGGACAACGATTTAGGAGTCTAAGGCGGGTAGACCCAAGGCCGGACCAAGTGGTCTCGTCTTGACTCGAGCGTGTCGGACTTGATATCTCAAGTCGTCCCTTAGCTGTCGGTGGTGTCAATCTCGTCCAGGCACCTGAAAAGCAAGCATAAAGAGGTGTGAACTACAAAGGGGAAATAGAGGGGGGCCTCTGTTTACCTCTCCGGCGCTCAACATTAGTAGGATTTAGGTGGATATAGAGGGTTTGAGTGTTTAGAGGCCGAGACTTGAGAGAAACGAGCGAGGTATGAGTTCGACAACGTTTCAGTACTCAAGAATGGACTACCTGGACCTGGGGAGGGACCCCAATATTTATAAGCGACCAAGGGGTATTTTGGGCATCCCCTTGGCCGAGGGCCGGCCCTGGGTCGGCCATGGAGGCAATGGCCGGCTCTGGGTCGGCCATGGAGGCAATGGCCGGCTCTGGGTCGGCCTTGGAGGCAATGGCCGGCTCTGGGTCGGCCTTGGAGGCAATGGCCGGCTCTGGGTCGGCCTTGGAGGCAATGATCGGCTCTGGGTCGGCCATGGAGGCAATGGCCGGCTTTGGGTCTTCCTTGGAGGCAATGGCTGGCTCTGGGTCGGCCTTGGAGGCAATGGGCGGCTCTGGGTCGGCCTTGGAGGCAATGGCCGGCTCTGGGTCGGCCTTGGAGGCAATGCCCGGCTCTGGGTCGGCAATGGAGGCAATGGCCGGCTCTGGGTCGGCCTTGGAGTTAATGGCCGGCGCTGGGTCGGCCTTGGAGGCAATGGCCGGCTCTGGGTCGGCCATGGAGGCAATGGCCGGTTCTGGGTCGACCTTGGAGGCAATGGCCAGCTCTGGGTCGGCCATGGAGGCAATGGCCGGCTCTGGGTCGGCCTTGGAGGCAATGGCCGGCTCTGGGTCAGCCTTGGAGGCAATGGCTGGCTCTGGGTCGGCCTTGGAGGCAATGGCCGGCTCTGGGTCGGCCATGGAGGCAATGGCCGGCTCTGGGTCGGCCTTGGAGGCAATGGCCGGCTCTGGGTCGGCCTTGGAGGCAATGGCCGGCTCTGAGGCGTGGAGGTTGAGCTGAGGCCGAGCTAAGGAGGCCGAGCTGAGGCCGAGCTAAGGAGGCCGAGCAGAGGTCGAGCTAAGGTGGCCAAGCTGAGGCCGAGCTAAGGAGGCCGAGCTGAGGCCGAGCTGAGGTCGAGCTGAGGAGGCCGAGCTGAGGCCGAGCTGAGGAGGCCGAGCTGAGGCCGAGCTAAGGAGGCCGAGCTGAGGTCGAGCTAAGGAGGCCGAGGTCAGGAGTTGGAGGCCGAGCTCATGAGACCGGAGGTCGGCCAAGGAGCTGGAGGCCGAGCTCATGAGACCGGAGGTCGGCCATGGAGCCGGAGTCCGGCCTTGGGTCGGGGGAGTCCCGGGGTGGTCGCTATCGCGGCCGTCGCTGCTCTACCGGGCCGAGATGGATCGGTAACATTAGCCCCCCGAGTTTCCGGTCGAGCGTAGGTCGAGTGGAAACTCAAAATCTATGCTTTCATGCGGATGCGGGATGAACGCTCTCGGGTTTGCGAGCATGCCGTAGAAGGGCTTTCAATGCATCGCGGGGGATGGCCTTTGGTGCGTCGCGAGGGACGGCCTTTGCACGTCACGAGGGATGGCTTTACGCGTGTCCTACATTCTCGACATACTATCGTAGTCGACTCGCACGGTTTTGTCGGTGCGCGTCTTATTTTCTCGACTTACCAGAAGGCGTAATCGATTTGCGCGACTTGGGCCTCGGGGGGCCCTGGTGTCATGTTCGTGTGACCGGCTTTCCCGCGGACGCTGGCTAGACCAGATACGTCCGGCGGACGCAAGCCTTTGAAAGAGCTAAGGAGGCCGAGCTGAGGCCGAGCTAAGGAGGCCGAGCTGAGGCCGAGCTAAGGAGGCCGAGCTGAGGCCGAGCTAAGGAGGCAGAGCTGAGGTCGAGCTAAGGAGGCCGAGCTGAGGCTGATCTAAGGAGGCCGAGCTGAGGCCGAGCTAAGGAGGCCGAGGTCAGGAGTTGGAGGCCGAGCTCATGAGACCGGGGGTCGGCCAAGGAGCTGGAGGCCGAGCTCATGAGACCGGAGGTCGGCCATGGAGTCGGAGGCCGGCCTTGGTTCGGGGGAGTCCCGGGGTGGTTGCTATCGCGGCCGTCGCTGCTCTACCGGGCCGAGATGGACCGGTAACAGGCTTGTCTACAAGGAGATCTCCCACTCAAATTTTCAAGAGCATATAGATTTTGAACATATGTGATATAGATATAGTTTTGAAAACATTTTGAAAATTTATTTGATTTGGAAGACAAAATATTTTTCAAGTTTGAAAGTGAAAACGGTTTTTCAAAATTCAAACTAGTTTTGTAAAAATTCAATTTCAATTAAACTTTCATAAACAAAACATTTTAATCCTACACATCATGTTTATAATCTTATGAAAAACAGTTATGCTCAAGAAATTTTTCTCATTAGAGGTCTATAACTCATGGTAGTGGGGCTGAAAATCCGGAATTCTAAAAAACTGGAGTTTCGGAACAGCCGCGCACCTCGGAGTAAAATCGCCATAACTGGCGGCTCCGATGTCCTTTTGACCTGAAACCGGTGTCATTGGACAGAAGACAGACAGAGCTTTAATTTGATTCAAGAATAATTAAATTTCGATTTCTGAGTAGAGAGTTATGCCACTTTTACTGCAGGTTTTACTCCAGCTCGAAGAAAAAGAAATAATTAAAGCTTGGTCCTTTTTAGGTGCGAAAAAGAATCGAGTGTAACGGAACGTTTTATGAAGGTTGTTAAAGCTTTTATTTGTGTTTTATTAGAAAGGTAATAACAAGGCATAAAAGAAATAACAACAAGCATAAAACGATTCAAGTAAAAAAAAAGAAACTAGTAAGACAAGAAAACTAGTCACAAAATTTTACTCGAAATTTCTCAAACCTTTAAAACACGTTTTTCAATATAAAAAATTAAAAAATTTTAGAACTGATTCTAATGTGTTTTACTAACATCCCAAACTCATAGAAAATCAACATGATTTTTAATTTAAATGCAAGAGCAATAAATTAAAAAAAAAAACTAAGATAACAATTCTAACTTGTCACAAAATTAGTAAACTTTCGAAAACGATTTTCAAGCTCATATTTTTAAATACATGTACATGCTAATCTTTGACCATAGCTCTGATACCATTTGTTGGAATTGATCTAGGGTTTAAGAAAAACTTTAACGCTTCGCAAAGCGGCGGAATTTTAAAAATTTTCTTTTCAAGTAAAAACAGGTTTTTACTAACCTAGACAAAGAGCAAGTACATATAAATAAAAACTATAATGAGCATAGAAGTTTACTAACCTTTCTTGAAGCTTGAACTTTGAGAAGCTTTTGGAAAGTTTGCAACGCTCGTCTCCCCTCGCAGCACGTCTCTCTTTCTTTCCTCGGCACCTCGAGCAACCACGAAAGTTTCGATCACTAAATCACTCGAAATAAAGGAATTAGTGAGTGGGCACTTTTAAACACTACGACTTAAGAACGAGTCTTGAAGTTGTAGAGCTAAACTCTAGGTCAAATGAGGACCTAGGTGCTAAAACAATAAAACGAAATTGACTAGAGAGAGAGGAGAGGGGCGGTCAAGTTCTAGAGAGAGAGTCTATCAAATCTCTTAAACTTGGATGAATGAAATGAAGGGAATGAGGCCTCTATTTATAGGGGAGGTTTTACCTTCAATAAAGTAGTTTCCTCTTTCATTGAATATCACATATTCATGAGCAAATATTGCTCTCCTTCCCTTATAGTCACACGGCCAAACAAGCTTCTAGAAGCCTTTGGATTTGTTTCCTCTTTTGTTCCCTTCCTTACTTGGCCGAAATTCCCATTACCATGTATAGGAAATTTGTTTCCTCTTTTTCTTTTGGCAAGTACCTAAATATATTAATGCACAAAATAATCTGTCTTTCACACTAAGGGCTGCACGAAATTTGGTCTCCCATTCACTTGGGTTGGACGGCCAAAAGCCTTCTAAAAAGGCTTTCTAGGTTTTTCTTTCATTGTTCATGACAACATAAGAAAAGCCCATTAAGAATTTTCAAGTAAAATTCTATGAAATGAAATTAATTCACAAGGCCCAATAAACATGTTATGGCCGTGTGATATAATATGTCATCATATGACATTGTCAAAAAATTTATTGACATTCATTTCATGCCATGTCCAAAAAGACAAAATTACCGTTTCGACAATTTTCGTTATTGTTTTGACTTAGCTTCCAGTTTAACTATTCCTAATCGATGTGATTCGTGACAGTGACCTCATGGACCCAAATGACCAAAGCTTGAGCTAAAATACTTGGACTCAAAAGTTCACAAACCTTTTCCAAGTTTAGCTTAATGTCAACTGACTCCACTAAAGAGTTGCCACTGAAAATCTCTCGGTTCAAATGAATTTATTTTCAACTCAAGAATTCAACCTAATTGTAATGAGTGGATCCAAAGAATATTATCAATGTTTACCCTTCATGAATATCATCAGCTAGTCGGGATTTACAAAATTACCATTTTACCCTTCTAGCTGTTATTTCCTCAACTCCTTTGTCGCTTGTGAATAAGTTAGAAATAATGTATTGACGAGGAGCTAACAAGTCACATTGTTTCATCCAAAAGAGTCAAGACTCAATTTGGACACTGGCCAGTTCATTTATTCACACTCCAAGGAACAAAGCATGAGGTGATATATATTGCATTTCAGCAATCTTGTACATGAATTCCATATCTATGAGAACTTCACAAAGCTATTCATGACATTCTCACAACTCAGTACTTCACCAACAGGCCTTGTTCGGAATCACATAGTGAGTCCGAACTCCGACTTTCTCAAATGAGAATACTAAGGTGTGAAATGACATGTCTCATTTCAGGATTAAGGTAAGCACGATGCAATTCATACGTAGTGACTTCGAGACATAAGAGGTTAAATGGTTTGTTCTTATCTTGACTCTAGAAGTGCACTGGTCAATTCAGTACCTTCGGAAGATACCTAGAAGAACTATAGAGTCTCCAACTCTGAATGCCTCAGAACCAGACATCATAGATTCTTCTAACAATCATACTGAGGTCAATAGTCCTTTGACCCTTAGATTGCGAATATATCGTTTTAAGAAAACTACGAAGAGTTTGTTCATGCCAATCTACATTTGTCTCATCGTAAGTTGTTTAGTTTGTTTATGGACTAAAGACTAATGTTTTATCATAAAGCTTCAGACATGGAAGATTGAATGAACGTTTCAACTTTTTAGTAATGAATAAGCAATTACAAGCAAGAGTCTTCGTAAGACTATATGACATCAACTATACATAAATACACACTACAACTCTTCTTGTGGGCAGCATTGACAACACTCACCACCTCGATCGGATCGAAGGGTTTTGATCTGTTTGCCAGTTTGCTTTTCCACTAAAGCCCTAAAGACCTTAAATACGTTAAAGGTCTCGGATTTGTGATTGAGCAAATAGACAAAACCGTATCTTGAGTAATCATCAGTGAATGTGACGAAGTATTCGTATCCACCACGTGCCTGTTGACTGAGCGGACCACATACATCAGAATGTACTAGTTCTAGCAGCTCAGTGGCTCTTCGACCCTTATCGGAGAAAGGTCGCTTAGTCATTTTTCCTTCTATGTAGAATTTACAAGTAGGTAGTGAACCTATTGCAGAGGCTTGGAGTGGACCGTCCCCCACAAGTCACTTAATCCTATCTAGACTGATATGACCAAGTCTTAAGTGCCAGAGGTATGTTGATTTTGTTAGATCGGAGGATTCAGAAAGTTTGATCCTCTTTGGCTCCCTAATAAGATCATTATCTATTTCGGTGTCTAAAAGAGAAGGTTGAGTGGGATAAATGTAAAAAAGAGCATTCTTTATACATGCATCAGTGACAAAATAATTATCAGGAAACGAAATACGAATTCCATTCTTAATGAACTTTAAACAATAATCTTGCTCAAGAAGACGAGCAACGGATATTAAGTTCTTCATAAAGGTAGGAACAAAATAAACATTATTCAAGTTTAAAGTGCGGTCTTCAAAAGACAGCGTCACGGATCCCACAGCCTTTGCAGACACTAGGCTCCCATCACCCTATTTGAAACAATTTTCGCCTTCCTCTAAGCTTTTGGTTTTCTTAAAACCAGTCAAGGAACAACAAATATGGTTAGTAGCGGTGGAGTCAATAATCCACGATGATACATTATCAGCTACTAAGCATGCTTCGGTAATTAGTCCAATACTATGTTCCTTTGCTTTGAGATAGGCAGGACAATTCTTTTTCTCGGCCTTTTGAGGTCTCTTCTTAGATCCAGAGGCAGAGGCTTTGTGCTCAGTAGCATGTTCGTCTCCTTGATTCCTCTTTCTCTTAGTGAGACCTTTAGCAGTGTGAAGCTCCTTTACAAGCTCGGTAACAATGTACTCTAGCTTATTCATGGAGTAGTTCCACTTGAAGGTATCAAAAGATTCGGAGAGAGTTTCCAAGATCATATCTATTTTGATCTCCTCGTTAATCTTAGATCCTAGGATTTCCATCTCATTCAGGTAACTAACGATCAGCATCATATGGTCCATGAAAGGAGTCCTAGCCTTCATGCGACAACTCATAAACTGTCAGACTGCTTGTTGCCTTGTTTGACGCCTTTGCTCTCCAAACATCTCATGGATGTTGTAGAGCATGTCGGCGGCAGTCTCAATGTCACGATGTTGTTTTTGCAACACATTGTTCATTGATGCTAAGATAGCATCTCGCAATCTCATCGGATCGAAGCCAGGCTGCTAAGGCGTCTTTGTCCTCTTGAGTCGAATCATCATAAGTCAGAGGAGGACACGGGGTGGTGAGTACCCATTTGTGCTTGTTAACGGTAGGTATTATGTCGAGGTTATGTTTCCAATCTACGTAGTTTTCGTTTTTGAGTTTGTTCGAGGAAAGGATGATTGAGAGATGGTTGAGAGACATGTTGCTCATAAAAGTTGAAACAAGTTTATGATTAGTCTTTTGTTTAGGATTTAAGTTTGTTTAAGACTTGATAAAATTCAAAGGTGTTATAAATCAAACGTAATTTATGTTGGAATTGATCTAGGGTTTAAGAAAAAGATTAAACGCTTCGGGAAGCGGCGGAATTTTAAAAAATTTCTTTACAAGTAAAAACAGTTTTTACTAACCTAGACAAAGAGCAAGTACATGTAGTTAAAAACTAATATGAGCTAAGAAGTTTACTAACCTTTCTTGAAGCTTGATCTTTGAGAAGCTCTTAGAAAGTTGCAACGCTCGTCTCCCCTCGCAGCACGTCTCTCTTCCTTTCCTCGGCACCTCGAGCAACCACGAAAGTTTCTAATACTAAATCACTCGAAATAAAGGAATTAGTGAGTGGGCACTTTTAAACACTTCGACTTAAGAACGAGTCTTGAAGTCGCAGAGCTAAACACTAGGTCGAGTGAGGACCTAGGTGCCAAAACAAGAAAAATCTAAAATAAACTAGAGAGAGAGAGAGAGGAGTTTCGGCCAAAGTTCTAGAGAGAGAGTCTCTCAAATCTCTTAAACTTGGATGAATGAAATGTGAGGAAATGAGGCTCCTATTTATAGGAGAGGTCTCACCTTCAATAAGGTACTTTCCTCTTCTATAGAATATCACATATTAATGAGCCAATTTCCCCTTTTCTTCTATGAGGCACACGGCCAAGACTTGCCAAGCAAGTCCTTGGATTTGTTTCCTCTTTTATTTGCTTCTCTCTTGACCCTTATGGCCGAAATTCCCTTATGCCATGCATAGGAAATTTGTTTCCTCTTTTTCTTTTGGCAAGTATCTAAATACATTTATGCACAAAATATTCTCTCTTCACCTTGGGTATTTGGGCGCCTATCCTCATCTAGAAGGAGCTTCTAGAAGCTTCTTCATTTGTTCATGACAACATGAGAAAAGCCCATTAAGAATTTTCAATAAAATTCTTATGAAATGAAATTAATTCACAAGGCCCAATTAATTATATTATGGCCGAGTGTTACTTGTCATCAAATGACCATGTCAAAAAATTTATTGACATTCATTTCATCCTATGTCTCAAAAGACAAAAATACCCTTTTGACAATTTTCGTTCTTGTTTTGACTTAGCTTCCAGTTTAACTATTCCTATTGATGTGATTCGAGACAGTGACCTCATGGACCCAAATGAACAAAGCTTGAGCTAAACACTTGGACTCAAAAGTTCACAAACCTTTTCCAAGTTTAGCTTAATGCCAACTGACTCCACTAAAGAGCTGACACTGAAAATCTCTCGGTTCAAATGAATTTATTTTCTACTCAAGAATTCGACCTAATTATGATGAGCGGATCCACTGAATATTATCTATGATTACCCTTCATGAATGTCATCAGCTAGTCGGGATTTACTAAATTACCATTTTACCCTTCTAGCTGTTATTTCCTCAACTCCTTTGTCGCTTGTGAATAAGTTAGAAACAATGTATTGACGAGGAGCTAACAAGTCACATTGTTTCATCCAAAAGAGTCAGGACTCAATTTTGACACTGGCCAGTTCATTTATTCACACTCCAAGGAACAAAGCATGAGGTGATATACATTGCATTTCAGCAATCTTGTACATGAATTCCATATCTATGAGAACTTCACAAAGTTACTTATGACATACTCACAACTTAGTACTTCACCAATAGGCCCTGTTCGGAATCACATAGTGAGTCCGAACTCTGACTTTCTCAAATGAGAATATTAAGGTGTGAAATGACATGTCTCATTTCAGGATTAAGGTAAGCATGATGCAATTCATACATAGTGACTTCGAGACATAAGAGGTTAAATGGTTTGTTCTTATCTTGTCTCTAGAAGTGCACTGGTCAATTCAGTACCTTCGGAAGATACCTAGAAGAACTATAGAGTCTCCAACTCTCAATGCCCCATAACCAGACATCATAGATTCTCCTAACAATCGTACTGAGGTCAATAGTCCTTTGACCCTTAGATTGCGAATATATCGTTTTAAGCAAACTACGAAGAGTTTGTTCATGCAAATCTACATTTGTCTCTTCGTAAGTTGTTAGGTTTGTTTATGGACTAAAAGACTAGGGTTTTATCATAAAGCTTCAGACAAGGAAGATTGAATGAACGTTTCAACTTTTTATTAATGAATAAGCAATTACAAGAAAGAGTCTTCGTAAGACTATATTACATCAAATGTACACAAATAGACACTACTACTCTTCTTGTGGGCACCATTGATAACAAACTCCCACTTGACTCAAAGAAGATGTGAGTAGTCCTTTATGCCTAATCCCTCTCGATGTTGGTCGAAGACCATGTTCGCTAGGGCCTTGGTGAATGGATCTGCCAGAGATCTACTTCACCTCCACGTCTCCGCGTTGCGCGATCTCTCGAATCAAATGGTATTTCCTCTCAATATGCTTAGAGTGCTTATGGCTTCTAGGTTCCTTTGAGTTAGCGACAGCCCCACTATTATCACAATAAAGGGTCATGGGCTCGTCAACGTTTGGAACAACTTCCAAATACTTAAGGAATTTTCTAAGCCATACAGCCTCTTTGGATGCTTCACAAGCAGCCACATATTCTGCTTCCATTGTGGAGTCAGCAATGCAAGATTGCTTAATACTTCTCCACACAACAGCTCCACCATTAAGGATGAACATAGATCCCGAAGTGGATTTCCTGGAATCCTTATCCGCTTGAAAATCGGAGTCGGTATATCCCGTCATAGTCAGGTCAGTACCTGAGTATGTAAGCATCAAGTTCCTAGTTCTTCGAAGATACTTAAGAACATGCTTAACAGCAATCCAGTGCTCGGGTCCAGGGTTCGATTGGAAACGGCTAACTACGCCAACGGCGAAACATATATCAGGTCTAGTGCAAAGCATAGCATACATGAGGCTTCCTACGGCAGAGGCGTAAGGAATTTTCCTCATGTCTTCAATCTCTTGTGCAGTCTTGGGAGACTGGTCCTTAGACAGTGAAACTCCATGCCTAAAGGGTGTTTGGCCCTTCTTGGAGTCTTGCGTCGAGAAGCGATCCATTACCTTATCAATATAAGATGCTTGAGAGAGCGACAGGGTCCGGTTTTTCCTATCTCGAAAGATTTGGATCCCCAGAATATAGGCGGCTTCTCCTAGATCCTTCATATCGAATTGCTTTGCTAGCCAGACCTTAACCTCAGATAACTTACCCACGTCATTACCAATGAGTAGTATATCATCGACATATAGTACCATAAACCCAACTTTGCCTTCGTGTATTAACTTGTAAACACAAGGCTCATCTATTGACTGTTCAAAGCCAAAGCTCTTTACAGTTTCATAGAATCTAATATTCCATGACCTAGATGCTTGCTTTAGTCCATAAATGGATTTAAGTAACTCACAAACCTTGGTCTCTTGACCTTTATCCACAAAACCGTCTGGTTGAGCCATGTAAATGCGCTCGTCAAGATTGCCATTCAGAAAGGCTGTCTTGACATCCATTTGCCAGATCTCATAGTCGAGAGCTGCAGCTATGGATAGGAGTATGCGGATGGATTTAAGCATCGCGACTGGCGAGAAGGTTTCTTCATAGTCAATCCCTTCTTGTTGGGTATAACCCTTCGCAACAAGTCGTGCTTTGAACGTCTCAACGTTCCCATCAGGACCCCTTTTATTCTTGTATATCCACTTACACCCTACGGGTTTAATCCCTTCAGGAAGGTCTACAAGTTTCCAGACTTTGTTGACATACATCGAGTGCATTTCAACTTTCCTGGCGTCAAGCCAAAGGTTTGATTCAGAACAAGCCATCGCTTGGCTATAGGAAACAGGATCATCCATGTCAGAGACGTCTACGAGAGAGTCTGCATAGGACATGTACCTGTCAGGCTTTCGAGTAGCCCTCCCACTACGTCTAAGTACTACTTGACGAGATTCTGATGAGTTAGGTTGTGTTTCAGTTGGGGTAAGAACAGTTCTTACAGATGAGGTAGAAGCTTCCTCACCCAACTTTTCTTCAAGCACAATTTTACTTCTAGGTTTCGCATCCTTCATAAAGTCCTCCTCAAGGAAACGAGCATTCGTGCTAACGAAATTCTTATCGTCCTCGGGACTATAGAAGATGAAACCTTTGGTTTCCTTTGGATATCCCACAAACAGGCATAATTCTGACCTACTAGCCAACTTGCTAGTCTTTTGCCTTAGCACATGTGCAGGGCAACCCCAAATTCGGATGTGGCCCAAACTAACTTTACGGCCAGTCCATCGTTCATAAGGAGTACCAGGAACCGTTTTGGACGGAACTTGGTTCAGAATATAAGTGGCTGTTTTGAGGGCATATCCTCAAAAGGAAAGAGGGAGTGATGAGTAACTCATCATTGATCTAACCATCTCCATAAGATTTCGGTCCCTTCTCTCTGACACTTCGTTTTGTTGAGGTGTGCCAGGTGCGGTAAGCTGAGAAGCGATACCTTCTTCTTTAAGAAAGTCATCAAACTCTCCAGACATATACTCACCACCTTGATTGGATCGAAGGGTTTTGATCACTTTGCCAGTTTGCTTTTCCACTAAAGCCCTAAAGAACTTAAATACGTTAAAGGTCTCGGATTTGTGTTTGAGCTAATAGACAAACCCATATCTTGAGTAATCATCAGTGAATGTAACAAAGTATTCGTATCCTCCACGTGCCTGTTGGTTGAGCGGACCACATACATCAGAATGTATTAGTTCCAGCAACTCAGTGGCTCTTCGACCCTTATCGGAGAAAGGTCGCTTAGTCATTTTTCCTTCTATGCAGGATTCACAAGTAGGTAGTGAACCTATTGCAGAGGCTTGGAGTGGACCATCCCTCACAAGTCTCTTAATCCTATCTAGACTGATATGACCAAGTCTTAAGTGCCAGAGGTATGTTGATTTTGTTAGATCGGAGGATTCAGAAAGTTTGATCCTCTTTGGCTCCCTAATTAGATCATTATCTATTTCGGTGTCTAAAAGAGAAGGTTTAGTGGGATAGATGTAGAAAAGAGCATTCTTCATACATGCATCAGTAACAAAAGAATTATCAGGAAACGAAATACGAATTCCATTCTAATGAACTTTAAACAATAATCTTGCTCACGAAGACGAGCAACGGATATTAAGTTCTTCCTAAAGGTATGAACGAAATAAACATTATTCAAGTTTAAAGTGCGGTCTTCAAAAGACAGCGTCACGGATCCCACAGCCTTCGCGGACACCAGGCTCCCATCACCCCATTTGAAACAGAACTCGCCTTCCTCTAAGCTTTTGGTTTTCTTGAAACCATTCAAGGAACAAAAAATATGGTTAGTAGCAGCGGAGTCAAGAATCCACTTTGATACATTATCAGCTACTAAGCATGCTTCGGTAACTAGTACAATACTATGTTCCTTTGCTTTGAGATAGGTAGGACAGTTCTTTTTATCGGCTTTGTGAGGTCTCTTCTTAGTTCCTGAGGCGGAGGCTTTTTGTTCAGTAGCATGTGCCTCTCCTTGATTCCTCTTTCTCTTAGTGAGACCTACTGCAGTGTGAAGTTCCTTCATAAGCTTGGTAACAGTGTACTCTAGCTTGTTTATGGAGTAGTTCATCTTGGAGCTATCAAGAGATGCGGGGAGAGTTTCTAAGATCATATCTATGATATTCTTCCCATCAATCTCAGATCCTAGGATTTCCATTTTATTCAGAAAACTAATGATCAGTATCATGAAGTTTCCAATAGGAGTCCTAGCCTGCATATGACAGTTCATAAACTGTCGGACTGCTTGTAGCCTTGTTTGACGCCTTTGCCCTCCAAACATCTCAAGGAGATTGTAGAGCATGTCAGCGGCAGCCTCGATGTCACGATGTTGCTCTTTCAGCATATTGTTCATAGATGCCAAGATATAGCACCTCACAATCTCATCGGATCGAAGCCAGGCCGCTAAGGCATCATTGTCCTCTTGAGTTGAATCATCATTCGTCAGAGGAGGACACGGGGTGGTGAGTACCCATTTGTGCTTGTTAACGGTAGGTATTATGTCGAGGTTACGTTTCGAATCTACGTAGTTTTCGTTTTCGAGTTTGATCGAGGAAAGAAAGATTGAGAGATGGTTGAGAGACATATTGCCTATATAAGTTGAAACAAGTTTATGATTAGTCTTTGGTTTAGGATTTAAGTTTTATTAAGACTTTTATAAAATCCAAAGGTGTTATAAACCAAACGATAATTTACTCCCTCAAGAGAAGGCCGCAAAAAATATCCTTTTATAAGTAAATGACACATCATTAATGCTAAGCCAAGATGTCAATACATCAATTTTGACTAGCCACCTTGTAAATTGGTTTGATCACTCACATCCTTTCGCAGGGCCTCGAGGGAGGATTACTAGGGATTGAGTCTAAGTGTGTAACTGTTGTCGCTGATTTTTGGACAACGATTTAGGAGCCCAGAGTGGTTAGACCCAAGGCCGGACCAAGTGGTCTCACTCCGGCTCGAGCGTGTCGGACTTCGTGTCCCAAGTCGTCCCTTAGCTGTGGGTGAAGCTCACCTTGTCTCGATACCTGAAAAGCAAGAAAGAGATTGTGAACTACAAAGGGGAAACAGGGGGGGTGCCCTTGTTTACCTTTCCGACGCTCAACATTAGTGGGATTGAGGTGGAGTATAGAGGTTTTAGGGGTGTTTAGAGGCCAAAGATGAGCGAAACGAGCGAAGTACGAGTTCGGCAGCGTTTCGGGACTCAAAAATGGATTACCTGCGTCAAGGGAAGGACCCTTGTATTTATAGGCAGCCAAGGGGTGGTTTGAAGACCCCTTGGCCGAGTGAGCAAGGTTGGGTCGGCCATTGGCCGGCTGAAGGGTTGGGCCGGCCAATGGCCGAGTGAGCATGTTGGGTCGGCCATTGGCCGACTGAAGCTTTGCCTCGGCCAATGGCCGAGTGAATTGGGCCGGCCATTGGCCGGCTTAAGCTTTGCCTCGGCCAATGGCCGAGTGAGATGTTGGAATCGATCTAGGGTTTAAGAAAAAGATTAAACGCTTCGCAAAGCGGCGGAATTTTAAAAATTTTCTTTTTAAGTAAAACTAGTTTTTACTAACCTAGACAAGAGCATATGCATGTAAATAAAAACTAATATGAGCTTTAAAAGTTACTAACCTTTTTGATGCTTGAACGTTGATGAGCCTTTGGAAGGTTGGCAACGTTCGTCTCCCCTCGCAGCACGTCTCTCTTTTCTTTCCTCGGGAACTCGAGCAACCACGATAGTTTCTATCACTAAATCACTCGAAAAGAAGGAATTAGTGAGTGGGCACTTTTAAACACTACGACTTGAGAACGAGTCTCGAAGTCGCAGAGCTAAAGACTAGGTCGAGTGAGGACCTAGGTGCCAAGACAAGAGAAAACCGAAAATAAACTAGAGAGAGAGAGAAGAGGACTTCGGCCAAGTTCTAGAGAGAGAGTCTCTCAAATCTCTTAAACTTGGATGAATGAATTGTGAGGAAATGAGGCTCCTATTTATAGGAGAGGTCTCACCTTCAATAAGGTAGTTTCCTCTTCTATAGAATATCACATATTCATGAGCAAAAATCCTTCATTTCCCATTCCTTGTTGGGCGCCCAAGGCTGCCTCCTAGAGGCAAGGATTTGTTTCCTTTTTTGTTCCTTGGCTTTCCCTTTTCTCACTTGGCCGAATTTCCCATTGCATGTGTGGGAAATTTGTTTCCTCTTTTTCTTTTGGCAAGTATCTAAATACATTTATGCACAAAATAAACTCTCTTTCCTTGGGTATTATGGGCGCCCATTTCACTTCTAGAAGGAGCTTCTAGAAGCTTCTTCATTTATTCATGAGAACATGAAAAAGGCCCATTAAGAGTTTTCAATAAAATTCTTATGAAATGAAATTAATTCACAAGGCCCAATTAATCATATTATGGCCGAGTGACATTAAGTCATCAAATGAACTTGTCAAAATTTATTGACATCCATTTCATCCTTATGTCTCAAAAGACAAAAATACCCTTTTAACTATTTTCGTTCTTGTTTTGGCTTAGCTTCCAGTTTAACTATTCCTATCGATGTGATTCGTGACAGTGACCTCATGGACCCAAATGAACAAAGCTTTAGCTAAACACTTGGACTCAAAAGTTCACAAACCTTTTCCAAGTTTAGCTTAATGCCAACTGACTCCACTAAAGAGCTGACACTGAAAATCTCTCGGTTCAAATGAATTTGTTTTCTACTCAAGAATTCGACCTAATTATAATGAGCGGATCCACTGAATATTATCTATGCTACCCTTCATGAATGTCATCAGCTAGTCGGGATTTACTAAATTACCATTTTACCCTTCTAGCTGTTATTTCCTCAACTCCTTTGTCGCTTGTGAATAAGTTAGAAACAATGTATTGACGAGGAGCTAACAAGTCACATTGTTTCATCCAAAAGAGTCAAGACTCAATTTGGACACTGGCCAGTTCATTTATTCACACTCCAAGGAACAAAGCATGAGGTGACATACATTGCATTTCAGCAATCTTGTACATGAATTCCATATCTATGAGAACTTCACAAAGTTACTCATGACAGACTCACAACTTAGTACCTCACCAATAGGCCTTGTTCGGAATCACATAGTGAGTCCGAACTTTGACTTTCTCAAATGAGAATACTAAGGTGTGAAATGGCATGTCTCATTTCAGGATTAAGGTAAGCATGATGCAATTCATACATAGTGACTTCGAGACATAAGAGGTTAAATGGTTTGTTCTTATCTTGTCTCTAGAAGTGCACTGGTCAATTCAGTACCTTCGGAAGATACCTAGAAGAACTATAGAGTTCCTAACTCTCAATGCCTCATAACCAGACATCATAGATTCTTCTAACAATCATACTGAGGTCAATAGTCCTTTGACCCTAAGATTGCGAATATATCGTTTTAAGCAAACTACGAAGAGTTTGTTCATGCAAATCTACATTTGTCTCTTCGTAAGTTGTTAAGTTTGTTTATGGACTAAAAGACTATGGTTTTATCATAAAGCTTCAGACAAGGAAGATTGAATGAACGTTTCAACTTTATTAATGAATGAATAGGCAATTACAAGCAAGAGTCTTCATGAGACTTTATTACATCAAATGTTCAAAATAAAGACTACAACTCTTCTTGTGGGCACTATTGACAACAAACTCCCACTTGACTCAAAGAAGGTGTGTGTAGTCCTTCATGCCTAATCCCTCACGATGTTGGTCGAAGACCTTGTTCGCTAGGGCCTTGGTGAATGGATCTGCGAGGTTGTCCACCGTTGAGATCTTCTTCACTTCCACGTCTCCACGCTGCACGATCTCTCGAATCAAATGGTATTTCCTCTCAATATGCTTAGAGCGCTTATGGCTTCTAGGTTCCTTTGAGTTAGCGACAGCCCCACTATTATCACAATAAAGGGTCATGGGCTCGTCGACGTTTGGAACAACTTCCAAATACTTAAGGAACTTTCTAAGCCATACAGCCTCTTTGGATGCTTCACAAGCAGCCACATATTCTGCTTCCATTGTGGAGTCAGCAATGCAAGATTGCTTAATACTTCTCCACACAACAGCTCCACCATTAAGGATGAACACAGATCCCGAAGTGGATTTCCTGGAATCCTTATCCGCTTGAAAATCGGAGTCGGTATATCCCGTCATAGTCAGGTCAGTACCTGAGTATGTAAGCATCAAGTTCCTAGTTCTTCGAAGATACTTAAGAACATGCTTAACAGCAATCCAGTGCTCGGGTCCAGGGTTGGATTGGAAACGACTAACTACGCCAACGGCGAAACATATATCAGGTCGGGTGCAAAGCATAGCATACATGAGGCTTCCTACGGCAGAGGCGTAAGGAATTTTCCTCATGTCTTCAATCTCTTGTGCAGTCTTGGGAGACTGGTCCTTAGAGAGTGAAACTCCATGCCTAAAGGGTGTTTGACCCCTCTTGCAGTCTTGCATCGAGAAGCGATCCATCACCTTATCAATATAAGATGCTTGAGAGAGCGACAGGGTCCGGTTTTTCCTATCTCGAAAGATTTGGATTCCCAGAATGTACGCGGCTTCTCCTAGATCCTTCATATCGAATTGCTTTGCTAGCCAGACCTTAACCTCAGATAACTTACCCACGTCATTACCAATGAGTAGTATATCATCGACATATAGTACCAGAAACACAACTTTGCCTTCGTGTATTAACTTGTAAACACAAGGCTCATCTATTGACTGTTCAAAGCCGAAGCTCTTTACAGTTTCATCGAATCTAATATTCCATGACCTAGATGCTTGCTTTAGTCCATAAATGGATTTAAGCAACTCACAAACCTTGGTCTCTTGACCTTTATCCACGAAACCGTCTGGTTGAGCCATGTAAATGCGCTCGTCAAGATTGCCATTCAGAAAGGCTGTCTTGACATCCATTTGCCAGATCTCATAGTCGAGAGCTGCAGCTATGGATAGGAGTATGCGGATGGATTTAAGCATCGCGACTGGCGAGAAGGTTTCTTCATAGTCAATCCCTTCTTGTTGGGTATAACCCTTCGCCACAAGTCGTGCTTTGAACGTCTCAACGTTCCCATCAGGACCCCTTTTCTTCTTGTATATCCACTTACACCCTACGGGTTTAATCCCTTCAGGAAGGTCTACAAGTTTCCAGACTTTGTTGACATACATCGAGTGCATCTCAACTTTCATGGCGTCAAGCCAAAGGTTTGATTCAGAACAAGCCATTGCTTGGCTATAGGAAACAGGATCATCCATGTCAGAGACGGCTACAAGAGAGTCTCCATAAGACATGTACCTGTCAGGCTTTTGAGTAGCCCTCCCACTACGTCGAAGTACTACTTGACGAGATTCTGATGAGTTAGGTTGTGTTTCAGTTGGGGTAAGAACAGTTCTTACAGATGAGGTAGAAGCTTCCTCACCCAACTTTTCTTCAAGCACAATTTTGCTTCTAGGTTTCGCATCCTTCATAAAGTCCTCCTCGAGGAAACGAGCATTCGTGCTAACGAAAGTCTTATCGTCCTCGGGACTATAGAAAGTAAAACCTTTGGTTTCCTTCGGATATCCTACAAACAGGCACAATTCTGACCTACTAGCCAACTTGCTAGTCTTTTGCCTTAGCACGTGTGCAGGGCAACCCCAAATTCGGATGCGGCCAAGATTCACTTTACGGCCAGTCCATCGTTCATAAGGAGTACCAGGAACCGTTTTGGACGGAACTTGGTTCAGAATATAAGCGGCTGTTTCGAGGGCATATCCCCAAAAGGAAAGCGGGAGTGATGAGTAACTCATCATTGATCTAACCATCTCCATAAGAGTTCGGTTTCTTCTCTCTGACACTCCGTTTTGTTGAGGTGTGCCAGGCGCGGTAAGCTGAGAAGCGATACCTTCTTCTTTAAGAAAGTCATCGAACTCTCCAGACATATACTCACCACCTCGATCAGATCGAAGGGTTTTGATCACTTTGCCAGTTTGCTTTTCCACTAAAGCCCTAAAGACCTTAAATACGTTAAAGGTCTCGGATTTGTGTTTAAGCAAATAGACAAACCCATATCTTGAGTAATCATCAGTGAAGGTAACGAAGTATTCGTATCCTCCACGTGCCTGTTGGTTGAGTGGACCACATACATCAGAATGTATTAGTTCCAGCAACTCAGTGGCTCTTCGACCCTTATCGGAGAAAGGTCGCTTAGTCATTTTTCCTTCTATGCAGGATTCACAAGTAGGTAGTGAACCTATTGCAGAGGCTTGGAGTGGACCATCCCTCACAAGTCTCTTAATCCTATCTAGACTGATATGACCAAGTCTTAAGTGCCAGAGGTATGTTGATTTTGTTAGATCGGAGGATTCAGAAAGTTTGATCCTCTTTGGCTCCCTAATTAGATCGTTATCTATTTCGGTGTCTAAGAGAGAAGGTTGAGTGGGATAGATGTAAAAAAGACCATTCTTCATACATGCATCAGTGACGAAAGAATTAGAAAAAGAAATACGAATTCCATTCTTTATAAACTTTAAATAATAATCTTGCTCGAAAAGTTGAGCAACAGATACTAGGTTTTTCCCAAAGGAAGGAACATAATAAACATTATTCAAATTTAAAGTTCGATCTTCAAAAGATAGCGTCACGGATCCCACAGCCTTCGCAGACACCACGCTCTCATCACCCCACTTGAAGCAGAAGTCGCCATCCTCTAAGCTTTTGCTTTTCCTAAAACCAGTCAAGGAGCAGCAAATATGGTTAGTAGCAGCGGAGTCAATAATCCACGATGATACATTATCAGCTACTAAACAGGCTTCAGTAACAAGTACAATACCTTTAGCTTTGGTTTTGAGGTAGGCGGGACAGTTCCTACGCCAGTGACCAGGCTCGTTGCAGTGGTGGCACTTGTCTTTAGACTTGTCCACCTTCGGAGCCTTTGGCGCCTTCTTCTTCGTTTGAACCTTAGGTTGGTTCTTTTTCTCGGCGTTGCGAGGTCTCTTCTTAGATCCAGAGGTGGAGGCAGTAGCATGTACTTCTCCTTGAGCCCTCTTTTTCTTAGTGAGTGCCTCAGCGGTTTGAAGTTCCTTCATGAGCTCGGTAACAGTGTACTCCAGCTTGTTCATGGAATAGTTCAACTTGAAGGTATCAAAGGTTTCGGGGAGAGTTTCCAAGATCATATCTATTTTGGTCTCCCCATCAATCTCAGATCCAAGAATCTCCATCTCGTTGAGATAGCTAATGATCAGCATCATATGATCTCTAACGGGAGTTCCAGCCTTCATACGACAGTTCATGAATTGTCGGACCGCTTGTTGCCTAGCTTGACGTCCTTGCCCTCCAAACATCTCATGGAGATTGTAGAGCATATCGGTGGCAGTTTCGAAATCACGATGTTGTTGTTGCAACACATTGTTCATCGATGCCAAAATATAGCATCTCGCAATCTCATCGGATCGAAGCCAGGCCGCCAGGACGTCTTTCTCCTCTTGCGTCGAATCATCATTCGTTTGAGGACAGGGGGTGGTGAGAACCCATTTGTGCTTGTCGACAGTAAGGACTATGTCGAGGTTACGTTTCCAGTCGACGTAATTGTCGCCTTCGAGTTTATTCGAGGAAAGAATTGTTGAGAGAGGGTTGAGAGACATATTGCCTATAACAGTTGAAACAAGTTTATGATTAGTCTTTGGTTTAGGATTTAAGTTTTATTAAGACTTTTGTAAAACCCAAAGGTGTTATAAACCAAACGATAATTTACTCCCTCAAGAGAAGGCCGCAAAAAATCTCCTTTTATAAGTAAATGACACATCATTAATGCTAAGCCAAGATGTCAGTACATCATTTCGACTAGCCACCTTGTAAATTGGTTTGATCACTCATATCCTTTCGCAGAGCCTTAAGGAAGGATACTAGGGATTGAGCCTAAGTGTGCAACCAACCACTTAGTCCAAAAGATCAGCTTTGAAAAACAATCCCCCAAGGGGAGGCCTTGCCATCATTGCATCACTCTCGGACGTAGCTCATTGAGCAATGATCGAAGCAATAACGCCTTGGAGTACTCACATTTAAGTGAGGGTCGCAAGAGCGGCTCTTAGTCCCACGTTATTGCATCTTTCACTAGTGTTGGGGATCGCGGGTTACAAACAACGAGTATAACCCTCCCACTTAGTTTTTGGAGTTGGTTCATCGACTCTTTTAAGTTCGGAAACAGATTTCCTAGTTAGAGAGCGACGGAGCGGACAACTAGAAGAGAATCCTAGATCGACATGTTCAGAGCAGTATTAGTGCATAAAGGCACAAGGGACATACTCGATCTTTTCCTATTTTCTATTTCGGGAAAGTGCGTGAGGGAAGTGTGAACTTCAACTCACTCGAACACTTGAAAGTTTGAGATTACACATCTTTTTATTTTTCGGCTTGTCTACAAGGAGACCTCCCACTCAAAACTTCAAGAGCATATAGATTTTGAACATATGTGATATAGATATAGTTTTGAAAACATTTTGAAAACTTATTTGATTTGGATGACAAAATATTTTCAAGTTTGAAAGTGAAAACGGTTTTTCAAAATTCAAACTAGTTTTGTAAAAATTCAATTTCAATTAATCTTTCAAAAATCAAAACATTTTAATCTTACACATCATGTTTATAATCATATGAAAAACATTTTTGCTCAAGAAAGTTTTCTCATTAGAGTTCTATAACTCATGTTAGTGGGGTTTGAAAATCCGGATTTCTAAAAAACTGGAGTTTCAGACAGCCGCGCACCTCGGAGTAAAATCGCCATAACTGGCGGCTCCGATGTCCTTTTGAGCCGAAACCGGTGGCATTGGACAGAGGACAGACAGAGCTTTAATTTGATTCAAGAATCATTAAATTTCGATTTCTGAGCAGAGAGTTATGCCGCTTTTAATGCGGGTTTACATTCCAGCTCGAAGAAAAAGAAATAAATTAAAGCTTTGTCCTTTTAGGTGCGAAAAAGAAACGAGTGTAACGGAACGTTTTATGAGGTTGTTTAAAGCTTTTATTTGTGTTTTATTAGCAGGGTAACAACATAGAATAAAAGAAATAACAACATGCATAAAACGATTCAAGTAAATAAACGGAACTAGCAAGAAAATAAAACTAGTCACAAAATTTACTCGAAAATTCTCAAACCTTTAAAACACGTTTTTCAATATAAAAAATTAAAAACTTTTAGAACTGATTCTAATGTGTTTTAACATCATCCCAAACTCATAGAAAATCAACATGGTTTTTAATTTAAAGGCATGAGCAATAAATTAAAAAAAATCTAAGATTACAATTCTAACTTGTCACAAAATTAGTAAACTTTCGAAAACGATTTTCAAGCTCATAATTTAAAAACATGCACATGCATTCCTTTGACCATAGCTCTGATACCATTTGTTGGAATCGATCTAGGGTTTAAGAAAAAGATTAAACGCTTCGCAAAGCGGCGGAATTTTAAAAATTTTCTTTTTAAGTAAAACTAGTTTTTACTAACCTAGACAAGAGCATATGCATGTAAATAAAAACTAATATGAGCTTTAAAAGTTACTAACCTTTTTGATGCTTGAACGTTGATGAGCCTTTGGAAGGTTGGCAACGTTCGTCTCCCCTCGCAGCACGTCTCTCTTTTCTTTCCTCGGGAACTCGAGCAACCACGATAGTTTCTATCACTAAATCACTCGAAAAGAAGGAATTAGTGAGTGGGCACTTTTAAACACTACGACTTGAGAACGAGTCTCGAAGTCGCAGAGCTAAAGACTAGGTCGAGTGAGGACCTAGGTGCCAAGACAAGAGAAAACCGAAAATAAACTAGAGAGAGAGAGAAGAGGACTTCGGCCAAGTTCTAGAGAGAGAGTCTCTCAAATCTCTTAAACTTGGATGAATGAATTGTGAGGAAATGAGGCTCCTATTTATAGGAGAGGTCTCACCTTCAATAAGGTAGTTTCCTCTTCTATAGAATATCACATATTCATGAGCAAAAATCCTTCATTTCCCATTCCTTGTTGGGCGCCCAAGGCTGCCTCCTAGAGGCAAGGATTTGTTTCCTTTTTTGTTCCTTGGCTTTCCCTTTTCTCACTTGGCCGAATTTCCCATTGCATGTGTGGGAAATTTGTTTCCTCTTTTTCTTTTGGCAAGTATCTAAATACATTTATGCACAAAATAAACTCTCTTTCCTTGGGTATTATGGGCGCCCATTTCACTTCTAGAAGGAGCTTCTAGAAGCTTCTTCATTTATTCATGAGAACATGAAAAAGGCCCATTAAGAGTTTTCAATAAAATTCTTATGAAATGAAATTAATTCACAAGGCCCAATTAATCATATTATGGCCGAGTGACATTAAGTCATCAAATGAACTTGTCAAAATTTATTGACATCCATTTCATCCTTATGTCTCAAAAGACAAAAATACCCTTTTAACTATTTTCGTTCTTGTTTTGGCTTAGCTTCCAGTTTAACTATTCCTATCGATGTGATTCGTGACAGTGACCTCATGGACCCAAATGAACAAAGCTTTAGCTAAACACTTGGACTCAAAAGTTCACAAACCTTTTCCAAGTTTAGCTTAATGCCAACTGACTCCACTAAAGAGCTGACACTGAAAATCTCTCGGTTCAAATGAATTTGTTTTCTACTCAAGAATTCGACCTAATTATAATGAGCGGATCCACTGAATATTATCTATGCTACCCTTCATGAATGTCATCAGCTAGTCGGGATTTACTAAATTACCATTTTACCCTTCTAGCTGTTATTTCCTCAACTCCTTTGTCGCTTGTGAATAAGTTAGAAACAATGTATTGACGAGGAGCTAACAAGTCACATTGTTTCATCCAAAAGAGTCAAGACTCAATTTGGACACTGGCCAGTTCATTTATTCACACTCCAAGGAACAAAGCATGAGGTGACATACATTGCATTTCAGCAATCTTGTACATGAATTCCATATCTATGAGAACTTCACAAAGTTACTCATGACAGACTCACAACTTAGTACCTCACCAATAGGCCTTGTTCGGAATCACATAGTGAGTCCGAACTTTGACTTTCTCAAATGAGAATACTAAGGTGTGAAATGGCATGTCTCATTTCAGGATTAAGGTAAGCATGATGCAATTCATACATAGTGACTTCGAGACATAAGAGGTTAAATGGTTTGTTCTTATCTTGTCTCTAGAAGTGCACTGGTCAATTCAGTACCTTCGGAAGATACCTAGAAGAACTATAGAGTTCCTAACTCTCAATGCCTCATAACCAGACATCATAGATTCTTCTAACAATCATACTGAGGTCAATAGTCCTTTGACCCTAAGATTGCGAATATATCGTTTTAAGCAAACTACGAAGAGTTTGTTCATGCAAATCTACATTTGTCTCTTCGTAAGTTGTTAAGTTTGTTTATGGACTAAAAGACTATGGTTTTATCATAAAGCTTCAGACAAGGAAGATTGAATGAACGTTTCAACTTTATTAATGAATGAATAGGCAATTACAAGCAAGAGTCTTCATGAGACTTTATTACATCAAATGTTCAAAATAAAGACTACAACTCTTCTTGTGGGCACTATTGACAACATGAGACCCTTGGGTCGGCCATTGGCCGACTGAAGCTTTGCCTCGGCCAATGGCCGAGTGAACTGGGCCGGCCATTGGCCGGCTGAAGCTTTGCCTCGGCCAATGGCCGAGTGAGACCCTTGGGTCGGCCATTGGCCGACTGAAACTTTGCCTCGGCCAATGGCCGAGTGAACTGGGCCGGCCATTGGCCTGCTGAGGCTTTGACTCGGCCAATGGCCGAGTGACACCCTTGGGCCGGCCATGGGCCGGCTGAGCATATGGCCGGCCACTGGCCGGCTGGAACTTAGGCCGGCTATTGGTTTGGGCCGGCCAATGGCTGAGGCAAGGCTCCGCCGTCAAAGGCCTCGCGCCGGTCGCGCGGGTCGAAGTGATGTCTTTTTCCTCGTCGGTCCGAGACGGGCCGACAACATTAGCCCCCCGAGTTTCCGGTCGAGCGTAGATCGAGTGGAAACTCAAAATCTACGCTTTTATACGGAAGCGGGATGAACGCTCTCGGGTTTTCGGGTTGATCGTGTGCGGCTTATTTTCTCGATCTACCAATGAGGGCGTGATCGATTAGCACGGCTTTATTGTGCGTGGCCTATTTTCTCGACTTGCCAACGAAGGCGTGATCGATTTGCACGTCTTTGTTGTGTTGTGCGCGTCTTGTTTTCTCGATTTGCCAACGAAGGCATAATCGATTTGCACGTCTTTGTTGTATTGTGCGCGTCTTATGTTCTCGATTTGCCACCGAAGGCATAATCGATTTGCACGTCTTTGTTGTGTTGTGCGCGTCTTGTTTTCTCGATTTGCCACCGAAGGCATAATCGATTTGCACGTCTTTGTTGTGTTGTGTGCGTCTTGTTTTCTCGATTTGCCACCGAAGGCATAATCGATTTGCACGTCTTTGTTGTTGACGCAGACCTTGAACCCATTTGTAACTCGTTGCCTATCGGCCCACGAGCTGGGCGGCGAGCGCGATGCCACATTTGTCTGGCGAGGTTTCCCGTGGACGCTGGCTAGACCAGATACGCCCTGCGGACGCAGACCTTGAACCCATTTGTAACTCGTTGCCTATCGGCCGACGAACTCGGCGGCGAGCGCGATGCCACATTTGTGTGGCGGGGTTTCCCGTGGACGCTGGCTAGACCAAATACGCCCTGCGGACGCAGACCTTGAACCCATTTGTAACTCGTTGCCTATCTGCCGACGAGCTGAGCGGCGAGCGCGATGCCACATTTGTGTGGCCAGATTTCCCGTGGACGCTGGCTAGACCAGATAAGCCCTGCGGACGCAGACCTTGAACCCATTTGTAACTCGTTGCCTATCGGCCGACGAGCTGGGCGGCGAGAGCGATGCCATATTTGTGTGGCTAGGTTTCCCGTGGACGCTGGCTAGACCAGTTACGCCCTGCGGACGCAGACCTTGAACCCATTTGTAACTCGTTGCCTTTCGGCCCACGAGCTGGGCGGCGAGCGCGATGCCACTTTTGTGTGGCGAGGTTTCCCGTGGACGCTGGCTAGACCAGATACGCTTAGCAGACGTAGACCTTGAACCCATTTGTAACTCGTTGCCTTTCGGCCCACGAGCTGGGCGGCGAGCGCGATGCCACTTTTGTGTGGCGAGGTTTCCCGTGGACGCTGGCTAGACCAGATACGCCCAGCAGACGCAGACCTTGAACCCATTTGTAACTCGTTGCCTTTCGGCCCACGAGCTGGGCGGCGAGCGCGATGCCACTTTTGTGTGGCGAGGTTTCCCGTGGACGCTGGCTAGACCAGATACGCCCAGCGGACGCATACCTTGAACCCATTTGTAACTCGTTGCCTTTCGGCCCACGAGCTGGGCGGCGAGCACGATGTCACTTTTGTGTGGCGAGGTTTCCCGTGGACGCTGGCTAGACCAGATACGCCCAGCAGACGCAGACCTTGAACCCATTTGTAACTCGTTGCCTTTCAGCCCACGAGCTGGGCGGCGAGCGCGATGCCACTTTTGTGTGGCGAGGTTTCCCGTGGACGCTGGCTAGACTAGATACGCCCAGCGGACGCAGGCCTTGAACCCATTTGTAACTCGTTGCCTTTCGGCCCACGAGCTGGGCGGCGAGCGCGAACTCAAGACTCAACTCGAGGGCTCATGTAGAACCTGCACGAGGAATAGTTAGTTGACTTGTGGACTTGGGACTCAACTCGAGGACTCATGTAAAGCCTGCAAGAGGAGCGGTTAGTTGGCTTGTCGACTCGGGACTCAACTCGAGGGCTCTCGTAGAGCCTGCACGAGGAGTGGTTAGTGAAGAGTCGTCGCGAGGAGTATCGGTCGACTCACGGACTCGGAGCTCGACTCGAGGAATTAACTCATCTCGAGGAGACATCGCAGAGCCTACACGAGGAGTATCAATCGACTCGTGGACTCGAACTCGACTCGAGGACTCACGTAGAGCCTGCACGAGGAGTTTCGTGAAGAATCAGCACGAGGGCTATCGGCCGACTCGTGGGTTCGAACTCGACTCGAGGAATGAACTCATCTCGAGGAGGCATGTGAGGAATGAACTCGACTCGAGGAATTAACTCATCTCGAGGAGACATCGTAGAGCCTGCATGAGGAGTATCAATCGACTCGTGGACTCGAACTCGACTCGAGGACTCACGTAGAGCTTGCACGAGGAGTTTCGCAAAGAGTCGTCGTGAGGAGTATCGGTCGACTCGCGGACTCGGAGCTCGACTCGAGGAATTAACTCATCTCGAGGAGACATCGTAGAGCCTACACGAGGAGTATTAATCGACTCGTGGACTCGAACTCGACTCGAGGACTCACGTAGAGCCTGCACGAGGAGTTTCGTGAAGAATCAGCACGAGGGCTATCGGCCGACTCGTGGGTTCGAACTCGACTCGAGGAATGAACTCATCTCGAGGAGGCATGTGAGGAATGAACTCGACTCGAGGAATTAACTCATCTCGAGGAGACATCGTAGAGCCTGCACGAGGAGTATCAATCGACTCGTGGACTCGAACTCGACTCGAGGACTCACGTAGAGCCTGCACGAGGAGTTTCGCAAAGAGTCGTCGTGAGGAGTATCGGTCGACTCGCGGACTCGGAGCTCGACTCGAGGAATTAACTCATCTTGAGGAGACATCGTAGAGCCTGCACGAGGAGTATTAATCGACTCGTGGACTCGAACTCGACTCGAGGGCTCACGTAGAGCCTGCACGAGGAGTTTCGTGAAGAGTCGGCGCGAGGAGTATCGTTCGACTCGCGGACTCGGAGCTCGACTCGAGGAATGAATTCATCTCGAGGAGACATGCGAAGCGTCGGCACGAGGAGTATCGATCGACTCGCGGACTCGAAGCTCGACTCGAGGGAGGAACTCATCTCGAGGAGTCATGTGAAGAGTTGGCACGAGGAGTATCAGTCGACTCGCGGACTCGGAGCTCGACTCGAGGAATTAACTCATCTCGAGGAGACATCGTAGAGCCTGCACGAGGAGTATCAATCGACTCGTGGACTTGAACTCGACTCGAGGACTCACGTAGAGCCTGCACGAGGAGTTTCGTGAAGAGTCGTCGCGAGGAGTATCGATCGACTCGCGGACTCGAAGCTCAACTCGAGGGATGAACTCATCTCGAGGAGTCATGTGAGAAGTCTTTCTTTGGGACCTCCGGCCTAACCATCGGCCCCTTGAGACTTTATTATTATATATTTTTTGAGTTGTTGTTGAGTTGTTTTTTATTGAGCATTGATCCCTGTTAGCCCCCGAGTTTCTTGCGTTTGTGAGACGAAGGCCAAGAAACTCTTGTGTTGGAGGTACACAATAGTGCGTGTCAAAAAGTTGTCATGTGTAGAATAACTCTTTATTGCAATAAAGGGGGTTGTTACAGGTAGTCATGGCACATAGCCTTCTTTTGAGAAGAAAGAAAATTACAATTTCGAAATGAAAGTGACCACGAAGCCGATCGAGTTTGGGCGTGAATTTAAATGTCGAAGTCGCGACAATCATGGCTTGCTAGCAGATGCGACGAATTCCCTGAGGTTCCCACCTCGAATTAGGGAATCAATTCGCTTCTTAAACTGCTTGCATTCGATCGTCACGTGCCCGTGATCTTTGTGGTATTCGCAGAACCTACTTCGATCTCGCTTCGCGGGGTCCTTTGTGAGTGGAGCGGGGCTTCCCAGCTCATCGCGGCGTAAGCTCAGGACCCGGTCGGGCGTTGTGTTGAGCGGGACGAAGGTTTGCTTCGGGGCTGGAGAAGGGTGGTCGTTAGGGACTTGACCCTTCCGGCGCCTTTTCCTTCGTGACTCGGGACCAACGGCCGGTTTCACACCCGTGGCTGCGCGCTTTGGTTGGGTGATTGATCAATGTTGGGTGGTCGCTGCCCCAAGACGATCGCGGTCTCACGTTGAGCGTCGAGTTTTTCTCTCAAGTCGAACTCGTGATCCTCTCTTTGAGAGTTGAGGCGGTCTCTCAAGTCTCCGGAGGCCGTCCCTATCACCCTTGTTAAGGGCGCATCATTCAGGCGATGCCTTTGGCGGAGGCCGAGACCATCGACGTCGTCACCTTCACAAGAGTTTTGGACGCGGACGGTGAGCTTGGAGCGTCCCTTTCGGGACCTCGAGACCGAGCGTCCTCGGGTATTGCACGAGTTTTGATGCCTTGACGTGGTCGCCCGAGGGTGTTCCCTCGAGGGCGCGTGCGCGTTCTCATCAGAAAGTTGACGTCTCGGCGCGGCCGCCCGAGGGTGTCCCCTTGGAAGCGTGCGCGTGCGTCCCCTTTCGTGAACAAGGTGGTCGAGGTCGGTCTCGAGGTTGACGTCATCGACGTTGTTGGAGTCAAGGAGGTCGGCGATGAGTGCGCCGGTGACGCCGGGGCGGTCTAGGAGCTCGGCGAGCCTTCGAGCCGTGTCCTCTCGGACTGCGGCCTCGGGGTCATTCGCCGGGTCTCGGGGCTGGCTCTCGTTATCACGAGGTTGCCCTTCGAGACGGTGCGCGGAGCTTTTGAGGTCGCGCCTCGAGCTAGTCGCTCGAGTGCCCACGGAGGTGGCGGGGCTACGACTCATCTCTCGAGAGTCGTAGAAGTGAGAAGTAGACTGGTAGAGGGGATGTGTTACCAAGGTCGAGAGATCCCCTCCTTCTAGCGCCAAAATGTTGTCACTGATTTTTGGACAACGATTTAGGAGCCCAGAGTGGTTAGACCCAAGGCCGGACCAAGTGGTCTCACTCCGGCTCGAGCGTGTCGGACTTGGTGTCCCAAGTCGTCCCTTAGCTGTGGGTGAAGCTCACCTTGTCTCGATACCTGAAAAGCAAGAAAGAGATTGTGAACTACAAAGGGGAAACAGGGGGGGTGCCCCTGTTTACCTCTCCGACGCTCAACATTAGTGGGATTGAGGTGGAGTATAGAGGTTTTAGGGGTGTTTAGAGGCCAAAGATGAGCGAAACGAGCGAAGTACGAGTTCGGCAGCGTTTCGGGACTCAAAAATGGATTACCTGGGTCAAGGGAAGGACCCTTGTATTTATAGGCAGCCAAGGGTTGGTTTGAAGACCCCTTGGCCGAGTGAGCAAGGTTGGGTCGGCCATTGGCCGGCTGAAGGGTTGGGCCGGCCAATGGCCGAGTGAGCATGTTGGGTCGGCCATTGGCCGACTGAAGCTTTGCCTCGGCCAATGGCCGAGTGAATTGGGCCGGCCATTGGCCGGCTTAAGCTTTGCCTCGGCCAATGGCCGAGTGAGACCCTTGGGTCGGCCATTGGCCGACTGAAGCTTTGCCTCGGCCAATGGCGGAGTGAACTGGGCCGGCCATTGGCCGGCTGAAGCTTTGCCTCGGCCAATGGCCGAGTGAGACCCTTGGGTCGGCCATTGGCCGACTGAAACTTTGCCTCGGCCAATGGCCGGGTGAACTGGGCCGGCCATTGGCCTGCTGAGGCTTTGACTCGGGCAATGGCCGAGTGACACCCTTGGGCCGGCCATGGGCCGGCTGAGCATATGGCCGGCCACTGGCCGGCTGGAACTTAGGCCGGCTATTGGTTTGGGCCGGCCAATGGCTGAGGCAAGGCTCCGCCGTCAAAGGCCTCGCGCCGGTCGCGCCGGTCGAAGTGATGTCTTTTTCCTCGTCGGTCCGAGACGGGCCGACCACAGTAACCAACCACTTAGTCCAAAAGGTCAACTTTGAAAAACAATCCCCCAAGGGGAGGCCTTGTCATCAGCGTCTCACTCTCGGACGTAGCTCATTGAGCAATGATCAGAGCAAAGCGCCCTTGAGTACTCTCATTTAAGAGAGGGCCACAAGGGTGACTCTTAGTCCGGCGACACTTGCACTTTTCATTAGTGTTGGGGATCGTGGGTTACAAACAACAAGTATAACCCTCCCACTTAGTTTTTGGAGGTTGTTCATCGACTCTTATAAGTTCGGAAACAGATTTCCTAGTTAGAGAGCGACAGAGCGGACAACTAGAAGAGAATCCTAGATCGACATGTTCAGAGTAGTATTAGTGCATAAAGGCACAAGGTACATACTCGATCTTTTCCTATTTTCTATTTCGGGAAAGTGCATGATTGAAGTGTGAACTTCAACTCACTCGAACACTTGAAAGTTTGAGATTACACATCTTTTTATTTTTCGGCTTTGTCTACAAAGAGACCTCCCACTCAAATTTTCAAGAGCATATAGATTTTGAACATATGTGATATAGATATAGTTTTGAAAACATTTTGAAAACTTATATGATTTGGATGACAAAATATTTTCAAGTTTGAAAATAAAAACGGTTTTTCAAAATTCAAACTAGTTTTGTAAAAATTCAATTTCAATTAAACTTTCAATAATCAAAACATTTTAATCTTACACATCATGTTTATAATCATATGAAAAACATTTTTGCTCAAGAAAATTTTCTCATTAGAGTTCTATAACTCATGGTAGTGGGGTTTGAAAATCCGGATTTCTAAAAAACTGGAGTTTCGGAACAGCCGCGCACCTCGGAGTAAAATCGCCATATCTGGCGACTCCGATGTTCTTTTGAGCCGAAACTGGTGGAATTGGACAGAGGACAGACAGAGCTTTAATTTGATTCAAGAATCATTAAATTTCGATATCTGAGCAGAGAGTTATGCCACTTTTAATGCGGGTTTACTCCAGCTCGAAGAAAAAGAAATAATTAAAGCTTGGTCCTTTTTAGGTGCGAAAAAGAATCGAGTGTAACGGAACGTTTTATGAAGGTTGTTAAAGCTTTTATTTGTGTTTTATTAGCAAGGTAATAACAAGGCATAAAAGAAATAACAACAAGCATAAAATGATTCAAGTAAAAATAAGAAACTAGCAAGATAACAAAACTAGTCACAAAATTTTACTCGAAAAAATCTCAAACCTTTAAAATACGTTTTTCAATATAAAAAATTAAAAAATTTTAGAACTGATTCTAATGTGTTTTAAAACATCCCAAACTCATAGAAAATCAACATGATTTTTAATTTAAAGGCAAGAGCAATAAATTAAAAAAATCTAAGATAACAATTCTAACTTGTGACAAAATTAGTAAACTTTCGAAAACGATTTTCAAGCTCATATTTTTAAATACATGTATATGCATATCTTTGACCATAGCTCTAATACCATTTGTTGGAATTGATCTAGGGTTTAAGAAAAAGATTAAACGCTTCGGGAAGCGGCGGAATTTTAAAAAATTTCTTTACAAGTAAAAACAGTTTTTACTAACCTAGACAAAGAGCAAGTACATGTAATTAAAAACTAATATGAGCTAAGAAGTTTACTAACCTTTCTTGAAGCTTGATCTTTGAGAAGCTCTTAGAAAGTTGCAACGCTCGTCTCCCCTCGCAGCACGTCTCTCTTCCTTTCCTCGGCACCTCGAGCAACCACGAAAGTTTCTATCACTAAATCACTTGAAATAAAGGAATTAGTGAGTGGGCACTTTTAAACACTACGACTTAAGAACGAGTCTTGAAGTCGCAGAGCTAAACACCAGGTCGAGTGAGGACCTAGGTGCCAAAACAAGAAAAATCGAAAATAAACTACAGAGAGAGAGAGAGGAGTTTCGGCCAAAGTTCTAGAGAGAGAGTCTCTCAAATCTCTTATACTTGGATGAATGAAATGTGAGGAAATGAGGCTCCTACTTATAGGAGAGGTCTCACCTTCAATAAGGTAGTTTCCTCTTCTATAGAATATCACATATTAATGAGCCAATTTCCCCTTTTCTTCTATGAGGCACACGGCCAAGACTTGCCAAGCAAGTCCTTGGATTTGTTTCCTCTTTTATTTTCTTCTCTCTTGACCCTTATGGCCGAAATTCCCTTATGCCATGCATAGGAAATTTGTTTCCTCTTTTTCTTTTGGCAAGTATCTAAATACATTTATGCACAAAATGTTCTCTCTTCACCTTGGGTATTTGGGTGCCCATCCTCATCTAGAAGGAGCTTCTAGAAGCTTCTTCATTTGTTCATGACAACATGAGAAAAGCCCATTAAGAATTTTCAATAAAACTCTTGTGAAATGAAATTAATTCACAAAGCCCAATTAATCACATTATGGCCGAGTGTTACTTGTCATCAAATGACCATGTCAAAAAATTTATTGACATTCATTTCATCCTATGTCTCAAAAGACAAAATACCCTTTTGACAATTTTCGTTCTTGTTTTGACTTAGCTTCCAGTTTAACTATTCCTATCGATGTGATTCGTGACAGTGACCTCATGGACCCAAATGAACAAAGCTTGAGCTAAACACTTGGACTCAAAAGTTCACAAACCTTTTCCAAGTTTAGCTTAATGCCAACTGACTCCACTAAAGAGCTGACACTGAAAATCTCTTGGTTCAAATGAATTTATTTTCTACTCAAGAATTCGACCTAATTATGATGAGCGGATCCACTAAATATTATCTATGTTTACCCTTCATGAATGTCATCAGCTAGTCGGGATTTACTAAATTACCATTTTACCCTTCTAGCTGTTATTTCCTCAACTCCTTTGTCGCTTGTGAATAAGTTAGAAACAATGTATTGACGAGGAGCTAACAAGTCACATTGTTTCATCCGAAAGAGTCAGGACTCAATTTGGACACTGGCCAGTTCATTTATTCACACTCCAAGGAACAAAGCATGAGGTGACATACATTGCATTTCAGCAATCTTGTACATGAATTCCATATCTATGAGAACTTCACAAAGTTACTCATGACATACTCACAAATTAGTACTTCGCCAATAGGCCCTGTTCGGAATCACATAGTGAGTCCGAACTCTGACTTTCTCAAATGAGAATACTAAGGTGTGAAATGACATGTCTCATTTCAGGATTAAGGTAAGCATGGTGCAATTCATACATAGTGACTTCGAGACATAAGAGGTTAAATGGTTTGTTCTTATCTTGTCTCTAGAAGTGCACTGGTCAATTCAGTACCTTCGGAAGATACCTAGAAGAACTATAGAGTCTCCAACTCTCAATGCCCCATAACCAGACATCATAGATTCTCCTAACAATCGTACTGAGGTCAATAGTCCTTTGACCCTTAGATTGCGAATATATCGTTTTAAGCAAACTACGAAGAGTTTGTTCATGCAAATCTACATTTGTCTCTTCGTAAGTTGTTAGGTTTGTTTATGGACTAAAACACTAGGGTTTTATCATAAAGCTTCAGACAAGGAAGATTGAATGAACGTTTCAACTTTTTATTAATGAATAAGCAATTACAAGAAAGAGTCTTCGTAAGACTATATTACATCAAATGTACACAAATAGATACTACTACTCTTCTTGTGGGCACCATTGACAACAATTTACTCCCTCAAGAGAAGGCTGCAAAAAATCTCCATTTATAAGTAAATGACACATCATTAATGCTTAGCCAAGATGTCAATACACCAATTTTGACTAGCCACCTTTTAAAATGGTTTAATCACTCACATCCTTTCGCAGAGTCTCGAGGGAGGATTACTAGGTATTGAGTCTAAGTATGTAACCAACCACTTAGTCCAAAAGGTCAACTTTGAAAAACAATCCCCCAAGGGGAGGACTTGCCTTCATCGTCTCACTCTCGGACGTAGCTCATTGAGCAATGATCGAAGCAAAAACTCCTTAGAGTACTCCCATTTAAGAGAGGGCCACATGAGCGGCTCTTAGTCCTGTTGTCAATGGTGCCCACAAGAAGAGTAGTAGTGTCTATTTATGTACATTTGATGTCATATAGTCTTACGAAGACTCTTGCTTGTAATTGCTTATTCATTAATAAAAAGTTGAAACGTTCATTCAATCTTCCTTGTCTGAAGCTTTATGATAAAACCCTAGTCTTTTAGTCCATAAACAAACCTAACAACTTACGAAGAGACAAATGTAGATTTGCATGAACAAACTCTTCGTAGTTTTCTTAAAACGATATATTCGCAATCTAAGGGTCAAAGGACTATTGACCTCAGTATGATTGTTAGAAGAATCTATGATGTCTGGTTATGAGGCATTTAGAGTTGGAGACTCTATAGTTCTTCTAGGTATCTTCCGAAGGTACTAAATTGACCAGTGCACTTCTAGAGACAATATAAGAACAAACCATTTAACCTCTTATGTCTCGAAGTCACTATGTATGAATTGCATCATGCTTACCTTAATCATGAAATGAGACATGCCATTTCACACCTTAGTATTCTCATTTGAGAAAGTCAAAGTTCGGACTCACTATGTGATTCCGAACAAGGCCTATTGGTGAAGTACTAAGTTGTGAGTCTGTCATGAGTAACTTTGTGAAGTTCTCATAGATATGGAATTCATGTACAAGATTGCTGAAATGCAATGTATGTCACCTCATGCTTTGTTCCTTGGAGTGTGAATAAATGAGCTGGCCAGTGTCCAAATTGAGTCCTGACTCTTTTGGATGAAACAATGTGACTTGTTAGCTCCTCGTCAATACATTGTTTCTAACGTATTCACAAGCGACAAAGGAGTTGAGGAAATAACAGCTAGAAGGGTAAAATGGTAATTTAGTAAATCCCGACTAGCTGATGACATTCATGAAGGGTAAACATAGATAATATTCAGTGGATCCGCTCATCACAATTAGGTTGAATTCTTGAGTAGAAAATAAATTCATTTGAACCGAGAGATTTTCAGTGTCAACTCTTTAGTGGAGTCAGTTGACATTAAGCTAAACTTGGAAAAGGTTTGTGAACTTTTGAGTCCAAGGATTTAGCTCAAGCTTTGTTCATCTGGATCCATGAGGTCACTGTCACGAATCACATCGAGTAGGAATAGTTAAAATAGAAGCTAAGCCAATGTTGTCGCTGTTTTTCGGACGACTATTTAGGAGCCAAAGACGGTTAGACCCAAGGCCGGACTAAGTGGTCTCGTCTTGACTCGAGCGTGTCGGACCCGGTATCCCGAGTCGTCTCTTAGCTGTGGATGTCCCTTGAGTTCGTCAGAGTACCTGAAAAGGAGTAGAAAACACGTGAACTACAAAGGGGAAACAGGGGGGTGCCCCTGTTTACCTCTCCGACGCTCAACATTAGTGAGATTGAGGTGGAGTATAGAGGTTTTAGGGGTGTTTAGAGGCCAAAGCTTGAGAGAAACGAGCGAGGTACGAGTTCGACAGCGTTTCAGTACTCAAGAATGGATTACCTGGGTCAAGGGAAGGACCCTTGTATTTATAGGCAGCAAAGGGGTGGTTTGAAGACCCCTTGGCCGAGTGAACTTGCTTGGTTCGGCCATTGAGTGGCTGGGTCGGCCAATGGCCGAGTGAACATGGTGGTGAGGTTCACTCGGCCATTGGCCGAGTGAAAAGCTTGGGCCGGCTGAGGTTCACTCGGCCATTGGCCGAGTGAACTGCTGGGAGGTTCACTCGGCCAATGGCCGAGTGAACTGCAGGGGCGGCTGGAAGGTTCACTCGGCCATTGGCCGAGTGAACTGCTGCAAGGTTCACTCGGCCAATGGCCGAGTGAACTGCCTTGGTGGCTGAAGGGTTCACTAGGCCATTGGCCGAGTGAACTGCTGGAAGGTTCACTCGACCAATGGCCGAGTGAACTGCCTTGGTGGCTGAAGGGTTCACTCGGCCATTGGCTGAGTGAACTGCTGGAAGGTTCACTCGGCCAATGGCCGAGTGAACTGCCTTGGTGGCTGAAGGGTTCACTCGGCCATTGGCCGAGTGAACTGCTGGAAGGTTCACTCGGCCAATGGCCGAGTGAACTGCCTTGGTGGCTGAAGGGTTCACTCGGCCATTGGCCGAGTGAACTGTCCAATGGCCGAGTGAGCCTTTTGACCCAGCCAATGGCCGAGTGAGCCATTGACTCGGCCCATGGTTGGGCAGGGTGTTTGACTTGGCCATTGGTTTGGGCCGGCCCCTAGTTGAGTCAGGGTTTCGCCGCCCAAGACCTCGTATTAGCCACGTGGGTCGAAGAGATGCCTTTGTTCCCGTTGGCCCTAGACGGACCAACAACATTAGCCCCCCGAGTTTCCGGTTGAGCGTAGGTCGAGTGGAAACTCAAAATCTACGCTTTTATGCGGATGCGGGATGAATGCTCTCGGGTTTGCATCATGAGGAACGGCCTTCGCGCGTCGCGAGGGACGGCCTTTGGGCGTCGCGAGGGATGACTTTTTGTTTCGGGTTGATCGTGCGTGGCTTATTTTCTCGATCCACCAATGAGGGCGTGATCGATTAGCACGGCTTTATTGTGTTGTGCGCGCCTTGTTTTCTCGACTTGCCAACGAAGGCATAATCGATTGGCACGTCTTTTTTGTATTGTGCGCGTCTTATTTTCTCGACTTGCCAACGAAGGCATAATCGATTTGCACGTCTTCGTTGGGTTGTGCGCGTCTTATTTTCTCGACCTGCCGACGAAGGCATAATCGATTTGCACGTCTTCGTTGTATTGTGCGCGTCTTATTTTCTCGACCTGACAACGAAGGCATAATCGATTAGCACGTCTTCGTTGTATTATGCGCGTCTTATTTTCTCGACCTGCCAACGAAGGCATAATCGATTAGCACGTCTTCGTTGTATTGTGCGCGTCTTATTTTCTCGACCTGCCAACGAAGGCATACTCGATTTGCACGTCTTCGTTGTATTGTGCGCGTCTTATTTTCTCGACCTGCCAACGAAGGCATAATCGATTTGCACGTCTTCGTTGCGTTGTGCGCGTCTTATTTTCTCGACCTGCCAACGAAGGCATAATCGATTTGCACGTCTTCGTTGTATTGTGCGCGTCTTATTTTCTCGACCTGCCAACGAAGGCATAATCGATTTGCACATCTTCGTTGTATTGTGCGCGTCTTATTTTCTCGACCTGCCAACGAAGGCATAATCGATTTGCACGTCTTCGTTGTATTGTGCGCGTCTTATTTTCTCGACCTGCCAACGAAGGCATAATCGATTAGCACGTCTTCATTGTATTGTGCGCGTCTTATTTTCTCGACCTACCAACGAAGGCATAATCGATTAGCACGACTTCGTTGTATTGTGCGCGTCTTATTTTCTCGACCTGCCAACGAAGGCATAATCGATTAGCACGACTTCGTTGTATTGTGCGCGTCTTATTTTCTCGACCTGCCAACGAAGGCATAATCGATTAGCACGACTTCGTTGTATTGTGCGCGTCTTATTTTCTCGACCTGCCAACGAAGGCATAATCGATTAGCACGACTTTGTTTTTGAGTTGTTTTTTTTTTGTTGAGCGAGCGAGCTCTAGTTTCGTTGAGCATTGTTTCCCATTAGCCCCCCGAGTTTCTCGTGTACTCGTAGAGGAGACTAGAAATTATAACGCAACAAGATAAAGACTTTGAGGTGAAATGTAATCTAATTACCATGTAGAAATAGTCAAAAATTACATCCCTAGGCCATTGGCCTTATTGAAATTCGAGATTTTCTTAAAACTGGAAATAAGATGACATAATGAGAAACGGGAGCAGGCTTCCACTGCTGTGCCAACTTCTGCAGCTTGACCGAGCTAGAGGATGGCGCTCACCATCTTTTCCTTCCCTTTCCCATCCACGCCTTGGATGTAGCACATCCTCGCCATCGATTGGTCTCCCAACATGATGGCAATCCCATTCTCAGTTGGGAACTTTATCATCAGGTGATAGGTGGACGTTATGGCCTTCAGTCGGTTGAGAGTCGGGCGGCCGATGATGATGTTGTATGCCGAGGGCTGGTCCACAACTAGGAAGGATACGATGCGAGTGGCCTCGAGCCCCCCCGGTGTTCCGAAGGTGACCGGGAGGTTGATGGTTCCTTCCGTCATGACCCTCTCCCCGGAGAAGCCGAAGAGTGGGGTCGAGATTGGGGTCGGTTTCAGTCCGGTCAGCTTCATCCTGTCCAATGCTGATTTGAAGACGATGTCGGCCGAGCTGCCGTTATCAATCAGGATTCTTCGGACGAGATTGTTGGCGACCGGGGCCGAGACGACTATTGCGTCATTGTGCGGGTGGAGGATTCGTGCCGCCTCTTGGCCGGTGAAGAACATGGACTCGAACGGGGCCGGAGGGGGAGCCTCGTATGTATGGTTGATGTAGTGCGCAATTTTTCCTCGAGAAACCTCGCGCACGTACTTCTTCCTTTGCGTGGACGAGTCCCCAAACTCCGGGCCACCCATGATCGAGCCCACGACATGCAGCTGTGAGCTCTCCGGTTCTTCAATCGCCTCCCGGTCCATGACAGTCGCCGGACCCTTCCTTCCTGGCCGTGGACGGTCTTCGTGCCTCGCGGCCGTCCCAACCGTTCTCAAGACATATTCTTTTAATTTCCCGTCTTGAATCAGGGCCTCGATCTGACGCCTGAGATGATAGCACTCGGACGTCAGATGCCCGTGATCCTGGTGGTACTCACAGAACTTGTTTCGATCCCTCTTCGCGGGATCCTTCGCAAGAGGAGCCGGACTTCCTAGCTTGTCGCGGTGCAGAGCTAGGATCCGCTCTTGCGGAGTGTTCAGAGGGGTGTATGTTGATGACGCTCGGAAGCTATCAACGTGCGACGATCTTGGACCGGAGAGGGGGTGACTGTTAGGGGCCCGGCCTCCCTTGCTCCTCTTCCTTTGAGGGTCGGGACGATCTTTGTCCTGTTCTTCGCGGTGGCGACTACCTTGTCCTCCTGACTTTCGGCCATCGCGGCCATCGAGATAGTCCTCGATTCCCATATGTGTGCGGGCTCTCGTCATCAGCTCCGCCATGTCTCGCGGGACTTGCCCGACAATGGACTTGAGGAAGTCGCTCGTGCGAACTCCCTCGGTGATCGCTGTGATGGCGTCCTTGTCGTCGAAGCCCTCGACTTTGTGAGACTCCTCGGTGAAGCGAGCGAGGTATTGTCTCAATGTCTCATCTCTCCCCTGTCAAATGGAGAGGAGGTGGGTCTTCGACTTCTTTTGTGCCACAAGCGTGGCAAAGCGAGCGAGGAAAGCCTCTCGCAAGGCCCGGAAGGACGGGATGCTTCCAGGCCTCAAACTCCGGAACCACTCAAAGCCCGACCCTGTGAGGGTCAGGCTGAAGGCTTGGCAGAGGGTGGCGTCCGTCTGCCCTTGCATCGTCATCCACGTCACATAGTGTTCGACGTGGAAATGGGGGTCCGTACGTCCATCATAGGGGGGAATGGACGGTAACTTGAAGTTTCCCACGCATGGCTGCGCGAGGACTTGTGCGGCGAAGGGAGAGTATGATTCCTCGATCCCTCCGTACGGCCTTTGCCTCCCTGACTCCCTCATCTCGATGATTTGATTCTGGAGGCTCTGAATCATCATGACCATGTCAAGCCCGTTAGCAGGGCCGACCGTCGAGGCCACGGGAGTCACCGGTTGGCGCTCGTTGGACGCTTGGTCCACGACATTGGCCTGAGGCCGACCAAGAGTTGCGGCGGGGAGCGCGTCCCTTCGAGAATTTAGCCTTTGGCGGAGATCCTCCCCTCGGGAGTTTCTCTGCGCCGTCAAGCGCTCTCTAAGGTCCACGCTTGGTGTTACCGGTCCGTCTCGGTCCGGTAGATCGACGACGGCCACGCTGGCGGCCGTCCTGAGCCCGGCGCTCGTCCGGGGCCGGCACTCGCCGTGGCCGGCTCTCCACGGCCGGCTCTCCAAGGCCGGCCCTCCAGGACCGGCTCTCCAAGGCCGGTGCTCCAAGGCCGGCTCTCCACGGCCGGCGCTCCAAGGCCGGCTCTCCAAGGCCGGCGCTCCAGGGCCGGCCCTCCAAGGCCGGCGCTCCAAGGCCGGCTCTCCACGGCCGGCGCTCCAAGGCCGGCTCTCCACGGCCGGCGCTCCAAGGCCGGCTCTCCACGGCCGGCGCTCCAAGGCCGGCTCTCCACGGCCGGTGCTCCAGGGCCGGCCCTCCAAGGCCGGCGCTCCAAGGCCGGCTCTCCACGGCCAGCGCTCCAAGGCCGGCTCTCCACGGCCGGCGCTCCAAGGCCGGCTCTCCACGGCCGGCGCTCCAAGGCCGGCTCTCCACGGCCGGCGCTCCAAGGCCGGCTCTCCAAGGCCGGCCCTCGGCCAAGGGGTTCCTCAAACACCTCTTGGCCACCTATAAATATGAGGGTCTCTCCCTCGACCCAGGTAATCCAAATTTGAGTACTGAAACGTTGTCGAACTCGTACCTTGCTCGTTTCTCTCAAGTCTCGACCTCTAAACGCTAAACCCTCTACAAACCACCTCAATCCTACTAATGTTGAGCGTCGGAGAGGTAAACAGAGGCAACCCCTCTATTTCCCCTTTGTAGTTCACACCTTCCCTGCTTGCTTTTCAGGTGTTTGGACGAGATAGATACCATAGACAGCTAAGGGACGACTTGGGATACCAAGTCCGACACGCTCGAGTCGAGACGAGATCACTTGGTCCGGCCTTGGGTCTAACCGTCTGCGACTCCTAAATCGTTGTCCGAAAAACTGCGACAACATTTTGGCGCTAGAAGGAGGGGATCTCTCGACCTTGGCAACACATCCCCTCTACCGGTTTTCTTCTCACTTCTACGACTCTCGAGAGATGAGTCGTAGCCCCGCCACCTCCGTGGGCGCCCGAGCGACTAGCTCGAGGCGCGACCTCCAAGGCTCTGCGCACCGTCTCGAAGGGCAACCTCGTGATAACGAGAGCCAGCCCCGAGACCCGGCGAATGACCCCGAGGCCGCAGTCCGAGAGGACACGGCTCGAAGGCTCGCCGAGCTCCTAGACCGCCCCGGTGTCACCGGCGCGCTCATCGCCGACCTCCTCGACTCCAACAATGTCGATGACATCAACCTCGAGACCGACCTCGACCACCTTGCTCACGAAAGGGGATGCACGCGCACGCTTCCAAGGGGACACCCTCGGGCGGCCGCACCGAGACGTCAACTTTCTTATGAGCACGCGCACGCGCCCTCGAGGAAACACCCTCGGGCGACCACGTCAAGGCGTCAAAACTCGCGCAATACCCGAGGACGCTCGGTCTCGAGGTCCCTGAAGGGATGCTCCAAGCTCACCGTCCGCGTCCAAAACCCTTGTGAAGGTGACAACGTCGATGGTCTCGGCCTCCGCCAAGGGCGTCGCCTGAATGATGCGCCCTTAACAAGGGTGATAGGGACGGCCTCCGGAGACTTGAGAGACCGCCTCAACTCTCAAAGAGAGGATCCCGAGTTCGACTTGAGAGAAAAACTCAACGCTCAACGTGAGACCGCGATCGTCTTGGGGCAGCGACCACCCAACATTGATCAAGCACCCAACCAAAAGCGCGCAGCCGTGGGTGTGAAACCGGCCGTTGGTCCCGAGTCGTGAAGGAAAAGGCGCCGGAAGGGTCAAGTCCCTAACGACCACCCTTCTCCAGCCCCGAAGCAAACCTTCGTCCCGCTCAACACAACGCCCGACAGGATCCTGAGCTTACGCCGCAATGAGCTAGGAAGCCCCGCTCCACTCACAAAGGACCCCGCGAAGCGAGATCGAAGTAGGTTCTGCGAATACCACAAAGATCACGGGCACGTGACGATCGAATGCAAGCAGCTTAAGAAGCGAATTGATTCCCTAATTCGAGGTGGGAACCTCAGGGAATTCGTCGCACCCGCTAGCAAGCCATGATTGTCGCGACTCCAACATTTAAATTCATGCCCGAACTCGATCGGCTTCGTGGTCACTTTCACTTCAACAATGTAATTTCCTTTTTTCAAAGAAGGCCAAGTGCCATGGCAAACTGTAACGACCCCCTTATTGCAATAAAGAGTTATTTCACACATGAAAAAGTGTAACGCACACTATTGTATACCTCTAATACGAGAGTTTCTTGGCCTTCGTCTCACAAACGCAAGAAACTCAGGGGGCTAACAGGGGTCAATGCTCCATCAACAACAACTCAAAAAAAATATATAATAATAATAATAAAGTCTCATGGGGCCGATGGTTAGGCCGGAGGCCCCAAAGAAAAACTTTTCACGTAACTCCTCGAAACTTTTCATGTCCCTTGAGTTCGTCAGAGTACCTGAAAAGGAGTAGAAAACACGTGAACTACAAAGGGGAAACAGGGGGGTTGCCCCTGTTTACCTCTCCGACGCTCAACATTAGTGAGATTGAGGTGGAGTATAGAGGTTTTAGGGGTGTTTAGAGGCCAAAGCTTGAGAGAAACGAGCGAGGTACGAGTTCGGCAGCGTTTCAGTACTCAAGAATGGATTTCCTGGGTCAAGGGAAGGACCCTTGTATTTATAGGCAGCCAAGGGGTGGTTTGAAGACCCCTTGGCCGAGTGAACTTGCTTGGTTCGGCCATTGAGTGGCTGGGTCGGCCAATGGCCGAGTGAACATGGTGGTGAGGTTCACTCGGCCATTGGCCGAGTGAAAAGCTTGGGCCGGCTGAGGTTCACTCGGCCATTGGCCGAGTGAACTGCTGGGAGGTTCACTCAGCCAATGGCCGAGTGAACTGCAGGGGCGGCTGGAAGGTTCACTCGGCCATTGGCCGAGTGAACTGCTGGAAGGTTCACTCGGCCAATGGCCGAGTGAACTTCCTTGGTGGCTGGAGGGTTCACTCGGCCATTGGCCGAGTGAACTGCTGGAAGGTTCACTCGGCCAATGGCCGAGTGAACTGCCTTGGTGGCTGAAGGGTTTACTCGGCCATTGGCCGAGTGAACTACTGGAAGGTTCACTCGGCCAATGGCCGAGTGAACTGCCTTGGTGGCTGAAGGGTTCACTCGGCCATTGGCCGAGTGAACTGCCTTGGTGGCTGAAGGGTTCACTCGGCCATTGGCCGAGTGAACTGTCCAATGGCCGAGTGAGCCTTTTGACCCAGCCAATGGCCGAGTGAGCCATTGACTCGGCCCATGGTTGGGCAGGGTGTTTGACTTGGCCATTGGTTTGGGCCGGCCCCTAGTTGAGTCAGGGTTTCGCCGCCCAAGACCTCGTACTAGCCACGTGGGTCGAAGAGATGCCTTTGTTTCCGTTGGCCCTAGACGGGCCAACAACAGCCAAAACAAAACGAGACGACTTTTTTCGAAAATTGTCAAAAGGGTATTTTTGTCCTTTTGGACATAGGACGAAATGAATGTCAATAATTTTTTTTTTTTTTACAAGGTCATTTGATGACAAATGAAACTTAAAACACTCAGCCATTAATAGTTTATTGGGCCTTGAGGGTTAATTTCATTTCATAGAATTTTACTTGAAAATTCTTAATGGGCTTTTCTTATGTTGTCATGAACAAATGAAGAAACATCTAGAAGCTCCTTCTAGAAGCTCAAATTTCGTCCAACCCAAGGAAAATAAGGCTGAATTTCGTTCATGCCATAGTGGGAAAGAGAGTTTATTTTGTGCATTGATGTATGAAGATACTTGCCAAAAGAAAAAGAGGAAACAAATTTCCTTAAGAAGGAAAGTGCATTTTCGGCCAACTAAGAGGAAATCAAATGAGGAAACAAATCCTAAGCCTTCATGAGGCATGTTGGACGTGCAAGGCAATAGGAAAAGAGGAAACTACCTTTTGAAGGTAATCCTCCACCTATAAATAGGAGCCTCATTCCTCACATTTCATTCATCCCAAGTTTAAGAGATTGAGAGACTCTCTCTCTAGAACTTGGCCGAAATCCTCTCTCTCTCTCTAGTTATTTTCGATTTTGTTTTGGCACCTAGGTCCTCATTTGACCTAGAGTTTAGCTCTGCGACTTCATGACTCGTTCTTAAGTCGTAGTGTTTAAAAGTGCCCACTCACTGATTCCTTCTTTTCGAGTGATTTAGTGATAGAAACTTTCGTGGTTGCTCGAGGTGCCGAGGAAAGAAAGAGAGACGTGCTGCGAGGGGAGACGAGCGTTGCGAACTTTCCAAAAGCTTCTTCAAAGTTCAAGCTTCAAGAAAGGTTAGTAAACTCTTAGCTCATATTGATTTTTAATTACATGTACTTGCTTCTTTGTCTAGGTTAGTAAAAACTGTTTTTACTTGAAAAGAATTTTTTTAAAAATTCCGCCGCTTCCCGAAGCGTTTAATCTTTTTCTTAAACCCTAGATCAATTCCAACAAATGGTATCAGAGCTATGGTCAAAGATTAGCATGTACATGTTTTTAAAATTATGAGCTTGAAAATCGTTTTCGAAAGTTTACTAATTTTGTGACAAGTTAGAATTGTAATCTTAGATTTTTTTTAATTTATTGCTCTTGCCATTAAATTAAAAAGCATGTTGATTTTCTATGAGTTTGGGATGTTTTTAAAACACATTAGAATCAGTTCTAAAAGTTTTTAATTTTTTATATTGAAAAACGTGTTTTAAAGGTTTGAGAAATTTCGAGTAAAATTTTGTGACTAGTTTTGATATCTTGCTAGTTTCTTATTTTTACTTGAATCGTTTTATGCTTGTTGTTATTTCTTTTATTCTATGTTATTACCCTGCTAATAAAACACAAATAAAAGCATTAAACAACATCTTAAAACGTTCCGTTACAATCGATTCTTTTTCGCACCTAAAAAGGACCGAGCTTTAATTTATTTCTTTTTCTTCGAGCTGGAGTAAACCCGCATTAAAAGTGGCATAACTCTCTTCTCTGAATTCGAAATTTAATGGTTCTTAAATCACATTAAAGCTCTGTCTGTCCTCTGTCCAATGCCACCGGTTGCGGCTCAAAAGGACAATGGAGCCGCCAGATATGGCGATTTTACTCCGAGGTGCGCGGCTTTCTGAAACTCCAGTTTTTTAGAAATCCGGATTTTCAAACCCCACTACCATGAGTTATAGAACTCTAATGAGAAAATTTTCTTGAGCAAAAATGTTTTTCATATGATTATAAACATGATGTGTAAGATTAAAAGTTTTGATTTTTGAAAGATTAATTGAAATTGAATTTTTACAAAACTAGTTTGAATTTTGAAAAACCGTTTTCACTTTCAAACTTGAAAAATATTTTGTCATCCAAATCAAATAAATTTTCAAAATGTTTTCAAAACTATATCTATATCACATATGTTCAAAATCTATATGCTCTTGAAAATTTGAGTGGGAGGTCTCCTTGTAGACAAGCCGAAAAATAAAAAGATGTGTAATCTCAAACTTTCAAGTGTTCGAGTGAGTTGAAGTTCACACTTCCCTCACGCACTTTCCCGAAATAGAAAATAGGAAAAGATCGAGTATGTACCTTGTGCCTTTATGCACTAATACTGCTCTGAACATGTCGATCTAGGATTCTCTTCTAGTTGTCCGCTCTGTCGCTCTCTAACTAGGAAATTTGTTTCCGAACTTAAAAGAGTCGATGAACCAACTCCAAAAACTAAGTGGGAGGGTTATACTTGTTGTTTGTAACCCACGATCCCCAACACTAATGAAAAGTGCAAGTGTCGCCGGACTAAGAGTCACCCTCGTGGCCCTCTCTTAAATGAGAGTACTCAAGGGCGCTTTGCTCTGATCATTGCTCAATGAGCTACGTCCGAGAGTGAGACGATGATGACAAGACCTCCTCTCGGCGGATTGTTTTTCAAAGTCAATCTTTTGGACTAAGTAGTTGGTTACACACTTAGACTCAATCCCTAGTAATCCTCCCTCGAGGCCCTGTGAAAGGATGTGAGTGATCAAACCAAATTTACAAGGTGGCTAGTCAAAGTTGATGTATTGACATCTTGGCTATGCATTAATGATGAGTCATTTACTTATGAAAGGAGACTCGTTGCGGCCTTCCCTCGAAGGAGTAAAGTGTCATTTCGTTCATAACACCTTTGGATTTTATAAAGTCTTAAACAAACTTAAATCCTAAACCAAAGACTAATCATAAACTTGTTTTAACTTTTATAGGCAATATGTCTCCCAACTCTCTCTCTTTCATTCTTTCCTCGAACAAACTCGAAAACGAAAACTACATAGACTCGAAACGTAACCTCCACATAATACCTACCGTTAACAAGCACAAATGGGTACTCACCACCCCATGTCCTCCTCTGACGAATAATGATTCAACTCAAGAGGACAATGACGCCTTAGCGGCCTGGCTTCGATCCAATGAGATTGTGAGGTGCTATATCTTGGCATCTATGAACAATATGCTGAAAGAGCAACATCATGACTTCGAGACTGCCGCTGACATGCTCTACAATCTCCTTGAGATGTTTGGAGGGCAAAGGCATCAAACAAGGCTACAAGCAGTCCGACAGTTTATGAACTGTCATATGCAGGCTAGGACTTCTATTGGAGACTTTATGATATTGATCATTATTCATCTGAGTAAAATGGAAATCCTAGGATCTGAGATTGATGGGAAGAATGTCATAGATGTGATCTTAGAAACTCTCCCCGCATATGGAGGAACTTCACACTGCTGTAGGTTTCAAGATAAACTACTCCATTAACAAGCTAGAGTACACTGTTACCAAGCTTATGGAGGAACTTCACACTGCTGTAGGTTTCACTAAGAGAAAGAGGAATCAAGGAGAGGCACATGCTACTGAGCAAAAAGCCTCCGCCTCTGGAACTGTGAAGAGACCTTACAAGGCCAATAAAAAGAACTGTCCTGCCAATCTCAAAGCAAAGGAACATAGTATTGTACTAGTTACCGAAGCATGCTTAGTAGCTGATAATGTATCAACGTGGATTCTTGACTCCGCTGCTACTAACCATATTTGTTGTTCCTTGAATGGTTTCAAGAAAACCAAAAGCTTAGAGGAAGGCGAGTTCTGTTTCAAATGGGGTGATGGGAGCCTGGTGTCTGCAAAGGCTGTGGGATCCGTGACGCTGTCTTTTGAAGACCGCACTTTAAACTTGAATAATATTTATTTTGTTCCTACCTTTGGGAAGAACTTAATATCCGTTGCTCGTCTTCGTGAGCAAGATTATTGTTTAAAGTTCATTAAGAATGGAATTCGTATTTCGTTTCCTGATAATTCTTTTGTCACTGATGCATGTATGAAGAATGCTCTTTTCTACATCTATCCCACTCAACCTTCTCTTTTAGACACCGAAATAGATAATGATCTAATTAGGGAGCCAAAGAGGATCAAACTTTCTGAATCCTCTGATCTAACAAAATCAACACACCTATGGCACTTAAGACTTGGTCATATCAGTCTAGAAAGGATTAAGAGACTTGTGAGGGATGGTCCACTCCAAGCCTCTGCAATAGGTTCACTACCTACTTGTGAATCCGGCATAGAAGGAAAAATGACTAAGCGACCTTTCTCTGATAAAGGTCGAAGAGCCACTGAGTTGCTGGAACTAATACATTCTGATGTATGTGGTTCGCTCAGTCAATAGGCACGTAGAGGATACGAATACTTCGTTACCTTCACTGATGATTACTCACGATATTGGTTTGTCTAATTGCTCAAACACAAATCCGAGACCTTTAACGTATTTAAGGTCTTTAGGGCTTTAGTGGAAAAGCAAACTGGCAAAGTGATCAAAACCCTTCGATCTGATCGAGGTGGTGAGTATATGTCTGGAGAGTTCGATGACTTTCTTAAAGAAGAAGGTATCGCTTCTCAGCTTACCGCACCTGGCATACATCAACAAAACGGAGTGTCAGAGAGAAGAAACCGAACTCTTATGGGGATGGTTAGATCAATGATGAGTTACTCATCACTCCCTCTTTCCTTTTGGGGATATGCCCTTGAAACAGCCGCCTATATTCTGAACCAAGTTCCGTCCAAAACGGTTCCTGGTACTCCTTATGAACGATGGACTGGCCGTAAAGTGAATCTTGCCGCATCCGAGTTTGGGGTTGCCCTGCACACGTGCTGAGGCAAAAGACTAGCAAGTTGGCTAGTAGGTCAGAATTGTGCCTATTTGTAGGATATCCGAAGGAAACCAAAGTTTTACTTTCTATAGTCCCGAGGATGATAAGACTTTCGTTAGCACGAATGCTCGTTTCCTTGAGGAGGACTTTATGAAGGATGCGAAACCTAGAAGCAAAATTGTGCTTGAAGAAAAGTTGGGTGAGGAAGCTTCTACCTCATCTGTAAGAACTGTTCTTACCCCAACTGAAACACAACCTAACTCATCAGAATCTCGTCAAGTAGTACTTAGACGTAGTGGAAGGGCTACTCAAAAGCCTGACAGGTACATGTCTTATGGAGACTCTCTCGTAGCCGTCTCCGACATGGATGACCCTGTTTCCTATAGCCAAGCGATGGCTGGTTCTGAATCAAACCTTTGGCTTGACGCCATGAAAGTTGAAATGCACTCGATGTATGTCAACAAAGTCTAGAAACTTGTAGACCTTCCGAAAGGGATTAAACCCGTAGGGTGTAAGTGGATATACAAGAAGAAAAGGGGTCCTGATGCGAACGTTGAGACGTTCAAAGCACGACTTGTGGCGAAGGGTTATACCCAACAAGAAGGGATTGACTATGAAGAAACCTTCTCGCCAGTCGTGATGCTTAAATCCATCCGCATACTCCTATCCATAGCTGCAGCTCTCGACTATGAGATCTGGCAAATGGATGTCAAGACAGCCTTTCTGAATGGCAATCTTGACGAGCGCATTTACATGGCTCAACCAGACGGTTTCGTGGATAAAGGTCAAGAGACCAAGGTTTGTGAGTTGCTTAAATCCATTTATGGACTAAAGCAAGCATCTAGGTCATGGAATATTAGATTCGATGAAACTGTAAAGAGCTTCGGCTTTGAACAGTCAATAGATGAGCCTTGTGTTTACAAGTTAATACACGAAGGCAAAGTTGTGTTTCTGGTACTATATGTCGATGATATACTACTCATTGGTAATGACGTGGGTAAGTTATCTGAGGTTAAGGTCTGGCTGGCAAAGCAATTCGATATGAAGGATCTAGGAGAAGCCGCGTACATTCTGGGGATCCAAATCTTTCGAGATAGGAAAAACCGGACCATGTCGCTCTCTCAAGCATCTTATATTGATAAGGCAATGGATCGCTTCTCGATGCAAGACTCCAAGAAGGGCCAAACACCCTTTAGGCATGGAGTTTCACTCTCTAAGGACCAGTCTCCCAAGACTGCACAAGAGATTGAAGACATGAGGAAAATTCCTTACGCCTCTGCAGTAGGAAGCCTCATGTATCCTATGCTTTGCACTAGACCTGATATATGTTTCGCCGTTGGCGTAGTTAGCCGTTTCCAATCCAACCCTGGACCCGAGCACTGGATTGCTGTTAAGCATGTTCTTAAGTATCTTCGAAGAACTAGGAACTTGATGCTTACATACTCAGGTACTGACCTGACTATGACGGGATATACCGACTCCGATTTTCAAGCGGATAAGGATTCCAGGAAATCCACTTCGGGATCTGTGTTCATCGTTCATGGTGGAGCTGTTGTGTGAAGGATTATTAAGCAATCTTGCATTGCTAACTCCACAATGAAAGCAAAATATGTGGCTGCTTGTGAAGCATCCAAAGAGGCTGTATGGCTTAGAAAATTCCTCAAGTATTTGGAAATTGTTCCAAAAGTCGACGAGCCCATGACCCTTTATTGTAATAATAGTGGGGCTGTCGCTGACTCAAAGGAACCTCGAAGCCATAAGCGCTCTACACATATTGAGAGGAAATACCATTTGATTCGAGAGATCGCGCAACGCGGAGACGTGGAGGTGAAGTAGATCTCTGGCAGATCTATTCACCAAGGCCCTAGCGAACATGGTCTTCGACCAACTTCGAGAGGGATTAGGCATGTAGGACTACTCACATCTTCTTTGAGTCAAGTGGGAGTTTGTTGTCAATGGTGCCCACAAGAAGAGTAGTAGTGTCTATTTATGTACATTTGATGTCATATAGTCTTACGAAGACTCTTGCTTGTAATTGCTTATTCATTAATAAAAAGTTGAAACGTTCATTCAATCTTCCTTGTCTGAAGCTTTATGATAAAACCCTAGTCTTTTAGTCCATAAACAAACCTAACAACTTACGAAGAGACAAATGTAGATTTGCATGAACAAACTCTTTGTAGTTTTCTTAAAACGATATATTCGCAATCTAAGGGTCAAAGGACTATTGACCTCAGTATGATTGTTAGAAGAATCTATGATGTCTGGTTATGAGGCATTGAGAGTTGGAGACTCTATAGTTCTTCTAGGTATCTTCCGAAGGTACTGAATTGACCAGTGCACTTCTAGAGACAATATAAGAACAAACCATTTAACCTCTTATGTCTCGAAGTCACTATGTATGAATTGCATCATGCTTACCTTAATCCTGAAATGAGACATGCCATTTCACACCTTAGTATTCTCATTTGAGAAAGTTAAAGTTCGGACTCACTATGTGATTCCGAACAAGGCCTATTGGTGAAGTACTAAGTTGTGAGTCTGTCATGAGTAACTTTGTGAAGTTCTCATAGATATGGAATTCATGTACAAGATTGCTGAAATGCAATGTATGTCACCTCATGCTTTGTTCCTTGGAGTGTGAATAAATGAACTGGCCAGTGTCCAAATTGAGTCCTGACTCTTTTGGATGAAACAATGTGACTTGTTAGCTCCTCGTCAATACATTGTTTCTAACTTATTCACAAGCGACAAAGGAGTTGAGGAAATAACAGCTAGAAGGGTAAAATGGTAATTTAGTAAATCCCGACCAGCTGATGACATTCATGAAGGGTAAACATAGATAATATTCAGTGGATCCGCTCATCACAATTAGGTTGAATTCTTGAGTAGAAAATAAATTCATTTGAACCGAGAGATTTTCAGTGTCAACTCTTTAGTGGAGTCAGTTGACATTAAGCTAAACTTGGAAAATGTTTGTGAACTTTTGAGTCCAAGGATTTAGCTCAAGCTTTGTTCATCTGGATCCATGAGGTCACTGTCACGAATCACATCGAGTAGGAATAGTTAAACTAGAAGCTAAGCCAAAACAAAACGAGACGAGTTTTTTCGAAAATAGTCAAAAGGGTATTTTTGTCCTTTTGGACATAGGACGAAATGAATGTCAATAATTTTTTTTTTTTGACAAGGTCATTTGATGACAAATGAAACTTAAAACACTCAGCCATTAATAGTTTATTGGGCCTTGAGGATTAATTTCATTTCATAGAATTTTACTAGAAAATTCTTAATGGGCTTTTCTTATGTTGTCATGAACAAATGAAGAAACATCTAGAAGCTCCTTCTAGAAGCTCAAATTTCGTCCAACCCAAGGAAAATAAGGCTGAATTTCGTTCATGCCATAGTGGGAAAGAGAGTTTATTTTGTGCATTGATGTATGAAGATACTTGCCAAAAGAAAAAGAGGAAACAAATTTCCTTAAGAAGGAAAGTGCATTTTCGGCCAACTAAGAGGAAATCAAATGAGGAAACAAATCCTAAGCCTTCATGAGGCATGTTGGACGTGCAAGGCAATAGGAAAAGAGGAAACTACCTTTTGAAGGTAATCCTCCACCTATAAATAGGAGCCTCATTCCTCACATTTCATTCATCCCAAGTTTAAGAGATTGAGAGACTCTCTCTCTAGAACTTGGCCGAAATCCTCTCTCTCTCTCTAGTTATTTTCGATTTTGTTTTGGCACCTAGGTCCTCATTTGACCTAGAGTTTAGCTCTGCGACTTCATGACTCGTTCTTAAGTCGTAGTGTTTAAAAGTGCCCACTCACTGATTCCTTCTTTTCGAGTGATTTAGTTATAGAAACTTTCGTGGTTGCTCGAGGTGCCGAGGAAAGAAAGAGAGACGTGCTGCGAGGGGAGACGAGCGTTGCGAACTTTCCAAAAGCTTCTTCAAAGTTCAAGCTTCAAGATAGGTTAGTAAACTCTTAGCTCATATTGATTTTTAATTACATGTACTTGCTTCTTTGTCTAGGTTAGTAAAAACTGTTTTTACTTGAAAAGAAATTTTTTAAAAATTTCGCCGCTTCCCGAAGCGTTTAATATTTTTCTTAAACCCTAGATCAATTCCAACAAGTCCCACGTTAATTGCTTCGTTCATTAGCGTTAGGAATCGTGGGTTATAAACAACAAGTATAACCCTCCCACTTAGTTTTTGGAGTTGGTACATCGACTCTTATAAGTTCGGAAACGGTTTTCCTAGTTATAGAGCGATAGAGCAGACAACTAGAAAAGAATCCTAGAAGTTCATGTTCAGAGCAGTGTTAGTGCATAAAGGCACAAGGGACATACTCGGATCTTTTCCTATTTTCTATTCGGGGAAAGTGCATGAGGGAAGTGTGAACTTCAACTCACTCGAACACTTGGAAGTTTGAGATTACACATCTTTTTATTTTCAAGAGCATATAGATTTTGAACATATGTGATATAGATATAGTTTTGAAAACATTTTGAAAACTTATTTGATTTGGATGACAAAATATTTTCAAGTTTGAAAATGAAAACAGTTTTTCGAAAATCAAACTAGTTTTGTAAAAATCAATTTCAATTAAACTTTCAAAAATCAAAATATTTTAATCGTTCACATTATGTTTATAATCTTATAAAAAACATTTTTTCTCAAGAAAATTTTCTCATTAGAGTTCTATAACTCATGGTAGTGGGACTGAAAATCCGGATTTCTAAAAAACTGGACTTCTGGAACAGCCGCGCACACCGGAGTAAAGTCACCATAACTGGCGGCTCCGATGTCCTTTTGACCCAAAACTGGTGGCATTGGAAAGAGGACAGACAGACCTTTAATTTGATTCAAGAATCATTAAATTTCGAATTTTACTGCGGGTTTTACTCCAGCTAGAAGAGAACAGAAATAATTAAAGTTCGGTCTTTTAGTGCGTAAAAAGAATCGAGTGTAACGGAACGTTTTAGGAAGTTGTTAAGGCTTTTATTTGTGTTTTATTAGCAAGGTAATAACATGGTATAAAAGAAATAACATCAAGCATAAAACGATTCAAGTAAATAAAAGAAACTAGCAAGACAATACAACTAGTCACAAAATTTACTCGAAATTTTCTCAAACTTAAAAACACGTTTTTCAATATAACAAATTAAAAACTTTTAGAACTGATTCTAATGTGTTTTAATAACATCCCAAACTCTGATACCAATTAAAAAAAATCTAGGATAACAATTCTAACTTGTCACAAAATTAGTAAACTTTCGAAAACGATTTTCAAGCTCATAATTTTAAATATATGTACATGCATATCTTTGACCATAGCTCTGATACCATTTGTTGGAATTGATCTAGGGTTTAAGAAAAATTTTAACGCTTCGGTAAGCGGTGGAATTTGAAAAAATTTCTTTTGACAGGTAAAACGATTTTACTAACCTAGATAAAAAGCAAGCACATGTAAATAAAACTATTATGAGCATAATAAATTTACTAACCTTTTAGAAGCTTGAACGTTGAGAAGCTTTTGGAAAGTTGCAACATTCATCTCCCTCGCAGCACGTCTCTCTTCTTTCCTCGCCAACACGAGCAACAACGATGGTTTCTATCACGAGAATCACTCGAGAGAAAAGGAATTAGTGAGTTGGCACTTTTAAACACTACGACTCAAGAACAAGTCTCAAAGTCCAAGAGCTAAAACCACTAGGTCAAATGAGGACCTAGGTGCCAAAACAAAAACGAAAAATAACTAGAGAGAGAGAGAGAGAGAAAGGAGTTTGGCCAAGTTCTAGAGAGAGAGTCTTTCAATCTCTTAAATTTTGGATGAATGAAATGAAGGGAATGAAGGCTCTATTTATAGGAGAGGTTTTACCTTTAATAAGGTAGTTTCCTCTTTTATTGAATATCATATATTCATGAGCAAATATTGCTCTCCTTCCCTTAGAGTCACACGGCCAAGAGTGCTTCTAGAAGCCGTTGGATTTGTTTCCTCTTTTGTTCCCTTCCTTACTTGACCGAACTCCCTAATGCATCTAGATGCAAATTTGTTTCCTCTTTTTCTTTTGGCAAGTATCTTCATACATTAATGCACAAAATAATCTCTCTATCACACTAGGGCTGCACGAAATCAGTCTCCCTTTCTCTTGGGTTGGACGGCCAAAAGGCTTCTAGAAAGTCTTTCTAGATTTTTCTTTACTTGTTCATGACAACATAAGAAAAGCCCATTAAGAATTTTCAAGTAAAATTATAAGAAATGAAATTAATCCACAAGGCCCAATGAACACTGTTGTCGGTCGTTTTCGGCAAACCGGAAATCTAAAAACAATTCGAGGCCGGCCGGGCATTGCCGGCCGGATCACCCAACGGGCCCCGGCGCACCCCGCGCCTTGCCAGCCATGCGCGCCCCGCGCCCTGCCGGTCATGCGCCCCCGCGCCCTGCCGGTCATGCCCGCCCGCGCCCTGCCGCCCATGCGCGCCCCGTGCCCTGCCGGTCATGTGCTCTCACCCCCTGCCGGCCATGCGCGCCCCGCGTCATGCCGGCCATGCGCGCCCCGTGCCTTGCCGGGCATGTGCGCCCCGTGCCTTGCCGGGCATGTGCACCCCGCGTCATGCCGGCCATGCGCGCCCCGTGCCCCGCCGGCCATGCGCGCCCCGTGCCTTGCCGGGCATATGCGCCCCGCGCCCTGCCGTCCGCGCGCGCCCCACACCCTGCCGGCCATAAGCGCCCCGCGCCTTGCCCTTATGTGGGCTTCCAAGAAGGTCCGCCCATGGCCTTCCCCACACCTATAAATACCCCCTCACTTGAGGGGGGAAGGACACAACGTTTCTCTCCAGAGAATTTCTTAGAGAACATTTTCTCTACATTCTCCCCTCCGGCCTGCGCGTGCCCGACGCCACTAGCCCGTGCGCGCCCTGAGCCACCGGCCGTGCGCGTCTCGCGCCACCGGCTGTGCGCCCCGGGCCATGCGCGCCCTGCGCAGTCGGCCGCATGCGCCCTCACGCCCCCGGCCCGCGTGCGCTCCTCGCGCCCCTGCCCTCCAGCCCGCGTGCGCTCTTCGCGCCCCGGCCTTCCGGCCTGCGTGCGCTCTTCGCGCCCCGGCCCTCCGGCCCGCGTGCGCCCCTCGCGCCTCGGCCGTCCGGCTGGCGTGCTCCCCTCGCGCCCCGGCCCTCCGGACCGCGTGCGCTCCCCGTTCCCCGGCCCTCTGGCCCTCGCGTGCGCGCCCACGCCCGTCTGCGGTCCTGGCCGCCCGACTCTCGCGCGTGCCTGCTGCCCTGGCCGAGCGCCCTCCTGCCTCGGCCGGCCGCTCCTGCTCCCCCGGCCGAGTGCCATGCTGCCTCGGCCGACCGTTCCTGCTGCTCCATGCACCCCGCGCCCGGCCAGGCGTCACGCACCGCGCGCCCCGCTCCCGGCCACCCGGTGGGCCTTGACGGGGCCGGCCCAAGGCCTCCTCCAACACTATAAATACCCTCCCCCCCTAGGGGGAGGGAAAGACACACCTTTTCTCATTGGGAAATTCACACGAGTCCTTTCTCCCACTCGAGAATTCTCTCCTCTCCCGCACTCTTGTGACATTCCAAGAGCGCGCGCTCCTCCTCCCTCGGCTCAGAAACACAAGGAGCCCCCTCCACGAGAGGGAGCGTGCTCCTCTTCTGCGACCCGAGCTTCTGCAGTACACACTGCTCTCCCGCTTCTTGGCCCTTGACCTAGAACTCCGGGCTACGAGGCAAGCGACCCCTCTAAAGTCTTCACTAGAAGCTACGAGCCGGGCCCTACTCTAAAGCCTTGGATTCTCAAGCCTCCGAGCCCAAGATAGCCCTCAATACACAAATTGAACTACGTTTTGACCTCATCCCGACTAAAGGGTACGTAGGCAGCCAACCTTTGGCGCGGTCACACCCCCCAAAACACACCTCAGTGTCTGGAGGGTGCAGCTCGGTCTACGAGCTCCCATTTTTGGCCCGGGCGCGGTCACTTGGTCCGGCCTCGGATCGAACCGCCCGAGGTATCTAATCGTTGTTCTTTTTCGTGCGACAACATTTTGGCGCTAGAAGGAGGGGACTTCCCGACTTACACAGCCCGAAATCCCTTCTACTGCTCGACCCCTTTCTTCTCGACTTGAGAAAGACATGAGTGGTCAACCACCCGTTCATTCTGAGGGCATGAACAACCCCGAGAACGCAACCGCGGTGAAGAAATACCTCCTACGCTCCTAAGAGCATGGCGACGAGGAATTCTCAACGACGAGAGCCACACTCCCTCGCCCCCTCCTCTTCAGGACAGTCGGGACGACCGCATCCTTGAAATGGAGGAGAAAATCCGCCAACTAAAGATAGCCAATGCGAGGTACCACCGCCAACTGGTGGGCAAGGCACCTGTACACGGTGCCCCCCACAGGGAATCCGAGGACCTCATGGACGAGGGACATGAGTATGACCCCGACTATGAAGGCTTGGAAATTTCGGCGGACGTCGAAACTTCTCTCACCAAAGACGGGGAACTCCCTATTGAGATCAAAGCCCGTCCGTCAAAAACAAAGGCAATACCGATCTCCTCTCAGGAAGAGACCTCCCGACGTTCAGCCCATGACCGACTCGGTCAAAGAGGCAACGTCAGGGAAGGTCCGACAACTCGGCGAGTAAGGCGTGTGGCTCGAAGCTCACGCCCCCATACCGCCGGGCCGGATCTTAGAGATCGACTTACCGCCCAACGGAACGACCGTGGCTAAGACCTCCGGGAGAGGCTAAGTGCTCGCAAGGGTCACAACCCTACGGCCCCAATTAATGGGGACCCTCGCACGGCTCAAGGGTCGAACGAAAGGCGACAAGTGACTCCTCCTTAACAAGGAGTGACCCCCAACACTGGCCTCGACGTCGTCACCATGATTCACAATCTTCATAATGAGGTGCGTGACCTGCGTGAAGGGGGCTTGGCCGGTGATACATACGGGGTCGTAGAAGAACATTCCTCTCCCTTCACCGCCTAAATCCTTGCTGAGGTATGCACGGGAAACTTCAAACTCCCGAATCTCCCTCCATACAATGGGAAAACTAATCCCACGTATCACATCCAACATTACGAAACTTGGATGACGATGCAAGGCGTTTCACCTGGGGCTCTATGCCAAGCTTTTAGCCTTACCCTCGCCGGACCCGGTTTTGAGTGGTTTAAGAATTTAAGACCAGGGAGCGTCCAATCATTCAAAGACCTGAAGGACATGTTCCTAGCACGATTTGCTACATCCATGGTCCAAAAGAAGACCAAGATGTATTTATGGTCAATCAGGCAAGAGAATAACGAGTCCTTTAGACAGTATCTCACCCGATTCACCGCAGAATCAAATAAGGTTGACAGCTTTGACGATATTACAGCCATCATCGAGGGCTTACGCACCGGAGACTTCTTAAAGTCCGTCGTCGGCAGAGTCCCTTCTACGATGGCCGAGTTAATGAACCGAGCCAAAACCTTCATGGTGGTAGAGGATTACCTTGACGGCCGCATTAGCAGCAACCAAAGCTCCCGCCGTCGGGATGAGTCCGACAACAAGCGTGGCAACCCCCGTAAGAGGATAAACAAGGGAGGTTAAGCTTCCGATAGCCGACCCCCTACGTCTCAAAAGCCGCGTCTTGCGAGCAATTTTAGAGACTACTCGAGTTACACTCCCTTGAACGCCCCGGTAGAGCAAATCTACGCTGTGGCGCGTGACAAGTTCGTCGCTCCGGCTCCGATAAAGGGCAGCCTCGCATCTCGCGACCGGTCCCATTATTGTGAGTTCCACCGGGATTACGGTCACACGACCGCTGAATGCTTCCATCTTAGGAAGCAAATCGAGACATTAATCCAGAAGGGAGAGCTCAAAGAGTTTGTCCTTCGCATGGTAGGAGCGGAAGCCCCCGCCGACAACAGGCCACAGCCTGAGAAAGGTGGAGGGGCCAACGCAAACACCGACCGCACAACGGTCGCGGCTACAGCCGATGCGCAACTCCACGTCGTCACCACCATCCTAGGTGGCTTGCAAGACGGGGACTCAGCCCGGCAAAGGAAAAAGCTCCTCAGAGCTGCCTCTCAAGAAGGCCATGCCGGGCAAGTCAACCTCACCTATGAGGAACCTCCGTCCGTACCTCACGAGACGATACAATTCACCAATGAAGAGGCCAAGCGAGTTGTGCACCCGCATAATGACGTTATAGTCCTCAAGGCCCAGGTGGCCAACAACTTGGTAAAAAGAGTTCTTATTGATAACGGCAGCGCAGCCGATATAATCTTTAAGACCACCCTAGAGCGCATGAAGCTCGGGGGGCTCCGCCCCATCCCAACTCAAACCCCTCTGTTTGGGTTCACGGGGGAAAAGGTCATGACTGAAGGAATCATTGATTTACCAGTCACCTTCGGAACTACTGGGGGTATCGAAGTCGTTCACATGGTCCCCTTTCTTGTGGTCGACCAGGAGTCGCCCTACAATGTTATCATTGGGCGACCCACGTTGAACAGACTAAGGGCTATTACGTCCACATATCACCTACTAGTAAAATTCCCCACCGAATAGGGGATTGGCATCATGGCTGGTGATCAAACCCAGGCGAGGATGTGCTATGTCCAAGGCGTGGACGGAAAGCCCGCTGAAAAAAGGGTTAACACGATCTACCAACTGGAAGACGACTACCAGTGTGATAAGAAAGACGCACGGCAACTCGGGGAATTAGACCCCCGCGACGATATCGAGAGGTTGAAAGTTGACACCCCCGATGATCTCACTTCGATCGTTCTTGACGAAGCTAAACCTGACCAGGTAGTGAAGATCGGTGCACAACTCCCTCTCGCCATCAAAACTCAACTCGCGTCCTTCCTTCGGGAGTTTAAGGATGTCTTTGCGTGGACACATGCAGACATGCCTGGCATAGACCCCAACAAATGTGTGTTCGGGGTCGAATCCGGGAAGTTTTTAGGCTACATAGTTAGCCGTCGAGGTATCGAAGCGAACCCCGAAAAAATCAAGGCACTCCTTGACATGAAGTCTCCACGACGTGTCAAGGACGTCTAAAGTCTGACCTGTCGGATTGCCGCCCTTTCACATTTTGTGGCCAAAGCAATCGACAAGTGTCAACCGTTCTTCAAAGCAATAAAGAAGACGGACGGCTTTGAATGGACGGACGAGTGCGCGAAGATCTTCCAATAAATGAAGGCCTACTTCGGGATGCCTCCGTTCCTCTCCAAGCTGAAAGAAGGCAAGACACTCTACGTCTACCTCGCCGTCTCCGAACGAGCTGTGAGCGCTGTGCTGATCCGTGAAGAAGATAGGGCTCAATGACCCATCTTCTACATAAGCAAAGCCCTACTTGACGCCGAAACGCGTTATACAGAGATAGAGAAGCTCTCTCTCGCTCTCCTCGTAGCCGCCAAAAAGCTACGCCCCTACTTCCAGGTTCACCCAATCGTTGTCCGAACCGGACACCCAATCGGTAAAGCTCTTCAAAAGGGAACATCGACTCGCATGGCGATCTGGTCCCAAGAATTGAGCGAGTACGGGATTGAGTTTCGCCCGAGACTAGCAATAAAGGCTCAAGCCTTAGATGATTTCGTAGCAGAATCCTCCTACACTCCCGACATGGGAAGAGAAAAAGACGACTCGACCGACGACTTGCCGGCTCGATAGAGAAAGGTCGACCCCACTGGTCCCATCTGGGAACTACACGTAGACGGAGCATCTAATGCCCAGGGAGCAGGCGGCGGCGTGATTCTAACAAATCCCGACCGGGAAAAGTTACGCTACGCCCTCCACTACGGATTCCAGGCCTCCAATAATGAGGCCGAGTACGAAGCCCTCATCGTAGGGCTAGGGCTCGCTCAAAAGCTCAACGTACAGAATTTACGAATACACTGTGACTCGCAGTTAATCATAAATCAGGTTAAAGGCGACTACGTTGCCAAAGAACCTAACATCAAGCTAGATGCCTTCTCCTGGTTCGAGATAATCCAGATCCCACGAGAAGAGAACTCCGAGGCTGACGCCCTAGCTCGCCTCGGATTCGGTATCACCGAAGACGGGTTGGGAACTATCCCAATCGAGTCTCTCTCGCGACCATCCGTCTCACGTGACGAGGTTGGAACCATTGAGAGTGCCGTTCATCCAACTTGGATGACCCCGCTTACGGACTTCTTGCGAAGAGGGGTACTTCCCGAAGACCGCAGAGATGCCGAGAGGCTGAAAGCCCTCGCATCCAAATACGTGTTGAGAGGCGAAGCCTTATACAAGCGCGAGTATTCAACCCCGCTGCTCCGATGTCTCAACAGCGTTGAGTCGACTAAGGTCCTCCGCGAAATCCACGAAGGCCTCTGCGGGAACCATGCCGCTGGGAGGTCCCTCGCGCTCAAAGCGCTTCGACAAGGCTATTTCTGGCCAACGATGAAAAAAGACGCCTACGACTGGGCAAGAAAGTGCGACAAGTGTCAACGTTTCTCCAACGTTCCACGACAGCTGCCATCTCCCGTGAGTAGCATCGTTGTTCCACGCCCCTTTGCAAAATGGGGCGTAGACATTATTGGCAAACTTCCCAAAGCCACGAGGCAATACGAATACGCCATCGTCGCTATTGACTACTTCACTAAGTGGGTCGAAGCCGAACCTCTGGCAAGGATCACCGAGGCCAACACTACAAGCTTCATTTGGAAGTCCATAATATGCCGCCATGGCATCCCCGCGTCGATCGTGACCGATAACGGCGCGCAGTTCGACAACGCGAGGGTTAGAGAGATCTGCGCCCAGCTAGGGATAAGCAAGACATTTTCGTCCCCGCGACATCCACAGGCTAATGGCAAAGTGGAAGCCGTCAACAAGACGATTAAAAGCAACCTCAAGAAAAAGCTCGAAGCCAAAAGGGCGCATGGGCTGAGGAATTGCCTTTCATCCTATGGGCCTATCGAACGACCGTTCGAAACGCCACCGGAGAGACCCCTTTCTCCCTAGCCTTTGGGGTTGAAGCAGTGGTCCCCGTGGAAATGGAAGTCACCACCTACCGGGTCGACACTTTCGACGAAAAAGAAAATGATGAGGCGATGCGCCTCGAACTGGATCTGATCGACGAGAAAAGATCCGAGGCCCTCAACAGACTCGCTGCACAAAAGCGAAAGGTTGAGAGATACTACAATGCCAAAGTCAAAAGGCGGATCTTCGCCGTCGGCAGCCTTGTACTCAAACGCGTGTTCCAAAACACCCAAGTGCATGGCGCCGGGGTCTTGGGCCCAAATTGGGAAGGACCATATAGAGTTCGACAAGTCATACACGACATAACCTACTACATCGAACACACGGACGGAACTCCAATCTGGCACCCGTGGAACGCCGAGCACTTGAGGCAGTGCCACCAGTGACCAAGTCCCCCCATTTATTGCTCTGATTTCCCTTATTCAATAAGGCCTACGCGCCACTGTTCAAGGATGTTCCCTGTTAGCAAAACTTAATAAGAAATAAAGTTTGAGGTCTTTTTACCCACTTTATCACAGTTTTTAGTCATCATGGCACAACCTGTAAACTAAAAACTCAGGGGGCTATGGGTCCTGAGACGTACACTCGAAAAATTACGACATAAAAAAAAAACCTTAAGCCCCCCACTCACGGGACGCAAAGGCTTAAGAAGCTCGGATCTCGACGGCTCATCAGGCATACGGGTCCGGGAAAAGACGCCGGCCTCACCCGCCGCAACGCATAAGTTCGGTCGCTCAACCCATGAGCTCAAAGACGTCGGCCTAACCCAACGCAAAAGTTCGGTCGCTCAAACAGCACGAACACTTCTACCCAGGCCTAAGTCCCCCACGGGGATACAGACTTAGGAAGCTCGGACCCCGACGGCCCTTCGTGCATACGGGTTCGAGTAAAACGTCGGCCTTCCCGGCGTGCCGTAAGACGCGTAAAGGAGCAGGTGAAAGACGTCTTCTGGGATGCATGTAAGTCGCGTAAAGGCGCTGCCTCAAACCCTAAAAAGGCCAAATTTGAGCCAAACAATGGTTCGCTAGCCTCAGGGCACGAACACCTAAGACGCCGGCCTAACCCGGCGCAATAGGGTTTTAGTAAAAGACGTCGGCCTAACCCGGCGCAACCGCGTTCGCTTGCTCCAGGGCAAGCGGGCCCAAAAGACGTCGGCCTAACCCGACGCAACCGCGTTCGCTTGCTCCAGGGCAAGCGAGCCCAAAAGACGTCGGCCTAACCCGACGGAACCGCGTTCGCTTGCTCCAGGGTGGGCGAACCCAAAAAGACGTCGGCCTAACCCGACGCACCCGCGTTCGCTTGCTCCAGGGTGAGCAAACCCAAAACGACGTCGGCCTAACCAGACGCACCCGCGTTCGCTAACTCCAGGGTGAGCAGACCCAAAAAGACGTCGGCCTAACCCGACGCACCCGCGTTCGCTTGCTCCAGGGTGAGCGAACCCAAAAAGACGTCGGCCTAACCCAACGCACCCGCGTTCGCTTGCTCCAGGGTGAGCGAACCCAAAAAGACATCGGCCTAACCCGACGCACCCGCGTTCACTTGCTCCAGGGTGAGCGAACCCAAAAAGATGTTGGCCTACCCCGGCGCACCCGCGTTCGCTTGCTCCAGGGCAAGCGGACCCATAAAGACGCCGGCCTAACCCGGCGCAACCTACGCTCGGTCGATCAACAGCACGAACCCAAAAGACGCCGGCCTAACCCGGCGTAATCTACGCTCGGTCGCTCGACAGCACGAGCTCCTAAGACGCTGGCCCAACCCGGCGCAACATGCACGTCCAGTCGCTGAAGGCACAGATACAGAGCCCCCGGGAACTACCCGGTGCGACCTCTTCGATCGCCGAATGGCACGAAGCGAAGTCGTTGGGCCTCAGCCACATTAGGCACACTGAATCGTCGGCCTAACGCGACAGGCCGATATCACCATTCGACACGGGTCGGCCAATCGCCTAACTGGACACAAACGCCCCCTCACCTCGAACGTTTAAACGACGACGAGTCGTAACGATGAAATGAGCGGAGAGGGCGAACCCCGGTTAAGGACGTAAAACCTGCCAAAACTATTGGTAAGGATACAAGACCTTCGGGCCACGTTAGCCCACAAGGAAGCATATGCGAGCAAAACTGCGCAAAAATTGAGATAAGCATTCAACATGAAAGCAACAAAAGTATCTCATAAAGAGCCACGGCTCTAAATCCAATTAGCATGTGCTGAATAGAAAAGTGCGTGGGAAATAAATAAAATCCTGAAAGAAGGAAAAGAAAGCGAAGCGCTAAACATATGCGCTGAAATAAAAGCCACACGGCTCACACAGCACCCTCATCTAGTAGGGGAAACAGGGTGTCGAAAAAGTCGAAGGTGACCCCCCGGGCCTCGTTCTCGGTCGCGGTCGCATCTCGACATTCCACCGCTCTGGCACGACGGGCCTCCTCGGTCCCTATGTCGTAGTCATCCTGCAAGTCGGACGCTCTTCGCTCCGCTTCAGCAAGCTGGGATGAGAGGCGAGCATTCTCCTCCGCCAGAGAGTCGCGCTCGCGCTCCGCCCGAACACGCGCCGCTTCGCTCGAAGTAAGCTGGCGCTGCGACGTCTCCAAAGCATCGGATCAAGCATCCAGCTGTCTCCGAAGGTCGGTAACCTCAGTGCGAAAAATTTCCGCTGATTGGGGCGCCACCTCACAAGCTCGCCGTTCTTCGGTGAGCTAACCCGCCATCTTGGCCACCGACATCTGGGCTCCATCGCACTGATCTCGGGTGATCTGGAGTTCCACCCTTGGTTCGGAAAGTCGATCCCAAAGCGTCTCGAGTTCCTCCCCCATGTGAGAACCGCGATCAACTTGGTAAAGCCTAGACCTCAAACGCCCTTGAGAAATTAAAAGTTCACGACTCATGATTCCCGAGCCATGAACTTGGGGGGCTAATGTTGTTGGTCGTTTTCGGCAAACCGGAAATCTAAAAACAATTCGAGGACGGCCGGGCATTGCCAGCCGGATCACCCAACAGTCCCCGGCGCGCCCCGCGCCCTAATGGCCATGCGCGCCCCGCGCCCTGCCAGTCATGCGCGCCCCGCGCCCTGCCGGTCATGCGCGCCCGCGCCCTGCCGCCCATGCGCGCCCCGTGCCCTGCCGGTCATGCACTCCCGCGCCCTGCCGGCCATGCGCGCCCCACGTACTGCCGGCCATGCGCGCCCCACGCCCTGCCGGCCATGCGCGCCTCGCGCCTTGCCGGACATGTGTGGCCCGTGCCCTGCCGGCCCGCGTGCGCTCGTCGCACCCCGGCCCTCTGGCCCTCGCGCGCACGCCCACGCGCGTCTGCGCTCTCGGCCGCCCGACTCTCGCGCTTGTGTTGTCCCTGTTTTTCGGACAACTATTTAGGAGCCAAAGACGGTTAGACCCAAGGCCGGACCAAGTGGTCTCGTCTTGACTCGAGCGTGTCGGACCCGGTGTCCCGAGTCGTCCCTTAGCTGTGGATGTACCTTGAGTTCGTCAGAGTACCTGAAAAGGAGTAGAGGACACGTGAACTACAAAGGGGAAACAGGGGGGTGCCCCTGTTTACCTCTCCGACGCTTAACATTAGTGGGATTGAGGTGGAGTATAGAGGTTTTAGGGGTGTTTAGAGGCCAAAGCTTGAGAGAAACGAGTGAGGTACGAGTTCGGCAGCGTTTCAGTACTCGAGAATGGATTACCTGGGTCAAGGGAGAGACCCTTGCATTTATAGGCGACCAAGGGGCATTTTGGGCATCCCCTTGGCTGGGGGGCCGGCTCGGACTCGGCCTTGGAGGTTGGAGGCCGGCTCTGACTCGGCCTTGGAGCTGGGAGGCCGGCTCTAACCCGGCCTTGGAGCTGGGAGGCCGGCTCTAACCCGTCCTTGGAGCTGGGAGGCTGGCTCTGACTCGGCCATGGAGGGAGGCCGGCTCTGGGCAAGGCCGGCACTGGAGGAAGGCCGGCTCTGGGCAGGGCCGGCACTGGAGGAAGGCCGGCTCTAGGCAAGGCTGGCTCTGGAGCAAGGCCGGCGCTGGAGGAAGGCCGGCTCTGGAGCAAGGCCGGCTCTGGAGCAAGGCCGGCCAATGGCCGAGGCAAGGCTCTAGAGTCGGCCATTGGCCGAGGCAAGGCTCTAGAGCCGGCCAATGGCCGAGGCAAGGCTCTAGAGCCGGCCAATGGCCGAGGCAAGGCTCTAGAGCCGGCCAATGGCCGAGGCAATGCTCTAGAGCCGGCCATTGGCCGAGGCAAGCCTTGGGCCGGCCATTGGCCGAGGCAAGCCTTAGGGCCGGCCAATGGCCGAGGCAAGCCTTGAGCCGGCTAATGGCTGAGGCAAGCCTTGGGCCGGCCATTGGCCGAGGCAAGCCTTGGGCCGGCCAATGGCCGAGGCAAACCTTGGGCCGGCTGCATGGGCCTTTGACTTGGCTCTTGGTTTGGGCCGGGCCCTGGTTGGGTCAGGGCCTCGCCGTTCAAGACCCCGTACCGGCCACGGGGGCCGAGGAAGTGCCTTTGTCCTCGTCGGCCCTAGACGGGCCGACAACATTAGCCCCCCGAGTTTCCGATCGAGCGTAGATCGAGTGGAAACTCAAAATCTATGCTTTTATACGGATGCGGGACGAGCGCTCTCGCGTTTGCGTCATGAGGAATGGCCTTCGCGCGTCGCGAGGGACGGCCTATGGTTTCGGGTTGGTCGTGCGCGGCTTATTTTCTCGATCTACCAATGAGGGCGTGATCGATTAGCACGGCTTTATTGTGCGTGGCCTATTTTCTCGACTTGCCAACGAAGGCGTGATCGATTTGCACGTCTTTGTTGTGTTGTGCGTGTCTTGTTTTTCTCGACTTGCCAACGAAGGCATAATCGATTTGCACGTCTTTGTTGTATCGTGCGCGTCTTATGTTCTCGATTTGCCAACGAAGGCATAATCGATTTGCACGTCTTTGTTGTACGGACGCAGACCTTGAACCCATTTGTAACTCGTTGCCTATCGGCCCACGAGCTGGGCGGCGAGCGCGATGCCATATTTGTGTGGCGAGGTTTCCCGCGGACGCTAGCTAGACCAGATACGCCCTGCGGACGCAGACCTTGAACCCATTTGTAACTCGTTGCCTATCGGCCGACGAGCTAGGCGGCGAGCGTGATGCCACATTTGTGTGGCGAGGTTTCCCGTGGACGCTGGCTAGACCAGATACGCCCTGCGTACGCAGACCTTGAACCCATTTGTAACTCGTTGCCCGTGGGCCGACGAGCTGGGCGGCGAGCGCGATGCCACATTTGTGTGGCGAGGTTTCCCGTGGACGCTGGCTAGACCAGATACGCCCCGCGGACGCAGACCTTGAACCCATTTGTAACTCGTTGCCTATAGGCCGACGAGCTGGGCGGCGAGCGCGATGCCACATTTGTGTGTCGGGGTTTCCCGTGGACGCTGGCTATACCAGATACGCCCTGCGGACGCATACCTTGAACCCATTTGTAACTCGTTGCCCGTGGGCCGACGAGCTGGTCGGCGAGCGCGATGCCACATTTGTGTGGCGAGGTTTCCCATGGACGCTGGCTAGACCAGATACGCCCCGCGGACGCAGACCTTGAACCCATTTGTAACTCGTTGCCTATAGGCCGACGAGCTGGGCGGCGAGCGCGATGCCACATTTGTGTGGCGAGGTTTCCCGTGGACGCTGGCTAGACCAGATACGCCGTGCGGACGCAGACCTTGAACCCATTTGTAACTCGTTGCCCGTGGGCCGACGAGCTGGGCGGCGTGCGCGGACTTGAGACTCAACTCGAGGGCTCTTGTAGAGCCTGCACGACGAGTGGTTAGTTGGCTTGTGGACTCAAACTCGGCCCGAGGGCTTATGTAGCCTGCACGAGGAGTTACGCGAAGGGTCGGCACGAGGAGTATCGGTCAACTCGTGGACTCGGGGTTCGACTCGAGGAATTAACGCATCTCGAGGAGACATGTGGAGAGTCGGCACGAGGAGTATCAGTCGACTCGTGGGCTTGAACTCGACTCGAGGAATAAACGCATCTCGAGGAGACATGTGAAGAGTCGGCACGAGGAGTATTGATCGACTAGTGGACTTGAGCTCGACTCGAGGAATAAACGCATCTCGAGGAGACATGTGAAGAGTCGGTACGAGGAGTATTGATCGACTCGTGGACTTGAACTCGACTCGAGGAATAAACGCATCTCGAGGCGTTACGGGGGGACTCTCCCTTCGGGACCTTCGGTCGAATCCAAAGACGTTTGGACGAAGTGACGAAGTCGCTCCAGACCGACTAGACGAAGTGGCGAGCTCGATAGATGAGGCGACGAGCTCGACCAGGCAAACTTGACCAGGCAAGGTGGCGAGTTTGACCGGGCGACGTGGCGAGCTGATGAGCTCGGCCGGGCGACGCGAGCTGAAGAGCTCGGCCGGGCGAGGCGAGCTGATGAGCTCGGCCAAGCGAGGCGAGCTGACGAGCTCGGCCAGGCGAGGCGAGCTGACGAGCCTGGCCAGGCGAGGCGAGCTGACGAGCTCGGCCAGGGCGAGACGAACTGACGAGCTAGGCCAGGCAAGGCGACCTGGTGAGCTCGGCCAGGCGAGGCGAACTGACGAGCTCGGCCAGGCAAGGCGACCTGATGAGCTCGGCCAGGCGAGGCGAGCTTATGAGCTCGGCCAGGGCGAGACGAACTGACGAGCTCGGCCAGGCAAGGCGACCTGGTGAGCTCGGCCAGGCGAGGCGAGCTTATGAGCTCGGCCAGGGCGAGACGAACTGACGAGCTCGGCCAGGCAGGGCGACCTGATGAGCTCGGCCAGGCGAGGCGAGCTTATAAGCTCGGCCAGGGCGAGACGAACTGACGAGCTCGGCCAGGCAGGGCGACCTGATGAGCTCGGCCAGGCGAGGCGAGCTTATGAGCTCGGCCAGGGCGAGACGAACTGACGAGCTCGGCCAGGCAAGGCGACCTGGTGAGCTCGGCCAGGCGAGGCGAGCTTATGAGCTCGGCCAGGGCGAGACGAACTGACGAGCTCGGCCAGGCGAGGCGAGCTTATGAGCTCGGCCAGGGCGAGGCGAGTTGACGAGCTCGAAATCCTGAAAATTCGTAAGGATCGGCACGAGGAGTATCAGTCGACTCGTGGACTCGGGGCTCAACTCGAGGACTCATGTAGAGCCTGCACGAGGAGCTACGTGATGAACCGGTAAGAGGAGTTATCGGCCGACTCGTGGATTCGAACTCGACTCGAGGAATGAACTCATCTCGAGGGGAAATGTGAAGAGTCGGCACGAGGAGTATTGGTCAACTCGTGGACTCGAACTCTACTCGAGGAATGGACGCATCTCGAGGAGTTACGTGGAGAGTCGGCACGAGGAGTATTGGTCAACTCGTGGACTCGAACTCGACTCGAGGAATTGACGCATCTCGAGGAGTTACGCGAGAAGTCTTTCTTTGGGATCTTCGGCCTAACCACCGGCCCCTTGAGACTTCATTATTATTATTATTATTTTTTTTTGAGTTGTTGTTGAGTTATTTTTATTAATCATTGATCCCTGTTAGTCCCCCGAGTTTCTTGCGTTTGTGAGACGAAGGCCAAGAAACTCTTGCGTTAGAGGTATACAATAGTATGCGCTACATTTTTTCATGTGTGAAATAACTCTTTATTGCAATAAGGGGGTCGTTACAGTTTGTCATGGCACTTGGCCTTCTTTGAAAAAAGGAAATTACATTTTCGAAATGAAAGTGACCACGAAGCCGATCAAGTTCGGGCGTGAATTTAAGGGTCGAAGTAACGATACTCGTGGCTTGCTAGCAGACGAGACGAATTCCTTGAAATCCCCACCTCGAATTAGGGAATCAATTCGCTTCTTAAGCTGCTTGCATTCGATCGTCACGTGCCCGTGATCTTTGTGGTATTCGCAGAACCGACTTCGATCTCGCTTCGCGGGGTCCTTTGTGAGTGGAGCGGGGCTTCCCAGCTCATCGCGGCGTAAGCGCAGGATCCGGTCGGGCGTTGTGTTGAGCGGGACGGAGGATCGCTTCGGGGCTGGAGAAGGGTGGTCGTTAGGGACTTGACCCTTCCGGCGCCTTTTCCTTCGTGACTCGGGACCAACGGCCGGCATCACAAGCGTGGCCGCGCGCCTTTGGTTGGGTGCTTGATCAGTGTTGGGTGGTTGCTGCCCCAAGACGATCGCGGTCTCACGTTGAGCGTCGAGTTTGTCTCTCAAATCGAACTTGGGATTCTCTCTTTGAGAGTTGAGGCGGTCTCTCAAGTCTCCGGAGGCCGTCCCTATCACCCTTGTTAAGGGCGCGTCATTCAGGCGACGCCTTTGGGGGGGGTGAGACCATCGACGCTGTCACCTTCACAAGGGTTTTGGACGCGGACGGTGAGCTTGGAGCGTCCCTTTCGGGACCTCGAGACTGAGCGTTCTCGGGTATTGCGTGAGCTTTGGAGCCTTGACGTGGTCGCCCGAGGGTGTCCCCTCGAGGGGGCGCGCGCGTGCTCATCAGAAAGTTGAAGTTTCGACGCGGCCACCCGAGGGTGTCCCCTTGGAGGCGTGCGCGTGTGTCAACTTTCGTGAACAGCGTGGTCGAGGTTGGTCTCGTGGTTGATGTCATCGACATTGTTCGAGTCGAGGAGGTCGGCGATGAGCGCGCCGGTGACGCCGGGGCGGTCGAGGAGCTCGGCGAGCCTTCGAGCCGTGTCTTCTCGGACTGCGGCCTCGGGGTCATTCGCCAGGTCTCGGGGCTGGCTCTCGTTATCACGAGGTTGCCCTTCGAGATGGTGCGTGGAGCTTTGGAGGTCGCGTCTCGAGCTAGTCGCTCGGGCGGCCACGGAGGTGGCGGGGCTACGACTCATCTCTCGAGAGTCGTAGAAGTGAGAAGAAGACTGGTAGAGGGGATGTGTTGCCAAGGTCGAGAGATCCCCTCCTTCTAGCGCCAAAATGTTGTCGCTGTTTTTCGGACAACTATTTAGGAGCCAAAGACGGTTAGACCCAAGGCCGGACCAAGTGGTCTCGTCTTGACTCGAGCGTGTCGGACCCGGTGTCCCGAGTCGTCCCTTAGCTGTGGATGTACCTTGAGTTCGTCAGAGTACCTGAAAAGGAGTAGAGGACACGTGAACTACAAAGGGGAAACAGGGGGGGTGCCCTTGTTTACCTCTCCGACGCTCAACATTAGTGGGATTGAGGTGGAGTATAGAGGTTTTAGGGGTGTTTAGAGGCCAAAGCTTGAGAGAAACGAGCGAGGTACGAGTTCGGCAGCGTTTCAGTACTCAAGAATGGATTACCTGGGTCAAGGGAGAGACCCTTGCATTTATAGGCAACCAAGGGGCATTTTGGGCATCCCCTTGGCTGGGAGGCCGGCTCTGACTCGGCCTTGGAGCTTGGAGGCCGGCTCTGACTCGGCCTTGGAGCTGGGAGGCCGACTCTAACCCGGCCTTGGAGCTGGGAGGCCGGCTCTAACCCGGCCTTGGAGCTGGGAGGCCGGCTCTGACTCGGCCATGGAGGGAGGCCGGCTTTGGGCAAGGCCGGCAGTGGAGGAAGGCCGGCTCTGGGCAAGGCCGGCACTGGAGGAAGGCCGGCTCTAGGCAAGGCCGGCTCTGGAGCAAGGCCGACGCTGGAGGAAGGCCGGCTCTGGAGCAAGGCCGGCTCTGGAGCAAGGCCGGCCCTGGAGCAAGGCCGGCCAATGGCCGAGGAAAGGCTCTAGAGCCGGCCATTGGCCGAGGCAAGGCTCTAGAGCCGGCCAATGGCCGAGGCAAGGCTCTAGAGCCGGCCAATGGCCGAGGCAAGGCTCTAGAGCCGGCCAATGGCCGAGGCAATGCTCTAGAGCCGGCCATTGGCCGAGGCAAGCCTTGGGCCGGCCATTGGCCAAGGCAAGCCTTAGGGCCGGCCAATGGCCGAGGCAAGACTTGAGCCGGCCAATGGCCGAGGCAAGCCTTGGGCCGGCCATTGGCCGAGGCAAGCCTTTGGCCAGCCAATGGCCGAGGCAAACCTTGGGCCGGCTGCATGGGCCTTTGACTTGGCTCTTGGTTTGGGCCGGGCCCTGGTTGGGTCAGGGCCTCGCCGTTCAAGACCCCGTACCGGCCACGGGGGCCGAGGAAGTGCCTTTGTCCTCGTCGGCCCTAGACGGGCCGACAACAGCGTGCTTGCTGCCTCGGCCGAGTGCCCTGCTGCCTTGACCGGCTGCTCCTGCTCCCCCGGCCGACCGCTCCTCCTGCTCCATGCACTCCGCGCCCGGCCAGGCGTCACGCACCGCGCGCCCTGCGCTCGTCCGGGCGTCATGCCTCGCGTGCCCCACTCCCGGCCACCCGGTGGGCCTTGAGGGGGCCGGCCCAAGGCCTCCTCCAACACTATAAATAACCGCCCCCCCTAAGGGGAGGGAAAGACACACCTTTTCTCATTGGGAAATTCACATGACTTCTCTCTCCCACTCGAGACTTCTCTCATCTCCCGCACTCTTGTGACATTCCAAGAGCGCGCGCTCCTCCTCCCTCGGCTCAGAAATACAAGGACCCCTCCACGAGAGGGAGCGCGTACTTTTTCTGCGACCCGAGCTTCTGCAGTACACACTGCTCTCCTGCTTATTGGCCCTTGAGCTAGAACTCCGAGCTACGAGGCACGCGACCCCTCTAAAGTCTTCAACAGAAGCTACGAGTCGGGTCCTACTCTAAAGCCTTGGATTCTCAAGCCTCCGAGCCCAAGATAGCCCCCAACACTCAAATTGAACTATGTTCTGACCTGATCCCAACTAAAGGGTACGTAGGTAGCCAACCTTTGGCACGGTCACACCCCCCAAAACACACCTCAGCGTCTGGAGGGTGCAGCTCGGTCTACGAGCACCCATTTTTGGCCCAGGCGCGGTCACTTGGTCCGGCCTTGGATCGAACCGCCCGAGGTATTTAATCGTTGTTCATTTTCGTGCGACAAGAAACACATCATGGCCAAGTGATCTAGGCCATCATATGACCATGTCAAAAAATTTATAGACATTCATTTCATGCTATGTCCAAAAAGACAAATTTACCCTTTTGACAATTTTCGAAAAACTTGTCTCGTTCTTGTTTTGACTTAGCTTCTAGTTTAACTATTCCTCCTCGATATGATTTGTGATAGTGAGCTCATGGATCCAAATGAACAAAGCTTGAGCTAAACACTTGGACTCAAAAGTTCACAAACCTTTTCCAAGTTTAGCTTAATGTCAACTGACTCCACTAAAGAATTGACACTGAAAATCTCTCGGTTCAAATGAATTTATTTTCTACTCAAGAATTCAACCAAATTATGATGAGCGGATCCACTGAATATTATCTATGTTTACCCTTCATGAATATCATCAGCTAGTCGGGATTTACGAAGTTACAATTTTACCCTTCTAGCTGTTATTTCCTCAACTCATTTGTCGCTTGTGAATAAGTTAGAAACAATGTATTGACGAGGAGCTAACAAGTCACATTGTTTCATCCAAAAGAGTCAGGACTCAATTTGGACACTGGCTTGTTAATTTGTTCACATTCCAAGGAACAAAGCATTAGGTGATATACATTGCCTTTTAGCAATCTTGTACATGAATTCCATATCAGAACTTCACAAAGTTACTCATGACATTCTCACAACTTAGTACTTCACCAATAGGCCCTGTTTAGAATCACATAGTGAGTCCGAACTCAGACTTTCTCAAATGAGAATACGTAAGCTGTGAAATGGCATGTCTCATTTCAGGTTTAAGGTAAGCACGATGCAATTTATACGTAGTGACTTCGAGACATAAGAGGTTAAATGGTTTGTTCTTATTTTCTCTCTAGAAGTGCACTGGTCAATTTAGTACCTTCGAAAGATACCTAGAAGAACTATAGAGTCTCCAACTCTCAATGCCCCATAACAAGACATCATAGATTCTCCAAACAATCATACTGAGGTCAATAGTCCTTTGACCCTTAGATTGCGAATATATCGTTTTAAGCAAACTACGAAGAGTTTGTTCATGCAAATCTACAATTGTCTCTTCGTAAGTTGTTAAGTTTGTTTATGGACTAAAGACTAACGTTTTATCATAAAGCTTCAGACACACAAGGAAGAATAAATGAACGTTTCCACTTTTTATTAATGAATAAGCAATTACAAGCAAGAGTCTTCGTGAGACTTTATTACATCAAATGTACAAAATAAAGACTATAACTCTTCTTGTGCTCACCATTGACAACAATACCTCGCTCGATTTACCGAAGAGTCAAACAAGGTCGACCGCTTTCATGAAGGTGACGCAATTGCCGCTACCATTGAGGGCTTGCGCACAAGTGACTTCCTCAAGTCAGTCGTTGGCAGTGTCCCTTCTACCATGGCCGAGTTGATGACTCGAGCTAAGACCTTCATGGGAGTCGAAGATTACCTCGACGGGCGCAAGAGCAACACACAAAGCTCTCATCATCGAGTAGAACCTAGGCACGAGCAAGGCGAATCTCGTAAAAGATGAAATAAGGGGTCTTACCGGTCGTTTTCGGGGTACCGGAAATTCAAAAACGATTCAAGGCCGGCCGGGCCCACTAGGCCCGAGTGGCCTGACACACCCACGGCCCGATGGGCCTGTGCGTGCGCACATGCGCCCCAGGCCCAGTGGGCCTAAGCGCACGCCCCAACGCGCCTGGCCCGCGCGCGCTCCCGCACCCCGGTCGTCTCGGCCCATGCGCGATCCAGCGCCCTGGCCGAGCACGCCTGCTGCCTCGGCCGGACGTCCCTGCTGCCTCGGCCGAGCGCTCCTGCTGCCTCGGCCGAGCGCTCCTGCTGCCCCGGCCGAGCGTTCCTGCTGCCTCGGCCGGGTGCCCCTACCGCCCCGGCCGAGCGCCCCTGCTGCTTCGGCCGGAGGGTCTTGCTGCCCCGGCCGAGCGCCCCTACCATCTCGGCCGGAGGTTCTTGCTTCCCTGGCCGAGGGCCATGCCGCCTCGGCCGGGCGCACCTGCTGCCGGGCACGCCCTGCACCCTCCTGGGCGTCGTGCCTCGCACGTCCCGCTCTCGGCCACCCGGTGGGCCTCAAGGGGGCGGCCCAAGGCCTCCTCCAAATGCTATAAATACCCCCCCTTAGGGGGAGGGAAAGGCATGCTGATTCAGCCCCACAACTCTTCATCCAACAATTCTCTCACTCGAGAATTCTCTCTTCTGCCGTGCTCTTGTGACATTCCAAGACCGCGCGCTCCTCTTCCCTCGGCTCAGAAATACAAGAACCCCCTCCACGAGTTAGAACTCCGAGCTACGAGGCAAGCGACCCCTCTAAAGTCTTCACTAGAACCTATGAGCCGGGTCCCTCTAAACCCTTGGATTCTCAAGCCTCCGAGCCCAAGATAGCCCCCAACAAACAAATTGAACTACGTTCTGACCTGATCTCGACGAAAGGGTACGCAGGCAGCCAACCCTTGGCACAGTCACACCCCCCAAAACACACCTCAGGGTCTGGAGGGTGCAGCTCGGTCTACGAGCTCCCATTTTTGGCCCGGGTGCGGTCACTTGGTCCGGCCTTGGATCGAACCGCCCAAGGTATTTAATCGTTGTTCATTTTCGTGCGACAACATTTTGGCGCTAGAAGGAGGGGACTTCCCGACTTACACAGCCCGAAATCCCTTCTACAGCTTGACCCCTTTCTTCTCAACCCGAGAAAGACATGAGTGGTCAACCACCCGTTCGTTCTGAGGACGTGAATAACCCTGAAAACGCAACTGGAGTGAAGAAATACTTCCTGTGCTCCCGAGCACAAGGCGACGAGGAGTATCCCAACGACGAGAGCCACACTCCCTCGCCCCCTCCACCTCAGGACAGTCGGGATGACTGCATCCTTGAGATGGAGGAGAAAATCTGCCAACTAAAGGTAGCCAATGCAAGGTACCACCACCAACTGGCGGGCAAGGCGCCTGCACAGGGCACCCTCCACGGGGAATCCGAGGACCTCATGGACGAGGGACATGACTATGACCGCGACTATGAAGGCTTGGAAATTTCAGCGGACATCGAGACTTCTCTCACCAAAGACGGGGAACTCCCTATTGAGATCAAAGCCGGTCCGTCAATCCCGCCGCCTAAAACAAAGGCAATACCGATCTCCTCTCAAGAAGAGACATCCCGACGTTCAGCCCATGACCGACTCGGTCAAAGAGGCGATGTTAGTGAAGTTCCTTAGAGATCGGCTTACCGCCCAATGGAACGACTGTGGCGAAGACCTCCGGGAGATGGCTAAGTGCTCGCAAGGGTCACAACCCTGCGGCCCCAATCAATGGGGACCCTCACACGGCTCAAGGGTCGAATGAAAGGCGCCAGGTGACTCCTCCTGAACAAGGAGTGACCCCCAACACTGGCCTCGATGTCGTCACCATGATTCACAATCTTCGTAACGAACTGCGTGACCTGCGTGAAGGAGGCTTGGCCGGTGATACATACGGGGTCCTAGAAGAACATTCCTCGCCCTTCACCGCCCAAATCCTTGCTTAGGTGTGCACGGGAAACTTCAAACTCCCGAATCTCCCTCCCTACAATGGGAAAACTGATCCCGCGTATCACATCCAACATTACGAAACTTGGATGACGATGCAGGGCGTTTCACCTGGGGCTCTATGCTAGGCTTTTCGTCTTACCCTCACCGGACCCGGTTTCGAGTGGTTTAAGAATTTAAGACCAGGAAGCGTCCAATCGTTCAAAGACCTGAAGGACATGTTCCTAGCACGATTTGCTACATCGATGATCCAAATGAAGACCAAGATGTACCTATTGTTGTCGCTAATTTTCGGACAACTATTTAGGAGCCCAAAGTGGTTAGACCCAAGGCCAGACCAAGTGGTCTCACTTCGGCTCGAGCGTGTCGGGCTTGGTATCCCAAGCCGTCCCTTAGCTGCTGGTGGTGTTGATCTCGTCCAGGCACCTGAAAAGCAAGCAGAAAGAGGTGTGAACTACAAAGGGGAAACAGAGGGGGTGCCTCTGTTTACCTCTCCGACGCTCAACATTAGTAGGATTGAGGTGGATATAGAGGGTTTAGAGGTGGTTAGAGGCCAAAGATGAGCGAAACGAGTGAAGTACGAGTTCGACAGCGTTTCAGGACTCAAAATTGGATTACCTGGACTAGGGGAGCGGCCCCTGTATTTATAGGCAGAAAAGGGGTGGTTTGAAGACCCCTTGGCCGAGTGAGCAAGTTTGGGTCGGCCAATGGCCGAGGGAAGGCTCTAGAGCCGGCCATTGGCCGAGGGAAGGCTCTAGAGCCGGGCATTGGCCGAGGCAAGGCTCTAGAGCCGGCCAATGGCCGAGGGAAGGCTCTAGAGCCGGCCATTGGCCGAGGGAAGGCTCTAGAGCCGGCCATTGGCCGAGGCAAGGCTCTAGAGCCGGCCAATGGCCGAGGGAAGGCTCTAGAGCCGACCATTGGCCGAGGCAGGGCTCTAGAGCCGGCCAATGGCCGAGGCAAGGCACTAGAGCTGGCCAATGGCCGAGGCAAGGCTCTAGAGCCGGCCATTGGCCGAGGCAATGCTCTAGAGCCGGCCAATGGCCGAGGGAAGGCTCTAGAGCCGGCCATTGGCCGAGGGAAGGCTCTAGAGCCGACCAATGGCCGAGGGAAGGCTCTAGAGCCGGCCATTGGCCGAGGCAAGGCTCTAGAGCCGGCCAATGGCCGAGACAAGGCACTAGAGCCGGCCAATGGCCGAGGCAAGGCTCTAGAGCCGGCCATTGGCCGAGGCAATGCTCTAGAGCCGGCCAATGGCCGAGGGAAGGCTCTAGAGCCAGCCATTGGCCGAGGGAAAGCTCTAGAGCCGGCCATTGGCCGAGGCAAGGCTCTAGAGCCGGCCAATGGCCGAGGGAAGGCTCTAGAGCCGGCCATTGGCCGAGGCAAGGCTCTAGAGCCGGCCAATGGCCGAGGGAAGGCTCTAGAGCCGGCCATTGGCCGAGGCAAGGCTCTAGAGCCGGCCAATGGCCGAGGGAAGGCGCTAGAGCCGGCCATTGGCCGAGGCAAGCCTTGGGCCGGCCAATGGCCGGGGCAAGCCTTGAGCCGGCCAATGGCCGAGGCAAGCCTTGGGCCGGCTGTTGGCTGAGGCAAGGCCGAGGCCAGCCCTTCTGCCGGCCGGGAGGTTGCCGGCCGGGAGCTTGCCAGATGGGACTTGGTCGGCCGGGAGGCGGCGTTGTGATTTTGCCTCTGTCGATCGTTGACGGGCCGACAACATTAGCCCCCCGAGTTTCCGGTCGAGCGTGGGTCGAGTGGAAACTCAAGAATCATGTTGACGCACGGACTTCAGACGAACCCTCTCGAGTTCGCGAGTGCGGCGCAGAAAGGTTTTCAACGCATCGCGAGAGGTGGTTTTGGTGCGTCACGAGGGACGATCCTTGCGCATTGCGAGGGACGGCCTTTGTGCATCACGAGGGATGGCTTATTGTGCGTCACGAGGGACGGCTTTTGTTTTGAGTTGATCGTGCGTGACTTCATTTCTCGACTTACCAGTGAAGGCGTGATCGGTCCGCACGGCCTGGGCCTCGGGGGGCCTTGGTGCCACGTTTGTGTGACCGGGTTTCCCGCGGACGCTGGCTAGACCAGGTATGCCCGGGCGGACGCAAGAGTTTGAAACCCATTTGTAACTCGCTACCTTTCGGCTCGCGAGCTGGGCGGCGAGCGCGGTGCCACATTTGTGTGGCCAGGTTTCCCGTGGACGCTGGCTAGACCAGATACGCCCAGCGGACGCAAGCCTTGAACCCATTTGTAACTCGTTGCCTATCGGCTCACGAGCTGGGCGGCGAGCGCGATGCCACATTTGTGTGGCGAGGTTTCCCGTGGACGCTGGCTAGACCAGATTCGCCCAGCGGACGCAGACCTTGAACCCATTTGTAACTCGTTGCCTATCGGCTCACGAGCTGGGCGGCGAACGCGATGCCACATTTGTGTGGCGAGGTTTCCCGTGGACGCTGGCTAGACCAGATACGCCCAGCGGACGCAGACCTTGAACCCATTTGTGACTCGTTGCCTATCGGCCCACGAGCTGGGCGGCGAGCGCGATGCCACACTTGTGTGGTGAGGTTTCCCGTGGACGCTGGCTAGACCAGATACGCCCAGCGGACGCAGACCTTGAACCCATTTGTGACTCGTTGCCTATCGGCCCACGAGTTGGGCGGCGAGCGCGATGCCACATTTGTGTGGCGAGGTTTCCCGTGGACGCTGGCTAGACCAGATTCGCCCAGCGAACGCAGACCTTGAACCAATTTGTAACTCGTTGCCTATCGGCTCACGAGCTGGGCGATGAGCGCGTTGCCACATCTGTGTGGCGAGGTTTCCCGTGGACGCTGGCTAGACCAGATACGCCCAGCGGACACAGACCTTGAACCCATTTGTGACTCATTGCCTATCGGCCCACGAGCTGGGCGGCGAGCGCGATGCCACATTCGTGTGGCGAGGTTTCCCGTGGACGCTGGCTAGACCCGATACGCCTAGCGGACGCAGACCTTGAACCCATTTGTGACTCGTTGCCTATCAGCCCACGAGCTGGGCGGCTAGCGCGATGCCACATTTGTGTGGCGAGGTTTCCCGTGGACGCTGGCTAGACCAGATACGCCCAGCGGAGGCAAGCCTTGAACCCATTTGTAACTCGTTGCCTATCGGCCCACGAGCTGGGCGGCGAGCGCGATGCCACATTTGTGTGGCGGGATTTCCCGTGGATGGTGGCTAGACTAGATACGCCCAGCGGACGCAAGCCTTGAACCTATTTGTAACTCGTTGCCTATCGGCCAGCGCAGACTCAAGACTCAACTCGAGGACTCATGTAGAGCCCGCACGAGGAGTTTCATGGAGAGTCGGTTCGAGGAGTATCGGTCGACTCGCGGACTCGGAGCTCGACTCGAGGAACGAACTCATCTCGAGGAGACATGTGAAGAGTTGGCACGAGGAGTGTTAGTCGACTCGTGGACTCGAACTCGGCTCGAGGACTCACGTAGAGCCTGCACGAGGAGTTTCGTGAAGAGTCGTCGCAAGGAGTATCGGTCGACTCGCGGACTCGGAGCTCGACTCGAGGAATGAATTCATCTCGAGGAAACATGTGAAGAGTCAGCACGAGGAGTATTAGTTGACTCGTGGACTCGAACTCGACTCGAGGACTTACGTAGAGCCTGTACGAGCAGTTTCGTGAAGAGTCGTCGCGAGGAGTATCGGTCGACTCGCGGACTCGGAGCTCGACTCGAGGAATGAATTCATCTCGAGGAGACATGTGAAGAGTCGGCACGAGGAGTATCAGTCGACTCGTGGACTCGGACTCGACTCGAGGACTCACGTAGAGCCTGCACGAGGAGTTTCGTAGAGAGTCGGCACGAGGAGTATTGGTCGACTCGCGGACTCTGAGCTCGACTCGAGGAACGAACTCATCTCGAGGAGACATGTGAAGAGTCGGCACGAGGAGTGTTAGTCGACTCGTGGACTCAAACTCGGCTCGAGGACTCACGTAGAGCCTGCACGAGGAGTTTCGTGGAGAGTCAGCGCGAGGAGTATCGGTCGATTCGCGGACTCGGAGCTCGACTCGAGGAATGAACTCATCTCAAGGAGACATGTGGAGAGTCGGCATGAGGAGTATTAGTCGACTCATGGACTCGAACTCGACTCGAGAACTCACGTAGAGCCTGCACGAGGAGTTTCGTGAAGAGTCGTCGCGAGGAGTATCGGTCGACTCGCGGACTCGGAGCTCGACTCGAGGAATGAATTCATCCCGAGGAGACATGTGAAGAGTCTTTCTTTTGGACCTCCGGCCTAACCATCGGCCCCTTGAGACTTTATTATTATTTTTGTGTTTTTTTTTGTTGTTGTTGTTGTTGAGTTGTTTTTTATTGAGCATTGATCCCTGCTAGCCCCCCGAGTTTCTTGCGTTTGTGATACAAAGGCCAAGAAACTCTCGCGTTAGAGGTATACAATAGTGTGCGTTACATTTTTTCATGTGTGAAATAATTCTTTATTGCAATAAGAGGGTCATTACAGTTTGTCATGGCACTTGGCCTTCTTTGAAAAAAGGAGATTACATTTTCGAAATGAAAGTGATCACGAAGCCGATCGGGTTCGGGCGTGAGTTTAAAGGTCGAAGTCGCGACAATCATGGCTTGCTAGCAGATGCGACGAATTCCTTGAAGTCCCCACCTCGAATTAGGGAATCAATTCGCTTCTTAAGCTGGTAGCTTTCGATCGTCACGTGCCCGTGATCTTTGTGGTATTCGCAGAACCTACTTCGATCTCGCTTCGCGGGGTCCTTTGTGAGTGGAGCGGGGCTTCCCAACTCATCGCGGCGCAAGCTCAGGATCCGGTCGGGCGTTGTGTTGAGCGGGACGAAGGATTGCTTCGGGGCTGGAGAAGGGTGGTCATTAGGGACTTGACCCTTCCGGCGCCTTTTCCTTCGTGACTCGGGACCAACGGCCGGTATCACAAGCGCTGTTGCGCGCTTCTGGTCGGGTGCTCGATCAATGTTGGGTGGTCGCTGCCCCAGGACGATCGCGGTCTCACGTTGAGCGTCAAGTTTTTCTCTCGAGTCGAACTCGTGATCCTCTCTTTGAGAGCTGAGGCGGTCTCTCAAGTCTCCGGAGGCCGTCCCTATCACCCTTGTTAAGGGCGTGTCACTCAGGCGACGCCTTTGGCGGAGGCTGCGACCATAGACGTTGACACCTTCACAAGGGTTTTGGACGCGGATGGTGAGCTTGGAGCGTCCCTTTCGAGACCTCAAGACTGAGCGTCCTTGGGTATTGCGCGAGCTTTGACGCCTTGACGTGGTCGCCCGAGGGTGTCCCCTCGAGGGCGCGTGCGCGTGCTCATCAGAAAGTTGACGTCTTGCCGTGGTCGCCCGAGGGTGTCCCCTTGGAAGCGTGCGCGTGCGTCCCCTTTCGTGAACAGCGTGGTCGAGGTTGGTCTCATGGTTAACGTCGTCGACGTCGTTGGAGTCGAGGAGGTCGGGGATGAGCGCGCCGGTGACGCCGGGGCGGTCTAGGAGCTCGGCGAGCCTTCGAGCCGTGTCCTCTCGGACTGCGGCCTCAGGGTCATTCGTCGGGTCTCGGGGCTGGCTCTCATTATCATGAGGTTGCCCTTCGAGACCGTGTGTAGGGCTTTGGAGGCCGTGCCTCGAGCTAGTCGCTCGGGCGCCTACGGAGGTGGCAGGCACATGACTCATCTCTCGAGAGTCGTAGAAGTGAGAAGAAGACTGGTAGAGGGAATGTGTCGCCAAGGTCGAGAGATCCCCTCCTTCTAGCGCCAAAATGTTGTCGCTAATTTTCGGACAACTATTTAGGAGCCCAAAGTGGTTAGACCCAAGGCCAGACCAAGTGGTCTCACTTCGGCTCGAGCGTGTCGGGCTTGGTATCCCAAGCCGTCCCTTAGCTGCTGGTGGTGTTGATCTCGTCCAGGCACCTAAAAAGCAAGCAGAAAGAGGTGTGAACTACAAAGGGGAAACAGAGGGGGTTCCTCTGTTTACCTCTCCGACGCTCAACATTAGTAGGATTGAGGTGGATATAGAGGGTTTAGAGGTGCTGATAGGCCAAAGATGAGCGAAACGAGTGAAGTACGAGTTCCACAGCGTTTCGGGACTCAAAATTGGATTACCTGGACTAGGGGAGCGGCCCCTGTATTTATAGGCAGCCAAGGGGTGGTTTGAAGACCCCTTGGCCGAGTGAGCAAGTTTGGGTCGGCCAATGGCCGAGGGAAGGCTCTAGAGCCGGCCATTGGCCGAGGGAAGGCTCTAGAGCCGGCCATTGGCCGAGGCAAGGCTCTAGAGCCGGCCAATGGCCGAGGGAAGGCTCTAGAGCCGGCCATTGGCCGAGGGAAGGCTCTAGAGCCGGCCAATGGCCGAGGGAAGGCTCTAGAGCCGGCCATTGGCCGAGGCAAGGCTCTAGAGCCGGCCAATGGCCGAGGCAAGGCACTAGAGCCGGCCAATGGCCGAGGCAAGGCTCTGGAGCCGGCCATTGGCCGAGGCAATGCTCTAGAGCCGGCCAATGGCCGAGGGAAGGCTCTAGAGCCGGCCATTGGCCGAGGGAAGGTTCTAGAGCCGGCCATTGGCCGAGGCAAGGCTCTAGAGCCGGCCAATGGCCGAGGGAAGGCTCTAGAGCCGGCCATTGGACGAGGCAAGGCTCTAGAGCCGGCCAATGGCCGAGGGAAGGCTCTAGAGCCGGCCATTGGCCGAGGCAAGCCTTGGGCCGCCCAATGGCCGGGGCAAGCCTTGAGCCGGCCAATGGCCGAGGCAAGCCTTGGGCCGGCTGTTGGCTGAGGCAAGGCCGAGACCAGCCCTTCTGCCGGCCGGGAGGTTGCCGGCCGGGAGCTTGCCAGATGGGACTTGGTCGGCCGGGAGGCGGCGTTGTTATTTTGCCCCTGTCGATCGTTGACGTGCGACAACACCTATGGTCAATCAGGCAAGAGAATAACGAGTCCTTGAGACAGTATATCGCCCGATTCACCGCAGAATCAAATAAGGTTGACCGCTTTGACGACAGTGACACAATTACAGCCATCATCGAGGGCTTGCGCACCAGAGACTTCTTAAAGTCCGTCGTCGGCAGAGTCCCTTCTACAATGGCCGAGTTAATTAACCGAGCCAAAACCTTCATGGGGGTGGAAGATTACCTCGACGGCCGTAGGAGCGGCAACCAAAGCTCCCGCCGTCGGGATGAGTCCGGCAACGAGCCATGCAACCCCCGCAAAAGGGTGAACAAGGGAGGTCAAGCTTCCGATAGCCGACCCCCTATGTCTCAAAAGCCGCGTCTTGCGAGCAATTTTAGAGAGTACTCGAGTTACACTCCCTTGAACGCCCCGGTAGAGCAAATCTACGCTGTGGCGCGTGACAAGTTCACCGCTCCGACTCCAATGAATGGCGGCCTCACATCTCACGACCGGTCCCGTTATTGTGTGTTCCACCGGGATTACGGTCACACGACCGCTCAATGCTTCCGCCTCCGCTGCCTCCGGCTCCTGTAGCCGTAGCCATCTGGAATTTCATGATCCTACCGAAATTTCGGCAGAACCGTGAAATTTCACGGGAGAAAAGGTCATGACCGAAGAAATCATTGATTTACCGATCACCTTAGGAACTACCGGAGGTATCGAAGTCGTTCACATGGTCCCTTTTCTTGTGGTTGACCAAGAGTCGCCCTACAATGTTATCATTGGGCGACCCATGTTGAACAGACTAAGGGCCATCACATCAACATATCACCTACTGGTGAAATTCCCCACAGAGGAAGGGATTGGCGTCATGGCTGGCGATCAGACCCAAGCGACGATATGCTACGTCCAGGGCATGGATGGCAAGCTCGCTGAAAAAATGGTCAACACGATCTACCAACTAGAAGACGACTACCCGTGTGATCAGAAAGACGCACGGCAACTCGGGGAACTAGACCCCCGTGACGATATCAAGAGGTTGAAAGTTGACACCCCCGATGATCTCACTTCGATCGTCCTCGACGAAGCTAAACCTGACCAGGTAGTGAAGATCGGTGCACAACTCCCTCTCTCCACCAAAACTCAACTCGTGTCCTTCCTTCAGGAGTTTAAGGATGTCTTTGCGTGGACACATGTAGACATGCCTGGTATAGACCCCGATGTGATTGTGCACCGATTGAATGACGATAAAACTATCGCCGAAAAGGTACAAGCTAGACGCGCGTTCAACCTTGAACGATACCTAGCGATAAACGAGGAAGTCGAAAAGCTTCTCTCCGCTGGTTTCATCCGAGAAGCCAAGTACCCCAAGTGGGTGACCAATGTGGTCATGATCAAAAAGCCTAATGGGAAGTGGCGCATTTGTATAAATTACAAAGATCATAACACAGCCTGCCCAAAAGATTGCTTTCCACTCCCACGCATTGAACAACTGGTCGACGCCACGGCATGACATGAACTACTAAGTTTCATGGACGCCTGCTCGGGCTATAACCAGATACGAATGCACGAGCCTGATCAGATCAAGATGACCTTCGTCACTGATCGCGGCCTCTACTGCTACAAGGTCATGCCTTTCGGCCTTAAAAATGAAGGAGCTACTTACCAACGATTGGTAAACCGGATCTTCGCCGACCTAATCGGCAAGACTATGGAAGTTTACGTGGACGACATGCTCGTTAAAAGCCTACTGGCTACCAATCACGTAGACAACCTAAGGGATATGTTTTTAATCCTCCGCCGGTACAAAATGAAGCTCAACCCCAACAAGTGTGTGTTCGGGGTCGAATCCGGGAAGTTCCTAGGCTACATAGTTAGCCGACGAGGTATCGAAGCGAACCCCGAGAAAATCAAGGCACTCCCTGACATGAAATCTCTGCGACGTGTCAAGGAAGTCCAAAGTCTGACCGGTCGAATTGCCGCACTCTCACGTTTTGTGGCCAAAGCAACCGACAAGTGTCAACCGTTCTTCAAAGCAATAAAGAAGACGGACGGCTTTATATGGACGGACGAGTGCGAGAAGGCCTTTCAAGAAATGAAGGCCCACTTCGGGACACCTCCGTTCCTTTCCAAGCCAAAAGAAGGCGAGACGCTCTACATCTATCTCGCCGTCTCCGAACGAGCTGTGAGCGCTGTGCTAATCCGTGAAGAAGATAAGGCTCAATGGCCAATCTTCTACGTGAGCAAAGCCTTACTTGACGCCGAAACGCGTTACACAAAGATAGAGAAACTCTCTCTCGCTCTCCTCGTAGCCGCCAAAAAGCTACGCCCCTACTTCCTGGCTCACCCAATTGTTGTCCGAACCGGACACCCCATCGGTAAAGCTCTTCAAAAGGGAACATCGACTCGCATGGCGATCTGGTCCCAAGAATTGAGCGAGTACGGCATTGAGTTTCACCTGAGCTGATTTCATGGCAGAATTCTCCTACACTCCCGACATGGGAAGAGCAGAAGACGACTCGACCGACGACTTGTCGGCGCGAAAGAGGAAGGTCGACCCTACGGGTCCCATCTGGGTACTACACGTTGACGGAGCATCTAATGGCCAGGGAGCACGTCTGGCGTGATTCTAACAAATCCCGACCGGGAAAAGTTACGCTACGCCCTCCACTACGGATTCCAAGCCTCCAACAATGAGGCCGAGTACGAAGCCCTCATCGTAGGGTTAGAGCTCGCTCAAAAGCTCAACGTACAGAATTTACGAATACACTGTGACTCGCAGTTAATCGTAAATCAGGTTAAAGGCGACTACGTTGCCAAAGAGCCTAACATTATCGCGTACTTGGCAAAGACAAATGCCAAGTTAGATGCCTTCTCTTGGTTCGAGATCATCCAGATCCCACGAGAAGAGAACTCCGAGACTGACGCCCTAGCTCGCCTCGGATCTGGTATCACCGAAGATGGGTTGGGAACTATCCCAATCGAGTCTCTCTCGCGACCATCCGTCTCATGTGACGAGTGTTATCGGCCCGACGAGGTCCGACGGCTCGATCGACATTTCGGGCGGCCGAGCAAGCTCGCTCGGCCAATGGCCGAGTGAAACCCTAGCTTCCAGCCTACACTCGGCCGGCCCATCAACTCACTCGGCCAATGGCCGAGTGAGCCTTCTCTCGGCCCAGGCCCATCACTCGGCCAATGGCCGAGTGAACTTCTCCATATGTTCACTCGGCCAATGGCCGAACGGGATCCACCATGCTCACTCGGCCCATGGCCGAATGAGGCCTCAGACGTCCCAGCGTGTTCGCCCGGCCAAGGGCCGAATGAAGTCTCCAGCCGGCCCACCATGCTCACTCAGCCAATGACCGAGTGAGGCCCCAGGCGGCCCAGCACGCTCGATCGGCCGAAGGCCGAATGAAGCCCCCTGCCGGCCCAACAGCTCACTCGGTCGACCGCTGGGTGAGTCTTCTCTCGGCCCAGACTCTTCACTCGGCCAATGGCCGAGTGAAGCTCACCCGGCGTCCATTCCTTCACTCGGCCATTGGCCGAGTGAATCTCCCTCGGCGGCCATCGTCTCACTCGGCCGAGGGGCCCTCAATACATCCCTTGGTTGCCTATAAATAGAGGGGTCCATCCCCTAGTCCAGGTAATCCGAATTTGAGTACTGAAACGCTGTCGAACTCGTACCTCGCTCGTTTCTCTCAAGTCTCGACCTCTAAACACTCAACCCTCTACAAACCACCTCAATCCTACTAATGTTGAGCGTCGAAGAGGTAAACAGAGGCAACCCCTCTGTTTCCCCTTTGTAGTTCACACCTTTTATGCTTGCTTTTCAGGTGCCTGGACGAGACAGATACCATAGACAGCTAAGGGAAGACTTGGGATACCTTGTCCGACACGCTCGAGTCGAGACGAGACCACTTGGTCCGGCCTCGGGTCTAACCGTCTACGACTCCTAAATCGTTGTCCGAAAAAACTGCGACAACATTTTGGCGCTAGAGGGAGGGGGTCTCTCGACCTTGACGACGCATTCCCTCTACCAGTCTTCTCCCTTTGTTCTCACGACTCTCAAGAGATGAGTCACATTCCCACCACCTCCGCGGGTACCCGAGCGACGAGCTCGAGGTACGGTCTTCGACGCCTCGCACATCGTCTTGAAGGGCAACCTCGCGATAGCGAGAGCCAGGCCCAAGACCCGATGATTGACCCCGAGGCCGAGCTCCGAGAGGACACGGCCCGGCGGCTTGCGGAGCTCCTTGACCGCCCCGGCGTCGACGGTACGCTCATAGCCGACCTCCTCGGCTATGACATTGAAGATAGGTCCGCCCAAGACGACTCCGACCCCGAGTATGTGGGGGAGTCGAGGACCAATGAGGCAACGCCCAGCCTTGCCCCTACACGGCCCGAGAGGTCTAACAATGCTTTGGCCGGGCCGTCGCACCTAGCGCGGCAGCAGGCACGGTCACATTCCCGGGGACTCGCCCCCTCAGTTTCAAGAGGCGGCCGGACACGGCCCCTCGCCGATGAGAGAGCGACCCTGGTAGATGATGGGGCCGATAGCCGAAGCGCCCGCCGGACGATTCGACCAAGGGCGACCTCGCCTCACCCCGTGCCAAGCGTGGACCTTAGAGAGCGCTTGACGGCGCAGAGAAACTCCCGAGGGGAGGATCTCCGCCAAAGGCTAAACTCTCGGAGGGACGCGCTCCCCGCCGCAACTCTCGGCCGGCCTCAGGCCAATGTCGTGGACCAAGCATCCAACGAGCACCAACCGGTGACTCCCGTGGCCCCGACGGTCGGCCCCGCTAACGGGCTCGACATGGTCACAATGATTCAGAGCCTCCAAAATCAAATCATAGAAATGAGGGAGTCAGGGAGGCAAAGGCCGTACGGAGGGATCGAGGAATCATACTCTCCCTTCGCCGCGCAAGTCCTCGCGCAACCATGCGTGGGAAACTTCAAGTTACCGTCCATTCCCCCCTATGATGGGCGTACGGATCCCCACTTCCACGTCCAACACTATGAGACGTGGATGACGATGCAAGGGCAGACGGACGCCACCCTCTGCCAAGCCTTCAGCCTGACCCTCACAGGGTCGTGGTTTGAGTGGTTTCGAAGTTTGAGGCCGGGAAGCATCCCGTCTTTCCGGGCCTTACGAGAGGCGTTCCTCGCCCGATTCGCCACCCTCGTGGCGCAAAAGAAACCGAAGACCCACCTCTTTACTATCCGACAAGGAAGAGACGAGACGTTGAGACAATACCTCGCTTGCTTCACCGAGGAGTCTCACAAGGTCGAAGGGTTCGACGACAGGGACGCCATCACGGCGATCACTGAGGGAGTACGCACGAGCGACTTCCTCAAGTCTATTGTTGGCCAAGTCCCATGAGGCATGGCGGAGTTAATGACGAGAGCCCGCACGTATATGGGAGTCGAGGACTATCTCGATGGCCGAGATGGCCGAAAGTCAGGAGGACAGGGGAGTCGCCGCCGCGACGATCGAGATGAAGATCGTCCCGACCCTCGGAAGAGGAGGAATAAGGGAAACCAGGCCCCTAACGGCCGCTCCCCCCCCGGGCCGAGGCCGCCACATGTCGATAGCTTCCGAAAGTTCTCGCCATTCACTCCTCTGAACACTTCGCTGGAGTGAATCCTAGCTCTGCACCGTGACAAGTTGGGGAGTCCAACCCCTCTCACGAAGGATCCCGCCAAGAGGGATCAAAGCAAGTACTGTGACTACCATCAGGATCACGGGCACCTGACATCCGAATGCTATCAACTCAAGCGTCAGATTGAGGCCCTGATTCAAGATGGAAAGCTGAAAGAATACGTCCTTAGAACTATCGGGATGGCCGCGGCACACGGAGGCCGCCCGTGGCAAGGAAAGAAAGGTTCGGCGACGGTGACTGTCACGGACCGCGCGACAAACGAAGAACCGGAGAGCTCGCAACTTCACGTCGTGGGCGCGATCTTGGGCGGCCCGGAGTTCGGAGACTCGGCTACGCAAAGGAAGAAGTACGTGCGCGAAGTTTCCCAAGGGAAAATAGCGCACTACATCAACCATACGTACGAGGTCCCCCCTCTGGCCCCCTTCGAGTCCATGTTCTTCACCGGACAAGAAGCGGCGCGAGTACTCCATCCACACAACGACGCGATAGTCGTCTCTGCCCCAGTCGCCAACAACCTCATCCGGAGAATCGTGATTGACAATGGGAGCTCCGCCGACATAATCTTCAAGTCGGCGTTGGACAGGATGAAGCTATCCGGGGTGGGACCGACCCCAATCTCAACCCCGCTCTTCGGCTTCTCTGGGGAGAGAGTTATGACGGAGGGAACTATCGACCTCCCGGTTACCTTCGGTACGCCGGGGGGGCTCGAGGTTACCCACATCGTGTCGTTCCAAGTGGTGGATCAGCCCTCGGCTTACAACATCATCGTCGGCCGCCCGACTCTCAATCGGTTGAAGGCCATAACGTCCACGTACCACCTGATGATGAAGTTCCCGACCGAGAAAGGAATCGCCGTGATGTTGGGAGACCAATCCATGGCGAGGATGTGCTACATCCAGGGCATGGACGGAAAAGGGAAAGGAAAGATGGTGAGCACTGTCTTCCAACTCGGGGACAAATTCCCGTGCAAGTTAGAGGAGGGAGGCACCTTCGGAGAGCTAGACCAAAGGGACGAAGTCGAGCGTCGAAAGGTGGAGACACCGGACGACCTCGTTCCCGTCGTGTTGGATGACGCCAAGCCTGACCAAGTGGTCAAGATAGGCGCCCAACTCTCGTCTGAAGTCCGAACCGAGCTCGCCGCTTTCCTCCGAGAGCACAAAGATGTCTTCGCGTGGACACACGCCGACATGCCGGGGATCGACCCCGAAATCATGGTTCATCGTCTCAACGACGACAAGAGAGTGGCCGAGCGCGTCCAACCGCGGCGTGCGTTCAGTGGGGAGAGGTACCAAGCCATTGGTGAAGAAGTTGACAAACTTCTCGCCGCCGACTTCATCAGGGAGGCGGAGCACCCCAAGTGGGTGTCCAATGTGGTGATGGTCAAGAAGCCAAACGGGAAGTGGCGGATCTGTATCGATTACAAAGATCTCAACAAAGCCTGCCCGAAAGACAGCTTCCCTCTCCCGAGGATCGAGCAGCTCGTGGACGCCACGGCGGGCCACGAGTTGCTGAGCTTCATGGACGCCTATTCAGGCTACAACCAGATCCGCATGCACGAGCCGGATCAGATTAAAACCACCTTTGTTACGAACCGCGGACTTTACTGTTACAAGGTCATGCCCTTTGGCCTCAAAAACGCGGGAGCAACGTATCAAAGGTTGGTGAACCGCATGTTCGCCAATCAAATTGGCAAAACTATGGAGGTCTACGTGGGCGACATGCTTGTCAAAAGCCTCAAAGCCCACGACCACGTTCGAGACCTTAGGGAAATGTTCACGATCATGCGACGCTACAAAATGAAGCTCAACCCCAACAAGTGCACTTTCGGGGTCGAGTCTGGAAAGTTTTTGGGCTACATGGTGAGCCGCCGCGGGATCGAGGCCAATCCTGAGAAGATTAAGGCGATCTTAGAGATGAGGTCGTCGCAAAAGGTCAAAGAAGTTCAAAGCTTGACGGGAAGGATCGCCGCCCTGACGCGATTCGTTTCCAAAGCCATTGATAGGTGCCAACCATTCTTCAAGGCACTGAAGAAGACCGACGGGTTCGTGTGGACGGAGGAGTGCGAGGGAGCATTCCGCGATATGAAAGCCTATTTCACCTCCCCCCCGTTCCTCGCGAAGCCAAAGAATGGCGAAACCTTGTACCTCTACCTCCCGGTTTCCGATAGGGCCGTGAGCGCGGTCCTCATACGCGAGGAAGACAGGGTACAATGGCCGGTCTACTACGTTAGCAAGGCGCTCCTCGACGCCGAAACCCGATACCCGGAAATCGAGAGACTGTCCCTCGCCCTCGTCATGAGCGCGAGAAAGCTCCGGCCCTACTTCCAAGCGCACCCCATTGTGGTCCGCTCGGGACATCCCATCGAGAAGGCCCTTCAAAAAGGGACCTCCTCTCGAATGGCGATATGGTCCCAAGAGCTGGGCGAGTACGGGATCGAGTTCCAGCCGAGAACCGCCATTAAGGGTCAGGCCCTCGCCGACTTCATTGCCGAGTTCACAAGCGCGCCCCCAACCAACGAGGGCGACGAGAGTAGTAAGAGCACAGAAGACAAGGAGGATGACCACAGCGAGTCGTCGAAGAAGAGGACCAACGACCCGATAGGGCTGGTCTGGGACTTGCACGTGGATGGCGCGTCAAACGCCCGGGGGGCTGGCGCCGGCGTTGTGCTCACAAATCCCGATAGGGAAAAGCTGAGATACGCCCTGCGGTTCGAGTTCAAGGCTTCCAACAACGAGGCAGAGTAAGAGGCTCTGATCGTTGGCTTGGAGCTAGCGAACAAGTTGGGCGCCCAAAACCTGCGCATCCATTGCGACTCGCAATTGATTATGAACCAGGTTAAGGGCGACTACGCCGCGAAAGAGCCACATATGATCGCGTACTTGTCCAAGGCCCAAAAGAACCTAGAGGCCATGTCGTGGTTCGAGATCGTCCAAGTTCCTCGAGAAGCGAACATTGATGCTGACGCCTTGGCTCGTCTCGCGTCTGGGATAGATGAGGAGGGCGAAGGCAGCGTCCCGATCGAAGTATTGACCCGACCCTACGTCTCGAGAGGCGACGTAGGGGTGGTTGACGAGACTCCGCCTCCCTCATGGATGACTCCGCTCGTGGAATTTCTGAAGCGAGGAGTCGTCCCCGAAGACAAAGAGGAGGCCAGAAAGCTGAGAAGCCTGGCGCCGAAGTACACGGTGAGGGAGGACCGCTTGTTCAAGAGAGGCTACTCTATGCCCCTTCTCCGCTGCCTAACCGAAGTCGAGGCGAGAAAAGCGCTCCGCGAAGTGCACGAAGGGGTGTGCGGAAAACCACGCCGCTGGGCAATCGTTGGCATTGAAGCTACTGAGACTTGGATATTTTTGGCCGACCTTGAAAAAGGACTCCCACGAGTGGTCCAAAAAGTTTGATAAGTGCCAAAGGTTCGCCCACATCCCGCGTCAAGCACCGGCCCCATTGTGTCCAATCATCGTGCCACGACCTTTCGCGAAGTGGGGAATCGACCTCATTGGTGAGCTACCTACGGCCCCGAGGCAATACAAGCACGCAATCGTGGCCATCGATTACTTCACAAAGTGGGTAGAGGCCGAGCCGCTAGCGAAGATCACTGAGGCGAACACGACGAGCTTCATTTGGAAAAGCATCATCTGCCGCTTCGGGATCCCCGCGTCAATTGTAACCGACAACGGGAAACAATTCGACAACGCGCGCCACCGATAAATGTGCGAACAACTGGGCATTAGCAAGACTTTCTCCTCTCCTCGCCATCCTCAAGCTAACGGTCAAGTCGAGGCGGTTAACAAGACAATCAAAGAGAACTTGAAGAAGAAGCTGGAGGAAAGAAAAGGGGCTTGGGCCGACGAGCTCCCCATGGTCTTATGGGCGTACCGCACCACCGCTCGAAATGCGACCGGCGAAACCCCTTTTCGCTCTCGCATTCGGCGTCGAGGCCGTGGTAACCGTCGAGACCAAGCTACCAACCTTGCGCATCGAGGAGTACGAAGAAGCCACCAACAACGACGCAATCAGGCTCGAGATAGACCTCATAGACGAAAGGAGGTCGGACGCACTCACCCGACTTGCTGCGCAAAAGAGGAAAGTCGAGAAATACTACAACTCAAAGATCAAGCTGCGAAGGTTCGCCGACGGAAGCCTCGTTCTTCGAAGGGTGTTCCAAAACACCAAGGTGCAAGGTGCGGGAGTTCTAGGCCCCACCTGGGAAGGCCCGTACCGTGTGCGCCGAGCCATCCACAACGGCACGTACGAGCTCGAGAACATGGAGGGACTCGTGTTCACACACCCGTGGAACGCGGAGCACCTTCGGCAATATTATCAGTAGAATATAATTTAATGAATTACATTTCACTTCAAAACATTGTATCTTAGTTTCTAGCCTCCTCTACGAGCACCCAAGAAACTCGGGGGGCTAAGGAGGATAAGGTGAGGGTAACAAGCCCGCCTACTCCACTTTTCACGCACCAAGCGGTAACAAAACACCCATAAATCGGATCCGCGCACCGGACCTCCGACTTCGTACCCTCCTCGTGCGACGCTCTCGCACGGGTTGAGGTCGTACGCCGAGAGATAGCGAAACGTCGACAAGTTGGATCCGCGCACCGGACCTCCGGCCTCGCACGTCTTTTGCTGCGACCCTCTCGTGCACCGATGCACCTTGCGCACCGATAGGCGGCAAGGCATCGGTGGATCACGTTCGCACACCGGATTGTCGATCCCGGCAGTCAAAACCCAAAACGTGACACGCGTATCAACAAGTACCACGCTCACTGGGGACTGCGAACTCATCCCGATACGCACGCCGATAGGTAGCGTACTCGCCGGAGGATGAGCGCGACGGCCAAGAGTCGCACCCGCCGGAGGAAACTAGTCTAGCCAGCGTCCGCGGGAAACTTCGCCGCCGAATGCGGCAGTAAGCCGTGCCAACCGGTTACGCTAAGCATAGTAAGCCGGGCTCGTAAGACACGCACTATTCAAATTGCGCAAACCGATATACTGAGCATGATAGATCGAGAAAATAAGACGCATAACGAATGTAAAAACTTCAATCAAAGCAAGACAATGTCACACAATCAAACCGGCGAGAAAAACAAAGAAAGTACGATGCATGCCGAACAAATGAGAATCCAAAAGCGAAAGATACGTAAGCGCTAAACAGTTGCGCGAAAAACTAAAGAAAAGTTGGCTACTCCGAGCTGAAATCGATCTGCTCCTCATCTTCTTCGGGGCAAGAAGCTCCGAACCCGCCAACGGCTCCTCCATCCGGCTGATGGGTCGTCGATTGCGCAGCCTCGGTGGGGGCTCATGGATGCGGGTCGTCCTCCGGCAGCTCGTCGTCGTAAGGAGGGAACATGGTGTTGAAAAAGGAAAGCGTGGTCCCGCGAAACGCATTCTCCTTCGCGGTCGCTTCCCGAACTCGCCTAGCCGCCTCGTAACGAGCCGCCTCCAACGCCAAGTCCCAGTCATCCTCCAAGTCAGTCTTGGATCGCACGGCGTCTTCCTTCTCCTCGGCAAGGGTCTGCATCTCCGTCCGAAGGGTATCCCTCTCCCTCTCGACCTTAACCCGAGCAATCTCGCTCACCGATAGCCGAGCATGGACGATGCTCAGCTCCGCATCCCGGCTCGAGAGTGCCGCCTGGAGTTTCTTCGTTTCCCCCAGAAAGGTGTCAGCCGCTTGCTCCGCCTTCTCACGAAGTGCCTTCTCGGCGGCCGATTCTCTGCGAGCTCGCTCCAGCTCCTTCTCGAGCGCCTCAAACTCTTGGGCGGTGCGAACCCCCGCTAGGGCGGCAGCGTGCGCGGCCGTCATACTCGTCTTCTCCTTCTCCATGATATGCATGCGTCGTAGCATATTTCGGAGAATGCGGTCGCTCCGCTCTTGGCGCGCGAGCATCTGTGGAAACAAAGGAAACATGGATAATCACAATAAGCACGACAACCATACATAACACATGAAAACGAGTCATACCTTTCGGGCATCGCCGATCCCGTTCTAGAAGTGCTCAATATCGCTCGTTGTCAGCAGACCCTTGAAATCCCGCAAGGAGGTCTCAAGGATCCCTCGAGAGCACTGGTCTGTCAACTCTGCCGCCTCCGCTAATAGCATGGAGTCCAAGCTGTCTGACACCGTCGACGTGTGAGCGCGTTTGTGTCCGGACGGTGACCCGAGAGAAGCCGACGACGACGGTCGCTTGTTGGAGGAGATCACTTCATTCCTCGCCCGCGATGGCGACCCCCGCGACGGGCCTCGGCTGAGGGGCGGGCCGCGATAGTAGCATCATCAGTGGGCGTTGCTCTCGGCATTTGTGTGCGCGGTCGATGACGCCGAGCCATGGTTCCTGCAGAGGAGAGAAGAGCGTCTATCAGTTAATACATAACGATAAGCACAAATAATGGAAAACAACGATAGCACGATAACGCGAAAGTATATGCGCGGCCAGTACCCCCCGCATCGGGGGAAGGAGCTGACGAACCCCCCGCCTCGGACTCGGGATCCTCCGTGGCCCCCGCGTCGAGGCCAGGGCACAGAGGAACATCGTCACTAGGCACGAACCACCCAGTCCTCGCCATAAGGTCCGGGGACTCGAAAAGCGATCCTTGCCGCCTCGAGTCGGGGACCGCTCCGATCACGAGCGCGAGTTCGGAGCTCTCGATGGCATAGTCGGCCGGGAATTCAGCGACGGGGCCAAAGGCGAGAGGTGCCGTCCCAAAAGCAGATTCGGACACCCACACCCAAGGGTATCGGTGTTTCGAGGTCAGCTTGGTGAGGATGGGGAATCGCTTCCGGTGCTGAACCTTGTAGAAGCCGGGTTTCCCGGGAACATCGAAGACGGCCACGAGATTCCTGATGTCGTCGGCCGTAACGGTTCGACCTTTCGCTCGGTGCAGCATCATGTGGCAGGCAGCCACCATACGATAAAAGGATGGAGACATCTGGGCCGCATGAACACCGAGCCGAGCTAGAAGGTCCTGGATCACGGGCTGAAAAGGTAGTCGCAACCCCCCGCGAAGACTAGCCTCATGGACGGCGGCGTATCCCTTCCGAGGACGAGTGGGGAGATCTTCAAGCAATGGTTGCAGTAGCGACACGGACTCCGGGATACCGAAACGTTTCCTCAAACCTCTAAAGCTCGCGAATGAAAGAGAACTCGGGAAGTCGACGCCGGAATAGTCAAAGCCGTCCTAAATCGCTGATTCTCCAATAGGGAATGACGATGCACGTTCTTCTTCCTGTGCGGTCAAGCTGGCTGAGGTGGTCGACGGAGTACGGCGGCTGAACGCCTCGCCCGAGCCCTCGGCGTCAGGATGGGTCGCTCGAGCCGAAGCGCGCGCCCTCGGCCCGGCCGGGCCCGTTTCTCGTGTATCATCCGCGATAGGTGGCCCTGTCGGCGCATCCGGCTCGGTCGCAGGCCCATGATGCGCATCGGTCGCTCGAGCCCGGAGGCCGATCTCGCCTAGGGCCGGCCCAAGCGTGTCCTCCTCATGGCCCTGGGTCACTGAGTCGGCCATGGGACCTCCATGTGGTGCATCCGGCCCAAGCACATGACCCGGCCCAAGAGGGGCCAAATCTTCTTCACCTGGGCCCGGCCCATTGGGCCCTAGGGTTTGCAAGGCAGCCAAGGTGGCCGCCTCCTCTTCTCCAGCCATGGGCGGTCGGCATTCTTCCTCTCCGGTGTTGGGCGGCCGGTACTCCTCCTGTCCGGCGCCGCCGCCCCCACCTGCAGCGTCGGCCGCCGCCGGCGGCGCTCCCCCGCCATGGACGCGCTCCGGCCCGGCTGGGCCCGACCCACCTGGGCTCCCATGGCCGCCGACCACCTGCAACACAACCCCACCCGAGAGGGTGGGGTCCTCCCTGACACCAGCGCCACCCCAGGCGGCGTTCCTCCACGCCAGCGCGCCATCGCCGGCGTCGGCCTCGCCAGACGCGCCGCCCCAAGGCTCGCCCGCGTCCTCCACGACCGGCTCGGCCCTCCCAGGGCGAGGGGCGTCTCCCCCAGGTCTGGGTTCGCCCCAGACGACGCCGACTCGGCCGGGCGCGGCCTCCTCCACGCCGGCGCCGACCTCCTCTGCTTTGTCGGCGTACTCCCCGGTCGGGATCGTCGCGCGCGGCCCTTCTGGCGTGATCCCGGGGCTGGGTCCAGCGCAGACGGCGCCGACCCAGCCAGGCGCGACTCCCCCGGCGTTGGCGGCGGCCTGCACAGTGCCGCCCGTGGCCGGCCCGCCTCCTCCAGCGTCAGGATCGACAAGGGCGCCCCTCCCGGCGCTACATGTATCATCGCCGGCCTCCTGGGTGGTCGACCCCGCGCGCGCGACCTCCGTGGCGCGTCCTTCGGCCAAGCTAGCCTCGCGCTGGTCGGCCCGGCTGTCCCCGGCGGCTGGTGCCATCAAGCCGGCGCTCCCCTGTCGGTTTGAGTAGTCTCCGGCGCGCGTGTCCCCCTCCCCGTCGGCCAACCACGCCTCGATCAAAGAAAAATCGCCACCCGTCGTATCAACCACGTTCCTGCTCGAGACAAACGAAGACGATGCGTTGTAGTTGGGAGGGGTGGGCGAGAGTTGTGCCCAAAAAATATCCAATTCGGTGTCTTGATTCTCGAGAAGAGGGAAAAGGTCATCCTCAACGGACCCACACCCCGACAGGTGGTTGGTGGGATCCATGGGCACGAATAACGATGAACACGTCAGCAAAAATATTAAAATAATACCTAAGGTGAGCGGGCTTACCAATTGTTGACGAGACGGCTCGGCGAGACGACTGAAGACGGAGCTGCTTGAGTTTACCACACGGGCTATGCCCGCTGCCAAACTCGGGGGGCTAATGTTATCGGCCCGACGAGGTCCGACGGCTCGATCGACATTTCGGGCGGCCGAGCAAGCTCGCTCGGCCAATGGCCGAGTGAAACCCTAGCTTCCAGCCCACACTCGGCCGGCCCATCAACTCACTCGGCCAATGGCCGAGTGAGCCTTCTCTCGGCCCAGGCCCATCACTCGGCCAATGGTCGAGTGAACTTCTCCATATGTTCACTCGGCCAATGGCCGAACGAGATCCACCATGCTCACTCGGCCCTTGGCCGAATGAGGCCTCAGACGTCCCAGCGTGTTCTCCTGGCCAAGGGCCGAATGAAGTCTACAGCCGGCCCACCATGCTCACTCGGCCAATGACCGAGTGAGGCCCCAGGCGGCCCAGCACGCTCGATCGGCCGAAGGCCGAATGAAGCCCCCTGCCGGCCCAACAGCTCACTCGGTCGACCGCTGGGTGAGTCTTCTCTCGGCCCACACTCTTCACTCGGCCAATGGCCGAGTGAAGCTCACCCGGCGTCCATTCCTTCACTCGGCCATCGGCCGGCCGAGCCTCACTCGGCCGATGGCCGACTCAGCCTCACTCAGCCAAGGGGCCCTCAATACGTCCCTTGGTCGCCTATAAATAGAGGGGTCCATCCCCTAGTCCAGGTAATCCGAATTTGAGTAGTGAAACGCTGTCGAACTCGTACCTCGCTCGTTTCTCTCAAGTCTCGACCTCTAAACACTCAACCCTCTACAAACCACCTCAATCCTACTAATGTTGAGCGTCGGAGAGGTAAACAGAGGCAACCCCTCTGTTTCCCCTTTGTATTCACACCTTTTCTGCTTGCTTTTCAGGTGCCTGGACGAGACAGATACCATAGACAGCTAAGGGAAGACTTGGGATACCAAGTCCGACACGCTCGAGTCGAGATGAGACCACTTGGTCCGGCCACGGGTCTAACCGTCTACGACTCCTAAATCGTTGTCCGAAAAAACTGCGACAACAACGAGGTTGGAATGATTGAGAGCACCGCTCATCCAACTTGGATGACCCCGCTTACGGACTTCTTGCGAAGAGGGGTACTTCCCGAAGACCGCAAAGAAGCCAAATACATGTTGAGAGGTGAAGCCTTATACAGGCGCGGGTACTCAACCCCGCTGCTCCGATGTCTCAACAGCGTCGAGTTGACTAAGGTCCTCCACGAAATTCACGAAGGCCTCTACGGGAACCACTCCGCTGCGAGGTCCCTTGCGCTAAAAGCGCTTCGACATGGCTATTTCTGGCCGACGATGAAGAGAGACGCCTACGACTAGGCGAGAAAGTGCGACAAGTGTCAACGTTTCTCTAACGTTCCACGACAGCCGCCATCTCCCCTGGGTAGCATCGTCGTCCTATGCCCCTCTGCGAAATGGGGCGTAGACATTATCGGCAAGCTTCCCAAAGCTCCGAGGCAATACGAATACGCCATCATCACTATCGACTACTTCACTAAGTGGGTCGAAGCCGAGCCTCTAGCCAGGATCACCGAGGCCAACACTACGAACTTCATCTGGAAGTCCATAATATGCCGCCACTGCATCCCCGTATCAATTGTGACCGACAATGGCGCGCAATTCGACAATGCTAGGGTTAGTGAAATCTGCGCCCAACTAGGGATAAGCAAGACATTCTCATCCCCGCGACACCCACAGGCTAATGGCCAAGTGGAAGCCGTCAACAAGACGATTAAAATCAACCTCAAGAAAAAGCTCAAAGCCAAAAAAGGCGCCTGGGCTGAGGAGCTACCTTTCATCTTGTGGGCCTACGGAACGACCGTTCGAAACGCCACCGGAGAGACCCCCTTCTCCCTAGCTTTTGGGATTGAGGTTGTGGTCCCCGTAGAAACAAAGGTCCCCACCTACCGGGTCGACACTTTCGACGAAAAAGAAAATGACGAAGCCATACGCCTCGAATTGGATCTAATCGACGTTGTTACCGGTCGTTTTCGGGACACCGCAAATTCAAAAACGATTCAAGGCCGGCCGGGCTTTGCCGGCCGGAAGCCCAACGGGCCCCGGCCCACCAGGCCCGAGCGCCCCGATGCATCCACGGCCCGGCACGGCCGGCGCCCGAGCACCTGCGCCCCCGGCCCTGAGGCCCCCAACCCAACGGGCCTAAGCGCGCCCTATCGCGCCTGGCTCGCGCGCACCCTGTGCCCCCAGCCCTAAGGCCCCCGGCCCAACGGGCCTCAGCGCGCCCTATTGCGCCTGGCTCACGCGCACCCTGCGCCCCGGCCTCCCGGCCCGCGCGCGCACTCCCGCGCACCCCGGCCTCCTGGCCTGCGCGCGCCTCGGCGCCCCGGCCGAGTGCCCCTGCTGCCTCGACCGAGTGTCCCTGCCACCTCGGCCGCCCCGGCCAAACGTTCTCGCTAGGTCGACCACCTCGGTCGAGCGTCTTCGCCAGCTAGGGCACCTCGGCCGAGCGTCTTCGCCAGCCCGGCCACCTAGGCCGAGCGTTTTCGCCAGCTCGGCCACCTCGGCCGAGTGTCTTCGTCAGCTCGGCCATCTCGGCCGAGCGTCTTCGCAACCTCGGCCACCTCGGCCGAGCGTCTTTGCCACCTAGGCCGAGCGTCCTTGCCACCTCGGCCGAGCGTTCTTGCCACCTCGGCCGGACACGCCCGCTGCCAGGCACGCCGCGCCTGGCACGCCCCGCGCCCATCCAGGCAACGTGCCCCGCGCGCCCTGCACCCCCTTGGGCGTGAGGCCTCGCGCGCCTCCCTCCCGGCCACCTGGTGGGCCTCAAGGGGCCGGCCCAAGGCCTCCCCTCAAATACTATAAATACCCCCCCTAGGGGAGGAAAAAAGGGACACACACACAATTCATAGATTAGGGATTGATCTTGATACATTTTCAAGAGCAATACTTCTCTTCTCTTGAGAATTCTTTCGTGCTCTTGTGACATTCCAAGAGCGCGCAATCCTCCTCCCTCGGCTCAGAAAGTCAAGGACCCCCCTCTACGAGAGGGAGCCCGCTCCTCTTCTGCGATCCGAGCCTCTGCAGTACATAATGCCCTCCTGCTTCTTGGCCCTTGAGCTAGAACTCCGAGCTACGAGGCAAGCGACCCCTCTAAAGTCTTCACTAGAAGCTACGAGCCCGGTCCCCCTCTAATGCCTTGGATTCACAAAGCCTCCGAGCCCAAGATAGCCTCCCCATACAAATTGAACTACGTTCTGACCTGATCCTGACTAAAGGGTACGTAGGCAGCCAACCTTTGGCACGGTCACACCCCCCCAAAACACACCTCAGGGTTTGGAGGGTGCAGCTCGGTCTACGAGCTCCCATTTTTGGCCCGGGCGCGATCACTTGGTCCGGCCTTGGATCGAACCGCCCGAGGTATTTAATCGTTGTTCATTTTCGTGCGACAACATTTTGGCGCTAGAAGGAGGGGACTTCCCGACTTACACAGCCCGAAATCCCTTCTACAGCTCGACCCCTTTCTTCTCGACTCGAGAAAGACATGAGTGGTCAACCACCCGTTCGTTCTGAGGGCGTGAATAACCCCGAAAACGCAACCGCGGTGAAGAAATACTTCATGCGCTCCAGAGCACAAGGCGACGGGGAGTCTCTCAACGACGAGAGCCACACGCCCTCGCCCCCTCCTCTTCAGGACAGTCGGGACGACCGCATCCTTGAAATGGAGGAGAAAATCCGCCAGCTGAAGATAGCCAATGCAAGGTACCACCGCCAACTGGCGGGCAAGGCACCTGCACACGGCGCCCCCCATGGGGAATCTGAGGTCCTCATAGACGAGGGACATGATTAAGACCCCGACTATGAAGGCTTGGAAATTTCAGCGGACATCGAGACTTCTCTCACCAAGGATGGGGAACTCCCTGTTGAGATCGAAGCTGGTCCGTCGAAAACAAGAGCAATACCGGTCTCCTCTCAAGAAGAGACCTCCCGACGTTCGGCCCATGACCGGCTCGGTCAAAGAGGCAATGTCAGGGAGGGTACAACGACTCGGCGAGTAAGGCGTGTGGCTCGAAGCTCACACCCCCATGCCGCCAGGCCGGATCTTAGAGATCGACTTACCGCCCAACGGAACAACCGTGGCGAAGACCTCCGACAGAGGCTGAGCGCTCGTAAGGGTCATAACCCTACGGTCCCAATCAATGGGGACCCTCGCACGGCTCAAGGGTCGAACGAAAGGCGACAGGTGACTCCTCCTGAACAAGGAGTAACCCCCAACACTGGCCTCGACGTCATCACCATGATTCGCAATCTTCGTAACGAGGTGCGTGACCTGCGTGAAGGCGGCTTGGCCGGTGATACATACGGGGTCGTGGAAGAACATTCCTCTCCCTTCACCGCCCAAATCCTTGCTGAGGTGTGCACGGGAAACTTCAAACTCCCGAATCTCCCTCCATACAATGGGAAATCTGATCCCATGTATCACATCCAACATTACGAAACTTGGATGACGATGCAAGGCGTCTCACCTGGGGCTCTATGCCAAGCTGTTAGTCTTACCCTCACCGGACCCGGTTTCGAGTGGTTTAAGAATTTAAGACCAGGGAGCGTCCAATCGTTCAAAGACCTGAAGGACATGTTCCTGGCACGATTTGCTACATCCATGGTCCAAAAGAAGACCAAGATGTACTTATGGTCAATCAGGCAAGAGAATAACGAGTCCCTGAGACAGTATCTCACTCGATTCACCACATAATCGAACAAGGTCGACCGCTTTGACGACAGTGATGCAATTACAGCCATCATCGAGGGCTTGCGCACTGGAGACTTCTTAAAGTCCGTCGTCGGTAGAGTCCCTTCTACGATGGCCGAGTTAATGAACCGAGCCAAAACCTTTATGGGGGTAGAAGATTACCTCGACGGCCGCAGGAGCAACAGCCAAAGCACCCACCGTCGGGATGAGTCCGGCAGCGAGCCTGGAAACCCTCGCAAAAGGGTGAACAAGGGCGGTCACACTACCGATACCCGACCCCCTACGTCTCAAAAGCCGCGTCTTGCGAGCAATTTTAGAGATTATTTGGGTTACACTCCCTTGAACGCCCCGGTAGAGCAAATCTACGCTGTGGCGTGTGACAAGTTCGTCGCTCCGGCTCCAATAAGGGGCAACCCCGCGTCTCGCGACCGGTCCCACTATTGCGAGTTCCACCGGGATTACGGTCACATGACCGCTCAATGCTTCCATCTTAGGGAACAAATTGAGACATTAATCCAGAAGGGAGAGCTCAAAGAGTTCGTCCTTCGCTTGGTAGGAGCGGCAGCCCCCGCCGATAACAGGTCACAGCTTGAGAAAGGTGGAGGGTCCAACGCTAACACCGACCGCACTGCGGTCGCAGCTACAGCTGATGCACAGCTCCACGTCGTCACCACCATACTAGGTGGCTTGCAAGACGGGGACTCGGCTCGGCAAAGGAAAAAGCTCCTCAGAGCTGCCTCTCAAGAAGGCCTTGCCGGGCAGGTTAACCTCACCTATGAGGAACCTCCGTCCGTACCTCACGAGACGATACAATTCACCAATGAAGAGGCCAAGCGAGTTGTGCACCCGCACAATGACGCTATAGTCCTCAAGGCCCAGGTGGCCAACAACTTGGTGAAAAGAGTTCTTATTGATAACGGCAACGCGGCCGATATAATCTTTAAGACCACCCTCGAGCGCATGAAACTCGGGGGGCTCCGCCCTGTCCCAACTCAGACACCCTTGTTTGGGTTCACAGCAGAAAAGGTCATGACTGAAGGAATCATTTATTTACCAGTCACCTTCGGAACTACCGGAGGCATCGAAGTCGTTCACATGGTCCCCTTTCTTGTGGTCGACCAGGAGTCGCCCTACAATGTTATCATTGGGCGACCCATGTTGAACAGACTAAGGGCTATCACGTCCACTTATCACCTACTAGTGAAATTCCCCACCGAAGAGGGAATTGGCGTCATGGCCGGTGATCAAACCCAGGCGAGGATATGCTACGTCCAAGGTGTGGACGGCAAGCCCACTGAAAAAAGGGTTAACACGATCTACCAACTGGAAGACGACTACCCGTGTGATAAAAAAGACGCACGGCAACTCGGGGAATTAGACCCCCGCGACGATGTCGAGAGGTTGAAAGTTGACACCCCCGATGATCTCACTTCGATCGTTCTCGACGAACCTAAACCTGACCAGGTAGTAAAGATCAGTGGACATATCCCTCTCGCCATCAAAACTCAACTCGCGTCCTTCCTTCGGGAGTTTAAGGATGTCTTTGCATGGACACATGCAGACATGCCTGGCATAGACCCTGTTGTCGCTCATTTTTGGACAACTATTTAGGAGCCCAGAGTGGTTAGACCCAAGGCCGGACCAAGTGGTCTCACTCCGGCTCGAGCGTGTCGGACTTGGTATCCCAGGTCGTCCCTTAGCTATGGGTGAAGCTCACCTCGTCTCGATACCTGAAAACAAGAGATTGTGAACTACAAAGGGGAAACAGGAGGGGTGCCCCTGTTTACCTCTCCGACGCTCAACATTAGTGGGATTGAGGTGGAGTATAGAGGTTTTAGGGGTGTTTAGAGGCCGAGACTTGAGAGAAACGAGCGAGGTGCGAGTTCGACAGCGTTTCAGTACTCAAGAATGGATTACATGGACTAGGGGAGCGGCCCCTGTATTTATAGGCTGCCAAGGGGTGGTTTGAAGACCCCTTGGCCGAGTGAACAAGTTTGGGTCGGCCATTGGCCGGCTGAAGGGTTGGGTCGGCCAATGGCCGAGTGAGAAGTCTTGGCCGGATGAAGGTTCACTCGGCCATTGGCCGAGTAAACTGCTGGCAGGTTCACTCGGCCATTGGCCGAGTGAATTGTAGGGCCGACTGAAGGGTTCACTCGGCCATTGGCCGAGTGAACTGCTGGAAGGTTCACTCGGCCATTGGCCGAGTTAACTGCATGGCCGGCTGGAGGGTTCACTCGGCCATTGGCCGAGTGAACTGCATGGCCGGCTGGAGGGTTCACTCGGCCATTGGCCGAGTGAACTGCTGGAAGGTTCACTCGGCCAATGGCCGAGTGAACTGCCTTGGTGGCTGGAAGGTTCACTCGGCCATTGGCCGAGTGAACTACCCAATGGCCGAGTGAACTAATGACCCGGCCAATGGCCGAGTGAGCCATTGACTCGGCCCATGGTTGGGCAAGGCATTTGACTCGGCCATTAGTTTGGGCCGGCCCCTAGTTGAATCAGGGTTTCGCCGCCCAAGACCTCGTACCAGCCACACGGGTCGAAGAGATGCCTTTGTTCCCGTCGGCCCTAGACGGGCCGACAACATTAGCCCCCCGAGTTTCTGGTCGAGCGTAGGTCGAGTGGAAACTTAAAATCTACGCTTTTATGCGGATGCGGGATGAATGCTCTCGGGTTTGCGTCACGGGTAACGGCCTTTGCGCGTCACGAGGGATGGCCTTTGTGCGTCACGAGGGACGGCTTTTGTTGCGTGTGGCTTATTTTCTCGACCTACCGACGAAGGCGTAATCGATTTGCACGTCTCTGTTGTGCGCGGCTTATTTTCTCGACCTACCAGTGAAGGCGTGATCGATTAGCACGACTTGGCCCTCGGGGGGCCTCGGTGTTACGTTTGCGTGACCGGGTTTTCCGTGGACGCCGGCTAGACCAGATACGCCCTGGCGGACGCAAGCCTTTGAAACCCATTTGTAACTCGTCGCCTATCGGCTCACGAGCTGGGCGGCGAGCGCGATGCCACATTTGTGTGGCGAGGTTTCCCGTGAACGCTGGCTAGACCAGATACGCCCAGCGGACGCAAACCTTGAACCCATTTGTAACTCGTTGCCTATCGGCTCACGAGCTGGGCGGCGAACGCGATGCCACATTTGTGTGGCGAGGTTTCCCGTGGACGCTGGCTAGACCAGATACGCCCAGCGGAGGCAGACCTTGAACCAATTTGTAACTCGTTGCCTATCGGCTCACGAGCTGGGCGGCGAGCGCGATGCCAGATTTGTGTGGCGAGGTTTCCCGTGGACGCTGGCTAGACCAGATACGCCCAGCGGACGCAGACCTTGAACCCATTTGTAACTCGTTGCCTATCGGCTCACGAGTTGGGCGGCGAGCGCGATGCCACATTTGTGTGGCGAGGTTTCCTGTGGACGCTGGCTAGACAAGATACGCCCAGCGGACGCAGACCTTGAACCCATTTGTAACTCGTTGCCTATCGGCTCACGAGCTGGGCGGCGAGCGCGATGCCACATTTGTGTGGCGAGGTTTCCCGTGGACGCTGTCTAGACCAGATACGCCCAGCGGACGCAGACCTTGAACCCATTTGTAACTCGTTGCCTATCGGCTCACCAGCTGGGCGGCGAGTGCGATGCCACATTTGTGTGGCGAGGTTTCCCGTGGACGCTGGCTAGACCAGATACGCCCAGCGGACGCAGACCTTGAACCCATTTGT